>NC_080795.1:31113680-32412846 GCF_028018385.1 Neofelis nebulosa
CTCATACCATAATCTACTATATAAACAAGTATGTAAATGTATGTATGTGTGTGTATGTATATATGTGTACATATGTGTGTATATATACACACATATATTCTAAAGATAGAATGTGAATGGGGGAAATAAGTAATAGCTATGACATCTAAGATTATGTGTTCAAATACTTAGATCATAACTAAATAACATAATAATAGTAGCAGGTCTTCTGGAACCAATTTCAACTTGTGTGATGTCGGTGGGGGGAGGGGGTTGTCCCTACACCTCCAATAAGCAATTCTCTAGATAGCAGCTGGGTGTCCTACAATTCAGCTCAACTCTGACACCTATCTACCCGGAGATAGTGTCATAATCCATAGGTTAAGAGTTCAGCACTACAAGACTGTGCCCTCCTACTTCAGACACAAGTTGCAAGCCCAGATAGTTACGTGTAGTTCCAACCAATTAGCTATAAATCAGAGGTTCCCACAAACCTCACCTTACGTTTGATTAATTTGCTAGAATGGGTCACAGAACTCAGAAAAACCATTTCCTCACTAGATTACTGATTTATTACAAAAGGATATAACTCAGGAAAAGCTAGACAGAAGAGATGCATAAGGCAAGGTTATGTGGAAAGTCTGTAGGCATGCTATTCCCCCCAGATCTCCATGTGTTACAAAGGCATGAGTGATTGAATTATCGACCATTGGCAAATGATCCAGCCTCCAGCCCCTCGCCTCCCTAGAAGCCAAGGGGATAGAAAATTAAAAGTTTCAGCCCCTAATTATATGGGTGTTTCCTCTGGTGACCAGAAATGGGGACCAATATATATTTGTTATAAATCACAGTATCACAGCAGGTAAATAAAGCATCCACATATAACATGAAATAAAGTGGGCACAAGTTAATTAGCTTTTGGCTATTATACCATACTGAATATGTGTGTTCAAAAAATGAAATACAGTAAAACTCCTAATACTAGAAATTCCAGAATATAGGTTCAGATAAGGTAAAACTGTACCTTGTTTTTATGAAAGGCTCATGGACATAACTTTTTAAAAATCTGCTACAACCTCTGGATAAAGGTCTATTTATATTTTAGGAGTTTGGAAATAAACCAACATTTTTCTTATTGTTATAAGGAATGTTTTCTTAATCTTATTAATAGCATCATACTGTTTGCAATTATTTCTTTGTTTTTGCTTTTAGGCTTCATGTTAAGTTTTTAATAGGATTTTCATAAGACTATACAGTAGAGCTCTGCAATCAAATCGTTTGGGCTCAATTCTTGTTCCACATTACACTGTGCAACTTGAAGAAGTCACTTAAGCATTTCTCTGGGCTTTAGCTTTTCTCTCTGAAAAATGGGAGTAATAACATTGCCTAAGCAGGCTTTTATTAAGAATGAATGAAAGTACATAAAAACCACTTGAGATAGCGTCCAGAACCAAATAAGCACTCCATAAATCTATCATTTTTTGTGATACCCACTGTTAACACAAAGATGAAAATGAAATAATTCTTAATTTCTAGAAAGACAGAACTATGGGCTCTTGGAAAGCGAGATATACTGTCAGTGTGTATCAGTATACTGGATGGAGGGACATAAAATTGGAGAAAGGTCTGAGTCAGTACTGAGATATTAAACATAGCTCTACGTGTATCACATTGATTGATTTGTGAATATTGAACCACACTTTCAACCCAGGAATAAATCCCACTTGATCGTAGGGAATGATGTTTTTAATGTATTGTTGTATTCCGTTTGCCAGTATTGCATGGAGAATTTTTGCATCTGTGTTCATCAGGGATATTGGCCCATAGTTTTCTTTTTTAGTGAAGTCTTTATCTGATTTTGGCACCAGGGTAGTGCTGCCTTCATGACAAAAACCCTCAACAGGGTAGGTTGGAGAGAATATATCTCAACATAATAATAAAGGCCATATATGAGAAACCCATGCTAATATCATCCTGAATGGAAAAACTGAGAACTTTTCCTCTATGTACAGAAACAAGACAGGGATGTCCACTCTTACCACTGTTTTTAACATAGTGGTAAGAGTGGACATTCTAGCCATAGCAACCAGACAATAAGAAGAAATAAAAGGTATCCAAATCAGCAATGAAGAAGTCAAACTTTCATTGCTTGCAAGAAAAGCAAAGTTGGAGGCATAACAACCCCGGACTTCAAATTATATTACAAAGTTGTAGTGTTTCAAAACAGTATGGTACTGGCACAAAAACACACATAGATCAATGGAACAGAACAGAAAACCCAGAAATGAACCCACAAGTATATGGTCAATCTTTAACAAAGCAGGAAAGAATATTCAATCAAAAAAAGAAAATCTCTTCAACAAGTGGTGTTGGAAAAACTAGAAATTAATATGCAAAAAAAAAAAAAAAAGAAACTAGACCATAAACAAATAAATTCAAAATGGATGAAATATGTAAATGTGAGACCTGAAACCATCAAAATCCTAGAGGAGAACACAGGCAGTACCTCTTTGAAATCAGCCATAGCAACTTTTTATATCTTTCTCCTGAGGCAAGGGACACAAAAGCAAAGTAAGTATTTGGGACTTCATCAAAATAAAAATCTCCTGGGGCAGCTGGGCGGCTTAGTCAGTTAAGCATCCAATTTTGGCTCAGGACATGATCTTCCACTTTGTGAGCTTGAGCCCCGTGTTGGGCTCTGTGCTGACAGCTCAGAGCCTGGAGATTGCTTCGGATTCTGTGTCTCCCTCTCTCTCTGACCCTGCCCCACTTGTTCTCTCTCTCTCTCAAAAATAAATAACATCAAAAAATTTTTAATAAAAAAATTCACTCCTGGGGCGCCTGGGTGGCGCAGTCGATTAAGCGTCCGACTTCAGCCAGGTCACGATCTCGCGGTCCGAGTTCGAGCCCCGCGTCAGGCTCTGGGCTGATGGCTCGGAGCCTGGAGCCTGTTTCCGATTCTGTGTCTCCCTCTCTCTCTGCCCCTCCCCCGTTCATGCTCTGTCTCTCTCTGTCCCAAAAATTAAAAAAAAAAAAACAAACAAACGTTGAAAAAAAAAAATGAAAAAAAAAAAATGAAAAAAAAAAAAAAATTCACTCCTACACAGGGAGGGAAATAGTCAACAAAACTAAATGGAAACCTATGAAATAGCAAGTGATATTTCCAAATGACATATCTGATAAAGGGTTAGTATCCAAAATATATAAAGAATTTATAAAACTTAATACCCCAAAAATGAATACTCCAATTTAAAAATGGGCAGAAGACATGGACAGACATTTCTTAAAAGAAGACATCCAGATGGCTAACAGACACATGAAAAGATGTTCAAGGTCACTGGTATCAGAGAAATACAAATCAAAACTACAATGAGATATCGCCTCCTACATGTCAGAATGGCGAAAATCAACAGCACAAGAAACAACAAGTGTTGGTGGGATGTAGCGAAAGGGGACCCTCTTGCACTGCTGGTGGGAATGCAAAGTGGGTGCAGCCACTCTGTAAGACAGCATAGAGATTTCTCAAAGAGTTAAAATTAGAACTACCCTTTGATCCAGCAATTGCACTACTAGGTATTTACCCAAAGAATACAAAAATGCTGAGTCAAAGAGATACATGCACCCCAATGTTTATAGCAGTATTATCTACAATAGCCAAATTATGGAAAGAGCCCAAGTGACCATCAACTCATGAATGGTAAAGAAGATATGGTTGGTATGTGTTTGTATATTCCATTGTATATACCTACACGTATACAAATATGTATATACATATTTTATATGTGTACAAATATATGTATATATATTTATATACATAAGGCTGATATATATATGTGTGTATATACAATGTGCCATTACTCAGCCATAAAAAATGAAATCTTGCTATTTCCAACAATGTGGATGAAATTATAAGTGAAATAAGTCAGAGAAAGACAAATATGATATGGTTTCACTTATATGTGGAATTTAAGAAACAAAACAAATGAGGAAAGATAGAAAAAGAGAGAGAGAGGCAAACCAAGAAAGAGACTCTATTACAGAGAACAAATTGATGGTTGTGGGGTCAGTGGAGGGGATGGGTTGAGTAGGTAGGTGATGGGGATTAAGGAATGCACTTGTGTTGGTCACCAGATGTTGTGTAGAAGTGTTGAATCAGGATACTGTACACCTGAAATGAATATTACAATGTATGTTAACTAATGGAATTTAAATAAAAGCTTAAGAAACATGGCTCTACATGAAACCTTCCTGATGGAAAGTAAAATGAGTGAAAAGTTTTGTTTTGAAAACAAAGAAAAGGATTCTTGGGGCACCTGGGTGATTCAGTCAGTTAAGCATCTGACTCTTGATTTTGACTCTTGTCATTATCTCACAGTTATGGGATCAAGCCCTGTGTTGAGCTCTGCACTGAGTGTGGAGCCTGCTTAAGATTCCTAAGGGAAAATACATTACCAAAAGTGACTCAAGAGGAAATAGAAAATTTGGATTTATATAAACAAGTAAATAGAATTATTAATTAGAAATTCCCCCTCCCTTCCAACACACACACAAAGAAGCCTGAGATTAGATGGATTAAATGGGGAATGCCATCAAATAAATAATATCAGTATTTCACAAACTCTTTTCCAAAATAGAAGTGAGAGCACCTCTTCTCATTCTATGAAGCTAATATTACTCTGATATTAAGGCTAGACTAAGACATTGCAAAAAAAAAAATTATAATGAAAAGCCTCTATGAACATATATGCAAAAATACTTTTAAAAATAGAAAATAGATTGCACTAACATAAAAATTATTATACAGTATAACCAAATGGGAATTATCCTAGTAATTCAAGAATGATTTAATATGTGAAAATCAATTAAAGTAAAGCACCATATTAAAAGAATAGAGGATCCAAAACACATGTTCATTCTAATAGCTAAAGAAAAAGCATTTGACCAAGTCCCAAACCTCTTATGGTAAAACTTCTTGATGTACTGTTAGTAGAAGGAAACCTCCTCAACCTGATAAAGGTACATACAGAAAGTCCATGGCTAACATAATACTTAATAGTGAAAGACCAAATTATTTCTCTGTAAGATTTGGAAGAAATGCAAGGACACTTGCTTTAATCACTTCTACTCATAATTGCACTGGGGGTTCTAGAAATTAAAATAATCCAGATTGGAAAGGAAGGAGTAAAACTGATTTTATTTGCAGATGACTTGATCTCATATAAGAAAATCTGTGGAACAGCACACACACACACACACCTATTATAAATAATGAATGTGATTAACCATGACATAAGATACAAGATAAGTATAAAAGAGTAGACATATTTTTATATACTAGAATCAGAAATCAGCTGAAAATGAAATTTAGAAAACAATTATATTAACAATAGCAAGAAAATGCAAAAGATACTTAGGAATGATTTAAGAAAAATTACAAATTGTTGGTAAGAGAAATTTAGAAGTAAATTTAGAAACATACCACAATTATGAATTAGAACAACTCAGTATTATCAACAAGATGATTCTCTTCAAATTGAGCTATAATTTATTTTTTAAATTATTTTAATGTTTATTTTTGAGAGAGAGAGACTGAGAGACACCAAGCAGGAGAGGGGCACAGAGAGAGGGAGACACAGAATCCAAAGCAGGCTCCAGGCTCTGAACTGTCAGCACAGAGCCCAACGGGAGGCTGGAAATCATAGACCGGGAGATCATGACCTGAGCCAAAGTCAGACACTGAATTGACTGAGCCATGCAGGTGCCTCCAATCTATAATTTAAATCAATCCATATCAAATTTTCAGTAGGCTTCATTTTTTGTCAAAATACAAGCTGTGATGCTATAATTTATATTGAAATGCAAAGGATTTAAAATTACCAATTTGGGAAAAAAGAGTAACATTGTATGAATTACATGTCAGATTTTAATTTATTATAAAGATACTTCAAAACCATTATGCTATCTAAAAAAGTCAGATGTGAAACCCCATTTATTTTATGATCCCATTTATATGAATTATCTAGAAAAATCAAGTTTATAGAATTAAAAAGTAGATCATCAGTTTCCCAGGGCTGAGAATGGTTGAAGATATTAAATGCAAAGATGTGAGAGCATGAGAGAACTTTTTGGGCTGATGAAAATATTGAACTGGATTGTGGGGTGAAGGTGGTCCGGATCCATACATTTACTAAATTATATATTGAACTGTGCAGTGATAGTAGGTGAATTTTGTGATGTATAAAATATAATACCTCAGCAAAACCGTTAAGAAAAATTAGATAGGTATATTATAAACGTTTAAAATCTGTTCTTCCACATACAGCAAATGTGTATATATCTATACATAGTTAAATTCTCAGTTAAATAAAAAGTAAGACTTGTTGGAATAATAAAAATAAAGATATTAGACATGCCATTATTTGGGAAGTGAGGCTACAAGGACCAGATCACTGTATGGGTTCCTAGGGCTCCAAAATCTCAGCACAAGTTGTGGTCAGGTGAACCCAACATTTTGCACAATGACCTCTAAATACAGTGAGGCTGACACAGATGTAAATAGGACCTCAAATGTGTACTCTAGAGTCAGATGCAAGAATGTATTTAATAACAGTAACACTTTGAAATATATATTACACTATTCAACATTTCATTCATCACATTAAACACAAATTACCTCCTATATTTCAAGCTTAGTGTTAGCCCTCTTATATACAAGGAAGCAAACAGAGCAAAATTACTCTTCTCAGATTATTCACAGTCCTGGGTGAAAACAATTATGAAACAAAAGTTCCAATGCAAAATGTACCAGTGGTTTTTATTTTTTTTTATTTATTTTTATTTTTTTAATACAATTTATTGTCAAGTTGGCTAACATATAGTGTATACAGTGTGCTCTTGGTTTTGAGGGTAGATGTACCAGTGGTTTTTAAAGTTTTTAAAGTTATATGTAAGACATGAAACTTGCCAAAGATTTTATAAGGACCATGTATAAATGTAAACTTTAAGGAAATCAATTTTTATTTTTTATTTTTTTTTTTTTATTTATTTTTTTTTTTTAATTTTTTTTTTTAACATTTATTTATTTTTGAGATAGAGAGAGACAGAGCATGAACGGGGGAGGGTCAGAGAGAGAGGGAGACACAGAATCTGAAACAGGCTCCAGGCTCTGAGCAGTCAGCACAGAGCCCGATGCGGGGCTCGAACTCACATACCGCGAGATCGTGACCTGAGCCGAAGTCGGACGCTTAACCAACTGAGCCACCCAGGCGCCCCAAGGAAATCAATTTTTAAATCCTAAAGTTCCATAATGCTTAATCTTTTCTAAAAGTGATCTTCCTGATAATACACTTGAAATGAAGGGAGAGATATAGCTTTCTGCTCACTTTCCCTTTCAAAATTCCTCAAACTTTCAGAAGTGAAGCCCTTTTCTTCATAACCTAACTGTGGTGCATAGGCCCAAAGCCCATGGGCCCATAGGCCCAATCTCATGGGCACTATACAAAAGAATAATTAGAAGTATCTTCATCTAATGTGCATCTAAGGGAATGAAATAACCAAGAATTAACAGATTCCATATTAATGCTCTCAACAAAATTGAATAAAACGTGTTATCTGGCAGAACATTAATTTTGAAGATAGAGCACTGTAATTTAGTGGCATGTAACTGAAAAGATATTTAAAAATTGGGTGAATTTTAATAACAAAAATCCATTCTCATCTACTTACAGAGGAACACTACATGTACAAAAGCAACCACAGAAAATGAATGTAGGTCATTCTAGAAATAAATAAGTTTCATCATGGACATGTGAATCAATAGAAAAAATAAGTTGCTATTTCCCTCATTTTAGCTTTTCATGATTACTTGTTAGTTAACAATGATTTTAAATATATTTATTTTGTTTTGATAAAGTTTGTACTAATGATTGTATGATAATTAAAACATGTAATTGTTCAGTAGAGTATATATTGAATGAAAAATTTAAAATTATGCAACTTTGTGTTGCAAAGAAATATGATAGGTTGATTACTGGTTTTTATCATAAAATATATTAAATTTTACACTAAATTGTGTTATTAATTTTCTTAAATTACACAAGAAAAAATTACACAGAAATTTGAATATACACAAATATAGGAATTAAAAGGAATTATGTAAGTATTTTCATTATTAAAGAAGTTGTTTACAAAACTTTTAATTAGATTGTGGGTATTAAATATTTGATATTTATATTCTATTGTGTATTTTAAAAGTTTTTGAACATCTATATTTTTCTTAATCTTGATATTAATGTTGCTTTATTAATCAATAAATATTTTCCTTTTAAGTACATAATAATGTTTTTAATTGTCGACATAAAATGGTGAACAGATACGCAGCCTAAAAAACATTTGAGATGTATTTTATAAAGGATGACTAAACAAAATTGGTGTTTACTGTGTATAATGTCTCATGGGAATGTGGCAAAGAAGCCTGGGATACTTAATTTGAAGTCAATGAAATGGAAAAGGAAGTCACTAGAATGATATATAAACTGGTGGTGGAAGAAAACTAATTCCAAGAATCTTTGCATGTGCTATTGTATGGACAATTGAAAAGCCTGTTGTTTCCAGTAGCCTGGCATGATTAGAACTGGAAATATATGTGACTGAATAGGTTTTTTTTCTTCAAAGAAACCACATATATCTAGACCCAAGACTTATATATAAACCCAAGAATGTCTGTTTATAAAATAATTAACCAAATAATTCTTTCTAAAATAAATTTCTTGACCTCAATTGAAAGTAAAACTCTATTACAGACTGCTTACTAAAAATCTTAAATTTATACCTCTGCTGATCACAGGATAAACTATACATTGTTATTTATCTCATTTACTGAAAATATCCATATTGTGCCTTTATTTTAAATTTATATAGAGAAAGGCTACATGTATTTTTTTTTTTTTTTTAATTTTTAAGGGTTTATTTATTTTTGAGAGAGAGCGGGGGGGAAGGGCCAGAGAGAGAGGGAAACACAGAATCCAAAGCAGGCTCCAGGTTCTGGGCTGTCAGCACAGAGCCTGACATGGGGCTCGAACTCATGGACTGTGAGATCATGACCTGAGCTGAAGTCAGATGCTTAACCGACGAGCCACCCAGGGGCCCCAAGACTATATGTATTCTAAGTGAACATCATGATATTGTGTGCAGTGCAATAGCAGGAAGTGACCAGTATTACTCTGCTGGTGGCTCTTCATAATGAAATGTTAATAAAAATAAAACTCTGTAATTAAATAGCAACAACATAACTAGAATAAACAGTAATGTGATGTTAAATTAGTGACATGTAACGATTGAGTAAAGGGTAGTGAAAAACATCATTTTTTGCAGTTTTCATATGAAATGAGAGACTTTGCCCATTTGTTGGTTTGAAAAAAAATACAATGTGTCTATATTCTTTCAATTCATCAGAGAAATAATTCTGCACTAAGTAATTTAACATGAATTCTAGAAATGTCATTTTTCTAAGTATACTAACTGGCCTTTTTCTATATTTAATATTTTAAATGCTCACTGATGAGTATGGGATTATGATTAAAAAATCCGTGTGGATATAGTATGAATCAAACGTCACACAGATTTCAGTTTTGGTTAGAAGTGGGGAGATTGGCCTCATCAGGACATTGAGATGCATGACATAAGTAGAAAACCAAGAGAGCAAGAAGGCAAATTTAAATTGCTAAGCCACTGCTAGCAAAAACAGCAATTAGTCAAAAGATAGACAAGTTAAATACAATCAGACAAACTCAGTCAAACTAAAATTGGGCAAAATTAAGGATCATCAGCAGTGGACAACATGGGGGTTTTCTTTTCTTTTTTGTTTTGGTTATTTTCCAACGAATTCTAATTATTTCCTCACTGGGAGCAAATGAAATCAAGAAGAGTGAAAACATTTCCAGTTGGGTTATTCAGGCACATTGTCATAGTACAAGTCCTTGATCCAAAGAAGAGTGAAATAAGTAGGAAGTTGAGGGGAAGGAATTATAGGTAAAAGGATGATAAACAGTGGAATGTGGAAGGCAGTTCGAAATGTAGAAATGCTCAAAATAGATTTAGAGCAATAGTGCAAGCTTGAGTGTGTGCACCTAGGAATAGGATTGACACTAGGTAGCACAGGAATTTATATTTTAACCTACATTGTGTGGACTAAATTCTAGGAAGTCACTGCAGCCTTTTTAGGCAAAGAGACAGCCTCTAGGGCTTTAGATACCTTCATTTTCCTGAGAATAGTTCCTAATCCCCCTCACTCAAATTGTCCCACCTACAAGATTCTCAATTTTGTTAAAGCATCTGACAAATGCACAGGTCTGCTTTAGAGTTTTCCAAATACTTACTATTTTTGAACTGAGACTAACTTTTCAAAGTTATTTCCAGAAGAAAATAGGCATGGTAAATATTCAAATCTAAATAGAATGATGTTCAAATTATTTTCTGGTTTTATAGACATACTTTCATATCATATACAAAAATACAAGAAGTCAATGTCTGAGTCCACACAAATACACCATTTAACAAAATCACCGTTATTATCAATAAAGAATATCTGTTAACTGTAATGTCTTTTTTTTAATGGGGCATTTTATTTCTACAAAGAACTGAACCAGCTAGCTAACATACGACAAGCAAAGTAATTACATTGCAACTGACAAATATTTATTGTCTAAAATATTGTCTTATTCAAACTGGTGACCCTGAGGTGAAAATCCTGTGTATCATATTACTCATCACAAGAGTTTTCTTATTTCTTCACAATCCTTATTTTTAACAAGTGCAATGAGATAGTATAAATTTATCCTAAAGCTATATAATGTTACTACTACACCTTTTCTATGTTAATATAGATGAAACATGGCAGGTGGTATACTGTTAATGTTTTTATTGTGTACTCTTTTACTTGTCCATCTTAGGAAGGTTCACTTGGTACTCCATGAGGCAAACGATTCAACCTGTCAGCTTACCTCACAGATCTAGGAATAATGAACACATCAGATGCCAACCTCAAGCAATATTCCTTCTTATTTGTTCCCTTTCACAGCACACTTGGGTTATGCCCCATTACATCCCATGCATTGTTTCATCTCAAGAGTTTTTCAGACAATGGACAAGTGGGGGAGAGGAAGAAATAGGAAAAAAAAGATGGATTTTCCAGTTATAGAAAAATTGTTTTCAATAAGGACCAAATGAAAAGCAGAATCCAAAGCTACTCTTTGAATAAGAGGCAGGTTCCATAGGTTTTCCCAGGATTCTGTGATCATAGTATTCTCCTCTCTGCTCCTATCTAAACTGATTCTGAAGATTACAAAAGCTGATGGCCCAGATTAATACTTTTTTTTTTTGGTTTTAAATATTTATATCTGTTGTTGCCTTCTCTTGTTGGGAAAGTGAGCCTCACTAAAAAATACACCATATAAATATAATGTTTAGAATTATTAAATTCAATGGCGCTTTCTGCATCAGTTTTTAGAAAATGTTATTATGGTCTTTAAGTACACATGTATCTTTATTATAATATATTATATATATATATATATAATATATATTTTAGAAGCTAAAATAATCTATTCTGTCTTTTGCTTCTTGTTATCCTCTCTGTTTCCATCATGCATATATTTCCTGTGCCTTTTTGTTTGTTCCTATGATTTGTGATTGCCTTTCAGGAGTGGAGTGTATTAGACGATAATAAAATTATATGATCTAACTCTTAAGTAGCATAAATGAGAGAAAAGAATATGGTGGTATCAGTGAGGTTTTGCCTTATCTTTATTTCTCAGTTCTTCATGTAGATTCCTTACCTGCTTCCAGTCTTCAACAGAAGATCCACTATACTGAATTCAGTGTTGTCCCAACCAATAAGACAAACCTTAGCTCATAAAAAGCAATGTTATTTTCAAGCACTATATCTTGAAGAGACTATTATTACCATAATGCACAACTTGGTTGTTTTGGACCATTTGTTGTCTCAACTTGTTAACCAGGTATATGAACTTTATTTAGCCTTTTACCATTGAGTATTTATTTAATGATTCTTACTTATTATTCCCTAAATACATTATATTAAGAATATATATATTATAGTCATGAAACTAAGTAGGATAAATCCACATAAAACATGTTGCAAATGGATTCAAAAGTAGATCCCAACTCTGCTTTATAGAAAAGCTAGATCTGAAAAGTGAAAAAGTAATCAATATGAAGTGAAAACAATTGAAAAATAAAATAATGAAAATTAATATGTTGCGTAACTTCTGTTAGAAGGACATAGTTATGACATTATTTAAGAGAGAAGAAAAAAATAACTTACTTTCTTCATGAAAACTAGCCCCAAAGTGCAATATAAATATGGCAATACTAATTTTAAAAAGGAGAAGTAAATAGTGGAAAGATCCTATCCAAAAGTTGATCCAAGAGCCATACATAGGACATTATTGAAAGTGTAGCATATGTTTGATTGGAGTCCCAGAAGCAATAAAGAGAAATAACAGGGCCTAGAAAATATGTGAAGAGACAATAACTAAGAATTTACTAAAACTAACGAAAGACAATAAATGACAGATCCATGATGTATGTGGAAGCCCAAGCATGATGATTAAAAAGAAAAGCACAACCAGGCATATAAAAATAAGAAGAAATCTTAAAGGAGACAGAAAAAAAAAAAGAAGTAATATGTTCAAGTTCATATTTTATAAAATGGATTATGCACAGGTAGTAAAAGTTTCTCCAATTTAAGTTCATGCTAGATCCTCATATGATTTGATTAACATCAGGAATGTGGAAGCATATCCATCATTGTTTGCTACCAGCAATAGAGGAGAAATATATGGAGCTATCAGAAAATGATGAAATTAGATACTAACAATTTCTACGCAAGAAAAATAATCTCTCTCATGCTGGGAGAGGTACCTTATCCCATATATCAAACATGTTATGAATATCCATGGGACACAAGCATAATACCCCTCTTATTAATCAATATTAGAGGCTGGAAATAGACTGCCTAAAATGTCTTATGCAATTCTACTCTCAAAAAACTAAAGAAACTCGGGGTGCCGGGGTGGCTCAGTCGGTTGAGCGTCCGACTTCAGCTCAGGTTATGATCTCTCACACTGTGAGTTCGAGCCCTGGGTCGGGCTCTGTGCTGACAGCTCAGAGCCTGGAGCCTGTTTCGGATTCTGTGTCTCCCTCTCTCTCTGCCCCTCCCCCACCCATGCTCTGTCTCTCTCTCTATCAAAAATAAATAAACATAAAAAAATTAAAAAAAAAATTAAAGAAACTAAAGTGCCACCGTTTGGCATGTGTGTCCTTTCCTGGTGGTGAGCTTATAGAACTCAGCCATGGCAGATATTTACACTTTCCTTCACTAAGCTGTTGTGTGTGCCTGTTTATTTTTTAAATAAATCAATGGATTTTGCCATTTTGAAACACCATACATTCACAAAATAATTAGATATGATTGTAGATCTTGCCAAGAAAAAACGATAAATATTTCTTCAACTATTAAATCAATAAGTAAGACTGAGTCCCTATTATCTATACAGAAAAAATTACAAATTGTGGAACGTGGTCACTAATAACAGCAAAATACTACTTCAGATCAATGCCTCTGATCATTTGACTAGACTATTGCAATAGCCATGTACCTATTCTCTCTGTACACATTATTGTTTCTTCTGGTCCCTACCAAAATAACTTTTCAAAATTAGTTTTGATTTAAGCATGAAAGCTTAATAGTTTTAATCCTCTCTTTTAACTTATTCAATGCCACTTGGCACACTGCATTATAGGGAGGAATTTCAGTAGTTACATGACCCATGAACTCAAACACTTCATCCACTTCTGCATGGGCCTAGTGGCCATTTTCTGTTCGAATTTGTTTAATGCATAGATTGTATCACACACCCAGTGATTCATCCAAATACAAGTACTTCAGCCTAAATTTCAAATACCAGATGCTGAAATCTTCACCCATTAGGGAACACCTTGATCTCTAAAACTTTATTGCATTGTTTGGTACAGGACATTGCCTATACTACTTTGTTGTGGATATAAAACAATTAGGAAAACAGCTTACATTTGTGCTTATTTTCTATTTCATACCTTTTTGTCCTGTGTTTTTTTCCTCCTCAAAATCCATTCCTTAAAAACCAAACCAAACAGAAAACTGTTGTGGAAATGTGTGGGAAAAATTTTTTTTTTTAAATGTGATCCTGGTCCTGCTAACCTTTCTACTCTTTTCTTTTCCCTTTCTGTGTTCTAATGTATTTTTGACAAAGTTGTGTTTACTGAACCATTGATCTGGTGGTGGAAAAAAGAATGGTTCAACATCCTTTGTGTTATCATGGTAACATTTCCCTGAGGGGAAGTATTAACACTAAGACTCTGGCCCCAGAGTATGTGCTGTAAAGACGAATACTGATGGATAAATGCAGCATCCAAATGTGGATAAAATGCAGTTGATTAGCCCCAGACTTGGACTGGAGCAGAAGGCACAGG
This sequence comes from Neofelis nebulosa, assembly GCF_028018385.1. Lineage (NCBI taxonomy): Eukaryota > Metazoa > Chordata > Mammalia > Carnivora > Felidae > Neofelis > Neofelis nebulosa. Next base: position 31,128,192 of record NC_080795.1, read on the forward strand.
CCAAGCTGGTTACTACTACGTAGGATACAGATTTTGATTTTCATCAAAGCACTTATTGGCAGAAAACAAAAACAAAAAGAATCCCCCATCACACCCATCCCCAACTATTACTCTTTGCATGGGATATCTTTTTAAAAAATTTACCAGCCCTTTATAAATTCAAGCTAATAATATGAAAGTAATTATGTTTTTCTTAAAAATAAAGAAAAGGAGAGAGAGAGACCAAGAGCCTTTGGAAAGAAAATTGGAAACCATTTCAATGAAAATGACCAAATATAGTATAAAACATTCTATTCAAGTAGCCATGGGATAGGGAAAAAGAAGTAGTAGGTAGTTTGCCTACTAATCATGATTATATCTCCCATGATTGTAATGTCAGTATGCATATCATTTTTATGAAGAATCTGTTAACAGCTTACATGAAATTGTTATACTACAAGGACAGAAGTTAGAAACTACCACCTTCTGACGAATTTAGAAAATAATTGTATGACACTTGCTATCATGAAAGTGATTGGTTTTGATAACCAGGATGTCTACTGTTTAACATATTTCAAACTCTTGCTATATGTAGTTAAATACTGTCAAAGTATATCCGCCCTCAGATTTTAATTTGTTTTTTTTAATGTTGACCGAAAGGGACTAGAGAAGAGGCTGGAAAGGTAGGGACTACATCAGGGCGGAAGAACACTTTCAGTGTAATCTGACATGCGGGATCAGAAAAGGGCGGCGCATCACCGGCGGACGAGGAAGTAGAGCGGAATTCCGGGAAGAAGGCCCTGGGGTGGAACCTGCCTGGGCTGGAGCGGACCCTGCAGGGCTGGAGCCCAGGGCCCAGGGGAGAGCAGAGGGTCTGGGGCACCCCCTGCCTCGGGGCAGCGCCCAGTTAGCGTTTCCACGTGTCTGCCAGGTGAAGCCCGGCCTCTTTCCAGGTATCTGCCTTCTCTGGCACCAGGTTTCTCCTCCTTTCGTACTTCCGTGCCCTGCTGCTCTGAGGCTCAAGTTCCTTCAGGACTCACAGCTGTTGCTGTTCTTTCAAGACTCGCCTAGGCGCCCATCCTGCATCTTCCCGCCAAAGCAGCCGAGGTCGACATTTACTGGTTTTTTTTGTTTTTAAGAAAACTTCATCCTCTTAGTGCTTGGAAAACTTAACTGGTACAGAAGAAAAAAGTTTATTCCGCTGGAAAGGAGAAAAACCTAGGACTACCCAAGAGCACTGGCGCCTCTTCTGGAAGAGAAACTGGATACAGTGAAGAAGAAGAGCCTGTGCACTGGAGCCAGAGCCAGCAGTCCAGGTGAGACAAGTTATGCCATCTTCTGAAGTGTCTGCCCCAGGCATGAAACCAAATTCCTGTTTACCTAGCCAGCTCTGGGGATGGGGGTATTGGGATACATGGGGCCAATTAAAAAAAAAATATATATATATATATATATATATATATATATATATATATGTGTGTGTGTGTATATATATATATACATATAGTATATACATACATATAGTATGTGTATATATATATGTATATATATATACACATATAGTTTTTATTTTGACCTTTAGACCCTGGGAGATAGGATGATACTAGGATTATTGCCCCTATTTTGTAGAAGCAGAAGCTGGGTTCAGAAGTTATGGCTCTTTTCTGAAAGGCTGTTTTATCGGTTCAGGATCACACAGCGAGTATACGGACAAGCCTGGGTTTGAATCCAGTTCTGTTTGATGGATTATCCATTCAGTATTCATTTATTCTTGCAAACGTGTGCTCATCCAGGATGTGTTTCTTCCACACCTTCTGTATGCCTTGTGCCCTCTTCTCAGGCAGTGTTGACAGCTGTGGACTAGGCAGACAGGGACCTGCCCTGGTGAATTTCCCAGTAGAATTGTGACCCCTCTTGTCACCCTTATCAGACTGTGAGGTCAGAGGGCAGATGCTGTTGCAGTGATGACAAAGCAAAAAAAATGAAAGCACTTTAATTAAAAAATCAGGAGCGGGTGATAAAGTGTGTAGAAACTGAAATTTTGCAAACTATTTAAATCTTGTTAATTGCTGACTTCAGAAACTACACACATGGATCATGAGTGGTGGTGAACAGCAGAAAGGGATTATGGATAAACCTGCATTTTTCTAGCCGCTCGCCATGCTACCTATTTCTGTGGATAGCCTAACTGATTAAATATTGAACCAGGCTAGCTAATGCTGGCAGCCTGTATAAGAATATGGCCATTAATAACTTAAACTTACACTGATTCTTCATTATTTTCAACGGAAAACCTTGAATCCTTAAAATTGATAAGATATACGTGTTGTTTGATCTTTTGCTTTTTTTGGTCTCAACTTACATTGAACTTTACCTTGAACAACACACTTCTATCAGTACAGTGCTATTTGCAATTTACTAGGAGTATCCAACTTTACTTAATGGCATGTGCATAGATTTTTTGCACATAAGACCTGTCCTCTGAGCTTCCCCGGAGGTTGGTTATGTCCTTTAGTATCCTTCCATGGAAATTAATTTTATGTGTATTGCAGCATTAGATTAAAACTACCTGTTTGTTGTATGTCTTCTCCATAAGACTAGGATTTTCCCCCATCATTTTGTATAGTTCTGGCTTATTATAAGCACTTGAATATTTATGAGCTGGAGGTAAGACTAGGTAGGCAGGTAGTAGTAAAGTCGTGAAGGGGTAACACAGGAAATTAACATGAGTGGGTCAAGTGGAATGAGGAAGCACAGCATCATAATTGAAAATAGGAGAGAATTTCTTCTTGAATGCTTATCCTTGAAAAAAGATTCAAGATGTATTCATATAAAGAGGACTGTAACAATATGGTCTTTCTGCTGGGAGATACTTTTCAATGTTGGACTAAGGCAACATTTACTGAGGGATTAATGATAAAGTTCCCATCTGAAATGTTACAGGAATGGATTGCACAGAATTTCTGGCTCCACAGAGGGAAATACCCTGCTTTATCCAATACCCTTGACCCCTCCCTCCCCATTTTTTTATTCCCAGCTTTCATGAATTTATGGACAAAATAAGCTCTCTCACAATAGGAACTTTGTAACACTTTTGTCAGTGGATTATGCAGATTTACCATTTGTCCCATTAGCCGTTTCATATGGTTGGTATTCAATATGATAATGTTTTTTCAACATTTTAGATGTTATAAAACTACCAAATACATTAGTACATTCTCCTACGTGTTTCCAAAAACAAAGTAAAGCAAAACAAGATCAAACAACTAACCAACCAAATGAAAAAGCTATTTCTTGGAGTGTTAGGAGTCAGAGATATGGTATATTATTGCAAAGCTGACGTTAGTAAATACAGAGTGCTAAGGAATCATGTATAGCAACAGTGAGTATCTTATAAGAGTTGATATTAAACACAAGCTAAAATATTATGTGTAGACAAAACTTTAGCTTCATTTTCTCTTTCTTCTAGCAAAAAGTACGTAGAGTATGCTGGGAAAACTCTCCTAAGGACAGATCAAAGACAATATATTTTTAAGCGTGTAATTTAATAAGGTTAAATTACATTTATACATTTTATAGAATAAAAAATACATTTTATAGAATGAAATTTAGATTATTCAAGTTGTTTTAATATTAGTATTTGGGGGTGCCTCAGTGGCTCAATTGACTAAACCTCAGACTCTTGATTTGGCTCAGGTCATGATCTCACAGTTTGTGGGATTGAACCCCGTGTTGGGCTCTGTGCTGACAGCACAGAGCCTGCTTGGTAGTCTCTTTCTCTTTCTCTCTCCTTTCCCCACCCCAAATAAATAAATACTTTAATAAAAATATTAATATTTGTTTTTTTGAAATGTCATTAATATAAATTGTAGAAAAGACAGAAAAGAACAAGCTAAGGATATTAAATTCTTAGAACATATAATTCAACTCAGTTTTTTAATTTATTTTTACATTTTATTTTTGAGAGAGAGAGAGAGAGAGAGAGCACATGTGAGCAGGGGAGAGGGGCAGAGGGAAAGAAAGATAATCTCAAGCAGACTCCACACTCTGCGTGGAGCCTGATGTGTGGCTTGAACCCATGACCCTGGGGTCGTAAGTTTAGCAAGCTTGTGAGGAACCATAACTGTACTAGTAACAATGCCCATATTTTGGCCCACCAGATAATCGATTCATATCTTAGTTAATCATTTTTAAAATGAGGCAATATAAAATGCCACAAATGTATGTGGGGGGAGGTATGTGACAAATATAGACAAGATCTGAAAACCGTGTCTATTAAGATATGCTAGTTGTTTCACTTGGTATGATAGAAGACATAGAAAGGAAAATTAGTATCTTGTAATCACTGAAGTTCTATGTGATGGAAGAAGGAATAAATTGTTATATGTAGTTCAAAAGTTGCAAGTCACGTAAGTTCCTTCTTAAAGATAAATGTAAGGAAGATTTCTTTAATAATTAATGCTACAGATTGACTCAGTGACTGAAGATGTGGTCTCTGGAAATACACCACCTGGGTTTGAATCCACATATCCTGCTTTATTACTGTAGAACGGGCAAGTTTTTTTCACACCTTCCCATAAATAAAAATAGGATTGATGACAATAGTACCAAACCAAAGAGTTGGCATTTGGACAAATGAGAATATTTATAAAAAATTACAGCTTTTAGAACTATTAATATTATTGTCACTGAACTGATAGTTTTATAAGGTAATCAGTTGTGTTACTGTAAGAAAAAATATAGAGAGAGATACAGAGGAAATCACAGTTATAATTATGAAAATTGAACCATGTGACCTCAAAATAATCACAATTAAAAGAATTTTATATTCTCTGGGTAAATGTTCGGAATGAAAAAAAATATTGCCTTTGGAAGAGAAGATATGTAACATAGTTGGCTAGAAATTAGTTATTAAGAAAGACATAATTCAAGAAGTTTCCAGTTTAATGTCTAGTTTAGGACAGATATTAGTGGGTTTTACTAAATTGTTTTTAATTACACAAAAGTGTGAGGGGGGGAAAACCCCAAAATGTTCTGCCTTATAAATGGGTCCTTAATAAATACTTGGGAAAAATACTTGGGAAGTTATTTAATATCATAAGATAAACTGCAAGAGTCCCAGCATTGCAGTCAACTTCTCCTTTTATCTCCACTAGTGTAATATCTGTTATTTTTCTTTCTCTGTGAATCTTGAAACAATAGGCCAATACTGCTTGCAGTTAGGATTTGGACATTTTATACTGAAGTCAGTGTGAAAAGCTCAATAACCTTATTGAGAGAAAACAACCAGAAATAAATTGTTACAAAACCAATTTCCCCAAAGAAAAGCTATCAAGTTACTATGTAGCAAAGCAAACTTAAAATGCCAATGCAAAGCTGTATCCTCATTGTAAGTTAAGTTTGCCTTTTCTGCAAGTTGTTTATCTATGCACCTCATTGTAAGCTTGCAAGCTAATACTTGATCCCAAGCCACTTTGTTTTTACCTGAGAAAATGAAATTCCACTTTATCCTTAGTTCCATTTTTGCATTCACTATTCAAACATTAATTGGAAGTTCTGTCCGAGGAAGGGAAGGTGGGGAAGACTATTAAAACACACACACACACACACACACACACACACACACACACACACACACACGTGTGCACCTGGGTAATGAGTGCTCTGCGTAATTCTGTGAGGTAAAATTTAAATAAAAAGTAGAATTCTTCAGATTCTAAACATATTTACTGTGTGCCATTTCTTAGTTTAGCCAAACTGATGAAGAGTGGGAGCATTTCAGAGTGGCATACATTATTGGACACTTGAATATGTAGACAAAACAAAGTCTGAATGTTTTTTTTTAGCCCTCTGGTAGACTCACTGAGGTCACGAAGAAACAATTACATTATTCAGTGCACAGTCTTTGGAAGAACACTCATACACAAACACTAGGGAAACAACATGAAAGGTAAATGTGGTCAGGCTTTTCTTACCAGGGAAGGAATGAACAGAATTACTGATTCATGTCCAGTGATCTTACCTTTGCAGAGAAATCAGTTGTTTCCGTGCAATTTAATGTGATCTGTTACAGAGCTTTGATTTCTACTTAATAAATCTTCCCAATGGGAACATATATGTTTTAGAAGGTCAAATAATAATATTCTGTACATGACAGTGTGTAAAATATTTTCTGATGAAAAAATATTTAAATCAGAAAAGCTGTAATTGTTTAGATAATCAGCTTTGACAATAAAAAAAGATCAGCATTAATTATAGTCTAGACTTCTGTGCAATAAATGTGACATTTCCATTAATGTTAATGGGAATTTTATGTTTTAATTATCATTGCTTTGAAAACATATTCTTATATAAAGGCCATATTTCATTTATTATGATCACTGAATGTTACTTTTTGTCTTTAATATCATGAATCAATATTTAGACCTTGGTAATATAATTTAATCAAGGAAATTAAAAGACTTATTTTCCATCATAACATTAGAAAAGAAAAAGAAAACACTGGCAAAATCATCAGTGCTTTTATGAACTCACATGTGCTTACAATTTAGAGAAGGAAAATTAACTTTGATTTTATTGCTCATATCCATAGGGAAAGAACATAGTTTAAAAGGTAACTCATTATATGTACATAATCTCTTTCTACCTTTAAAAACAAAGGAATCTATTTATCTATATATATATAGATATAGATATATACACCATATATTTGAAACTCCTAATTTTGCTAATTTTTCAGATTGAAACACATAAATCATTATTCTGCCTCTGCATCATCTACTCCCAGCCCTTTATTGTTAATATTTCCTCTTTTGAATTTCACACAACACTAGTAACATTTTTTTTAACATGGAGTTGAAAGTCCTTACTTTAGCTGCTGCTGAGATAGTTGATGGAGGTAGGTTTTATTTTAGAAGAAAATAATTTATCAGAAATAACATGCTGTGCTATGAACTCAGAAAGGGCAGGTACATTATGTTATTCCCAGTTTGTCTCTCAGTTTTCTCAAATTTATTTTCTCATTTTATTAACACATTCTGAGCTATAATTTCTGTGGAAGCAGGGACTGTGTCTTTTTCATGCATTTTGTATCTCTAGCCCTTGGATGCCAAGTTTTATTCATCTATTCATTCAACAAATGTTTGGGTGTCTGTGAACACCAGGTATGTAGTTTAAAGCAATGAACAAGATACACATGGTCTTTTCCCCATGATACTCTAGGAGGTACAAGTCTGTGGTTTGTTTTGAATGAACCAGTATAATTTCTTTTTGTACAATGCAACAGACAGGTGAGGATGACATTATACACATGTCATGGGTTAAGAAACTGAATCAAAGACAAGATTCAGACCTCACCTAAGGATACAAAGATGGTCCTGAGCCCTTGGAGTTCAGGCATTAGAAACACCCCCTCCTGGCCCCGTCCAAAGCCTTTTTAAAATGTCTTTTTAATGTTTATTTATCTTTGAGAGAGAGAGAGACAGAGTGTAAGCTGGGGAGGGGCAGAGAGAGAGAGGAAGACATAGCATCTGAAACAGGCTCCAGGCTCCACACTGTCAGCACAGAGCCTGATGTGGGGCTCAAACTCACGAACAGTGAGATCATGACTTGAGGTGAAGTCAGATGCTTAACCTACTGAGCCACCCAGGTACCGCCACCTCCCCCTACCACATCCAATATGTTTTTGATAGTTAAATTGATTTTTCCCTTCTTCAGTACTTTCTTTGAGGGCTATTTATGAATTTAAATTCAAGGTTTATAGGTATTTCATGTAAATTTATGGAGTAATAATCCTGAAAGCTTCAGAAAGATGAAAGTTCTCAGGGACAGCAAAGGCCATGACAAACAAGGGAACATCAAAATAGTATCCTTTGGTTTCAAGTCATTTTATTGCCTTCATGACTTGTAGCAAATCACTAAATTTTGCCTGTATGTATAATGTAGGTATTGGGATTAAAGGGTTTCTAAGTTTTTTTTTTTTTTTTCAACTCGGTAGGACCATATAGGTAACTGTATTAAATAGTGGAAAAAAATTGTATTTAGTAAGAGATAATCATACCTCTTATATAAGAGGGGCATCTGAGAATGAGGTATTCTACATTAGAGGACTTTTGGATAGCTCAAATTATTTTTTTAAAATTTTTAATGTTTATTTTTGAGAGAGAGATAGAGCAAGAATTGGGGGGGCCTGGGGGGGGGCAGAGAGAGAGGGAGACACAGAATCCAAAGCAGGCTCCAGGCTCCAGGCTCCAAGTTGTCAGCACAGAGCCTGATGCGGGGCTCAAATTCACAAACAGTGAGATCATGACCTGAGCTGAAGTTGGACACTTAACCAACTGAGCCCCCCAGGTGCCCCTCAAATTCTTCTGATCAATCATTAATGCTGTAATTTATGGAAATCTTGACTATATTTATTGATATTTTACTTCTCTGTGATTCTTTAGGTTTATTATTATGAATGTTACTGACAATTACCTGAAATAATCTAAACTTGCTTTGTTTTGTTAGTGCTCTGATTGTTTTTTTTTTTTTAGTATTTTGGCACACTCCTCAATATCAGGCTATTGCTTTTCACAACTGTCTGTCTTCTCTAGTAACACTTTTATCTTTATAATTTTGTCATCTTTTGATTTTGACTTAGAAAAAAGGGTAACATTATTTTTTGAATTTCACCTTTACAAAAAAGAAAAGGATTAGATAAAACAAATCTGTAGACCTTCTTTGTGGAAAAAATAGAGGTATACCCGTCCATATCTTTTATACTATATATGTTACTTAATTTGGGGAATATTTTTTCCCTATATTTTATGCTATATTTTAGGAGATTGTATTCTGTAACTTATTAGAATCTGTATTGGAAACTGGTTTATAAAAAACATTAAAGAAACAATTGTTGACTCTCTGGATATACTCATGCATGCTTAGATCATAGAGGACTGTACATAGCAATTTATTTGTATCTTAAAACTTAAAAGTAGAAAAAAAAGGAAATTCTTGGCAAATAGAAGATTGTAGACTAATGTTGCTGTTGAATCTTGTATTTATTTATCTTCATCTCTTACAAGGCACTCATTGCCACGAAGGTATTCTACAGTTGCTTGCTTCACACTCGTTGTGTCACTGAGTACAAGTGTAATTTTAAATTGTGAGGCATGTCATACTGTTTCCCTGTTTATATTTCATAAAATAAACAGGGATCATAAAATACAAACCTGAATAGAGTTACTGTTTTAAACATGATGGGAATAACCTCAGCTCTAGAGCTTGTTGAAATACCTGCTTCACGTATGAGTAAGTCCGATATGGAAAATATGATATATGTGTGTTTGTGTGAATGATTATGAAACACCATGATGAATTAAATAAAGTTCAACTTCAGGCGTTTTTATATATGCACTGACTACTGCTCCTATTGCCCTCCATCATATGTGTATCTTTATACATCTCACATTCTTTGAGTTCCATCATATCAAAAGTGCTATGAAGAAAGTTAAATTCATTTTATAGGTTTGATGGAAACACTGTAGCACCATAATTTCAGAATCCATCATGTTAGTTGTTCATAAAAATAAACAGAATTTTCTGAATCTACTTGCTTCTAGAGGAGCTATTTAACTCAATATGACAATATGGGAGTGAAATAAAATTCATTCCTGACCTAATGCTATTAAAATATCAAAGCATAATATTTCATAGCCTTTGCCTTTCTTATATTATATCTAACTATAGGTTTTATTGACCATAAAACTATGTAACCCTTCTTAAAAGCTAGCCATATAAACTCTTTGAATCATTTATTTTATCATTTAAACTGTCCATATTATTTTACCTCTCCTCAGAAATATTTTTGGAATAATAGGGAAAGTGAGCACTATTTCCTTTTATCATCCTCTTACTATATATGCTAATTTATTTATGTGTAACTAAATGTTCACTTTTTGTCATCTTAACATTTCTTAACATCACTATGGACATCACTTCCATTAATTATTAACCTTCAAAGCACGATGAAAATATTTAGTTTTTCTATAATATAAATATATAATAGGTAATCATAATTACATGCACATAACATATATATGCAATTATAAAAGTTTTTATATCACAACACATTAAGAATGCACTACCAGTTTGGAAAAAAAAATCATTCCTCGTTCATTTGGATTAATGTTCGTCAAACATTTTCAATAAATCCCTTTATCCTATGGATTAAAAGGAACAAATGCATGTTCATACACTTTAAAAATTTAACCCCCTTTCATTCAAATCTGTACATAGCGGCTTTTAAATTAGAAATGCTCTCATCCCATTTTTATTTTCTTTGTATTGTAAGTTTTCCTCTCTTGCTACAGGCTGTGGCACCAGCGTGCTTCAAAGACAATGCATACAAGATCAGCTTAGAATTTTAGATGCACAAAAGGAGAGACATTTTAATTAAATCTTTTTCCCTTCTCTTTTTTCATAAACCTATTCAGTTTGTTCCTAGTAGATTAGATGAAACATCGAAAATGAAATTAAAATCAGTCAATGTAAGGAATTTTCTTCTAAATAATATGGGATTGGTCAAAGGGAGGATTGACTCTTGATTACTATAAAATTTGAGGATTATCTGTGGATATCATACAGTCAAAGCAAGTCTTGAATCCTCTTGGCATAGATTATTACATTTTCAATATATAGTGAGATTTTCCACATAACAAAATTATGGCACAGATGCCAATAAAGTGTGAAGTCTGATTAGCATGTCATTTTTTCCCTAAATACCTACATAAATTGTCTATAGTAGTTATAATATATATGTAATATACTTATATTATTTATCCAGTCATTCATAATCACCAGTTAGAAAACAGGGTGTTACATATATTTATACTGACACAATACCAAAAACAGATTTTTTAAAAATTCTTGCAAAGTGAATAAAATGTAAACACAAAAGAAGATCATGTATTGTTTGGTATGAATTTTAAAAGACCAGATAATCAAAAATTGGAAAACATTCCAAATTAATCCTGTTGCTTCCAGGCATTAATATGCCATCTTCCTTTTTAAAAATAAACATCAGTCTTACTAGTTTATTTTTCTAATGCCTAAATTATTTCAGAGTAATTTAGTCACTTTTAAAGTCATACTGGTATTTCTCACTTTACTGAAATAGGAGTTAACAAATTTGTATTTTACATGAACCATCGTTGGATTCAGTTTGCATTTAGGTCTCAAAGGAACATTTGCCATCAAGAGCTTACTTTCCTTGATCATATGACCTAACTACATTGGTTGCTAAGCACCAGCCTGAGAATATTTTTTGGTGATGATTGAGAGGAAAGTCTGAGATAGATTGAGGACTATCTATTGAAGGTATCTCACACTCAGCAGACACTAAATAAAGGGCAAATGTCTTCTTAACATTCCTCTTTAATTATTAACATGGTAAACCTTCCTTGAACTGAAAGTAGTAGTAAATAATGGATAATAACAAGGCATGTAGGAAAGTCCCTGGTTATCCTCGAATCTAGAGGCAAATTATCAGATTTGCCATGTTGTTCTTTCAGGTAAATATGCAAAGCACTAGCTATGTAGGAATGTTAGAAAAATGAAGCCAAAGGAGACCGTCTCACACACTGTGATCATCTGGGCATATTAAAAGAATACTTTTGAACTACAAGAGGAATTAAACTAGAAGAGATTAATTAAAATCAGCAAATGACTCAATTACCCAAAGGGCCTGAGTTAATCTCACAGAGTACACAATACATTGGAATAAATTAATATGTTTGCATCTTTGTGTGTGATATTGTGCAAATAAACACAGTCTCTTATTTCCTGAACTTGGCATGCTCATTCTCTGATGTGTCCCCACTAAATTGTGTCCCCACTAAATTCGTATGTTGAAGTCCTGACTCTTAGTACCTCAGAATATGACAGTATTGGAGACAGGGTCTTTAGAGAGGTAATTAAGTTTAAATGAGGTCATTAGGTTGAGCCTTAATCTGATAAAACTGGTATCACTATAAAAAACAAACAAAAAAAACCAAAACAAACAGAAACAGAGGGGATAGCATGTAACTGCATCATCAGAAGACAGCTATACATAAGTCAAGAAGAAAGGCCAGGTCCTCAGCAGAAACCAGCCTTGTCAGGGCACCTCACTTGTCCAGTCAGTTAAGCATCAGACTCTTGATTGTGGCTCAGGTCATGATCTCACGGTTGGTGAGTTTGAGCCCCAAGTTGGGCTCTGCACTGGGTGTGGAGCCTGCTTGGGATTCTCTTCTCTTCTCTCTCTCTCTCTCTCTCTCTCTCTCAAAATAAATAAACTTAAAAACAAGAAACCAACCTGCCAATACCTTGGGCTGATAGCCTCCAGAACCATGAGGAAGTAGATTTATATAGTTTGAGCTACCCAGTCTGTGGTACTTTGTAATGACAGCCTTAGCTGATGAATTATTTTCCTTTTGGAAATATGGGGTTTTTTTTAGTGTTTATTTATTTATTTTGATATATATAGAGAGAGACAGAGACAGAGAGAATCCCAAGCAGGCTCAATGCTGCCAGAGCAGAACCTGATGCGGGGCTCAGCCCCACAAACTGTGTGATTATGACCTAAGCTGAAATCAAGAGTCAAACACTTAACTGACCAAGCCACCCAAGGGCCCCAGAAATATGTTTTATTATATCAATCTTAATTTCTGTTGTGTTTTAGTCTAAGCTCTTTGGGTTTGGTTTCATGCCATTGATTTCCATACAGTCTTTTGTCTCTGCAAATTTGTATGATCCTATATAGATTGGGACTCTAAAAATACCTTTTAAAAATTAGTGTTGAGGGGCACCTGGGTGGCTCAGTCGGTTAAGCGTCCGACTTCAGCTCAGGTCACGATCTCACAGTCCATGAGTTCGAGCCCCGCGTTGGGCTCTGAGCTGATGGCTCAGAGCCTGGAGCCTGCTTCCGATTCTGTGTCTCCCTCTCTCTCTGCCCTTCCCCCGTTCATGCTCTGTCTCTCTCTGTCTCAAAAATAAATAAAGGTTAAAAAAAAATTAAAAAAAAATTAGTGTTGATTGTTACTTGAGTCAATTTTATTACAGTAACCCATGTAGAACATAGATACTATGATCTCTGCTGTCATGGATAATATTAAATAAGAACTATAACATCATACCCTTCATTATAAAATATAATACCTACTTTTGTAGGTAAAACTCAAAATACTCTAATTATCCATCTCAATCTGGGTTTTCTAGTATCCACTCACCTTACACAAAGACTTGTAAATCATCCCCTTTCTTGGGCCTCAAAGTCTGTTGTTTCTAGTCATTTTATTTTGTTTGATGATTTCTAGAAATAGTATTTCAGCTGTACTAATTTTATCTTCCTAAGCTACTAAAATGTTAACCATATTCTAATGTTTCAGTTGGGTGAATAAAACAGACTATACAGGTAATATAAAATTACTCAATGAGCTGAAAGCACTGTTCTCCAAAATGGCAATTACTGGTTTTAGATGATTGCTTTATCTGAAGTTCTTAGAATATCTACTTAAATTATTTAAATATTTATTCAGTAATGTTAATATTTCAGAAATAAGTCTCTCTGTATACTAATGATTATATTCATGTGAAAGAAACTTGAAGGCCACATAGGGCCACTAAAAATAACTAGATTGAAAAAAACACCTGGAGGAGAATCATGAAGTTATCAACATCATGTAAATATTGATTTGTGATGGGCCAAATACATAAAGGAATTAATCCAAAAAAAAATAATTGTGAGATTTCCATCTATTAGAACTTCAAAACAGAAAACTGGCTTAGAGCCCCAGTGTTTTGATCCAAGACCTCTGAATGGTAAACTCTGCCTTTGGGTTAGGTTTTTAAATACTATAACAGACTCTCCACTTCCCCTCAGTGTAGAAAGGAAAGTACATATATCCTCAGCCTTTGATCAGTAGTCAGTTACCTTGGCAAATAGTCATCAATTGTACAAAATGAAGAATTATTAGAGAGCTCTAACCGGCAAAGGAAGGATGTATCACAGCCCCTACCCTTTAGTGTCAGAAAATCCCTTACCTGTTACAGAGTGAAAGGAGATGGTATGACCCATAAATTTGCAAAGAAAACAAAAGTATTTATATTGAGATTTTTACTTTACTTTTTTATTCAAATAACCTTTGACTTACACATATGTAAACAGTTCGCCCATGAAAGTATTGTGATCTTCTGAGTGTTTTTTCCTCAAAATTTGGTAAGTACTCTTTGGAAAGATAGTTTTTTTGAAGTGAATTTAGAAAAAAAAACCACTATAATTTACTGCAAAAAAAGTGTTAATCTGTTAATGTTAGCATTTAACCAAAAAAGATTATTTATATATTTTCCTTACTGGAGTTTAAGTTCTTTACCTTTCTATTTAAGAGTATAGCAACAACAATTCCAACGAAATAAGTCATTTGCATTGTTCTGTTCACTATGCATACTAAAATGTTTACATATTAAGAGCTATTCATTTTAGAAATGCTGCTTAAAGTATGAAAGGAATAATCTGGGAGGGAAAAAAAGCATTAAACACAGCAGTTCTTAGATTGAAAACTATGTCTCCAAATACTCAAATTGATATAACTGCATTTTCTGACACTAGGCAGCTTAGTTGAAGCTTCTCTCTTTGATTGTTCCTCCCACAGCAGATACTTACCCCAAAGAGCACTCTTTTCAATTGCCCTTTTTAAGTGCACCTATAAATCAACATTATGAGAAATGTCTTCAATGTATATAGAAAATCACTGGGTATGAATGGTAAATAGTGATTTGAAGCCTTTCAATTGACCTCGAACCTTTTCTATAAAGGCTGCCAAGGAAAGTAGTGTCTTTACTCAGTATCTTAAGTGCAAAATTATTGATTTACCTAGCTGACTTTTTTTTAAAGAGCAACAATCTCCTCAGATATATTTTCTTTTCCTGTCTACCCTATTTGGTGTTTGCTGATAGCTTAGGTTTTTATTAAAATTTAGAGATGTCTGTCCTTTTACCTTCTCAATAATTGAAATTTGTGAGGTTTACTGGAAACACATTACACTAAAATCTGGAAGTCTTTTGTTAAAAAAAAAAAAGAATCAATTTTATTGAAATTAAATTCTGCAAACAAAATGCAAGAGCCATCGACCAGTTTAATGGCATTGTTGGTAGCTTTATTCTTTACCCTGAGATGTTCTGCTGTCTAGTTTCAAACTGTCAAGAAAAACTCTTGAAAATTAGACTGTTATGATCTGTTACTTGCTTGTCACATTTGATCTGTACTCACCCCCTATTTGGGATAGTATTTCAGGTTGTCAATGATAGTAAGGACCAGAGGTCACTGTCTTACTAACTGTTTCATGATTGGGTCCACAAAGCAAAGTAACAATTTTGTTAATATCGTAGAGATTTAGCCAATCTAAATCCTATTAGATACTAGGACAATAATTCTGATTTGATTTTAGTCATGGATAAAATTTGTAGTAAATCTGTGGTGTGTTTATTTTGTTTCACGTTCATATAGACATTTTAGTAATCAATTTCTCATTTATTAGTAAAAATACTATTCATATTGTTAAGTTTAGAGCCAAAAGTACTGATTAGGAAGAATATCTCAAAATTAATACCATTTTGCAACCTCGGGGGGGGGGGGCAAGTACAACTTTAACACAGCATTGTGAGGCTTCAAGGATTCAATTCTCATCAATATATTGGATATATTATATGTATATATATATATATATATATATATATATATACACACACACACACACATATATATATATAGATTTTAATTTAAAACATTTAATGTTTATTTATATGAGAGAGACAGAGACAGAGTCAGAGTGCAAGTGGGGGAGTGGCCTAGAGAGAGGGAGACACAGAATCCGAAGCAGGCTCCAGGCTCCAAGCTGTCAGCACAGAGCCCGATGTGGGGTTGAACTCATGAGCTGTGAGATCATGACCTGCGCCCAAGTCGGACACTTAACTAGCTGAGCCACCTCGGCATCCCTTTTATTGAATTGATTGATTGATTGATTGATTGATTGATTTTAAGTAGGTTTCGTGAGCAGGGCAGAGCCAGACATGGGGCTTGAACTGTTAACCTTGAGATCAAGACCTAGCTGAGATCAAGAGTTGGATACTTAATTGACTGAGCCACCCAGGTGCCTCTATATTGAATATATTAAGTTAATTTAAATTATATGTAAAAAGTAATGGATTTAGTTTAATAAATACACACATATGAATAAATGTTATCAAATGTTAATAATTAAAATTAAGATACAGGCATGAATGGAGCAGTAATCCCCATAAATAAAGGAAATTGGAAAAAGTACATGAGTAGACAAGGTGCTACAGTTGTCAACTAAAGCTTAACCTTATTAGTATTTCTGGGATACAGTGTATCAAAATGTGCCTCAGAGTTATTCTGTTTGAGGAGCAAGAGAGCTGGAGTATTTATTCACCAAATCTATCAGGCAGTGATTAAGAATTCTTAATTGAGATGGAGTGGGGGAGGGCATTAATTCTCAGATATTTTTGTTCTGTGGTCTCAGGCAGAGCAAAACTCATCAGCCAGATAAAGTTCAGGGAAACTGATGAAGGTGCTATTTATTTAAAGATGCGAGAATGCACTAAAATGATAAAGTTTAAAGGCAAGGAACTGATAGCACTTGTACATATGTGAAAGGGGTTTGTGTTCCAAGATAAGGTCTGTAAATCAAAGGAAATCTCCAAAGTATTACCAAATATGTCCCTTCAACCAATTGTGTTTGGAGATGTGTGGGAATATATTGCTAAAATCTGTTCCCTGAATAGAACCTCATCATAGACCTGGCACTTAAACAGACGGACTAAAATAATTTATTATTTTTGTTTTTGGTTGAATTGTTGACTCCTCAGTAATAATAATAATATAGCTCACACGAAATTCTGCATTTTATAGACTGTTCTTATAATAATCTCATTTTAATTTGAAACACAGTCACACATGGACATGACATAGATTGTTGTCCAGTAGTTAATCTTTCTGTCTATAAGCAGAAATTTATTTAAGTCATCACAGAAACAAGAAAACACATACACACACACAAACTTTAGTACTCGTTAACTATACTGACAATTTTACTCTGGATTATCATACCAAATAAAGCTAGTATGATGGTAATCAGACTTTCATTGGCACCTCTGTGTAACAAGTGTGTGTTAAAAATGTACACAGTTTTCGTTCTACAGTAATTCTCAATGATTTTGCATAGGGCATGTGGAGATATTTGACTTTAATAAATACATTTCCAGATACTATTATCATGAATTTGTTGAAAGTAAAATATGCTTAGATAATGGAAAACTTCCTACTGAAGTATGCCAACTAATAACTAAGCACAGACTATTGGGAATCCTTTTCCTTCAGCTCCTTAAAGAACCCCAGAGAAATCAGATACTATAGTACTCCTTGTTACCTTTACAAGTATATAAAACCTCTTGTAGATATGACTATCATGCAATATAGCCCATTTTTTCAAAGCTAGAATTCAAATTTGTTTCTTCATGTTCTTGAAATAAAAATCACATAGTAGTCTCCATCTAATGAAGCAGTTTATAAATCTGAGTTCTGTTACTGAAATTTAACCAGAATCTCACTAGTTCATATCTATTCTTTAAATGTTTGTTCACAGTTAAGATTTCTCCAACATTCTATTTTGTCTGTGTTCTCCTGTATACACACACATTTACACACTTATAACACAGGGAAGGAAAATATCCCCATAAAAAATGACAGTAACTTATTTCCTATTGACCCATGATGGAAAAGGAGATAAAATACCTCTGTTCCCCCTACTTTTTTCATAATGTACTCATCTTTACAGTCTTCATGATTTTCACTTTTCTAAAAATTTTCAAATCTATAAAGAATCAGGTTTGTTATATTGGAGGAGAGTTGATATTCACAACATTTGAATGTGATTTTAAATGTCAATATTCTCAATAATAATTGTCTCAGCAACAGCTTTGCTATAAAATAGACTAAGTGTGATTTTTTGAAAAGCAGGATAAACCTTGAGATTGTTGCTACTTAAATTTAAGAGTTGTGTTAGGGGATAACTTTTTTTTAGTCAAATAATAGAATTTAAAAATGATCACTAAGGAAGCAACCATACCTCTTACAGATTTTTCTGACAGAAAACTGTTCTGGGTGTTCTACATTTTTCTATTAAGAAGTACAAGTTCAAGTTAATGTCTACCTCTTTGTGATAAATATTAGAAGAGTTCTATGTTCTAGAATACCTCATTACATAGTACAAATTCAGTTCTGTATCTTGATGATAAAAACATGCCATAAATTCCCTCTAAAATTTATTTCTACCCTAAACACTGACACCTATCATTTTATACAGAGAGGTACTTCATTTTATGTTGAGAGGTATCCAATACAATAATAAGCCTAATTATTTGTCTACATGGATTTTAGAGGTGGTAGATTAGGTGATATTAGAAAAGTACGAGAGGGGCACCTGGGTGGCTCAATCGGTTGGGCGTCCAACTTCAGCTCAGGTTGTGATCTCGCGGTTTGTGGGTTTGAACCCCGCATTGTGCTCTGTGCTGACAGTTCAGAGCCTGGAGCCTGCTTTGGATTTTGTGTCTCCTCTCTCTGCCCCTCCCCTGCTCACTCTCTACCTCTCCCTCAAAAATAAATAAACATTAAAAATTTTTTAAAAACAGAAAAGATATAAAAAATAAAGGTATGAGAGTCTTTCTTTGAACTTGTGTGAGCTCAGTAAATGTTATGAAATAGTAAGGTTTTCTGTGATACTCCAAAATTCCTACCCTTGTGTCATTCCTCATTGTAGTACATTCTCTCTTTCCAGTGATTTGTTGCTTGAAGTCCATTTAATGAAAACATGGGGGAAAAAGTGTCAGTAAACTCATTCATACAAAAAAATACGTTTAATATTTACATTATGAAATAAAATTATAGGAAACTATAAGAAATCAATAATATTTAATTCAAAAGATGGCATCCTCTTAGTACTGTGTATGTTTTATTGTAATTCAGTTGTTAAATGAGTACTGAAGATGTGATGTTGCTTTGATGGTCTAAAGTTTGAGGTCACTGCTTGTGTCAATCACTCAGAGAAGAAATGAGTTCTTAGGTCATCAAAAAAAAATTGACCGTAGGTAGATAGATTGGAGAGAAAGAGAAATCTGTTGCTATCTTTTGACCTTAATTTAAAGGGTCTAGGATTTGACTTTAGAGAGAAAAAAGGCCTGAAGCCAGAAACAAAGAAGAATGCTAACATAAAGGGTCTATATGGCTTTGAGAAAAAAAAACAAAGACAAAAACAAAAACAACATGAGCTTAATTCAGATTATCCACTTTTGTGGTTCTCTGGGTTTATCTCCCTCAATGTTTAAGGTGTTTTTGAATAAACTAGCTTTGGCTTAGATTTACAGTGGCAAATAAATAATAACGTGTGTTAGATTATTGCAAAGAAAGTCACCCCTTTCTATTTATTTTATTGCTGCCGTCGCTGCTACCACCAATATTACCTATACTACTGCTGCTGCTTTTACTTTGTTAATATTGGAATTCCTCCGAATACCATGAACTTGTAAACATATAAACACATCGTGATTACTCGGTGCTTTCAGATACATTGATGGCTCTATCAGCAGCAATCCTACAGTTGAGCAACAGGTCCAAGGGACAGCCTGGAGAATCCAGCTTCCACAATTCCTGACCCTTCCAAGGTAGCCTTATCCCTATGGCATGTGTTAGCCTCAGAATAGGGCCAAGTAATTGAATTTTTAGTTCAGCCAAGCTCATGATAGTCTAACTGCCTCAGGTCTGGGATTGCTGGCAACTGGAAGAATGAGCCTCTCTTGGAAAGATAGATAGCTGTTTAGCTATGTCTTAGGTACTGGCTTAGATTGTAGCTTGTATCTCTCATAGCCCTTGCTGAAGACCATAGGAATTACACCATGTCATTTAATACAGTGGTGTTTGTTTATACTCAGTTTTCAAAAGCTTCTGCCCTGTAAAAAAATATTTTCAAGATATCCCAGATAATAATTTAAGGGGCCACTTAACTAACGTGTAACAGGGATGGCCATTTTCCTTCTTGGGGGCAACGAATCCTAATTGTCCTGTAACCAAGCTAATTTCCTATGTCCAGCTCCTAGCTTCTATATTAATTAGAATTTTTTTCTGTTGCAAGCAGCAATCCAACCTCAATTTGTTTAAGTGAAATACAGATCAGGGCTCATGAAATCAATGTTGTTGGAAGCAAATGGATCCAGGCATGTGGTATTAAAAGTATGATTTGTATTAGATTTAAATCTTTGCTTTTTTTAATGCATGCTGGTTTTGTTCTTTTCTATAGAGGACTGACTAGCTTTCAGTACACATTGGGGAGGATGGCCATCAAAAGCTTCTGGATTACATCTCCGTTTATACTGCTTAACATGAAAATGGCCTCCAGCCTGCCTCAGGTCTAGCTGGGACACACGTCTAGTCTGGAATAAAGCCTAAAAATTAAGGTGATTGGTATTATACTAGTCCAGTTTAGGTAAAATACCCATGATTTTTTCCAAGTAGAAAAAGCAATTTTGATTGTAAGCCCTCAGTAAACATTCCACATTTGGAAAGAGAGTAGAGTAGTTTCATATTAAGAGGAGGAGGGATTGTTCTTACCAGAAAGCAGAATGAGGGATGGATAAAGAAGCAAATACATAAAGTAAACAAACAAACAAACAAACAAAACCCAACCACATTAAAATGCAAGGCTGCCATCCAAACAGTTCATATCTGTGGGCAATTACTAATTTATTTCTGTATCTTCAAAATGAAACATGGCAGGAATGACTATATATGATGTCATTTTTGTGGGGTTTGTGTTTGTTTGTTTTTGTTTTGTTTTTAGAGAGAAAGCATGAGCAGGGAAGAGGGGCAGAGGGAAAAGAAGAGAGGATCTTATGCAGGCTTCATGCTCGGTGCAGGGCTTGATTTCAGGAACCTGGAATCAAGACCTGAGCCGAAATGAAAAGTCACATTCAACTGACTGAGACACTCAGGTGCCCCGATACAATGTTTTTTGTTTTTTTTTAATAGGTACTGAATTTCATTTTTTTAGGGTCGTTTGCTTCAATTTGCAAATATTACACATGTGAACTAAGCACACTGTGGTGGAAAATAAAGTGGGATGGGATAAGGATTAACTTCAGATCCTTTTAACTTTCATATAAGTAAACTAATTTGCATGTTTGGTGTATTTTTTTTTTTTTCAACATTTTTTTTTTTTTTTTTTTTTTTTATTTATTTTTGGGACAGAGAGAGACAGAGCATGAACGGGGGAGGGGCAGAGAGAGAGGGAGACACAGAATCAGAAACAGGCTCCAGGCTCTGAGCCATCAGCCCAGAGCCTGACGCGGGGCTCGAACTCACGGACCGCGAGATCGTGACCTGGCTGAAGACGGACGCTTAACCGACTGCGCCACCCAGGCGCCCCATGGTGTATTTTGTTTTTGTTTTGTTAGATTTCAGTTTGGGGTGAGAGATGTTAATTGAACAAAACATCTTTTTTCCTTCCGTATGCTCACTGAAATTCAACTTCTAATGTCATATAGTGAGTGAGCAGTCCCCTTTCCCCCAAGGAAATTGTTTATGGTATTACACCCTTGAAATAAGAGTTAGGTTATCTACTCTAAATTAAACAAATGTTATTATTTGCTACTCTAACTCTCTTCTCTGTCATTTGATATCAGAGGGAAAATGGTTTGTTAGCTGAGGTTCACATTATCTGCTTTTGACCTACACTAGCCAGTATCAAAATGCAGTTAGCCTTTCAAACAGTTTTATTTTCTTTTATGTGTCCTCCCCTATGAAATTTGTGACAGTAACCAATTGCATAGTTATTCTAACTTGATTTAATCTTCAATTCAGCTGATAATGAATTTCATCAACTGATATGTTTAAATGAGTGCCTGAAGCCTGCTTGGACAAATACAGTCCAATGGGTAACAATCACTTGGACAAAAGCTTCAAATTAATAATGAAATAGGTTGAAAAAAAGAAATTTACAAGTCTCCAAGTGGGAGACATAAGATTTTGGCTGTGTAGGTATCTGCCAACCATTAAAAAAATGTGCATGTACATGTACACACACACACACACACACACACACACTTTGGAGGTCAGAAGAGTTATGTGAAAAATTCAAAATGCTCTTGCCACATCTTAAATGATGCATTCTTTTTTGGTTATATCCCTTTTAGGTGAATCATAATTTGTTGTAACTTGTATGTTATTCCTTTAAAGACATGCAGTTTGAGGTTGTTCACTTTCATTTTCAGCAACCACTAAAATGCCTCAGAAGAGAGCAGTAGAGAGAGGCATGTTACCAATGTATGGAGCTCATTTTCTTTGTTAGAAACCATTATTATGCCCTTTGAAAAGTGAAAGTTGTTGGAAATTATTGAAATATATTCAATACATATTTGGTTGATGTATAACATAGGTAGAGAAAAGTGAACAAATAATAATTGTGCAGTGTAATTATTCACAAAGTGATCGCATGTATGTAACCATAACCAAGTTAAGGCACAGAACATTACCAATATTCCAGAAGATGTCTTGTGCCCAATCTCCATTGTTATATTTGTTGTCCTCCCTTAAAGGGAAAAATTGCTGATATTTAGACAGTTTGATTTTTTTGGTACTTCACCCATTTGGAATAAGTATGAATTATTTTGAGTCTGGTTTATTTCATTCACATGTTTTGAGGTACATTTATGTCATATGATGCAGTAGTATATTGTTTCATTACTGCATAATCTTTTATTAGTATATAGAGAGATATGGTTATTTATATATCCATTCAATTGGTTTTGTATATTGTTGTTGTTTCTAGTTTTTGCTTGTCTTATATAATATTGATGTGAATAATTTTGTATATGTTTGAATGTTCATCTGCATACACTTCTCTTTGCTTATGTAAATAGGAGCAGAAAAGCAGATCATATAGTAAATAGATGTTTATGTTTTAGTAAACTGTGTCAAAAAGGTTTCCAAAATGGTTACGATCATTTAAATATCATATACTACCTCAAGAGATTTCTAATTACGTGAAATCCTAAATCAAATTTGAAATGATCACTTTTTAAAAATTTCAGTTAATGTAATTTTAGTGTAGTGGATTTGGATTGTGATTTTAAGCTGAATTCTTTTCTTTTTTCTTTTTTTTTTTTTCAGTATATGAAATTTATTGTCAAATTGGTTTCCATACAACACCCAGTGCTCATCCCAAAAGGTGCCCTCCTCAATACCCATCACCCACCCTGCCCTCCCTCCCACCCCCCATCAACCCTCAGTTTGTTCTCAGTTTTTAAGAGTCTCTTATGCTTTGGCTCTCTCCCACTCTAACCTCTTTTTTTTTTTTTCTTTCCCCTCCCCCATGGGTTTCTGTTAAGTTTCTCAGGATCCACATAAGAGTGAAAACATATGGTATCTGTCTTTCTCTGTATGGCTTACTTCACTTAGCATCACACTCTCCAGTTCCATCCATGTTGCTACAAAGGGCCATATTTCGTTCTTTCTCATTGCCACGTAGTACTCCATTGTGTATATAAACCACAATTTCTTTATCCATTCATCAGTCGATGGACATTTAGGCTCTTTCCATCATTTGGCTATTGTTGAGAGTGCTGCTATAAACATTGGGGTACAAGTGCCCCTATGCATCAGTACTCCTGTATCCCTTGGATAAATTCCTAGCAGTGCTATTGCTGGGTCATAGGGTAGGTCTATTTTTAATTTTCTGAGGAACCTCCACACTGCTTTCCAGAGCGGCTGCACCAATTTGCATTCCCACCAACAGTGCAAGAGGGTTCCCGTTTCTCCACATCCTCGCCAGCATCTATAGTCGCCTGATTTCTTCATTTTGGCCACTCTGACTGGCGTGAGGTGGTATCTGAGTGTGGTTTTGATTTGTATTTCCCTGATCAGGAGCGACATTGAACATCTTTTCATGTGCCTGTTGGCCATCCAGATGTCTTCTTTAGAGAAGTGTCTATTCATGTTTTCTGCCCATTTCTTCACTGGGTTATTTGTTTTTCACGTGTGGAGTTTGGTGAGCTCTTTATAGATTTTGGATACTAGCCCTTTGTCTGATGTGTCATTTGCAAATATCTTTTCCCATTCTGTTGGTTGCCTTTTAGTTTTGTTGGTTGTTTCCTTTGCTGTGCAGAAGCTTTTTATCTTCATAAGGTCCCAGTAATTCACTTTTGCTTTTAATTCCCTTGCCTTTGGGGATGTGCCGAGTAAGAGATTGCTACGGCTGAGGTCAGAGAGGTCTTTTCCTGCTTTCTCCTCTAAGGTTTTGATGGTTTCCTGTCTCACATTCAGGTCCTTAATCCATTTTGAGTTTATTTTTGTGAATGGTGTGAGAAAGTGGTCTAGTTTCAACCTTCTGCATGTTGCTGTCCAGTTCTCCCAGCACCATTTGTTAAAGAGACTGTCTTTTTTTCCATTGGATGTTCTTTCCTGCTTTGTCAAAGATGAGTTGGCCATACGTTTGTGGGTCTAGTTCTGGGGTTTCTATTCAATTCCATTGGTCTATGTGTCTGTTTTTGTGCCAATACCATGCTGTTTTGATGATGACAGCTTTGTAGTAGAGGCTAAAGTCTGGGATTGTGATGCCTCCTGCTTTGGTCTTCTTCTTCAAAATTACTTTGGCTATTCGGGGCCTTTTGTGGTTCCATATGAATTTTAGGATTGCTTGTTCTAGTTTTCAGAAGAATGCTGGTGCAATTTTGATTGGGATTGCATTGAATGTGTAGATAGCTTTGGGTAGTATTGACATTTTGACAATATTTATTCTTCCAATCCATAAGCAGGGAATATTTTTCCATTTCTTAAAATTTTTTTTTAACGTTTATTTATTTTTGAGACAGAGACAGAGCATGAATGGGGGAGGGTCAGAGAGAGAGGGAGACACAGAATCCGAAACAGGCTCCAGGCTCTGAGCAGTCAGCACAGAGCCCGACGGGGGGCTTGAACTCACGGACCGCGAGATCACGACCTGAGCCGAAGTCGGATGCTTAACCGACTGAGCCACCCAGGCACCCCTGTCTTTCCATTTCTTTATATCTTCTTCAATTACCTTTATAAGCTTTCTGTAGTTTTCAGCATACATATCTTTTACATCTTTGGTTAGATTTATTCCTAGGTATTTTATGCTTTTTGGTGCAATTATAAATGGGATCATTTTCTTTATTTGTCTTTCTGTTGCTTCATTATTAGTGTATAAGAATGCAACTGATTTCTGTACATTGATTTTGTATCCTGCAACTTTGCTGAATTCATGTATCAGTTCTAGCAGACTTTTGGTGGAGTCTATTGGATTTTCCATGTATAATACAATATCATGTCATCTGCAAAAAGCGAAAGCTTGACTTCATCTTTGCCAATTTGATGCCTTTGATTTCCTTTTGTTGTCTGATTGCTGATGCTAGAACTTCCAACACTATGTTAAACAACAGCAGTGAGAGTGGGCATCCCTGTCGTGTTCCTGATCTCATGGAAAAAGCTCTCAGTTTTTCCCCATTGAGGATGATGTTAGCTGTGGGCTTTTCATAAATGGCTTTTATGATGTGTAAATATGTTCCTTCTATCCCGACTTTCTCAAGGGTTTTTATTAAGAAACGGTGCTGGATTTTGTCAAAGGCCTTTTCTGCATCGATTGACAGGATCATATGGTTCTTATCTTTTCTTTTATTAATGTGATGTATCACGTTGATTGATTTGCGAATGTTGAACCAGCCCTGCATCCCAGGAATGAATCCCACTTGATCGTGGTGAATAATTCTTTTTATATGCTGTTGAATTCGATTTACTAGTATCTTATTGAGAATTTTTGCATCCATATTCATCAGGGATATTGGCCTGTAGTTCTCTTTTTTTACTGGGTCTCTGTCTGGTTTAGGAATCAAAGTAATACTGGCTTCATAGAATGAGTCTGGAAGTTTTCCTTCCCTTTCTATTTTTTGGAATAGCTTGAGAAGGATAGGTATCATCTCTGCTTTAAACGTCTGGTAGAACTCCCCTGGGAAGCCATCTGGTCCTGGACTCTTATTTGTTGGGAGATTTTTGATAACTGATTCAATTTCTTCGCTGGTTATGGGTCTGTTCAAGCTTTCTATTTCCTCCTGATTGAGTTTTGGAAGCGTGTGGGTGTTTAGGGACTTGTCCATTTCTTCCAGGTTGTCCAGTTTGTTGGCATATAATTTTTCATAGTATTCCCTGATAATTGTTTATATCTCTGAGGGATTGGTTGTAATAATTCCATTTTCATTCATGATTTTATCTATTTGGGTCATCTCCCTTTTCTTTTGAGAAGCTTGGCTAGAGGTTTGTCTGTTTATTTTTTCAAAAAACCAACTCTTGGTTTCATTGATCTCCTCTACAGTTTTTTTAGATTCTATATTGTTTATTTCTGCTCTGATCTTTATGATTTCTCTTCTTCTGCTGGGTTTAGGCTGCCTTTGCTGTTCTGCTTCTATTTCCTTTAGGTGTGCTGTTAGATTTTGTATTTGGGATTTTTCTTGTTTCTTGAGATAGGCCTGGATTGCAATGTATTTTCCTCTCAGGACTGCCTTTGCTGCGTCCCAAAGCGTTTGGATTGTTGTATTTTCATTTTCTTTTGTTTCCATATATTTTTTAATTTCTTCTCTAATTGCCTGGCTGACCCACTCTTTCGTTAGTAGGGTGTTCTTTAACCTCCATGCTTTTGGAGGTTTTCCAGACTTTTTCCTGTGGTTGATTTCAAGCTTCATGGCATTGTGGTCTGAAAGTATGCATGTTATAATTTCATTTCTTGTATACTTATGAAGGGCTGTTTTGTGACCCAGTATATGATCTATCTTGGAGAATGTTCCATGTGCACTCGAGAAGAAAGTATATTCTGTTGCTTTGGGATGCAGAGTTCTAAATATATCTCTCAAGTCCATCTGATCCAATGTGTCATTCAGGGCCCTTGTTTCGTTATTGACCGTGTGTCTAGATGATCTATCCATTTCTGTAAGTGGAGTGTTAAAGTCCCCCGCAATTACCACATTCTTATCAATGAGGTTGCTTATGTTTGTGAGTAATTGTTTTATATATTTGGGGGCTCCGGTATTCGGCGCATAGACATTTATAAATGTTAGCTCTTCCTGATGGATAGACCCTGTAATTATTATATAATGCCCTTCTTCATCTCTTGTTACAGCCTTTAATTTAAAGTCTAGTTTGTCTGATATAAGTATGGCTACTCCAGCTTTCTTTTGGCTTCCAGTAGCATGATAAATAGTTCTCCATCCCCTCACTCTCAATCTAAAGGTGTCCTCAGATCTAAAATGAGTCTCTTGTAGACAGCAAATAGATGGGTCTTGTTTTTTTATCCATTCTGATAGCCTATGTCTTTTGGTTGGTGCATTTAATCCATTTACATTCAGTGTTATTATAGAAAGATACGGATTTAGAGTCATTGTGATGTCTGTATATTTTATGCTTGTAGTGATGTCTCTGGTACTTTGTCTCACAGGATCCCCCTTAGGATCTCTTGTAGGGCTGGTTTAGTGGTGACAAATTCCTTCAGTTTTTGTTTGGGAAGATCTTTATCTCTCCTTCTATTCTAAATGATAGACTTGCTGGATAAAGGATTCTCGGCTGCATATTTTTTCTGTTCAATACATTGAAGATCTCGTGCCAATCCTTTCTGGTCTGCCAAGTTTCAAAAGAGAGATCAGTCACGAGTCTTATAGGTCTCCCTTTATAAGTTAGGGCACGTTTATCCCTTGCTGCTTTCAGAATTTTCTCTTTATCCTTGTATTTTGCCAGTTTCACTATGATATGTCATGCAGAAGATCGATTCAAGTTACGTCTGAAGGGAGTTCTCTGTGCCTCTTGGATTTCAATGCCTTTTTCCTTCTCCAGTTCAGGGAAGTTCTCAGCTATGATTTCTTCAAGTACACCTTCAGCACCTTTCCCTCTCTCTTCCTTCTCTGGGATACCAATTATGCGTATGTTATTTCTTTTTAGTGTATCACTTAGTTCTCTAATTTTCCCCTCATACTCCTGGATTTTTTTTACCTCTCTTTTTCTCAGCTTCCTCTTTTTCCATAACTTTATCTTCTAGTTCACCTATTCTCTCCTCTGCCTCTTCAATCCGAGCCGTCATCATTTACATTTTGTTTTGCATTTCGTTTAAAGCGTTTTTCAGCTCCTCCTGACTGTTCCTTAGTCCCTTGGTCTCTGTGGCAAGAGATTCTCTGCTGTCCTCTATACTGTTTTCAAGCCCAGCGATTAATTTTATGACTATTATTCTAAATTCACTTTCTGTTATATTATTTAAATCCTTTTTGATCAGTTCATTAGCTGTTGTTATTTCCTGGAGATTCTTCTGAGGGGAATTCTTCCGTTTGGTCATTTTGGATAGTCCCTGGAGTGGTGAGGACCTGCAGGGCACTTCCCCTGTGCTGTGGTGTATAACTGGAGCTGGTGGGCGGAGTCGCAGTCTGACCTGATGTCTGCCCCCAGCCCACCGCTGGGGCCACAGTCAGACTGGTGTGTGCCTTCTCTTCCCCTCTCCTAGGGGCGGGATTCACTGTGGGGTGGCGTGGCCCATCTGGGCTACTTGCACACTGCCAGGCTTGTGGAGCTGGGGATCTGGCATAGTAGCTGGGGTGAGTAGGCAAGGTGCAAGGGGGCAGGAGGGGCAGGCTTAGCTCGCTTCTCCTTAGGTGATCCACTTCAGGAGGGCCCTGTGGCAGTGGGAGGGAGTCAGACCTGCTGCCGGAGGGTTGGCTCCGCAGAAGCACAGCGTTGGGTGTTTGTGTGGAGCAAACAAGTTCCCTGGCAGGGACTGGTTCCCTTTGGGAATTTGGCTGGGGATGGGCGAGGGAGATGGCGCTGGCGAGTGCCTTTGTTCCCCACCAAACTGAGCTCTGTAGTCCGGGGCTCAGCAACTCTCCCTCCCTTTGTCCTCCAGGCTTCCCGCTTTCTGAGCAGAGCTGTTAACTTATGACCTCCCAGATGCTAAGCAAGTCCCGCTTGCTGTCGGAACACACTCCATCCGGCCCCTCCGCTTTTGTGAGCCAGACTCAGGGTCTCTGCTTGGCCGGCGGGCTGCCCCTCCTCCCGGGCTCCCTCCCGCCAGTCCGTGGAGCGCGCACAACCTCTCCGCCCTTCCTACCCTCTTCCTTGGGCCTCTCACCTGCGCTTGGCTCTGGAGACTCCATTCTGCTAGTTTCTGGTGGTTTTCTGGGTTAGTTAGGCAGGTGTAGGTGGAATCTAAGTGATCAGCAGGATGCGCGGTGAGCCCAGCGTCCTCCTGAGCCGCCATCTTCCCAACCATCTATTTTAAGCTGCATTCTAATGACAAATATTGTTGAATGTCTTTTCATAATTTTTATGAAATTGGCATACTCATTTTGTGAAGTTGTTCAAGTCTTGGGATTGGTTTTTATTTTTTTTCTGATTAATTTATAGGAGTCCTTTACATATTCTGGACATACACCTTTAGGTGGATATTTGTAAAATGACTGTGTAATTCATTGCCTAAGTGATAACACATTTGGGTATAAAAGACGGTTCTATTAATAATTAACACTGGGACAGTAGACCAAAATCAGACCTAATGAAAATAAATCATAATATATGGTGATTTTGTAATATGTGTAGCAAATATTTCCTTGTTGGTGGCTTGCCATTTTTTTTCTCATTAAGGTGTTTTTTAAAGGACAGAAGCCCCAGAATGTAATGTAGCCCAATATTACTTTTTGTGTTCTTTAAGTCAAGTCTGTTTCAAAATTATTCTTTTGGTCTATATTTCTACCCATCCCACACTGCCTTAATTACTGGAACTCTATAACAATAGAGTTTGGAATCCAATAGTAGTCTCTTCAACTTCTTCTTTTTCACCATGGCCTTGGCTATTCTTGCCATTTGGTGTACCCCTATACATTTTAAATTTGGCTTGTCAACTTCCATAATAAACTTGATGGGATATTATTGATTTTGAGAGACTTCCAGTCATTAGGAATGGTATAGCTCTCATTAGAAAAACATATCTATTTTTTCTCAGTAATATTTTCAAATTTTCTGTATATAGTTCTTATACAACTTTAAATAGATTGATTTTTGTGTATTTGGTGATTTTTATAGTGTTCTCAGTGGTACTTTTAGAATAAGTTATTTAAAAATTTTCACTGATACAAACATTTCATTTATTAATAGACAGTTTTATTTGTCTCTTTTTAATCCTTATATATTTATTTTTCCTATCCTATTAAAAGAATCTAGTACAAATTTTATTGCAAGTAGTATTAATAGAATTCTTTTCTCATCTGTATTCTCAGGCAGAAAGGACTCAGTATTTCATTTTTAGAATGATGTTTCCTGAGGCTTTTCAAGAAGCTGTATTTTATAAGATTAAGGATATCTTTTATTTCTAGTTTTCTAATAATGTTTTAATATCAAATTTTTCAAATTTTTAATATATTTATTTAGATGATTTAATTTTTCTCACTTCTGTAAATGTGACAATTATGAATTGATTTGGCAATTGCTGAACCAGTGTTGCACTATTGATATAAATCAACCTGGTTATTATATTTCTCTGATTTATGTATTGATGGACTTATTTTCCTAGTATTTTGATTAAGATTATTGTATCCATGGTCATGATTGAAATATTCTAAAATTTTGCTTTCATAATAGTGTTTAAGTGTTAGTAACAAGATTATGCTACCTTCATAAAAATGTTTTGGAAAATACTTATTTTTTTGCTCTTGGGAAACAATGTGGATAATGTTACTATTAATATTTTGCACGAGTTATCCCTGCCCCTCACTCTGCCTCTGGAATATTCTTTCTGGGAAGGTTTTAATTAGAAATTTGATTTCTTTAACAAATTTGAACAAATCAGATATTCTCTTTTTCCTCTTTTCAGTTTCGGAGTGTTGTGCTTTCCAATAGTGGTTTCCATTTACTCTAGATTGTTCAATTTGTTGAGATAAAATGTACTCTCCTGTGATTTTTTATGCATGGTTATTTTTTATTGAACCTAGTCTTTGAATATGAGATACTTTAGAGGTTTTTTGAACTCTGGTTGAGGCTATATTCATTAATAGAGTAATTATTTTATGCCCAGAAAGCAGTCAGAGTTGGACCTGATAATCTCATCCAGTCAGATATTGAGCATCATTGCTGGTTTTCAGTTTTTGTAAGATCTTACTTATTTGCCGTTCACGCTTAGTTTCTGGTAGCAGAAATGATAGTCCCACAGGAGAGCATGTGATGATCAGCAGAGCCCTGTTCATTGGTGAGACTCGAATTCCCTAGCTGTGTGGGAAAGTCAAAAGTGTTGCTGTCTTCTCAACTTCTCAGTGCCCATTAGGAAACAGCAAATATCTCAAGTGGAGTCTAGTGGTAAGCTTACGTTTCTGGACACCCCTTCCCTTTGGCAACTTGCCCCACAAGTCTTCAATGTACTAGAATGACCTTGTCCTAGTGTCTAGCTATACAGAATCTGTGTAAAGTAGGCTGACAGTTGGGCTGCAGAGAATTTTGAGGGAATTCCCATTACAGATTGTATTGTATTTTATTTTATTTCTGTCTTCACTGTGTGTCTAGGAATGACAGTTCCTCCAGATCCAAAAGAAGGAACAGGTCAATACTAATAGATTGATTTTTATGTCTGTTATAGAGTATGGGTAATGCAGTTTTACTTATTAAATATCATTTAACTTCAAAGAGTATCTACATTTATATAACTATAGTGTATTAAATATATTAAAAATTCCTCAGAATTAATCTGAAATATTGAAAAATTTTCAGGGACTTAGTCAGTATTGTAACATCAAAAGCACAAAGAAGAGACCACAATAGTTTTTTTGTTTGTATATTCATATTTCAAAATGTCTGATAGAGCTGGTAAAGAGCTTTAATTAAAAGTGAGATATAATTTCTGGTAAAAATGTCAGTTGTGGGTTTAGAAAAAAAGATGTTATGATCAGCTTTTTAAATTTGACTGTATTTTAGAGAGAGGAAATAAGTGTAGCACTTTCCCCAAATTAAGAAACTTTAATTTTAAGACTTTTTAAGAATAGGAAAGAAGGGCATTTATGGAAATCAAGAATAAATTATAACATTGTAGAAAAAAGTTCTATATTTGGCATCTCAGCTGATTAACCTTGTCATTGGACAAGCTATTTAACCTCTTCAAATCTCAACTGATATTTAAAATAGGTCTAGGGTTGCCTGAGTGGCTCAGTCGGTTAAGCGCCTGACTTTTGATTTCAACTCAGATCTTGATCTCACAGTTGTGAGATTGAGCCCCGCGTTAGGCTCTGAGCTGAGTGTGGAACCTGCTTAAGATTCTTTCTCTACCCCTCTCTGCCCTTTTCCCCACACACGTGTGTTGTCCTCTGTCTGTCTGTCTCTCTCTCAAATAAATAAATGAACTTAAAAAAATAGATCTACTAACACTGATCTCAGATAATTCTTATGAATATTAGATGTGATCATAGGAGCAAGCCGTGTGAACAGATGCGAACACCTATTAGGGGCTTAACAATCGTGTATAGAACAAAACATATTTAGTGTGCATAATCTAATCCAATGCACAGATTATTAATGTTATTAATACTGTTTTGTTGAAACAAAATAATAGAAATATTTGCCAATTCTACAGTTCTCATGGTCTATCACTTTTATATGCAAAGTCTATTCTTCCTTTCTTGTCTCCTCTTCTTTTCCTCTTCTTCCTCCTCCTCCTCCTATTTTCTTCTCCCCTCCTATCCATTTCTTCCTCCCTGTCTCCTTTCTCCTCTCCCTCTCTCATTTAAACTGTGCATTTCATTTTATTTTTTCTAATGTTTTAGGAAAAGGTGATGTCAAGTAATAATAAAAAAAGATTACATAAGAAAATATGAGTGGGCTAATTTATAATTGTTGAAAAATAATGTAGAAAATCCAAAGCTTAATATTTTATCCTTTTTTATGCATTTCTTATGAAGCTTCATATTCTCTTTAGTTGTTGTTACTGTTTACCTTGGTTATTTTAGTCTCTTCCACTAGACTTAGAAACTATCATATAACTTCTGATGTGAGCAAATATGGTATGTTAGTAATTTTTGACCCTTTTGATAAACAGATTTATGAGAAAAAATGGTTAAAAGTCTATCTGGGTTAATATGCAGCTATGTAACTACGGGTAAATTATTTAATTTTCTAGGTTTCCTCTTCTGTAAAATGTGAGTAATAATGTCAGCCATCTCATAGGGCTCTTTGTAGGTTGTGTATTCCAGTCATATATAATACTTATTACAGTGTCTAGAGGAAAATATGCACTTCATAAAAGTTAGATGTAGTGTTTAGGGAGAATATTAAGAACATCTTCTAATAAAATTGCCATGGATATAACAGTGTCATTCTGTAGACAAGGATTATCAGGGTCCATGAGATAAATAATTAAGAGATAATTATTTATCTTAGGTTGGGATTCCAGGGAAACAAACTCTAATGCAGAAATCTGCATGTAGGAAAGTTTCTGGAGTTTGCTCATTGTAACAATGTCTGTAGCATATGGAAGAGGGTTGGGAAAATTGGGAAGAGAAGTCGAACTGTCATGCAGTTTCAGCAGAGGCTTCTGCCAATTCCACAGAGAAATCTGGAGCTGGGATTGCCCCACAGAGATGTTCCTAATTGAAATAAGTTGGGCCTTTGTCCCCCTACATTGACCATTGACTTCAGGTTATACCGAGGGAGAAGTCAAGGCACTTCTTTTTGGTGAAAGGCAGTTACTGGATAAGATTCACTAAGTTGAGAACCTTCAACAGCCAGTCATCTTTTGTTGTCAAAGGTAATGCTTTGATCTAAAAGACAACATATTGTAGCATCATTAAATATATGTATATGAAATATATAAATTTTACATAGGAACATTCTAAGTGCACTCTGTTAATACAGTAAATCCTTGAAATGCAAGTAACTTGTTCTGTGAGTGTTCCACAAGATGAGCAAACATTTCTAATATGTTTTAATTTGATAAACAAGCAGTGTCTTGCAATACAACTAGTACGTGATGCTGAATGTCACATGATCACAGCTGAGCCAATGATTATTCTCTCTTTTTCTTGCTGTGGGGTTGTGGGTAATTGTCTCCCCTGCTCAGATGCTTGGTCTCAGGCTGTGGTGTTTGGTAGAAATCAGTGATTTTTCAGAGCACTGGAAGGTACCCACACCTGGCAGTAGTGTATTTTTTGTTACTTCAAAACACCCATGGACGGTCCTCTGCTTTTCCATACAAGAGTAAGCTCAGGAATGCTTTGCTTCATTCTAGGTCAGGCTGCCTGCAGATAGAGACCCTTTCCTCTGCTGCCTTATTGCCAGTTACATT
Source organism: Neofelis nebulosa (assembly GCF_028018385.1). Lineage (NCBI taxonomy): Eukaryota > Metazoa > Chordata > Mammalia > Carnivora > Felidae > Neofelis > Neofelis nebulosa. The sequence goes on from NC_080795.1 coordinate 31,162,613, forward strand.
AAATACAGCATATGACAAGAGTTTATTAATACTGTAGTTAACATCCATGAGAATGTATACAATGGCCCCCATACGGAAAAGATTGAAAAGAAAGGCAGTAGAAGAAGATGATTAAGAAGGAAATCATCAAGAAGTACAAACGACTTATGCGAGTTGCTGAAATTGCAAGATTTTATAAGTCTATGTCTGCATCTCATCTGCAGAGGAGGAGGAGAAAAAGGCAGAGGAATCCCTCCCTTCAAATGAGATTAGGGAGATGTGTAAAATGTGGGAAACAGTGCAAAATTGTGTAGAAAAGCACCACCTGAATAAGGCTGTAGCAGTGTGAGTGATGTTTAACCACAATGCAGTGTCACATTTCCATGAAATCATCAAAAGGAGGCAAAAGCAAGTGTCATTGGCTAGGTTCCTTATTAAAGCTGCACGAAAAGAAAAAGATTCCATTGAGCCAATAAATAGTAGCAGTTCTGTTAATAATAGTGAAAGCAGTCCTACACAATAACCGTCCTCTCTCTTGTCTCCCCCACACCAACCATGAAGGTTTTCAAAGGTAAGTGCAGGTCAATTTGTTTATTTTTCTTCCTATTTTATATCTTCTTTGTTATTTTGTATTATTTTACAGTATTGTAATCATTTTATAGGAGTATTTTTGGGTTATGGAATGAATCACCTAAGTTTCCATTATTTCTTATGGGAAAATTCACTTTGATATACAAATGCTTTGGATTATAAACATGTTTCTGGAATGAATTATGCTCGTAAACCAAGGTTTTACTGTATTTAATATTTGAACTATTTGTAATGATGAACTTTTCATTTAGTGAATTTTGTATTCAAGTCTCCTTTTACAATAAGAACAAACAAGAATATAAATTAAAAATATTTTTGTCAGTAGGCAGATCTTGTTTTTAATAGTATGTGCATAAACTTAACTAAGTATTTCAATTCTTAAAGGCACTAGATAATTATCCTACTGTCAGCACAAAAAACAAGCCACTCCAAAGGCTCTGACAATCTCAGATATTCAGACAGATTTCAACAAAAACACACACTTCTATAAGCCATTTGACATGTTCTTTTAAATTCACATCTATTCAAATATATAACAGAATCATGATAAACATTTTCTCTAAATGCAAAGTTTATTAAGACAAAATTTAGTCAATAAATTCATCCTTAAACATTGAGTAAATAAACTCAAACTATTAAATTTTTCATAAAAATGATTAGTTAGGAAGGAAAGACATAAGCCAGGAGTGCTTATTATTTTATAAAGTACACACTTTATTTATTTTGCAAATAACCTGGCTTTTAAAAATAATTTTCTGGTTTTTACATTGGAAACACAAACATTGTAGAATTTATATTCAAAGTTGCCTAATTATTAGATATGTAAAGCACAGCGAGTTTAGAAATTCTTAATCTCATAGTCTCCTTTTCAGGAATGAGTCCTTTATCACCTAGAAACATTTCACCTGTGGTGAACCTCAAAGTCTTCCCTGAAAGGATCTGAAAAGCATTTCTCAGAAACACATTTTCTAATTGGGGATAAGGTGTCCATTGAAACAAATGGCAAAAACAAACAAAAATGCTGAAATGAAAATGGTGTCACTATGGCTCAAATAAACAAGTGAGGACACTTATTATGTAGCGCCAGTATAGAACACTGTGAAAGAATTAATCTACATAGAAGTGGTTTTGTGAATACTTTGTAATTATTTCAATCTTGTTTCAAAGGTTCTGATTCTTTAATGTGGATTGGCTTTCATTTCTTTCTGCATGGAAGTAGGACCACAGCTAGGGAAAGAAAGAAAAGGTAAGGAAGGAAAGGAGGGAGAAGGAAAAAGGAGGAGAAAAGATGAAGAAAGGGGGAAAGGGAGGGAAAATTAAACCTTGGTTTTTCAGAAAGAATTGAAGGAGGGACGCTATCGGTATATGCCAGATACTCTGTTGTCCCTTTATCCAGAATTTTCTCACTTAGTCATTAATATAAATCTGAGAAGTATGTGTCATTAGCCCCCTGTACAAATGAGGAAACTGAGGCCAATGGAAGTTAAGTGACATGCCTAATGGCATATGCCTAAGAAGGGTCTTATCTAGGATCTTCAAATAGTCTGGTCTGTTTATTTTGATATGATACCCAACAGACTTTTGTGATGAAACAATGAAAATATTCTGAGTGGCTTTCAGAAATGAAATCCTCTCTCACACTTCTAAATTATAGCACTTTGGGTCTTTATTTTATTTTAATTTTATATTTTATTTGTTTTGTTTTGTTTTTATTTTTGAGAGAGAGAAAGAAAAATCACGAGTGGGGGAGGGGCAGAGAAAGAAGGGGACAGAGGATCCAAAGCGGGTTCTACACTGACAGCAGTGAACCTGATGCAGGGCTCGGACTCACTAACTGTAGTATCATGACCTGAGCTGAAGTCAGACACTCAACTGACCGAGCCACCCAGGCACCCCTGGGTCTATTTTAGATTAACACACTCAATTCAAAATTTGGGGATCTTGTCAACCTGGCAAAGCTGACACAAAAATAAAGTTTAAATTTTGTGTGTATATTTTGGTTTAGGAAGTAATTACATATTTTTAAATTGTATTATTGTTTTATTGAATGAATTACCTTCCTGTTATTCAAGCTTTGCCTGGTTGAATATACTGTGTTCTTATTCAGTTAAGATTGAGCTCGTTCAAAACTGGCCTTGTCTTTGTGAGCACTGATCTTTTTCTGGGTTCTCTACATTTCAGGTTGTGGTAGGAAAGCTTAGAAATCTTGTGCTGTTCAGTAGGGTTCCATTTGGTGACCCCTGCGTTCCAATGCCGAGTCCCAAAACCTGTGAGACTATCTGAAACTCTGCCTAATGTGGTCTCTTGGCTGTGACTTTTTGCTCTTTTCTATCTCTTGGGTGCACTGGGGTATGGGTAAAAGAGATAAAATATATCAGGCGTAGGTCTGTGCACTTGCATTCTTTCCTTGATCCTGAATCCCCAATTTCTTGCTGCCACAGTACTTCCCTGATGACAAAACACATTTATTTTAACATGTTTTATCTAATTTCCTAGACCCCAACCAAATCCCAAAGAAAGGAAGTATGCTTTGGGCTAGCTAGTCTGCCATCACCAGAATCAGGTCTACTATTACCAATATATTCGTGTTTTAAATAAAGTTGAAATAGAACAACAACAATATATCATGAGAATATATTATTTAGAAAATATATCAAGTTAGTGACCAAAAAGAAAAGAAACAAAAATGTTAAATATAATAATGATAAATGAAAAGTTGTGTAGTAATGCAGGCTTATAATTTAACCTCTAACCTGTATTGAAAATATTAGACCTTAAAAATTTGTTATAATCATATATGAATTTTTCCTATTTGAATTATAACTGTTTCTTATACATTTGCATCATTAATGCACAATGATAATCCTTTCCCTTTATTTGATAGGGTAGCACCCATTGATGAGAACAGTTAAACTAAATACCATGTTGTCCTTAGTTAGACGTATGTTGCTCTTTTGGCTACATTTCAGGAGAGAACAATAAAATTTGCCAAGAAGGAAAAAACAAAACAAAACAAAACAAAACAGTGATGTGTATTTTTTGTAGGCAATGTAGTCTTAGTGGAAATTGCTTTAGCCAAAGGAAATATTACAGAATTAAAAAGATAGAAACCTAAGAACCCATGCTTTCTTTTCAGTGAATATTTCTCACTCAAACATTCTTGCCCACTCAAATGTATTTACGAAAAGTAATCATCACTGTTTTTCACTGGGGTTAGCTGTGAGTAGAGGAGGCAGGTGGGGAGAGATTAGGAAAAGCTCAGATATATTTCCTAATTTTCTCTTCAGAGAGCCTTAAACTAAATTGTGCAAAAATATTCTAAAGCAGGGAGATATTTACTTTTGAGTATCTAAGAAAACGATTCTACTCTGGAACTTAGGAACAGATGTAAATTTATGTATTTGAGTACTTTGTGTTATCACTGTGCCACACACTGTAAATGCCATAACCTCATTCAGTCCTCCATAAACCATTAGATGTAGGTAGTATATTGACCCCACATTACAGAACAAAAAACTGAGACTTAGTAAAGATCAGTATCTTCTGAATTTACAGCAGTAGTCAAGTGTGGATATAAGCCATGTTTCAGAATAACACCTTGATTTATAAAACATATGCTGCTCATACCTGTATTATTTTGCTTTATAATCCTATTACACAAATTAGATTTTAAAAAATAAGGAAGCTACTAAGTTCCTTATCAGTTTTAAAGTCTTACTTCTGTTGCCATAAAGTACAAATGACTTTGGCTGATAAAAATGAAAAGAATAACTTACTGTGTGAAGCTAGCATCCCGCAATAGGAAGAGTTCACAGGAAGGGTCATACTTCTGGGCTATTCCTTTGGAGGAGTTTGATTTATTCAAATCCTGCTATAATTGTTTAAAAAAGTAAATGAAAATGGAATCATTTATTATCATATAGAAGGATTAAGCCCTAAATTGGATTTCTGACTTTAAGATGAAAAAGTAAGCTAACCTCCAAAATGGCTTAAAATTGAACTTTATCTTCTGGTATGGAACAATAGCTTGAAGAGATTTAGAGGAAGAATGAGCTCTATAAAAGATCTTTTAAAGTGGCATAATGATACAAATGGCAGTTTTATAAGCAAATTAGGCCAAATAGTCTATTTTGCCCTTTGACCCAATATTACTATAAACCATGATACATTGTATAATCTTTCAGTAGAACTTCTTTTTGCCATATGTTAATTCCTTGTAGGTTAAATACAGACTTCTGTCTAGAATAAATGCTAAAATCATGCACACACACACACATGCATATACACACATACAATATATCAGCAAAATATGAATATCCTACTTTCGTAATTTAAAAAATAATAAAATTATTTTTAAAAACATACGTATTTCCAAGTAATGAGAATAGAAATTTATTTCCTAAACAGTAATATCCTAGATAGTTTTGCTTGCATTAAGGTTAAAAGAGCCTTTGTAGAGTTTCTAGTTTTGACAGTCATTTAACAATGTTACTTGACAAAATTTAAAGAGGTTTGGAAATATCCATCAGTGGAGTGCTTCGGCTCTAACTATGAAATATGGGAATACATCAGTGGTTCTCTCCTGGAACCTATTTCTCAGTCCCCACCCCCAGATACATTTGACCTTGAGACATTTTTGGTTATCAAAAATGTGAGGGGATGCTGTGTTGTATCCTACAGTGCCTTAGACAGCCCCTCACAACCAAGGATTACCTGCTTGAATCAATGAAGGATTTGTCTCTAGGGTTTATGTTGAATTATATTAGTGGATTCCTACTTTTGACTCAGGGTTCCAAAGTAGGCATGCTATAGTTTTATTGGACTCTGCATTTCTGTACTTCAGAACATATATATAGGTAAATGCATCTGCCCTTGGTAGCGCTCCCTTCCCATGCATGTTTGCATTAGGAAAGTAAAAACTACATTTCCAATTTACATTTTTGTTTCATGATTATTGTGGAATTTGTATAAATTAAGCCAGTTGGTTCCCAGATAGAAATCTCTGAGATACATACAATATATTCTCAAAATGTCTGTGATTGAGGATCATATGGTATGCTTTGGAAAAATGTAGGTGTGCAAACCCCACACTACAGCGTCTTTGATCTGTTCAGTGTCATTAGATGCAAGGAATCTGTATTTTAATAAGAACACCATGTTATTTTGAGATAGTTGGTTCACTTGGAGCACTATTTGAGAAAATGGAATAAAATTCCTTTGGAACCAGCAACTCTAGTTGTATATTAAGCCCCAGTGTGTAAGTTTGTACCTGAACATCTGAGACACAAAAATTCAATGCTAAATGAATAAGTGTGATCTGGGCCTTAAAAGTACAAATAAAATGTTAAAATGCTATGATGTTAGATCAGTACATATTCAAATAGTGTCACCTCAAGTGTTTCAAAGCTTAGACTTTTATTTGACATAAAGTGTTGTCCCCAAATTAAATTTGAATGTATGAGAAAAAGAATGAATGCTAGATAAGTACAACAGAGTATGTATGTTACTTTATATTCTTTATACTTACACAGAGTGCAATCAGCTAGTAATAAGGAGGATAGATTTCTGGCAAACACTTATGATGGAACAGTCTATTAGCAGGGAAATAAATGAGAAATGCAAATATATCTACTTATAAAGTGATAGTTTTAATCAATGTATATTTTTCTAGTAGGGTTCAGATTATTTGCTAAAGCCTTGACTTCAACTATTATTACCAGAGGCTCAGAAGACAGCACACTACTCACTAATAGAGTGACAGGCAAAATAATGAGTGAACCCTCATGGAGCCAGGCCTTTTCTGGAGAACCATTGGAAGGAATTAGAAAGGTGAAAACAAGAGTACAAAAAAGAAGACCCTGAAAAATGTACTAGAATATGTTTTTCAGTATTTTTTATACTCTTTGCCTAGTTGCATACATACTGTTGGTTAAGATAGGTCTTTTTATATAGTGTATCCAAGATAGAAGTTACGCTCTGAGAGATAGCTAATGTTAGCAAGCAAAAATTTTGCTTTATAAATAATCTATACAGGTTGCAAAGATTCAAGGACAATGAGAGTTTAGGAAAAACAGAAAGGAAAAAAATATATATAGAAAAGAGGCTTAAAACAACTGGGCATTGTCAATAGCAAAGAAATATTTGTACCATTCTTTGAACTTCCAAGTAGTGCTGGCTCCTTTCAAATGATGAACTAAAACTGTAGGCTTTGTTCCACTTATAAATCTATAATGACAGCCTAAAGGAACATATGTGTTTTACAAGTAACACACACACACACACACACACACACACACACACACACACGCATAGTCATACTAACACTTTCTGCTGAAATGGATTTCTATATGCCAGCATATAACTTCCTCTATACACAGAGTTGTAGAATATTATAAATGGCTGCATATTTATTGACACTCCTTCTGTTGTTAGATGGATTTTCTTTTTTCTTCCCTTCTGTCTGAGAAGGCTCATGACTGCATGACCAATAAAATATGATGGGAATGATGTTATGCCAGTTACTAGGTATAGGTGTTACAAAGTTTACAGGTTTCACTTCCTATTGGAATTCTCCACCTGGGAGCCCTAAAGCACAATAGACTAAGGCCACCTATTTGAGACTGCATGCCTAAGAAACCCTCCGAAACCCCATTTTCCTATCACCTCCACAGAGTTCTAGATAATGTAGGTGAAGCCTTCTTGGACTGTCCAGATTTAGCCCATCTGCTAGTTGAATACCACCAAGGAACATCACTTGACACAACTTGGAGAAAAAGAATTGCCTACATGGAGCAAAAGAATACTCTCTCTCTACCTAAATTGCTGAGATACAAATTATGAGATATGATATGTGATAAAATTTTTTTGGCTTTCATGTTTTGTAATAATTTGTTAAACAGAACTAGATAACTGGTATAGAAGCATTTCTTCACTCTTTTCCTAAATGTCAGCCACCTTCCCAATTATTCACCATATACTTAGTGTAACTAATTTTTTGTATAACATTTATCAATGTATAACATCATATTTCTTTTAATTTTAGGTCTCTCCTCTCCTACAGAATATAAACTTAATAAAAGCCAGGACTCCTTATGATATGTTTACTTTTGTATACCAGCCACTAGAACAGTGTTTGGCATATCACAGGCACTTAAAATAATTACCACAGTGTTGAAATGACCAAATGATATCACTTTTTTTAAATACCATCAAAAAGCATGTAAGCATTCAGCTAAATATTCTCAGAAATTAACTAATAGAGAATCTATTAAAATTTATTTATGAAAACATCAAGTTCAACTGAAAATGAAAATCTTGAATAATACCTTGCACTGTTTGTAATTTCTAAGGCCAGATTGTACTTTAGGGAAATGATAAGAGAGGTATAAGACAAATGGTATTAAATTTTATTTTAAAAAGCAGGTCTACTTATGACAAAAATGTTTAAATGTTGAACCCAATGAAATTGGGTTTCTTAAAAGAAACCTTTATATATAGCTGAAATGTCATGCTTTTTTGTTTCTCTGTTTGATCATTCAGAAAAGCAATCAAAGTTATTATTGTGTTAGTGAATACTTCAAAGAAATCAGAGATTTAAGGAAATTTCTAATAGAAAAATAGGAATATAGAACATGAAATATGTTTCATACTATCTTTGTAATATCAGACTGAATTTCTTTCAACACAAAAATTGCTCTGATTAATTCCTTAAAATGTTTAAAACTCATTCAGTAATTTTAAAGAATGGCTTTGAGCTGAGATCTAACTTTATAAAAATCAGTTTAGTCAGTAAATTGATTCTGCACAATATACAGCAAACTCGCTTGTTTCCCCAAAACAGTTTCTAAATCCTCAAGGATAATTGTGTTCAAATATTCATTTCAAGAAAACCTTCAGAGTTAGAACAGTAAAATAAAACAAAAACAGCACAAGATTATCAGCAGAACAACAACAGAAAAACAAAACATAAATATTTCAGTATGTGTATTAGAGTCAAATTCTAACTGAGATGAATTTTAAATCAAGTCTTTGTGACAATTATTAAATATAAGACATATAAGATTGTGATATGTTTTGGCTCCAAAATCAGAAAGACATATTTTTCATTCAGATTTTACTATGGTAAAATTATGTGACCTTGGCAATTTAAAATTTCATTAGTCTCCAATCTTCTATGAAATCTGAGTGACAAATAATATGTACCTCATTTTATTTTATTTTAAATGTGTATTTATTTATTTTGAGAGAGAGAGAGAAAGCAAGCACAAGCATGATTAGGGAAGGATCAGAGAGAGGGGAAGGGTCAGAGAGAGAGGGAGAGACAGAATCCTAAATAGGCCCTGCGCTGTCAGTGTGGAGCCTTACACAGGTCTCAATCTCACAAACCAGGAGATCATGACCTGAGCCCAAACCAAGAGTCAGATGCCTAACTGGCTGAGCCACCCAGGCACCCCAGTATGCACTTCATTTTAAAGTAGTGAAGGTTACATGAAATAGTGCAGGTAAATATCCTGGCACATGGGATGCAATTATAAATGCTGGTTAATACTGTTAATGCTAAAAATAATTATCTGAAATGATTTCATGTTTAGTTATCTGACATCAAATAATTCAAAACTAGTAAGGAAAAGAAAGAGCGAAACAAATTTCTTAATAGTTTTCAGATATACTAATTAAGCTGCTAACCAGTTATTGTTAGCCTATATTCAGCATAGAAAAAAAAAATCAATTTTAAAGTTCATTTCTACCTAATTACAAATTTATTATCAAATAACATGTGTATTTACTTACAACAGTAATATTAACATTTGTTTTAATATATAAACTTTTGGGGGCGCCTGGGTGGCGCAGTCGGTTAAGCGTCCGACTTCAGCCAGGTCACGATCTCGCAGTCCGTGAGTTCGAGCCCCGCGTCGGGCTCTGGGCTGATGGCTCGGAGCCTGGAGCCTGTTTCCGATTCTGTGTCTCCCTCTCTCTCTGCCCCTCCCCCGTTCATGCTCTGTCTCTCTCTGTCCCAAAAATAAATAAAAAACGTTGAAAAAAAAAATTTAATATATAAACTTTTGATTAAGGAAACCACTTAGAGACTGTGATGTATGCACACAAATTTGTGGTGTTTCTTTGAAAAAGTACACATTTTATTCTTTTACTGTCGAATTTTAGTGAAACATTTCATAAAATCTTTACAAAGAAAGAGCTTAAAAAGTTTGCTTCTTTAAGTGCTTTCATATTTCAGCTATTCTTTAATGAATCTTTTGTTGGTTGGATTCTACTTGCTGCTAATCAGTGATTCTATACTGGCTTTAATCAGATTTTCATGGCAGGTTTAATGGTTTCAATTACTAGTGTAATTTCTGTGTGTCACTATGAACATCCAAAAGTTCAAAGGAAAACATTTGATTCCTTTCTTCCAATATAATGGTGATCCAGTATGGGGAATAAGCTTAGGAATTCCATCAGCCTGAACCTATGGGTTAACAAGGCATAAAGAATTAGAAAGCCATAGGATGCTCATACTCAAGTTTGGATAAACAAGATTAGGTAAGTAAGTATAGAGAGTTGGGGCAAAGGCCCCAGTATAGAACAAAGGTATATGAGGCAAACAAGATTAGGTGTTCAGGGCAGAAATGCCCCCAACTTAGTACAATAGCGGAAAGCTGCTTACACAGGAAGGAAGGACCAAATTAGGTAAACAGGTAAATAGGGCTATAGACCAGTGCAGGGCCAACTTGCCCACAGCAGAGCTAATTAGCAAAAGAAAGTGCCTTGATGACTCTCAAGTAGTATGCTCTGTCTTTCTTGTCCCCTAGACCAGTTTAGGTAAACAGAGGTGGTGCCTCTCACATCTGCTGTAACAACCTTCCACCCCTGCCAGGATTTTTTGTATTGACCCGAACCCCTAACCCCTCGTATTTTCAAAAGGCCCTTTCCCTCATGCCCATGAGTTAATGTTCACACTTGCATTGTCTCTTTGTGCACGTCCATCACAATGTTTGTAAGCCTTCTGATCCTAATAAAACCGGAGCAAGGACCCTTGGGCTCTTGTCTTCTCCTGGATATTAGCCATCTCTCACATTTTTAATCCTGCGTCCCACTTTCTTGGTGGACAAGAAAGAACTCTAGACCCAGAATCTATGACAATCTAATCTCAACAAGTTGCTGTTGCTTGCAATAACAATTCCTCACTTCCTTAACTGCTACTACCTAATCCTAGCCACCATAATATTTAGCCTAGGTAGCATGATACCTGCATGGTCTTATTGATCCCTCTCTTACCTCTCTCCACTATCATATGTAGAATACATTCAAGTTATTAGCTGTAAGACCTTTTATAGTCTAGTGTTCCTCTAAGTCTTTTTCTACCCCTTCTACCACCTACTTTTTTTTTTATATTCCCATACTTTTGGCACTATCTACCCTGACTTCCCTGGTGCTTCTCAAATACTCTGAGTTTTCTAGACTCAGACTTTGCATGTGGCATTCACTCTACCCAGAAGTACATTGCCCATACCTCATATGACTTGCAGCTTCATATTATTTCATATCTCTGTTCAAATGTTACATTTTTAGAATAATTTTCTCTGAGCACTCCATCACTATTCCTCCAGAATTCCTCTGCCTAGTTTTATTTTTTCATAGCCTTATCATTTATTATATCATATACATATTTGTTTATTTCTAGTCTACTGTCATGTGAAATAAGTTCTGTGAAATCAGGAACCTTTTCTGTTTTGTTTGGTATTTTATCAGCAGTGGCTAGAACAGTGTATGGAACATAGTAATGAAGATAACTAGATGGTAAGTAAATGAATAAATTTAACCATTATTTCAACAAGATTGTGGTCATATTTTCATGGTGGAATGACGCAGCAGAAAAAACACTGTCCATACAAAGTTCTGATGTCTATTAAAAAAATTAAGAGTAAAAAAAATCATAGAAACATTCAAACTCTTATGAATAAGCATTTATAAGTAAACAAGTAAATGCATACTAAAAATTACCTCTACTTAAGAACCTTAAATATCATTGAGACACGAATTAGTGAAAAAGTAATAAGCTAGCCAAATTTTATTTATTTTTGGAAAATAAATGGATTGCACTGACTTTTTTCTATTTCAAGAACTGTTTAAATTTTTTTTTTAATTTTTATTCATTTGTTTGAGAGAAAGATAGAGGGTGAGCAGGGGAGGGACAGAGAGAGAGGGAGACAGAGTCCCAAGTAGGCTCTGCTGCTCTCAGTGCAGAGCCCCCATGCAGGGCTCAAACTCACGAACCATAAGATCATGACCTGAGCCAAAACCAAGAGTTGGATACTTCACCTACTGACCGAGCCACTCAGGTGCCCTTGTTTAAAATCTTTTAAGATGAATGCAGAATGAACTCAATCATATGTTATTTTTAATTAGTAGCTATATTCCTATCATATTCAAAATATTTTTATTATGTATTGCAGATTTTTTATAAGCCATTGCAAATTGTATTTTATTAATACTTAATGTTGAATAAGATGTATCTCTTCTGAGCTTACCTTACATTTTGAAATATGAGATTTTAGACTAATAAATAGGCATTACTCTTTCAGGTTAACCTGTTAGGTAATAAAGAGATGGAAGGTTGTAGTAAAAAAACCTCTTCAACCAGAACTGTATCATTTACTTTGTTTGCTGATGAGATATGTCAACATTTACACTGTGAAGTGTGCCTAAATGTGTATTTCTATTTAAATCAAATTCATCTTCTTCAGAGTTTATGTGTGTATTCAAGGAATGAAATTGGATTCTCTTCGAGAACTAAAATCAGTTACCATTTATTTCAGGCAAAGAGGTAATCAACATGCTTGACTGGAGAAACTGTTCAAGACTTGCGATTTCCTAAACTGTTTTTGCACAAACATTCTGAAACATAAAATATTAGGACATCTACTAAACTAATTTTGGAGGAATAGTATATTACACACAATTTATGACTCTGGGTCTTACATGCCCTACATAAACCTATTTTAAAAAAGAACCCTAGAGCATCATAAAGAATGGGAACTAGATAAAACTCAGGAAAAAAGCGAGTTTATGAACTCATAAATTTAATCTGTTTAATTTTCCAACATTCTCACCTTATAAAATAGAGAAGGACTGCATTACTCCAGAGAGTAGTCAAAATCACATTGCTGCCTGCCGTTTTAGATGGCCATCCCCTCCACAGCAGGCATTTTTCCTGATCCATTAGCATATATTATGTCAGTAATCCCTCTAAAAGAATACTTTCTTTCAGGGAAGAAAAAGTGGTACAAACAAAATTAGACTTCTATTACTTTCCCTTCTAATTCCTATTAGAATGTAGATTGGATTGATTATTTCTGTTACTTGATCATTTCTCAGAAATCCTAATGAAACTATCCCAAGTGCCTTCAAGACCTTATAAATGAGTCATTGGCTCAGTGCAAACTTACTCTAAAATGTAGATGAACATGTTTGCCAAAGTTCTTGAGTCCCAATTTGATCACCTTATGAATAATAAATTATATGCAAAATTAATTTCATGATTTGATTTGGGATATCTGGGTTAATTCTTTTTTTTTTTTTTTTTTTAAATTTTTTTTTCTCAACGTTTTTTTATTTTTTTTATTTTTTTTATTTTTGGGACAGAGAGAGACAGAGCATGAACGGGGGAGGGGCAGAGAGAGGGAGACACAGAATCGGAAACAGGCTCCAGGCTCCGAGCCATCAGCCCTATCTGGGTTAATTCTTAAGAAAGCTTTTTAAGTACCCAGACTTTCCCTTTGCTTCTTTTCCAGTTCACAGCTACTTTTGCCATCTCTTGATTCCAACACGTAGCATCATCTCCCAAGTACCCCAATATCTTTTTGTCTGTCTCTGAGTCTTCACTGAACCCTACACTTTTAAATCTGTCCTTGCTTCTTCAGGTTCTAGGTTAACGTATGCATTTACCTACCATTTATTGAACATCAACTATTTCTAGAAACTGCTAGGCCTTTATATATTCATTGATCTTCACAATTCTCATGTATATTCCATCTCCCTTTTGTGGATGAAGCTAAAACTCAATGAAATTTGTACAAACAAAAACTAAGTTTTTCTGTGTTAAAAAATATTTTTCTGATTATAAACACACTATTATTTAATGCAGTACCTTAAATGTATTTTGGGAGTGCAGACTGTATAATATAAATAAATAGAATAAAAAACTATAATTCTGCCACCAACTGATGTACTGATAACTCATGTCAGTTCTTGTTGCCTCTGGCTTGATAGTGTAGGGATTCTGCAGAAAAGTCCTTCCTTAGGACTGGTCCAGAAAGTTGGAAAAGCTTATGGGGGTAGGGTGGAAGTTTTAAGTCTGGCCACTGTCTTACTTCCACAAAGAAGCAAAGTTTTGTGAGTTACAGATGGCTGCTCCTTGATATTCTTCCTCTGAATCTCACACGGGAATTTCTAATATAGCCAATACTATTTGGAAACATACAAGAAAAGGAATTCTGGGAAAATACAGGTTAGTTGAGTCAAGTTGACAAATATAAAGTGACCACAGTTTGGTCTAAAGGTTAATTGAAAGTTAATCAAGAGAGGCCTATAAAAAGAATATTCCAGGCAAAGAAAAAAAAAACATGTAGAAAAATAGGATTTTAAAAATAATAAATCCTTTAAGATCTGGTTAGGTGAAGCAAAGGCTTGGTGAGTGATGAGAATGGAGGTAGCAAAAGTGCAAAAAAATCTGGTTTTTAAGTCATATTAAGGATTTTTTTTCAGTTATTTTTTGAAGGTGTAGAAGAATTCCATCACAAATAAAATTTCCTGTGCCTCTTTGAGATCAGTCGTTTCCCCAAATGCAGGCAACCACTAATGTGCGTTCTGTATCTGTAGTTTTACCTTTTTAGAAGTGTCATTTAAATGGAATTGTACAAAAATAAAAAAAAAATAAATAAATAAATAAATAAATGGAATTGCACGATATGTAGTCTTTTGAGTTTGGCTTCTTTAAGTTCGTGTAATGCATTTGAAATTCATCTATGTTATTGATTATATCAGTACCTGTTCTTTATGAGTAGAATTACATGTATGTATGTTCCAAAATCAGTTTGATTATTCAACAGATTAAACATATTTGATTATTTGCACTTTTTGCTGATTATAAATATCTTGCTGGCTATAAGTATTTGTACGCAGGTTATTGGGTGAACCTAATTTTTTATATTTAATTGGGTAAAAACATAAGAGATGGTTGTGTCATATCATATCTACATGTCTAACTTCATAAGAAACTTCCAAACTGTCCAAAGTTATATGTCAAAAGACCTGCAAGCGATGTATGAAATTCCAAGTTAATTTGCATATATACCAATGTTGACAATATCAGGCTTTTATTGTGGCTAATCTAACTGGCATGTAGTTACAGTTTAAATTTGCATTGGCCTAATGATTAATGATGTAGAACATCATTTCATTGTTAAATTGCCACTTATATATATTCCTTGCTGAAATGTCTCTTCAGTGTTCAAATCTTTTGCCCATTCTTTAATTTGTTGTTGTATTATTACTGAATTTTAAGAATTCATTTATATATTACAGATACAGGGTTTTTAATAAATATGTGATTTGCAAATACTCCTCATCTACACACACAGGTAACTTGCTTTTTCACCTTATAGTGTACTTATCCAGTAACAGATTAATTAATTGATGTTCAGTGTATCCATTTTCTTCTTTGCATATAATCTTTTCGTTGTTATATCTAACAAATCTTTACCTAGCTCAGTATAACAAAGATTCTTCTATGTTTTCTTCCAGAAATTTTCTAATTTCAGATTTTGCGTTTAGGTCCAGGTCGATTTTTAGTGGTGGGGGTAAATACTGAGTTTCTGTGTGTGTGTGTGTGTGTGTGTGTGTGTGTGTGTGTGTGTGTGTGTTTTACATATGGATACTCAGTTTTTCTAGCACCATCAGGTGATAAGCCTATCTTTTCTTAACAAATTTCCTTAGCACCTTTATTGAAAAATATATATGTGAGTTTATCTTTACTCTCTATTTCTTCATCTCTACGTATAAACTTTTACCAACACAATACTATTTTGATTATTGTGACTTTATAGTAATTCTTGAAATAAGGTAGAGTCTTCCAACTGTCTCATTTTTCAATAGTGTTTTGATGCCTGCCTTTCCACACACTTTTTAGAATGAGTTTGTTAATTTCCACAAAAGAATAAGGACTGCCAGAACTATGATTGGATTTCTACTGAATTTATGGATCAGCACTGGATAAAATGCCATTGTAATAATACAGAGTATTTGAATCCATAAGCATAATGTATTTCTTCATTTATTTTAGTATGCTTTGATTTCTTTAATCATTATTGAAAGTGATAGGGTATATAGTGATATGGTCCCACACATAGAACTTGGGGTAAGATAGTTGGGAGTGTCTTAAGAAGGATTAGTTGTCTCACACACAAGCATGCCTATCATATACATATTTTTATAAGATCATCCAGAATAATTCTTAATCACTTGGCAAGTTTAACTTGACACAGTTTCAAATAGTCATATGAGGAATGTCATTTTAAATCTATGAAATTAGTATGCTTCTAATTCTCAAATATCCAAAATATGGTACACACTGTACTTTTTTCAACTAGCATTAACTGGTGTCTAAAATGACCCACTCTGGGGCGCCTGGGTGGCGCAGTCGGTTAAGCATCCGACTTCAGCCAGGTCACGATCTCGCGGTCCGTGAGTTCGAGCCCCGCGTCAGGCTCTGGGCTGATGGCTCGGAGCCTGGAGCCTGTTTCCGATTCTGTGTCTCCCTCTCTCTCTGCCCCTCCCCCGTTCATGCTCTGTCTCTCTCTGTCCCAAAAATAAATTAAAAATGTTGAAAAAAAAAAAATAAATAAAATAAAATAAAATGACCCACTCTATACAATGTATGAGACACTTCTGTGTCAGATTATCCCAGCTTGGGTGTAAGTAAAATAAATAAACTATAATCCTATTACCAAATGCTTAGCCTAGATATCTTAACAGTATTTTTTTTGGAAGAATGAGAAGCAGCATACACTATGACTAGTTAGGATAGACAGGTATTTGATTAAAGTTTAATTATATAATGAGTTAAAGATCTTAAGATCTTGGCATCAAGATTATGTCAGGAAACATATCACATTCCTAGAAAGTATACCCATAAGAAGACTAAAAATGTGTGTCAATAACAATTATCACCTTACTTCTCTGATTGGTCTTATAGGGAAATAAAGATCCCTCTTACCCTTATTCCCTACTTAACAACTTTAGGGCAGAGAGACAGCTGAAGACCTTGCAGAATCGAGACCATGAGTATTATAAATCGTGTTAACGGTCCATAGACCAAAATTTCTGTAGTTACATCAACCTGTTTGATAATACTATGATATCAAACAACATCTGATATACCTTTAGCTTTGCTTAGAATGCAGAAAACTGAAAAGAGCAATAATCACACCCTAACAAAAAATGGATAATCTATAAATTATATGTGTTCTTTGAACCGATTGGTGAGCTGAGATTTTGGAGCCAACAACCCACATGAAATCTAAGGAAAGACAACTGTGTACCAGGAGTGATGAGGAGTGAGTACAGACTCAATGGCAGCAGACCATGGAGGAGAGGATTAATGGCTGATTTCAGTTAAAATTTTTAACAGTTGACTAATGGCCAAGTGTGAGACTGCATGAAACTATAAAGTCCATAGAAACCATAGATACATGCAAAGATTACACCTATGGCATTCTTTTTCCAGATATCTGTATTGGGCATTTATAAGAAAGATTGGAGGCAGATTAGGAGACTGGAGAAAGCTTCCTTGTTGGTAGAATGTTCTCCATTGTTGGAGAATGAGGGTAGTTGCTGCTGTTGTCATAATGAGGGGAATATCCGCCTCAGACTGCTTGTCTGCAAAAATTGGGCCTTAAACTGCTGAGAAAGTGCAGCAAACACTGTTGCCCCCAAATATAGTTGAAAACTCATTATGGCTAGATCTTGGTTTAAATACAAAATGAAAAACCTTTTCTTCTAAAAAAGGGCAGGGAAATTGTTCTGAGCCCAGATTATTTAAGAGGTCTCTTACCACTGGGGAAAGGGCAGGATTAGTGAAAAAGTCTCAGTCCTGAGATGTACAGACATAGGACACACCTAAGATTGAGAATGGACTTGAGGAGCCTGGGTGGCTCAGTTGGTTAAGTGTCAGATGTTTGGTTTCAGCTCAAGTCATGATCTCATGGTTCAAGGGTTCAAGCCCCACATCTGTCAGCATGGACCCTGCTTGGGATTCTCTTTCTCCCCCTTTCTCTCTCTGCCTCTGCCCTGCTCATGCATGCGTTCTCTCTCTCTCTCTCTCTCTCTCTCTCTCTCTCTCTCTCACACACACACACACACACACACACACACACACAAAATGAATGAATAAACATTAAAAAAAGAGAATGGAACAGAACAATAGTGAATATACTTTACCCTCTATCACCAGTGTAGCAAACTAAATTGAGTTTCTCCAAAGAAGTAAAACAAATAAGATATTGATTGGTTAGAATTGGCCCACACAGTTATGGAGGTTAAGTCCCCAAGATCTGCAGACCAAAAGGCCTGAGAACCAGGAGAGTTGATGTTGTAAAGTCCCACTTAGGTTATGAAGGCAGGAGGAGACTGGTGTCCTAATTTAAGAATGTAGGCAGAGAGAGCAAATTGTCTTTTTTTCAGCTCTTGGTACTATTCAGGCCTTCTAAGAACTGGATGAAGCTCACTCACCTCAGAGAAAGAAATCTGCTTTCCTCAGTCTATTAATTCAAATGTTAATCTCTCTCAGAAACACCTTCATGGGCACTCAGAATAATGTTTAACTAAATATCTGGGCATCCTGTGACCCAGTCACATTGATGTATAAACTAACCATCATACAAAACCTGAGTAATAACCAACAATAATTGATCACTGGTTAGGAAGCAAGATATGGAGAGAGATCACATGCAGAGAAAGCTTAAAGCTGAGAGTAGATCAGGAACTCTGGGAAAACCCTCCAGAAAACCATCTTCCACATTAAGTGCATGATGAAGCTAGAGAATTTTGACACTAAATATATTTAAAAAAAATTTTTTTTAACGTTTATTTATTTTTGAGACAGAGAGAGACAGAGCATGAACAGGGGAGGGTCAGAGAGAGAGGGAGACACAGAATCTGAAACAGGCTGCAGGCTCTGAGCTGTCAGCACAGAGCCCGACGCGGGGCTCGAACTTACGGACTGTGAGATCATGACCTGAGCCGAAGTCGGACGCTTAACCGACCAAGCCACCCAGACACCCCGACACTAAATACATTTTAAAAGGATAATTGACATTATACATAAGTTTATAAAAGCAACAACTTAGATGAAATGGATAATTTTCTAGTAATACAATAATTTCTAAAGTTTAACCAAGTGGAAATAGATAATCTGAATAGTCCTATATATCTTGATGGATGTCTTAACTGCTATTTCTACCAAATATTTAAATAAGAAATAATATACATTTTATAAAAACTCTTTCAGGATATGGAAGATGAAGGAGCACATTTTCACTTATTTTATGTACACATTTTTACTGATAACTTTGTATTTGTCATAAGACAAATACAGAAAGGAATGAGTAAAAATTTCCATATCCTAGAATTATTTATATGCTTTGTATTGAAGATCAAACACATTAGGAGAAAAGAGTAAACAACAGAGCCATATCCATCAGAGTACAGGTTCAAACTCCCATATTGACTAATTTAATTTGCTAATATTTTGTTGAAAATGTTTGCATTATTCATTTTGGACAAAGTTACAAAACAATTCAGTGGGTAAAGTGTGGTGTTTTCCGCAAATGACAGTGGTATAATTGGTAATCTATATGAGTAAAAAATGAACTTAATACCTTGTAGGATATGCAAAATATTATACAATAATGACAAATTTAAATTCATAGAAATTAACATTTTCTGCTTTTTATAAAGATGTGTTATACATAAGGAGAAAATATTTATCTGATAGAGGTCCTTATCCAGAATATAAAATGAACTCTCTGATAAGAAAAACAACACAAGAAAAAAAATGGGTAAAGTATTTGCCCAGATACTTCATCAAAGAATGTATATATACACTATATAATATTACAGAAAATGAAACCTATAGAGATAGAAACCATGTGCATTGTTGCCAGGCACTGGGAATGTTGAAAGATTGGACTATAAAAGTATGTGAGGGAGCTTGTGAGGGAGATGGAATTGTTTCCTGTGCTATGTGTGGTGGTGGTGGCTACATGACTATAACTTCATAGAACTCTTTGCTAAAATGAGTGTATTGTTACTTTTAAATTCTACCTTAAAAACAGGGTAAAAGAACATTTGACTGGCTATACTTTCGAACAAAACAAGGAGATAAGATGGTGAAAAGCCCAGAAGTACCATTTCCAGAGTATCCAGTGTCAACTCCAAGTGCCCTGAAACAATACTCAACTTATAAATGGATAATTGTGGTGACATACATGGGAGAATGGGACAATAGACATATGTTGTTAGTTCTGTTTTGATGTTTGCATTTAATTTTAAAGTACCTTAGATAAAGAGTATTATATTTATTAAACATATTTTGATGCATTAAAGAAAGTTAGATAAGTTAGACTAAAAGTTGCCTTTTTTATAGCTGAATACTGGATTATGTACTCAGTTTTGGAAAATGATGAAGGTTGGTTTCTTGCCCTGAAAGACAATCTCAGTCCATTGGAGTCCAGAAATTTAATTGAATAGTAACAACATTTTATATGTGCTGTAGGCCTTGTATGTGCAAAGAATTTGAGAATATCTACTGACAGTGGCCTTCCCAATAACAGGACTATACAAGAGACAAAGGATTGTTAGATCCATATCATTTCTTTAAATGAAACAGTTGATGGGATCAAAGTTGGAAGGTAGTAATTCTCAGGGAGAAACAAACATGTATTTCCCCATTTGATGTCCACCCTCACAGCCATACAAGCCCATGATCTCCCATACACATCCATGCTTGCTTTCCTCTACCTCCTTCTACCTTTATTTCAGTAGATAGTGAAATATACACACATATTAATTTATTTTTATTATATTAAGCCATTCTTTTCTTCCAGTTCTGTTCATTTGTAGAAATATATTTCTTAATACCTGCATTAAATTTTATTAGCTTCACACCTATTTTCATGTAATTCTGAACAGTGGAGCTAGGAATGAATACTTTTAATAAACGGGGTCCTAGGTTTTTGAAAGTCTAGATACTCTAATATAAAGCAGAGTGACATAAAAGATAGAAATTCACTCTTGTCTTCATAGAAATGATTTTAAATTGACTCTTTGATAATTCTTAAGATTTTCCAAACACTGAATTACATTTTTTTTTTGCCAATGTAGTTTCCCTGTCCTTCAACCAAGTGTTCCCAACAGATAATAATACCAGATTTTGAGTAACTCTTCACTTGCTGACATACAGTAGATAATTTTGACAGCTCTTTCTGATTTATTTGTAGTAGTCCCTTAGAAAATCTGGTATTTTCTTTTAGTCTAACAATGTTCAGTACAGGGTGGTCACAGTCGTGGCTGTGAAATGCCCAAATTTTAAACAAAGGCATAACTAACAGGAGACTTTATTTCCAACCAAAGGAAAACAAGTTGTTTCATACAGGAGGATTTCTGCATTTTCTTTCATGGTATTTTGGAACCACATTTACAAACAATGAATTCAGCAGACGCAGAGTTGGGTGCACATCTTTATTATAATGTGCTATGGTTTTAACCTACTTCGCCTGTCACCAACATAATGAAATTTGACTTTGATGAACATGCTTAACAAGAAAACAAAAATCCACTGAACAGAATCTAGCAAGCAACAATATGTTTAATCCTATAGCAACACAATTTATCCACTACCTTTTTGACATTTGATTGGAGCTATTCACGGGAAGCACACTTCATTCCTTTATCAAGACCTCCAGGTTTGGATTTATTCTCTGAGAGGATAATCCTGCTGGTATGTTCAGTAATTCTGCAGTTGAAGCATTTAGTCACTGATCTGTTGCAATAATATGATAGAAATAAAATGGGTACTCCTTGAAGGAATGGATTTTGCATCATAAATATGCAGTCATAGGACAAATACAGAAAGGAATGAGTAAAAATTTCCATATTCTATAATTATGTATATACTTTATATTGAAGATTTGGAATGTATTTAACATTTCCTTTAGGCAAAGTGTTTACAGAATAGAAGGATGCCAATATAATACATATTTCTGAGCAAACCCAGAAAAAGAACCAAATTTAAGACTGTGAAAATAGGCAGTTGGATCCCTCTAATTATGGAGAAATGATTTCATAAGATTATCATAGCCTTATAAAATGCAGGTTTTCTATTTTGATATTTTGCTGCTGTCTTATTGTCAATTACTTCTTATTACTGCTCTGCTCACTCAAGATTTTTAAAAAAAATTCACAGCAGTGTCGATAGTCTATGAGCAAATATGAGGACATTCTTGGTATTATCTAAACAATATAATCTGAAGATAGTATAGTTTGTTTCATCCTTAATTATATTCAGGTATTTGAATTAATGAAACAATTTTACTCTCAATTACCTAACATGAACATATTTATAATTGTGCTGAAATTCCTATCAGTAGTCTTTTTTAATGATTTTTAAACATGTAATATTCACATTTCTTTCTGTGTTTACTTTGTCCCTTATTTGTGCATTTGTATATTACCAATTCCACTAATTAAAAGAAGATTCTACTTCTCTTTACTGAAAATTTCTTTGTTCTGATTCACTTCTCAACTCATTCATAGACCTGTTTAATTCATTCATTTTAGGTTACTCTAATAGCCACATAAGCAATTTCCTTTCTTATCCTTATCTCTCTGTGACATCTGACAATCTCCAGGACCCTCTGTTTGAAATTGTTTCCTAACCCTTGACTTCTAAATTTCCAACCTTCCTAGATCTGTCCCCTTCACCTCAGGACTTTTTCTTCTCAGGCTCTTTCGTGTGTGTGTGTGTGCGCGCGCGCGCTGTGACATTTCTTCTCCCTGGATAAAGTCTGGTATTCTCTGGATTTCACTATCTAACTTTCTCTTTTCACTTTCCTGGGTAGGCCTCTCCCCTGTTTGAGAGAATATATGTATCACCACACTGTCATTATCAGTCCTCTTTTTTAGCACAATCACACAACTGTGGCACTCTCTAGTACATTTCCCCCATTACCAAAATTCCCATATCCTGACCTGAATGGTGTTATAGACTGAATTGTCTCCCCCCGCCCCCACCCCCCAAATCCATGTGCTGAATCCTTAAACCCTAATGTAATTGTATGCAGAGACAGGGCCTTTAAAGGGATAATGAAGTGAAGTTTAAGGTTTGGACTCTAACCCAATAGGAGTGGTGAACTTACAAGAAGAGGATGAAATAACAGAGACGTACGCACAAAGAGAAGACCATGTAAGGAACAAGAAGAGGGAGGCCATCTGCAAACCAAGGAGAAAGGCCTCAGGAAAAACCAAACCTGCTGGCCCCTTAATCTGAGAGTTCCATCCTCCAGAACTGTGGGAAAATAAACTTACTTAAGTTATTCAATTGGTATTTGTTAGCTCTAGCAAACTAATACAATAGCATCTATTATTTTATGTGTCTGACGTATGGCATGGGGCTTACTACATTAATTCTTCAATGACAGCTTTGATGTCTCTGCACTTCTCAGCTATATTGTAAGGTCATACTATGGTCTAAATGTTTTTATCCCCCCCCCCCCCATAATCATAAAGTGATGGTATTAGGAGGTGGGGACTTCAGGAGGTGATTAGTCATGAGGGCATAGCCCTCAGGAGTGGAATTAATGACTTTATAAAAGAGAGTCCAGAGAGTTCCCTCACCACTTCCACTATGTGAGGATACAGTGAAGTCTGCAGCCCGAAGGAGGGCCCTCACTTGGCTGTGCTGGTACCCGGATCTTAGACTTGAGCCTCTAGAACTGTGAGGAATACATTTCTCAGTCTGTAGCATTTTGTTATAGTAGCCCAACCAGACAGAGACAGGACAAGACTCAGTACTACAGAGTTCCGGATCCCCAAGAACTTTGCCTACAAGGGCCTGAACTGAGGACTGAGCTGGGGAGTTCACAGTAGTAGCAGTTGCTTTTGCTGCTGTCCCTCTTATTGTTGGCTGCTCTTACTCTCTCTCCCTGTTCCCTGGTTGTCTTTTCATTTGTTTTGTGCTCTGGAATTTTGTACCTGGCTCTACCCTTTACTAGCCAGGACTTCAAAAAGCCAGGCCTCTAGTGCTTACATCTCTTGATGGAATTTTGAATATTTTTACCTCACAAGATGCCATGCAGTTTGTATAGTTGTTCTTTCCCTTCTTTGGATCTGCCCAAATTAACATTAAAAGTGATCAGATTATGATAGACAAGCTTTGAGAAGGAAGAATAACTTGTACAAACACGAAGACAATATTGCAAACAAGTTATCTTTGTTTCCAGATATGTGGGTTAAATTGCCCACAGTTCATTTGTTTGAACAAAAACTAATGCATGCGCAGTAGACATTATGTGCCAGAAAGGTAGTATAGTAGGAAATAGAGAACTGCTAACCTATATAGAGCATTTACATCATGCCAGGGAATATGCTAACCCCTTCACAGACCTTAAGACATTTGATCTGCACTAGAACTTAATGAGATA
This sequence comes from Neofelis nebulosa, assembly GCF_028018385.1. Taxonomy (NCBI): domain Eukaryota; kingdom Metazoa; phylum Chordata; class Mammalia; order Carnivora; family Felidae; genus Neofelis; species Neofelis nebulosa. The sequence continues at coordinate 31,186,939 of NC_080795.1, forward strand.
CGCAGTTACTATACCCATTTTATAGATGAGGAAACTAAGATAATGAGAGGAAACAGCAGAGAAGGAGCAGGTCTAGAGTGAGGATGGGGTTTTCAGGTTTGAACTTCTGGAGCTCAGTATCGTTGCCATCATCTGATAGGCAATTAGCTATGTGATTTTAGTCAGATTTCCTTATTCTCTGAATTCCATTTCCTCACTCCAAATGGGCATCATACTAAGATCTGTTTTATAGGGTTGCTGTTGTTTACGTGAAGCACAACGTCTGAAATATCTTTCTCTGTGAACTGTCTGTAACTCCTCAAATAAAACATTTCCTTTTCAGCCTAAATCCTCTTTCAAAAATCTTACAGTTCCAATTTTTAGTCTGTTTGTTCATTTTCTAAGTGTTTAAATATTTTCATCAATTCATATGTATCAATCTTGTTTCATTATTACACAGCAATTACAGGTAGGTTTTTGATGAATTAATATACACGATTTTCCAACTATTGTAACTCATCAGTTTTTAATTTTATTTTATTATGTGTCTACCTCGGGTATGTATGAGGTTAGAAAAAATTTTGGTATTCATGGTTTTTTACTCTATATGATATTAAAGAGTACTGCTCTGTAGGCTTTATAAATGAATGAAAGCAGGGGCACCTCGGTGGCTCAGTTGGTTAAAAGTCTGACTGGCTCAGGTCATGATCTCACAGTTCATGGGTTCAAGCCCCGCATTGGACTCTGTGCTGACAACTCAGAGCCTGTGAGCCTGCTTCAGATTCTGTGTCTCTGCCCCTTTCTTGTAAGAAAGGGTGAGGCTTTCTTTTCTTCTTTGCTTGAATCTCCTTGATCCCCTTGAAAGAAATAACACACACATGATTTTCAGCAACTCTACTGGGAAGTTTGTTAGATTTTATTTTTAATCTATTCAAATCTTTATTAACCAATTTGTCATATGTCCTTTTTCACATGCAAATATATTACTGCCAGCGCAGTCATTCTTGATTTTCATTTCATTTTTTGCATCGTATCCTAGTTTTCTCTCAGTAAACAATAGACTCTGCTTTTTATAGGCTGTTTTTGTCCTAATTTTTATTTATCTTTTATTTTATTCATAAAATTCACTTGCAACCTCATATAAAATGATTTTTTAAAATACCTGGTATTCACACCTTAACGTATTCTCTCACATGTATAATATCTGAACTTGCCTACCTTTGCAGCCTAAGTAAATAAGTTTCGGCCCACTTGACAATTTGCTATGCCTTTCTACCCCAGACAACGGATGCTTACTTAATCTCCAAATCTTTTTGTAAATCTTTTCTTTTGAAAATAGTAAGTCTGTTAAGAATTCAGAATCAAATATAAACCATTGTAATTATCTCTTTAACATCTTCCCTGACTACAAAGGTGGATGCATAATTGCAAATGCCATCTCAGTGTCAAATTTTTAGAGTTTTTTGTTTTAATGTGAACTCACTGAATAAAAGAACAATGTTTTAAAAATGTATATGCCACAATCATCCATCTCAGTAATTATTTATTGAGTTAATTTTGTTACTATACATAATAGCAGTTATTGAATAATGATTGTGAGGGAAGTATGGCTAAAGTGTCTGTATTTGAATATCTGCACTGATTTGGTTTGTCTGGGTTGTCTAGGAAGACTCTTTCATTTAATGAAAATTATTGTAGAGGTTTCATGGTTTGTAAAAGTGAATGGATTTTCCAGCGATAAGAGGGAATATATGAGCCATACTTCTTAGGACTCCAAGACAACATTGTTTAGTTTGTTAATTGGTCTCCTTAGTGTAAATAAAAATTATTTCTTCAGTTAATAAAGTAGAAAAGAGACCTTATATCATTTCCTTGGAGACTGCACATATGAGTCCTTAGTCTAACTTTTAGAATAGAGATCGATGATTAAGTTCACTCTCCAGTTTATACAATGTAGAGATATATACATGGGTTGCTGGTCATATGACCTCTAAATACGTAAAACATTTTCTAAAATTAGAGGAAAAAATACAGAGATATCTCAAGAGATGTGCAGGAAACTGTCATGAGGCATAGCCTTTTCTTGAGGCATAGCCTTTTCTCTCTTGAGATAACTTATTGTTCTTCCTTCTGCTTTTGCTGTCTAAAATGTGTAAGATTTTGTTCTAACTTTGTGGTCGCTTTGGTGCTAATTTCTATTCATGTAAATCTGTTAATGTTTACTCAATAATAAATTGTGTTCTCTATTCTATATGCTGAGGTAAAGTCTTTTATTGACAGAGTTCATTGATTTGCTCACACTGCCTCCCTCTATGACACCTTGTACACTGCAGTCAACTCATAACTTTAAAATATAATTGAATTACTTTTGGGGTCATAAAATACTATCATTTGAAAACAATCAAAAGCCATACTGTATTTCTGAATAGAATTTAACATCATAAAGGTAACAATTCTGTGTTAATTCATGTAGTTGACATGTTGTTCTGTATGCCTAGCATGTTTCATTATTTTGTTTTGCTTTAATTTTTGGAATTACAGGAGTTAAATTTTACATGAAAAAATAAGTACTCATGAATCTAAAGATAATTTCTGGGTATAAAAAGAGTTATTAAGTGAGTGATTATACTGTCAAGTATTAGAATATATATGTTATAATTCCTTAGTAAGTACTACAGTGTGTGGCTGGCTCATGATTACAAGTCCAGATCAACAGAACAAGCTATAAAATCTAGAAGTGACACAGATACATTGAATAATTTAATATATAAATGCAATAGGACAAAGAAAAATTTTCATTAAGTAATTTGGACAGCCTAGTGTCCATGAGTCAAAACATAAAGTTAATCCGCACTTTATAAGTTTCACCCAGATAAATTAAACATGAGAAATTTAAATAGAAGTGATTTTTTTTTGTTCATTTGTTTATTTTTAAATTTTTTTTTTTTTCAACATTTTTTTAAATTTATTTTTGGGACAGAGAGAGACAGAGCATGAACGGGGGAGGGGCAGAGAGAGAGGGAGACACAGAATCGGAAACAGGCTCGAGGCTCCGAGCCATCAGCCCAGAGCCTGACGCGGGGCTCGAACTCACGGACCGCGAGATCGTGACCTGGCTGAAGTCCGACGCTTAACCGACTGCGCCACCCAGGCGCCCCTCATTTGTTTATTTTTGAGAGAGAGGGAGAGAGACAGAGACACAGAGAGAGAGAGAGAGACAGAGCGCACGCACAAGCAGGGGAGAGAGAGAGAGACAGAGGATCCGAAGCTGACTCTGCACTGACAGCAGTGAGCCCGATGCGGGATTTAAACTCAGGAATGGTGAGATCATGACCTGAGCCAAAGTTGGATGCTTAACCAACTGAGCCACCCTGGTGCCCCAACAAATTTAAATAGAAAAAATAAAAACATACAGTTAAGAGACATCTACAAGAACTTCTTTAAGTTTCTTGAGTTTATTTAACTAACTCAAAAATCTTAAAACCATTATAAATGTGATTTCACGAAAATGTGAATGAAAAATTATCGTAAGCAAATTCTAAAGATAGCATACATAATATTCAAAAATTTTGTAATTCATATTGCAAACAGATCTATTTTTTCATAGAGTGAAATAAAACACTTCTAAGCATTCTTAAAGCTTGTCTGATGAGAATTTGAAAATAAATTATTTCATATTTTTTTTGATCTTTTAGTTTCAGTTAAAGGAAATACTCAAACAGATTTGTTGATTACTGGAAGGAAATACTGTGCAGCCATTATATTTTGCAGGTATGAAGAATTTCTTCTTGCAATGTAAGCACTAATATGGAATGATCTCTAAGCTAAAATATTATTTAAAAAAGCAAGGTGAAAGGCGTGCCTGGTGGCTCAGTCAGTTGAGTGTCCAACTTTGGCTCAGGTCATGATCTCACCATTGGAGTTCGAGCTCACTGCTGTCAGTGCAGAGCCTGCTTCAGATCCTCTGTCTACCTCTCTCTCACTCTCCCCATTCCCCAGTCACACACTCTCTCTCTCAAAAATAAAACATTACCAAAATAAAAAATAGAATAAAAAAGCAAGATGAAGAATAGCAGATGTTATATTGTATAAAAAGGGATATGACTTGGGTACAGAAAATATTTCTGAAAAGATATTTTTCGCCTTCTGTGAGATAAACTTGTTCGCATAATGTCATGTAATTATCTTTTTTTGTGGCTTTAGTTACAAAATGAGTGGGAGTTGAGAAGTCTTGGATTCAAAAGTTGTTAGCTATATGAAATGTATGCAAATCAGCTGGCAAAGCAAATTTATGTTCTACTTACACTACAGTTTATATTGGAAAAACTAGCCCTATTCTTCAGGTAGGTAGGATCTTTCTGAGCTTTCATTTTTGCCTATGTAAAATAGGTTAGAAGTGTGTTTTTATTCATTTTCTACAAAATGGTTTCTTTTGCCATACTACCAAGAACAAATTTTGCCTTGAAACATTGCATATATAAGAGCTATCAACTAGGATTCAGAAAATAACTATGGAATTAAACCTGCCTTTGTGATTTATAGGTATTCCAGGGTGTTTCACCTTCTAGAGTTACCTAGTACTTTAAAGAAAACTAGACTCTATATTTATTTTAGTGTACTCTGGATTTTAGGGGAAAAAATGGGGATATCTAGAGGACTCTATGGGCGCGGTTACCCCTTCCCAAAACTTACTGAATTTACTGAATTCTAACTTACAGTTTAATGGCAGTTTTCCCATGAATTCTACTTTATTATTGCCTTATCTTTCTTTCTATCATCTATCTATCTATCTATCTATCTATCTATCTATCTATCTATCATCTTTCCATCTCTGCTTTATCTCTGATGACTTCTATCTTTCCCCCCTATTTAAACACATGCACACACGTACACACACACACACACACACGCACACACACACACACACACACACACACACACACAACTAACCTAATGCCATTATATATAACAGGGCTTTTTTTAAAATCTGGGGAAAATAGAGGGGGATTGGAACAAACCATGTAAGAAGAAGACAGGAAGGTCTTCATAAGTCCATTTAGAATTACTTATTCTTATCATTACAATAGTGAATTTATCTTTGCCTTTTTTTCTTCTTGCAACCAATGAAAGTAGGGAGTCCTCTCTGCCACTTTTGTTTTTCAGCATTCTTCCACCATGACAATATTCCTTTGCCAGTGGTTCCAAATCTAAAACTCTTGGATGCCCAGAGAAATTTTAATTTAGACATTTCTTTTCTGAATTTATCCATAAAAACGTGGCTTAGCCATCTTAAACAAAATGCCACTTAACATGCTAAATTATACAGCCATCTGTTTCTGAGGTGAAGATGCCCCTTTGTCCATCCCCAGTGTGGAATCTCAGAAATAATTTATTTTAAAGATATTTTCCGCCCCTGGTATATGTATTTATCTTTCTGTGATTCTTAAAATAACAATACTTTTGTTCACTATTTATTAAGTTAATTACCTTTAGAAACGTGCATATTCATTATTAGTTAGATTTTACATTATAAAGCAAAGCAGAATATATCCTGAAGCTTAGCATAGATTTTGAATTACTTCATATACATTACACAGGCCTAATTATAGAAAACAACAGGACTTGATAAAGTTTAAAGTTGATGTGCTTTTTGTTTCCTTTCTATTAAACTGTAATGAACTTTCAAAAGTGGCTAAAAAAACTCGTAAAGGGGAAAAAACAACTTATTTAAAATTAACTGTCAATTTTATAGAAACAAATCATTGACTAGAAGAAATTGCTCATTAATTATTATAATAACTGGTTTTAGGGAATTGAGTAATATAGTCCCTTATTAAATGTAAGCAGAGATTCAGTACCTGACTAAACATTTGCCAGTATTAACTACAAATAACTAATAAACTTTAGTTTCTGGATATTGTTTGATTCCTTGGAAAGGTTCTTGGTAAGCTGTCAATTAAAATGTTCATCATACAATTAAAATGACATATAATTTTCAATATCACAGACTTAAATCCAATTGAAGTGTCACTGAGAAACATGGAACATTTTAAGGGTTTTTTGTCCAAATGACAACAGATTACAAAGCTCCCTAATTCTGCATGCCTCTGAAAATAAAACTCAACAGCATTTAGTTTGTAGAATGTTTCTGAGTTTGTTCATCGATTGGAAACTGAGATATAAAGTTATAGCTGATGGAAAGCCAACCCAGCATAAAAATATGAAGTAAAATATTTTTCTTCAGAAAATTTCTACAGAAAACAATTCAAGGCAGATGAACTTTATGTGAAGTGTGAAAATTTTAGGTGAAGTTTAGATGGATAAATTTAATCGCCCTTGAGGAAAATTCTTGATAAGGTATATAATTCAGATTATGCTTTGATGAACTTTGATCAAATAGCTTGAACCCATAGTTTTTCATGTTTGGAAACTGATAGTTTAAAATTGAAGTCAAACTTATGGCACTTTCTATTCTTTGGCAAATGAAATTTCTATTTCCTGATTGGATCATCCACACCTACTACTGGCTCATGTTCTTTTCATTCACCTACTGGTTATTCACTATTAAATTTTTGTTAATTATTTTGACTTTTTAACATAGATATTTGAGGAAAAACTTTAAAGCTTATGTGGATGGAAGAGAAATTTCTGTCCCCATAACTGTCCTCGTTTCAGATTATCTGCCTTCAGGGATAGGAAGATTTAAATTTTTTTACGTACCAGGATACTGATCAGCTAAAGTTCCATACAGTATCACTGTTAAAATTTCTGCCCTGTTTGTCCTCTTTTTCTCTGCTTCCTTTCATTGTAGGGTTAAACCTGCATTTGTAAAATGAACAGTTACAATTGTAGAACTATTAACATTCATATGCCTGCATTACTCTCAATTCTTTAGGTGAGTTACACCATTTACATCTCACAATAAATTTGTAATGTACCTGCTTATTTTTCCCACTTTGCAATGAAGAAAACAAGACACACAAAGTTTATATAAATATCTCAAAATCACAATGCTGTTGTCAATGGAGAAGTGTGAGTAAAGTGAGTAAAGTAAAGCCACTTTAGATTAGATTCCAAGGACATGCTCTTATCCAATACACTGCACTACTACTTTGGGGATAGATACAGCTAAAGATAGACATGGATATAGACACAAACCAATATGGTTAAGTAGTGTATTTATATTGATGGATATAGATGCATGATTAGACATAGCTAATAGAAATAGATACTGATGAGGGAGCATGAGGCAGGCTGAGGGGCAAAGCACAAGGTAGCACACACACCACACCACCCCCACCCCAGGTGGCATCTGTGTGATACTCCTTGCACACTCCCAGCTACCCAAGAACAAAGGAAAGGGGTTTAAGTGCTTGCCATGGTAATGTGGGAAACTAAGACAAATGAAAAATTAAATTCCTTTACAGCCTGCAGCCCACTGGCAAGTCCTTGAAACTGGCAGAGTGACCTCCCTCTAGGAGCTTAGCTGCCTCAAGGATGACACTTTGCTAGGGGCAAAAGAGAAACTTAGTTTTAACATTGTCCCAACCTCTAGGATCCTGTAAATCTACTTCCTTTATCCCAACTGCCCCAGGATATATGCTGTCAATCATGCTCCAGTCTTAGGGCCCCCTGAGATGCATCTGAGGGGTCTCATGACTGAGGTTTCCTTAAATAGTGATAAATGGCGTTTCTAGCTAGTCCCTCAAGGTCCTGGAAACCTTGCTTCCAAAATTCCTTAGAGACTTAATCTATCCCTGACCCCCTCCCAACCTGAAGGTATATAATGAGTTATCCATCAGGACCCCAGTGCAGCTCTTCCTGCCCATGGGTCCTATCCCCATGCTTTAATACAGTCACCGTTTTTGCACCAAAGACATCTTCAAGAATTCTTTCTTGGCCACCGGCTCCAGACCCCATGAACCCCCATCACTCCAAAACTTCATCAGATATGTTGCTGCTTACAAAATATTATAGAGAAAAAGCAGGCGGGTACAAGGGAAAAGGGAATGTTTAAGGAGCTATTTTCTACAATTCATAGTATCAGAGTGGTACAGTGAGGAATTTTATTGAACCATCTCTGGTGGCCACATGACCTTGACAAAACCAGCTTGTCATTGCTATATTGAAATGGGAGTTTTGATATATTGAGAAAATAAATTTTGAATTGTTTGGTTTATAATTGCTGAGTTATAAACACAAATATACTTTCTCACCACACCCCTAATCTCATTCTTTTATCCTTCTTTTCCTATATAATAAATAATGTCTTTTCTCACCAGGAAGTGAAAGCAGTAGACATCTTTGAACCTCAGCCTTTCTCGGAAGTTCACTCTATCTCTGACTTCTAATAGTCTCCCACCACAACAGAGCTCAACAATTTGATTAAACATGAACATATTTACTACTAAATTAGCAGATATTGCATGTGAAAGACAAACCATTTTAATGTTGAAGAATAGCAAGAAGATAATCATTTCTACGTTAGCTTTGAGTAGTTCCTAAAAGATGTACTGATGGTAATTATGAACAGCTGTCATTAGAACTTTGGGTGGAATATCTGATATTTTGAAAATGTATTCTCAAAATCTACTAAGTTTGATTCAAAGACAGAAAGAACATTTCCTTTAAGGCCATGTGGAAGTGATTAAATTTGAAATAATTTTGATATAAAGGATACAAAGTGAGCACTACCTTTTATATCTTAAAAAAAATTTTTTTTACATTTATTTATTTTTGAGAAACAGAGTAAGACAAAGCGTGAGTGGGGGAGGGGCAGAGAGAGAAAGAGGCACAGAATCTGAAGCAGGCTCCAGGCTCCGAGCAAGCGGTCAGCACAGAGCCTGATGTGGGGCTCGAACCCACGAACTGTGAGATCACGACCTGAGCCGAAGTCAGACACTCAACCAACTGAGCCACCCACGTGCCCTACTACCTTTTATACCTTAAAGGAATAGCTCATTATTTTCTTATTAAATAATTAATAAATTTTCATTTCAACAAATTCTTAGAATTTTCATATGAATTCTTTTATTTTTTTTTCCAACATTTTTTTTTTTTTTTTTTTTTTGGGACAGAGAGAGACAGAGCATGAACAGGGGAGGGGCAGAGAGAGAGGGAGACACAGAATCGGAAACAGGCTCCAGGCTCCGAGCCATCAGCCCAGAGCCTGATGCGGGGCTCGAACTCACGGACCGCGAGATCGTGACCTGGCTGAAGTCGGACGCTTAACCGACTGCGCCACCCAGGCGCCCCTCTTTTATTTTTTAAATGTTTATTTTTGAGAAAGAGAGAGCAGGCAGAAGCAGGGGAGGGGCAGAAGGAGATGGGGGACAGAGGATCCCAAGCAGGTTCCATGCTGTTCGTGCAGAGCCCCATGCGGGACTCAAACCCACAAACCGTGAGATCATGGCCTGAGCCGAAACCAAGAGTTGGACACTTACCTGGCTGAGCCACCCAGGCACCCCTGTATTCTTTTTTAAAATTTTTTAAAAAATTTTTTTAAACATTTATTTATTTATTTATTTATTTATTTATTTATTTATTTTTTGAGACAGAGAGAACATGAACAGGGGAGGGTCAGAGAAAGAGGGAGACACAGAATCTGAAACAGGCTCCAGGTTCTGAGCTGTCAGCACAGAGCCCGACGCGGGGCTTGAACCTGAGCCGAAGTCGGACGCTTAACCGACTGAGCCACCCAGGCACCCCTGTATTCTTTTTTTTTTTTTAATTTACTTATAATCAGAGAAAGCAAGAGAATGTGGGGAGGGAGTAGGCAGAGAGAGAGGGTGAGAGAGAATCCCTAGCAGGCTCTGCCCTATCAGCATGAAGCCTGAAATGGGGCTCTATCCCATGAACCTTGAGATCATGACCTGAGCCAAAATCAAGAATTGGATGCTCAACTGACTGAGCCACCCAGGCAGCCCTGAATTCTTTTTTAGAAACACTTTTTCTTTTCTTTCTACTGTACTTGTAATTTCTCACTGTCCTCAAAGAAACTTGGCATAAGTACCTGGAGAACCTTCTTTGCTAAGCAAATGAAAAGGTTTGAAAAGGGGAGAGTCAAGGAAAGAGAGGTTTGATTGAGTTGGTTCTTTTAAGGTAAATAGGAAGAAATGATGATTTCTGTTTCAAGGCTGACGTCAGGTAAAATTAGTGGCTGCTAAAGAGAACTAATATCTATTTGTTGGAGTCTGCTTCCAAGAGTTTGAATTTATGAGCAAAAAATTTTCAACTTCTATTAAATCATTTTACTATAAACTACTTGTCAAAAAAATGACATTTGCATGATTATCAGCAAGGCCTGGCACAATAGAATAGAGGCAACACTTTAAAGGCAGTATTTTTTTTTTTAATATAATTGTCATGTTGGCTAACATATAGTGTATACAATGTGCTTTTGGTTTTGGTGGTAGATTCCTGTGATTCATTGCTTACATATAATATCCAGTGCTCATTCCAACAAGTGCCCTCCTCGATGCCCATCACCCATTTCCCCTCTCCCCCGCTCCCTCCCTCAACCCCCAGTTTGTTCTCTGTATTTAAGAGTCTCTTAAGATTTTCCTCCCTCTCTGTTTGAAACAATTTTTTTCCCTTCCCTTCACCCATGGTCTTGTGTTAAGTTTCTCAAGTTCCACATATGAGTGAAAATATATGATATCTGTCTTTCTCTGACTTATTTCACTTAGCATAATACCTTCCAGTTCCATCCACGTTGTTGCAAATGGCAGGATTTCATTCTTTCTCATTGCCAAATAGTATTCCATTGTATATGTAAACCACATCTTGTTTATCCATTCATCAGTTGATGGACATTTGGGCTCTTTCCATAATTTCACTATTGTTGAAAGTGCTGGGTACGTATATAGAGGGCAGTATTTGTCTTTGGTCCTTAGAATTCTCTTCCCAAACAAAAGATAAATTATGCTAAAATAGTAAGATGTTTAGGGGGAATGAATTTCTTAGGAATGTTTCAGAATGGAAGCTAGGCATGGGTAACATTAATTCACTTCCTGAAAAAACAAGCTAGGGGAGGACCTAGCTGAACTGAATAACACTTTTACTATGTTAAATTTTCCAACACAGACTTTCTGAGCACACAATCAGTATTTGAGTGTGAATTTTGGTCAGTTATTCAATATATACTAGTACTGGTGTTTGAAGCCATGTGCCACAATAAACTAGAGATATTTCATATTTCAGTGCCACCCTAAAGAGGAAAAGATTCTGAATTGTTAGAATACATTTTGTGACTCAGGGATCGTAAGACCTTGAGACAGAAATATGATCATGATTAATGGAAAACATCCTTAGATTCTTACAACATTAAACCATTTTAGAGTCATTAATGTTTTCTTTGCCCCAAGCCATGGAATCACCTATTCTCAGAAGAAGTTTGTTCCTTTTGTGGGAGAAGAATAATATTGGAATCTAAAACCCTAATAGCAGGAGCACACATTGTATTTTTCTGCTTGATTACTGAACGTAGGCAGGGTTGTTCAGGCTACATAAGCAAGAAAGCAAGAGATTCCTTTGCTTTGCATCCAAATTGGGAGTTTATTCATTTATTTTCTCTACATTAATAACTACCAGCTTTTATCTTCCGCCACTAATTTTAACATATCATGCTATATATATTTCTTGATTCTAAATGTGTTAAAAACATTACAAAGAAGAAAACTGTGTATTAATTAAATATGTATAGTAATGTGAGAAGATTAATATAATTATACAAATACAAAATCAAGAAATATCAAACAAATTTAAGAGTAACAATCCAGGCATCATTAATATAAATAGGATTATAAATTATAAATTAATATAAGTGGTATAAAATGGAATTTATATTAATGAGATCTGAATTGCTAATCTTAAAGTTAATTATTAATGGAACGTAACAGTTAAGTTTTCAGGAATCTTAAAAATTCATTGAAATACATATCAAATTGATATTTGATACAAAATAAAACCAATTCTTGGTTTAAAAGATAGCAGTAGAAAATTTTAAAATATTTAATGGAAAATTATTATTCAAGCATAATCTAATACAGAAAACTATGTCTCGTCTCCATGTGTTCTTACATAATGATCACACCCATTTTTCCAGCAGTTGGATTAAGAAACTATCAGCAACAACTGTGTCCCCTTCCAGTCTCTGTGCACTTCCTAAAAAATGACAACTCACTTGTCTTTTTTTTTCTATTTTTTTTTTTTAACGTTTATTTATTTTTGAGACAGAGACAGAGCGTGAACAGGGGAGGGTCAGAGAGAGGGAGACACAGAATCTGAAACAGGCTCCAGGCTCTGAGCTGTCAGCACAGAGCCCGACGCGGGGCTCGAACTCACGGACCGTGAGATCATGACCTGAGCCGAAGTTGGCCGCTTAACTGACTGAGCCACCCAGGCACCCCTACTTGTCTTTAATAGCATAGATCAAAGTTTGAGCTTTTTGTAAATTGAGTCATAGTAGATGTACTTATTTGGTGTCTGGCTTTTTTTTCTGACCATTATTTTTAAGAGATCCATTTATATTATTGCATATAATTTTACATTGTGTTTATTCTCATTACATATAGTATTGTACTGTATGAATATACCACATGTTTTTATTTTTTGAGGAGGAGGTTAATTCTATGGTAGGTAAACAGTTGGGCTTTTCCAGTTTTGGGTTTAAGTTAGTAGTGCTGTTGTGAAAATACTCATTTATTTTGTGAGGTACATACCCAGGAGAGAAACTGGTAAATCTGTTACTCCATATCCCAGCCAACACACAGTATTATTACTCCATTTATGCATATCCCTTCAGGTAGCTGTGAAATAATGTTGCTTTGTGGTATCAACTGGTATTTTCCTCAGCTCTGATGTTCATATGTGTTATGGGCTGAATTATGCCCCCCACGAATTCTTAAATTGAAGTCCTAATCCACCGTATCTGAGAAAGTGACTATATTTGGAGATAGGATCATCAAAGAGGTAAAGTGAGGTCGGTAAGATGGGCTCTAAACCAATATGACTGATGACTGGTGTCCTTATAAGAAGACAAGATTGGGACGCAGACAGAGGAAAGACAATGTGAAGACCAGAGAAATGGCTACCTATAAGCCAAGGAGAGAACCATCAGAATGAAACCAGCCCTACCAAAACCTTGATCTTGAATTTGTAGCCTCTACAACTGTGAGGATATAATCTTCTGTTGTTTAAGCCACCAGTCTGTGGTACTTTGTTATGGCAGCCCTAATAAACTTAATAAAATGTATTCATTGGCAAGTTGAATATTATCATTTTTAAATGCTTTTCTAGTATTTGGACATTTAAAAAATCTGGTCATATCCTTTTTGATAATCTATAAGAGTTCTTAATTTATACTGGATATTTGCGGTGAAATAAATATCTTATGTTGTAAAGATCTTCTTCTGTTTTCTTTAGTTGCCTATTTCCTCTAACATTTTTTGAGATATTTTTGACATATAAAAATGTATACATTTAAGGTATACAACTTGATGTTTTGATATGTTTATATATTATAAAAAGATCACCACAGTCAAGATTGGTGATGTAACCCATCACTTCTACATAGTTAACACTTCGTGTAAGTTTAATTCAAAATCTATCCTCTTAGCAAATTTCAAGTATACAATACAGTATTGTTTACTATCATGACCATACTGTACTTGAGCTCTCTAGTACAATTTAACCAACATCTAACCATTTTCTTCTACTCCTCACCCCTGGCAACCACCATTCTACTCCACTTCTATGATTTTGACTATTTTAGATTCCATATATGAGATCATGCAGTATTTCTCTTTCTGTGTCTTATTTAACTTAGTATAATTGTCTCCAGCTCTGTCCATCCATGTTTTCACAAATGGTGGGATTTCCTTTTTTTTAATTGCATAATTATATACGTGTATGTGTGTGTGTGTGTGTATACATATATACATACATACACATACATACATATATACACATATTTATGTAAAACATTTTCTGTATATATTCTACAAAATGTGTATATCACATTTTCTTCATCTGTCTAAGGACATTTAGGTTGTTTACATATCTTGACTCTTGTGAATAATGTAGCAATGAACATGGAAGTATAAGTATCTCTTCACAATCTTAATTTCACTTCTTTTTTACATATACCTAGAAGTGGAGTTTGGATTGCTGGATATATAGTAGTTCTATTGTTAATTTTTGAGGTAACTTCATACTGTTTTCATAATGGTATACATTTTCAATGATCAGTAGAATGTATGTTTATTTAATTCCTTTCTATATGTTTAGCAAATATAATTACACATTTTTAAATATTAATTTTTGATTTCAAATCCTGGCCTTGATATAACCTATCTTTCAATAACATTCTTTAATTTCTCTTGATAATACTTTATAATTTGTAGGCTTCACACAATTTTCATCTGATTTTTGGAAACTGGTATACTCATGAATTGGCGTCATCACACTCATCATCATCATGATTTTATAAAGAAAGTTGAGGTCTGCGGATTCATTTGGTTTATTCACCATGTGGTGACAAGGCCTGGACCAGAAGTCTATTTCTTTGATATCCATATGTCTTTAGAAACAGTTAAAAGAGGGATTCAGTTCTCAGAGTAAACATTCTTCCAGTGAAACCATGGAACTTGTTTTGTATTCAGTCTTCATATAACTTCAAATAAATAATCAAGAAAAGTTTCATGATGTTTTAGAACATTTTCTATAAAATATCAAATATATATAAAATAAAACAATATAAATATTAAATAACAACACTGAGTTTGCTCATTTTTTGAAACTTGCTATTTATTTAAAAGAGACAAATACAAGCTGGAAGCTTGAGAATAGCCTGTCTTCAAATTCAGTCTGACTTAGGAAAATGTTTTCAGCACGTTTCCTCTCAAAATTAGCACTTTCACTGTCTCTTTCTCCCTACCCTCCCCCACTCCATTTTTTCTGCCTAGTAATTTCTCACTTGTCTTTAACAGTGCATCCTGGTTTGAAAGGTAACATAATCTGTTTTCACTATGTGTAACAAAAAAAAACAACAAAACCCACAGTACTTTATGATTTTCCTGCTAAGGAAGCAGAAGTGAAATAGAAAATCATGCTTTAAGGCATATTTTGTCAAATCTGTTGTGAAGAATTGAAGGTTTTGGATGTTAATCCGTAATGTAGATTGGCACCTTTGAGTGTAGATAAACAAACCTGTAGTTTGGTCTAAAAAGAACTTACATCACTGTAGCTTATGATGACTGTGTTAGAGAGTGAGATAAAACAGCTTTCTGCTTTTTTCCTCAATATATCATCACTGTTTTATTGTGGGAAGGGATTGGTGCATTGCAGAGTGGATCCGAGTCATATACTTCCTCAGTCAAGGAAAATGGAACACATTTTTGAAAGTTCCTTTTTTGTGTCTGTAGCATAAGACATGATCATCCTTTTCTAACAGAAGTGGAGAACAGGAAAAATTAATTCAAGAAACATTTAATTATCACTTACTATGGTCCAGGTAGTGTTCTGATGCTTAATTGGATTCTGTTTAAGCCGTTGCAGAGATATTAATTATGAGAGGACGAAAATGATGGTTGTTCCTAAGAGAACACTGAAAACGAAACAACAAACTCCAGGCCTTAAAGCAACACTCATTAAATGTTCATTGCATTACTAAACTCTCAAAATACACTGCTACCTAAATAAAATATTCTTTTTTATTGTTTTTAATCTCCTCATAATTTAAACTTAAAATATGCATAAATCAGCAGAATTGGATTGATGTTAAATTCTTATTTTGGGTAAATATATCAAATATATCATGGCTGGATAAGGTGATAACTTCAGGAAAAGTAGGGTGAAGGGTGCATAAACCTTCTGTATTCGTAATACTTTTGTGAAGTAATCTAAAATTATTTCAAAATAAAAAAAATGTTTTAACAACAAAACCGTCTCAGTGTGGCTTTAATATCAAAGCATATGTGTGCTACAGTCAAGTAAACCTTGCTAAATCTGTAGTGAAATAGCTCAAGACATGATCTAGGAACTGGAAAGAGTATAAGAATCAAACACATATTTAAGCTGTGGCTTTATCTGTGTCTATTACTCATCCCTTATGTTTGTTTTGTTTTGATTTCTCTCTTCTCAGCAAATTCAATGTCTGTGTTTCATTTGAACGTAGCCAATTATGGCTGCTTATGTGACCATATAAGTGAACATGTGCCTCTCTAGTAATTGACCTATTTTATACAACCCTTAAGTTTCTGGATGGAATGATCTTATTTTCTTGTTATTGTTGTTGAGCCTGTAGATTGGCTTACACTATTTGCAGTCTTTATCCATAGAACAATTACTTAGAGCCAGAGATAGGTGAGGTCACAGAGTACAAATCATGCTACAAAGGCTTACTCCTATGGATTCCTGAAGAAGTCTCAGGAGGGCAGGATCCTTTAATGAGGAACTTTATAATTTGAATAAAGTATATTAGCACTTCAGTCGGACTATACCAAAGAAAGCAAAGGATTCACTAATTTAGGGTTTTCTTATGACAGTATGGAAGTATAGAATAACTGTTGCTTATACTATGTTTATTATATTTCCCTTATGTTGTATTTATTATAGTATTATCATTATTTATACTAGTATCACCCAAATCATCCTTTCCTAGGAAGATAGGCTAGGGAAAATGTTAGAAAAAAAAATGGCTCTTTTGTAGCTATTATAAAATAGTAAATGAAATTTTGTATCAGTATTAATTTTCTGAAATCCTATGTGTGGTATTATTTTCCTTGGAATCCTATTTGTGGTACTATTTTCTTTGGGTAGAACGTGACATCAGGTATACCAGAGAGGAAGATAAAACAATTATAAAAATATTTAGTTGGTGACACTACTAATAATCAAAGTTTTATCTTTGTTCCATCATTGCCGAAAGAAATGAGTTTTACAGGTAGATATTAACATCTGGTAAAAATGTCTATCAGTGTTCAGAGTAATGCCTAACTCATATACTAACTTACTTATTTGTATGTTTTGGGGAAACCAGCAATTAAGGTAAAATTTTGGTAGTTTAGTTAGATGTTTTAATGAAGTTCTGCATTTCATGCTGTTTTGACTACATAACATCCACTTGTTACTTCATTTTACAAATGTGGTATTTAGTGAATCTAGCACCTTTGGCTTTTGAAAATTGTCCTTTTTCCACACATTAAAATCCTAGATCAATTAACAGAAGGCATTAACTTCCTGGCAAGAGAAAACATTTTAAAAAATGATTTCCTTTGTCATTTAAATGAGTTTCAAATAATTTGTTTTTTGGGGGCGATAAAAGCCCTCTGTGTCTTTTTCAGTTTGCTGTTAGGTTGTTTTTGTTTGTTTTTTGCTTTTAATGTCAGGTGCAGAGATAAATTATTCTGTCTAGTACATGGCATATTCTCTGCTTATGTATAACCCTATTTACGCTTTATTTTGGAGTTTTTTTTTCCTTCATGTCCCATCTTCACACCTATTTATTCACCCCACACTCAGATAACCAAAATGTACTTTCTAGTGTATTTAGTATATATCCTTAAGGCATTATTGAATACTTGATAATTTAAATAATTATTTAATAATTATTAATTGTTAATTATTTATTATTAATTATATTATTATTCAGTGTTCAAAGTCCTGTACACTCAGAAGTGCTCCAAATAGAAAATATTCATTTGGACATTACCAGAAATTCAGGGTACAGTATTTCTATAAAATAGTAAACAAAGAAACAAGTGAAAAAGAAGGGAACATTGGCAAACTCATTATTTGAAGCTAATGAAACCAATTCAAAAAATTGCTTTAAATGCACAAAAATGAAATTATAAGCCAAATTGTTATTAACTTAAATGTGAAAATTTAATATAAAATGTTGGTTTACTGATGTCAGTGGTGTCTCTCCAAATAATATATATATGTTGTATATATTATATACTATATATATTACATATATAATACATAATGATCAAATAAATTTATCTCTAAAATGCAAGAAAGCTCAATATCAAATCTAAATGTAAATCAACATTAATAATCTTTAAGAGAAACATATCTTTAAACTCACTAAACAAAGAAGCATTGTCTAAAGTTCAGTAGTTCATTATAACTGAAATAAAATCTCACAAAACTAGAAGTATGAAAAATTGGTAAGGATTATCTACTGAATTTCTTCAATGCATTTTTTCTAAGTTTTTGTTTAAATTCCAGTTAATTAACATACAATGTAATATTAGTTTCAGGTTGAATTTAGTAATTCAACACTTACGTACAATACCTGGTACTTCAATGCATTTTTAACTTCATGATGAAAATATATATTCATTCAGGATAAGATCAGAATGATGTCAGCTCACTGTGTTTCTTGGCTAATAACAAAAGTAAGGTTTAAAAAAGTAATACATGGGTGCCTGGATTGCTCAGTTGGTTAAGTATTCGACTTTGGCTCTGGTCATGATATCCCAGCTCATGAGTTTGAGCCCCGCGTAGGGCTCCATACAGACAGTTCAGAGCCTGGAGCCTGCTTCATATTCTGTGTCTCCCTCTCTCTCTACTCACCCCACTCATACTCTCTCTCTCTCTCTCTCTCTCTCTTTAAAAATATTTAAACATTAAAAAAATAATTTAAAAAAAGTGATATATGAAGTGAAAAATTTTAAAGATAAAATAGTTGTATTTGAAAATAAAATAGTCCTGGGAAGCCTGGGTGGCTCAGTCGGTTGAGCGCCAACTTCGGCTCAGGTCACGATCTCATGGTTTGTGAGTTTGAGCCCCACGTCGGGCTCTGTGCTGACAGCTCAGAGCCTGGAGCCTGCTTCAGATTCTGTGTCTCCCTCTCTCTCTGCCATGCTCTGTCTCTCTCTGTCTCAGAAATAAATAAACATAAAAAAACATTAAAAAAAAAGTCTCTTAAATGGAAAACCTAACACCATTAACAGACAGACATTAGACTTGACAATAGACTTCAGAAAAGGTGTCTGGCATAAGATTATTTTAGAAAAATCAGTTGTATTAAGGTACTCTGGCATTAAACCATTAGAGAAGTGAATAGATTCTGGGCTGGGAAACATACTTGGAGAATCATGCATTGATTAGACTGTTCACAATTAACAGCAGAAACTATATGTATCAAAGGAGTCACCTACTAAAAGTGTACACGAAATCTATGGAAACATTTTTAATTACTTAAAACATAAATAAATGGCTGGGCACCTGGGTGGTTCAGTTAAGCGTCCAACTCTCGATTTCAACTCAGATCATGATCTTATGGTTGTGAGATGGAGCAGCCCACATCTGGCTCTGCCCTGGGCATGGAGCCTACTTGGGATTCTCTCTCTCCCTCTGTCTTTGCTCCTCCCTGCCTTCCCTCAAAATAAATAAATAAATAAATAAATAAATAAATAAATAAATAAATATACATTACAAAATAAAACATGAATAAATGGTAAAACATTCCATTTTTATGAATGTGAAAACGACATTGTGTAAAGATGACAGTTTTACTCAAATTATTTGAAAAAAAAAATGCTGTGTGTTTTCCTGTGAGATTTCTCCAGAATTTTCAAGGAAACTTAGACAATTAATTTGAAAATATGCTTGAAGGAAAATCTAGTGGTAGGTGAAGAGACTTCAAAAAACTAATGGATATAGATGGAACAAACTCCTTGAAATAGTAAGATATATAACATGAGTCATAGTAATAAAGAAATTTTGGATATATGACATATATTACATTAACAAATCATTGTAAATAATATTGATTAGTTTGTAGATAGAGCCATAATTGAAGACTACACTGAAAATATTTAAGTTTTGACTCCTACTTTACAACAACAATAACAACAACAACATAAACTCCAAATGGTTTAATTACTTAAACTAGAAAGGTAAAATTATAAAGCCAATAAAACAATAATAGGAGATTATTATGACTTTGGATTATGTAACTGTTTCTTAAACAAGAAGCAAAGAGAAAAAATCAGGTTCTACCTCCAATTCAAAAAACAAAATCCAGGAAACCCAAGTTTTTAAATGAAAAACTCATGATATACACATGAATAAACATAACATAGAAGGGTAAGTTGGATGGAAAACGACATGAAAGTATTTTTACTTTATTTTTAATTGCCATTGGTCTTTTTTTTTTTCAATTTATGGACAGAATTTGGATTACGCATAAAACAAGCAAGATTAAATTAATACTTGTGTTTTTGAGCATCTATACAAAAATATTAGGTGTAAATATGGTTTATACTAAGGAAGGAGAACATAAGTTTAGTGCAAGACACATAAATAGGGAACTAAGTGAACATAAACAATGAAATTTAGCTCAAAATATGTAGGACTTCAGGGATGATTTTCTAGAGTAGGAAGCACCTCAGCTGTGACTTAAAACAAATGTGTTATGGTAAATAAAGGAGCAAGAGCTTTCCTGGTAGAGAAAATCATGTGAGCAAAGGTAAAGAATAAAACTGCATTTTAGAGATATGGTTCTCAAATTCCTGTGCTAAGATCCCTCCGTTGCTCTAATTCCCATTCTTCATGAGGCATGCGCCATTTACCATTTATCTTGCTTCTGTGAACTGCTCAGGAGGCTGCTAGCACATTAATTTTCTAGTTCAAGTTAGAAAGTGTAAAATATCTGTTCTCTCTCACGTAATTATAATGTGGAAATTGATACTAAAGAGTTGATTGTGTTAGAAAGCAGTGGGTTTTCTATTAAAGTTCAGAAAAAGGAAAGTAGAATCCTATGTTAATCACTAGTGCAACAGCTAATAAGGTATTGACTGTTGTCTTCTGAGATAATGTGTCTATAGAGGAAACCTCTGAGAAATATTTGCTCCTTTAGGTCAATTTAAAGGGGTGAGAAGTTTTTGTTTGTTTTGTTGTTGTTTGTTTTTTTAAATAAATTGGTAAAATGGGGGTGCCTGGCTAGCTCAGTTGGAAGAGCATGTGACTCTTGATCTCAGGGTCATGAGTTCCAGCCCTATGTTAGGTGTAGAGATTACTTAAAAAAAGTTTTTTTAGGGGCGCCTGGGTGGCTCAGTCGGTTGAGCAACCGACTTCGGCTCAGGTCACGATCTCACGGTTTGTGAATTTGAGCCCCATGTTGGGCTCTGTGCTGACAGCTCAGAGCCTGGAGCCTGCTTCAGGTTCTGTGTGTCCCTCTCTCTCTGACCCTCCCCCATTCATGCTCTGTCTCTGTCTCAAAAATAAATAAACATTAAAAAATACTTTTAAAGAAATTGGAAAATTAAAAAAGAAATAAAACTGGTTTAAATCTCAAAATTTTCTCTTCTAGGAATGCAATTCTGATGACTCATTTTCTAGCAGTTTGCTTAACTATCCACTTTAACTTCTCTGCAATTAAAAGTCCAGACATACAACCTTGAATTATTACTCTCCATACATCTGTGGCCCTTCCCACCTAATGCTTGCCATTTCTTATATTAGAATGAATGAAATCAGCCAGTTTTGCAAGCTAGAATTCTGGGCAAATTATTTTCTTACTCTCCTTTTATCAATCATAATTTCTAATCAATCACTGCTAAATAGGCAGCCATAAATATTTCTTGAATCTGCTTCCTTTACCCATTGTAACTGCTATTTTCCACGTTCATGCAAACATCATCTCTGTCCTTGATTACAAATTTCCTGATTGGGCTCCTAATGATAGTCATGGTCCTATCCAATCTCATCTCTACCTAGTAGCCCTTGTGGTATTTTAAATGATAAGTTTCATTTTATTTCTCTTATGGTAAAAACCTTTCAATTATTTCCCTTTGTTCTTAGGATAGATTTCAAAGGCTTCATTATACTTTAATCACCCTTCATTCATTTGTCCGTAAAGAGACAGTCATACTGAAAGTATTTGAAAAATAATATTTCTGAGCCTTAATTTTCCATCCAAAAATTAAAATGTGAGTATTGAATTATTTAAGATAGGCAAAATATTTTGAAAACTGAGTACTAATAAATGTTAGCTATAAAAAATATTTCCTAACCCTTTCAAATTTTAGTAAGATATCATTCAAAATTTTTGTACTTGCCCTATTGCAATTATATACCATATCATATATTAAATTATACATGTATCACATTGCAGTGAAATTCTTGATATAAAAGCATATGCCAGTCTTCATGACTTTATAGCCATATACTACTGCAGTGTTGCCAAATGGTAGATAGAAAACAAATGTCTTGGATGTATGTAAACATGTACGTGTTGATAGATGGATGGATGTGTGTAGCTTATTAACACTTTTGTTTCTTCAGTATGTGTATATATATTATTTATTTTAAGCTCTGCAAGGGATGAGATTTTGCTTACTATTTCTTTTGAAATGATCTTCAATCACAGAATAATGTGTGGTGTGCCAGATGAACTTGATAAATACACTACCCTCTTGGTTCATAATTATTTGTTTTATACTTCAGGACACTCTTATATTCCTTAAGGAAAATAGCCAGGGGAAAAATTTGTTATAAAAGTAAAACTCACAGGAATAAAAATTCTTCATACTGTAGAAAAGTTTTTGTGTTTTTAGTGCATTTATTGGGATAAGAATACAGGGGAAAAGTGGGGGGTTTTGGTTCATATAAGTTGCTTTAAATGGTTTAATTGGTTTGTATTGTAAAAGAGTAAAATTATTACAGTGATACAATAAACATCAAAAGTACTGAAGCACTTTTGCTTCTGAAATGTTGGACTAAATGTATAAATGTATTTTCTCTATTCTTTCCACCAACTACAACTAAAAACATATGAAACAAATGTAAGAAGACTGTGTAAGGTGGAAAGAAGGCACAAAGGCTAGGTATTATGGAGTTTGAGATATGACATGAAATTCATGTTGTTATTGACTGAAAATTTGTCTCCTTCATATATTGAAGCCCTAACACCTAATGTGATGGTATTTGGAAATTGGGCCTTTGGGGGCACCCAAAAGAACTTATCAAATTCAACACCCAAAAACAAATAATCCAGTTAAGAAATGGGCAGAACATGAATAGACATTTTTTTCCCAAAGAAAACAGCCAGATAGCTAACAGACACATGAAAATATGCTGAACATCACTTATCATTAGGAAAATACAAATCAAAACTATGATGAGATACTACCTCATACCTAATAGAATGGTAAAATCAACAACACAAGAAACAACAGATGTCGGCAAGGATGCAGAGAAAGGGGAACTATCATTGTTGGTGGGAATGCAAACTGGTGCAGCCACTTGGGAAAACAGTATGGAGGTTCCTCAAAAAATTAAAAATAGAACTACCCTATGATCCAAGAATTGCACTACTAGGTATTTACCCAAAGGATACAAAAATGCAGATTTGAAGGGGCACATGCACACCCCAATGTTTATAGCAGCATTATCAATAATAGCCAAATTATGGAAAGAGCCCAAATGTCCATCACCTGATGAATATATAAAGAAGATGTGGTGTATATGTGTACAATGGAATGTTACTCAGCCATCAAAAGAATGAAATCTTGCCATTTGCAGTGCTGTGGTTGGAACTAGAGTGCATTATGCTAAGTGAAACAAATCAGGGAAAGACAAATACCATATGATTTCTCTTATATGTGGAATTTAAGAAACAAAACAGATGAACATAGAGGAAGGGAAAAAAAGAGAGGGAAACAAGTCATAAGAGTTTCTTAACTATAGACAACAAACTGAAGGTTGATGGAAGGAGGTGGTTGGGTGATAGGTTAAATGGGTGGTAGGTGTTAAGGAAGGTACTTGTGTTGAGCACTGGGTGCTAGATGCAAGTGATGAATCACTAAATTCTACTCCTGAAACCATAATTACACTATATGTTAACTAACTAGAATTTCAATAAAAATTTGAAAAAGAGAGAAAAAAATACACTGTGGTATATATGTACCATTCAATATTTTCAGCACCCACACAAAAATGGAACAACTGTAATTTGAGTGGGTGTCAAAAGCATTATGCTGACTGAAAATGACAATCTCAGGAATTCATATACCTATGGAGAGGAGCACTCATTTATACAACATTCTTGAGATGGCAAAATTGTAGAGATTAGAAACACATTAGTGGTTGCTGGAGTTGTGATGGAGACACGTGATAGATGTGACTAAAGAGGTATAGAATGAGGGAGATCTTGGTTGGGATGGAAGAGTTTGTTATCTCAGTTGTGGTAAGGATTACAAAAACTACATATGAGATAAATTCACATAGGACTACACACACACACACACACACACACTAAACCAATATTAATTTCTTGTAAAACATTTTTGAGTATAATTGACACATATTACATCAGTTTTAAGTATACAACATAGTGATTGAGTATTTCCATACATTATACTGTGCTTATCACAAGTATATAGCCATCTGTAACCATACAACACTATTACAATACTATTGACTATATTCTCTATGCTGTGCCTTTTGTTCCCGTCACTTATCCATTCTATAACTTGGAAACCGGTATCTCCCTCTCGCCTTTACCCATTTTTCTCATCCCTTTATCCCCTCCCCTGTAGCAGCCATTAGTTCTCTGTTGTTATAGATCTGATTCTGCTTTTTGTTTATTTATTCATTTGTTTTTTAGATGTAAATATAAATTAAATCATATGGTATTTGTCTTTCTCTATTTTGCTTAGCATAATACCCTCTAGATCCATCCATGTTGTCACAAATGGCAAGATCTCATCCTGTTTTGTGACTGCATAGTATTCTTCTGTGTGTGTGTGTGTGTGTGTGTGTGTGTGTGTGTGTGTGTGTCTACACATTATATCTTCTTTACCTTAGGCTGCTTCTATATCTTGGCAAATGTAAATAGTAGTACAGTAAACTTGAGGTACATGTATTTTTTTTCAAATAAATGTTTTCATTTTCTCTTACATTTAGGTCTTTAATGTATTTTGAGTTTGTATTTGTGTGTGGTGTTGAAAAGTGGTCCAGTTTCATTCTTTTGCATGGTGTCATCCAATTTTCCCGGTACCGTTTATTAGAGAGACTTTTTTCCTATTGTATATTCTTGCCTCCTTAGTCATAGATTAATTGACTATATGAGCATCAGTTTATTTCTGGGCTTTTTGCTCTGGTCCATTGACCTATGTTTGTTTTGGTGCCAGTACCATACTGTTTTGATTACTACTACAGCTTTGTAGGATATCTTGAAATCTGGAATTGTGATAGCTCAGCTTTTTTTTCTCAAGATTGCTTAGCTCTGCAGTGTCTTTTGTGGTTCCATGCAAATTTTAGGATTATTTGTTCTAGTTTTGTGAAAAAATGTTGTTGGTATTTTGATAGGGATTGCATTGAATCTGTAGATTATTTTAGGTAGTATGGACATTTTAACACTATTAACTTTTCCAATCCATGAGCATGGAATATCTTTCCATTTGTTTGTGTCATCTTCAGTTTACAAGTCATCATCAGTGACAGTTTCATCAATGTTTATAGTTTTCAGAGTACTTTTACAGCACTGCACTGTAAAAAATCCACGTATAATTGGACCTTCACAGTTCAAAACTGTGTTTTTCAAGGATCAACCATATAATGAAAACATGCTTACAATTTTAGATAGTACTTTATAAAGTAATATTAATGTTGAAAAAATGCAGTTTGTTTTTGGTTAGCAATGCTCATTAGAATTCTATATTTTTTGTTTGGGTTTTGGTATGATAATCAAATGAAACTCTTACAACAGTCACTGTTTAGTAGAATTAAAATACTATAGCAAGTGAAATGAGTTTCAGAAGAAAGGTATTTTTAAGTTCTCCCAGGAGAAAAGAAATCCTTCCAAATTTTGACTTGGATAATACTCTAATGGATTCTCACATAAAATTGAATATTTGGAATATTTCCAGTTATAATCTCTAATTCACTTAATGGAACATAAAATGTTTTATCCTTATTTTAGAGGTATGGTATGGGCAGTGACTAGTTCCCTATTATACATACTTGCATCTTTCTCTCTCCACACTTATGATTTTGAAGGAATGAGACACTGTTATAGCCCAAGTCAATTCAATTTGCAGAATGTTTTTTGAATCTGTTATTGTACTACATCAGTAACATCAATATCATTTTGGAATGATACACATAAGATTTTTTTCCTTGTGTCATATCTATATATGAAATACATGATTATGAATATTTTATATAATATACAAGAAATAATGAAAAATATGAAAAAGTTTTAGGACAATTCACTCCCCATCTAAGATTTATTTTTGCCTCAGAAATACTTCCTTGAGAGCTTTAACATGTTGCCTCACTTATGATTTAAGAATATAATATATATAAAATGTATTTTATATATATAAGAATATAATATATAATATATTCATAATAATAAAGTTTCATTGAGAATGTTATGAGACTATTCCATGCTATCAGTTTCTGCCTAAGTTACTATTAAGAGGACACTAAATTTATTCTTTAAAGAGTATTATATAATCTTCTATTGTCACTAATGTCATCAATGATAAAGCAAAGATAAAATCGATTTTTAATTTTGTTTTAATGTTTATTCATTTTTGAGAGCCAAAGACAAAGCACGAGTGGGGGGAGGGGCAGAGAGAGAGGGACACAGAATCTGAAGCAGGCTCCAGGTTTTGAGCTGTCAGCATAAAGCCCAATGTGGGGCCCAAACTCATGAACCATGAGAGCATGACCTGAATCGAAGTCAGATGCTTAACCAACTGAGCCACCCAGGTGCCCCGATAAAATCCATTTTGAAGCAGAAATCTGATCATAGATTTTTTCCTGCATAAAACATCTTATCTTTATCTTTCTATTATTTTAATATAATATTCTCAATTCCAGGCCTTTCATGCTTTGGCTTCTACTGGCCCTTAGACATACTGGACTGCAGAAATGAAAAATTAGAAACCCCTAATGCAACCATTATTATGGAATTTTGATGGGAATTACAGTTGAAGAGAATTAGAAAGCAAAACAGAGAAAGTATATCAGACAAGAGATTTAAAAGTATTGCAAATAGTTGTAAGATTTCCCTTTCTTTGCCTTTCTCAAAGTAAGATGTATCTTTGTTTCTCCAGATGTCTGTAACTATAGAAATATCCTAAGGCATTTCAACCAATGTACTTCTCCCATATCCTTGGACCTAAAGAAGCTAGAATAACTCAGGTTAAGACTATGGCTGCCATCGTTTAGCTATGAAGTGGATATTGTTTGGAATGTTTTCCTAAACTATATGTCTATTTAATTACTAACACAAACACTAACCAGGGAATACCCCTTGGAATCATACTTTTATATGTTAAAATTGAAATACTAAAAACTATTTTTATGTATACCGTTTTAACGAATGTTTTACAAAACAAGACATATACAATGTATGATTAACTTCTATTGAAGTATGCCAGAGTCTAGGGGTGCCTGGGTGGCTCAGTTGGTTAAGCGTCCGACTTCGGCTCAGGTCATGATCTCATAGCTTGTGAGTTTGAGCACTGCATCAGTCTCTGTGCTGACAGCTCAGAGCCTGGAGCCTCTTCAGATTCTGTGTCTTTCTCTCTCTCTGCCCCTCTCCGCTCACACTCTATCTCTCTCTGTCTCTCAAAAATAAATGAACATTTAAAAAAATTTTAAATATGCCAGAGTCTAAAAATATTTAAAACAATTGTGGCTGCCAATATGAAATGATTAAATTAGGGCAAAAAAAAAAAACAAAACGAAAAAAGTGGAGAGATGAGTAAAGAAAGCAAAAGGATGAGGAGGGAGTAGAAGGTACATTGATCTGCATGTAGCTGCTGCATGTACTTGTGATATTTTAGGTCCTAGGGAGATTTTCTAAAACCTGGCTCTGAGCTCCCTCGTGTTTGCCTAATATAGTATTCCCTTATTTTTCTCAAGTTAATTTTAAATAAAATGTAGTATAACCAATTTTTTAACATAGTAAGTTGATAAGGTCAACTTAGAGTAATTCAATATAATCCAATTTTTAAAATTAACCCAGGATTTGATAGTTTCTTCAACTCTCATAAAGTGATACTGCCTGAAATCATCTCATTAATATAAGTGTTATTATGCTATTTGAGCAAAACTATGGAGACAAGAGAAAGGATGAAGTAACCATGCAATGATGTGGATAACTTAAATATATGATTTATAGATTCAAATTCATTGCCTTAAAGTCACACCTCTCTCCATATATAACATTTGTTATCAACAAATAAAGCAGAAACTCATATTGAATCTTAAATAGTGATAAATGTAATTGCTATTATACTGCTTGGCAATTAACTCTCAATATGTAAGCAGCTCATGGAGATGACAGCAATTATTAGTGTCACCAAACATAATTTCAGTTCCTCTGGCTTTAACTTAACTTGTTAGCTCCCTGTATCTGTAATCAGGTGAATGCTATTTTCTCTCACTAGAGGAATATTCTGAGAAAAAATCAAAAGATAAATTTAGATTTCTAATAGGAATGGTCACCTAGCTCTAGTCTTTCTTGCCTTATAGCCTAAGAATTCTTGAACATTACCTAATAAATAGGTCATTACCTATGGAATCCTTTTTTAAACCTACTGTTCCTGACACTCCCTTGTTCTCTATTGCTCCCTATTTGAGGATGTGTAAATATAAAAATTTTTGAGAGAGTTACTGTTCAGTGTCCCATGTTTCCAATGTGTCCCTTGAAGTAGGATAAATATTCTAGTCATAGAATTATGGATAATTTGCCTGTGTGTTTTGGCAATATTGAGGGTTAGAGGTGGGATGGAGACCTTGTCACTGTAAGAAACACAGCATGTCTGCATAGTAAAAATGAATGAGAGTGGGAAGACTCAGATCGTTAATGGCTGATCAAATGAGGAAAAAGCAGGTTAGTATTTGATTCTAAATATGTTGCATCTGGATTGTGGTAAAAAATTGGAGAGGTACACATATTCATAAGTAAAGAGCAGGACAGAGTTTTGGCTTAACAAGATAGGAAAGTACACTAAGTTTCTGTTTGTTTGTTTGTTTTCAATTTCCATCATTCTGAAATAACATCTGCCCAAGTGTGATTAGTGGCTTTAAGGGAATTGAAATCTATCTGCTATACCCAGAATTCACATAAGTTTCAGTTAAATTTTAAAATGTAACAAACCATCCAAATCATGTATTTAGCCTACAATTTGCAGACCAGTAATTTGGGGTGACATGGGCTGCTCTTTGAGCCTGGGCAAGTTGACTCATCAACTTGCAGTCAGTTGGTGATGGTTTATGAAGGATTTGGCTTGGATAATTATAGAACAGGGCCTCTCCACTTAGTCTCTAATCTTCCAGGAGGGTAACTCAGGCTTGTGTGTATGTATATGTATGTGTACGTGTACGTGTACATGTACATGTACATGTATATGTATATGTATATGTGTATAGTGGCAACATTTCAAGAGCAGCATGAGAAGACAAACCCAGATGTACAACTACTTTTGAAGGTTCTGCTTTTGTCATGTTTGCTACTACATCATTAGTCAAAGCAAAGCATGAAACCAGCCTGAATTCAAAGGATGAGAGGAGACACTACTTTTTTGATGAGAAGAAATTCATTTGCTAGTATGGCTAGCAAGAGGAGGAAGTTTTATGGCCACTTTTACAATCTATCAAAATATCATAGAGACCTCTGGTTAAACTTGGGTGAGCAATTAAATTTGACCTGTTCTCTTCCTCTAATGCTATGCATAAAACCAAAACTCCTTTATCATAAAGGTCAATCTTACATGAATTTTACTTCAGGAATACTGAGAGAGCAGATTAGCCATAGAAAATTTCCTCCATTTGCTTACTTCTTTGTCAAAAGTTAAATCATTTTGATCTATAATTAGATAAAATAATAAACATAAAATAGGAATAAATGGAGGAGGGAGAATCAATTATTGTTGATATATCCCTCAAGAATAATTAACATTTTTTAGGGAAGTTACAAGCAAAATTGTAATACTTTGGCAAACTCGTTAGAACCATCAAGAAAATAACTTGCAAGAACATTATAAAGGCAGTTTCCCAGACAGATTTCCCATTCAGTAGAGGAACATAAAAAAGGGGGGAAAAGATACCTACCCTTACAAGACAGAACAAATTCCTTTGAACTGTGCACTTGTTTTATTAGAAATGTTAACCAAACTGTGCATCTAAGCAAATAAATTGCCTACTTTTCCTCTTGCACTCATAGTCCCAGGACACCTAGGCAAAGTTTTGTTGTTGTTATTGTTGTTTTTACACCAACTTCAAAAATGGCCTTGTTCTAAGCCAGTTCTACAAGTCAGAAATCTTATATACAAAGCAGAAATTGGAGGTAGTTCCAAAGCTGGAATATCACCAATATATTATAAGTATATTGTATCTTTTAATTCCAAAATAATCTTCCAACTAGGCGAGAGGAAAAGAGAGTGAACACATGTAACCTGACTATTGGCAATAGATTTAAACACTTCTGATGATTGAAAGGAATGCATTACTCATTCCAAGAAATGTTTGCTTACGTTTTTAATTCTGTTAACTACAGACGGCCCATATGAACCAAACTTTGGCAAATCGGCTGAGGCAGAGAGTGACTCATAAATATCCACTTCTATGACTTTGTTTTCTCTAGATATAATCCTTTATTTCACTGGATTTGATGAAAATTTGTTTAGACATTTTTAGACAACTTTCCCTTAGACAGAATTTTGGGAGAAAGATCTGAGTATTTTTCTACTCAAGGGGAATTTTTTTTTTCTGAGAAAAAATTACTCTTGAAGAATAAATAAAAGACCCTATAAGTCATTTACATCTTATTGATTGTTACTCTAAGTTGCTTTATTTCTTGAACCTATGTCTCTGGAGGCTGGCTGGGTTAACTGTGTTTCTACTCATTTGAAATAACTATCATTAAAGTAAAATGTCTAATCTCAGAACCAAATGATAAGCCAACTACACAATGTACATGGCATCATGGCTGACATCATTTCTGGTGCAATGGGAAATGCTAAGGCAGTGAGGAGCCAAAAATCCTCAGAAGATGCCTACCAGATTGACTGATCCTGTCCCTTACCATGCTCAGTATAAGTGTGTATGAGATGCCAATATAAACACCAGCTCTAGTGCTATTCTGTATCTTTTCAAATCTCATTTAGACAAGTGTCTTCAGGGTTTTGTTAAATAAGTATTCCCCAAAGTATAAGACAGTACACTGATATTATTGGACATTAAATGGAAAATAAGTTTACTGTTGTCATATTTTTGGAGCGTAGCAGGATTCTCACACAGAGAGACAGGACACTAAGGCTTTTCTGTCCAGGAAGCAACTTGATTCATCATGCCGGGCATGGGCTCAGCGGGTTCATACCTGAAAAATTGAGCATCGAGCACAGCAGGATGTAGTCTGTTATGCAATTTCTACTCCTTTGTCTCCCATATATGATGACATATAGTCTGATTGGACACAGTCCAAGTTAGAGTCATGTCACAGCTATATATACATATATAGGAGTTGATTGGGCCATGTGGCCTTCTTTTGTCTGCGGAAGCCTCCACTACATTCCTTAGGGAAGGGCTCTACCACATTACCCCCTTAATGCTCTGACCTCAACCCCCCCGCCCCCGCTTCCTTTGGGTCAAAGAGCTTCATCTTGATTTAGAAGTTTATATTTCCATAACATCACATGTGTGGCCATTTTCCTTTCGACCATTGCCTCAAGGAGGCTGGAGACAGACCGTATAACCAGGGGAGCTAGGCAAGATAGGATTAAGCAAGCCCCCCAAATCAAGAGAATAGTACCTGTGAGGTTTTGAATCCCCTGAGAATTGAAAACCATCCTCCAAATAACTCTCCAGGGTCCCAACATTTCCAGGTCCGGACTGGGACACCAGCAACCTTTCTCATTCAATCTGTGATCTCTGGTATGACTTTTCCCTCATCATCCATCTGTAGGCAGCATTTGCTCAGGTTAAACTTTCCACAGACTCCTTCCTCTGGAGCAAGCAAATAATCTAAAGCTAAGCAATTTTGATAGATAGCATTGTGCATTTTGTTTTGCTGCTTGGCTAGTAAGTTAAGAGCTCTGTCAGTTTCATTGGTTATAACTGTTTGCAGCCTGATTATCCAGTTTAGTATGTAAATGGGAGTGCTATAGCCCCAGGACCCATCCTCTGCCCAGGTGGCAGGGTCATAATATTGGATTATACACTCAGGAGGCCATTCATCATCTTTCCAATTGCCAATTTGTGGAGCACATCGTTTCCTTTGAGATATTATCCTTTGGTTCATTTTGCCCTCACGTGGAGGGTGGCTCTGAACTTCTAGCCATTCCTCGCTTGGGAAGTATTGTGGGTTAAACAGTATATTGATTCTCTCATTGGGAGATAGAATAAGTGGTATTATTGGTCCCCAGGATCTTTTCCTGGCATGAGAAGTGGGTATGGTACAATAAGTTCCAAGCGATTCCCTGGCCTGACCTGGTTATGCAAACGCATGGGTCACATGATGGAGAATCAAGGTCTACAGAAGGGGTCCAGATTATAAGCAGCCAATACGAACAAAGCACCCTATCCACGAAAGGAAAGTGAGTGCTAACGGAAACCTCTCACCACGCTTCCAGCTGGCTGGGGCGGCCTCTGCCAATCCTATGGTGAAAAGTGGAGCAAGAATCACAATAATAGCAAGGAATACGTGGTGACAGAGTGCATCACAGTAAGGAAACAGATATAGAAAATAAGGACAGTCTCTTTGTTCCACCAGATTGTTTATTCCTCAAGCTTCTGCTGTGCATAGATTAGTCAGTTTCCTGAGTGACTAAAGCAGGGCTACAGTCTCCTAGAGCCTCTGGAGTTGCAGATTTCTTCTTTCATATGGTCAGCTTACATAACATTGATGGATCAGGAATGCACTCCCAGTTTCAAGATGCCACTCGCTCTGCTGTGATGAATTCAGGGACCCACTTCAGCTACCTTTACTTCAGTAGGGGTGCACAAAATGAGAGAGGGAGACACAGAACCTGAAGCAGGCTCCAGGCTCTGAGCTGTCAGCACAGAACCGATGCTGGGCTTGAACCCACAAACTGTGAGATCATGACCTGAACTGAAGTTGGACGCTTAACCGACTGAGCCACCCAGGTGCCCCAGAGTCTGTGTATATATTAACATGTAATCTTGGCACCAGTTGGAGGGCAGGGTTAGCACAATGAGCTCTGCCTTCTGTGCCGAAGTCCCCTTTGGCAGGGGTTTGGCCTCAATGACAGAAGTAAGAGTCACCACAGAGTATCCTGCAAGCATTCTCCCTCTTTCACAAAACTGCTACTGTTGGTGAAATACTCAGCATCAGGGTCCTTGAGGGGCTGGTCCCTCAAATCTGTTCCACTGGAGAACACCTCATCCATGACTTCATTGCAGTCATGATCTGGTTGACCTGGACCGACGGGCAGTAGGGTTGCAGGGTTTAGGGTCCACACTACTTCTAGATGAATATGCAGGTTTTCACATAGCATCCCCTGATATGTGATCCCGGTCAGGGCTTGATACTGAACCCACCAATGCTAAGAGGTGCCTGAAATATCTCTGAGAGGAGAATGGCTGGAAGCAGAAGCCGGGCACCGCTATAGGCTGGTTCAAGACCTGTGCCTTGTCCCCTGTACTCCATTAATGTCAATACTGAATGTGGCACTTGGACTGTCAGTTCTTGTCCCATAGTTAACTTGTTGTAGTTAACTCTCAGATACTAAGAGGGCCATGGCTACAAGTGCCCAAAGGCAGGGTGGTCAGCCTTGGGCCACAGAGTCAAGCTACTTGAAGAGATATGCTACCAGGGTATGCCATGACCCCCACATCTGGGTGAGGACTCCCATCTTGATGCCAGTACATTTATGAATGTACAAGAAGGGCTTGGACATGTCTGGGAGCCCCAGACCAGGCACGTTGGTGAGGGCCCTTCAAAGGCCCTTTGTTGTACTTGCTCCCGTAATACAGGTTCCCACTCTCCCTACTTTGTGGCCTCATAAAGGGGTTTTGCCGAGACTGAGAAGTTAGGTATCCAGATTCTACAGAAACCTGCAGCTCCGAGAAACTCCTGAACCTGATGTTGGGTCAGTGGGACCGGAATCCAACAAACGTCCTGTTTTCTCTCCCAGCCAAGTTGGCACAGCCCCTGGGAGAGGAGAAAGCTAAGGTACTTGACTTTCTTTTTCCAATTTGGGCCTTTTTCCTTGAGACCTTATAGCCACTTTCCCATAGGAGGGTAAGGAGCTGCTGGGTTCTTTCCATGCAATCTTCCCAAGACATTCCAGCCAGCAGTAAATCATCTATGTACTGAAGGGCACAGCCATGTTGATCTGCTGGGAAGTCTCTTAGGTCTGAGGCTACTGCAGTGTTGAAAATAGTTGGGGAGTTTGTAAACCCCTGAGGCAAACAGGTCCAAGTCAAAATGGCCCTTGTCACCATTTTCAGGATTCTCCCACTGGAAGGCGAAGATCAGTTGACTCTGGGAGGCTAGGTGGATGCAGAAAAAGGCATCCTTGAGGACTAAGCATGGAAAAAAGGCAGCTTTGGCAGAGATAAGACCAAAGAGAGTGTATGAGTTTGAGACCACTGGGTGCAGGGTGACAGTGGCCTGGTTTACTGTGCACAGGTCTTGAACCAGCCTATAGCAGTGCCCGGCTTCTGCTTCCAGCCATTCTCCTCTCAGAGATATTTCAGGCACCTCTTAGCATTGGTGGGTTCAGTATCAAGCCCTGACCGGGATCAGACCCCCGAGGAAGTCTGACGCTGCCCTAAGCTGTATGAGGTCACCACAGAACAGCGAATCAGGACTGAACATTCACTTCAGCCCATTGGTCAGGTTGGAAGCTTTCTGCTGTCTCATTCACACACAGTCACACAGCGACTCTAACCCACTGCCCAATGCCCAGAACCCTGGAATTGTGGTTTCATTCCTGATGAAACTACTCAGGCAACTCTGGGAGGTGATCAGGCTCCCCTTCTGCCTCTTAGGGGCAGGTCTACCAAAACAAACGCAGGTTCTTACCAGTCTGATGGGTGGTACTCCCAGAGCTGGTTCCCGGGCCTCACCAGGTTCCTTTGTGCATCCGAGGTCCTTGCTCCCAGCCTGCCAGGAGGGGCTAGTCTCTTACGGATCAAGCGGTCTGCTGGCACCAGGCAAAGTCACTTCTCCTGGTCCTCCAAGGTTCGCACCCCGATGACAAAGGTGGAAATGCACTTTCCCTGAATCCTGGACAAGCCCCCCACAAAATTAACAGGAATCTCGCACAAAGACAGAACACCAAGGCTTTTCTGTCCAGGAAACAACTTTTTTCGTCGTGCCAGCACGGGCTCAATGGGTTCATACCCAAAAAACTGAGCCCTGAGGACAGCAGGGTATAGTCTTTTATGCAATTTCTACTTCTTTGTCTCCCATACCTGGTGACATATAGTCTGATTGGACACAGTCCAAGTTACAGAATCTTGTCAGAGCTATGTGTATGTGTTAGGTGTTGATTGGG
The DNA here is from genome assembly GCF_028018385.1 of Neofelis nebulosa. NCBI lineage: Eukaryota > Metazoa > Chordata > Mammalia > Carnivora > Felidae > Neofelis > Neofelis nebulosa. The sequence continues at coordinate 31,222,419 of NC_080795.1, forward strand.
CCACATTGCCTTCCTTTGTCTTGCAGAGGCCTCCACCACATTCCTTAGGGAGGGGCTTTACCACAGGAGGATGACTTGTTACTGCCAAATTTATCAGTAAAAATGATTTAATGGATGATATATAATTTTGAAATGGGAAAATTACAGCCAAAAGTAAAGCTATCAAAGCCTTTAGTTTAGCTCCTCTTCTCACCATCCCCAACCATGCAGTATTTCTAGGCACAAAGAGACCATATGGCAAAGACCTTTAAAATTTAACATTTGTAACATCTATGGCTAAACTACAATCTGGGAAACTGTGGTATATAAATTAATATAGCCTATTGTTAAAAAGATATGGAAATTTAAGTTAGTGTATATCAATACTGTCCAATAGAACTCTTACTAATGATACAAATGACATGAATATATGTATATATGAATACAATGTCATAATTTTAAACAGTTTTCCTTCATAGTTATATGCTTAGTATCTTCAGTAGTTCTCTTGTATTCATAGAATCAACAGACTGCAAGCATCAATATGAAACCATTTCTATTCAGACTCTTATTTTTATTTTTTTAAATGTCTATTTTTGAGAGAGAGAAGGAGAGTGTGTGTGAGGACACACAAGCAGGGGAGGGACAGAGAAAGAGGGAGACAGAGGATCTGAAGCAGACTTTGTGCTGACAGCAGAGACCCCAATGTGGGGCTTGAACTCATGAACCATGAGATCAGAACCTGAGTCAAAGTTGGATGCTTAACTGACTGAGCCACCCAGGCACTCCTATTCAGACTCTTATTTTTAAGTCACTATATAGTTTTATAGAAAAAAATAAATGAAAATAATCCTTACATTTGACTTGATATTCCTAGTTACCTCTAGAAAATCTCAGGAATCACCATTTCCAGTATTTGCCTGGCACATATTAGGTATTCAATCAATATACAGATTTCCCCTGAGCTTTGAAAGTAGAGAGTTCCTATGAAACCTTTTGTAAACCTACATGGCATAAAGCAAAGAAACAATTAATTGTTAACTTATATGGAAAATTTTTTGAGTACTTGGAGGTGCCCAGGAGCTTCCAAGTTTAGTGAAATATGACTTTGAAAAGTTTGTATAAAGCATTCAACAAAAAAGCTTTCAGATGTTCTCATTCTTTCTGAGTGCACAATTCAACCATAGACCAATTGACTTTAGGGGGGAAAACCACTAATACTGCTCTTATCAAGCCTTGAAATATGAGTGCTGGCTAACCATTTCCTGGTTATTCACAAGCCGGAGAGCCTGGGAAAATTTTGGCCATCTGTTTCCTCTGTGAGGATTTCTTTCTTTTTTTCTTTCTTTTTTCTTGCTCCCTCTAGGGGGCCATCTGACTTGTTTAATAACTACAGTATAATTGTGGGAGGGAAGAAAACCCCTTTGCAGCCCATCAAGGTCTTCGAGTAGGGTTGTGAATGGCCAAGTAAACCAATTTCAAAATAGATAGATTTTATTTACTCGTCTTCCTCTGAGTCTTCAAGCCACTCTAATCATATTTTCCCTTCCATTTCTCTAATTAATCATCACTGGTAACAAAAAGTTCTCTATTCTTGACATTTTTTTATTCTCAAGTTTACTTGGTCTGTATAAATTATTCCACATTGTCATTCGCTTACTGTATTTACCATTATTTTGCCTTTGTGTCCCTGACATGGCCCTCTTGTTTTCAGCCCAACCCTTTGTTCACTCTCAATCTCGTTTCAGTATTATTTTCCTCTAATTTTTGTGTAAATTGTTGAATAAGTGTTAGAGCTTTTTTTTTCTTGTCAGTCCGTAGCTTCTCCTTAAGTATGTTGCCCAATGTATGTGATGTCATATATTGCCTTATTAAGATGATTTTCATGTTTATATTTTCATCCTGATTTCTTCTCTGATATACAGACCTTTAAACTAGCTTCTCAGGTAACATTTTGAATAGGTTGACTGAAAATCACCTTATAATGAATAAGTTCCCAGGAAAAGTTCATATTTCTTCCCAAACATAAATTTTTACTTGTGTTCTCCAATCCTGTGAATGCCACCAGCATCCATCCAATCATTCAAAGCAAAGAGTAAAGAATCACCCTTGATACCCCTTGTACGACCACTCTCCATTTTTAATCTCTGACAGGTTTACCTCTCATTGACTTCTTTATGTTTTCTCCAACATAACTTTCTATTAAATGACATCACTATTTTTCCATATAGATCCAGTAGCTTCTTACCCACCTTCCTGTAATAAGACATGCTTTCCTTTAATCTTTTTATCATGTAGCATGAAGGCTAATTTTTGATATTGTAAATCTGATCATGTTAGCTCCTTTAAGTATTTAGTGGTTTCCAGTAGCCATAAGGTGATACAGACATTTAAAATTATCTACAAATTCTTCAGAATCTGGTCATTACCTTCTTACTTGGGGTTATTTTGTACTGTCAGGCTTTTAAACAGACTGTATAACCCATTCTGAATCATGTTCTAGAGGAACTGCTAACATTGTATTTGTCCTAACTGGTATGTTTCCTAAACATAGAATACCCATGTTCTGAGAGTACCTTGCCCAAGATTGGAGCTAGGAAAGAGAGGATAAGTAATTGAAATCACTTCCTTCTTTCTTAACAAAACTCAGTTGACCTTTGTTTGTTTGTTTGTTTAGGAAGTTTGAAGTTGAATGCCAAGGTTTTTTTTTTTTTTAATGTTTATTTATTTTTGAGAGAGAGAGAGAAACAGAGCACAAGTGGGGAAGGGGCAGAGAGGGAGACACAGAATCTGAAATAGGCTCTGGTCTCTGAGCTGTCTGTACAGAACCTGATGGAGGACTCAAACCCATGTACTGTGAGATCATAACCTGAGCTGAAGTTGGATGCTTAGCCAACTGAGCCACCTAGGTGCCCCTGAAGTTGAATGCCAAGTTTGACTTAATTATGTCTTAATTAAGCTATGTTGAAAACCGAGAAATGACTGGAAAATGTAGTTTTAACAGAGGGCAGGTTCTGATTTCCAAGAGGCATTGGAAACTACAACCAGCGTGATCTAGATCCAATCCTTAGGTTTGTAAGCTCTGGTACTAATTTTTTTGACTAAAACACAACCCAGGTTAAATCCAGCTATTAACCTATTGTATGCCACAAGTGCGTGGCTAAATGTGGCTGGAGAAGGATAATTAGCTACATGATTTTTAAATTCATTCCCACTAACTTTGAGGGTGAACTTTTAATGCTGCCCAGAAACCATTTAATATATATCCACTGCAACCTTTCTTCCACCTTCCCTTATCTCATCACTTCTCAAATTCCTAACACCTCCTTCCTCCCTTCAGTAGTCAACCTCTTTGTTGATTATGTTTTCTATTTCTCTGAGAAAAGAAGAAACAAGCTAACATCACCAAGCAGCATTTGTGACATATATTCTCCCCTTAACTCATTGCTATATAAGTGGCTTCGGCTCCTATGTAAGGCCAAGGTTTTGTGCACTAGATTCTGTCTGGTCTCATCTACTCAAGAATGCTGCTCCAGCAATTCTTCTCTATCTCTCTGCATCCTTCTCTGTTTATTTTTCTCAGTGATACATTTATTTGCAAATGCTATAGAAAAAATGCATTCAAATTAATCCAGAATTCACCCACTGCTCACCACTACCATGACCACCACCCTCGTATAAGCCTTCATCATCATCTATCATCTGGATGATAAAAACACACTACTTAATTATATCCCTGTTTCAGCCCTCATCAGTTTAATCTCAAAACAGAGCCCGATTCTTTTAAAATGTAAGTCAAATGATGTTAAACCTGTTGGCAAAATCCTCTAATGGTTTTCTAACTCATTCAAAGAATCTCACAGTAATAATGCCCAACATTATTTGTTTCCTTGTTGACTCTCGAGATTCATATCCTGTTATTCATATTGTCTCCATACTTTTTTCATAACCATTAGCCTCTCTGCTGTTTCTGAAACATGCCAAGAATTCTTTCACCCTACGGACATTTAATTTGCTATTCCCTCTTTCTATAAATCCCTTAGCTCACTTTCTTACCTCCTTCGGGTCTTTATATATATTCTACTTTCTCAATGAGATATTCTGTGCATTCCTCTTTAAAATTGCAGCCTCGGGGCGCCTGGGTGGCGCAGTCGGTTAAGCGTCCGACTTCAGCCAGGTCACGATCTCGCGGTCCGTGAGTTTGAGCCCCGCGTCAGGCTCTGGGCTGATGGCTCGGAGCCTGGAGCCTGTTTCCGATTCTGTGTCTCCCTCTCTCTGCACCTCCCCCGTTCATGCTGTCTCTCTCTGTCCCAAAAATAAATAAAAAACGTTGAAAAAAAAAATTTAAAAAAAAAAAATAAAAAAAATTGCAGCCTCTACTCCTTAATATTCAGTATCCCCTTACCTACATAATTTTTCCTCTAGCAGTCATTGCCATCTACTGTAGTTATATCTTACTTGTTTTTACATTGTCCACTTTCTTTGACTAGAGTGCGAATTCTAGGAAAGTAGAGATTTGTTTTTTTTCTTTTGTTTACTAGAGTCCCTAGTACTTAGAATAATGGTTGGTGCATAGAAAGTGCTAATAAAAGTATGTTAAACAAAAACATACTTTTTATGAATTTATTTAAATTATCTCTAGTCAATTTAAGATACAATATTCAGCCAAAAGTCACTTAGTCTTTAGTAAATCCCACCTTTTACATTCTCCTGAGATAGGATAGGGAACTTTAATCTCTACACTCTAAGTCAAATACAGACTAAAATTGCAAACTGCAATTCTTGGCCACATGTGTTACATTTGAACCTCAGCCCTCCCTCCAAACGAACTAGGAATAAATGCCTCTTGTCCTTCTTACAATAAATTTCTTATTTGCAGTCGCAGATGACAAACTAGACGTGGAAATATTATGTTTGGCTTTTGTCTCTAGGTATGCTCCTCCAGGCCAGACTAAGAAATACTGGTTGTAAAGGTAGTACTACTTTAGCTACAGCTGTATTTGTTTTAGAGATAATTAGTTTTCCATCTGGCATTTGAGAGAGTGTTACATTTGCTTTAGGGAGAAAACAGAGAAACTATCACAATTGTGTAGCCAAGCAAATTCTTCCAGTGTGCACAGTGTAGCAATGACATATAGCACTTACTGTATATAGTCTTGGCAGTTAAAGTGATAAATGGGTAAACTAACTCTGTTTATATGTGCAAAGATCTGTGCAGAAAAGTCTCAGTAAACAACTATTACTGTAGTTGGCAACCTGCTTCATTGTGCATTAATTTACTCTGCTTATCAATTGGATGATTCCTGAATTCAATTTGAAAACTAATTTAACACGTATGAATTTATAATGAACAACTTAAAGTGATAAGATGCTTACCTATTTAGGTGGAAGTAAGAGCTCTAGGAAATTAAAGGCATAAATTCTAATCACATCTTTCAAGAATAAAATGCAGTATAGCTTGCAAAGTCATTAAGCCACACATATGTAAATGCACCAGCAAATGTATGCAAGAAGGCTGTGATACTCATGGTACTCTTGTTACAAATAAAGCTGTTAATAATTGCCTATGAAAAATGTATCTAGGTGAGAATAGCAATAATGTTATCAAAGTTACTGAGAAACCCTTGTACGAGGAAAAGGCCAGATAACAAAGGCTGTCAGTGTTGGCAGATGGAACATTATTATATGCTGCAATAGGTTTATCTTTCCTGCCTGTTTCATCATGTGGCATTTCAATAACTCACTACCAAAAGAAAGCTTTTCTATGTATCTTCAGTCAGACATTCTCATAATAACTGAAGCAGTAAGTATGCACCCTAATGTTGAATCTAGCTTGTTCCAGCTGATATTTCAAAACAAGGTTCTTAGACATCCCCAAATGGAGGCAAACAAGAAAAGGTAATAAATCCATAACCATCACTTCTGTTTGAATAATCATGATACATTTCAGAACCATTAGTTAGAAATACAGACAAGAAAATTTCAATCTGGGAGCTTTCTTTTGATGTTTCGGTTTCAGGTTTCAGTTCTGAATTGCATAGCCAATAATGCTTTGAAGGATTGTCACACAAATCCTAAAGTGAAACAAAGAGTAGGCAAACAGGAGTAGAGAATAATGGTAGAGTAACATAACAAAAAAGATCACTGTATATATTTTCCATTACTCATTCATTTAGAGGTAATAGTTCTAGTACTTTTTATCAGAATAAATCTGAACCCTTCACCTGACATTTTGATGACTTCTGTTAAATTAATTTTCAATACTTAAGGAGAAATCTAAAGAGCTTTGAAAATGTCTAATCATAAAATAAAGGCTCAAATAAAAATATTATAACCCAAAATAATGTGACATTTTGTACTTTCACATAAATACATTAATGCAGTATTGGCAGAAATGCACTTCCTGCATTCCAAATGATGAATAACCACATGCTTCTCAATTCAGTAAATATACTCAAGACATAGAAGGATCAGTGAGGGAGCACCATGCATGCTGGGGCAATCTAAGTCTTTCATTTACTTCTCAAGTACTGTTTTTACAAAAATTAACATTCATTCTGCTACATGGTTGGCAGTTTTGATGTTTTCTTCTCCAAAACTTCTGAACTTGAAAATATGTCTATGCTCAGTAAAAAAATCAATAGCATGTGTTTCCGTTTGGTTCAGTTATTAAGTGCAAAATTGGATAAGTGTCCTGCATAATGTTAGATTAATTAGAGAGTAAGTGGAAAATTAGGCCATAAAATTTTAATAAAAATTATCACACTGATTTTAATGAGGAAGGCATTCCATAGTCCTAACAAAAGTTCTTAAATTATTTGAATTTCATTAAAAATATTCTTACTCATTTAGTAGCCTAATTCAATTATTCCAAAATAATTTAATCTTTGTTTTTAGTGAAATGAAATTCTAAAATCTGGTTTCTGAAAACTTTTTTCTATTTAGTGGTCACTTTCCTGAAGACAGACTGTTTTGTTATACCTGGTAACAGCAAATTATGGAGAGATACGAAGTCTTTGTTGCAATTTCAAAAGTCTAATCATGACTAAGTAATGTAATTGCTTCACAATGTTATTTCACAGGAGGAAGGGCACTCTACACAGCTAAAAAGTGGTCACATTTTCTGTAATTGGATAAATCTTTTTAAATTCAGTATATCAAAATTTTTTCTGTTACTCTTTTCCCATTGCAACTAAATCTTTCTACCTTGTCACTTCTTTTTGTCTCAGAAATCATTTCTCACTTGCCCAAGTGAGAAAAACCTACTACTTCATCACATCATTTTCTTTCTAATTTATCTATTGTCCACTTCTTTATAGACACTGCATCTACTTTTGTGCAGACCATTGGCTGGCTCATCATTTCTCCTTTAGTTGGCTGTTATGGTCACCTAAGTGTTTTCATTTGCTGTTAATCTCTAACCAGAGCCAACTTTACAAAGCACAAATATAAGACTTCCTATACTAATTAAAAATCTTTAATGGCTCCACATTCAAATCAGGATAAAATCAGAAGGCCGTAGGGTAACACATAAGCAAACGTTCACCTGTTTTCTCCCAAATCTCTATTGTCACCAGTTAGCAATGCTGCTTAACACTATACCTCCCAGACATTTAAATTATTTGCTGTTGTCCGAATAAGTTAACTTTCTTTACTCCGGGCCTTTATATCTGTTGTTCTCTTTTTCTGGAAGATTCTTATTTTCATTTTATTCGTGCTCAGTGTTTGGACATCAGTAGCTTTCCCAGGGAGCAGTTTTGTCCCTCCAGAGATGAATCAGATCCCCTTGGAAAATTTAAATATAGTAATCCATATATGACTTATATTGTAGTTGTGTTTTGACCTGTTTTTTTTTTCCTTAAATTGTTAACTCTTTCAAGGAATAAGTGTTGTGTTGTTCCATTAACTAGCATATTACAGTTTCCTAATACCTGTTTACTGAACAATGTAGGGTAGTTTCACCCACTAATACTGGCTCCCATTTATTTAGAGCTATTATGTATATTGCATCTAGCATTTTAAAGCCATCAGTCCATACATTAAGGTTTACCCATGATTTGGTATCATTTGTCTTTTGTCTACTACAACTGTGTGATGTTAAAATTACTTACTTTGCTCTTTGTACAGATGAGTAAAAGTTTAGGGAGTGTGCATAATATGCTGAAATTAGAGAGCTACTAAGTAACAAAATCAGAAAGTCCTTCAGGTTATATAATTTTACATACTAAGAAATTTCTCTGGTTGTATCTTTAGTCTTTACAATATCCCATTAACTTTGTACTGCAGAAGAGTTTAGATACTTACAGAATTTTGAATATTTTTCATATGGTAAATACATAGTTGGATGAATGAATGAGAAAATTCACCGCATTTAAACTATATTCTGCTCATATATCCTAATCATTATATCAGCTTTAAAGGAGATAATTCTAAACAGCGTTTCAGAATTGCATCTTCTTACTATCTGAAGTAGAAGCTACTGTTAGAATAAAATTTTTTTCTGTGAACCAACTACTTCCATGACAACATTTTATATGGTTGCAAATTTATTTTCATGGGAAGCCAATTTATTTTGTTATAATTAATTGGGAATTATATGCAGGAGTTGTTGAAAATTACAGTGTCATTTTGTCAAAGCAAATGGGGAACCAGAGTATATATAAATGTGTGGGTTTTTTAAAACGTATATTTCCACTTCAGTATAAAATATGCATTCATGTTTATATTTATGTGATCACATCTGCTTAAATACAGTTTTGAATTTCACTTTTAATTTTTTTGTATGTAAATGTTAATTTTAAAGTGTTTCAAGTATACATTTGCATAAAGTAATTAAACCTATGATAGGGAGAAAAAAAATAAAACAGGTTAAATAAACAGAACAGGAAATCTGTGCAGAATAGAATCACTACCTGGTATTCAAGCAGCATATTAAAAACTAGGTTACCTGGTTAAGGCATCTGGGTGATATAATTCCTCCCAATTCTTCTGTCTATGTTCATAAAATTTAAGGATGCTGTCTAGCTGACAAAAATCACACAGCTTGGCATTTAATTTACAAAAACAAATGGTAGGTGATAAAATATAGCATGGAGATGGCATGTTAAATAGAAAGAAATTAAATGTAAATGGAAGAACAAAACTGTACCAAAGTTAGAATTTTCTCTGTTGAACCCTAAGAAATCGTATTCCTCAATGCACACCTCCCAGAAAGTACACATGCAAATAATAAAATCTTCTGTTATTTAAATAAACACAACAAATGTAAGAGATGCCATAGTGTTTGAATACTTTAAACTACTGTAGATCTTCTAATTTGTAATGTAAAGTTCTCAATCAGATTTTTGAAGAATGAGTGAGAATTCAATAAAATCTCAAAATCTTAGGACTGAGCAAATCTCCATAGAAGATCTCATCCTCTTAACACACACACACACACACACACACACACACACACACACACACACACAAACATACACACAAACACACATACCCAACAGCACAACAAAGGACATGAGGAAACTCTGGAAAGTGTTGGATATGTCTAGTCCCTTGATTGTGGTGATGGTTTCTCTGGTGTTTGCATATGTGAAGTTCTTTGTGTATTAATTATACTTCAATAAAACTATTAATTTTAGCAGAAAAATGAAGTCCTTTAGCGATACAAATGTTCTTATATTTGTTCAGTAAAATTTAAGTGGGTATCTACTTTGGGAAAGACGCTGTGCTGATTTCTACAGGTATGTGGTAGGGCCCATGCGTCTGCTTTATGATTAGCAATTCGATACATAAAGATATATTTGAATATGCACCTCACTTGTTCTAATTTTTATTCTTTCAGAGGCTGTCATTATAATATTATATCAAATGTAGCTAACAAGGCCAGAGCCTATACTAAACATAGAGCAAGATATCTTGATGTGACATTTATGTGCAGACACCATTAAATGAAGTGGCCAAAAAGTCAAGAAAAGAGTGCAGTCAGAGCGGTTGATACTTGTAAATGCATGGAGGTGAAGCAAAAGAAGGGGAGAGAAGAGATTCCTTGGATTACATAAATATTCAGTCCCAGATAATTTTGGAGTTACTGATTCAGTACATAAACTGGCTGTAAGGAAGTAGCTTTCCTTTCTCATTGCTGGGGGACCAGTGCAAACACTAGACTGCCAGAGAGTGCATCTCCCAGTATTATTTGGTTCTGTCTTCACATTGGTAGCTTGCCATCACCACTGTGGGGGTATTTACATCACAGAAATTTACAGTTGCTATAAATTAGGACTCTCTGTGTTTCCCCTGGAGATGCTTCATTCAATTTTGCCTGCACACCAGTGATCCTTCCTCTAATGACTTAATTGCTACATATGCATATTGTGTGCATGTGTGCATGTATAGTTATTTTTGCCTATTTTTGAAATATATAGAAATGTATAGAAATGATAATCTGAGAATTGCTGAAATCACTTGAATGCTGATATTTAACTGCATCTAAGTTATTTTATTCAACTCTATTTAGTCATCACTGTTCTCTAATGTTCTGTTATATGGATGTATCGCAATTAATTTCTTAGTTATCTAGTCTATGATATTTAGATTGTCTCCTGTTTTTCATTACTGTTAACAATGCTATACAAATTTTTGTACAGATTTCTTGCTTTGAATATACAACATTTTCTCTTGCATGTATAACCACAAGTAGAATGACTCCTAATAGTTATGAATTTCTTCAGTAATGCCAATTTTTGTACAAAGCAGTTCTAATAATTTAGATGCCCATCATAAAGAAATGGACTAATGTTCTTCCTATTCTTTCTATATTTTGATCACAACATAGACCTTAATTCTTCCAGGGGATGCAAGCTGGCTGGATCTGTGGGACGCAGAGTGGGTCCCACAGGACCAGCCAAGTGTGTTCCTGGCTTTGCACAGGATAGAAATCAAATGATAAATGGATAAAGAAATTGTGGTTTATATACACAATGGAATACTACTTGGCAATGAGAAAGAATGAAATATGGCCTTTTGTAGCAATGTGGATGGAGCTGGAGAGTGTTATGCTAAGTGAAATAAGTCATACAGAGAAAGACAGATGTCCTATGTTTTCACTCTTATGTGGATCCTGAGAAGCTTAACAGAAGACCATGGGGGAGGAGAAGGCAAACAAATATCTATATGTAAGTGCAATAGAGAGGGGAAATATTTTTAAATTTCTGTTAGGATTTTCATTTAATGTATTCTTTTTTTTTAATTTTTTTTTAAGGTTTTTATTTATTTTTGAGACAGAGAGAGACAGAGCATGAACGGGGGAGGGGCAGAGAGAGAGGGAGACACAGAATCGGAAGCAGGCTCCAGGCTCTGAGCCATCAGCCCAGAGCCCAACGCGGGTCTCTAACTCACGGACCGCGAGATCGTGACCTGAGCTGAAGTCCGACGCTTAACCGACTGAGCCATCCAGGCGCCCCAAGAAAGCATTAGTTCCTTGATCTTTACAGGAGGATATACATTAGGGCATGTGTAAGGCAGAGGTGTAGGCCCTAGCAAGAATAAAGGCAGCAAAAGAGCAGTCTTTTATGGAGTCACTTTCAGTTTCGCTGTCTCACAGGTACATGGGCAGAAAGTCTCATTTTGATCAAAATTTTTATTTTTTAATTCGTGACTTATTTGGGCTTCACTTTGTGTGTGTGTGTGTGTGTGTGTGTGTGTGTGCGCACGTGATATTTAAAGCCATATGTACTTATTTTCTATGAATTGTCAAATCGTCATTTGCCATTTTTCTATAGATGGTTTCATTTTTTTATTTACTTGGTAGGAGTTATTTATATATTCTTGATGCTACTATTTTGTTAACTACGTGCAGCTGATATGATCAAGTATGTACATACTGATTGTTTATAAGCACTTTCCATCCTTATAGATACATGTGTATGCTTTGTTGGTTCCTAAAATGTTTGAATACTAATCATAGAGCATACATTACAGTTAACTTCTGCCTAGTTTATAGCTTCTCTTCAACTTACTTGAGCTGTCTTTTGATAAACAGAATTTCTCAATTTAGATGGATTTGAATTCATATACTTATATACGTATATGTATACGTTGATTATATTATGTTGACATGTTGGTGGAGAGGCTGTTAAATCCTTTCCTACTTCAAGATTGTAAATGTATTTACCTATTCTTTATTCTAAGAGGTTTGGACATATTTCCTTTCTTCTCTCTCCTTCTCTCTTCCTCCTTCTCATTCTTCCTTCCTCCTTTCTTTCTTTTTTTATAAGCATAAACATTTCTTCTCTAGCCTAATTGTTCAGTCTATTTTATTCTTGACAGTGTTTTCCTATCTTTGTCAAATATCAACATTTCCTCTATATTCATGTCTATTTCAGAACTTGTATTTTATTGCCTTCAATTTGCCTTTTCTTACACTAGAGCAACACTGTTGTGTTTGTTATAGATTTATAATAAATCTTGATAATATTTTAGAGTAATCCCCTCCTCTTTTTCTTCAGAGAGTCTTGGATAATCTTTGATCTTTGGGCTCCTATATTCAATTTAGAATTAACTAGGAAAGGCCATAAAAACTCTATTTGAAGTTTTATTAGAATACCATTAAAGTTCTAGAACTGTTTTGAGAGGATGACATCCTTATGGTAGTAAATTTTTCTATGCGTTGACTTTATATATTAAATTAAATATTTTGGTGCTTTTTAATATCTTTCACTGTAGTTTCCTAAGCTTTAATGCATAGGTTTCACACAAATTTTTGTTGGCTATTTCTCAATTACCTTGCAGTTCTGTAACCAAACCAACTTGAGTTTGCTTCTTGGAGAGTCACAGATGCACCCAGTGGAGGTGTTACACAAAGTAAACTTTATTTGCAGCAAATATGGAAATCACAGGGAATAACTTCCAAAGCCTTGACTCCCCAAGCAAGGGTGGATACGTTGCTTTTATTTAGGGTTAGGATGAATATTTAAAAAAAAGGATCCTTGTCACTGTATATAGAGAGGGGCATAGGGTTGCACATGTACCTTAAGGAAACATGCCTATAAATACATCATTGTATGTTATGTAAATGAGTTTTGTGGGGTGCCTGGGTGGCTCAGTCGGTTAAGCGTCTGACTTCAGCTCAGGTCATGATCTTACAGTCCATGAGTTCAAGCCCTGCATTGGGCTCTGCGCTGACAGCTCAGAGCCTGGAGCCTGCTTCGGATTCTGTTGTCTCCCCCTCTCCCTCTGCTCCTCCCCCGCTCATGCTCTGTCTCTCTCACTCTCAAAAATGAATAAATGTTAAAAAAAATTTAAAAAAAATGAGTCTTGTGATCCTCTTTGAATGAAGATTTTAATGTTATAATGAGGTAAAGGTAATTGTTGATCATTCTGGAGGTCAATCCATGGTCCATCTGCACAGAAGCAAGCAAGAAAAGGAGTGTTATGCTCACACTGGTCTGGGTGCTGTGGGCCAGCGAGATGTCTTGTCAGGGCAGTTGCCATCACTTCAAGTGTGGTTTTGCTTTCCATTTCCCTGAGTTAAGAGATAAGCTACAAAGAAGAGCCTAAGGAAAAACATGGGACAAAGGTTTGTGAGTCAGGTCTGGTGGTCTAGCCGGTGAGAATTTTATTTAAACTTAAATAAACTTATTTTTATGTTTCTATTTCTTGATTGTGTATAGACAGACAACATATGTATACTGGTCTTTTTACAGCCACTTTGCTAAACTTTCAAATTTTATTAATTTCTTAACAAATTCATTTGGATTTTCTGTGGAGACAGTCATATTATGTACTAATAATTACATTTTCACTTTATCCTTTTTATTCCGATAACCTATTATTAATGTATGTTAAGTAGTTCTGTGCAACTTTAAAACCTTGCCTGGAGGGAGTAATTTAGAATCACTTAAAAAGTATAGGTTTTATAATCTAAAACAGTTCTAAAATTTTAGTGTGCATTTGCCCCAACTAGAAAGTTTTTTAAAATACAGATTACTTCATCTTACCCTCCATGTTTTTGATTCTGATAGGTTAGTTCTGAAGTGATGCTCACAGATTTGCATTCATTGTTTTCACATGTTGCTAAGGATTCTGTCAAGTTTCTAGATGATGCAGATGATTCTGGTCTAGGGATCACCATCGGAGAACATTGGTCTAAAGATTCAGAGTGGAAGGTCAAATATATCACTTAGAAATTCTGTGTCTTGGGGTGCCTGGGTGGCTCAGTCGATTAAGCGTCTGACTGCGTTAGGTTCAGGTCATGATCTCACGGTTTGTGAGTTCAAGCCCCGCGTTGGGCTCTGTGCTGACAGCTCAGAGCTTGGAGCCTGCTTTGGATTCTGTGTCTCCTTCTCTCTCTGTCCCTCCCCCACTTATGCTCTGTCTCTCAAAAATAAATAAATGTAAAAAAAATTAAAAAAAAAGAAATTCTGTGTCTTTATTGAAGTAACTTCACATACCAGATACTCAGTTGCCTATACTATAAAATAAGGATAATATTTTATATTTATGGTTTCTATAAAGATTTAATATTGGAACATTATGAAATAGTTATCCTAGTATTTTGTACAAAATACATTGTGCCTGTAAGAATTACCAAATAAGCTAAATGAATTGCAGAGATGGTTCTACAGAGCATTCTACAGGGATTCTACAGGAATTCTTTTTTTTTTTTTTTTTTTTTTAATTTTTTTCAACGTTTTTTATTTATTTTTGGGACAGAGAGAGACAGAGCATGAACGGGGAGGGGCAGAGAGAGAGGGAGACACAGAATCAGAAACAGGCTCCAGGCTCCGAGCCATCAGCCCAGAGCCTGACGCGGGGCTCGAACTCACAGACCGCGAGATCGTGACCTGGCTGAAGTCGGACGCTTAACCGACTGCGCCACCCAGGCGCCCCAACAGGAATTCTAAATTGAGTTGAGGGTTATGATCTCTGATATGAAAATGCATTCTAACCTGACCTTAGCTAAAACAAGTTTTTTCCATAAAGTCTTGGGGGTGGATGAGAGTAAGAGCTAACCCAATCTTTCATTGGTTACATCCATATTAATCAAAGGATTAATGTACAATTTTTGTGTGATTATTTATATTAAAGCTAACAAAAGAGGACATCAGCTATCTCCATTTTGACCTCAAACTTTCTAGTTGGATTCTTCTTTCCAGCTTATCTCTTGGCTAAGGCAGAAGACTGAGGGAAAGCATCCTATTATAGAAACCAAAACAATCCCTTCAAACAATAAGGACTGCCTTGAGCCAGCAAAATCCTGCCCAAGAAAATGATCCATTTAACCTTCACTGCCTATACCTGGACCTACCTACCCACCTTTGCCCCACATTTTTCTTATGTAAACCTGGAAGTATTTTCAACATTTTGGAGACAATGTTTGAGACACTAATCCATTGTCTTCCAGGTGTTGAACTCACTGAAATAAAATCCTTTTTTTTTTTATTTTTTTTTATCACCACCCATCTCCTTTGGATTTTGTCAGTGGTTAGTGACCGAACCTGGTCTGTTTGGGATGCTCCGGAGCCAGGTGCTCTTCATCCTGTACACTGGCTACACTAAGTCACAATTACCTGGGGAAAAATCCTAAAACCATGGATAACCTTAAAATGATGAATTTAAACACATAGCTTGCCAGTGGTGTTGCAACAGCTTACTTTATCATTTCTCATCAGCCCCCAAATCCACTAAAAACATATTGAAAATAGCCTACAGGTTATGCACAGGCTATTGCATGTTTTCCAATAGAAATCACCAGATTTAAAATCATATGAAATACAAGTTTTGCCTAATTTCCCTCTTGAGATTGGAAAGTATAACTAACTGGCCAATTTATCAAAAACATCAAGAGAACTGATTGACTAAACAAACAAACAAACAAACAAAACCTAGATCCATATATCTTTCTAAAGGAGATGAAAAGGACTTCATTTTTATATCATCAAAGTATGTGTATGGATAGACAGGCTAGAATCACCCTATTGCCTTTTGAAACTTGTCTAATTAAATTTTAGCCCTCTTACTTGAGGATTTTTTGCTTGCTCATTCTGCTTATATAGGTGGTAAATCATCAAGCTAAGAGAATAACACACCATTGGAAAATATCTCTTCTATTCTGTTTATTGGATTAGAGCAAATACTATAAATGTAATTAAATTGCTATATATTTCAGAAGGTATTAATTATAAAGATAATAAAAATAATGCCACTATCATGGTACTCCATTGATGTATACTCATTTATCTTGAGAAAACATTATGCTTTTTATTGGACTGGATCACCCAGGAACTTGATCTGAGAATATTCTTTGATTCAATAAAAAGTAAGAATTGTCATCTGTAGTAATACCATTATGAGAGCTTCTTGCATGAAAAATACTTTAATTCACTATATTCATAATGTATCCTGCTCCTCAGGAATTCCTGAAAAACCATACTAACATACATTTCAATTGTAAGATGCATAGCATTTAATAAGAAATGAATCAAGATGCCTTAACAACAGAAAATGTTATGCTAAGAAGACAGCAAAACTTTCCAGGAAATCTTTCTTTCCTTGATGTATGTATAATAATATTTTAAAGAAAAGAAGTTAAAAAATATGTTCTCTTTTATTTCTCCCTCTTATCTTCCCTTTATTTAAAACATTAAAATATTATCTAGATATGTCTGACCCTGACCTCATATCACAGTTTGAGGAAAAGATAAATGCTTGAAAAGAAAAACCCTTTGCTGGATCTATCTTGCCTTGTCTTGCCTTACCTTGCCTGGCCTGGCCTGGCCTTTTTCTTTTTTCTTTTCTTTTCTTTTCTTTCTTTCTTTCCTTTTTTTTTTTTTTTTTTTTTTTGGCGGGGGAGAGCAGAGGCAACTAGAGATTTTTATAGTTGACATGCATATTTGTTTGTGTTTCTACCCATCCACCACCTTTGTTATAAACTTTCTTTTCTTCAAAGTACATTAGTTATTCTTGCCTTTTCTCATTTCATACACACCCAGAAATGTGACATAATCATAAAAATAATAATGAGTTAGAAAGCTATCATTGGCCTGTAGTTACAGGTTTATATTAAAAAGATCCATATTATCTGGGAGGCTCCAATTAGGAATAAGATGCTTGAAATTTTCCTTAGACTGTGATTTATTTTTAACCTTGAGTATTTGATCAGACTATGATTTTATGTTTAACTTTGAGTCTTTGATCTCAGTATCATAAAGAAGCTGAGCACTGAAGTTTTAGATAATATTTCATATTCAAATGATGAGTGAAATTATAGAATGAGATCTGTCTTATCAAAGGTTAAATATCAAGGCAGTTATTTTTCATTTTGCTTACAAAACATATAAAATAAATGATTAAATTTATTTAAAATTTAAATTTATTTGAAAAAAGTTTTGCTGCCTTCTTAGCATAACATTTGTTGTTTCTGTGGTTAAGACATCTTGATTCATTTCTTATTAAAATTAAATTCTAATGATCTCAAATAATTAGGTTCACATTAAAATTAAATATGCCATGAATAGCAAGCAATAAATTAGTAAAAATCAACAAGTATTTGCCTGTTTTTGTGCTATGTTCACATTCAAAATAAAGATGAGTTTTATTGTGTTAGTATTTTATGCTCTTTAAAAAAATCAAGTGACATTCTGTCATACCAGTCATGATAAGTAGTTTATACACAAAATTACTTTTTTTATAAAAACTGTATTATATGTAAGTACTCTGGAAGACTGATTATTTAGATAAATAATAAGGTGAATCTGTATTTAATAAGATGCTTGTCATACAAATGATTGAATTCTTTTCAGATTTTTTGTACTTTAAAAGTGATGATATGCTAATAGCTTCCTGTGAGCATTACCCCAAATAGGTGAGCTACAGAGACAAAATCTAATTTGTTTCCTTTTAGACATTAGCTCTGTGCCTATCTCTATGGTAACAAGAAGGTGTTGCTGGTACCTAGAGAACTAGAACATTAGAAGCATCAACTTAATCCTGGAAGGGGTCCATCCCTGTTCTAAGCAGCCTATATTAAGGAAAACTTATGGAAGAACAAGATCTTTCTGAGATTCAAAGGAATTCTAAAATAGACATGTCAGCATGAATTTTTCTTTTTTGACAGAAGAACAAAGGTGACAATAGAGGCAACCACTGCCTGAACTAACACAAAGCCTAAATTTTATGATGTCTGCATTCTGACATCCTGCATTAGAGTCTCTAGAAGAAGGGGTGAGAGAGAGACTTTGATCGCTAGTACCTGGCATAGAGCCATCCATCGGATGGGCACTTTATGTTGGCAGTTGTGATAAGGAAACTGAAGATCTCGATGAAGAGAGCAGACTGTTTTAATCTGCTCCTACCTTTATTTCTAGCTCTATCCTCTCACCTTTACCTGTCCCCTCAGTTATTCCCTCTTCTTTATTCTTTTCCTCTTTCTTCTATTCCCTTTTCTTCTTTTCCTCTATTATTTTGTATGCATTCACTAATCTGTGCATTCTTTTCATCTGGGCTCTGTCAGAGAACAAAGCAAACGAAATGTAAATCCCTACCTTTTTGGAGCTTTCATGATAGTGGAGGAAAATAAACAATAAAAAAAACATAAATAAGGGTATTATATTGTATGTTAAACATGACAAGTGGTTTAAAAAAAAATCTTCCCAAAGATGACATTTGACCAAACACCTGAAGCAGGCATGTTAGCTATTTGTGTATCTTTTGAGTGGCTTCAGTTGAAGAAATGGACAATCCAAAAGCCCTAATGAGGAAGACTGTCCAGAGTCTTAAGAATGGCAAATATACAAGAATTCCAGAATAGCTAGAACGGACTAAAAGCTCTAGGAAAAGAAGAGAGGTAAGAGAAAGTGAAGGATGTAGTTAGAAGTGAAGGATGGGGCAGATTGCCTAGAAACTTACAGACCATTGTGGAAATTTCAGTTTTTGTTCTGAGAGAGATCAAAGTCTCTGGAGATGTGTGTGTGTGTGTGTGTGTGTGTGTGTGTGTGTGTGTGTGTGTTTATGTATATGTGAGTTTTTGCATTTGTATATGCGTGTGGACTGTGTGTATGAATGTGTGTGCATGTGTGTGCGTGTGCGTGTGAATGTGAGCACTCTCAGCCTGTATGATAGAAAATTTGAAAGACTGTCTGCTAGGGCACAACTTCATCACTTCCCTCCAAAACTCAGAGCCTAAAATACCTATCTTGAGTCAAGAAAATTACTGAGGGATTATGAATGGAGGACTATAAGCACTTTGGCTGTAGCTACCTGGAAATCGCTAGAGTACGTGCACATTTTCCCAGGAAACTTTTGCTGTTTTGTCACCATGTAAGTCACAAAACTATTGTTAAGGCAATGAGCCTGAAAAGAGTGGAAGAAACATGGAAGAATACAGTTTTCAGAAAATGTTACATAGATTCATTTTAAATGGGATGAAATTAGAAATCGTAAGTTGTCATTTTGTCTGATGTTCCTTCCCTACTGTATCCCACACGTCTTTTCCATATGAGTACTCCTAATTTTATATAGGTTTTGCAGGGATCACAAAAAGCTATGCTTACACATGATGAGGGGCACAATCGATGTGTTAACAAATTTTTACCTGATTGTCAGTGCCTTCTTTCCTGGTACATTTGCCACAGATTTGTTCCCCCCACTAGGGAAGCTGATGCAGATAGAAAAATATAGCAGGGAACACTTAATTGCGTGTTCACTTTTTATTTTCTTATCTTTGTCATCTTTAGTTTATCCATAGTATATTAAATATAAATTGCAATTGCTAAATTAGCTTGATAGAGAAAAGACAAGCTGCATCAATAAAACCCAAAGGAAAATTTTAGTCATATGGGCTAATGTGGTGAAGTCTAAATTAAGGTCTGCTCTCTCCCTTGAGAACAAGGAATTTGTGCATTCATTTTGGGTGTTGGGCTCTGTAGGATGCTATATGAGTGGAGAAGTCTTGACTGGATGAAAAAAGTGACCCCTTCAATTGGTACTTTAAAAGATCTCTAATTGAAATATCATGAAAGAAAAAGATACTTTTTTATGTTCTATAAATTTTTGGAGCACATTGCCTAGAGGGTCATTAAATTAAAAGCTATTTCTACAAAAAGAACCATCTATAAATTAGTACAGTTCTTATCCTTGCTAAGCCTCAATATTTTCATTTGTGAATTTTAAGTATAAAATAAATAGTTGGGAAATGTGATATTTTATTTTGATGAGTTTAAATCACTGCCCTTTTAAATGCTATTTTCTCTCTTAAAGCTACCTAGAAAGTATCTTTTTAAGAAAACAAAAGAGAATAGGAAAAAAAAATTGGAACATAAGCCTTAGTCATGATAGGAAAGTATTTTAATATTCAGATGTGTAATGACCTATTTTTTTCTGAAATATTCGTAAGAATCTAGATTGCTCATATTTTTGAAATGCTGTATTCCTCAATTTCACTCATTGGGGTATACTTTTAGCATTATATTGCCAAGGACAGCAAATAATTCAGTGATTTTTTTACATTTATTATTGTTTCATTAAATGTCCAAACACAATGAGTACATTTCATGGGCATTTGCTGTTTGGAGCCTACCATATTTACATGTTAAAAAAAATTTGTTTTCATTTAACAACGTTTAAAAAATCTTATTTAGTCATATTTTTTTGTCTCCATGTCTTTGTAGCTTTGAAGATATTATAGGTTTCCCTGAGAAGAATATAAAATATGAAAAGTTTTATACAGGCAATCCACAAATTAAAAATATGTTATCTCCTAAGATTTTATTGATAATTTAATATAATTCAGAGAAGTGTTTATGAGTATCAAGTACTTTTGGGTCCTAAGTAATTTGCAACTCATTAGAAAGTACTTTGACTGCCTTCATTAAAATTTCTCCAATTTAACACCCCCATCCTCATAAAAACAATTGCCTCCATCTGTTTCCCTCTCTTTATTTGGATGTTTTCTTTTCAAATGTATTAAAGGAGTTTTTAAAAATTAATCATTCAGTTCCTTAATCCTTTATGATCTAATTTTCATTCCCAGTGCTCCATTTGATTTGCTCTTTGTAGGCTCATCAGTGTCTTGATATTTTCAAAATCCCAACAGTAATTACACCAGCTAACATCTGCCCCTTTGACACTGTGGATTCTTTTATTGGAAAATCTCTCCTGGCTTTGTTTTCTGTGATAATATTCTTCCCATCTACTTCTCTTGTTACTTGTTCCAGTTTCTTTTGCTAGAATGACTCTGTCTCTGGCATTTATCTTCTTCTATTTTTTTTTGTCTCATTTTTTACTTTATATGCTTATTGGCTTCAAGCATTGCTTATGTCTTTCTGATTATAAATCTGTTTTTGGCCTTCTCCCCAAGGTGTACCATTGGCATTTCAATCTTAGTATTTTCAAGATCAAAATCAGTGCCATTGAATAACTCTCTAATTCTACCTTACTCTTCATTCTTATTTTATTGTGATTTCCCCAGTATCTTGCCCATACTACTAAATTTAACCTTCACCTTGCTGAAACTGTTATGCTTCTAAAAGATAGATGAGCTTTGCAAACTCTTGTTTATTTACATTATTTTTTGATGAATCTTTACTACAAAGTCATCCTATTCAAATGACTAACTATGACATTCAAGTTGTATACAACATTATTCCAATCTAACTTTTTCTTACCATTTTTTAGCCATGCTCCATGTTTTTGACTTGTCCTTTGAGTACCTTGAACTTTTAGCTCTTTATCCATGATGTTCATGCTTCTGGAATGTATTTATAACTCTCTTTGCTTGGAAATTTGGAATATGTGAGTTAAATAGCTCTATGTGTTTAGAAAAGTTCCTGGTGCATAATACATGCTCATTAAATGCCAGCAAGTATTGGGGCGCCTGGGTGGCGCAGTCGGTTAAGCGTCCGACTTCAGCCAGGTCACGATCTCGCGGTCCGTGAGTTCGAGCCCCGCGTCGGGCTCTGGGCCGACGGCTCGGAGCCTGGAGCCTGTTTCCGATTCTGTGTCTCCCTCTCTCTCTGCCCCTCCCCCGTTCATGCTCTGTCTCTGTCTGTCCCAAAAATAAATAAAAAAAAAAAATAAAAAAAAAAAAATAAAAAAAAAATAAATGCCAGCAAGTATTATTGTTGTTACTCATAGTTGTAGCCATGGCCATAATAGTAATAACAGTTCAATGTCCACTTTATTAATAATCACTTTTATTGAAGCTTACCTACCACCTTTCATCCCCTTTTTTCTTCCTTGTAATGAGAATTATTTGCTCTTTTCTTATTTTCTCTAGTTAGACAAAGTTGCCTCATTATTACTTCTAGTGCAAATGACTATATTAATATGCCATTTGTAAATTTCATATATATCTAAGATATAATTTGAGTGATATATGTGCATGTGTTAATAAGATATATATCACCCAAGAAGAGATAGTTTAAGAATAAGATACACACACACACACACACACACACACACACACACGATATAGGAAAACAGAAAAATATCTTTTATATGTATAGGTATATATACATATATCCAAGAAGAAATAACATATGTATATATCTTAGTCTTAAATTATTTCTTCTTGGATAAAGTATGTTTATAACATCTGTATAAAAGAAGAATGATATGGATAGAAAACTGTTGCTTCTTAGATTTGTCAGAGATATTATGTCATTTTAAATAAGACTATTAAATTTAAATCAGGGAACACTGGGATAGGTATGCTTATAGTCATTTGAATTCATATGTTACAAAGATAATTAATTTTCCAGCAGGGACTCCTTTTAGGCCAGAGTGCTTTAAGCACACCCATTTTTATGAAAACCTTTGTTTTGATTTCTAAAGCTTGCAAGAAAAGTCTTCTAATATTCAAATAAAACACAGGTATAAAGACTCTATGTTTGGAATTTCAAATTAAATGGAGGGTGGAAAATACTTACCTGTGGGCTTATTGTACTTTTTAGAGTTAGAACAGGGAGAAGGAGGGAAGCAAATTATTCTCTGCTCAGCACTGAAAAGACCTGCTTAGTCAGAATATGCAGATGCCAATTATTCAAGGACTAAGAGGCAAGACTCCAGAGAGCCTCCTACAGCCTCCTAAAAGGATGACAGTTAAATTCAATAAATGGGTTCAATTCCTGGTGGATCTAATGTCTTTCAGAAAGAAAGCCAAATGGCAGCAGAATGAAAAAGAAATAGAATTCAGCTTTATATAATTATAGATAGGCACTGCAGTTAGTGGAGAATATTTAATTTAGAATTAGTGATAAAAGCAGTGTGTGGGACAGAGTTGCTAAAACTAAGTTTCATATGATCAAAAACACAAATGAATTTGAGTTTTAATCTAAATGAGATATCAGAAGACATAGAAATAAGGACCTCCCATGCAAGATTGTATGTACTACCTAATAATAATATTAATAATTAATACTTCAGCAGTAGATACTATCTCTCAGGCATCCTATTAACTGATTTAACTGTCATAATGTTACCAGAGACTAGGGGAGTTCTCAGGTCTTGAGATTTCAACCATCAGCTGGTGCCAGATTCTTGACTGCACTGAGAGAAATAATTCCAAGACAAGCCAGAGTAAAGCATAGCAGAAATTTTATTGAAAAGAGAAAGTATACTTTCAAGATATGAGAGCAGATAAGCTCAAGGGAGAGCTGTTCCCACTGGGGTTTGGGTTTCTATCTTTTATTGACACTTGTTAACAAAGGGGTGGGATATTCATTACTTGAGGCATGTATTTCTTGGAAGCAGGGTTACATGCTTTTTCTTCCTTATTTGGTCAAGGATTTCCTGTCATGGTACCAGGAGGGGGAGGGGATTTAGTATGTTAATGTGGTATAATGAAGGAATAATGTGAACTTTGGCCTACTTTATCAGCCATCTTGGGCCTGTCTGGTTTGATTTGGTTTCTTGTTGCTTTGTTTTGGACTGCTGCCAGGACAGGTTTCTAACTTCCTCATAGTTAACCATGAGTTCCTCTTTGCTGGCCTCCAGGCCTTCTGTTAGAACCTAACTAACTGCCTACTTTAATAATAATAACCTATAATTTAGGTACTACTAAGATGTGAGTGCTGGTATCATCTACCCAAAGAGCTAATTTAGTATGTTTGGACCCATATTCACCTTGGGGGCCAAAATCACTGTTGAATACCCAGAAGAGTGGAAATAGGTGGAAAGGATGATGTATGTAACAGTTTTACAAATGAATTTTCTCACTTACGTTGATTTCCTTCTGCCTGCTACAGCTTTCTGGTTCTTTTTAAAAAAATTAATCTGTTGCATTCATTATCCAAGAAACATTTTTCAAAAAGGACACATTAGAATTTAGAAGAATTGAAAGTTGGAACATTGCTAACAAAACTGTTTCCCTGTATCACTATTACCAACCTCAGAGACCTTACCTATCACAAATAGCCACTAACAGTAAGTGAGTGCATATAATTTCAAATGTCTTACTATACTTCTTAAAAATATTCATCTGCTACATATATATTGATTTCGGTATAGGTACAGGTAAACGGAGAGGTATGTGTATATCCATTCTACTAGCTTTATAACACTTCCTTAACAAATTATCAGAAATGTAGTGGATTAAAACAGCACAATTATTATTTTATAGCTTTTTAGCTCAGAAATCTGGCACCAGTCTCACTGGGCTAAAATTAGTGTGTCCACAGAACTGCATTATTTCATAGAGGCTCTAGGGGAGAATCCATTTTCTTGCTCTCTCCGGCCTCTGGAGATTGCTCACAGTCCTTGGCTTGTGATTCTCTTCCTCCTTCTTCAAAACCAGGAACATTATTTCTTTCTATCTAGTTGTTCTACATTAGTCCCATCAGCCTTGAACCTCAGAATGGAAAGATTGAGTCTACCTGGATAATCTCTCCTCCTCAAATTCCATAAGTTAATCTCATCTACCAAGTATATTTTGCCATGTAAGATAATGTATTCACAGCTTGTGATGATCAGGAGGTGGGTGTCTCTTAGATGTTATTCTGTTACCACACACAAACATGCTACTACTTTAAATTAAGTGACAGGACTCATATGTGGAATTTGAGAAACTTAACAGAAGACCATAGGGAAGGGAAGGGGAAAAATAGTTTCAAACAGAGAGGGAGGCAAACCATAAGAGGCTCTTAAATACAGAGAACAAACTAAGGGTTGATGGGGGTGGGGTGGGATGGAGGGGAAAATGGGTGATTGGGCATTGAGGAGGGCACTAGTTGGGATGAGCACTGGGTGTTGTATGTAAGTGATGAATCATGGGAATCTACTCCTGAAACCAAGAGTACACTATAAACACTGTATGTTTGCTAACTTAACAATAAATTATACTGGGGCGCCTGGCTGGCTCAGTCTGTTGAGTGTCCAACTTCGGCTCAGGTCATGATCTCGTCCTCCGTGAGTTCGAGCCCCGCGTTGGGCTCTGTGCTGACAGCTCGGAGCCTGGAGCCTGCTTCAGATTCTGTGTTTCCCTCTGTCTCAGCCCCTCCCCCCGCTCAAGCTCTGTCTTTGTCTCTCTCTCTCTGTCAAAAATGAATAAAAATTTTAAAAAAACCCAATAAATTATACTTAGAAAAAAAACAATAAAGTACTTAGGAATAAGCTTAAAAAAATAAAGTTCATCTGAAAGAAAAAAGTAAATTAGGTGAGAGGAAATATCATTGCAAGTGTCATAGCTTGTGTTTTTTTGTTTGTTTTTCTGTGAAGAAGTTAACATCACCTGCTCAGTATGTAAGGAACTATTGAGGAAGCAGTCTGGAAGAGAATTGAGTATTGTCTGTATGTGTGTGTATATGTAAGAGATGGAGGTTATGGTGGGGGATTATATGCAGGCCTCAGTGAAAGGGATTGGGATGGGGATAAAGGCTATGTTTGGAAAGACATCTTGCCATTCTCCTGAAGAATAGGAGGATGAAAGCAAAAAAACAAACAAATAAACAAACAAACCCAAAAAACTCATAAGGATTGAGAATGCGAGGAAACATTTATTTGGTGACTTAGGATTGTGATTTGAATGAGCTCAGTGTTCTCAAACATACCACTTTTTTTGTTCTCAAAAATCATTTCAGTGCCAGAAGTGCTTCTTGTTTGACCCGTAATGAATACTGCTAAGGCATTTTGTAGATGGCACCAGAGCATAGATTATGTCTCTCTGCTGAAATCAAGTGCAAATTATTTTTCTCTCAGTGAGCTTTTTTTTTTTGTAATGTTTACTTAGAAAAGATTAGTAAAATGTGTTTATTCAAAACAAAAAGACTTTGCTATCCTAGAAAACTAGGTATATTTTATATCACTTAATATTAACTTTTTAGATTAGAGAAACTTTATTATTATTATTATTACTATTATTATTTCTAAAACTAAAGGCATTTCTAGGATTTCACTCACTGATCTGTGATGGATCGATAAAAGAAATAATATTAAAGTATTTTGGACACATTGTGGCACAAATAAACGTGCCATGTCTTTCCCAATTATTTTGTTTACTGTGATACTGGCTCATTTCCATAAGTTATGTCTTATCCTAATATTTTGGAGTTAATATCCTTGAAAACATTAGTGATGAAACAATGTAACTAAATAGCTCAGTACGGGTATAAATGAGTATAAGTACCATCTCTCCTAAACATGGATAATAGTTCATTACAAGACTAGTTTTTAAAAATTTGAATCCTAAAGAAGCGTCTGGATGGCTCAATTGGTTAACCATCTGATTCTTGATTTCAGCTCAGGTCATGATCCCAGGGTCATAGTATCAAACCCCTATTGGGCTCTGCACTGAGCATGGAGCCTGCTTAAGATTCTCTCTTTCCCCCTTCCTCTCTTCTCTCTCTCTAAAAGATAGATAGATAGATAGGTAGATAGATAGGTAGATAGATAGATAGATAGATAGATAGATAGATAGATAGATAGACTTAAAAAAATTGAGTCCTGAAGCGACATGACAAATTTTAATGTTGTTGAATTTTACCTATATGCTGAGTGTTTAATTTGACTTTATATATCACAAGTGATGAGCTATGTTGAATTCCCTACATTTTCCAATAATACCTATTTTTTAATCTTTAAAATTGTTTACTTATGCTTTATTTCAAGTGCTCCGTTATTATATTTTATGGCATCTTATTTTTGGAAATCAAACATGTGTGTCTAATCTGACAGGGCACCTTAAAATGCAATGTTTAGAACCTAATAAATCGAAATAATTGATTTCTAAGTTGAAAATGAGTCAGGTCTAAGCCCAACTTAATTAAGCTACTTCAGAGAAAGCCCATAGTAACAAGGGAGAATAGCCAATTATAAAACATCATTTAGTATCATGCCTATCACTCTTTCTGATCCAAGTAATATTTATTTGCACTGAGTGATTTCAGTTACATGATACAGTTAGAGTTGAATTCTTTTGCTAGTCTAACTTGGCAATGCATGTTCTAGAAAGATATATGGTGTAGTGAAAGAAGATGATTTAGTAAGACAAGACATTTTTCCTCTCTGGACTTTTTGCTACATAAAAGCCTTGTCAGTTTGACATTTGCTACTTTTGCTTTATGATCTTGTTCTATTTTCTCTTCTTCCCATGCCATCTTTATCAAACTACTAAAACACATTTTGCTAAATACTCCAGATGGGGCAATGGCATACTTGGCTTCTGGATAGAAACTAGGAAAATTGCCAAGCTTCTATTCTTTTTATAGTCCCACATTTTGACCATATTGCATAATTCTACTTTTATACATAACTATATTATTATTACTAATTATTTATGGATTTTTTTCCTGAAATTCCCAATCCCACAATTGAGCTATGTCAAATGCATGGTAGAAGAGTAGATACTAAAAATTAATCTGCTGAATGATGAATATTTGTTTTTACTTTCAGTGTATCAGAAGAGGATACTTTTATTTTGACACAGAAAATATACTATGCATGTATGGGATGTGCATAGATGAAAACAAACTCAAAGTGAGTCTTTTGCTTTTAGCATGCTATGAATTAATCATACATGTAGATAGAATCTCAATAAATAAAGAATGAAAGAATGCACATATATGTTGTTTAATAGGCCTTACTGCTTTAGAATGAAAGGGACGCTGACTGTAGAGTAACTCCCAACAATTCAGTTTTGATTAGTTATAAACATGCTAGAGACTTCAACTTTGATTAATGGCAGACATGATGCTTTGCAGAAGCTCTCTCATTCAGAACACCTAGAACACATGAAAGAGGTATCAGTGTTGTAAAACATCACCCAGCCAAGGACTAAAATTGGACATATAAGGTAAGCCAGGACAGAAAGCTTAACAGATAAGAGGACGAATAATACTTTTGACAGCTTTGCAGGAATGGAAGTATAAAAATTCAAGTGTAGGGCTTGAGGGGGTGGGAAAAGGGAAGGGTAGCCGAGTAAAGCATCTGCATTTTAATTTGGGACCATGAAATACTGCAGCTAAAATAAAAATGAAGTGGAAGTAGGGGCACCTGAGTGTCTCAGTCGGTTGAATGTCCGGCTTCGGCTCAGGTCATGATCTCACAGTTTGTGAGTTCAAACTCCGCGTCGGGCTCTGTGCTGACAACTCGGATCCTGGAGCCTGCTTCGGATTCTGTGTCTCCTTCTGTCTCTGCCCCTCCCTGCTTGTGTGCTCTCCCTCTCTCTCTCTCTCTCTCAAAAATAAATAAAATGTAAAAACAAACAAAAAAAGAACTGGAGGTAGACTGTCACTTGTCTACTTAGAAGGAAAATAAAGAGACATAACAAATAATTGCACTGTAGTGTCTTGGATTAGACCCTGAAACTGAAAAAGGCATTAGTGGAAAAGCTGGAGAAATTGAAATAAAATCTGTAATTTAGTTAACGATATTGTACCAGTGTTAAATTCTTAATTGTATAATTGTACCATGGCTGTAAAAGATGCCATTATTTTGTTAACTGGGCGGTATGGAATTCTCTATACTAACAGTACAATCATTTAACAAATTATAGTTTGTGTAACTTACCCAGAACTGACACAAGTAGAAAGAGAAAAATTGAAGAGTCTTATTGTTATTAAATGAATCTAAACACATAACTATCTATAATTATTAACTATCTTTAATTAACATCCATCATAAACTAAATTCCAAAGTATGAAAAAAACATTATAAAACAAGGAAAATTTATGGTCTCAGTCACAGATATATAATCAAAGATTATAAATAAAATATAAGAAAAATGAGTACAGCATCTTAAAGGGACAAAACCTCCTCATTTCAGTGATAAAAATTTTAATACAGAAAGCTTACAAGAAATTTCTAAATCTGCCGAGTAACAATGATATTACTAGTGGAAGATATCATATATAAAAAGATATCATATATATATATTACAAACTTTTCTTTTGAAGTAGACAGTAAGGAAAATGTGGCCACTTTTAACACTTCTAATTCACAGATCTTAATCATTATAATACCAAAGGGCAAATTTAATTTTTGTAATACATTTGAAAAACATATTTTTGAAACAATCTCTCCCATTCATTTTGCACAGTCTTGCAAAACCTTAAAACTGACCCAACTATACGTGATAGATGTTTTCCTGTCCTTCAGACTGATAGGATTTTGCAGCAACTGTAAACAATAGAATACGGTGAAAGTGATATTTTATGAATCCTAACACTAGGTCAGGAAAAAAGCTGTGATTTTTTTCCTTGTTGTTTTGGATGCTCACTCTTGGAAGCCAGCCATGAGTAAGTTCAAGTAGCCCCTGGAAAAGACTACGTGAGGAGGAAGCAAGACTTCTAAACTGCCGCTTCTCCTGTTTGCAGCTGAGTCCAGCACCAAGTTGCTAGGTTTCAATGAGGCACTTTGAAAATGGATCCTTCAGTTGCCACATACTGAGAACTTCCTCAGCGTGGTATATATGCATTGACAAAAGAAACACCATGAGGCCCTGATACAATTTGAGATATGGCCAAAACATAATATTGTTTTAATTTATTATTTCTTGTGTAGCTTTTTGTGCAGGAATGGATAACTTCTATGACAAATATTAAAATTCATAAATATTGAAGACATTTTAATATTGCCTATTTTAAATTTTTTTTTTTTTCAACGTTTTTTTTTTTATTTATTTTTGGGACAGAGAGAGACAGAGCATGAACGGGGGAGGGGCAGAGAGAGAGGGAGACACAGAATCGGAAACAGGCTCCAGGCTCCGAGCCATCAGCCCAGAGCCTGACGCGGGGCTCGAACTCACGGACCGCGAGATCGTGACCTGCTGAAGTCAGACGCTCAACCGACTGCGCCACCCAGGCGCCCCAATATTGCCTATTTTAAACTTTGAGATAATAATTGACTTCAACACAAATTCTATTTGTAAAAAAGGACTCAAATTTTAATCAGGCAGTTTTAGATTACTTATAACAATTATTTTCTTTGTGTTTAACCACATTATAGTAATCTATAGTATCTATTTACTTATAAAATAGAAGTCCCAGAGGACACAGATATTCACATTCACATATGTGACCCTAGATAAATTGTCTAGATGAATTGAAGAATATAAAATAAAAGTGGGAGAACTCATGATATATTGCTGACCATAAAACCCTTGGATATGTGGAAACAGTTTTGTTACCACTCATAGCCTGGGGGAAATCAAATTGAAATCCCATAATAAATCTCTACAAAGTATGTTTTCATTGCTAACCCTACAACTTAATAATTCCCAACATTCTGACTGTGATAGATCACCCCTATGATTGCCAGCTTTGAATCCTAGCCCTTAGGGGATATTAAATTATTATTCAGTGATGTTTTGGAAAGATGCTTTCTCTCGATACAGTTATCATGATATTATTTAATGTTATTTTTTGTATGAATTAAATGAGGTTTGTATGAGGGAAAATGTGGGTCAGTAAAATAAGCAATTTTGATATCAAATAAGCCTAAATTTAAATCCCTGATTTTCAAGGTATGTTACTTTAATACTATTATTACTATATTTGGAACCAGGACAAAGTTTGAGTTAATAATTTTTCTTACTTCCTGGCAAAATAGTGTTACTCCATGCAAAATCCAATTTTATTACCCTACTGATGCATTTCCTTTTCTTTTCTCCCCATACTCCACTCTCATCCCACCCCATTGCCCATAGGAAATAGTTCTAGGCTGCTGGATATGGACTTTTGAGATTGTATGTAGCTTTTTCAAACATATATTCTATGAAAATGTATTTATTGTTAATTTACACAAATTTATATAGATTTACACAGTTGTCTCTAAATGTTTCCGCTAACCACTATTTTTAGGTCCTATGCAGCGCACTGCGTACACCTAAGTTTATTGTTTTTAACTCTTTTTTATGGTATAGATCTGCCTCATTATATTTATCCATTCAAAACCTAGATTTTCTCCAATAATCTGATACAATATGATTCAATTATTGCTATAATGAACATCTTCACACATATTGCATGGTCCTTAATGAGAATTCCCATATGAGTATTTCTCTAAAATATCAACTCACGAGTTTATTATTGGATCACCTGACATGTGGAAATTCAGTTTGATTGAACACGGTCAGATTGGGTTCAAGAATGGATATATAAATGATCTTTCCCACTATTGTAGTTGAGGAATCCTATTTCTCACATTTCCACCAATTTTTGCCATTATGGTACTGAAAGATAAAATATAATCCAAAGGCATTTTTTCTGCCAATTGCCTAAACTATACCCTTAGAAGACAAATACACTGAGTTAATCATTACCATCAGAAACAATTTTAACAATTAATTTACCATTATAGATCTATTTCTAACCTCCCAACCTGAAATAGAGTACATTGTTAGGTTACTCAAGTCTAGATTAATCACCTATTTTGTATTTGTTAGCAGCCTTTCATTGGCAAGCATAAGAATACAAGATTTACACTGGCTTTAAGACTATGCAAAAATTGGGGCTTCTGGGTGGCTCAGTCGTTTAAGCACCAAACTTCAGCTCAGGTCATGATCTTACAGTTCATGGGTTCAGGCACCATGCCGGGCTCTGTGCTGACAGCTCAGAGTCTGGAGACTCCTGCTTTGGTTTCTGTTTCCCTCATTCTCGGCCCCTCCCCTGCTTGAGTGCGCATGCAAGTGTGCTCTCTCTCCCAAAAATAAGCCTTAAAAAAAATTTAAAACAAAAAAAAGAGTATGCAAAAATTGTTCTAGAGTTAGGATGACTTCATAAAGATTGATCTAATGATTCATTCCTACTGTCATCCAAGACCTATTTTATTTGTGTCTTATTTGTCTATCTTTTTTTTTTAATATATGAAATTTGTTTTTAAATTGGTTTCCTTACAACACCCAGTGCTCATCCCAAAAGATGCCCTCCTCAATACCCATCACCCACCCTGCCTTCCCTCCCACCCCCCATCAACCCTCAGTTTGTTCTCAGTTTTTAAGAGTCTCTTATCCTTTGGCTCTCTCCCACTCTAACCTCTCTTTTCTTTTTCTTTTTTTTTTCCTTCCCCTCCCCTTGGGTTTCTGTCAAGTTTCTCAGGATCCACATAAGAGTGAAAACATACGGTATCTGTCTTTTTCTGTATGGCTTATTTCACTTAGCATCACACTCTCCAGTTCCATCCACGTTGCTACAAAAGTCCATATTTCATTCTTTCTCATTGCCACATAGTACTCCATTGTATATATATACCACAATTTCTTTATCCATTCATCAGTTGATGGACATTTAGGCTCTTTCCATAATTTGGCTATTTTTAATAATTTGGCTATTTGGTCTATTTTTAATTTTTTGAGGAACCTCCACACTGTTTTCCAGAGTGGCTGCACCAGTTTGCATTCCCACCAACAGTGCAAGACGGTTCCCGTTTCTCCACATCTTCTCCAGCATCTATAGTCTCCTGATTTGTTCATTTTGGCCACTCTGGCGTGAGGTGATATCTGAGTGTGGTTTTGATTTGTATTTCCCTGATGAGGAGTGACGTTGAGCATCTTTTCATGTGCCTGTTGGCCATCCGGATGTCTTCTTTAGAGAAGTGTCTGTTCATGTTTTCTGCCCATTTCTTCACTGGATTATTTGTTTTTTGGGTGTGGAGTTTGGTGAGCTCTTTATAGATTTGGGTTACTAGCCCTTTGCCCAATATGTCATTTGCAAATATCTTTTCCCATTCCGTCGGTTGCCTTTTAGTTTTATTGATTGTTTCCTTTGCAATGCAGAAGCTTTTTATCTTCATGAGGTCCCAATAATTCATTTTTGCTTTTAATTCCCTTGCCTTTGGGGATGTGTCAAGTAAGAAATTGCTGCGGCTGAGGTCAGAGAGGTCTTTTCCTGCTTTCTCCTCTAGTGTTTAGATGGTTTCCTGTCTCACATTCAGGACTTAATCCATTTTGAGTTTATTTATGTGAATGGTGTGAGAAAGTGGTCTAGTTTCAACCTCTTGCATGTTGCTGTCCAGTTCTCCCAGCACCATTTGTTAAAGAGACTGTCTTTTTACCATTGGATATTCTTCCTGCTTTGTCAAAGATTAGTTGGCCATACGTTTGTGGGTCTAGTTCTGGGGTTTCTACTCTATTCCATTGGTCTATGTGTCTGTTTTTGTGCCAATACCATGCTGTCTTGATGATGACAGCTTTGTAGTAGAGGCTAAAGTCTGAGATTGTGATGCCTCCTGCTTTGGTCTTCTTCAAAATTACTTTGGCTATTCGTGGCCTTTTGTGGTTCCATATGAATTTTAGGATTGCTTGTTCTAGCTTCGAGAAGAATGCTGGTGCAATTTTGATTGGGATTGCATTGAATGTGTAGATAGCTTTGGGTAGCATTGACATTTTAACAATATTAATTCTTCCAACTCATGAGCACGGAATGTTTTTCCATTTCTTTATATCTTCTTCAATTTCCTTCAAAGCTTTCTATAGTTTTCAGCATACAGATCTTGTACATCTTTGGTTAGATTTATCCCTAGGTATTTTATGCTTCTTGGTGCAATTGTGAATGGGATCAGTTTCTTTATTTGTCTTTCTGTTACTTCATTGTTAGTGTATAGGAATGCAACTGATTTCTGTACATTGATTTTGTATTCTGCAACTTTGCTAAATTCATGTATCAGTTCTAGCAGACTTCTGGTGGAGTCTATCAGATTTTCCATGTATAATATCACCTCATCTGCAAAAGTGAAAGCTTGACTTCATCATTGCCAATTTTGATGCCTTTGATTTCCTTTTGTTGTCTGATTGCTGATGCTAGCACTTCCAACACTATGTTAAACAACAGCGGTGAGAGTGGACATCCCTGTCGTGCTCCTGATCTCAGGGGGAAAGCACTGGGTTTTTCCCCATTGAGGATGATGTTAGCTGTGGGTTTTTCATAAATGGGTTTTATGATGTTTAAGTATGTTCCTTCTATCCCGACTTTCTCGAGGGTTTTTATTAAGAAAGTTGCTGAATTTTGTCAAATGCTTTTTCTGCATCGATTGACAGGATCCTACGGTTCTTATCTTTCTCGTATTAATGTGATGTATCACGTTGATTGATTTGCGAATGTTGAACCAGCCCTGCATCCCAGGAATGAATCCCACTTGATCATGGTGAATAATTCTTTTTATAAGCTGCTGAATTCGATTTGTTAGTATCTTACTGAGAATTTTTGCATCCATATTCATCAGGGATATTGGCCTGTAGTTCTCTTTTTTTGCTGGGTCTCTGTCTGGTTTAGGAATCAAAGTAATACTGGCTTCATAGAATGAGTCTGGAAGTTTTCCTTCCCTTTCTATTTCTTGGAATAGCTTGAGAAGGATAGGTATTATCTCTGCTTTAAATGTCTGGTAGAATTCCCCCGGG
The DNA here is from genome assembly GCF_028018385.1 of Neofelis nebulosa. NCBI lineage: Eukaryota > Metazoa > Chordata > Mammalia > Carnivora > Felidae > Neofelis > Neofelis nebulosa. Next base: position 31,257,217 of record NC_080795.1, read on the forward strand.
AAGCCATCTGGTCCTGGACTCTTATTTGTTGGGAGGTTTTTGATAACCGATTCAATTTCTTTGCTGGTATGGGTCTGTTCAAGCTTTCTATTTCCTCCTGTTTGAGTTTTGGAAGCGTGTGGGTGTTTAGGAATTTGTCCATTTCTTCCAGGTTGTCCAGTTCGTTGGCATATAATTTTTCACAGTATTCCCTGATAATTGCTTGTATCTCTGAGGGATTGGTTGTAATAATTCCATTTTCATTCATGATTTTATCTCTTTGGGTCATCTCCCTTTCCTTTTTGAGAAGCCTGGCTAGAGGTTTATCAATTTTGTTTATTTTTTCAAAAAAACAACTCTTGGTTTCATTGGTCTGCTCTACAGTTTTTTTAGATTCTATATTGCTTATATCTGCTCTCATCTTTATTATTTCTCTTCTTCTGCTGGGTTTAGGCTGCCTTTGCTGTTCTGCTTCTATTTCCTTTGGGTGTGCTGTTAGATTTTGTATTTGGGATTTTTCTTGTTTCTTGGGATAGGCCTGGATTGCAGGCTGATCTTGGGATAGGCCTGGACTGCCTTCGCTGCATCCCAAAGCGTTTGGATTGTTGTATTTTCATTTTCTTTTTTTCAATATACTTTTTAATTTCTTCTCTAATTGCCTGGTTGACCCATTCATTCTTTAGTAGGGTGTTCTTTAACCTCCATGCTTTTGGAGGTTTTCCAGACTTTTCCCTGTGGTTGATTTCAAGCTTCATAGCATTGTGGTCTGAAAGTATGCATGGTATGATCTCAATTCTTGTATACTTATGAAGGGCTGGTTTTTGACCCAGTATGTGATCTATCTTGGAGAATGTTCCATGTGCACTTGAGAGAAAGTATATTCTGTTGCTTTGGGATGCAGAGTTCTAAATGTATCTGTCAAGTCTATCTGATCCAATGTATCATTTAGGGCCCTTGTTTCTTTATTGACCATGTGTCTAGATGATCTATCCATTGTTGTGAGCAGGGTATTAAACTCCCCTGCAATTGCCACATTCTTGTCAATAAGGTTGCTTATGTTTGTGAGTAATTGTTTTATATATTTGGGGGCTCCCATATTTGGCACATAGACATTTATAATTGTTAGCTCTTCCTGATGGATAGACCCTGTAATTATTATATAATGCCCTTCTTCATCTCTTGTTACAGCCTTTAATTTAAAGTCTAGTTTGTCTGATATAAGTATGGCTACTCCACCTTTCTTTTGACTTCCAGTAGCATGATAGATAGTTCTCCATCTCCTCACTTTCAATCTGAAAGTGTCCTCAGATCTAAAATGAGTCTCTTGTAGACAACAAATAGATGGGTCTTTTTTTTTTTTTATCCATTCTGATACCCTATGTCTTTTGGTTGGAGCATTTAGTCCACTTACATTCAGTGTTATTATAGAAAGATACGGGTTTAGAATCATTGTGATGTCTGTAGGTTTCATGCTTGTAGGGATGTCTCTGGTACTTTGTCTTACAGGATCCCCCTTAGGATCTCTTGTAGGGCTGGTTTAGTGGTGATGAATTCCTTCAGTTTTTGTTTGTTTGGGAAGACCTTTATCTCTCCTTCTATTCTCAATGACAGATTGGCTGGATAGAGGATTCTTGGCTGCATATTTTTTTCTGTTCATCACATTGAAGATTTCCTGCCATTCCTTTCTGGCCTGCCAAGTTTCAGTAGAGAGATTCGTCACTAGTCTTATTGGTCTCCCTTTATATGTTAGAGTGTGTTTATCCCTAGCTGCTTTCAGAATTTTCTCTTTATCCTTGTATTTTGCCAGTTTCACTATGATATGTCGTGCAGAAGATCGATTCAAGTTACGTCTGAAGGGAGTTCTCTGTGCCTCTTGGATTTCAATACCTTTTTCCTTACCCGGATCAGGGAAGTTCTCAGCTATGATTTCTTCAAGTACACCTTCAGCACCTTTCCCTCTCTCTTCCTCCTCTGGAATACCAATTATGCGTATATTATTTCTTTTTAGTGTATCACTTAGTTCTCTAATTCTCCCCTCATACTCCTGGATTTTTTTATCTCTCTTTTTCTCAGCTTCTTCTTTTTCCATAATTTTATCTTCTAGTTCACCTATTCTCTCCTCTGCCTCTTCAATCCGAGGTGGTCATCTCCATTTTATTTTGCACCTCATTTATAGCAATTTTTAGCTCCTCCTGGCTGTTCCTTAGTCCTTTGATCTCTGTAGCAATAGATTCTCTGATGTCCTTTATACTCTTTTCAAGCCCAGCGATTAATTTTGTGAGTATTATTTTAAATTCACTGTCTGTTATATTGTTTAAATCGTTTTTGATCAATTCGTCAGCTGTCATTATTTCCTGGAGGTTTTTTTGAGGGGAATTCTTCTGTTTCGTCATTTTGGATCATCCCTGGAGTGGTGAGGAACTGCAGGGCACTTCCCCTGTGCTGTCTTGAATAACTTGCCTTGGTGGGCGGGGCCACAGTCAGACCTGATGTCTACCCCCAGCCCACCACTGGGGCCACAGTCAGACTGGTGTGTACCTTCTCTTCCCCTCTCCTAGGGGTAGGATTCACTGTGGGGTGGGGTGGCCCATCTTGGCTACTTGCACACTGCCAGGCTTGTGGTGCTGGGTATCTGGAGTATTAGCTGGGGTGGATTGTCAAGGTGCACGGGGGCGGGAGGGGTAGCCTCAGCTCGCTTTTCCTTCAGAGATCCGCTTCGGGAGGGGCCCTGCAGCACCAGGAGGGAGTCAGACCCGCTGGAGGGATGGATCCACAGAAGAACAGCGTTGGGTGTTTGCGTGGTGCAAGCAAGTTCCCTGACAGGAATTTTGGCTGGGGGATGGGCGAGGGAGATGGCGCTGGCGAGCACCTTTGTTCCTTGCCAAGCTGTGCCCTGTTGTCGGGGCTAAATAACTCTCCCTCCCGTTGTCCTCCAGCCTTCCTGCTCTCTGAGCAGAGCTGTTAGCTTATAACCTTCCAGATGTTAAGTCCCGCTTGCTCTCCGAACACACTCCATCTGGCCCCTCTGCTTTTGCAAGCCACACTCGGGGGCTCTGCTTTGCTGGTGGGCCGCCCTTCTGCCCCGGCCCCCTCCCGCCAGTCTGTGTAGCCCGCACCGCCTTTCTGCCCTTCCTACCGTCTTCTGTGGACCTCTCGTCTATGCGTGGCTCTGGAGAATCCGTTTTGCTAGTCTTCTGGCGATTTTCTGGGTTATTTAGGCAGGTGTGGGTGGAATCTAAATGAACCGCAGGACACGGTGAGCCCAGCGTCCTCCTACGCCACCATCTTGCCACTATTTGTCTATGGTTTTAAAGAATTTTACAAATTTAATGTGAAATAAAAAAATACAAATAGGAAGAAGTCCATGTTCTTTAATTATGTACAAAATAGTATGAGAAGAACCAAAAGTAAATTAAACATTATCACATTTGTTTTCACCATTCTCTATTTCTTCATATTAACTTCACTATTCAAATGACAGAAAGTAGGTAGCAATTTAGGGATTGGGAAAGAGATAAAAAAAAACCAACAACTTTTTTTACCATGTTTTTTCTATACTGTATAGCTGCGCTCATAGAGACAACTTCTTTTACTTTTACACTGTGTGGATATCCAATTGTATATAAAATTGAACCTGCTCAGAAACGGAGGGAGACTAGAAATGATGGGTCCATAACCTAGAGCACTATTGTACTGTTTAAACAATGGTGCAGCTACCAGCTTGTAATTTTTAGGGACTGCAAACAAGGCTTTCTCTTGAGGTTGAACCAAAACAGCTCCATCACGTTCCTTAGGTTTTCTAATATGTGGAAGAATATATGAATACTAAGGAGGTTCAAAATTTTGCCTCCACCTGTTACCAATGCAGTCATCAATGACCCCACTTGCAGGACTACATTTTGATAACCCGGTATCCTTGTCATTAAGCATTTGAGTTCTTCAACTTCATCTTCTCCTGGGTTAAGTTCACCACCAGGTAATGTGAAGAAAGTTGTTGCCAGCTGTAGCAGGAACACGTGCAGTAGCAGGTGCTCGTGTACAATCAGGGCCCCTTCTATAGTCCTTCTCATTCGATTTTATCAGATTCCTCCCTCATGTGCTGAAATGTGGCTGCGACGGAGCTGGCCTTCTCATACAGGGACTCCTTTGTACCAAAAATACAATTGATAAGAGGGTACATGTTGATGGTGAACTCCAGGGTGAGGGGCTTGGTCTGTTGGACAGACTTGTTGCCAAACTTGTTGATCCCACCCCCCTATGCCAGCCAATTTGTGAACATTTGGGTGGCACCATGGACATGCTGGTGAACTCCAGCACTGGCAGGAAGAAGGTATGGGGCAGGCAGGAAGGTTTTCCTGTGCCAGCAGCGGTTATTTGCATCCCCCTCAGCAGATGCTACCGACCATTAGCATGAGAACACAAGAGGAGACTTAATTTGTCTGCCTTAAGGGAGTACAATTTTTCTTGTTGTTGATTTTTCTCAAACTCATAAAATAGCTTCCAGGAAAACCCATGATCTAAAAACCCTGCTTTACATCACACAGAAAGAGAAAGTATCTCCTAGAAACACTTGAAGCATGGGAAGTTATGTTTCAGTATGCCCAAATACATTTTATATATCTCCTTTGCTTGAAATGCGCTTCTTACATCAATCACCCTAAACTAAGCCAGCTAGGGACTAATCCTGAAGTTGGTACTGATGTCTACTTTTCTAAAGTATATGAGCTTTGGAAGAGTGGTAAATACAGAATTTACAATCAGGATAAAACAATAGAAAAGAAGGGTAAATGGATGTGGAGAATGGAAAGAGCAAACATTTTCATAAACTAGAACAACTATGTACCTTGATACAGAACAATTTAGTCATTTATGAGCAATTATAATTTTCATAAAACTTTGACTAATCTTTAAAAAATTTAGTTTTGCTAAGGGCTCCTGAGTGGCTCAGTCTGTTAAGCATCCACTTCGGCTCAGGTCGTGATCTCATGGCTTATGAGTTTGAGCCCCATGTCTGGCTCTGTGCTGACAGCTCAGAGCCTGGAGCATGCTTTGGATTCTGTGTCTCCCTATCTCTCTTACCTCCTCCTCTCACCCTCTCTTTCTCTCTCTTGCTTAAAAATGAATAAAAATTTAAAAAAAATACTTTGTTAATATTTTCACTACCATTATTAGTTATTAAAAAATGAAACGTATGCTGTATCAGGTTAAATAATTTTGAGATTCATAGAGGTTATAGTTTTGCGCCTTAATTGTCTTACTGCCATATATATGCTTGTGTAAACCTGTTTCATAATATAAACAAATTTTGTGAGAACAGTTTATTAACACAGACTTTCATAATTTCACAAAGTAAACATCCTTCTGTAGCATTCTTTTGTTTTCATGAAGTGATATTTTGTGAACTTTTCTCCATTGTCAATGCATAGGGATTTAAGTCATTAATTTAAAAAAAATGTATAGTTGTCTTTTTTTGCCTCAAGGGCTGGAATTATACATTTTAGCAGAAGCATGTGCTAAAAGAAAATAGATTTTTGTTTTTTGTTTTTTTTTAAGTTGACAGTAGGGGAAGGGGCAAAGAATAATGAGCACCCTTTATAGATTCCAAGAAATTAGTAAATCCCCAAACCCAGGAAGTGCCTATCAATTACCGCAATTGCAGATGATTAACAAAAGCCCACGTGGAACTTGCTTCATGCTTCACATCTGTTCAGCTATTTATCTCTAACAGCAGAGAATAATGGTTTCCTTTTCTCTTTTCCTTTAAATATTACACAAGTGCTTTTCATTGTGGAATCTAAATGAGAACTCTGTTCCTGGAGATATAATTAAAAGTTGACAAGGTTGGAGAAAAAGATAAGTATCACTAGATAGTAAACAGTTCAATATGTTCCATATATTAGTAGCGTAGTTTGTCCACCCATTCCTGTACTGATGGACATTCAGATTACCTATTGTTCTTTGTTAAATTAACAGGATACTTAAAATAAGCATTAATTTATATACCATTAATTTAATTGGGCCAAATGATGTTACTTTTCTACTCCAGTATGTATTTCACAAAACACAGAGATTTAAATAGACATGCTATTAAGTGAACCTTACTGTGTAGTAGAATTAGTTATTAATTTTTGAATTACCTTGTGCAGACTGAAATAAATTAGCACATATGAAAACTCTGCACTGCAATGCTATATTTATTTGACAAGAAGTTGTATTTTTTCCAAAGAAACACTTAAAAATTTTAAAAATATGTATAGAAATATTCAAGAGAGTGCATATTCCTTTCTTTATTTTGTAATATCGGAATAATTTAATATTCTATTATAATAAACTGAATCTGGCTAATCACTTGTAGCCTTCATTTTTTGCAACAGCTCAGGAGTCTGTCTATTCCTTTGATCAATGTAAATTGTCACATTTCTTGTTATCATGGGTCTACCTCTAGGAGACTATTGTGTTTACATAGTCTCATCAAATTTCCTACGTTCAATTTTCCAGAAACTCATACAAAAGATTCTGTATTGTACAAAGTAAACGGCATTCTGATTGCAAAAAATAAGGACTTTAATGCCAAAATATGGAGACACTTTTTTCCCGCTGGGTTTCAGAGGACTGACCACCCTAGGGAGCATGCAGGTTGCTATTATTTATAGAGAGAGGAAGTAACAGTAGTACAATGCTGACTAGGAAATAGAAACAAAACACATAATCTTTCTAAATAAATAATGATTCTAAACTAGTGAAAAGTTCCACAAATCAAATGAACCTTGGAAAGTTGTTTGTTGTTGTTTGTTGGTTTATGCTATTCTTATTTTTAGATATGAGTGTTTTGACACATGTCTCAAACTTTAAAATGATACCATCTGGCAAAAGAAATGAAAGTGCGTCCCCTGGTGTATTTGCACTTTTATTAAGTAAAATAGTGTAAAAGTGTTCATTCTCTTATTTGAAAACAACAATAACTCTGGTAACAATAAAATAGTTTTGAAAATTCTACACATTCTTCAATTGTAAACATTTTATGTTCATAGTTTACTCAAATCACCAGAGGGTAATATTCTAGGAGTATTGTATTGTTGAAAGAGTGTGGGATATAGACTTGAGACCTGACTTTGCATTCTGGTTCTCCGATTCACAAGTTATGAATTTATCATTAAACTTTTATAATCTTTATTTTGTCACTTCTGAAATGTGAATAATAATACCGATGCAAAGTGCTGTGGAAATGAAATGAGATATTATTAGTGAAAAAAATGCGTATGGACTATAATGGACCAAGTCATTTATCATGCCCTAAAAATGTTTCATAAAATTCATACTACTTTATTTACGATATTCTAAATTCAAAACAACATATCTATCTATCTATCTATCTATCTATCTATCTAAGTTATCCTACACCCAACATGAGACTTGAACTCATGACCCCAAGATCAAGAGTCTCATGCTCTTCCAATGAGCCAGCCAGCTGCCCCTCAAAACAACTTTTAGAACAATATGCTAAAGGGGCATCTGGATATCTCGATGACTCAGTCAGTTAAGTGTCTGACTCTTAATTTTGGCTCAGGTCATGATCTTGCATTTCATGAGATTGATCATGGAGCGTGCTTGAGGTTCTCTCTCTCTCTCTCTCTGTCTCTCTCTCTCTCTCTGTCTCTGTCCCTCCCCCTCCTTTCTCTCTCTCAAAATAAATAAATAAACTTAAAAAAATAGAACAAGATGCTAAAAGTGATGGTATAAAATACACACAAGCATGCACACACACATGCTTGCACATACACACACACACACACACACACACACACACGCTGGAATATTACTCAGCCATAAAAAAGAACAAAATCTTATTTGCATCATCACAGATGGATCTAGAGGATATAATGCTAAGTGAAATAAATTAGAGAAATAAAAATACCATATGACCTTACTCGTATACATAATTTAAGAAACAACAAGCAAACAAAGAAAAAATGAGATTAAAAAAAAAAGACTGAAATATAGAGAATAAATTGGTGGTTGTGTTGCCAGAAGGTGCGTAGGAGGGATGGATGAAAAAGGTGAAGGGGATTAAGACCACATTTGTGATGAGCACTGAGTAATGTATAGAATTGTTGAATCATTGTATTATATATCTGAAATTAATATAACACTATATATTAATTATCCTTGAATAAAAATATTTATTCAGATTGACTAGGAAAAAGGTAAATGACTCTAATTACTAAAATCAGAAAAGACAGGAACATTTTACTGAATTTAAAGGCATGGAAAGGATTGTAGGAAAATACTATGAGCAACTATATGCCAACAAATTGGAGAAGCTAGAGTAAATGGTTCAATTCTGATAAATACACAAACTCCAAAACTGTCTCAAAAAGATAAAGATAATCATAATAGATCTCTAACAAGTAAGCAGATTGAATCAATAATTAAAAATTCAAAGAAATACCTCCCAACAAAGAAAAGCAGACAACTGCTGGTGAATTAATCACTGGTAGATTCATACCAATTCTTCATAAACTCTTCTAAAATGAAGAGAGATTAATACTTCCTAACTTATTCTATGAGGTTGGCATTACCCTAAAAACAAAGCCAGACAAAGGTACTGCAAGAAAAGAAAATTACAGCAATATCCCTTGTCTATGATATTGATGCAAAAAGTTTCAACAAAGTACTACTAATGTGATTTCAGCAGTATATTAAATGGACTATAAAGATGACCAAGTGGGCTTTACACAAAGAAAGCAAGGATGGTTCAACATATAAAAATCTGTCTATGTATTATACTACATTAATGTAATAAAGGAAAAATGCCTGCGTGATAACTTTAAATGATGCATAAAAGTATAATTTGTCACATCCATCATGATAAAAACACTCAAAAATGTTTAGAAGAAGTCTTTCTCTACATGGTAGAGGTCCACAACTAACCTCATACATAATGGTAAATGACTAAAAGCTTTTACTCTAAGATAAGGAACAAGACAAGGATATCTGCTTTCACCACTGTTATCTGACATAATTATCTGATGTTCTTGCCAGAGTAATTAGGCAAGAAATGTATAGAAAAGGCATACAGATTGAAAAGAAGAAGTAAAATTATTTCTGTTCATAGATGACATGATGTTGTATGTAGAAAACTTGAATCCACAAAATATTTCTACATCGAATTTTAAAATTCAGGAAATTTGATAGATGAAAAATGAACTTGCAAAAATGATCTGTATTTCTTATATTAGCAACAAACAATCTGAAAAGGAAATTAAGTAAACAATTTCATTTTCAATAATATCAAAAAGAATAAACTATTAGGAATAAATGTAACCAATGAGGTACAAGACCTGTACATTGAAATCTATAAAACATTGATGAAAGAAATTAATGGAATAAATTTAATATTAATTAAATATATGCAAGACTTAATATTGTTAAGATGACACCATGAAAATACAGAATCAATGCAATTCCTGTCAAAATGTCAGAGATGTTTTGCATTAAGATAGAAAAACCCTTATAAATTTAATATGGAATTTTAAGGCACCTTGAGTAGTCAAGCCAATCTTGAAAGAGAATAACAAAGTTAAGCTCACACTTCACAATTTCCAACTTACAAAGGTATAATAATCAAAATCATGTGGTAAGGATATCCATATGCACCACTGTAGTAAAATTGACACCACAGAAATATATATATTGCAACTGACATTAGTCAAGGATGCTACAATCTTTCAGTGGGGAGAGTATAGTTTCTTCAACTACTGGTGCTGGGGAAACTGAATATTACATGCAAATAATTAAGATAGACCCTCATCTTATACCGTGTATAAAAACAAATAAAAATGGATCAAAAGACATAAATTTAAAGCTAAAACTATAATCTCGTAGAAGAAAATATAAGGATGAATCTTCATTACCTTGGACTTAGCAATGATTTTTTAAATATGGCCCTAAAAGCATAGGCCAAGGACACTATCAATAGAGTAAAATGACAACCAGAGAAACAGAAAAAAATATTTGCAAATCACATTTTTGTGGTAAGGTTTTGGTATATAGAATATGTAAAGAACTCTTACAAGTCAACAACAACAACAAAAGCAAACACTATTATAAAATGGGCAAAGAACCAGACATTTATTCAAAGAAAATGGGAAAATGACCAATAAGCATATGAGAAGATGCTCAGCATCATCAGTCATGAGGGAAATGTTAATCAAAACCACAATGAGATTTCATGTCATACCTCCTAGGATGGATATAACACACAAAAAAGGTAAAATAATAAATGCTGGTGAAGATGTGGAGAAATTGGGACCCTTGTATATCCCTGGTAGGAAAGTAAAATGGCATTGCTCCCCCTCCCTCCCCCTCCCCTCCCCTGCACTCCCCCTTTCCTTCCTTTCCCCTCCCTTCCCCAGACCCTTTTCCTTTCCTTGTAATGTCTTTGTTGATTTTTTGTATCAGAGTGATGCTGACTTCACAGAATGATCATAAACTTTTCTCTCTCTTGAATTTGTTGGAAAAGTTTGCATAAAATTGGTGTTATTTCCTCTTAAATTTTTGATAAATTTCATTAGTGAGGCCATCTGGTCCTGGGGTTTTCTTCCTGTGAAGGTTTATTGTTTTGTTTTGTTTAAGTATTTTATTTTTTGTTTTAATAAGAAAGAGAGAGAGAGAGTGTGAGCGGGGGAAAGAGGGGCGGAGAAGGAGGAGGAGGAGGAGGAGGAGGAGGAGGAGGAGGAGGAGGAGGAGAAAGAATCATAAGCAGGCTCCATGCTCAGCATGGATCCCAGGCAGGGCTGGATCCCATTACCCTGGAATCATAACCTGAGCTGAAATTGAGAGTCAGAAGCTCAACCCACTAAGCCAGTCAAGCATCCCTCCTATGAAGGTTTTTAACCACAAATTCAATTTCATTAATAGATATGGAGCTATTTAGGTTATCTATTTTTTATGGATGCTCTTTGGTTATTTCTGTCTCACAAGGATTTTGTCTATTTTATCTGAATTGACAAATTTATTGACCTAAATTTGTTTTTAATATGCCCTTATTATCTAAGTAGTATCTGTAGAAGCAGTAGAGATACTTTATCTTATTTTTATATTAGAAAGTTTTTTCATATCAGTTTATTATCAGTTTGAGTAGAGTTGTTGATTTCATTGATCTAAAAACAATGTTTGATACTATTGGTTTTCTCTGTTTTGTTTTCTTTTGTTTTCCTCTTTGATTTTTATTGATCTATTTTCATTGTTTAAAATTTTTTTTTCAACGTTTTTTATTTATTTTTGGGACAGAGAGAGACAGAGCATGAACGGGGGAGGGGCAGAGAGAGAGGGAGACACAGAATCGGAAACAGGCTCCAGGCTCCAGGCTCCGAGCCATCAGCCCAGAGCCTGACGCGGGGCTCGAACTCACGGACCGCGAGATCGTGACCTGGCTGAAGTCGGACGCTTAACCGACTGCGCCACCCAGGCGCCCCTATTTTCATTGTTTTGTGGATTAATCTTTTTCTAATGTCTCACAGTGGTAACTGAGGTCACTAAAGTGGCATCTTTTTTTTCTAATATAGGTGTTTAATATTATAAATTTCCCTCTAAATATGTTTTATACGCATCCCAGTAATTTCTATTTATATATGAATGTAATTCAAAGTACTTTTTCTTTCTTTCCCTTTCTTTCACACATAATTTTAATATAAGGGAGTGTTTAGTTTTCAGTTATTTGGGGATATTTCAGGTATCTCCCCATAGTTGTTTTCTAACTTAATCCCATTATAGCTAGAAAAATATGTTGTCTGACTTGAACCCTTTCAATCTTATGAAGCATGTTTTATGACCAAGAAAATGCTTTAACTTGGATTTTTGTTTCTCCATGCACTTCAAATAATATGCATTCTGCTTTTGTTGGGTAGAACGTTTTAGAAAGTTTATTAAACCAAGTTGTTTGATAATGTTTTTAAAATCTGATATAGTGATACCGATTTTCTGTCTACTTGATATGTCCCTTATTGAGAGAGGTATACTGAAATCCTCTTAGAATTTTACATTTGTCTGTTTCTCCTTGTACTACAACAGATTCTGTTTCATGAATTTGCTGCTTGTTTTTAGGGGCATATATGATTACGATAGTTTTGTTTTCTTGATAAATTCATACCTGATCTTGATAACATTACCTTATTTTTCTCTGATAATGTGATTTGCCAAAAGTTGTATTTTTTCTAGCATCAGATAGCCACTTCAACCTTGGCATGGAATACTTTTTTTTATACATTGATTTTTTTTTTATTGTAGTAAAATATACATAACAAAATTTACCATTGTAACTATTTTTAACTGTAAAATTAAGTACAGTCACAGTGTTTTATAAGCATTATCAGTATTCATTTATAGACCTTTTTCATCATATCAAACTGAAACTCTGTACTCATTAAAAAATAACTCCCCATTCTCCACTCCCTCAGCCTTTGGCAAAGAACTGTTCTATTTTTTGTCTTTGTCCATTAATTTTTGACCTATTTGTGTCTTTATATATGAAGGGGATTTTGTGAAGGAAGTATAGATTTAAGTCTTACTTTGTTAATGCAATATGATAATCTCTGCCTTTCAATTTGAGTGTTTTTACCTCTAAATTTAATATGATTGTAGATATCCTTAGGTTTCAATGTATCATTTTGCTAATTGTCATCTCATGTGTTCTTTCTTACCCATTTTAATTTTTCTGTCTTTTTTCAGATTGAGTGTTTATATGATTCCATTTTATATTATTTGTTGGATCTTAAACAGAAAAGTGACTTATAGTTTTTAAAAGATCACTCTGGCTACGGGGAAAGGATTGATTATGGACAGCAAGAGTGGAAAGAAAGGAAATTAGTAAATGCTTACTCTGAGATGGTTTGGATGAAGTCGTTTCTTTACTTGCTATTTTGTTTGTTTGTTTGTTTAAATAGTGGAAATAAGAGCTCTGTTTAGGTCATATGATCTCTGAAGTAATGGCCAGGAAGCCAAATCAAATAACTAATTCTATATACACATCTGATGATAGAACTTAATGCAAAAGTCACTATTAGAAATGCACAATTGATGTCAACAAATATATAGATAGCAATGAATTCTACTTAAATCCATAGGACTGATTATATGATCTTGGGACAGTAAAGAGAAAAGATAAAGTCTCTGACCTAATCTGGGCAACTATAACATTTATATTTCATCACATAAGGAGATTTAAGAGGAGCAACCAGCAAGTTGAAGAAACCACAGATGAATATGGTGTCATCAATGACAAGGAAAGCTGCATTTTTAAAAAGGAGAAAGTGTTCAATTGTGAAAAATTCTGCCTAGAGGTCAATTAAAATGAGGACGTAGAAACAGCTGTGGATAACATATATGAGACCACTGGTGATGTGATAAGATTACTATCAGTAGAGTAATTTGGACAAAATCAGTTTTGAGTGGGATGAGGAAATTGGGAGTTAAAGAAGTGTAATTTAGTGACTCTAGATAATGGGTAAGTCTAACAAGAGATTATCTGTAGTTACTATAGATGATGGGTAAGTCTAACAAGGGAAATAGTGTTGCACAGAGGGTAATGTGTGGTGAATGGAAGTTGTGGCCCTGATCGTAGTTTTCTTAGTTTTTGTTGTGTGTTTGTAATGCGTGAGCACAAGAGCATAGTTATATTCAAGAAAGAGAAATAAATTAATAATTCATAAGGAGAAGTGAATATTACAATAGCAGGTACTTGTGAGGTACAAACATGTGGGATCTAGGGTATAGGTGGAAGAACTAGCCTTTAATGGGAGAGGAGCTACCTTGACCACTGTAATTGGAAGAAATGCAGGTGGACCCAGGTTAGATAAACATATAGGTGCATTGGTATGAAAATATAGGGGTTCGTGATTGATTGCTTTGGTATTCGTAAGGAAGTTTGAGACAATCCTTTTACCTCTTGCAGGTGAGGAGTCACAGTGAGTAGAATTGGAAGTTGGAGGTGTGAAGAGAAGATACCAAGCAGTTGCTTTGGAAATGAGACAAAGAACATGCTAGCAAAGTGTGGGAGAGATTTTGGGTGCTGTTGAGAGCCTACCTATATGAACTGAAAGAGAGACCATGGCCATGTGATTTTTCTCAGACAATATTCAACATCTAACCTGGCTCAAGCACCATATAGTTAACAATTCAATTAGAAACATCTTTGGAATTTTGCTACTTTATATACAGAGAGGAGTAAGAAGGGACAAGGTTTTAAGAGAGCTTGTGATGGGTTAATTATACTAATGGTAGAATTAGTATATTCAAGGTCCCAAAGAGGCACATAGTCAGATGTCCTTCCCTTTTAGTTATTTGATGATGGATATTTATAGAGTGATGAGAGAACTTTTGCATTGATGGCTGAAATTGACAATCTGGTCTAGTGGAAAATATAGTATACTGGTAGTCATAGTATTAATAGGAGCAAATACAATAAAAATAATAGCTAATATTTATTTAACACTTCTATGTGCAAAGTATTACACTAAGCCCTTTACCCACTAAATTTCTAAACTTGTTTATCCATATTATTTTCACAAAATCTCATGATGTATTATTATTGTTACTCTTGTTTTTTTGTTTTTGTTGTTTTTTGGTTCTCTTTCTTTTTTTAATAGGAAAACTAAGACTGAAAGGGATGAAATGACTTGCTGACGGTCAAAAAGTCTATAAAATACAGATTAAATTAGAAAAGACTCTCAATCTGGGGACCACGAATACTTTGCTATTCTGTTGCCAGAGAGCTGGGTTACAACTGTGGCTCTGTTATTGCTTGGTTTTGTGAGTCTGAGGTCACATTATTTTGTTTCCATTTTCTCATTTGTATTGTACTAAATGCTATATCACTTTGTCTCTAATTTGATCTTTAGTTTTTGGGATGTTGTCCTAAAAAATTTCTAACTAGGGGCATTAAAAAAATCCATCTAACTACTTTGGCTTATGCAGGTGACACTTTAGTTAATGTTTTGTGATTACTCTTTAAAATCACTATTAGATCTCATATTTCACTACAATTATTGATAATACAAATCAATATGATTTGATCAATACAAATCAGTATGATTCTTTACTATCATAAACATGTTTTCCCCTCATTTTAATAGGATACTATGCCTAGTGCTCTCACCCAAAAATAATTTGTATAATCATTACAAATAATGAAGAGCTATTTAAATTATCGTGGCTAAGTTTACACTCAAAATACTTACTGATTTCAACATAGTTTTGAATAAGACACAATTCATATAATAATAAATCAGCATAATGTTTGCATAATATGAGGTTGGTTGGTGCCCAAAGTTCTTGAATTACATATGTAGTGTGTTATATAATTTGTTGTATGACATACAAAAGCACTAGATTTTGGGTCAGAAATTAATTAGAAATGCTGAACAATTGTAGAAGCAAGGGCAGTGATTTGTTCTAGAGAAAGCATCATAAATAAAACCAATCACATGCATTTCTAAATCTTCTTATACAACTCCAGTCCTGATTATTATATATAAATATTATTATATAAGTTAATATCAATATTTTCATATTAGCATTATATATACATTTTCCCCCTTCTGCTTTGATCATTACTAAACATGCCAGGAACTCAGTGCAGCTCACAGTGCCTTTTAACTCTCCAAGTTATAGTAGAAAGTACATAAACTTAGGTTATTGTATTTATTCACACTTTGATTCCCCAGAAATTGTCATAATATTGTGTGTGAAGGAATAAATGTCTTGCCTCTCAATTGCATGAGGTTCATGATTTGGGGTTATAACTTACTACTTTGGCACATCTGCTCACTTTTAAAACAGAGTCATGAAGACTAGAATCTCTACAAATTGTGCATTGCTAATGTCCTTCAAACAAAAATGGACTTGGAAGAGTAAATTATCTTTACCTTGGTTAAAGTTTCTAATAAATGTTATTAATAGAATGTCAGGGCTACATATTCAGGTAAAATACTTATGTCAAGTGGAATGTATGTGAGTGCAACAGAGCTTAGGTGTGACTGAGATTCTCCATTTCCTCCTTATGTCTCTGAAATATGTTTTTGCCTGCAAATCATATAGAAAGTCTCAATAGCTAGGTAGCTAGATAAATAATAGGTACACTTTAGAAAGGTGTGATTATTCCATTCAAATTGATTTCAGTAAATCATAAAACATTAAATTTAATTACTAAAATGTATTGTCTTCTCAGAGGTAAAAGCGATGTGTGTAATTTGTACCCACATTGACATTAAACTGTGCCCAAGACTATGGCATAGTAGCATAAACCTACTATGCAGAATTTGAATACAAAAATATAAATTATGAATTAATAGCTTTATTGCTAGATAATATGTATAGTATTATATAAATATATGTATATATGTGCGTATGTATCTATGCACACTTGGGTATGATGTATCAGGTTTGTGAGTTTTCATGATATAGAGACTATAAAGTTTGTCAGACAGTGTGAATCTCATTTAATCGTGTATACTAGGAAATACATTTTTTTTAAATTTTTTTTTTAACGTTTATTTTTGAGACAGAGAGAGACAGAGCATGAATGGGGGAGGGTCACAGAGAGAGGGAGACACAGAATCCGAAACAGGCTCCAGGCTCTGAGCTGTCAGCACAGAGCCCGACGCAGGGCTCGAACCCACGGACCGTGAGATCATGACCTGAGCCGAAGTCGGACACTTAACCGACCGAGCCACCCAGGTGCCCCGAAATAAATTTTTTAAAATGACTTATTTTTACATTGTTCTGGTTTAGAGAAAATTGTCCAAAGTGATTTGTGAGTATAGTTATATTTAAAGACAAATTCTACATATTTCATAGAGCCCTAAATTCCAGAATGTTAATTTGTTATCAAAGAGCAAGAGAGTGTATGGAGAATTCTATCTGGAAAGAAAAGATGAGGCTAACTGATGTTATGGCTCAACTCACTTAATCAGATCTAAGTAACATTAGTATTTGTAACTTTGACATATCTAATACTGGTGATGATTTCACGACTATACATAGCATAACACTCATAATTTTGAATAACCATAGAACTCAAGAGAACTTGAGAAATTATTTTGTTCCACTTTCCTTCAGGAAATTATTTATCATTCAAGAATCATATTTACCTTCACCTTTTCTTTTAGGACTGTCTCCAAGGTCTCTTAGAATTTATTACAGAATGTAAAAATCCTTATTACATATGCAAGTATATTTCTTATATTTTGAATAATTTTTAACCATATCAAGAATTTTGGAAGAATCCAGCTGGAAATATATCTAATGTATTTCACTAAACAATATGAAAATTACTTCCAGCACTAAATACCTAGATGAGAAAAAGGTTTTATTTAGATACCAGCTAACTTTTGAAGTACATACTCGGGATAGTCCAGCACTACCACCTTATAAACCTTTGAATATTTATTTCATATTTTTTCAAATGTAAAAGATAAAATAAAATAATATAAAAGCAGCATAAATGTGATCAATTTTAATAAAGATGGTGACTAAAAAATAGACGTTTTCATTTCTAGGTGATTGTATGTTTAGCTAATATAGATAATTCATATGTCAAAAATTGCAAATCTCTGATATTCAGTGGAATGAATCTAGTGAATCAAAAATATTTATTAAAACTTTGTTTAAGTTTAGGAAAGTACCAGATTTCTTACCACAACCTAGGAACAATTGACCAGATATACTACAATCTGCATAAATTGAAGACCCTGTGGTATGATCAATGCAGAAATCAGTCTCTTAAACTTGGAGTTGAGGGGAAATGCTGCTGTGTGATTTCAGCTTGGGGAATGTCACTGAGATCTATTTAGCCATTGCAGCTGAAGAAGCTGGCTGTAGAAATAATCAGCAGCAGCAAGGAAAGTGGGGGCAGAGAAAAGGAGCCTGACCACAAAGTGTGTTCTTTTTACTGTGTCTTAACCTCAGTGTGCGCATGATATTTAAAAAAAACCTACTTGGTAGCTGCATCTACTGCTCCATTACCTGGTCAAAGTCTGTTGCCATTTGAATGGGACAATTTTCCAAAATAGTGCATTTCAGGTTCAGGAACCCAAAACAATTTTAGATAAGACTCTAGAGGGGTAAAAATACTAGATCATGGTTTTCCTGATTCCTATTCCTTTCTAGTTCTCTTTACGCCTCCTCCAGACAACTAGATATAAGTTGTCATTGTCTAGCTGTACAAATAAGTGTAAATTAAGTGCATACAAGGCAAACATGAAGCATAGTTAGAAGATCATGAGACTATCTCCATACTATTTTGGGGAAAATTACAGCCCTAGAAAAAGTTTCCCCTTAGGAGAAAAAAAGCAGAAAAGTATTTTTGGATATTTATTCTAAAAGTCTATAGCAAAAAAAAAACAGGCAAGTAACACAACATACAAGAGCCAGAAAAAGAAAATATTATGGAACACCTACTATTTGGAAAAAAAAAAAAAAAAAAGGAAGGATTTAGAAAACCTTGGGATTTTTTTTTAATGTTTATTCATTTTGGAGAGACAGAGAGAGACAGAGTGTGAACAGGGGAGGGGCAGAGAGAGAGGGAAACATAGAATCCAAAGCAGGCTCCAGGCTCCCAGCTGTCAGCACAGAGCCCAACTCGGGGCTCGAACTCAGAACCATGAGATCATGACCTGAGCCGAAGTTGGACGCTTAACCAACTGAGCCACTCAGGCACCCCGGGACTGTTTTATAAAAAAAAAAAAAATAAGAAGAAATCAGAATTAAGTAAACTAACAGAATTAAAAAAAAATAATGTAGAAAAATAAAATTAAAGACAAAATAGAAAGATCAGCTAGCAGAAGCAATGATACTAAAACTTAAGCAACAAACTAGAATACGGAAAAGATTCTAAGATTCCAGAGAGAGAGAGAGAGAGAGAGAAAGAGAGAGGAAAAACAAACAAGCCCCCTATAAAGAAATTAGAAGCAGAATGTTATATCAGAATTCTAATAGCTATTGATCTAATAGCTATTGATCTAATAGCTATTGATCTATTGATTGACAAAGGACAAGCTCTTCTAATTATGAGGGCAATTATTGGATATTCTTTCTCATCACTACATTTCAAACTCTGTAATATGGCAGATCTTTGTCAGTGATCTTAATTTTTATGGTCAATTTTATTTGTCAATAAACTATGTTTTTTTAGGTTTTAAGAAGCCTAATATAATCTAACATCAAAATTTCAATCTCTCATTCAGTTTAACGTATTCCCCACTTCCTCAAATATCTGTCTGTCTCAAACCCAGCTCAAACCTGATCTAGACTCTGAAATTTATAGGAGGAAACATGGACACAAATAGTTTCTATCCTCCTTTTCATTCCATCTCCTTCTTTCCTCAGTAGGTACTATTTCAGTGTTCCTGAAAGATCAGTTTCACAAGGGACAGGAGGAAAGTAGAAAAGGCAAAATTTTTATGTAGCTGGTGCTGTAATTGTGTATACAGGGTTAGGATTAGGGTTTCCAGCTAACATCTTAATTTTTCTCCATGGTTCCCTTGAACACCATGTACAGGCTTTCTCTTAGGAAAGCAGATCAGCCTTTCTGATTTCCATTGGCAAGCTGATCTCTTCTAGAGAGTTTCTCAAAATACCTCGTGTATGATACCCTTTGTGTTGCTTATTTTGCCATTGGGGAAAAGTTTGCATCTTAGCAAAACCAGAAACTAAAAATGCAGTATGCATCCATCTCTCCTCCTCACTTTTTATTCTGACATGACAGACAGTCCTACCTGCCTCTTGTTTTTCACTTTTTTTTCAGTCAGTATCAGACACCAAAATCTGTATTGTCTGTTGCACAGACCATAGTGTAGGGAGCACACTCATCTCACCCAGTGGTTCTCTTAAACCCTCACTTAGATGAAGATTAAAGCAGCCATGGGTGTGGCAGGAAGTCTTCAGAGCACTGTGTTGAACGGGATTCACATTCACTGGTCATCTCTATATAATTGTTTGGCATACTCTCATATTTAAAGTGAAATTGCATAATGGGCTATAAGGACTGCCAAACCCATTTTGAGCTGTCATTTTACATGTCTAGCAAAGATGATATAGTATTGTTCTTTAGAACTTTTTGTTTTCAATTTTGGACCTCAGTTGATACATCTGGGTAGGAGAAAATGAAATTTTACAATTGTATTAATAAGTGTTGACATAGAAACATAGAGATGGACACTTTGTCAATCAAACTAGAATTCACAGCAACCGTAATGTCCTTACCATAATGGGTCTGCTAAGCAGGGACTCTGAGTGTGGCTATGAAGATTTTGCACTGCACCAGGGCAGACAATATTATTCATGTAGATTACAATCTGATACAGTATGTCAGGTGGCAGCAAAAGCACTGTGACCACAGATGGCTATGCTGTGGACTACACATCTTTTAGAGAGGGAGCAGTTGCTCTCAGTAGATGTGGGCTTGATGGGTTGAAGCTCTTTACAAATGAAATATATCTTTGTTTGGTGTCTTTGAGCACAGGTAATGACAGATTTGTTGCAGGTTTCAAAACAAGTAGGAATTTGATCTTGGAAGCAGAAAAAAAGTGTCTTTATTTGGATAAAGGATAAGTCTCCTGCTGATTTGAAATAAGAGTTAACTCTCCTATGTCCAGGGGTTTCACATTCCTTAGAAAGCCAGGGAAGTAAATACATGGCAGCTGATATAAAATGTGAGATTAAGTGGACATCAGTGAGCTTAAAGTGGGGAGAATTTTTACTTACGTTGTCCATTTATTATATTTTTTTATTCAGAAATACGAAATTTGTTATGTTTGACTTTGGGTCACAATAGTAGGTATATAAAATTTTGGCTGTGAATTGTTAAAAATAGACATTTTAGGTGACACCAGATCCAAAATTTTTGTCCTTGTTCTTTTTCTTCTTCTTTTTTTTTTTTTCTTTTTTTGACATGCTTTATGAAGAACACATTTGGGAGAGATTTGAACTCAAATAGAGCATAGTTGTCGTATTCTAATCACTAGTGTCATTGTGATTTCAGAAATTCAGATAATAAATATGTGGTATAGTTTATAAATACACAGAACTGAATGGAGAAGACCTATTTTATGAGGGAAGGCCATATTTTGGGACCAATTAAAGTGTAATCCATTTTTAAAATCTTTTAGAAAAGGTCTTGCATTTGGCATACTTTGAAACTAGAAATCAGGTTTTCTAAAAAACATCTCAAGGGGAAACAGTTGTAAAATCAAACACAAACAAAAAACTCCAGAGCAAAATGGATTTTGACTTTTTAACTCCGAATAAATGCTGAAGGAATAAAGGAATAGCTATAGATCTTGGTGTTCTGGCTAAACAGAAAATAAAATAAAATTGAAATAATAACTATCTAGATATTCTAAAAGGTTATATTAGGAAAGAGGGCTAAAGTCACTACTACAAAAACATGGAAGTTGAGAAGGGTCCAAAAAGAGGTTATAGCAAGAAGAAAGGAATGGTTTGTGGATCTCTGAGGAACCTTAGATTCAAGAAATTATAGAGAGACCCTTATCCACGACATGGGGGTAAAAAGCTGATGATTGAGAAATCTATACTGGGTGGTTACACAATAATTTAAACAGGTGTGGGGAGAGATTACCTATTAGATCACATTAAATTACTTAGGCAGTGTTAGATGAGTTTCAAGATGACATCATTATTTCAGGAGGAAGGAAGAACACGGCATGTTCCCTAAGAGAACATGTCTAAGAAACTTATGGAGTTAGGACTCTAAAGAAAGTTATAGTTGAGAAGAGAAAAACCAAACGGGAGACAGGCAGGACAACAATAAATGTAATTCAGGCATGTGTTTGATTTTCTCTGATGGCATGGAAACAACTGTGTGTAATAATAAATCTACTCAGGTAGGTGAAGGTGGAGAGGATCTGTTTGAATAATAGATTTTTTTTTGATCTAGAAATTATTGACTTCTTATCTTACACTGTGAGTAACCTTACATGAAAAAGGAATGTATTCAGAAAGCAAAAAGTCTGAGTTTGAAATAAAGTGAAAACAAATGGTAGACACATGTAATTAAGGAAGAGAGGTTGGTTGCACAAGTATCAGAAAAATAAATGGATACACTTAACTAGTCTAAAAATGTTTAAACTCAGCAGCCTCTATTTGAGGAGAGTAGGGGAATAATGAGAACACATGAAGGAAGTGTATTGATCTTCAATGGATCACTGGGGTTATAGAATTTGAAGAAAGCTTTTTTCGTGTTTATAAGGAATAAAGCCTTATTCGTATTTCACTTTTTGTTGCATTGGGGAACACATTCTGAATAGCAATAATTATTAACAGTTACAGCATACTTCATTGCTGTTTTCTTAGTATTCGCATATCTCTACCTTTTGAACCTTAAATATCATTTTGGCTATTTTTATGAGAAATATATTCCTCACTTAGCTACATAAGTACATATATGCTTTAATATTTTATGAGAATTTCTTTATTAATGTGGGTAATGGATTTAATTGAAAGTTTTTTTTTAGTATTTGTTGAAATCATAAGTTCTATTGGTATTTCATGTTGATATTTATACAAAAATTAATCCTTAGGTATCCTAGGTTCTTGAACTAAGGAAATAATATTTAAATATGGTAAATTCTTCTTTTAAGGGATTGTTCTTTTTTACATGCTAATACTTTATTTATGAATTTAATAAAAACATTCATATATGGGAATTTAAATATCAGGTTTTGTAAAATCCAGTGCCAGTGAACCATTATTCTTGAAAGTATTTGTCAAAAACAAGGCTTTGTAGTTAAGTAGATACTATAAATATGCTGCTTTATAAAATCTTTTTCAGAATATACTATGTATTCACAGATTAAAGCCTTTGGAAATTAATGCATGTAATCCCCCATTAAAGAATTCACTTATTTTGTCTATTTTTATCTATTTTTTTGATATTTGTCTAGCTTACTGTTTGAACACATCTCTCTCTTCTCTAAGATATGTATGTGTGCTAGTCAGAATTAGGATCCTCATGACTTTTGCCCCTTAGTCATGGCTCTGAATATGTTACATTACATGGAAACAGGGACTTTGTAGATATAGTTAAATTTAGTAATGATTTGACCTTAAAATAGGGAGATTATCCTGTTAGGTCCAATGTATTCACAGGAGCTATTAGAAGCAAAGCTGTCTCTCAGCTCTGAGGAGAAAAGATGTTAAAAGAGATATGCAAGAGTACAAGTCAGAGAGATTCAATGTGCCCCTGCCAGATTTGGAAATGGAGGGGGCCACAAATCAAGGGATATGGGAAGTCTCAAGAAGTTAATAATGACCCCTCAAGAAGTTAATAATGTTACTTCCCTGGTCAAGGGAAGGAAGACCTTAAACTTACAACCACATGGAATTAAATTCTACCAAAAACCTGAAAAAGCCTGTATGTGAATTCTCCTCTAAAGTCTCCGTATAATAGTTCAGATTGGTCAACATTTTGATTCGAGCCTTATGAGATCCTAAGCAGAGAACCCATTTGAGCCCATTTGGACTTCCAACACACAGAACTATGAAATAATAAAGTTTAAAGTTTAAAGTTCCTAAATCTGTAGTAATTTGTTAGGACATTAGAAAACTAATATAAGTATATAACATAGTTTCACAAATAATAAGTAATAGAAAATGTGCATTTTAAATTAAATAGGGATAGTATGTTAAACTGTAGGATTCATCTAGAAAACATAATTTTTCCTCTTGAATGACCCTAGATTTTACTTTAAAGATAAGGAAAAAATTGGTTCTGAATTCACACATTAAATTATAAGTTTTACTTTAGTGCATTTAGGTTGAGTTATGTTTAATTGTATGTGCACTAATTGATATTCTCATTGTATGTGAGAAAAGTAAATCAACCTCAAGGGAATATCATGCTTCTTATGCTATAGTGATTAGTTAATATACAATGGTGAAGGTGATACTATTCTCCAGAGGATACAAATCATGTTTGTGCAAATTTTGTAATTTTGGTATTTTTTAATAACCTGAGCATAGTTTCTCCAATGAAAACACTGTCCATGAAATGTCCATCAAAGATTTCGCCATTTAAATGTACCTTTTCTGGAATCAAAATGCTCAGGTGTTGTAAAAAAATGTATATATTAAATAAAAGTATTTGTATAATGTTTGTAAAAGCAGAAGTATTTTTAAAATGATTACATTTACTAGCATTATGCATAACAAATGAATTGTTTTTTTTGTATGAAAAGTGACCATAGAATTGCTATTGAAAGATTTAAATAATATGAAATTATCCCTGAAGTCAAAGGAAGAAATCTAGCAACTGCCAGAGATACTATTCAAAGTAAAAAAGAAAGAGACAGAGATACTCAAATTAGAGAGACTCAGAGACAAATTAGACAAATTAGAGAGAGAGAGAGAGATTGGGACTGATTTTGGTCTTTCTTCTGCCTTGTCATTTGGAAGGCACTAACTGAATCCATCTGCAAGATGTCAACAGGACAGCCTGGGAACTACTGCCAGGAGGAAACAGCCAGTTTGTGATACCAAGCAGACCAAGCAAGGGCAAGAAATGGATTTAATAGGAAACAGGACAAACTTGGAACAAATGTCAAATCAGCTTTGGCCAATTACTCTTAGGGAATCAGTGAATTCACACTTAAAACAAAGTATTTCCTGTAAGAGAATGATAGAGATATCTTTCCTGAGCAATAGTATATATGCACATATGATTGATACATATAGCTTTATAGTTTTTGAAACTTGCTTTAGTATAATTATTTAAATTATTAAAATTAAACATTATCATAGAATTTTAGAGACTGTTTTAGGGATCATCCAATTCTCCATTTAACAGATGAGAAATTTAAAACCAGAAGACTGTGACTTATCAGACCCTCATCTTCTTACTTTCAGTTAAACTTAGTGTCTGTGGTACTACATATTCCCTTTTAAAAGTTCTGAGAAAATATGTGCTTACTTTATAGTAAATGATATACAACTCTTACGTGTGGGACTGTAATAATCTCCATACAAAATGTGTATGCAATTGCAACTTAGAAGAATCATAAATATGGTCTAAAATCTATATGTTATATGTAATATGTGTTAATGAAATATCTACAAAATGACAGTTCTGCGTTTTACTTCTTTTTTTTTTTTTTTTTTTTTTTTGAGAGAGAGAGAGGATCTTAAGCAGGTGCATTACTTGCAGGCATGAAATATCCTCATTGCTGGTACAGATCATGCAGTGTTGAGTAGTTCTGGAAGGCAGCAACTTTTCTCAGTGGTTTCCTAACAGTGCTAGAGGCAGAAGCTCTCTACACAATTTTTGAGAGTCATCTATAGAAGCGAAGCCCATGAGTCTCCTTCTTCAGCCCTCCTAATAATGCTTTGGGCCATGTATGTGTCAAAAAATTTATTCATGCTTTCTTTATGTTGCCTATAAACCAAGAAGGCTCATTACTAAATAAATAGAATCTGGAAGTCATTCCCTGTAACAGATCTGAAGAAAATAGGGATTATAATAGGTTATTTATCCTGGTTTGTTGGAAGGGTGTGAAAATCCATAAACTCTAGAAAAAGGAAGTCCAGCACACTCAGTGCTAAAGTAGTTAACTTAATTCTTGTGATTTCCTACCAAAATATATTGAAGACAAACTATGCTGGATCACATAGCTGGTGCAATTGAGTTAAGGAATTAAGAACTGTGGAATGGGCTGCTTGCTTATAAGTATAGTGGAGAATTGAAAGCAAAGATATTAGGTTCAATATGCTCATTGCTAGCTCAGTTTGGAATCAGAAAGCCATGGATGTTGTAATGCTATTCTAAAATATTGTTATTCTTGCTGCTGCAGAGTTTGTATACCTGAAATTCAGACACAGCTCAGATTCATCTTACATGCTGAAATGGGGTTCGTGGTGGTTTAATACTATGTCAACTTACCTAAGAAAGGACTAGTGTGTGCAAAATCCTCTTTATTATACAAATCCAGTTTGGAATTGCTCAAAACAGAATTTTGCAAGAGGTTCAGAAAACAGAAGTGAATAACAGTAGCTATTACTCTCTGCAGGCCATCGTGGATAGAGATGATGAGAGAAAGATATGGAGATGCTGCCAGATTCCAGCTGGTCTTTGTTCTCTCCCTGGAGACAGATGAAAAATTCCAGTGGATTGCCATTTTCCTTAACCTACAACACTCTATGTCTGATTCTCCTTCTTTACTGCTGTCCCTGCTGACCAACAGTAACTCTGTTGTAAGACTCCGGGCGATAAGCACAAGGCACTGTCAGATCCACCAGTTCTTTGAAGTTCCTTTCTGACACACCAGGCAACAGGAGGGCTGGTGAGTGAGTTCCCCTTCATTCTTTATCTTTCCTTGTAGAACCTACCCCAGCTTCTTCCACATTAATGCAAGATATCATTCCTATAAAAAATACTTACTCTATAATATTGATACTGTTTTTGCTTCCCTGACGGAAAATTCACTGACATATCTTGCAAGAGGATGCCAACTTTTCGTAGGCTTTGTCGTGACAAACTCTCATTACAAGTACGGATCCTAGTATTGCCCCATGAACCATATAAAATCAATCTCGAGAAATTTTTTAATATTAAAAGAATTTCAAATCTCCCGTTTATATTGGCAAACTCTAGGGAGTATGTATAGGAGTGGATTCTGTGAATGCTGTACAAAATAGGAACAGGTTGGGTGCAATATGAGTGCTCTTAAAAATGAATTTCTATGTATTATACTAGCTTGATTAATGGGAAATGGTTCAAATTGTTTTCTTGATTGGTTGACTAAATCATAAACTCAGTCTTTGATCTACATTGGACTAAAAGGAAAGTAACAGACAATCCATTAACCTATCATTAATTATGTCCATCACAGGGTCAAAAGTATCTCCCTTTATAATGGCTTACATATTTTGAGTAGTGTCGATAACCTTGAAAAGTACTACCATAACTCTCATAGCCAAGAGGGACTTAAGGATACATGATAATTAAATGTAAGGTGGTCTCTTTTATGGGATCCTGGAACAGAAAAAAAACACACACACACACATTTGGAAAAACTAAAGAAATATGAATAAAGTGTGGATTTTAGTTAATAATAATGTATTAATATTTGTTTATTAATTGTAAAAAAATAGTACAATGCTAATGTAATATAATAATAATGGTAGAAAGTTGGTGTAGAGTATATGAGGACCCTCTAGTCTCTCTTTCCAGTTTTTCTCTAAATCTAAAACCATTCAAAACTAAAGTTAATTTAACAAAGGGAGTATTCTACTTACTTTTCCCTGATGTCCTATGATAAATGTGGGAGATTGCCATTTTAAAAAGGACTCTCTGATTTTATTGAGAATGATGATATCCTGGCTTACAGAGGCAAAGTTTCAGGCCCTAACTACCAGAAGTATTGGGCATTGCCATAGACAACAAGGCTAATGCAATAATGAGAATTCTTTTGCAAAGAGGGATCTTTGAAGGTGACAAATTGCTCATGGTATGCCTGGCTTTGTGGACAACTCCCATATGTCCACAAAACACAGACAATAACACAAACACAAAAGCTTTGGTTCTGGTTAATAGATGTTAACCTAACAGATGTTAGTTAGTCTGCGTGATAGTTTTGGTATCTCATCAACATTCTGTGTTGATGTACCTAGAATTAGTTAATATGCCGAGAGTACCTTGAATGAAGCTTTTTGATATTCTTCTGGAAATGCCGTGAAATATAAATGAAATGATGGCACCGATAAATATGTTGAGTAATGTTGATAGTCTTGAAAAGTACTTTTAACTTTCATGGTTACTGCAATATCACCAAAGTCTCCTGCTGGCCTTCCCCAAAGAGGTGTACAACTATTTACCTGTTTCATTGCATATTAAAAAGCAATTGTCAACAAATCCAGTGATTATGGGGCAATTATTTTAGAAAATATGAATCCCTGGGTCACAGAGTGGGGACTTACAGGGTTCAGGTGGCAAGTGGAGTTTGGCCTGAGTCCATCCTGGGTGATTCCATGAACCATTATATGTTGGTAGCAGACATTTAAAAGTTGAATGAAGTCAAACATGCAGACCACCCTTGCCATAGCTGATCCCATTACCATCACTACTACCTCTGTAAGCAGCAGAAACTAATGTGAGTACTAAAAAAGACATCCTAACCAGGGTGGAGGGGAAGGGTAGGGAACACCCAGCCACTTGATTTTATTTTTATTTTATTTAATGTCTTACATCATATAGGAACCAATAATTTGTTTACATTAGAATAGATACTTATACTGGGTATGGATTTGCCTTCCCCACTTGCTATGCTTTACTTGCAGTGCTAAGTGCAGAATTATTAAAAGTTCATTCTAAGGTGTGTCATTTCTTACAAGATTGCTTCTGAGCAAGTAAGTCATTTTATAGCAAAAGATATACCCTGTCGTTTATAAACAGCTGATTACACAGAAAGATGTAATAACTTATTCAGGATTCAGTTATGGTTCCAACTAGGAGACAAAAGCTTATGAGTATGGATTTATCTCCTATTGCTGGAGATCTACATTCTGATTCAGTGAAGAGAATATGATGCTGTTTCTTTTGTAGTTAGAGGAATCAATAGGTGGAAACGGGAGAGATACCTCTGGTCATTGTGTCTAATTATCTATTTCTAGCTTTTTGATTCCTGTACTTGCAACAAGAAAGCATGAAAAGAGTTACGTTGAACAGGGATTTGAAAGTGGCACTTGACAATATTGAGTCAACTGAACTCTAGACCAATAAGACTGAAGAGTAAGATAAAGTTATGATTGGAATAATTAAAGTAGATTATCAAGAGAAAATAAAGTTGCTACCACGTGATGGGGATAGGGAAGAGAATACATGCAACTTAAAGAACTATCTTAGGATGTCTCCCAGTATTTCTGTATGTCTTATGGTAAACTGTAATACAAGGTCTGAGCAGTCTAATACAGGAAGAAATGACAGGTGTGAAACACTTCAAAAAGGATTTGGGTTTCT
Source organism: Neofelis nebulosa (assembly GCF_028018385.1). NCBI lineage: Eukaryota > Metazoa > Chordata > Mammalia > Carnivora > Felidae > Neofelis > Neofelis nebulosa. The sequence continues at coordinate 31,286,219 of NC_080795.1, forward strand.
TACTAGCAGAGGTGTGGGCTTAAAAAATACTGTCAGCATGAAGAAACTTGTTGGGGTTATAACATCATTATTATGTTGAATATTTCACAGGTATATGTGGGTGTAACTTATGAAAGTGTACAATAGAAACGTATACAGTTTACTGTATGTCACTTATTAATAAAGCTATTTTAAAATGAAATATATAACCTCACAACTCTATCGCTATTAAGGAAATTGGATTATTTAAAGATGTGTGTACAAATAAAATTTCGGGGTGCCTGGGTGGCTCAGTCGGTTAAGCATCCGACTTCAGCTCAGGTCATGATATCGCAGTTCGTGAATTCAACCCCATGTTGGGGCTTTGCGAAGACACCTCAGAGCCTGGAGCCTGCTTTGGATTCTGTGTCTCCTCTCTCTGCCCCTCCCCCACTTGCTCTCTCTCTCTCTCTCTCTCTCTCTCTCTCTCTCTCAAAAATAAATAAAGATTAAAAAAAAATTCCATGTCCAGATGGCTTCACTGGTAAATTCTACCAAACTTTTAAGAAATAAATAATAGATTTCAATACAGAACTACACAAGATCTTCCATAAAATTAAAATGGAGAAAATACTTTCCCTCTTAATGAGGTCAACATTACCCTTCTTACAAAACTAAAGAAATGATGACAAAATAATCCCATATGAATATAGATGCAAATTCACACAAGTTTTAAAAATCATATCCAACTATATGTTAGAATAGGTAATGGGGATTAAAGGAGTGCACTTGTGATGAGCACTGGGTGTTGTATGTAAACACTGAATTACTAAATTATACACCTAAAACTAATATTACACTATGTGTTAACTAAGTGGAATTTAAATACAAACTTGGAAATCAAAAAACAAACAAGCAAAATAAAATTCATTTATTAAAAACATATCGTGACCAAGGAAGATTTATCCTAAAAATGCAGAGTTATTTTGACATTTAAAAATTAATTAGTGCATGGAGCACCTGGGTAGCTCAGTTGGTTAAGCATCCAACCTTGTCTCAGGTCATGATCTTGCAGTCTGTGAGCTCAAGCCCCTTGGTGGGGTCTGTGCTGACAGCTTGAAGTCAGGAGCCTGGAGCCTACTTCGCATTCTGTGTTTCCCTCTCTCTATGCTCCTCCCCCATTTGTGCTCTCTGTCTCTCTGTCTCTCTCTCTCTCTCTCTCTCTCAAAAATAAGTAAACATTAAAAAATTTAAAAAGTAATAAAAAAATCAATCGGTGTAATTCATCACATTAACAGGCTAAGGAAGAAAAATAATATGATTATATACATAGATGCAGAAGAGCCATTTGACAAAAACTAACATCAAATCCTAATGAAAATTACCAGTGAATAGAATCCCTCAACCTGATAAAGAGAATTTGCAAAAATCATAGCTCTTATAATTCTCAATGATGATAACTTTAATAACTCTTCCTAAATTCAGGGCTAAGGCGAGGATGTTAGCTCTCACCACTTCTAGTCAACATTGCATTGGAGCCCTAGCCAGTGCAGTAAAGGTAAAAAGAAAAAATTCAGATTCATAAGAAATAATTAATCTCTCTTTGTTTGCAATGTTCTTGTTCTTAGATGACCTGATAGTTAAATAAAATACTATGGAATCTTCAAAATATCCGCTTGAAGTAATAAGTGAGTTTAGCTAGTTTACAGACTATAAGACCCATAAATAAAATCAATTATGTGTGCATGTGTATATGTATATATGAATGAAATAAGCTGATATTAACATTTTTTTAAATTCCATTTAATAAATGCAAACATTCTATTATTTGTTCTACCCTTCAGTCCTCATGTAGTAAAAAACTAAAAAGAACAAGTAAGTTCAAAAAGTTTATATAAAACCTTACATGGTCAAAGAAAGAAATAGAAAGCAAGAAAGGGAAGCCTCCTTGAATGAACTCTGGTGATAGATTGGAGTCAGCCATATAGGTATATATTCATATCATTTTAGTATTCATCCTTATGAATGGTTAAAGAAATAAATATTGAGTTGTGTGTATAGATGGGCTAGTAAATATACATATATTTCCTGGGTGTATCTGCTCGGAGGACTTAGAGACAGCAACCTCTTAAGGCAGCGAGCATGCCATCACCTGGATCTTTGTTTCTAAATGCAGTTCTCTAACAAATAGAATTGAGATCCCTTGGAGAGATGGATAATTTAAGAGCTGAGGCAGGATAATACAAGATGAGGCTAGAACATCTTATAAAACCAGAAAGTAAGAGAATGCAAAAAAATAATGAGGGCATTATTCACAAGGACACAGGAGCCAACTATATATAGTGAGCTCCCAAAGGTCAAATCTGTAACAAAATAAATGACAATAGTATTGGATTATAATCCAAAAACAATACTGAGTATCTGCAAGTCTATGCTGACATAAATAAGTGATTAAATGACAGGATGGATGACTAAATCAGGGGAGGGGGAAAAAGCAGAGAAGAAGCAATTAGTTTGACTTCCACAACATAGCACCAAGCTTTTATGTAAATTAAGCACACACACACACTCTATAATCATGAATGTTTATATCTGAGTATATACTCTCTCTATATACATATAGAGAGAGTGTATATATATAACTCTCTCTATATATATATCCATTATATACATTCACACATTTTACACATTATATCCACACAATATAATATGTACACATTACATATTATAAATATATGTCTATATATATAACATATATATATATATATATATATATATATATATAAACTCATACTAAAATAGATATAAATGGATATAGAAAGGGAAGAGATTGCTGTTAGGGACTAAGAAGGAAGGGAAAGAATGCCTTTAAAAATACTATGTGCCATATTTCTATATACAGAGTGCCTTTAAAAATACTATGATAATGTGTCATGAACTGAAAATATGTATCAAAATAATGGTAAAAATAGTAAATGGATGTAAGAAAAAATAGTCCCTGATCGCTAAATAATTACCAATTTTATCAGATATCTCATTTGGTGATTAGTATAATTCTATACTTAATAAAAGGTAAATTATAATGTTTTCTCCAGAAGGTAAAATAATCATAAATCTATTGAATTTAAAATCTATGCAACTAGGTCAGAAAAAAAACAGATAAAGATTCATTAAAGTACCCATGAAAGACAGCTAATACATACATATCATCTAGTTGAATTCTCATATTACCATGGAAGTAGGTAATATACTCTTAATTTGATATTAGAGGAAATGGAGTTTCGGTGAAGGTGTCTAATTTGGCCAAGGTCACACAACTAGTTTGTGGGAGAGCAAACACAAGCAACCCATGTCTATCTGACTTTTAAAATTCAGCCTTTCCGTGGCACTATATTTACTTTCTTTTAATTAACCCCTGTGAAAACCTTTTTCTTTCTTGAGTCCCAATTGAGTTTATAAAATATACAAAATGCTCAAAAACAAAATCGTGATATATCCACTATAAGTAGGAGTAGCTACTTACAGCTTTATAAGTGAGGGTTGGAATTTTATGTTCAAGCGATTGTGACTCTTCCTTTTCTACATATTCTGTCAAAACTGAACTACAGTGTCTGCAACTGTACAGAGACTGTTATTAGGTGACATGACTCCTGTATTTGCTACCCGCTGGTTTTTAGATTAGAGATATTCACAATAGTGTGTCCTTAGGAAAACATTTGTGTTACCCCTGTTTTCATATTTCAGAAAATAAAACACTCCTTTTTTATTGCTATCAATTTTACTCTTTATTCTATGTCATGTTCTATTAAGTTCAAATGCTATAAATAGCCACAAACATTTGTGAAATGCTATTATAAAAATGTTTAGAACATTTCCATTTTTAATGATATGGAAAGAAACTTTTTATTTAATGTGATATATTCACATATATTTGTGTTTATTTTATAGGAAAAGAAGTGAGACCATCTTTCACTCAGATTTCTTATAAATATTTGACACAAAATTGTCTTTAATGAGCATTTCTTGTTTTAAAAGTCAATACAGCATGTCTTATCTAAAATCTTATCTGAAATCTTTACTGAGAAGTAATCAAAAATTATGAAGATAATTAAAATTAATAATGTGTATATATGGCAAGTAATCGAGAGTAAATATTCATTCTTATAAGGAAAATATAAGGATTAAGTTGATAATAAGCAGACTGGTTAAATGTGCATTACTGGAAATAGACACGCTTTTTTTTTTGAACATGCTGTTCTGTAATGAAAAGTCTCTATTATAACAGGATCTTTAAAAGCAGAGAAAGGCATCAGCAATAAGGAAATAAGGATTTTGTAACCTGGTATTTTTTAAAGACCTGTGAGATGAGGTTAAATTATTTACTTAGGTCACAGTTAAAATTTAGTAGAGAAAAAAGTTAAATCAGTGCTGTTTTATAAGACAATTTTAAATTAGAATTCTGCGTACCTGTGAGCTGTTTGAAGAAACTCATTTATTCTTGTAATTTATTAATTTTGAAAAGCCGTTTTGTAAAATTTGCTATGCTAGACCCTGAAGCTGCAATGGCAAACTATTCTATTTGCCTTAAAAGATATGGGATTCTCAAGGAATAATAATAATACTAACAACTAAAAAAGGCAATGATAGTGTATCTGATAGGTAATAATGTGTGAAATACACATTTCCATCAGAACCGGAAAGGGTCGCCTAATTCAGTATTCAGATATCAAGGAACGTTTTCTATAGGAAGAAATTCTGATCTGTAGATGGATGTAATGAATAAAAGTTTCATAGATAAAGGGCAAAGACAGAGGTGGGAAGTACTGGGGAGAGTGATGAGGATGAGTGCTCCGTGCTTAGACAAAGTGATACTGGGAGTCACTGGAAGAACCATAAGTGGTATAGTTTGGTAGAAATGTCACATGCATGGCATATGCATGGCTACATAGAAAAAGAAGTAGGGAACAAACAATGAAGGAGCTTATGGTCTTTCCTAGGGAAATAAACGTTAGTAAAGAGGCTGGTGATATGTTTCAGGTGCTAGATTCATCTGGGCATAGTGATGGAAGTGCTTATGAAGAATCAGGAAAAAGGGTGTGGGGCTGTTTTGAGCAAGGACTGAGTTCATGTCCCGATATCTCTCATTGAGTGTGAGTTTAGTGAGAATGGAAGTGTCAGGATTAAGTCCTGAAAATATATTACGTAGAGAAAGAGCAGTCCAGAATATTACGTAGAGAAAGAGCAGTCCAGAATGGATACTTTGAAGTATCAGACAGGCAAAAAAAAAAAAAAAAAAAAAATGAGGGGAGGATAGTGACATGAATTCAAAGGATGAAGATTCTCACAAAGTGAGTAGTCTACCACATCAAAAGCCATAGGAAAGAGTATAAGATAAAAAGCGTGCAATGGATTTAGCCATTGAGTTGGTTGCTCATTAACGTGATAAATCTGCTGTTCGTTAATCTGAAGGCAAGGGTAAAAGAATTTTGGTAGTAGCATTTTTAGTATTAAACCCACAGTAATTATCTCTAAAGCAGAAACTACTGAATATTTTTCAAGGAATCGAAGATACTCATTTGCTTATCAAATCTTGGAACTATGATTAAACCATCAATACTTTCAAAGGGTGTATTGCATAAAACAAATTTAAAGAAGTAGTAAAGAAGGTTTTGCAGTAAGTAATGAACTCATGTCCCATTTTCCAAACAAGTTAAACAGGCTAAAAATAGGACTGGTTTTATGAAGTAGCTAAATGTTTTTCTGAGGCAGATATAAAAATTTACATAGGCTAAGCAGAGAGACTTAGGAAACTATAGCTCTGTGTCTCACATTACTGAAGATAACTATCAAAAATTGTATTGTAAGAAGCAGTTTTCTGTTTCTGGAGCAGTATGGAGTAGCTTATATTAACTACATCAAGGAAAGATGAGAGTGGTTATCATGCAGTTAGAAGTTTGATAGGAATTTTTTTTTAATGACCTGATAGGTCTCTCACCGTGCAGTAAGTGCAGTGATTATCATACTTTCGGACTTGGATTATTGTGTGACCAGAATTTAGTTGCAATATCTAGAAATTATTAGCTATATGATAATACTTTACTTAATTTTCCCAGGTATCTAAATCTCAGTGCCTGCATTAGTAAAATGTAGCGAATGACAGTATCTATCACAAGGGGTTATGATGAGGATGACAGAAAATGATCTACAAATCAGTGCCTGGCATATGCTGGTTCCTTAATAAATCCTTAATAAACATTTGTCTTATTATTGTTGTTACTGTTTTTATTATAGTGAATCACCATAAAAATCACATCAAATATCCTATCTTCAGTTCAGTAGCAAAGGGATGGTTATCAGGCTTGAGTAAACAAAATCGCTTGGTTGCAGTATATTATCATCACTATAATTTTTAAATTAAAGAAATATTGTACAGTAAAATTATTACATATATAATGTAATATATATTGCTGCCTCTTGTTCCCTCCGACATGAAAGAGCAAACACAAAACTAAAAGTTACCCAGTTTATATATTTCAGCACACAGCCTTTGCCCAAGTAAGAAGCAACCAGAGTCTAGGAGTTCCATTTCTCACAGTGCATTTGCTTCAAGCAGGAAATTTTATTTTTCAGGGCTAGCTTCCTCGAGCATGTTCATTAGAGTAAGAGGCTTCATTTATTTCTAAGATTATTTTTACAGTCATACATACTGATTCCGTTTTGCTAGCAGTATGGAACTTCTGGTACTTTGAATCCCCCAGAGATTTAAAGACTATGGGGCAGAAGAAATCGCCCTCAATCAATTAACCTGTCTTCCTATCTTCTGTAATATATTTAATGCAAAACTGAACCAAATTTCAGTAACATTATATTATAGGAAAATGAGAGGAAAATCCATACTTATGTTGTTATGGTAAGGACATATAAACAGCATGCAGTAAGAGTATATATTTTTACTGTTTTACGGAACTTTAAGTTGCTTACAAATTTTCTGAACTTTTTGTTGTCTTACCTTAGGCCAAACAAAACCCATTTTATTTTTAGTTTGTGTTTTATAATTTTGCTTTGGAAATCATTACATATAAATTATTCATAACAAATTCCCATTGCTCAGTCTTTCCATAAAGCTATCCATAAAATATTATAAATGCTATGGCTGTTCAAAACATTTTAAGACAGAGATTTTATAAAAACAAAGTGAGGAATGAAAGCCATTAGATAAATTTTGAAGAAGTTATGCAGTGGCAGCATCTAGAAAAAAATAAGCAGCAACTATAACGATGAAATATATACACATACATTAACTGTTTATTGTTTTTCTATTATTAGGCTCTGACTATAGAAATTAAATTAATAAATTACATTGATTATATTCTTAAAATGATGTTATGTATGTAACAAAACTTTATATAGGAATCAGAAGATATATTTGAACACTTTGAAGAAACTTTGTGGTCACATATGTCCTTTCACTTTTCTTGAGTCTGTCAAAAAGCAGAAGTTTTACTTGGAGTCTTAAAAAATACTCAGTGACAGAAGACCTGTAATTAGATCCTAAACATCAAAGCAGTTGCTACATTCTTTTTTTTTTTTTTTAATTTCTTACATTTGTTTATTTTTGAGAGACAGAGAGAGACAGAGCACAAATGGGGGAGGGGCAGAGAGAGAAGGAGACACAGAATCCAAAGTAGGCTCCAGGCTCTGAGCTGTCAGCACAGAGCCTGACGTGGGGCCCAAACTCACAAACTGTGAGAACATGACCTGAGCTAAAGTCAGACGCTTAACTGACTGAGCCACCCTGGCACCCCTATTTGCCCTTATTTCTTAACAATTTTGATATCTAGTTCACTGTAGATGTCTATATAGTTCACTGTAGATATCTATCTATCTATCTATCTATAGATATATAGATATATATATCTACATATATATGTAGTAGAGACATCTACAGTGAACTAGATATCAAAATCATTAAGAAATATGTATGTATATATTTAGTATATAAAATCTCTCTCTATATATACATATAGTATATAAAGTCTATATATATAATATGAAGTATATATATATATATATATATATATATATTATATAGTATAGTATGTAATATATAAAGTCTTCTCCTCCAAAGATCTTGTTCCAAAACCTTCCTTAGCCTCCTACCCCAATCATTTGGCTCATATCAATAAACTTGAGATGTCACAAATCTCAATTTCAAATATCCCTGAGTCATTCTATTACCTTTTTATCTTCCTGCTCCCTCTGTTAACCTAACTGCTACAATTTTTCACACCCACCAGAGCTACTTGGACCACCAACTGCTTTTTCTCCCCACCACACATCTTCATTTCCCTCTTCAAGATACTTTTTGTTGTCCATGCTTATAATCATTCCCTGATATACCTTTTAAATTTCCTTGTTTCTCACTCCCTCTATCCTTCAAATGACAAAAGCACCAACCTTTGTTCCATTTGGCACTCTGCCTGTTCTGCGCCGGCTCAAGCAACTACAGAAAAGCCTCAACTAAAATGTGCTTCCCCAACAGGAATTCTATATGGTTCCTTATTACATTCATTCTCTCTCTATTCTCGATAACTTCCATATTCACAACCCTTCTCATTATATCATACACTCTTATGCCTGCTACTTTGCATGAATTCCCTTTTTTAATATGCAGCCAGATTCTCATTTCATATACTAGCTTCTACACCCTTAGCCCACCTTGAAGATATGGCTCAAATAATTGTTCTAACTACCTTTTGTAATATATGCCCCCCTCTCTATTATATCATTTCCATCAGCATAGAAACATGCTATAATATCTCTCATATAAAAAAACATGATTACACATTCATCTATAATTGTTTCAGCACAACTTTGCAGGGAGTCTCATCAGAACAATTACCTATTCTTGTGATGTCCACTGAAGGAGGCTTCAGTCATTCTCGAGACCAATACCCTTAGAAATTCAGAAAATATGTTCTTCTTAAAGTCTCAAATGACTTCCAAGTTTTCAATTCCATTGATGATTCCTCAGTACTCATTTACTTGACCTAGCAGAAGCATGTGACAATTGATCATGTTCTCCATTATGAAATACTTTACTTCCTTCACTTCCTTAGCTCCCAGAACACCATGTTCAATTGATTCTGTTGTAATTCAGTGGCTAATATATCTGTTTCATTTACTTCCTTTCTGATATATTCATAATGGACTGCTTCAGGACTTAATCTCTAGAGTTCTCATCTCTACCTATCTTATCCATTCTTATGGCTTGATATACCATCAATGTGCTAATAACTCCCAAATATGTACTTCCAGCCAGACTAACCTATAGTCCAGACACATCTATACAACTAATTATCATCTCTTGTATGCCAGCTTTTAAATTTAACATCTCCAAAACCAAGCTTCCACTTCTTTGCACCAAAACCTGCTCCTCTCCCTAGCTCCTTGGTCTCAATAAAGTGTTCTTTACTCAGTGTCAAAAGTCTTAGTCATTTTTTAGTTTCTTTCTTGTATATATCCACATGAAAGAAATTAGTAAATCTTGCTAAATTTACCTTCAAAATACACTGATAATCTTACCACCTTTCATAGTATGCATTTCTATCACTCTATTCTGAGATATCATCATCAAATAACAGAATTCTAATACCTTCATGATTGTTCTTTCTGTTTTCATCCTTATCCTTGTAGTCTGTTTTCCATGTGCCAGTCCAGGTAATCCTCTTAATATTTAAATTAGATCAGATAATTCCTGTGCTATAGCTACTTGAATGGATTCCCATATGAATAGAGTAAAAGTCAAAAATAATAGAACAGGTTAGAAAACCTATAGAATTTGATTTCATCCACTACTCTGACTTCATTACCTAGCAACTCATTCAGACTCTTCTCCAGATTTGTTAGCCTGCTTATGTTTCTTTAACATTTCAAGTATATTCTGCATCCTGGCCTTTGAACGTGCTATTTTTTTTCTTTTCCTGGAATGTGCTTCTCATAGATATGCACATCTCTTATTCTCTGAACATTTTTAATTCCCTGTGCTTGTGTGTGTGTGTGTGTGTGTGTGTATACATATAGTATACACATGTATATAGTATCTCCATGTGTAACTATTTTACTATATATATATATATATACATATATATATATATATGTATATATATATATATATATACTACTCTCACTACTCAATTATTAAAAGGACAGCTTTTAATAATTCCTGGAACATAATATATACTTAATAAAATACATATGTGTTGAATGAATGAATAAATGGGAATTTTAATTCTGACACTCATCCTTTGGTGTTGGGTATTTGTTTGGTTTTCCTGATATTTTAAGTAATTTTTTTTCTATTGGGATCTGCTTTGGCTTCCCTTAGAGAAGACCTATGATTTTGTGAGCAAAAATTCATATTTTGGCACAATCTGTGAAGATCTCTATTGTGAATCAAATTTCATGTCCATTGATCTGGACAGGTCATCCTATGCTCTTATAAGGTGAAATTAATTTAAAACACAATCACATCTTTTTTATTTTTATTTTTTTCACTCAGGCTGAGATAGTGATATATCACCATGTTAATGGGGGTGGGTAACTTGTTTTTGTTTTAAAAAAAAACATGTTTTTTCTCTATCACTCCCTCAAGGACTTAATCCATATTCATTTCTCTATGTGGACTTGATTTTAAAGTTTGTGTATGTTAAGATTCTTGTCTAAATTAGGTCTGACTCTTGATCTAGGTATTTGGGTAAATGTTATAAAAAATCAATCATTGCTGAATGAACTGCTATATAATAATGAATTGCCAATTATGATTAGCATTTTCTTACCATTTTGACTTTTTATTCTAATAATGTATAAAAAATATGAAAATTTCAACAAAATGCTATATTTTATTCTTTAAAAAAATAATTCCAAATTTGAAATTATATGTGCTTAAATATTTTGTTGTTGTTTTATTTTTTTAAATTTACATACAAGTTAGTTAGTATATAGTGCAACAATGATTTCAGGAGTAGATTCCTTAATGCCCTTTACCCATTTAGCCCATCCCTCTCCCACAATCCCTACAATAACCCTTTATTTGTTCTCCATATTTAAGAGTCTCTTATGTTTTGTCCCCCTCCCTGTTTTTATATTATTTTTGCTTCATTTTCCTTATGTTCATCTGTTCTCTGTCTTAAAGTCCTCATATGAGTGAAGTCATATGATATTTGTCTTTCTCTGACTGACTAATTTCACTTAGCGTAATACCCTCTAGTTCCATCCACGTAGTTGCAAAAGGCAAGATTTCATTCTTTTTGGTTGCCAAGTAATGCTCCATTGTGTGTATGGATATATATATATATATATATATATATATATCCATACACGCACACAAACACATGCACGCACACACACATATACACCACATCTTCTCTATCCATTCTTCCATTGATGGACATTTGGGCTCTTTCCATACTTTGGCTATTGTTGATAGTACTGCTATAAACATTGGGGGCATGTGCCCCTTTGAAACAGCATACCTGTATCCCTTGGATAAATACCTAGTAGTGCAATTGCTGGGTCGTAGGGCAGTTCTATTTTTAATTTTTTGAGGAAACTCCACACTGTTTTCCAGAGTGACTGCACCAGTTTGTATTCCCACCAGCAGTGCCAAAGAGTTCCTCTTCTTCTGCATCCTTGCCAACATCTGTTGTTGCCTGAGTTCATGTTAGCCATTCTGACAGGTGTAAGGTGGTATCTCATTGTGGTTTTGATTTGTATTTCCCTGATGATGAGTGATGTTGAGCATTTTTTCATGTGTTTGTTGGCCATCTGGATGTCTTCTTTGGAGAAGTGTCTATTCATGTCTTTTGCCCATTTCTTCACTGGATTTGTTTTTTGGGTGTTGAGTTTGCTAAGTTCTTTATAGATTTTGGATACTAACCCTTTATCTGATATGTTATTTGCAAATATCTTCTCTCATTCCGTCAGTTGCCTTTTAGTTTTGCTGATTGTTTCCTTTCCTGTGCAGAAGCTTTTTATTTCGAAGAGGTCCTGGTAGTTCATTTTTGCTTTTGTTTCCCTTGCCTCTGGAGTTGCTGCAGTCAAGGTCAAAGAGGTTTTTCCTGGTTTCTCAAGGATTTTTATGGCTTCCTGTCTTACATTGAGGTCTTTCATCCATTTTGAGTTTATTTTTGTGTATGGTGTAAGAAAGTGGTCCAGGTTCATTCTTCTGCATGTCACTGTCCAGTTTTCCCAGCACCACTTGCTGAAGATTCTGTCTTTATTCCATTGGATATTCTTTCCTGCCTTGTCAAAGATTAGTTGGCCATAGGTTTGTGGGTCTATTCTGTTGCATTGATCTGGGTGTCTGTTTTTGTGCCAATACCATACTGTGTTGATGATTACAGCTTTGTAATACAGCTGGAAGTCCGGGATTGTGATGCCTCCTGCTTTGGTTTTCTTTCTCAAGATTGCTTTGGATATTCAGGGTCTTTTCTAGTTCCATACAAATTTTAGGATTATTTGTTCTAGCTCTGTGAAGATGCTGGTGTTATTTTGATAGGGATTGCTTTGAATATGTAGACTGCTTTAGGTAGTATTGACATTTTAACAATATTTGTTCTTCCTATCCAGGAGCATGGAATCTTTTTCCATGTTTTTGTGTCTTCTTCAATTTCTTTCATAAGCTCTCTATAGTTTGCGGTATATACATTTTTCACCTTTTTGGTTAGATTTATTCCTAGGTATTTTATGGTTTTTGGTGCATTGAATTTTTGGAGATACAATAATAATGTGTAGTTTTGTACTAGAGGAAAAAAAAAAAAACAAGCAAAACAATTGAATCGAAAGTACAATGGTGCTGACCCTGATCAAATCACACTTGATATGTTATAGGTATGACTTCAATTCAGTTGGAAAGGATCCACTAAATAGTGACACTGAACTTTCTATTTAAATAAAATAAAGTTAAAAAGTAGATATGAGATAAATTTCATACCTACATGGATCAAAGCTATAACTTAAAGAGCTTAAAATAAATTATAGGAAAATGATTTTACAACCCATGGAGCAGAAGACTTTCTAAACCAAGATTTGAATATAGATCCATAAAAATGTGATAAAAATCAAAAGATTGAAAATTTGATCAGTTATCCATATCTGCATAAAAGAAGTAATTCAAATAACAGTGTCTTTAAAAAGTATTTATTACTTCTGACTTTGTGGTTGTTTGATAGTTCAACTGATCTGAGCCAGGCTTAATTGATCTTGACTAGACTTGCTTATGTGTATGTGGTAAAATAGTGGGTGGACCAGGAGGTGGCTGGTTCTGGGAGGCCTCATTCACATGTTAGTAGATAGATTGACTGTTGTTTGAAGCAACAAGGGGTAACTGGGCCATGTGTTTCAACACCAACTAGGGTAGTCTGGGTTTGTTCACATAGTGGTGGGAGGTTTCTAGAAGAATAAACTGTATGTAGTGTGTGAGTCTTCTTGAGGCTTAGGTTCAAAACTGGCGCATCATTCTTCCTAATGAGCTTTATTGGCTAAAATAAGTTATAAAGTGAACCCAAATACAAAGCATGGGAAATATACTGAATTCATTAATGGAGAAACTACACGTTAGATTGTCAGAGGTGTGGATTGCAAGAGAAAGGACTGAGGTATTGGAACCATTTTTGCAAAGAATTTACCACAATAATATGTGCAACTTATTTGCATATAAAAGTTTAATATTCTTAATATACATGGAATCCCTGAAGTAAGAAAAATAAATTATATAACTTGACAATAATAAATACAATAGTAAAAAGAATAAATAAATAAATAAATAAATAGTAAATACAGAAGTAAAAAGAAGAATAAATAAATATAGGTGAGTAGCTATCTGAAGGTTTTTTCAAACTTATTACATGTTGGTGAAATGCAAATTAAGGAGTAATATGTTTAACTTTGACATGGGCAAAAACAAACAGTCAAATAAAAATAAAGTGACCATAAGGAATGAAAACTGTGGAGATAGTATACACGCTATTATTGTATTAATGGGAATATAAATGAATCAAAATTCTTTTGAAATAATTGGTACACTTATTAAAAGGCAAAATGGGCTTAGGTTTTGATCTAAGAATTCCATATACTTATTCTATAGAAATAAGTTATCTCATAGATTACTGTATGTTTACAATATGTTATTTGTTTCAATATGTTATTTTATTTATTTTTGACAGAGAGAGAGAGAGAGTGTATGAGCAGAGGAAGGTCAGAGAGAGGGAGAAAGAACACAAAGCAGGCTTTTGCTGATGTGAGGCTTGATCCCATGAAGCATGAGATCATGACCTCAGCTGAAATCAAGAGATGGATGCTTAACGGACTGAGCCACCCAGGCACCCCATGATAATGTTATTTTTTAAATTTTTTTAATGTTTATTTATTTTTGAGAGAGAGAGAGAGAGAGAGAAACAGAGCGTGAGCAGGGGTGGGACAGAGACATAGGGAGACACAGAATCTGAAGCAGGCTCCAGGCTCTGAGCTGTCAGCACAGAGCCCAATGCAGGGCTCAAACCCATGGACTGTGCAATCATGACCTGAGCCGAAGTTGGATGCTTAACCAACTTAGCCACCCAGACGCCCCACTATAATGTTATTTTTGATGACAGTTATTACTGTTAAAATAGTAGTTATTACAATTAAAATAGATTTAATTTAATTTAAATATTTATCAAGATAAGAGGAATGGAAAAAATAATGGTATTTCCACAAAATATAAAAAGTAACTCTTAAAAATAATAATAAGGACTAGAATATATGGAGATTTGATGAGAATAAAATTGGATATAAAGAATGGGGGGAAAAGTTAGTCTTTTCAATACTTGACAATAAGCTCGTTCACAATTAGAGAAGGGGAAAAACATGGCTCCTACCTTATAGCATACACAAAAGTGAATCCCAAGTGAATTGTAGTTCTGAAAATGAAAAAAAAGAATTAAAAAAGGAATTTTAGGAATAATATAGGAATATATCTGGGTGGGAAAAGTTTTTTAAAGAGAACACAGAAAACATTACCCATAGAAGAAAATACGGCAAAATTGAGCTCAATAAAAAGAACTCATCAAATGATAAAAAGTTCATCAAATGATACTTAATATTTAAAAAGTATATAATGAGAATTTAAGAGGGAGAATATTTTCACCAAAAGTGATAGAAAAATCTCATATCTAAAGAATATTTTTGAAATCTCTACAAACAATAAGAGAAACATCAAAATAGAAAAATAGTTGAAAGCCTCAAATGGATGTGTAAATAAAAGATACACAAATGTTCTAATCATCATTATTCATTAACAAAATGCAACTTAAAAACCTCCATGTGATACCAAACCTCTGCTATTCCTTAATGCCTATAAAAGAAAGAAGAAAGAAAGAATGAGAAAGAAAGAAAGAAAGAAAGAAAGAAAGAAAGAAAGAAAGAAAGAAAGAAAGGTAGATTACTAAGTGTTGTATAGAATGTAAAACAAAAGTAGTCCTCATACACTGCTGTATGGAACATACATTAATTTAGTCACTCTGTACAACAGGAATCTCCTATTAACCTTAAAAATATGTATACCTCCATAGCTTAGCAGTTCTGTTCCTAGGTATATATAGTAACAAATGAATACAAATGCAACTAAGGAAATATTTCAATCAGAAATAGAAGCATCATTCTAAATGTGCACAAATTGGAAACAACCAAAGGTTTTATAACCAGCAAAATGATTAAAGAATGTGTGGTGTCTTAAAATAGAATACTGTATATCAAATGAAAAATAACTGGGGGCCACCTGGGTGGCTCAGTCGGGTAAGCGGCCGACTTTAGCTCAGGTCATGATCTTGTGGTCTGTGGGTTCGAGCCCCGCATCGGGCTCTGTGCTGACAGTTCAGAGCCTGGAGCCTGCTTCAGATTCTGTGTCTCCCTCTCTGTCTGCCCTCCCCCACTTGCACTCTGTCTCTCTCTGTCTCTCAAAAATGAATAAACGTTAAAAAATAAATAAATAATTGGGCAAAATATAATGGCAAAAAAAAAAGCCATATGAAAAATGATGCATATTGTATGAATATATTTTACAAGAAATAACAAAATAAATAAACTGCTTAATAATGCAAACTTACATGGTAAAATCGTGAGGAAAGGGAAAAAAAACAATTACTATAAAAATTAAAATAGGCAGTATTTTTGCTAAGGAGATCAGTTGCTGGGAGAAAAAAATGAGGGAGATGTTAAGGTTGTCATTGATGTTCTTTTGTGATGTGTTTACCCAGGTGCTCACTTTGTGCTAAAACAGATCTGCTCTTCTTTGGAGACTACTCTTATGAATGTATACTATTTTTTACATTGTAAAGATTACAACATTTACCCTGGATTTCTTATTCTCAGAAGATGTTCTATTGAGTAGTTAGACATTAATACTCTAGGCTTAAAACAAATAATGTTATGTTTATTCAATAATTGGTAAAAGATTAGTACTTTACACTTTAAAAAAAATGTTTATTATTTTGAGAGAGAGAAAGATAGAGAGTGAGCAGGGGAGGGGCAGAGAGAGAGGGAGAGAGAATCCCAAGCTGGCTCTGTACTGTAGCACAGAGACCAAGGCAGGGCTAGACCTCAGGAACTGTGAGATCATGACCTGAGCCGAAACCAAGAGTCAGACGCTTAACCCCATAACCTACTGAGCCACCCAGGCACCCTAGAATTTTACACTTTAAATATAAAATCTTTGTTATTGTGGATTCTGTCTACTCAAACCCTATGGAGAGGAATAAAGTCTCTTCTTGTTTTGAAGGCAGATATGTCGAATGCTCTCATTTCATAAAAGAGGAAATTGAGCCTTAGTTTTGTTAAGTGATTTGATTCAGAATACACAGGGACTGGTCAGTTTGAACAGGAAAAGAACAAGGGTCCGTGCTCCAAGGTCAGTGCTCTTACTCATATACAAGCTCTCAGTAAAGTAAATATATCCAAATACATGACATCTTCCACATGTTTACACTTTCCGAGCCTCTATAAAATCTTCCATTGCAGTTAACCCCTTCCTTCTTCCTAGAGATTTCAATAACTAACCAGGTTGTATTGGGAAAGACAAGACTACAGCGGTTTGGAACTATCTATGAGGGTGAAATTGGCATCGATGAATAAGAAAAAGGAAATACTGGCTGCTCTGGGAGCCAATCTAAAAGTATCAAGTCTCTAGAAGGACTTATCTAGCAGGCATTATCTTGGGCAGAACACAAATTTGAATGGGTACAATGGACTCCATTGGCCCAAACATGGAAATTCTCTACATGTGTGTACATTTTTCCTCTCTGTAGGAAGAAAATTTTGCAATTCTAGAAGAAAGTTTTAAACTGTCATTTTCAATATGATGTGTATTGAGAAGAATCACTAGAAATAAGATAATATTCATGAAGATACAGCCTCCTAAAAGTATGGTGCTGGCATAAAAACAGATATATAGACCAATGTAACAGAAATAAACCAAAATATAACAGTCTATTAATTTTCAATATGGGCACCAAGAATACACAATGGGGAAATGATAGTCTCTCCAGTGATTTTACAAAAACGTTTCTTCTAGTTTCCTTGTTCTTATCTGTTAATACTAGCTCTCCCCTTCCTTTCCTTATTGCCTGCACATTACACATAGTGCAACTTTTCTTATAGTGATAGTCACCAAATCAAAGTTTTTCAAAGGTGTTCCTTCTTTTCATTATGCATAAGGTTATAATTTTAACTTTTTTTGATTGACATGTAAAGATATTTATGACCTGGCCTCTAATTATATCTTTCTTACCTCTCACAACTCCCATGTCTTAGCTTTTTAAATATTTCAGTCAAATGGAAATAACCTGAGTTGCCAGAAATTTTCTGCAGTCACTTATTTCTTTGCCTGTTTGTACAAAATTTGTTCTTTTTTTTAAATTTAAATTCAAGTTAGTTAACATACAGTGTAGTATGTTTCAGTAGAACCCAGTGATTCATCACTTACATATAATACTCAGTGCTCATCATCACCCATTTAGCCCATCTTCCCACCCAACAACCCTCCAGCAACCCTCAGTTTGTTCTCTGTATTTAAGAGTCTCTTATAGTTTGCCTCTCTCACTGCTTTTAACTTATTTTTTCTTCCTTTCCCCTATGTTTTCTGCCGTCTTTCTTAAATTCCATATATGAGTGAAATTGGTCTTTCTCTGACTGACTTATTTCACTTAATTATGGAAAGAGCCCAAATGTCCATCGACTGATGATGGATATATATACTACATCCTCTCTCTATATATATGTATATATATGTTATATATATGTTATTTGACAATCGAAAGAATGAAATCTTGCCATTTGCAACAATGTAGATGGAACTAAAATTTTTTCTGTCTTAAAATCACCTTCCTCAATCCACCATTTTGTATTATGGTGAAATCCTTATATTTCAAGCCTTGGTCCATAAGCTTTGAAATAATCCTTTGGAATACTTCTGCTTCTCTGTCATGCAACCTTGTGTCTCTCCTACTTTGCATCATATGTAGAATGGCTAGTAGAGATATTATTTCATTTTTGAATTCTCAAAATTTGAGCAAAGAAATTATATCTTCAAAGATATTCATTAAATTGATGATAAAAAATTGAAAAAGTATTTATTCTTCTAATTGTCTTATCAGAATCATGTAAGTTATTTCTTTTGGCACCTTTTAAAAGTAAAACCTATGTAAAATTTGAAATGACTTTATAATAACCTTAATTTGATGCAGATCTACATACTATCTGATGTGTCCAGTATTTATAGGCTCTAGTGTCCTTTATTTACTTATTATTATGGAAAGAAAATAATTTATTTTATTTTATTTTGAAATATAAATTTTAGAAACAACAAGGTAAGTTTTAGTAATACTTGACATGATTCAGTGAATATGTAAATGTAAAACATACTAAGAAAAAATGTTTCATTAGGAAAATGCAATCAGTCTTCATGTACCAAAAATAATTAACACAGCAGGCTACTATTGAGTGTTGATTAAAAGTATATATTAATATATTTATAGTAACTATATTTGCTACTGTATTTCATTGTACAATGAAACCAGAGGAGATATTTTTGAATTTTTAAAGACTGTTATATGGTAAAGGCTAAAATTTTGCATTCAAAATATCTAGTTAGTGCAAATCAATGAGACAGTGGCAAAACAGAACAAATTTATTGGTTTATTTAATAAATGTTCAATGATGTGAATGTCAAATATAAACATTTCTGGATAAATATATATTAACAGTGGCTGCTCTCAAACTGGCACAAAAATACCTAGAAAAAATAGAGGAGATGTAATAATTGAATATATTAGATAAAACTTATAGAATTAAAAAGGAGGGAGCCAACTTAGAAGGCCCATTAACTGTAAAATCAGTTGTAATGTATTAAAATATAAAAGCACACCTAGATGTGTTTTACTCTGTGAGACAACATTTTATGAAAAGTGATGGTGAAATTGTACATTCCTTATCTCTGACCTCTATGGGGACAATTATTCCTAAAAACTAAAGACATTGATATATACATCTTTTTTATGTGAGCCGTCTTTCAGTTGTTGCCAGAGTATTTTTCCCCAATGCCTTTCTATATCCATTCAGAAATACTGTTAGAAAGAAAACAGTATGTTTCTACAGAGGTTTGGGGGGTGTCAGGGAGGAAGACCTTCCTCTGCCCTTCAGAGTCCTTCTAGCTGGACTTAGAATCAAATTCACATAAGACAGATCAAGAGGAGAAAATCAAACTTGAATCCACACAGAAATGTAATTCCAAAGACAGTGAGGCAACCTGAAATTTCTATGAAGTAGGGAGAAGGGTAGAGTCTGAGGATACAGAGGGAGGAAGGCCATTAACAGGAAGTTGCAAGGAGATGTTTCTAAAACAAAGGTTGCCCTATTATGCAAGCAAGTTTCTTAGGTAAAGGGAAGTAAGTGTTAAAAGCTCTCTTCCTGGTATAGGCTCTGCTTTCCAATGTAAATTTAGGCAGCTGAGGACCAGGAGGAAAGGTTTTTGTTTTTTGTTTTTGTTTTTTGTTTTTTTGTTTTTAATTTGCTTGTTTGCATTTTCTGGGTTTTGATTACTTTTGACTCAAAATAATGTTCATGCCAAAGTGGCTCCTCCTGGGGCAGCCTGCCCTTGACCCCTACAGTTGGAAAGAAAATGGAAGTTTCCACTATCTATTGTAGAAAGTATAACAGGAATAAATAAAATTTTGGATTCAGGATTCAAAACTGGAAAAATAAATCATTATAGCAATGTATGCTGGGTGCTAGAAGAACAGGGCAAAAAAGGATAAATGCATCTGACACTTAAAAATGAGTTGATTTCTGTTCACGACAACCTGCAACTATAGATTTGGGAAACTTATTTCACCTCTCATTTGCCCAAGCATAATGTGCACAGTTACACATATGTTTATACACACAAGTATGGCAACTGGCAAAAAAAAAAAAAAAAAAAGTTAAATGTAGTATGGTTTGTTGGAAGATAATTTAAAAAAACGGTAACAAATACAACAATTTGTATTTTATGAACACAAGGAAAGAGGAGTAGAAACATAAGGACACAAAGAGTCAAAAAGTTAATTGAGAAAATCTATACGTAAGGGTGTAAACCCAAATGTTATAAACTTGTATGGTACCACAGTAGAACACAAGAAGACTTACTTTTTATAAAAAGGAGCAGAATACTATAAAAAGACAATAACTATAATGAAAATGTCCAGAATAAGATAAGCAGGAAGGATAAAATAAGTAAGATTTTCAAAGAAAAAAAAATCAAAATAGCTAGATTAAAATATACTGGAGGCTGTAAAGATTAAACAGTCAATGCTGGATAGAAAAATGGTGGGTAAATATCATAAAAAGCAGTGAAAAAAAGATACAGAATAAAAGTTTTGAAGAAGTTTGTATGTAGGGAATGGAGAAAAGATAAATTTGTCAATACCAGGTTTCCTTTAAAAATGAACTAGAAGTCACTACACTAATTATCGGAAAGGATGACTAAAAATAAAGAGGAAGAGAAGTACAATCCACCATTACTGTCAATATTTAGGAAAATAAACACACAGGTGTAGTCTGGAATCCGCATTAAAATAAGGTTATGGAGGGGGGGCCTGGGTGGCTCAGTCGGTTAAGCGTCCGACTTCGGCTCAGGTCACGATCTCGCGGTCCGTGAATTCGAGCCCCGCATCGGGCTCTGTGCTGACAGCACAGAGCCTGGAGCCTGCTTTGGATTCTGTGTCTCCCTCTTTCTCTTCCCCTCCCCTGCTCATGCTCTGTCTCTCTCTGTCTCAAAAATAAATAAAAACATTAAAAAATTTTTTTAAATAACAATATTTTCATTTATTTTGGTTGACCTCTTGCATTTGTTATAGAATTGGAATGTGTGAATTTCTTTCTTCTTCTTTTTTTTTTTTTTACATTTAGTCTTTTGGAACATAATCTTGGAAGCCACAATTGATGTTCACCAAGAAATTTTAAAAGTAGAAAATATGAAAACCCTTTTCAGAATTTTTAAAATGAGTTCATATATCATTCTGTTTAAGAAGTTTTTGAATTTCAATTTGCATTAGAAATTCAAGAACTCATGTAGTGCATTAAAGATCATTTAATGCATTTTAATCACCACAGGATTAATCACAATCAATAAGTTAGCAGTGATTGAGGCTTACTACTTATTCTAAGATTTAAGCAGTCTGGTAGCAACATATTTTTCCTTAAAATTTTAGATAATTAATCAGGTGAATCAGACACCAACTAGGGAGAATTCTATGTTCTATAATTCTCCTTAGTAAAATAATATCTCCAAATTTCATCTTAAATCTGTGATTTATACAATAAATATTGTATGTTGGACTTCAATATCTAAGTTTATATTCATTTTTATACTTAATATCTAATGACAAGACTTGCCATTGACATATTCTCTAATAACATATAAATTACCTAGATTTTCAAAATTTACATGTGGTGCCTTCTATATTCTGCTGTATTGTGATTTCTGCTACATTTTGTTTCCCTGCTCATATGAAACTCAGACTTAAGTAAAATGATCTCAGGTTTTATGTATTTGTTTTCTTTTGCCAAGTTTTGGCCTTTTATTTAACTCCTTTTAGGACAACTCCCGAAATGGAATCTTCTTTCATAGAAAGGAAGATGGAAGCTATTCTCAAAGCTTCTCCTTAAGAAGTATCCAATATAAAATTAACTTCCCCCCCCACCTGAGATGATTTTAGTCCATGAACATCATCTCTCTATATACAAAGTGAAATCCAAACAAAACGTTTGATTCCTTCTTTCACTACTTCAATCACTGTTTAAATGTCACTGCTTCAAAGATGCCTATAGTTATCACCGTATTTTAAACTACAAATCCTTCCACATTACCAAGAGGTATGTTCCACTCATGTTCCAGCACTCATATTCGTCATTTTCAATGCACTCTTTTAGTCTTTGCATTAATGGCAGTTTCATGTTTCAGATAAATTACTACTCTGCATTACTGCTTTAAAAGTAGACAATTTTACTGTCACAATGTATTCTCCCCCATCTCTGTCCCCAGAAAAAAATCAGTCCTCCCTCCATGACCTAGTGATCTCAGGCCATGGACTTTCTGTTCTCCAGCTGGAATTTAGCTCACCTTTCACTACTTTGGAATCATGTCATATTGTCCAACTCTGGACATCGGTGGCATGGCGAAGGTCTTAATTTAATTCCACTCATAATGCAGCCATAGCATTCAGACAACTTTGGAATTGATGGGGGATAAGGACACATAGTTACAATTACACCAACAATTAGTATCACCTGATATACTTAGAGTTGCAGCATTTAATGGGTCTACAATCGGTAGGGTTACCATCACTACTGCACATGCAACCCATCTTGGTAATACTGTCTTCTTCTGCTCACTTGGATTCTTAATGTACTGCATGTCATTTGGTGGCACTTTCTAAACTAATAGATTGGTGTCAAAATTTTAAAATAAATCAGTTTTGGCTATGCCACTGCCCTTTTAAACTTGGGGCTAGATGCATAAATCCCGTTGCCAGAAAAAGAGCGGTTAATACAAAAATTCTAAGACAAATTTAGAATGGTTAAGAGAGAGGAATCCTAGTTTATTTTCTGAATATAGATTTAAAGGAAAAGTACAGAGATTAAGGAATTTAGAAAATGTGTTGGAGCTGGCACCGATCTGTTGGCAATAGGAACATAAATACAATCATGCATTACATAGTTGCAAAAAGTATAGGCTGTGGGGCTCTTTCTTCATGCCGATGTGTACTAGAGAATATAAAAATGAGACTAAGCAATAAATAATACCAATGGGAGATCAAATAGCCACACTATCAGAAGAGTGTCACTGTTTCTATTTACTAATCGTCTCTAAATAATAAAATGAGCATGCATCACTCTGGATCCTATAAAGAGATGACATAATAATTTAATAGGAGAAATTTAACATAAATAATTATTAAGCTATGATAAGAAAGTAACTATAAGCATGAAAAGACAACTCTATGTGTACCCTAGGGCTGGGAGAACGTCCCAAAGAAAATCAAATTTGTAAGGGAGGCCTGATCCCCAAAGCTGGGATATATACCTCATTGGAAAAGGTGAGATTACAGCCCACTGAAAGGCTAAGAAGATCCCTGGGTTACCAAGAGAAGAGTTTTGCCACAATTGTCAGGGGGGCACATAGAGCAAGTTAGGGCACTGCTCTGAGCTTAAGGTCCAGTGTGTATAATGTTCACATTGAGTGAGTTACAGAAAACAAACTTTTGGGTGTGGTGGTGCTATCTATCGCTGATGGAGGACCCTGC
Organism: Neofelis nebulosa; assembly: GCF_028018385.1. Lineage (NCBI taxonomy): Eukaryota > Metazoa > Chordata > Mammalia > Carnivora > Felidae > Neofelis > Neofelis nebulosa. The sequence continues at coordinate 31,310,053 of NC_080795.1, forward strand.
TCGGATGTAGGGACACTTGTGCTGTCATGAGGCCTGGAGCACACAGTGTCCAAAACAGGAGGACCCTGAAAGGTTGATCACTAGGCAGGGGCTAGAAATGAAAGACTGCCAAGAGACTGAGCATTCAGAGTGTATGGCACAACACCACCAGATGTTCTTGTATACTCACAAGGTTAATCGACTACATGTTGTATCAGGAGACAGAATTCAGTCCATTATCAGAACAGAGGCTCTGAAATGTAAGTCTGGAGCTGAGAACCAATTCACTCGTAACTGGTATAGACTCCTCCTTGGTTACTTAGTTTCCATATACATCTTACACCACATTTCAACTCCCATCCATAAGTCGGATTCCATTTTTTCTTTTTATCCCATATTCAACTAGTCTTAAGGACGTCATAGGCATGGATTGTGGAAGAGAAGACAATGTGACCAGAATTGGTATCAAAGGAGTCTTAGCTGACTGGTTATACAACTCACCTGTACCTTCTGGACCTGCCCAAGCACAGTGCCTTACATACATTTTCATTTGATGTTTGCTGCTGCCGTACCTACTCAACCTTATGATTAGGTGGGTCAGATAATACCAGGTTCATGATGGGAAGCTCAGGCCACCTGAAGTTGAATGGTTAGACTTTTAGTATTTACCAAAGCATAATAGTAAATAGAAGCTTTTTTTTTTTTTTTTTTTTTTTTTTTTTTTAACCAGAGAATGGTTATCCAAAGAAAAGGGCATAGATTTGCTCTAAAATCCTATAGGTCTGCACTATGATCCTCCTGTTGGGGCTTGTTGGATCTGTATCAGATCTTCATTTGTGACAAGTCTTTCTAATATTATTGGATCTATTGGTAATAAAGCCCAAGTGGCTGAGTGACTAGTATTGGCATCTGGTATTACTGCAAAGTCTGTGTGCTGTTCTGATACCCACTTGAAACTGGATGAGTCTGTATATGACTCAAAGTGGCACACTCAGACAGTGTTTATGTTGCCTCCAAAATTACAGAAGGCCTACCAAGCATATGCCTGATTTTTTCTTGATACATGGTGCAAACTGCAGCAACTTGTCTTTCACCTTGGGAAGGCTATTTCATTAATCCCATATATCATTAATCCTCCAGGAACTTCCCTGACAGAGTGGCCCCTGATTTTTGGAGGAATTAACTCCCACCCGTGAGTTTCCAAATGTCTAGTAAGATACAAAAGTAACATTTTCCAGCTTATCAGTTCTTAACAGGATAATATTCTCAACATAGTGGACCAGTGTGATGTTTTGTGGAGTGCTACAATGATTAACATCTCTGGGGACTGTATTGTAACAGAGAGCCAGATAGTTTATGTAGTCTTGAGGCAATAATGTGAAGTTACATCATGGGCCTCAGAAGTAAAAGCAAACTACTTCAAGTGGCCCTTGCTCATTTGTAAGAGAAAAAAAAAAAAAAAAAAAAGCCCGGTAAATGGCTGGATGCAAAAGACCAGGGGATATGTTGATTTTCTCCAGTAAAGATACTACACTAAGAACAGCAACTACAGGGGGTCCCTGGCTGGTTCAGTCGGTTAAGCATCTGACTTTGGCTCAGGTCATGATTTCAAAGCTCATGAGTTTGGCTCCACATTGAGCTCTGTGCTGACAGCTCAGAGTCTGGAGCCTGCTTCGGATTCTGTGTCTCCCTTTCTCTCTGCCTCTCTCCTGCTCATGTTGTGTCTCTCTCTCTCTCTCTCTCTCTCTCTCTCTCTCTCTCAATGAATAAACAGTAAAAGAAAGAAAGAAAGAAAGAAAGAAAGAAAGAAAGAAAGAAAGAAAGAAAGAAAGAAAGAAAGAAAGAAAGAAAGAAAGAAAGAAACAGCAGCAAGACTAGAACAGCAGTCATCACCTGATAATGTTTATGATGGTCCACACTCATTTTCCAAGATCCACCTGGCATCAGGAGTCAAACTGAGGGGTTAAATGGTCTGAAATAGGTATCAACACTCTGTGGTTTTCTTTCTGGTTTACATACTTGGACGGGAAAGTTTCAGGAGCTCTCACTTAGCAGATAGAATAGCTCTCACCCTATGAGTCAGAAACCCAATGTGCAGGTACTTCCAATTATTAAGTATGCCTATTCCAATTACAGGTTCAGGAACTGAGAGAAAAACACACAAGAGGCCTGTGGACCAACTGAACCCACTTAGAGTCTGACTTAACTCTCTATCTATCACCAGAGCACCATATGTCTCCACTTTGATAGACCACAGTAGAATTTTGGGTCACCAACAATTACTGTTCATTTAGAACAAGTGTCTCAAAATCTCTAAAAGGTATGGTATTTCCCATTCAGTTACTTTTGTCCATGGCCATAGCCCTTTGAAGAAAGCTCAGTGGAAGATTTATTGTGTGTACATATGGCAGTGGTCCATATTGGCAGAGAAGATAGTAAAGAGTGAATTTGGCACTGAGAGGCGATAAATTGATACCTGGCACAGAGTTTGAAGAGAATGTAGAGGATTTCTAAATGAAGGCTTAGTAAAATGTAGAAATTTTAATATTGAAGACAACTTATTTTCTAAGGAGAGGAAATGTCAAGTAAGAGGAATGTTTCTTTTAAGGAGTAAATATTGATACTGTATTGTAAAACATAAGATACTAATTCACACTCAATGTATAATAAGATTAATAGTGTCAAGGAATGTGTCCTAGGAATACTATTCATCCTACTAGGTCTGGGCATGTATTTGACACGTAATAAGATTGTACTGAATGTATTTCTCTTCCCAATGAGGTTAGATTATATAAATATTTCTCCTGGCTAAACTATATGAAAGCACCTGTTCTGGTGGGGTGTGGAATAAAAGTTTCAGCTGTGGACATATTTTATTAAAATAATGATACTGAACTATAAGCACTTCAATCTTTCTTGATTTCTACCATTCATTTTATCATGTCTGTTAACAACTCTTTATTAACATCAGATGGCAAACATTTGATAATTACACCCAGATAAAATTGAATAAATATATTGTTGTAGCTGATACTGTTACCTTGTTAATGGCAACTTAGATGTTGGTGAATCTAGATTAAGTTAGAGTCTTCCTTATTGCTGGAGCATATTTGAGAATAAGAAATAAAAAATAAATAAAAAATAGTAATTTCAGTATATTTATGAACATTATATAAATGATACAATAAATATCAGTGAAGTGAATGATAAAATGAGTGATTTTCTATCACTATGAAGAAAATCTATCCTTGATATTTTTATTTCCTTACTTGATTGCAACTAGGCTATTAAGCCTGAAAAAAAGATACAAGAATGTCTGAATTAACTGATTTAATGTTTCCTTTATTTAGAAAAAATAATTGAGCAATTTAAAAAAATATACATGAGCCAGTGTGTAATTCAATTACATAAAATCTATTAACATTTAATAAATAGAAAAAATAGCAATGCTAACCTTTGTATTACATCAAAATTAGTTTTATAAAGTCAACATTTTATTAACAGAATACATTTCAAAATTATTCTAGGATGTCATGTAGACATATTTCCATAATAAAACAGAAACATATCAGTGAGCATTTATTTCTAACAGAGCGAAAATACAGAATTAAATGTATGTACAATATATATGTACCCTAATAACTGGTCTTATGGGGAGAAAATGGTGATGTTCTTTCTGCCAATGATTAAGTAGTATAGATTTTTTAAGTTAATTGATTATAGACTATTGGAAATGTATGGCTATCTGTATGTCCATAGTTAAACTGAGAAAGATGGAAGGGGTAGGTGATTCCAGTTTCCAGAAGAATTAGCATTTTAATGCAATGCTACAGGGCATGACCTTATGGATATATCATGGCAAATTGTTTATGGCTGGACAATTCACTTCTATTTAAATTATGCACATTCACAATTTCTATTATATAGGTAAAAACAGCTCTGAAACCTTGATGCAGAGTATTCATTAGATAAATCATTTTAAATCATTTAAGCCAGTGAATCCAGAGGAAATAATAAATGAATTTTGGTATTTCTTCAAACCTGGTAAATATATTTATTGATTATAAAATCTAAATAAAATAGTGTTTAGAAAGTGAATCCTCAGGGAATAAACTTTTTTATAGCTCACCTTGTTCAAAATAGTCTAACTGACATGGAATTATTGGAGATTTAAACTATTACCTCACAAAAACTTCTTCACATTTTAAAATGTAAGTTATCTAATGTTAACCTTTCTTATTTTCTCAGTTTTCCTACATGTATCACCTACTATGTAAAATGGACTCAATTTTTATATTCATTTTAATATAACTTATGTAAATTATATTAATTTATATTAATTAACCAGGCTAGTTTTATTTATATTTTTATTTTTATATTTATTTATTTATTTATTTATTTATTTATTTATTTATTTATTTATTTTTTATATGTGAAATTTATTGTCAAATTGGTTTCCATACAACATCCAGTGCTCATCCCAACAGGTGTCCTCTTCAATGCCCATCACCCACCCTCCCCTCTCTCCCACCCCCCATCAACCCTCAGTTACTTCTCAGTTTTTAAGACTCTCTTATGTTTTGGCTCCCTCCCTCTCTAACCTCTTTTTTTTTTTTCTTCCTCTCCCCCATGGTCTTCTAAGTTTCTCAGGATCCACATAGGAGTGAAAACATATGGTATCTTTCTCTGTATGACTTATTTCACTTAGCATAACACTATCCAGCTCCATCCACGTTGCTACAAAAGGCCATATTTCATTCTTTCTCATTGCCATGTAGTACCCCATTGTGTATATAAACCACAATTTCTTTATGCATTCATCAGATGATGGACATTTAGGCTCTTTCCATAATTTGGCTATTGTTGAAACTGCTGCTATAACATTGGGGTACAAGTGCCCCTATGCATCAGCACTCCTGGATCCCTTGGGTAAATTCCTAGCATGCTATTGCTGGGTCATAGGGTAGATCTATTTTTAATTTTTTGAGGAACCTCCACACTGTTTTCCACAGTGACTGTACCAGTTTGCATTCCCACCAACAGTGCAAGAGGGTTCCCGTTTCTCCACATCCTCGCCAGCATCTATAGTCTCCTGATTTGTTCATTTTGGCCACTCTGACTGGCATGAGGTGGTATCTGAGTGTGGTTTTGATTTGTATTTCCCTGATGAGGAGCAACGTTGAGCATCTTTTCATGTGCCTGTTGGCCATCGGGATGTCTTCTTTAGAGAAGTGTCTATTCATGTTTTCATTTCATTTCATTCATTTCTTCATTGGACTATTTGTTTTTCAGGTGTGGAGTTTGGTGAGCTCTTTATAGATTTTGGATACTAGCCCTTTGTCCGATATGTCATTTGCAAATATCTTTTCCCATTCCATCGGTTGCCTTTTAGTTTTGTTGATTGTTTCCTTTGCAGTGCAGAAGCTTTTTATCTTCATGAGGTCCCAATAGTTCATTTTTGCTTTTAATTCCCTTGCCTTTGGGGATGTGTCAAGTAAGAAATTGCTGCGGCTGAGGTCAGAGAGGTCTTTTCCTGCTTTCTCCTCTAGTGTTTAGATGGTTTGCTGTCTCACATTCAGGTCCTTTATCCATTTTGAGTTTATTTATGTGAATGGTGTGAGAAAGTGGTCTAGTTTCAATCTCTGCATGTTGCTGTCCAGTTCTCCCAGCACCATTTGTTAAAGAGACTGTCTTTTTTCCATTGGATGTTCTTTCCTGCTTTGTCAAAGATTAGTTCGCCATACTCTGTGGGTCCAATTCTGGAGTCTCTATCTATTCCATTGGTCCATGTGTCTGTTTTGTGCCAATACCATGCTGTATTGATGATGACAGCTTTGTAGTAGAGGCTAAAGTCTGGGATTGTGATGCCTCCCGCTTTGGACTTCTTCTTCAAAATTACTTTGGCTATTCAGGGTCTTTTGTGGTTCCATACAAATTGTAGGATTGCTTTTTCTAGCTTCAAGAAGAATGCTGGTGCAGTTGTGATTGGGATTGCATTGAATGTGTAGATTGCTTTGGGTAGTATTGACATTTTGACAATATTTATTCTTCCAATCCATTAGTATGGAATGTTTTTCCATTTCTTTATGTCTTCTTCAATATCCTTCATAAGCTTTCTATAGTTTTCAGCATACAGATAGATCTTTTACATCTTTGGTTAGGTTGATTCCTAGGTATTTTATGATTTTTGGTGTAATTGTGAATGGGATCAGTTTCTTTATTTGTCTTTCTGTTGCTTCATTATTAGTGTATAAGAATGCAACTGATTTCTGTACATTGATTTTGTATCCTGCGACTTTGCTGAATTCGTGTATCAGTTCTATCAGACTTTTGGTGGAGTCTATCGGGTTTTCCATGTACAATATCATGTCATCTGCACAAAGTGAAAGCTTGACTTCCATCTTTGCCAATTTTGATGCCTTTGATTTCCTTTTGTTATCTGATTGCTGATGCTAGCACTTCCAACACTATGTTAAGCAACAGCGGTGAGAGTGGACATCCCTGTCATGTTCCTGATATCAGGGAGAAAGCTCTCAGTTTTCCCCATTGAGGATGATGTTAGCTGTGGGCTTTTCATAAATGGCTTTTATGATGTTTAAGTATGTTCCTTCTATCCCAACTTTCTTGAGGGTTTTTATTAAGAAAGGATGCTGAATTTTGTCAAATGCTTTTTCTGCATCAATTGACAGGATCATATGGTTCTTATCTTTTCTTTTATTAATGTGATGTATCACGTTGATTGATTTGCGAATGTTGAACCAGCCCTGCATCCCAGGAATGAATCTCACTTGATCATGATGAATAATTCTTTTTATATGCTGTTGAATTCAATTTGCTAGTATCTTACTGAGAATTTTTGCATCCATATTCATCAGGGATATTGGTCTGTAGTTCTATTTTTTTGCTGGATCTCTGTCTGGTTTAGGAATCAAAGTAACACTGGCTTCATAGAATGAGTTTGGACGTTTTCCTTCCCTTTCTATTTTTTGGAATAGCTTGAGAAGGATAGGTATTATCTCTGCTTTAAATGTCTGGTAGAATTCCCCTGGGAAGGCATCTGGTCCTGGACTCTTATTTGTTGGGAGATTTTTGATAACTGATTCAATTTCTTTGCTGGATATGGATCTGTTCAAGCTTTCTATTTCCTCCTGTTTGAGTTTTGGAAGTGTGTGGGTGCTTAGGAATTTATCCATTTCTTCCAGGTTGTCCAGTTTGTTGGCATATAATTTTTCATAGTATTCCCTGACAATTGCTTGTACCTCTGAGGGATTGTTTGTAATAATTCCATTTTCATTCATGATTTTATCTATTTGGGGCCTCTCCCTTTTGTTTTTGAGAAACCTGGCTAGAGGTTTATCAATTTTGTTTATTCTTTCAAAAAACCAACTCTTGGTTTATTGATCTGCTCTACAATTTTTTTAGATTCTATATTGTTTATTTCTGCTCTAATCTTTATTATTTCTCTTCTTCTGCTGGGTTTAGGCTGTCTTTGCTATTCTCCTTCTATTTCCTTTAGATGTGCTGTTAGATTTTGTATTTGGGATTTTTCTTGTTTCTTGAGATAGGCCTGGATTGCAATGTATTTTCCTCTCAGGACTGCCTTCGCTGCGTCCCAAAGCGTTTGAATTGTTGTATTTTAATTTTCTTTTTTTCAATATACTTTTTAATTTCTTCTCTAATTGCCTGGTTGACCCATTCATTCTTTAGTAGGGTGTTCTTTAACCTCCGTGCTTTTGGAGGTTTTCCAGACTTTTTCCTGTGGTTGATTTCAAGCTTCATAGCATTGTGGTCTGAAAGTATGCATGGTATGATTTCAATTCTTGTATACTTATGAAGGGCTGTTTTGTGACCCAGTATGTGATCTATCTTGGAGAATGTTCCATGTGCACTCGAGAAGAAAGTATATTCTGTTGCTTTGGGATGCAGAGTTCTAAATGTATCTGTCAAGTCCATCTGATCCAATGTATCATTCAGGGCCCTTGTTTCTTTATTGACTGTGTGTCTAGATGATCTATCCATTGTTGTAAGTGGAGTATTAAAGTCCCTTGCAATTACCACATTCTTATCAATAAGGTTCCTTATGTTTGTGATTAATTGTTTTATATATTTGGGGGCTCTTATATTCGGCACATAGACATTTATAATTGTTAGCTGTTCCTGATGGATAGACCCTATAATTAGTATATAATGGCCTTCTTCATCTCTTGTTACAGCCTTTAAAGTGTAGTTTGTGTGATAAAAGTATGGCTACTCCAGCTTTCTTTTGATTTCCAGTAGGATGATAGATATTTCTCCATCCCCTCACTTTCAATCTGAAGGTGTCCTCAGGTCTAAAAGAGTGTCTTGTAGACAGCAAATAGATGGATCTTATTTATTTATTTATTTATTTTTTTGTATCCATTCTGACACCCTGTGTCTTTTGGTTGGAGCATTTAGTCCATTTAAATTCAGTGTTATTATAGAAAGATACGGGTTTAGAATCATTGTGATGCGTGTAGGTTTCATGCTTGTAGGGATGTCTCTGGTACTTTGTGGTCCTTGCAACATTTCACTCATAGAATCCCCCTTAGGATCTCTTGTAGGTCTGGTTTAGTGGTGATGAATTCCTTTAGTTTTTGTTTGTTTGGGAAGACCTTTATCTCTCCTATTCTGAATTACAGACTTGCTGGATAAAGGATTCTTGGCTGCATATTTTTTTCTGTTCATCACATTGAGGATTTCCTGCCATTCCTTTCTCGCCTGCCAAGTTTCAGTAGATAGATCTGCCACTAGTCTTATCGGTCTCCCTTTATATGTTAGAGCGTGTTTATCTCTAGCTGCTTTCAGAATTTTCTCTTTATCCTTGTATTTTGCCAGTTTCACTATGATATGTTGTTCAGAAGATCGATTCAAGTTATGTCTGAAGGGAGTTCTCTGTGCCTCTTGGATTTCACTGCCTTTTTCCTTCCCCAGATCAGGGAAGTTCTCAACTATTATTTGTTCAATTACACCTTCAGCCCCTTTCTCTCTCTCTTCCTCTTCTGGAATTCCTATTATATGAATATTGTTCTGTTTGATTGCATCACTTAGTTCTCTAATTCTCCCCTCATACTCCTGGATTTTTTTATCTCTCTTTTTCTCAGCTGCTTCTTTTTCCATACTTTTATCTTGTAATTCACCTATTCTCTCCTCTTCCTCTTCAACCCGAGCTGTGGTCGCCTCCATTTTATTTTGCACCTCATATATAGCATTTTTTAGCTCCTCATGACTATTTCTTAGTCTCTTGATCTCTATAGCAATAGATTCTCTGCTGTCCTCTATATTTTTTTCAAGCCCGCGATTAATTTTATGACTATTATTCTAAATTCTTTTTCCGTTATATTGCTTAAATTGTTTTTGATCAATTCGTTAGCTGTCGCTACTTCCTGGAGTTTCTTTTGAGGAGAGTTCTTCCGTTTCATCATTTTGGGTAGTCCTTGGGTGGTGTAGAACTTCAGGGCACTTTGTGCTGTCTGGAGTAACTTGTGTTGGTGGGCGGGGCCACAGTCAGACCTGATGTCTTTCTCAGCCTACCGCTGGCGCCACAGTTAGACTGGTGTGTACCTTATCTTCCCCTCTTACAGGGGCAGGACTCACTGTAGAGTGGTGTGGGCCCTGTCCAGGCTACTTGAACACTGCCAAGCTTGTGGTGTTGCTTGATGGGATCTGGCGTATTGGCCGGGGTGGATCTGCAAGGTGCACAGGGGAGAGGGGCAGGCTTAGCTAGCTTTGCCTTGGTGGTCCCCACAGGAGGGGCCCTACAGCACCAGGAGGGAGGCAGGCAGACCCGTGGGAGGAATGGATCCACAGAAGCACAGCGTTGGGTGTTTGCACGGGGGATGGGAGAGGGAGATGGTGCTGGCCAGAGCCTTTTTCCCCTGTGGAGCTGAGCTCTGTCTTCCAGGGCTCAACATCTCTCCCTCCCAGTGTCCTCTTGACCTACCGCTCTCCGAGCAGAGCTGTTGACCTATAACATTCCAGATGTTAAGTCCTGCTGGCTGTCAGAACTCTCCCAGTCTGGCCCCTCCGCTTTTCCAAGCCAGACTCGGGGATTCTGCCTTGCTGGGCGGGCTGCCCCTCCACTGCCCTGGCTCCCTCTGGCCAGTCTGTGTAGCACGCACCACCTCTCTGCCCTTCCTACCCTCTTGCATGGGCCTCTTGTCAACACTTGGCTCCAGAGAGTCCATTCTGCTAGTCTTCTGGTGGTTTTCTGGGTTATTTAGCAGATGTGGGTGAGATCTAAGCGATCAGCAGGATGAGGTGAGCCCAGTGTCCTCCTACACCGCCATCTTCTCTCTGTCTAAGCAGGCTAGTATTAAATTAAAGTAAGAAATTATGGATTCATGTGAATCTAGCATCTCATTACACGGTAACAACTCTTTTCCATTTATGACAAGAAACACTATTTTCCTACACAGTTTCCTCTAGCAAAATATTTTGCTGACTAAACTTAGTTATACTGTTTAAATGATATCATTATGAAAATATGTTTAGCAAGGCATTATTCAAGTTAATTTAACAAAGTTAAATTTTGTGCATTTTTTAAACCTAAAAAACATTTTAAATTCTTCTAAGCATAATTGTGTCACAATAGTTCTGAAATAAAATCAAGGTAGGGACTAAAATTTGCATATTTAGGATGCAATATAAGGTCATGAAAATATTTTTAAAAGTCTACTTTTGTACTGTTATGCCTTTATCCCAGTTTTTTCTTTTACTTTGAAATGGGAGTTTTGAATTTAATCCTTTTTTGTTTGTTTCATTAAAGAGCAACTGAAAATCAATTAGTATAGTCTAATAAAATGTGTATTTTATAGAAAAAGAAATTCTAAATTTGGAAAGAAACTATTTCTTTGAATTTTAACAAAAATTTTTATTATACTGCTTCAGAAATTTTACCAAAAATATTTAGATATTGTTTTGACATATCAAACATACTAAAAGTGTTAACCCATGAAATAGACAGCATAGTTGTACATCATATGATAAATAAAGAGACAAGGAATCAGAAATAACTCTTCTAATACTTCCTGCCACTAATCTCTTGAAATCTATATAACACCACCATAATTAGTGCTATAATAAGGGCACCATTGGGCTATGTGTGTTTGTGTTTGTGTGTGTGTGTGACAGACAACAGTGAGAAAATTATTTCTGTCAAAGCTTAAAGGAAGCACAAGGAAATTTCCCAGATATATAAAATAAAAACAAAAAAATAAATGCTTGTCATCACCAATCTTTGCATTTTCATATTAAATAAAACAATTTTTTAAATGTTTGTTTTTTTAATTTGAGAATGAGTGACTGGGGCAAGGCAGAGAAAGGGACACAGAGAATCCCAAGCAGGTTCCACAGTGTCAACCCATAGCCTGACACAAGGCTCAAACCCACAAATCATGAGGTCACAACCTGAGTAGAAGCCAAGAGTCATACAGTTAACCTACTGGGCTACCCAGGCACCCTTTAAAAAAAACAACTTAATCATTTAAAAGGATAAGTTATATTTCAATAATAACTTGTTGAATGATTTCTACCTGTATAGAATCAGGTTTTAAAGCAACGATCAAAAACTAAATTACTTAATCCAATAAATCATGTGAATATTACCTCCCATCTCTTTTTCAGGTGAGGTAAATCAAGAAAGACATAAAGACATTCTGACCTCAGAGAGGTTAAATAATCTCATGCAACTTTCCAAGTTCCAAATGACAACTGTGATGCATATATCACAAAGCAGGAGATTGGAGTTACCTCTTTCTTTGGTAGAAACTGAAGAAAATATCTCCATTTTGGATTGCATAGTGAAAAAAACTGGCTGGTCACTCAGTTGTTCTGAATGATCTATGACAACCTCTGTTTGCAACAGACAAAACCCTTCCAATCAATCTTTCAGTACATCATTTTTTTCTTTCTTTTCTTTCTTTCTTTCTTTCTTTCTTTCTTTCTTTCTTTCTTTCTTTCTTTCTTTTTTTCTTTCTTTCTTTCTCTTTTAATCAACTTTATTGAGGTATAATTGACCAATAAAATTATAAGATATTTGCAGTGTACATCATGGTGATGTTACATATTTGTAAATCTTAAAAGGACTTATCCTCATCTAGTTAATTAAGTAATTAACTTATTTATTTATTTATATTTTTATTAAGACCATTTAAGTTCTACACTCTTACCAATTTCAATTATACAATTCAGCAAAGTTGCAGGATACAAATCGCACAAAAACCAGTTACATTTCTAACAATGAACTATCGCAAAGAAAAATTAGGGAAACAATTCCACTTACAGTTGCATCAAAAATAAGAAAATACCTAGGACTAAATTTATTCAAGGAGTTAAAAGATCTCTACATTGATAACTGTTATAAGACACTGATGAAAGAAATTGAAGAGGACAGAAATAAATGGAAAGATATTTCATGTTAAGTTTAAAAGCAAAGATTAGGAGATATAAGAATATTTAATATTATTTTCAATATGTGCCAGTAAACTTCAAAACATATATACACATACACACAACTGTATGTGTCTAACTGTTGAGAGTGGTTTCCTCTTGGAAGGGAGGTTTGAGGAAGAAATGAAAGCAGAACATTTTTACTGTTATATTATTGTTATGACGTCAAAATGCTTTCAGCGCTTTAAACCTGAATAGGTTTAATGTCATAATTTAATGAAAATAAAAATTAACATTAATTAAATTAAAGAATAATTCCATGTTTTCAAAAAATAATAAATACAATAATTTAAGTAAATTGAATAACTGAATACATATATTGCTGGAAATTACAGCAGTGAGTTTAACTTTTTCCATTAATTTGCAAGATACCCTCAACTTATATTTCATTAATTATCCTCAGCAAATTATTGTCCCAGTTTGACATTCCTTAGGCATTACCCTGCGTTAAGAACTCTGCTCCACTACTCGGTAAATTCTCCTGGAATGTAAATTGATTTTAATATTAATCTTACCAAAATATAATTAGGGAGTTGACCCTGGAGCACTATCATCAAACTTTTGCATAAGAACCCATAATTTTATGGGTGCTGTATACTCCATAATGAGGATCTTTAAAAAGATGTATTTTTACTCATTTCATCTCTACTGGAGTTATTTTTAATGATTTATTGGATTTTTAATGAGATAATTAATAATACATGATACTCATCTCTGGCAAAGCCCCAAATAATTTGTGTTAAAATACTTAAAATTACAGTAGAAACAAAATTAACACAGAGAATAAATACAAGTCATAAAATATAGTTTAAAAAGGAATGAATTATTTACTTTTGAACACATCAATAGAAAAATAACATATACACTGCCAAAAACGTTTTCAAAAAGGCATGAAATGTCTAATAAATATGAATAATGAGAGAAATTTTTATCCTCAAATTTACAGACCGTAGATATTGTTATAATAATGCTCCATTGGTCATGAGTGTATTGGAACCACTCACAACCCTTCAAAATCTATTTTGGTCAACAAGTAAATATGCTACCAAGAAAATTACATAATGGATATCAAATTGCAGAATATATATTTGAAATAATTGCCTTTTTATATTATCAAAGCTATGTTCCTTTCTATCTTCCTATTTCCCTCCCTTCCTTCTGTTCATCTTTCTTTCTTCCTTTCTTTCTTTGGTAAACAGAAAGGCTACATTTAACAAGCATTAAGCTACATGAATAAGAATACACAGATGAATTAGCATATTTCCTGTCTTCATCTAGTTAATATTTAAGCAATCATTCAAGAAAATCCTTTGATTTATTTTATAAAAATTATATAGATATTGCAAACGAGAACCAAAATCTCTTTGTGACTGGAAACTTTTGTTTCCAGATACATTTGAGTGTCTAGGAAAGGAGTTGCAAACTTTTTCTTAAAAGATCAAATAGTAAATATTTTAGGCTTCACATTCTCTGTGTCAATTGTGAAAGAATCCATAGATAATAAACAAATTAACACATTTTGTTGTTGGCCTCTGATCAAGAAAAATGCCTGCTCATTTGAGGAGCTGAATGGATGCATGGTGACAGCCACATACATTGATTCAGTATACCATCATAACTACTTTTCACCGTCTCATGTAGGTACATTTTCATGTAACACTGAATTGTATATAAAGACAGTTGTCAAATAAAGACAAATCCAGAGTTTCAATAAATTGAAATTTTATTCCAAAAGAATATTGCACTAGGGAGAATGTTCTAATCTCCAGAAATCTGGAAGCATTTCAAAATAAAACAGAAAAAAAGGGTTTTTATTTTATAAGAAGGGATAAGTAATATTTTGCAGACACTTTAAGGGGACATTGGGTAATTAAAGGAGAACATGATTATGGTTTGACAGGAAATTTGTCTCCCGTTGTTAGAAGATACTCAGGATAAGCTGACAAGGGGCACGTTCTCCTTTTTATTGTGTGCTCAGTCTTGGAGACAGCCTAAAGTTCAGGCATCTAAAGGGAGGAGAGATGCCTGACCAATATCGATTGGGTTAAGCAGAACAGAGGATAAAAATGAGCGACCCTGAGCGTTTAATCACAGACTGTAATTGTTACTTTAACCCTTTTGGATTCTGGAATTCTGTACTCACCTGGCCTTCATCTCATTTCACTGGCTGCTCCTTCTCCATCTCCTTTCTAATTCACCTTGTGTTAGTGACTGAAAATAATGACAATTTTAAAAAGAAAAGAAAAATTCATGATACCTATCATTTGAGTGAAAGCAAAATCAGGAGGGGCGCTGGGATGGCTCAGTCGGTTAAGCGTCAGACTTCAGCTCAGGTCACGCATGATCTCGTGGTCCATGAGCTCAAGCCCTGAGTCAGGCTCTGTGCTGACAGCTCAGAACCTGGAGCCTACTTCGGATTCTGTGGATCTCTCACTTCCTGCCCCTACCCCACTCATACTCTGTCTCTCTCTCTCTCAAAAATAAATAAACATTAAAAAAAAAAGCAAAATCAGGCATGTGAAGTCGTAGGAAAATACAACCAATGAAATGGCAAAATATATCAGTTAATAGACACCATTCCAGAAATGAGAAGAATGTTAATAATAGTAGGCAAGCAAATATATTATAAATAAGCTTCATTTGTTCAAAAAGATAAAACATGAATATAAGAAAATAAATGGATGATATACATAAGACTCATACTGAATTCAGCTGATGAAAAATTACTGAGATGAGATATACCTAGCAAATTACACTATGGAATCAAACGTTAGGGAACACAAACCCTAGCAATAGAAACTACTTAAAATGAAAAATAGAGGGGAAGAAATACCAATCAAAATAAAGCAGACCATCAGTGAATTTTTGAACAATAAGGTCCCAAAAGAAGGGAAGCTATAATGGCTGGGAACATTTCAAAAATTTGTGGAAAACTGTAAATCCATAGATCTAAGTATTTCCAATGGACTCCAAGCAGAAGACACTTAATGAAAACCATGCAAATGTACATCATACTACTGTGATGAAAACCAATTATGAAGAGAATGATTGAAAGTATTCAGAGAAGGGACGCCTGGGTGGCTCAGTAAGTTAAGCGTCTGACTCTAGCTCAGGTCATGATCTCGCGGTTTTTGAGTTGGAGCCCTGTGCCAAGCTCAGAGCCTGGAGCCTGCTTCAGATTCTATGTCTCACTCTCTCTCTGCCCCTCCCCTGCTCACGCTTTCTCTCTCTGTCTCTCCAAAATAATAAATAAATGTTAAAAAAAATTGAAAGTATTCAGAGGAAAAAGACATATATACAAAGTAACAAAATTAGAAAAACAGCTGACAATTCAAGGCAGAACACAATGGAAAAAAAATATCCCCCAAATTCTAATAGAAAATGAAGAATAAATTTGAATTACATAGATACTAATATTTACTTTTAAAAATGAAATGAAAATAATTTGAAACACATAAAAACTGATATAATGCATCAGCTGGACAGTACTGCCAGTGACAATAAAGAAAGATCTTCAGACAGATATAAAAATAATGTGAACCAAATAGGATCCACTTAAAAAGAAAAAAAAACAATGTAAAAGGTAAATATTTGGGTAAAAATTTAAAGCATTTTTCTTATTTTTTATATATCTGCATAAGAAAAGTCTTTAAAGGAAAATAATAAGATGGCATGTGGATTTCATACATTAAATAAAATAGCACATAGAGTAGCACAAAGCTGAAGAAGAAATTGGAATCATAGTATGTTAAGGTTCTTATACTGTATGTGAAGTATTATATACTATTGCTAGAAGGTAAACCATGACATATTAAAGTTATATTCTATAAAACCCACAGCAATTATTAGGAATTCTGTAAAAATAAAAAAAAATATGTGATACAGGTAAAAAGCAAGTAAAAGTCCTAAAAAAACAACCATGAAAATATATTCAATTAAGCAAAAGGGAGAAATAGAAGAAGGATTGGGAGAAAGAAGAGAGATGAGACAAATACGAGACAAGTAACAAGATAAATTCAAAAAACTATATTGATATTCACATCAAACACAGTAGTCTGAAAACACCAATTAAGATTGTTGGATTGAATAAAAATAAAACTTCTTACTATAAGCAACCTACAGGAAACCCATTTTTAATACAAAAGACACAAATAAATGAAAAGTAATAGGACAGGAAAAGATATGCCAGCGAACAGTAAATCGAAACATAACTGGATTGACCACGTGTGAAGAAACAATCTGACTATGGATAAGAAATTGCTTACCCATCCATTTATAGTTCTTAGTAGATTTCTTCTCATTTTTTTTCAAAAGAAATTAAATAAATTATAAAAGAAATGGTGATACCTACAGATAGCATTTCATTTGTGTGGAGTTGTTATTTTCTTCCTTAAACTTACTCCTGTTTCAGCAAGAGCACAAGTTAATAACTAAAGTGCTAACACTTCATTTGAGATGTACAAGCCAAAGATAATGAGTTGATGAAAAAAAAAATGAAGCAAAGAAAGATATGAAGCAGTGTGATTATATTATTATGCTGTCTACCTGAAGAGACAGTGAGTTGCAGACAAAGTTGCTGTGGAAGGACTGAAAGGAGAAACTACACCACTCATTGTACCAGGTTAAAGACAAAGGAGGAAGCATGTTTCTCCTGGCTCTCTCTCCTCTCTTACTTCCTGTTGCTTATGGTACATCCCAAGTGGGAACCATCTTCTATACTCTTTTTTGTTCAATGTTCATGAAATTAGATTCCAAAACCTGCCTGATGTTTGTTTTACTGAAGTCCATAAGTGAGAAAGACAACCTTACATAAGTAATCTGTGAGACAAGATAAAGAAGAATGTAGTTGGGGAAGGCTGAGTAACGGCACAAAGTTTACGTATCATATATTTGCCAACTTTATGTTTTCCTTTACCCCCTTATTTCCAAACTTCAGTGCCCCAGCCTCTTTTCAGGAAGAGAGATTCGTTATATGCAATTCTTAATGTACCTCTGAACCAATTCATCTTATCGGCACTGTTGTACATAAGCTACTTCTACTCCTCAAAATACCATCTTACATTAAATGGAGAAAAGTTGGAGGGGAGTGCCTGGGTGGCTCAGTTAAGCATCCGACTACGGCTCAGGTAATGAACTCATGGTTAGTGAGTCTGAGCCCGCGTCAGGCTCTGTGCTGACAGCTCTGAGCCAGGAGCCTACTTCAGATTCTGTGTTTCCCTTTCTCTCTCTGCCCCTCCCCTGCTCATGCTCTGTCTCTCTCTCAAAAGTAAATAAACATTAAAAAAATTAAACAAATGGAGAAGAGCAATAAACCAAATACAGATTTGAGTAAGTTAAAACAATATTCTATGTAGAAATGGTAAAGAGAAATATATATATAATTGCATTTTATTTCAGTTTAAGGACCTGAGTTTTTATATTTGTTGTTGTTGAATATAATTAAGTCATTTTGCCTGTTTATTTTCAATGCTACATTTTGAATTGATTGAAAAATATTTAATGCTGTCACTGAAATGGATTCATTTTCTTCTGAGCAAACCACTTAGTCACTTGATATTCTCTTGTAGTGAGAGATTTATATGACAATATATTTCTTTTGGTAAACAAGCGACTGGCACAAAGAGAAGTGGAATGTCAGTGTTGGAAAGGACATTTAATTTCTCCTCTATGTATAAAAAGCTCGGTGTTGGCTGGGTTTCTGCACAGCAAATGTGAAAAATAAAATAGTGTATAGTCATTTTTGATTTTCCACCAAAAATGTCAAAGGAATGACATTTCTCTTTTATTTATTTATTTATTTGGTGCTAAGGCCTACAGTTTAAAACTATGAGATAAAAGTGAGGAGACAGACCAACCACTCTGTAAATTCAGAATGAGCAGTAGTACAAGCACCAGTAAAGTAATACAAGAGGAGAGATTAAATTTGGAATATGCTGATCATTTTTTTCATGACGATTTCCTAAATTTGGTCTATTAAACTTTTACACAAAAATATTATGTTCTAACTGGCAGGTTAAGACGCCCATAAGAAAGAATGATTATTTGGATTAATAGTTGAACCAGTTAAAATTAAGCAAAATAAACTGTACAAGCATCAAATAGTAAGGGCAGACATCAAATAGAAAACAATGAATAAAACTGAGTGGAGAGAAATACTGAATGCTAAGATAATAAAAATATTATTTTTAAAATGCTTCTAATGATAGAGTTAGATAATCAGGATCCAATAGTGCTATCAAAATATTCTGGGGTGTTGGGTGGCTCAGTTGGTTAAGCGTCTGACTCTTGATTTCAGCTCAGGTCATAGTCTTAGGGTTGTGAGGTCAAGTCCTGCATTGGGCTCCACATTGGGCATGGAGCATGCTTGAGATTCTCTCCCCCTTTCTCTCTGAAAAAATTAAGATAAAACAAATTAATATTTGTAGTAAAAAAAAAAATCAAACAATAATTAAATCACCAAAACCACATACCACATATTTCTAATTTTAGGGCAAAGTGAAATAATTTACACAACACAGGGCAAGTGACTTAACCTAAGTCACTTAAAAATAGTATTTAGAAATGATATTGAAAGCTAATAAAAGATTTAAAACTGTATATAAATACTGTAATGTGGTTAGAAATTTTGTAAGAAATTCTGAAACTTCTTCTATGTTATGCTTGTGTTGAACAAATAATTAATATATTGTATAGAATTAAAGCTAGGTTTTTCATGGAGAAAAATGTTACAAATAAGAAATGGGAGGAAGACAGCATGAGATCTTTGGTATTGGATTGGAATCAGAAGTATCAATATGAACTCATGTTTTATTTTATTTATTTTTATTTATTTATTTATTTTGAGAGAAACAGAGACAGCATGAGGCATGGAGGGACAGAGAGAGAGGGAAAGAGAGAGAATCCCACGCAGGCTCCCCATTGCCAATACAGAGCCTGGTGTGGCCTCAAACTCATGAAACCATGAGATCATGACCTGAGCTGAAACCAAGAGTCATACGCTAAACCAACTGAGTCACCTAGGCACCCCAATATGAACTCATATTTTAAGTCTAGATGTGATAAATTAATGATGATTATGATAGGTAAGTAGATAGGTAAATAGATAGATAGATAGATAGATAGATAGATAGATAGATAAATAAATGTGTTGGCTAGTATACAGCCAGATACAGCTAGATACAGGTATCTCTTAGGGTCTTTGAGCAATGACACTCTAATAGCACTGTGCATGTCTAGCGCCCAGATCTTGATACCTAAAGTCTATTCTTCAATAAAAGGAACCAAGGATTCTTGGAAAATTGTTAGATCCTGGTGCTGTGTATGGGAAAATATAAAATGAGTCTGGAGCATCTTGTAGCAGGAAGGATTCAAAAAGTTTAGGGGCACATTGAAAGGACACAGAGCTAGCAGAAAGAAGCTTCCAATGGCCAAAGATGGAACAATTTAAGCAACAAAATAAATTGATCATACTGTAATATAATCCATAATATTAAATCAGTATCCATGGGTCCATATTGTTATAAATAATTGATTAAAAGCATACAGTGGGGGGCGCCTGGGTGGCGCAGTCGGTTAAGCGTCCGACTTCAGCCAGGTCACGATCTCGCGGTCCGTGAGTTCGAGCCCCGCGTCGGGCTCTGGGCTGATGGCTCAGAGCCTGGAGCCTGTTTCCGATTCTGTGTCTCCTTCTCTCTCTGCCCCTCCCCCGTTCATGCTCTGTCTCTCTCTGTCCCAAAAATAAAAATAATAAAAAAAAAAAAAAAAAAAAAAAAAAAGCATACAGTGGGAAGAAGGGACAGCTGATCCTCACAGAACATTCCAATTAGTAAAAGTATAACAGAATTAGAGAAAGAAAAAAATCACCATTAGGGCACCACAGTAATAATTGTTGCAGGCAAGATCCACCAATGGAAGCTAAAATTATTGTACAAATATGGATGGGAAACAATATTTGTACAGTATCAAAGAATGTACCCCATGATGTTTGTTAGTGGCAAATATTAAAATAGTAACTTTATAGTTTAGAAACCAGCAGATACCACCTTAATAAAATGATGAAGTTTACATCAACCATCAGAATGCTTATTTATATCATATTTATATCACATAATTTTGTGGTAGTCTAGCTCAAAATAGAGAACCTCAATCAAATCGTAGGTGTCCATGAGAAAATCCTAATGGAGGATCATTCTTGTAAATAATGGCTCATACTCCTTGAAAGTGTCCAATTTTGAAAGATAAGGAAGGGCTGAAACTTGCCACAGAAAGGATGTGAAGGAGGTAGGTAAATGGGAGATGGGATCCTGGATTGGATCCTGGACTGGATCCTGGAGTGGAAAAAGAAAAAAATAAATAAATAAACCCAAAAAACCAAGTCTATTAGGGAACTCTGTACTATTTTAGTAGCTATATTTTAAAGCTAAAATTATGCCAAAATAACAAATAATAATAATTAATTCTAATTTAAAATTGTTATTGAACTCTATGAAAATCATTCGTGTTTCTTCTGTAATAAAAAGGAAATATTACAGGAACGACTGGGTGGCTCCGGCGGTTAAGCAGCCAACTTCGGTGCAGGTCATGATCTTGTGGTTCACAAGTTTGTGTCGGCCTCTGTGCTGACAGCTCGGAGCCTGGAGCCTGCTTCAGATTCTGTGTTTCCGTCTCTCTCTGCCCCTCCCCTGCAAATGCTCTGTCTCTCTCTCTCTCTCTCTCTCTCTCTCTCTCTCTCTCTCTCTCAAATACAAATTAAAAAAAAATAATAATGAAAAAAGAAATATTACAAATTATGTATCTTACCTGTGATGACAAATAGCTATCAATGGTATGTTACATTAAAAAGCCCAGACTTTATCCTTCTAATCTAAGTGTAGTTTTGTTCCAATTTTAGTATATGTGCTGCCGAAGCGAGCACTCTAAGTGTAGTTTTGAAAATGAATGACCAAGTAAATGTTCTTTAGGGGGGAAAAAACTGAATAAGAGAATATGTGTATGTATACATATTCACACACATACATAAAATATACATATATATGTTTTTACGTAAAAGATGTTTGTATGTCTCCAGTATTATGAGATTTAGCTGTCAAAAATTATACAAGGGTGCAGTCTGTGCCAAACATCCACACTGGCATATTTATTTTAAAAATAAACTGGGAAATATAATTTATTAACATTTCGAAAAAATCATTGAAAGAAAAAATGCATTGGATTTTGGCTCACTTTTTGAACATTTGTATATACAATATCC
Organism: Neofelis nebulosa; assembly: GCF_028018385.1. Lineage (NCBI taxonomy): Eukaryota > Metazoa > Chordata > Mammalia > Carnivora > Felidae > Neofelis > Neofelis nebulosa. The sequence goes on from NC_080795.1 coordinate 31,331,750, forward strand.
TCCAGATATCTTGACAGGAACCAACTGATATCATCAAAAGTAGAAATGTTTTAGCTAACATTTTAAACTCCTATGTAATTGATTCAATGAATCAGTGGACAGTATTCATATTTAGTAATTGACATCAACAGCACATGCTTGACATGAAGATCTGTTTATCATTTTTACGTTAAATATTAAGTTTTGAAACTCAATAAAAATTAAAATTTCAAATAAATAAACTTAGATTGAAACTCTAGAATCATCATATCACAAGATTTAATTTTGTATTTTATAATGTCATGAAATAGTCAAAATTTCCTATTTTAAAATGTTACCAATAATATTTTATAAAGAACAAAAGTGTTTTATAACATGCATAAATAAGTTATGTTTAATATATTATTCAATGATTATCTTAACTGTTTAATGTAAGTTTTAAAAATTGGGTGATATCAATATAATATTACTATTAATAAAATGACTACACATCTATAAGAGGATGGATTGTAACTAAAATAAGATACAGAATTAACAATAAAAAATGTTTAAGATCCACTACTTCAGTGTATTGTAAACATCTTCAGGGCAATTATCATGGCTTGTTCCCTGTTTGTCCTCCAAAGGTTAACCTAGTTCTTGGTATATAGTGTGTTCAAAATAAGTAATAATTATAGGAAAGAATTACTACCTTAAAGTTGAATGAATGAATGAATAAATGAAGCAGTCTTCACATTAACAGCTCAAGAAAATTACTATTTTCTCAGATAGGGATTAAAATCTAGGATTCCTGAGTTCCCTAGTGTTAAATCTTCAAGATCCTACGTTTTCCCAATGATTTCGTGTTCTATTTATCAATTGGTATCAAGATAGTTAGAAAATTTTGGTTGATTGGGCAGAGAAGGAAATGTTAAAGAGTAAGATAATTCAAGCACAAATATGTATAGGAATTGATTTCTACTAATTTTTCATACAAAAGTCTGTCAAGATGGCCAACAAATGAAAAGATGCTCAATATCAAAATTACAATGAGCTATCACCTCACATCTGTCATAATAGCTAAAATAGAAAAAAAAAAAAAACCAAACAAGCAACAAGTGTTGGTAAAGATTTGGAGGAAAGGAACTCTTGTGCACTGTTGGTGGTAATGCAGCCACTGTGGAAAACAGTATGGTGGTTCCTCAAAAATTTAAAAATAGAACTACCCTAGTAATCCAGTAATTGCACTACTGGGTATTCACCCAAATACAAAATTACTAATTCAAATGGATATATGCACCCATATGTTTATTGCAGGATTATTTACAATATCCAAAGGAAGCAGCCCAAGTGTCTATCAGTAGATGAATGGATAAAGAAGATCTGGTATGTGTGTGTGTGTGTGTGTGTGTGTGTGTGTGTATGCAATGGAATATTATTCGACATAAAGAAAAAAGAATGAAATCTCATCATTTGTAACAAAATGGATGGAGCTAGAGAGTATAATGCTAAGTGAAATAGTAGAGAAAGACAAATACCATATGATTTCAAACTCATATGTAGAATTTAAGAAACGAAACAAAGGAACAAAGGCGGGAACAAAAAAAGAGAGAGAGAGAGACAAACCAAGAAACAGACTCTTAACTGTAGAGAGCAAATTGATGGTTACCAGACGAGAACCGGGGGTGGAGGGGTGGGGGAGATAGGTGAAGTAGGTGATAGGGATTAAAGAGCGCACTTATCTTGAACACTGAGCAGTGTAAAGAATTGTTGAATCATTGTACAGTACACCTGAAACTAATATAACACTGTATGTTAACTATGTGGGAATAAAAATAAAAACTTAATGAAATTTTTAAAAAGTCTATCTCAAATGTAGCTAAGACTTTACAGATGATGCAGAGAAAAAGGTGCTTGTATGCTCTCTTGGTGCATGATGTATGGACTTTGAAGAATTTCATATGGATGGACCCAGAGAGCTGTTGATAAAATATCCCAAAGTTATGTTGACAGTACGAATCAGAATTATTCTTGTTATCTATTATCTGAACTTTAGCAAAAATTCATCAACTATATCAAGAGCTATGGAGGTGGAGATAAAGTAATAATATTTTATAGATATACATAAATCATATTAAAAGGTTATGTATAAGTTCAATTGTGTTTTAGAGCATGTTGTTTCAGAAGTCTGATTATCACATTTCTAATATTTAGTTATGTTACTTTGCCTGTAAATTTTTGATCATTAAAATGTGATTGCAAAATAGATTCTACAGTTTATCTTAAATTGTACATTTACGGAAATCGTGAAGCCTCTAAAGGCTTCCTTATTTTCATAGGTGAGAGTGTCAATCCTGTAACATTGCAAAGTACACATTTTTTGTGTGCATTTCTGGTAGTACTAAGTCTCAAAACTATGTAGAAAAAAAGAATTAAAAGCTTTAATGAATAAAATAAAATTCAAGAGTATCTCAGAGTATTTCATTTAATTCATACAATGTTTCTAAGAGCTGTTGTACTCTAGGCTTGATGTAAAATTATACTATTAATACTGATTCTCTGATGCAGGTGATTTCTTTCTCTGTGACTGAATTCATACCTAAATGGTAAAAGAATAATGCTCTTTCCCATTTCTAACTCTTTTAGGTAGATTGACGATAAGTATGACCTTAAGCAATTATAAACCTCTGGGTCATTTTATAAGGAAAAAAAGGATAATACACCATAGACATACAAGTTTGTTTTGTTACGTTAATCCTATACGAAACAATTTGTCTGGGAACACAGAGTTCACTAGCACACAATGATTTTATTTTTCTTCAGGGGTTCCAGTCAATGCCTAAAAAAGAAGCAATTTACTAAGTTGTACCTTGGGGCATTGTAATTCACTACACATGGGTGAACATTTTGCTTTGGGAAGATAGTTACTCATGGCAAGATCAAATCTTTCCAGCTCTATTTTGCAGCGACAACAGTAACTTGTGTAAGAGTAACAATGACAATGTAGAGTCCACCTTTCTTTTATAGTAGTTTTCAGCTTCTTTAAATTTTAGTCTGCTTTTTAGCAACTTCCCAATTGATTTTCTCTGTGTATAGTATAACCTTAACAATGTGACATAAGTTTAAAAAAATCACTCAGGCATTTTGTGTATATGTGTGATTTCTACCTCTTCAATAAAGCTTTCTCTTGACTCCATAAGACTGTACTGTTCTCCATTTATACTAAGTCAAAAGCCACTAATAGTGCCTATCATTCAAAAAACACTTAATGAAATACTGATTTATATTTTTTTTATTATTTGTTCAGGGATCTTTGTATATGTTATTTCACTCAATCTTCTCAAGAACATTAAAAGGTGGGTATTGGTCCCTTTCTCATATCAGTTAATAAAGACTGACATCAAGGTCATATTGTTAGAAATAGGAGAGCCTGGGTTAAAGGCTTATCTGTCCATTTTATATGTAATTTTTTATTTACATTTATCATGTTAATAAAAATTCAGGTAATGTATGTTGGCATACTAGATTTGACCCATATTATGTATTCATCAGCAATTTAATTTTAATGGTCATACAACTCAATTTTGGACTTATATGAAAATCTAGAGGCAGTCAGACACATTGTAGCAAAGCTCAATGACTTATTAAGTGTGAATTATTTCAAATATTTCAAATATTTTGTTTGTAATTGAAGAATCTTGTTTGTATGCATCCCATCCCCCACAGCACCACTGTATTCTTATATTCTAATATGTCATTGTGACTGTGAATTACCCAATATAATTTCACTCTTGACTGTATCATTGCTTTGAAGCCTCTCTACTAGGTAGAAAAAGAAGACAAATCATGTTTAGTGTTGCTAATATACCTTATCTTTTTTTTAGTATAGTTGACATAGAACATTATATTAAATTCAGGTGCACAACATAGTGATTCAACAAGTTTCTGCATTATGCCTTATCTTCTAAAAACTGATTATTACATGGAGAAGATGAATTGTACTAGCATCCATTTTTCATTTTTCTACCAGTTCTTAATTTCATACAATGAGTTGAGTTTTGTTTGATGAATGGCTCCCTGTTACCTTCAGGACCAAATCCAAACTCCTTAACTTGGCATACCAGACCCTTTATAATCTGCTTTGTGATTAGTTCTCCAGTTTTATCATTTGGCAGTCTCCCCTCACACCTGTGCCCCAGGCACACTGGACGATTTGTTGTGCCTTGGCAATGCTGTGTGTCCTCATGCCTGGGTGCCTTTGCATGTTCTGCCTAGTGAGTGCTTCTGCTCATTTCTCTGCTTGGCTAAATCCTACTCATCTCTCAAAATCAGTTCAAATATTGAGTAAGAATATTTCCCACTTGACCCCAGCCTATGTAAGAGAGAGATTGATAGATATACATGCACATTCCAGTTTCCAAAAGACTTGAACCTACCTGAAAGCCAATCCCACCCAACTTGTAGAATCCTTATAAAAACAAAATTTTTGCTTATGTTAAATTAAGTTAGGATTAACATTAAAATGGAATGTTGTAAACACTGAAGGCCACAAGGAATTTAGAATTTTGACCCATCTTTTTATTTATCTTCTTATTTATCTGTTCCACGATTGGCATAAAGTGAGAATGGATCAAACATCCAGATCTGCTGCAAAACATACTTCTTGTTTCTTCCTTTATACCATTTCAAGAGTTTCTTATATTTTTGCATACATGAAATCTTGCACAAAACTATGTATAAAGTATTTTATGAATGGTTCAAGAGATTTTTAATGTTGTTTTTGATTTTATAGTATTGACATGTAAGTATTGATTTTAGGGCTCACCCCTTAATTAAAATGTAACTCAATTATTTTATATATCCACATACTCCATTGAATTAAATAATATATATCTTTTTTTCTAGTCATCTGATATATCTTTAAAAACGGGAGATATATATTTTATTTTGCATCATAAAGCTCCATTTTGGAGGCTCAATAACTTTTGATAATTGAGTAAGTTAATGTATACATATCTTAATAGGTATATTTTCTCAGATCACAAGTAGACTTTACCACTACTTTGTTACTGAAAAATTAGAAAAGTTGCTTACACTATATGATATTTTCATTGTTTCTATCAGTGCCTGTTCTATTGCCTTAAATTCATCAAAGGAGGTATTTAATAAGGGCTACAGGAGTAAAAATTCTTTGCATTTGACAGAAGGTATTTGCATAAACTTACCAAAGAGATACTTTACTGAGAATTAAAATATATAAATAAGCATAAAGTTTGGCAATGAAAAATAATTACCATTTTAAGGTAGTGCTTTAAAAAATGCACTGGATCCATATAAACTTTTAATATTCAAATGATGAGGACTATGAGTGTGCAAGCTGTGTAGTAACACAATTGTTGCATGTTGTCAGGTAACAAAAGATGCTTGGAGAGGTAAATAATTATCCATTTTGATATAAAATATTGTCCATTACCTTGAATCAAAGATGAATATTTAAGACATGAATTCAGTTCATCTTTTCCCTGTAAGGAAAGATGCTATTTGTCTTTATGAATTGGATTAAATCTTAATATAGCCACCAGAGACCAACCAGTTTGATAGGAATTATTTTGAAGCTTTAGACACCTAGAAGACTTTGAAGTTTTTTTGCAGAAGGACATAGGAACAGATATTTAATTTTTCTAAATAAAAATATGTTTTATGCCATTGAATTTAAAAATTATTGTTGGGGTGCCTGGGTGGCTCAGTCATTTAAGTGTCTGACTCTTGGTTTCAGCTCAGGTCATGATTTCACGGTTTGTTGGGCCCCAGCCCCGCATCAGGCTCTGTGCAGACAGCACCATATTGCTTGGTATTCTCTCTGCCCCTCACCTGGTCACACTGTTTCTTTCTCTCTCAAAATTAGATAAATAAACTTAAAAAAAATAAATCGTTTATGACTTTCTGATCATGGAATTGATGTTTGTTTTTCAGTTTATATAAATCTATTTCGATAGAATAAGGCCATAAAATAATGCTGTTTTGGACTCTTAGGAGGGAGAGGCTTTTCAACATGATATGATGCTTGTGAAGAGAAAACCCTGCAGAAGATCACAGATTTTCCATATGTTATGTTGTTCAACAAAAGTTCAGTGTAGCACATAATTTATGGATTCTCACGTGATCCAAATATCAAAATATGTTAAAAATTCAACTCAATCATTCCTGCTAAAGTTTCTGCTCTTCCTTGTTAACTTTTCAAAGACAAAATTATACCCTCTTTCTTGGATAAGTCCTAAATAGTAGATGCTGCTTTTCTCAAAGTATTTAGGTTATAAAATAACAACACACTAAGTTTATATTTGAAACTTTTATTTATACCAGAAATAAAAATTTAAAAGATACAATTTTTTAAAATAATTTTATTTTTAAGTAATCTCTGCACCCAATGTGGGGCTTGAACTCACAAGTCTAAGATCAAGAGCCACATGCTCCACCAACTGAGCCAGCCAGGTGCCCCTAAAATGTACAATTATAAGAAATAGGTCAGTATGTGTGTGCCTCATTTATTCATATACCTGAAATAAGTTTCTTAGGTGGAATTTCAAGAAATATTTTTGTGAAAACAATATATGGTAAAGGATATTTTACAGATAGGGGACAATTTGCTAGTAGTCCACACTGTACAGTGACATGTGATATTTACATATATGTGCTCCTCGTAAAAGAATGTCATTTCCATACCTTCACTTTCCTAGTCATAAAATAGATGGGTTGCAATGGGTGATACTTAATGTCTTTTTAATGTTAAAATTACTCTAAGATTCTGGCAAGTCAAAACAAACCTGATCCTGGGATCTTTCGTTCATTCTTCATTCTTTATCATAGCATCATTGATAATGTTAGAGTAACATAACAAGAACAAAGATTAACATGTTATAGTAACATAACTTCTCTTTCTCATCCTAATTCAATTTCCATCATAAGTTAGAAAATAAATAAAATATTCCTCTTTTAGGGCCGAGTTAAAATTTCCAAAGACGATAATCTTTAAAGCGAAACATGTTCATACATGTGAAAGTATTGATTAGTTAGTAAGTGGAAAATGCTTTTATGTGTGCCTACGTTTCACCTATATTATTCAATCAATTCATCAATTTATTTTTTATCAAATATGAAGTGAATGTCTCACATTGTAAGGGACTTTAATGGGGATTTATGCAAGTGTGTATTATTATAGCATAAATTACAACAAACCAAACAGAATTATACCAAAACCAAAAAATCTTCAATGAAACCAAAACATTTTCAAGGTCTGTTTGGAGCAGTGTAATGAGTTCAGTTTTATATATGTTGAGATTTGATTAAAGAATATATAATATTAAAGTGGCAAGTAAAATAATAATTCAAATAAATGATCTTGATAAGGGTTAATATACACATATTATAATATTATGATAATGTTGTTGAGTAAAGAAATAGTTAAGGAACAGGAGAAGAACATCAAGGTGAGAAATATATTTAAGTCAACACCTAGGAAGAGAATTGGGTATGTTTTTATAAAAATAACTTCCTGTCACTTACATTATTTTTACTGTGGTTAATAGATATACTTCTTTGGGGCGCCTGGGTGGCTCAGTCGGTTAAGCGTCCGACTTCAGCTCAGGTCACGATCTCGCGGTCCGTGAGTTCGAGCCCCGTGTCGGGCTCTGTGCTGACTGCTCAGAGCCTGGAGCCTGTTTCGGATTCTGTGTCTCCCTGTCTCTGCCCCTCCCCCGTTCATGCTCTGTCTCTCTCTGTCTCAAAAATAAATAAACGTTAAAAAAAAATTTATAAATAAAAAAAAATAGATATACTTCTTTAATTTAGTTGGCTAATAGATATACTTCTTTAATTTATTAACTTTTAAACTATATTTATCTTGGCAACAGTAAAGAAAAAACCTTTGCATGCCAAGACCAAACTGCTTTTTTGGTTTCAGCCAAAGGTATATCTATATGCATATGATACAGCTGGGTATCAATGTTGGGGAAGCACAAGGAAAACAAAATATTTTCAAATTTTTCAATATTCAAGATACCCTTTGAGAGTAAATGTTGGAAATAGTTGAAAGTCTGTTCACACATGAAACAAAGTAACTAGATTTTATGGAATAATAAGGTTCTAACTTCCATAAGTTATAGCAACTTCCTTCATTAATTTTATATGATCTAAGAGATCCATATATATGTGATATGACTATATAGTGTTTTTGGAGGCCACTTGATTGTAACTTATAATTAGAAAATTAGTCTCTCCATAAATGTAAAATAAAAATAGATTCTCACATAATTTTGGGGAATAGGTATTCTTTGTTGAATAATGGGCTATTTTGCTGAAATGTATACAGTGCTTCCAATTTATACCTATTTTGTTCAGCTTTTTCACTTGTTTTCAGATGATCAATCTGCATTAATGGATGTTTATAAGTATTCTAAATGTTTAGTAGTAGGAGGGAAAATTTGACGTCTGTATGTTTCTGTCTAAAATAACAAGTTGCTTTCGAACTTTAAAATTTACATAAAGAAAAATGGAAGCTTTTTTTTTCTATAGTACATCCTGTCCTAACTTAAAAAAATGTAAATGTGAAAACCTAAATACATCGATTTCCTATTTTCATCTAAAAAAAGAAATTCCTTTCAGTTTGGAAATGAACAAAGACTTCTCAATAAATATGGAACATCCTTTTGTACTTCAGCTTTTGGTTTATTTTAATGTTTTAAATGTGGTTTAAGAGAAATCGACATTAAATTGCACAAAGGACATAGATTCAAACATATAGATTGGAACGTACTCTTTAAAATAGAACCATTACAACAAAATTGTACTCTTTATCTCCAGAATTATAACAAGGTTACTTTGTATTTGCAGGAGGGGAGAGCAGAGGCAATAACTTGGTGAAAATAAATGGAAGAAAACTTTCTAAAATAAATGAATGTGCAGACCAACTCAAGGTCAGTTGTAAGCATGATGAGAGAGATAGTTTGCCATCCTTTTTCCTTTTTTCACTGAAAATAGATCTACATTTATACAGATGGCTTTTTCTTGTAGGAAGAGGTTAGTTGTCATTCACATTACATTTGATACACTTTGGAATGAATCAAATATAATTTTCTTCCATATGTCTAGCAAATCAAGCCCATTTATAAACACTGGCCACACCCATTTCAATCTGTTGTCACCCGTGTAACTCCTCAGAGATAAATAAATCTTCCATAAGTGCATCAGATGACAGTAATGATATACTTTAGTTATAATTTCTCTGGAAAGTAATATGATATCTTCTGTCATTTTGGTTCTTATGAGCTAGAAAAATTGTCAGCAATTTGAAGTATTTTTATTTTATTCACTGGCATTAGTTAAGATATAATGTTTCCTTTAGTTGAGTCCCACATGAATGCCAATAAATATTTGTATTTCTTAAAGAAGTTAGAAGTAAAGGAAGAAAAAAATACGTGAGATTTTTATCTTTGAAAAATACCTAAGTCTATGAATTTGAAAGACATTTGGAGGTCATTTAGTTCAGCCATGTAGCTATTCCATTCTTTGCACCATAACCCAGGCAAGTAGCTTGAATATGCTTGAGCACCTCTAAAAAGTTGAAGTCACTTTTATACAGAGGAATTTCCACTATCAGATTCCTCTTGTGAAGGTGTATTTGATCCATGGCTAACAAAGGCATATTTTGTTTCATGAATGTAATGCCAACAAAATTTTTGTTTAGAAAATCAAGGGTTCTTAACCTTTAACATTGTACCACTTGCCAAAAACATTAGTTCAATGTTTATTTTGTTTGTTTTTCTCATTTGTCTAACTCTAAACACAACTAAAATTATGTTATTTTTGTTTGTTTTGCTTTTATACCTATTTTTCATATTTAGCATTATTTAAAATTTTAGTTTCATCCCCCCTGAAGATTTAGTCCTCCTTGCACAGCTCATTATAAACATACACAATGTATTTTATGTACCCCCATGCACATCATATTTTATTGAAGCTTACTGTGGGATTCTCCATGCAAAGTCAATTCATTGGGCATGTATCGTGTTATACCTAACTCATAGGAATGTTTTGTGATTATGAAGTCATCATCACCATTTGAGAGCCCTGTCAATTCTTGGATAATATTGTATTGAAGAATGTTATTCATAACTGATTTCAACAACTTCATGCAGGGCAATAACTGCCACCCACTATCTGATCACACTCTTTATTTTCCATTTTTTCCTTATTCTCACATAGTGAAAAGTACATAAAACCTGTAAGTAAAATCTCAATGTATAAGATTTTATTCATATGTATGAGCACACAGCATGGCAACAGTGAAGAAACTTCTGTTGGGTAGGGCAGGAATTATTTATTTATACTATAGTTTGATGTATTCTTCCAAGATGAACATGAAGTCCATTCACTTCAGTGCCAACTATTCTTTAGGAGGCTGGTCCTCTGATGCACAAAGAAAAATATGGCATTAAACTAATGGGATGCTCTCAGAGCAGAAAGAACCAAGAACAGTATATTTTTTTTTCCTTTAGCAATAATGGGAGCATAATATGAGCACAACTAAGAGCTAGTATAAAATAGAGTTTGAGGGGCGCCTGGGTGGCACAGTCGGTTAAGCGTCCGACTTCAGCCAGGTCACGATCTCACGGTCCGTGAGTTCGAGCCCCTCGTCAGGCTCTGGGCTGATGGCTCGGAGCCTGGAGCCTGTTTCCGATTCTGTGTCTCCCTCTCTCTCTGCCCCTCCCCCATTCATGCTCTGTCTCTCTCTGTCCCAAAAATAAATTTAAAACGTTGAAAAAAAAAATAGAGTTTGAGAAAATGAGTTATGGAGTGCACTCATGAGTAATTTTTTTAAAGAAAAGGTACACATTTAATGCTTTCTGAATCCTAGAATGTCTCAAGTGCCTTTCTTCCACCTGAATATTTGTGTATCTTAGCTGTATATTTGTTTCCTGCATCCCAGTTCTTTTTTTTTTTCCAAAAGTTTGAAAGATGTTACGTCATCTTCTAGTCTTTAGTACCATAGATGAGAAAATGAGAAATTTCTTATCTCTCTTTTCCTTCTTTCTTACTGGTACTCATTGCTGAATATGCTTTCAGCCTAAAAACTTAGGCCATAGTATCAAGCTTGCTTTGCCTGGGACTTCCTGACTCAACTGTTTGTGGCAGGAGCTTTATTCTAATTGTATGAGCAATTGGACACTCTCTTGACCTCCACTGTTGAAAGCCTAAAATACTGTGATCTTAACCCATCTTTGAATTCTGTTGACAAAACTTCAGAAGAGTGGATTTATTCTGAACAGAGATTTCTTGATACTCACCTCCAGAGAAATAGTATTTCTCCATGTATGTAGGCCAGCTCTTGACTTCTGCTGGGGATCCCTGAAGACAGAGGTGCAATCTTGCTTTTAGAGACAAGTATCCCTTAGATCTGTGAGGGAATGTGTGTTCATTTTCTTGTCTTAGCTTCTCTGTCTATTCATGGCTGCCTTCCCCTTGAGAGAAGATTGTTATATGTAATTTCTTAGAATATGACATTCTTTAAAATTTTAAAACTTTTGACTTCTGTTTTCCATTTTCTCTCTATGAGGACTTGATAGGTAGGAGTCTCTAATTTTCCTTTCATCTAGATTGGTCTTCTCTAAGACTCTGATCTAACTTGTAGTGTACTCGGAAGCCTAAACTCAGTGATAAGTCATAAGAAGCCTACTTCAGAGAAAAAGGTCAGTCATCTTCTATTTGGCTAATAGCATTAAAAAAAACAACTCTTGATTTTCATCTTTCTAGTTCCCATAACATTTCACAGTTGATTGAAAAACATGGTGTAAAAGAGAGATATGCTTACTGGAATTCAAAACTATAGCCTAAATATGTCCAAAATATATGGCCTTATAGTAACATACAAAGATTTATGTTAGAAGGTGGAGGAGGGACAGTAAAGTATCCTCCAGAATGAGAAGGCACTTTTATTTTTTTTTTTAATTTTTTTTTCAAAGTTTTTTTATTTATTTTTGGGACAGAGAGAGACAGAGCATGAACGGGGGAGGGGCAGAGAGAGAGAGGGAGACACAGAATCGGAAACAGGCTCCAGGCTCCGAGCCATCAGCCCAGAGCCTGACGCGGGGCTCGAACTCATGGACCGCGAGATCGTGACCTGGCTGAAGTCGGACGCTTAACCGACTGCGCCACCCAGGCGCCCCGAGAAGGCACTTTTAGACCAAAAAATCAAGCAAACTACTCCATACAATTCTGATAGTTTTATTCAGGGTAACTTACTGGCAGATGAAACTGGGAGGATGGATGATCCTTACACTATGCAGATATTCTCCTTCTGGAAAGCCTAGCTCTTAATCCACAGATTTTACAGAGCAAGGGGATGTGCAGGGGTCATTGTGGTGAGGTGAAAGAATTTACCATTTACAGATCTTGTGGAGCCATTTGTGCACCAGAGGGGAGAGTGGAGAAGAAACTATGTTATCTCTAGTAACCTAAACAACTTTAGGAAACATCAGAACAAGGCTTCCCACATTCTGGTCTGGGCATATATTAAATTTAAGTGTCCTGGAGCAGATAGCTCTGAGGGAGGTCATTGTGTTGACATGAATAAGATCAAAGGCCAAAGATGGAATCCCTACTGTCAACACACTCCTACCGTATAGAATGGTTTAAAATGTTTGGATTTCTTGATTGTTTGTTTCTGGTGGACAACAGGTTTCACAGTAGGCATCATAACAATGAGAGACTCCAAATGGCTGAAGGGATCAAGATGGAATAATTTTTAAAAAGGGGGAATGACGTGGATTGATCCTGCTTTGTAATTATGTATAGCACTGGTCTTATCCGAATGGTAACATTTTAAATATTCATGTGTAATTTGCATTATTAAAATAAATTAATTTTATTCATATTATTGAATAGGATTCAGCAAATGTATTCATCTATATAACCACCACTTTAATAGTATATAGAATATTTTTGTTTCCCTGTACCCTTCCACCTATCTGATCACTATAAGTTAGACTTGAGTTTTCTAGAGTTTTACATGGATGGAATCGTATCATGTATACCGTTTATATTTGGCTGTTTTTTTCCTTCAACAGAGTGTTTTTCACATCCATCCATGTTTTTGTTAACATCAATAATTCATTCTTTTTTATTGCCGTGTAGTATTCTACTGTATGGATGTACCACAATTGTTTTATCATTATTTTCTTTTCTCTATTATAGAAAATAGTTGAAATATCAGCCCCAATTAGCATAATAGGATAGAAATAATTTGTAACTCAAGGAAGTAAATAGGAGACACATCTTTTGTGTTTGCTTCGCAATTTGTATTATAGACCAAATTACCAAATTATAGACTTATTATTGGTAAAGATTTCTATATAGACAGAGCTTATCGCATGCAAACCAGCATGAACAAAATGATCTCTTATTGAAATATTCCATTCCTAATATTTCCAAAAATTGTTGCTTTGAAATTGCTATGCATGAAACCATAATACTTGAAAAATAGAACCCTAATGAATGTAAGTCACTGTTTAAAATGGAAGCTAATCAGTGGGATAGAGCTGCAAATGTTTGACGATAGATATTACTGCTATGTAGTAACATTAGTCATGCTTCTTAAAACACTTTATGCATATGTTTGTTTTAAACATATTTCCATCATTTAGTTCTAAGAGACATGTCATTTAGACTGCAGTAATTGAAAACAACCAATAAAAGGAAGAGTAATTTAAGAAGTTTTCTGGTGTTTTTTTCTCTCATGCCTTTTTTTTTCCCCCCTTTCTATTTTGCCTCATCTTAGTGCCATCCTTAGACTCAGGTATAAGGTTACAAAGCACAGAGACCAGCACTTAAGAGCATCTTGAACTTTAGGGAGGCCTGCTCTTCACCTTCTGTGGCTGAATCCTTTTACATGGGGTCAGAAGTTACCAGGCCAAGGGAAACTTCACATCTAGAGGAGAGCCCTCTCTGTCATAGAGCATGGTCCAGATACCTGGTACTTTTCTTTAAAGGCCCAGAGCCTGTTTCTGGTTCTTGCGATGAGCTTTTCCCTAATACCTTCTTTCTAAAAGCAGACCACACTGCTATGTTTGTATCTGGGGCCTTAAGGGGTAGTCAAAAAGTGACTATTTTAAAGGGGCGGGGCATAGACAGAGCAGGTGCTTCAGCTGGATCATCCATATGCACTTGTGGGATGGCAAAAGAAGAGGTGAAACTTATGGGCTGTAGAAGCCAGTAGGCAGTGGCCAGTTCTCTCTCTCTCTCTCTCTCTCTCTCTCTCTCTCTCTCTATTTATTTATTTGAGAGAGACTGCACGTGTGCACATGAGTGAGAGGGGCAGAGAGAGGGAGAGAGAGAATCCCAAGCAGGCTCCACCCAGTGTGAACCTGACAGGGGGCTAGATCCCACTGAAAGATCATGACCTAAACCCAAATCAAGAGTTGAACACTTAAACTGAGACACCCAGGTTCCCTTTGCTGCCGTTTCTGCCATGGATATGTGAGGAATAGAGAGTTTTAAATTTGAACTTGGTCTTCCAGGTGATCATGAAGATAATTTGTCAAGGTATGAAAAGAGGATCTATTTGATTTAAAAGTTTGATGGCTTAATTTAAATTTTAAGCTATTTCTATATATGGAAACTTACCATACATATAAGTAGCTTAAGTCTCTCTCTCTATATATAGCTTAAAAGTAAGTTTTTACTCTTACCCAAGTTCTGAAAATATAAATGGAAAACTGAATTTATTTTTGAGTCTATTTTTGAGTATTACAAGCCAAGTGTAAAGAATTATGTTAAGTAAGTCTTTGTTTTCAATGAACCTTTGTGGGATATTCAACTATATTCTTTCCTTCATACCAAGGAAGCTGATAGCAAAATAATCTGATTCTTCTTTCCCCTGCTTCCTATCACTGAAAAGTAGGGAGGGAGGGTGTAGATTGTTTTCTTGTATTTTAATAAAACTAAGCTTATTTCTGTTCCAATAACATAATCGCTCATTTAAAATAATGAGGACTCTTTTTAATCTGTTTTAAGTAGATGATCACATCTCTCACCTAGCCATTGCTGTTGTTGTTAGGGAATTTTTATTTGTTTATTTGCAGAAAATAATTCAAACACTAGAAAAACAAAAAGTTAACTTTTCCCATGAATTTGACTGTATATATTAAATGCTAAGTCCTTTAGAAAAGTGAAGGAAATGGGGACATCTATATTTTAAGAATTGAAAGTTTTACACAAAGAGTTTTATAAGGATATATTTGTAATCTATGTAAGCACCTAACAATAAATTCATAATATAAATTTAAAACTGTGTATGTCAAAATGCCATAAATTAAAAAGAAATGAAAAAGTGTGTAATAGTGATTTGAATTTGTCAATACATTAGTTACAAAACATAATTATAAGGCGGAATCAAAAATATAAACAGTTCTAGAGAGCAACTGGCAAACAGGCAAGAACAAATAACTAGAAAAAATATGTAAAATTTTATTCAACTTACTACCTGCTAAGTTTTATCAAATGATAAATAGCATAATGATAAGCAGGTTTAAAATTTATCAAATTATATAGTAAGTTAAGATGAAAATAATGTTTACTGTTTGAAATTGTGTATCAGATTGGTATCACTATACTCTGTCATTTGGTTTGTTAATTCATCAAAAACAATTTAACAACATATATTAAGAAACACATCTAGGACTATAACCGAAGAAAATCATCTCACATTTAAAGATTTATGAATATTTTTTCTTATCTCAGCATTATTAAAATGAAAAAACCTATGAGGAAATTTATAGATAAGTGATGTGACAAGTACATTATGAAATATTTTGCAACCATTAAAACAATGTGCTCAAAAGATATTGATGGTATTGAATTATTAATTTAAACAGGTGCTCTGTTAAAAATTGTGCTGAGCGAGTTATCACATTTTTCAAATACAAATGACCAAAAGATAACATTTATTCTCTTTGGGTGTTTACATTATACATTACTTTTTGGCATCCTATGCCTCTTCATATATTCCAAACACATGTATTACTTTTTTTTCATGTATTACCTTTTAAACAAGGAAAAATACCATATTTTGTAAGGCCATAAGTTAAACTCCTCATTTCACTGAATTTGAGGACTTGCAGGGGATGGTTCTTACAGAGAGTTAATTGACTAACTAGGTCTAAAACATAACATTCCAAACTAGGATTCTCCCAGGATATCTTTTTCCTCCAAAATCTGAAGTCCCGAATCCTTCCAAGGATTTCCAAGATTGATCTGTACCTGAATGTACCTAGAGTGCTTACTCTGTAGTAAATCCAGTAGTAGTCTTGCAGTGGAGACATTGAGTTTAAAAAGGAACTGAAGTTCAAATGTTGATATATTAAAATACTTCACAATAAAACGTGAAGTTACTTCATAAAGGGGATCGATGGCGAGCAACTGGTCATAGGAATTTAGGTGTGGGGATGGACAATTCTTTGGAAAATGAGAATTTCCAGGTGAGGCTTTGGGTAGTATTCAGATGAAAGTAAGACAGAATGAAAGTGAAGCTCTGTATAAAATGGTAAGCTGAAATCGTGGAGCAAGAGAATAAGCAAAGTGTGTAATGAAAGTAACCATACAACGTTAGAAAAAGGGAAGAAAGATACTCCTGTTCAAGAAAAATAACTCAAATAGTCTTCTGAAAGTTTATGCCTTTTTCTATTTTAGTTAGAAAAACAAATTACTAAATAAAAGAGCAACTATTTATTTTTGATTTGAGTTTAGTTGACATACAATGTTACATTAGTTTCATGTGTACAACATAGTGAATCAACAACAATATGCTACTCTGACCACAAGTGTATGTAATGTTATTACAATATCATTGACTATATTCCCTATGCTGTGCTATACCTTTTATTCCTGTAACTTATTCATTCTATAACTGGATGCATGTATCTCCCACTTCCCTTCACCCATTTTCCCCATCCCTCCATACCCTTCCCCTCTGGCAACCATCAGTTTGTCCTCTGTATTTATAGGTCTGATTTTCCTTTTTGATTGTTTGTTTGTTTTTGTGGTTGTTGTTGTTTGTTTGGTTTGTTTTTTTGTTTTTTGTTTTTTGTTTTTGTTTTGTTTTGTTTTTTTAGATTCCACATACAAGTGAAATCATATGGTACTTGTCTTTCTCTGTCTGACTTATTTCACACAGCATAATATCCTATAGGTCGATCCATGTTGTTGCATATGTCAAGAGATTATACCACATCTTCTTTATCCATTCATCTATCAGTGTATACTTGGATTGCTTTTGCATTTTGGCTACTGTAAATAATGTTGCAATATACATAGGGTTGCATATATCTTTTTGAATTAGTATTTTAATTTTCTTTGGGTAAATATTCAATAGTAGAATCATTGGATCATATGCTATTTCTATTTTTAACTTTTTGAGGAACCTCCATACTGTTTGCCACAGGGGTTGCACCCATTTACATTTCCACCAACAATGCACAAGGGTTCCTCCTTATCCACATCCTTGCCAACACTTGTTACTTCTTATTTTTTTTTTTTATTTTGGCCATTCTGACAGGTGTGAGGTGATATGTGGACCTGCATTTCCTTTATGATTAGTGATGTTGAGAATCTTTTAATGTGTCTGTTTTATCTGTAAGTCTTCTTTGGAAAAATGTTTAGGTTCTTTACCCATTTTTTCAAGAGATTATTTATTTTTTTGGTGTTGAGTTGTATATAGATTCTTTACGTATTTTGGATATTAATCCCTTATCAGCTTTTTATTGTTTTAAATTTTATTTAAGAAACTACTAAAGCTGAGAGATGCCTGGGTAGCTCAGTTGATTAAGCATCCAACTCTTGAGTTCGGCTCAGGTTATGATCTCCCAATCATGGAATTGAGCCTGTGTCTGGCTCTGCCCTGAGCAGGGAGCCTGCTTGGGATTCTCTCTCTCTGCCCCTCATCCACTTGCACATGTGGGCCCCTCTATAAACAAATAAACAAGTATTTAAAAAATACTAAAGTTGAAGTATATACTCCAATAGGGAAAAAATGCTAAATTTCACCTAATACTCTTCCCTTCTCTATCATAAAAATGCATGCAACAATGAAACTAACTTCAGAGAGTACACAAATGTTAATCCTTGGATTTTTGAAAGCTGTGTAATTTGTTACTCATTTAATAGCCTACTGACTTAGATCATATGGCTCGCTAAACCATTTAGAGATCTATTGATCATTCACCATAGTTAGGAAACATTTTTGTTGCACTTATATTTATTGTTAGTTTTACTGACTACTTTTTTGCATTCATTCTAATTTGTTCATATTCTGTTCACAAAATATCCTATTCATAAACCTTTGACAAGAGAATGTCTCAAAGATGCAGAAATTCTATTTATCAAATAAATTTCATTTAATTTTCCTGCAACAACTTCAAAATTCCTTATTTCAGTTATTGAGAAATGCAAGGTAGTTTCCTCATGACTCAGTGTTTCTCTGACTATATCTCTTAGAAAAAAATCATAGCTATGTCAGCCAAATAATGTTTGGTGATTCCCAGCATGAACAAACTTGAAAGGTTCTGTTATCTAAGAAGAATCTTTGTTCAACATGGTTATGTCCCATATTTGTACCATTAGATTTGTGGGAAAATGCATTTTAAAATAAAATTCTACTAAAAATCTATGACATGATGATGTAGTTCCTGTATATTTTATTATAATTAGTAATTTCAAAGTCTTAAGGACTTTTATGATTACATGGGTCCTGCCCACACAATTCAGTAAAATCTTCCTATGTTAAAGTTATCTGATAGGCAAACATAATTCCATCTATAACTTTAATTCCTGTTTACCATGTAATTTAATATATTCACAGGTTAAAACAAGGACAGTTTTGGAGGGATCATTTTCTGCCTACCACAGCATCATTCCATTTCTTCTGACTTCCATCACTTTTTAAAAAGTAAGTGTTAGTTTTGTTTTTTCTCTTAAGACTTTTAAATTTTAATAAGTCTTTGAATTTGGTCTTTATTCTGAGCAATTGATGTGTGCTTCCTTTTATTTTTATTTATGAGCTTGGGGTTTGAATAACTTTTAAATTTGTTGCTTGATATATATTATCACTTACAGAAAATTCTCAATCATTAGCTCTTCAAATATTGTTTCTGCTCCATTTTCTTTTTTTCTGTTTTTGTGGGATTTAGATTGCAAATATGTTATATCTTTTTAACACTTCATTTCTTTATCTCACATATATTTTTCTGCAAATCTCTGCCCTTTGTTATATTTTTCAGCTTTTCTCTTCTTGCTTCAGTATGGATATTTGTCTTTAATCTATATTTCCATTTATTTGCCAACACTTTAGCTTCATCTAATCACCTACAAAACCCATCCACTGAGCTCTTAATTTTATTCACATAGTTTTTACTTCTTCAGTTTCCTTTTTGTACTTTTCTGTAAACTCTCTATTTCTTCCTGAATGTATCCACTTTAATTATAATGTCTTAATACATTTTTCGTAATCAGGTTAATTATTTTAAGGCCTGTGTCTGAAGATGATGTTTTACTGCATTTCTTGCTGGTTTGTCTTTTTTGTCTATTGCTTCTCCTGGTTTTAAGTTAGGACTTGTCACTTCATACATTTGGTTATTTCTGATTGAGTATGCTTGATATTGAAAACACAAATTCTAAAGACAAATTGAAGCTCTGCTTGATACTATAATTCAGTAGAGAGTTTATACTTGCTTCTCACAGGTATCGAGTCTAAAGATACTTGCAATCCAAATTCTCCATAACCCATTCAGGGGTGAGGTGAATCAAAGGTGAGCTTTAGTTCCTAGAAATGAAATTTAGTTCCATTCCTAGAGAAAGAGAGGAGCTTGTGGTCCCAATTAAACCCTGTAGTCTTTACTAATGGGCTTTTTCTGTTTGGTAGGCTTGGAATTCTAATATCTTCTGGTCTACACTGTGAGTCAGCTGAACATGATCTAATTTCTCAGCTTTTTAGATGTCTCTGTGGTAATCTGCAAAGTTACCAAGTACTGCTACTAATAGAAATATAATGTAAGCAAGAAATGTGAGTCACATATATAATTTAGAATATTCTTGTATTCACACCAAAATAATAAAAAACAGATAAATTAATTTTAATAATATAGTTTATTTAGCCTAATATATTAAAAACATTACCATTTCACCATACAACCTATATAAAAATCGTTAATGATTAATTTATTTTTCTTCTAAGTCTTTGAAATCTGCTATGCATTTTCAATTTATGTCCCAGCTCAATTTGTGCTATCCATATTTCAAGTGTTTTGTTTGCTACTTCTGGCTAGCAGTTGCCTTCTTGAAAAGTGGAGGTCTAGTGGAAACATAGTTCTGGTTGTTGACCTGCTCTTTCTAGGTTCAAGGTCATATGAGTCTTCACGGACTTGTTAGTTCCATAGTGCTACTTTTTATACTTTGATTTTTTTCCCCAATCGTTCCCATTGTCATAGTTGAACTCCCTTTTCCACTATTGCCAGAAGCATAACTCCTTCACAGCTTCTTTTGAATTTCTATTTTTCTTAAATTATGTGTCATGTTCTCTCTGATTTTCTAATCTTTTACTGATTTAATTTTCATTTTTTTTACAGATATTGACTAAATTTGAACTTATATAAACATTTACGTTGCTTTGGCTTAGAAATTGTAACATTACATACTTAATTCAGCCAATATATTCAATCAATTCCTTCCCAACACATAATATATTTAAATATCTTCTATATTTCAATGTAACAAATCTCTTATCAAATGAAATTTAAAAATTAACTCTTGGGGCACCTGGGTGGCTCAGTCAGTTAAGGACCTGGCTCTTGATTTCGGGTCATGACCTCACGGTCATGAGATCCAGTCCTGCATTGGACTCTGTGCTAAGTGTGCAGCCTGCTTGGGATTCTCCCTCTCTGCCTCTTCCCCACTCATGGTCTCTCTCTCTCTCTCTCTCTCTCTCTCTCTCTCTCTCCCTCTCTCCCTCTCTCCCTCTCTCCCTCTCCCCCCCCCCCCTCTCTCTCTCTCTCAAGATAAATAAATAAACATTAAAAGTTAACTCTTTACCTTAATTTGGTTACTCTGAGTATTGAAGTGCATGGTATGCCCATCAGAGGCAGAATTTGGAGCATGTTTACAATTCATAGAGTGCTCCCTGAATTGTGATTTCTACAGGACACTTACTCCCTAAAATCTCTATTATTATAAACTGAAATTAATATGAATAGGAGACTTTTTTGGGAACCATTTACTACTAAAAGGTTCACATTTATTTTAACTCTAGCATTTCCAAACTTCATGGATGATAAAATTACCTAAGATATAATGAGAAAAGAGCAAAATTAATGAAACATAAAGTTAGGAATGGAGAACAGCATTCCTGTTTAAATAAAATATGATGTACTATTACTCAAAAACCAATTAAATTATTATTTACTTCCATCATCACACTCAAATCCTCTATGTAACATTCAATTAATTTTCAAAAATTTATATACTTGGATCTTAAAAAAATTTTTTGATTTATTATATTTGCTTTTTACTCACATAATATTTGCTCAAACCTGTGACTGTTATAAATCTACTGGTCTCTATAACTTTTTTAAAAATCTGTATTTACTAATAAGATTTGTGCATTTGATTTTCAAAAGTGAAGTATTGCATTTAAGAATCTTTAAAATGAATTTAACAGACACTCAGAACTGTTTTTCAAAACTATAATAAAGTAAAAGTTGTTGCTATGGAAATGATGCAGGCAGACTGGGGTCCGAGAACCCAGAGGGGCACCCTGCAGGACCGGCCAAGAGGGTCCTTGGCTTTGTGCAAGATAGAAATAAAATGCAAACTGGGAGGAAGTGAAAGCAAAGTGTATTGAATAGCATGAGTGACAGATGTATATCTGATGGAGTGTCTGGGAGCACTGGAAAGGAAAGGAGAATGCATCCCTTTGTCATTTGAGCCTAGGGTTTATATTGGAAAGGGGTCCAGGAAACGTGGCCCTTCAGGAATCTAGGGTAGGGTCCAATCAAAGGTGAGTAACAGGTGAATAATAGGTATTATTTTCTAAATCAGTAAAGGGAGGGGCTATTAATGTCAGTGTCAGCTGAGGTTTGTTCAAAGCTAACGTCTAGGAACATGGTTGGGATCTGGTTCTTCTTAGATGTTATCAGGTGTCTGGGTCCTAGGGAAAAAAAATATCAGAGAGTGATTAACTTTCTTGCATCCCTCTTGGAGTGGGAACATAGCTTCCTTGGATTTTACTCAGCTACAAAATATAGAACATGAGTAAATAGAGCCTAGCAGGAAGACAGCAGAAATACAGACTTTCTAAAACTGAGTATCTTCAGCTTCCCTATCTCAGAAATAGGTCAGATTGTGACCTGTTATATCTGATTTGACATACTTTTTTAAATTTCTTAAATGGGTAAGTAGTAAAGGAAGGGAGCCTCCTCAGTAAAGAAACATAAATCCTCTCTTCCATAAAGACTTAAAGATGCATGGAAAACACCTACAAAAATAATGGTCACATTCCTCATTAAATGAAAAGTCTCACTCAAAACAGTATTTTGCATATTTTTTTCCATGTATACTTGTTATTTGAAAATAACAATGCTGATATCGAATTTAAACTCAGCACTTTGAATTAATGACTACATTTCTTTGGTAGTCTTAAACACTGTATCTACATGACCTCCTTTATTCATATTTGATGTGAAATTGGATATTAGGAATATAAAAGAGGGAAAATACATACTTAACTTTGTATGAAATGAAGTATTATATGAAAAAAAATCAACCTTCTTTTTTGCTCTATTTCGTGTTATCTACCAGAGTATCACAGCAATTTTAAGAATATGTAAATTTTAATAGTTTTTATCTCCGTTTTCTTTCTCACAAGACAAAATTTAAAATGCTGATATCAAACCACACTCACAGAGGGGGGGGAAAGACAGAGAAAAAGAATAAGAAATGAAGGTACTAATAAAAGGAATGGAAAACCTCCTAATTACACAGTGCAGTATGCAGAGCATTATCCTTGAACTGGTTGGCTCTTTGTGCATTGGATTTTTGTGTTAATTAGGAACATCTTTCATTAAGTATGTTTGTATCTTATATTCTTTCTACTTCAGCACTTTGTGTTCAGAAACAAACAAACAACAAAAAATAGCTCTGTCTATCCTCAAAAAAATTCCAAGATAGAGATAAAACAATTACTGGAAATATAGGCTGAATTTTTTTGTGAAAGTATGATATAATATCTTTTCATTTATTTGGTGGGGAATATATATATATATTTTGTGGAGCATTTGCTTTTCCTTGGGAGTCAAATACAAACCAACTTTGAAAGATTCAAAATAATATTTTTGGAGCAAATATGATTTCCTGTACTGTTTGGAAACAGAAAATAGGAACCTAAAAGTCTTCAATCATTTAGAGCTATCATCTAAAATATGTCTGATCCCAAAATTCAAAAGCTGATAATATGGTTTATTTTTTTATTTTTGAGACAGGGGTAGGGGCAGAGAGGGAAAGAGAGAGAGAATCCCAAGCAGGTTCCCTGCTCTCAGCACGGGGCTAGATGTGGTGCTCATTCCCAGGAACCCATGAATACATGAACTAAGCTGAAATCGAGAGCTGAACGCTCAACTGACTGAGCCACCCAGGCATCTCTGGCAATTTGTTCTTAAACAACACTACACTGAGTATTCATAAGAGGAAAATTGAACTGTTTTCAAATATATGTTGTTACAAACTTTCACGTTTTCTTTTAAAGGCCCATAGAACACTACTTAAATTCACCTGGCCAAATACTATAGACTTAAACTTTTAAAATGAACACTTTTTTACATTTCAGATTGTTGGTCTGGCAATTTCCTTATGAATTGTTAACAGCATCAATTCCTTAAAGTGATTAAGCGTAATATCATCAAACAAATCTTTTTGAAAGGTATTAATGATAGTAAATTATTTTGAATGAGCACTTTATGCATAGATACATACAAGGCTGATAAAGAAGGAGGATGACCAAAAATACTCTCTTAAGCAATCATTTTAAACTCTGAGTGAAGTTTTTGTATGTAAAGGCCACTAAGCATATAAAAAGAGAAGAATGGATATCTAAATAACTGAAATGAAAGTAAATCCCAAGAAATAAATATATAACTAGCATGCAAAATATTTCACTTACTCTCAGATACTTCTATTAGAAACTACTCATCATTAAAATAATGGAATAGAAGGTGAAGGCATCATAAACAGAGACCATTTTCAATGTCATAAGTAAAACACGTGGACTGAATACCTGATAAATGCCAGACATGAAGTTAATCATGCGTTGGTACCAACAGTCTAAAGTTGTGTGAACTTGACACAGATGATGACCTACTTCAAATCAATCATTTTAGATGAGAGCCTATAACAGTAACATTGTTGCTAGTCACATTAGCAATTCTTTTATATTAATAGATTTTATTTATTAGAGTACTTTTAGGTTTATAGAAGAATAGAAATGAAAGTACAGAGGGTTTCCACATACTACTGCCCCCTGCTCTACTGACCCACCCAGTTTTCTTGTGATTAAAATTTTGCATTGATGTGGTACTTTTATTGTAGCATATGACAAGAAGATTTGCCTTTATGAGAAGCTGGAAAACTGACACGAATAGTGGCTATTCCATTTTGTGTTCCCTTCAGCAACGGATGAGAATTTCTGTTGCTCTGCATTTTGTGTTGTTAGTGTTCTGTTTTAGTCATCCTAATAGGCATGTAGTGGCATCTAATTGTTTTATTTGTGTATGATGTGTCTATGACAAGCATGTCGTACGTGAACAAAGATAGTTTTAATCATTCTTCCTAATCTGTATTTTTTGCCTCTTTGTTGTATTTCATTAGCTAAGACTTCCATTGCAAAGTTGTGCAGGAATAGTGAGAGGGAATATCCTTGCCTTGCCTACCATTTTTAAGCAGAAAGCATCTAGTTTATTACCTTTAGGCATGATGTCAGCTGTAGATTTTCAGGCAGATGTTCTTTATCAAGGTGAAAAAATTCCCCTGTGTTTCTAGTTTGCTGATAGTTTTTTTTTTTTTATCACAAATGGGTGTTAGATTTATTAAATGTTTTCTCAATGTCTGTTTATATGCTCCTATAGTTTTTCTCTTTCAGTTTGTTGATTTGTATGTGGTATGTTTACATCCCTCTTTTCACATGGTAATGATTAAAGTGCAAAAAAGCTAAGCAAATAAAGATGACACAATGATATCTGTCTCTGATTGAGAAATTCAATCCATGGTGGGGCGCCCGGGTGGCTCTGTCGGTTAAGTGTCCGACTTTGACCCAGGTCATGATTTCGTGGTTTGTGAGTTCAAGCCCCGCATCGGGCTCTGTGCTGACAGCTCAGAGTCTGGAGCCTGCTTTGCATTCTGTGTCTCCCTGTGTCTCGGCCCCTCCCCTGCTCATGCTGTGTCTCTCTCTGTCTCTCAATAATAAATAAATGTTAAAAAAAAAAATTAAGAAATTCAATCCGTGGAAACTGCATTGCATGCTTGATAAGGGCTAGGTTTATACAAAGTACAGAGTGAATCACAGTGACTTCCTCTAGAAATATGCTAAGTTAATACAAATATGGCAAGGTTAAATAAACTGGTATTATAACTTTATTAATTTTATATTTCCATTCATAAAGATGTTTGATGCATAGATATTTATATACTTTTGGTAAATTCTGGTTAAAATACTTGTTCATGAAACCAAATTTTTACTGCTAAAATTAGCATTAAATAATATATTCACAGAAATATTTGTTTCAAATAAGTTAATTCTGCAAACAGGTTGAACTAAATAAACTTATTTGAAATCAAGCAACATAGGAAGTCACTATGTTAGGCAAAAAGGTAGATACATGGAAACATAAATTGTGACCATTACTTTTGAGAACTTTGCATTATATTTAGATATATATATTTAGATAAATATAAATATATTTATAAATATATTGATATATATATTTAGATAAATATAAATATATATTTAGATAAATAATGTAAATGAATGCACTACTACTTAAATAATAAATTATTTTAATATGAGTAGCATACAAAATAGAAGAAATGGAAAGTCTCAAGGCAAAAACTGTCAAATAAATCCTACAAGCAATAGTTATTTGGGCTTTCAAGGGTAGAAAAGATCAATATTATTGAAATACATATCACTTACACCAATTAGCTTCATAATAACAGATTTCATTCCCTGGTGCCTAATATTTGCCTCCGAATAAATCACATACTCTACAACATACACTGAAGATTATTCATGTATTACTTTAAGAGTACCTTTGAATATAACCCAATTATATTCCATTTCCTACCTCTTCTACAGACTACCCAAACAACTAGACTCCTGATTTCTAACCTAAAAGTATTATATAGCTTCACACAGCAGTAGCTACTGTCAGCTTGACATAAGCCCAAGATGCCAACATGATGTTAAGAATTTGCTTGAGACCAAAGTTAACTTCCACCCACTCACACAAAAATAGAATAAAATATATTTAAAAGTAGAGCTAAAAATGGGGAAACATCACTTAAGCACTAGGATTTGGTAGTGCCTAAATCTATTACTTTATCCCTTTATACTTCCAATTTTCTAGAGAAAAGTTAAAAAGGGAGAAGATTTTGAAATTTAATTCATTGAATTCTGTCACTTGGGTCTATAAAATTTTGATAATTCAAAATTATAAATTCTGTTCAGTAACAGAATGACTAACTTACTCATCATTACTTCATACTTTTCAGGAATATATTTAACATCTGTTTCTCTAAATATCAATGTGAAGAGTCAACACATTCTGCTTATAATTCCCTATATATCATTAGTTGATAGTCTTATTTTTGTGCAAGATGATAAACCTATATGGCTGGTATCCAAAACTAATTTTAAAAAAGTGCTATTGACTTCTTTTAAATTTTGAAATGTGTTCTTAGAGCTACACAGTCAACAGATATCATGCAAAAATAGTTATACATATTAATTAATAGACAGTTATTAATACCTCCTGAAATGTATGAGGAAATGTGTCATGGCCATATAAAATTATTTAGATATAATTTTTGCAATCATGGAATTTATAGTATACTATGGGTTATAACACATTTCCTCAAATAGGTAAATCACAATTCAGAACCACCACTAAATTTTAGAAAGTAATGAAAACTAACAAGAGATTCTTGAATTTGAAAGAGATGGTATTGATGGTATTTCCTTTCACTGCATGGAAGATTCAAATAGTTTACCATATTTACATGTATTACATTCTGATTCATACCATTCACTCAGTGTTCTAATTTAAATATTAAATTAGTGGCTAATTTAAAAATTAAACGCTCCACATAATCACTTTGTTATTACTTTTTATCAGCTAGAACTGCAGCATAGGTTGATGGAGTCTTAAGCTGAGAAGCCAGTACTTTCATTAAGTAAATGTTTCTCAAAGTTCGTATGGATCACTGACAAATCATCAGTAATATCTGGTATGTGTTTAAAACTCAGATTCCAGGGACCTCTCTAAGTCCAATCAATTGGAGTTTGTCCTTTTCTGGTTAAATTAAGAAAGTAGCCAGTGAAATCAAGTTGTTTTATACTTATTATTTTGAAAACTGGCAAGAAATAATAATACTTCTTATTCTTATACTTTCTTCAACCAAGTCAGATTTTCATGTTTTGATTCAGGAAGTAATACATAATATGGTAAAAGTCATCAAATCTTAAACGAAGGCTTTGTTTAATGGGAAAGAAAGGGAAGTGACTCCCTCCACCCTATCCTTCTCTATTCTGATGCTGCTCTGGAGTGAGTTTTGCAGATGGGTATCAGCCTGATCATGCTTGTTATTTATGTTTTCTACTTCGATTTCCAAAGTTGGAGCAACTCTGGAGTTCTCTTGAGAAGAACCAAACCTATTGTCTTGGACAATAGTTATACTTTGAGAGCTTTCCAATCTTATCCAAACTCTTTACCAGCTGGAAGAATTTTTCAAATGTTCTGAGCCACTATCTGTACCCTTTAAATGTTTCTAATTTCCTAGTGTCTATAGAATTTCAATTTTTAAAAAGAAAAAAAAATATCTGTTTGGATATTTTCATATTTTATTGAACTCTGGGGAGACAGAGAAAGCAAATAAATATTTAGTCCACCTTTTAAAATACGAAGCCTATTATTTTACATTCTCCTTTCATCTCCTCTGAATTACTGTTGCATAAATATGTTTGGAGAAAGTATTCTAAACACTTGGGACACTAAAAGATATTAGATCATTAATGTGGGAAAATTATTATATGTCTTTATGCAATCTTAATTCAATTTTTAAGCTATTTATCTTCTACACCAGTTTTTATATCTGCTATTTCTTTGACCTATTAGAAGAATATTTTAGACAGTGGGCTCAAGATGCTCATCTTCCCAAATTTATACAGCACTTCTAGAGAAGCCTTAAAAAGGGTGAAAGTGAATATAATATTTTGAATGAGGACAAAACTAAACAATAAGACCTGAAACTTTCACCTCTAATGATCAATCTTCCATCCATGGCTAAATGCAGCCCTCTAATAAAAAGTGAGAGCACAGAAAAAGAAAGCCCTTTTTGTTCCTGCCCATTTCATTTCTGACATGCAACTGCTATGGAAGCATCTGGTGCTTGGAGCCAATGCAGCTGTCTCACAAGCATAGCAGAGACATTCTCGACACACTCAAGATGGCAGAGTGGACAGATGACAAGACTCTGGGTCCTTGATTACATCACAGAGCCCCTAAGCCAACCCTGAAACCCTCTGTTGAGGACCTCTTATTTGTTGAGATAATAAATGCTGTTTGTCTCTTGCAGCCCAAACCAATTTAACTGATAGAATGCCCATTACAATCTGACCCCCAGATCTTAACAGTCTGTTTTCAGACTGTGTTCTAACCACACTCTCCTTGCCACCCAAAATACCCTTTACCGTGGCATGATTCAACTCACTTTTCAAGACCTAGTTCTAATGGCATTTATTTTTTCAAGTTTTCCCAAATGAGGGAGTTAAGTAGTCTCTCTTCTCTGCTCTCATATGTCTTTATGAATATTACAGCCCTTATTAAAATAAATTGCAAATATTTCATTTATAGATTAGGAACAGCATAATGGCTACATCTCTGAGTTATTAATTATTGTATTTTCTAGCATCAAGATCATAGTTTAGAATATAATAAATATTTAATAAATGCATGTTGACTAAATGAAATTTAAATAGATAAAATTTCAATTAAAGTAATTTAAAACTTTGAGTGTCCCTGGAACTCACACATTAATAAAAATGGAAAAATACCTATCAAAGTGCTGTTAATAGCACTTTTAACAATTCAAATTATCCGTATGAATTTGAATCCCTGACTCAATCAACTTGCTCAGGAGGAGGCTGGGATGAACATTGTAATTAGAGAGCATTATCAAATATAGGAGATATTATTCGTACTGTGGGATAACACAGTGTAGACATTTTCTAACTAGAACTGGCCCAAATATCAAGGTTCCAATAAGTGAGAGTAATAGCGATTAGTGTTGTGTCTTTTCCCTTTAGGTTAATGTTGAAGAATCTTCAAAATGCAAAAGCTTTGAGGATATGTAGTAGCCAAGATAAAGTGTATATTAGGAAAGAGAACATCACGGCACAATATACCAGGGAGACTTGAAATTACATCTTAACTCAGAATAGATGTTTTCTTCACACTATGAGAGAGAGTGTAAGTCTTTTTAATGCTCTTAGAAACAGAGCTTGCTTTACATATAGAAAAGGTTGTCCTCTGCTATCAACATTACAGAAAGCTTTTGGAAAGTTGGTGGAGGCTGTTTTGTCTTAATGGAAAATTTAGCTGAACTATATTTACATTTATCTTTCAACTGTCTTTGAATAAAGTATGTACAAAGTGAATTAATAGTGTAAACAAATACTAGGGGAGGAATATTTTCCCACTTAGGAAAATAAAACATATTAAGGATATTTAGATAAAAACAATTGGCTAGTTATTTTTGAACTATCTATTTGTTACAGAAGGAGGTGGGACTTCAATATATTAAATCATTAGCAGTTAGATAAAATCATCTGCCATGCTATTCATTTGCATATGCATGTTAGATATACAATGACTTAAAACTTTTATAAACAGGACTTTCCTTGATTTATATCAGTCCTCTCCCTAATTAATTTAAAATAATGCGCTTTACTATGACAAGTTGCATGAAAGGTAATTGTACAGATAAGCTCATATTCATTGTATTCTTTTAAAAGAGAAACCATGGATGCCAATTAAGACACAAAAAAATGTAAAGAAGCTAAATACGCATGTTGTACTAATGAGCACCTGGCTTGCACAGTAGTTACATTTTAATTATTGGAAGATTCTGCATTTAGAGATAGATCACAGCTATTATTCTGTTTGTAATATACTTGTTACAAAATTTTCCTCTAAAAAGTTTTGCAAATGAAAATGTGGCACCAGATAGATATAAATGATACAACCGCATAATATTTTTTGTGATTAATATCTGTTTACAAAATGTCCACTGAATAGGAATTTCTTGTCTATTTTTTATCCATTTCATATTCCCATACAAAGTCTGGGGGAGTTATAATACAGGTAAGATTAAATTCAATTACAATTAAAGACACTTAAGAAGCTGATAAAGACAAGTTTTGAAGAGTGTAAAGTATTTCTGTTAATAACATGGAGCTAAGAAAACCGTGACCTTTTCCTCAACTGAAAATCATTTTAGGGTAGCTATTAGAAATATGAAAGAAAGTTTCTATTTTCTTACAAAACCCCACTGACATTGGTTAGTTTATACAGTTGCAATCATGCTAAATTAAGAATTAAATAATGTGAAATATTAAATAAGATAAAAAGCATTTGAAAGAAGCATGTGGGGACTGGTATTACGCTTTGCTAATTAACATGACTGGCAGGCATAACAATAAGGAAGAAATTAAGAGACAAAGAAGCAAAAAGAGACTAATTTAAAGTAGTGGATAACATTTTTAAAAGTCTGAGTTCCCTAATGCATTTAGAAATATAACCTGTCTTGCTAACATAAAGAAGCCTGTCAGCCATTACAGACAATAGCAGAAGACTTTTGGTGGGTTAGTGGGAAGTTGCTTTAACTAGTAGACATAAAGAACTGAAGATGTTGTTTTTCAGAAAGATCCAAATTGTAGTGTGGAAAACTATTTGAAAAAAGAGGCTTCAGTATGGAATATGTATGTGTATATGTAACAAAAACCATGCTTATGATTGGAGATGACTGATACTTGAATGAACAAACACAGAAAATGATCTGAAATCCACAAAGGGTAAATTGGGTAATAGAATGACAGGTCACATAGAGAGGTCTAGGACTTAGACAAATATAAATGCAAAAGACAGTAAATGTTGGCCTTATTCTTACCTACTCATATTCACTAATTACTAATTTCTGTTTACTGGTTTTTATTCAATATTTCTTGATTTCTTCAGATTGTATTTTCTTTTCTTGCTATATCTTTGAGAAAATGTTCCTTTTTACCAGAACTGTGTAATTGTTGGGCTGCTCTTAAATCTGTTATAGATGTAATAGTTTCAGAAAATGAACACAGGAAATACGGTTGTGCTTTGAAATAAAATAAAATTGAAGGGAAAAAGAAATAAGATGAGTTTGAGGTAAATAAAAAAATGAATTTTTTCTGAGAACTTCAATTTGCATTAGCACAGAGAATGGTTTCTTGTTATTAATTTTTGTTTAGTAAAACTAATATACTTTTAATGTCATTAAATATTTGATTTTTGTTTTCCAGAGAAAATATAGAATTTTACAATTAGAAAAGAACATTAGAATCCTGTAGTGCCATATGAACATTCTCTCTGATGTTAGTGAGTGCCCTAATTTCCCTGGGAAGACTTCCTGTGAGAGTGCTTTTTCTTACAATTAGGCTGCTGTGAAATTCAGAATCCTAGTGAGATACAGTTTCATTCTTTCTCTAAGACTAGAAGAGACGATTTGATTCATTGTTTTAATGAGTGTGGCTTTATGTTTTTTACTCTTCAGGGATCCTGCTCATTTTTGAGATTGTGTTTTGGGTGCTGACGCAAGTCTTTGGTTAACAAGAACAGTTTCCTTGTTTGGAGGAGAGAATTTCAAGCATCATCTTGGCCAGTCTGTTTTCACTAAATTTATTTGTGCTGTGCTTTCTCTCTCTCTCTCTCTCTCTCTCTGTGTGTGTGTGTGTGTGTGTGTGATTTCCAGTGTAGATTTACAGTACTTTCTCATTCATTACTTTGCTTTAATTACTTTTCTTTGAAGGATGGGTTGAAGATTAATTCTTATGTTTTCCCGCCTCAAGCTAATGCTTTATCTCAAACTAATAATTCACTCTCTTACCAAGCTTGACATGACTTTGTAGATCATTTTAGCATTTGGGACACAATTCACCTCAGCTAATAGAGAACTGAACCATATTCTAGGTATTGGAATAGACAAGAAAATCCTTCAGAAAGCATATGGTTAGTTAGCTCTCCTCACCTCATTTTTCTGACTTTTTTTTTTTTTCAACGTTTTTTATTTATTTTTGGGACAGAGAGAGACAGAGCATGAACGGGGGAGGGGCAGAGAGAGAGGGAGACACAGAATTGGAAACAGGCTCCAGGCTCCGAGCCATCAGCCCAGAGCCTGACGCGGGGCTCGAACTCACGGACCGCGAGATCGTGACCTGGCTGAAGTCGGACGCTTAACCGACTGCGCCACCCAGGCGCCCCTCATTTTTCTGACTTTTAAGGACATTCCATTTTCATGTGACTTGTGGCTTCAACAATCAGAGAGAAACTCCCTCATAGAAGTCTTAGCACACTGAGACTCCTCCTCTCCACAGACCAACAAAATCAGCTGTGTACAGAAAGTGGGATGCTTGGTGTTACAAGAGTGATTGTAATTCAAGAGTTCGTGTCTTTAAGAACTCTTTGATCAATTTGAGTAGAAAATTAATGATATAATTATAGGTGATCAATAATACTCTCCTAAAAGATCTGCTGAACCAACCACTAACTGATTAGCAGAAAGTTGAAATTGTGACTAATTGGCTATGTACGTAAGTACATTAGCTAAGTGGAGAAGGAAGGAAAGAGATAAGAGAAACACCCCTCTTTAGAATCCTTCAAATATTTCTCCTTGCACTTAATGAGACTCCAATCTAAGTCTTCAAGGCAATTTATGGTCCAGCCTTTGCTGCCCCTCTAAACTCACCTCTCTCTGCTCCATTACTTAGTTAAGCTTGTGACTGCTTCTAGTTCAGGCTTTCTAGGCCTCTAAGCAGTGTACTGCTTCCAAGAATGTCACATGATTTGCTGTCTTCCCCTGGAATTTTTTTTCTCATACCCCTCAACCTTTCTACGGATTTTCCTGAATCACTTTGTTCAGTTCCTCATCATAAGCATCATGCTCTCCAATTTAAATGTAAATTGCTTCATTTCTACCCATTATTATTTTTGATAATATTTTTTATAATATTTGATAATATATTATTTTTGATAATATTTTAATATTATTATTTTTGATAATATTTTTAGTTTTGGTAATTATTTGGTAATTATTTTGATAATATTTTTAGTTTTGGTAAGAACATTTATCATAGTCTGTAGTACTTTGTGTATTTGTTTCACAAAAGGCTGTCTTCCTCCTTTGACTATAAGCTCCACAGGATCAAGTGCTGTCTGTTTCATTCACCAGAGTACACCCAGTACCTCGTACATAGTTAAGACATAGTATTTAAACATTTGTTGGCTGAATATATTATTACATTTAATTTTTTAATTTTTAAAATATTTTTGAGACACATAAAAAACAATATTTTTAAAAATATTTGAGACTGTGAGTGGGGGAGGGGCAGAGAGAGAGAGAGGTGGGGGGAGTCACAGAATCCGAGGCAGGCTCCAGGATCCGAGCTGTCATCACAGAGCCAGATGTGGGACTCAAACTCATGAGGGGCTCAAACTCATGAAAGGTGAGATCATGACCTGAGCCGAAGTTCGACACTAAACTGACTGAGCGACTCAAGCGCCCCGAATATATTATTACATTTAAAACCAATAATTGAATTTAAATAAATTAATTATTTTTCTGATCGAGAGGGGACAGAGAGAGAGAGAGAGAGAGAGAGAGAGAGAGAGAATCTTAAGTAGACTGCACACCCGGCGCAGGGCCTGATGTGGGGCTCAATCTCGAAACTATGAGATTATGACCTGTGCTGATATCGGGAGTTGGACACTTAACCAACCCATCCACCCAGGCACCCCTGAATTAAAAATTTAAGCATAAGAATAATTAATAAGTGGTAAATATAGAAGAACCATGGGGGTTGGGGTTGTGTAATATGAGGGGATTTCTAATAATTCTCTTATTTTGGACACGGAACCAGGGTAGATATATGCTTTCAAGTGAAGTTGAATAAAAGGTAAGGTTAAGAGAAATAGATAATCTAGCTCAGTCTTAAGGTTCAAATTGAGACATGGCTCAAAAGTGGTATGGAAAATAATGAAGAAATCTGTTAAAGGCAAATACAGACAAGATAAAGAATTGTGTTAGAAAATAAGAGATGAGTGGCTGACTGGAGAACTAAAGTAACAAGTTAGACCTCTGATCCTAAATATATAACTTTAGAGTTTTATAGAGACTTTATTGGAATTGTTATTTTGTACTCAAAGTAATGAGATATAAAAGCAGCCAAAGCATGTTGATGAACTTATATAAAAAGATGAATAGAAAATATAGGTTCAGTATGGGTGGAACAGTGACAAATAAAGAGGAACAGTGACAAATAAAGGAGGAACAGTGACAAATAAAGAATAAAAGTCATAGAAAATCTCACAATGATTTATAAGCTTAAAAAAAGGTCAAGAAAAAGGATGGGAGAATGGTTGATGGAATTATGACTTACTGTAATATTCTTTTTGTAACTCTTATTTTCAGATATTTATAGTGGACATTATCAATTCTTTATGTGTTCAAATAAAGTAGTCATCAAACCAAACTTACTGCTTGGTTTTCTTCTCATTTTAGTATATCATTTGCTAAATAATAAAGCAATATATTATTTAAAATATTCAAGCAACACAAATTCAAAGTAAAAATCTTCTCTCCCTCAACTCTATCCCCAAATCTGAATGTTTTATTATTGCTATTTGCCATTTACTGAAATGTTATAAATAGTTATAATAAATTAAATTTTGTTATATATGTAATATATATAATTATATATATTATATAATTAATATAACTTCATGAGATATTTATATCCTCATCTTCCTGGACTTTACAGAGCAAAGCCATTGTAAACATTCAATATCATGAATTGTTTAAAATCTTTTGCTGTGGCAACTCCTTTGGGCCTTTTATAGCTTTTAAAGTGCAAAAGTATCAAATATAATACTAACACTCTTTGGTAGGCAGATACTCTCTAGGTAGTTGGGTAGATTAACATTCCTACATGCTGTAAATTTTGAAAATGATCTTAAACCTGTTATCTTCTAAAAGGACAATAAATTGAGATAAATCCAGTGAGCACAGGTGTATTATCTAACATAATAGGTACCTAATAAAGTGTCTTGAGCATAATAGATCTTTAGTAAGTATTGATTTACATTAAATGAAGAAATGTTCTTGGTTTCTATAACTCAAAGGCTTTGCTCTCTATGTGCTGGCTAACCCATAGATGTGTTTGAAGCTGATGTGGGCCGCTGACAGATACTAGAGAATAAAGAGTGGAAATGATTACTCTTTCAACATCTTAGCAAGGGAACAGTTCTGAGGAATGTGAGTTGAGCTAAGATCACCAAGGCAAAGATCAAAAGGCAGAACAGGGCTAATACTGAATGAGTATGAGCTGCAGTAGAACCAAGAAAAAAGGTTGCCATTTACAATAAATTCAAGAATATTCTACAGTAAAAATCATTCTGAATAGGGATAGAAAGATATATTAGAGGTTATAATAGGCAAGTATTTCACAATCTGGCAGATTGACAGATCAAAGATAACACAGTAGTCAAGACTAGAGGAGACAGCAGGGGAGTAGTTTGGGCTGTGACAATTCAATGGCGAAGTCCTAGAAGGAGTGTAGGAGTTTCATATTTTTAGGTGAGCAAATAAAGCTACAGTGAATTAGAAATTTGGAGCAACATTACAAATATGTCTGTGTGGAAACAAAGGCCCATACCTAAGATTACAAAGTCAAGGGAAGAGCAACAGAGGCCTTTATGAGGAAACAACCTCCTTCCATGCCCTGTATATGTATAAATGAAATCATACAGTATTTTTCTCTCTCTGACTTGTTTCATTTAACGTAATACTCTCTAGGTCCATCTGTGTTGTTGCAAATGTCACATTCCATTGTGTGAGTGTGTATACATATATATTGTGCGTATATATACACATATATATACACATCACATACATATACATCACAAATATATGTGCATATATACACATATTCTTTACATTAATTTATCCGTTCATGTAGTCATTTTTCAATGGACACTTAGTTTGCTTCCATATCTTGGTTATTGTAAATAATGTTGCAGTGAACATATGGGTACATAATCTCTTTGGCTTGATGTTATCACTTTTTTTTTTGATAAAACCCAGAAGCTAGATCATATACTAGTTATATTTTTAATCTTGTGAGGAACCTCCATACTGTTTTCCGTAGTGGCTGTACCAATTTACATTCCTACCAGTAGAGCATAACGGTTCCCATTACTCCGTATCCTCATCAACACTTGTTATTTTTATAGGTTCTTGTATGTCTCAAATTCTATGAAAATTAGAAAGGTGTTTCTTAATTAGGTGAAAAATCCATTGTTTTCAGTATCTGTGATCTCCAGTTTATGAAATATTCAAGATCAACATGTTAAAGCATTAACATGTTGACTTTCTTATAAGATTTGATCCATCAATCCATGGTTATTAAAGCAACAATCTATCGAATTCCTGGGTGATACAGGATACACTTAATACATTTGATATAAAATAAAACCTCATTGCATACGTTTCATTAGACTTTTTAAAAATAGAGAAAAATATTTCCAAGTAGTCCATAATTACAGTTTTTTATACATAATTTATCATATACTATAAAAGATATAATTTAATGAAAACAAAATTTGACTTATATAGGAAAACTTTGGCCAAATCTTTGTATGATCATATTGTTTTCATTTCTCCTTATCTTCTTATAAATTTCTGTTTGGAATGCATTGTTTGTAATGATTGAATGGCAGATTAAGTTTTAAAATGTCCAGAAGCATTGTAAAATATCTAAAAGTATGCCATACTTACCTATGAAATATAGTCTGATGATACTATGAAAATCATGACTTACTCTGATCACTTTGTGTACTTCTAATAACACTGATACTCAGAAGGTATACTGATTCTCAAGTCTTGCATCATTGAACACACTACTGTGAATTTGTGTTTCTGAGTTTTACCAGTGGTTAGCACATAGTAGGCAGGCAATACATATTTCTTGAAGTAATAAGCAAATCTGAGAGATGGTCTAGGAAAGTAATAAATATGAAAACATAACAGGAAAGTCACAAAGAAATGTGCTGAATGGAAGGTCTGTATAAACAAATCTAATGCTGGAAAATCAAGTATATTCAGCTGCCCTCTTGTGAAACCAACATTTAATTAAATACAGTTGTCTCATAACATACTCAGTGGTTGAGCTTCTCACAGCTGAACTAAAATTGTTTAAATAAAACGAGACTCATTAACTTTTCTAATTGTTGTTTGCGTGAAGACTTGAACTTTGCTTTTAAGAAGAAACTGCTCCATCTGCAGCTAGTAAAAAGTATCAGCTGGCGATGTGTAACCTTCATGAATCATCCATTTGTTTTTTTCTTTCTCGAACCATTGAGTGTTAGGGTGAGGGGATTCTATAAAAAATTTCAAAGAATGTTTCAGGAACTGTATTTTGTGCCTGTCTTCTGAGCTTATGCATACCAAAAGGAATAGTTGCCTAGTTTGTATAAAGGTAAAAGTACATGCATCATGGGAATGTAACAGCTGCACAACTTTAGCCTTTCTTAGTCGTCAATAGAGAGGAAACAGATCATCAACACTTGAATGCTTCATTTTATAATGATGCTTCATATTGTACAGCTTTAAAATGGCAAGTGTCTCCTGACAAAGAAAATGTTTCATTGCTGCTAGCTGATAACAGACACATGTTTTCCCTTAAGAGAAGTAAAATATGGGAAGTCTCCACTTGATTTTTAGAGTTTTAAGGTTAATACAATAAAAGCATAGGGGAAATCTTACTACTGGTTGAGATTCTATAGAAAACAATTCATCATGTCCCAGTCATTTTTTCATTTAATGGTACTTTTTATGAATGAAGCCAATTTCATAAGTGGAGCCATTTTAGAAAACATAAGTCTTCTAGTTTTTCTTATTTGGAAAAGACTTTTGTAATTTAAGAGAAAAAGAATATTTGTTCCATGTTTTTCTCCTGACTTTAGTCATACTTACAGACTTTTCTTCTAAGTTCAGATACTATTACAATTGAAATCCATTGATGGAAGAGTTAATAGTCTTACACCTGGGAAAAACGGAGACTTGGACTTATTCTCACATATGAAAGATGGGTGGAGGTTGGTTTTGTAGGTAAGTGTAGATAGAAGCTTCGGTATTGTCAGAGGCCCAGTTCTGTCCATGTTTTTTTTCCCTCTGCCATCTTCAATGGGAGGCTTCTAGACTCAAGTTATTTCATGGTTTAGTGGTTGCTGAAGGTCTAGTCCTTGAGTCCAAAGTTCAGAATGCAGGAATAAGAGAAAGCGGGACAAGGGCTGGCTTCTCCATAATAAAGAGACTACTTGGAAACTTTGTGCCACATTTCTGCTAATTGTTCAGAACTAACCTTGGAGAAATGGTACCATACCCACACCTGCATTTACAGATGCCTCAGAAATAGAATTTTCTGAGACACACAGCTTAGGGTTTTGCTACAGTTGAAGAAGTGATACAAAATTGGAAGGGGCAATGAAGTCAGTAGCACACACACAAAAAAATCACAATTTTATGCAACAGCAACAGTTAGAAATGGTTACAAATTTAGTATAGAATTTGAATTTAAAATACAAACAAAAGTAAGACAAAGGAATAAATCAAAATAAAAAGGTGAAAAAACTTTAGTAGAAATTGATGAATATTTGTTGAAATGTATTAACATAAATATACAATGTTCATTAATAGGAAAATGATACTCTTAAACAATGTCAACTCTCAACAAATTCCATTTTAAATCAATGCAATTATAGTCAAGATCTGATCAAGATCTGAACATACTTTTCTTTGAGGGTTGCTGAGGAATATAAGTTAATGATAGAATTTATATGAAAATGAAGGACAAGAGGAGATATGACATTCTTTGGGACAATGAACCTAAGTTCATAGCTTATATTCAGTGATTATTAGAGTAACAAAGGCATTGTGGTTTTGATACAAGAAGATGCACATTTGCAAATGTAATATAATAGAAACCTCAAATACACTTTCTATGATTCTTGAAAAATTGCAACATGGAGGAGTTTGCACTGGAAATCAGTGGGTAAAAGGACTATCCAGTATATGATTCTGGAGAGCTGTTTATCTATA
The DNA here is from genome assembly GCF_028018385.1 of Neofelis nebulosa. Classification (NCBI taxonomy): domain Eukaryota; kingdom Metazoa; phylum Chordata; class Mammalia; order Carnivora; family Felidae; genus Neofelis; species Neofelis nebulosa. The sequence continues at coordinate 31,371,473 of NC_080795.1, forward strand.
TGGAAAAAAGTGAAATGAATTTGTATTCCAATCCAATACATTAAATCTATTTCTGATAAGTTATAAACCAAAATATAAAAATCCAAGGTATGAAAACTTTTAAAGACCATATAAAGAATAATATCCTTATGACTTAGAGGTAGGAAAGAACTTTATAAACAAGACCAGAAAAAAATAGAAATGAAAAACTGACAAACTGAATTTAAATACATGAGCTGCTTAGTCCAATGGTGCCTTACAGAAACTGAAAAGACAAACTGCATTTCTGGAAAAGATATTTATGACACATATTATGAAGAGTTACCATTCGCATTATATAAAAAAATACTTTGAAATCCATAAAAAAAGACAATGGAATAGAAAAGTAGAAGATATGAATAAGCATTTTACAGAAAAGATGAGTTTTCTATAAACATAAGAATATGCTCAGCTCCACTGTTTTCAGAGACAATAACATTAAAATTACCTGAAATAATATTACGTTCCCACTCGCAAAAGTTTAAAGTCGGTAAGTGTTATGCAATGAAATGGAGGAACAGAGAATTTTACACTTTGCAGATGAAGAGCGTAAACCGTTATCTTATTGAAAGCAATTTGGTTCTGCATAATTGCCTTGACCATGTGCACACTCATGTCCCAGCAATTCCACTCCTTGGTGAGCATACCCAAGGTACTATTATACATATACTCAAGGAAACATGTTTGAGAATATTCATTGCAGCATTATTTTTATTATCAAGAGACTAGAATGAGTCCAAAATCATCAACAATCAAATTGATGATAAATAATTTTATATTCAGAAAGCAAGATACTAAAATGTTGGTAAATGGTTAACTACAGTTGCAGGAATGAATCTCAAAACCATAATGTTAAATGATAAAAGCGAAGAAGGATTTACATACTATGATTACATTATAATTTTTATGTTATTTTTTTTCACCATGCTGTACATTATATCCCCATGACTTATTTGTTTTATAACCTTTTGAACACCTTCATCCATTTCAGCCACGCCATACTCCTCACACTGGCAACCACCAATCTGTTCTGTGTATCTTTGGGTTTGGTTTTTGCTTTTTTTGTTTTTAGATTCCACATGTAAGTTAGATCATACAGTATTTGTCTTTCTCTCTCTGACTTATTTCATTTAGCTGAATGTCCTCAAGTTCCATCCATGTTGTCACAAATGGTAAAGATTTCCCTTTTTTGTGTACCTGGGTGGCTCAGTCGGTTGAGCATCCAATTCTTGATTTTGGCTCAGGTCATGATCTCACAGTTTGTGGGATTAAGCCCTGCATTGGGCTCTGTAATGATAGTTCAGAGCCTGCTTTAGGATTATCTCTCTCCCTCTCTCTCTGCCCCTCACCTGTTCCCACACATGTGCTTCTCCCCCCACCTCAAAATAAATAAATAAATAAATAAATAAATAAATAAATAAATATTTAAAAAGATTTCCCTTCTTTAAAATAAATTAATATTATGATTTCACTTTAGAAATGATTTAATAAAGGGGCGCCTGGGTGGCTCAGTCAGTTAAGCGTCCGACTTCGGCTCAGGTCACGAACTCGCGGTTCGTGAGTTCGAGCCCCACGTCAGGCTCTGTGCTGATGGCTCAGAGCCTGGAGCCTGTTTCGGATTCTGTGTCTCCCTCTCTCTCTGACCCTCCCCCATTCATGCTCTGTCTCTCTCTGTCTCAAAAATAAATAAACGTTAAAAAAAATTTTTTTTAAAGAAATGATTTAATAAAATAAGAAGGAAAAATTTAATAATATACACCCTTACCATGTACATGTAAATTATAAAGAAAGACAAAGGAATGACTAACCAAAAATTCATGGTAATTTTCATATTGGGGCTAGGATATAAGTTAGAAGAGATTGATTATATACATTGAAAGGCACAGAGGAAGCTTCAAAGTGTTGATCAATAATTATTCTCAGGTTGTGAGGTAGGCATGTGTATGTTTAGTATATTTAAAATTAATATTTTTATTATTTTACTCTAAAAATGATATATCTTACAGTAAAATTAATTTCATGATATGCAAAGTCCATTTGATGGACTTTTTAGGAGAGTGATATGCTGATATATAGAAAATGCTATTTATGTAATGTATTCATTCTGAGGCCAGGATAAACATTTCATGGCATCAGGTATAAAAGAATGCTGATTTCTTTTCCGAACATTGGAAATGCAAAATTTTTAACTACAATTGTATTTGGAATTCACCACTTTCTAACATATATTTTAACAATACCTAGAGGACTTCCTTCAATTGAGACATTATGTATTATTCAGGAGTCTTTCATTGCATTTGACAGCAACCCAGTTGAACTTAGGCAGAAAGGAAAATTTAGAAGCTAACATAATTTTGCCAAAAAAGAACAGGAGTGCCAGAACCTCAAATTGAAAGAACAAAAACACAGATATTTACAGTATTTTGTACTTCTGCATCTCTGTTTTCCTTCTTGCAGACTAGGTTTTGAAACCAACAAGCTGGACAATTACTGCTGGCAGCTCATTGCTCACATTTCTTTAGCTTTACTACAGCAATCCACATTAAATCTGCAGCTCTAATGGACCTCTTTCACAAACTCTTCAGCATTTCAGTGACTTAATTCCTTTGTGAAACAATTAATGCATTTTTGATTACCAAAAGAAGCGGGAGACATGTGAAAAACAGGATGAAAATCTTTTTAGGAAGTTTATTACTAATAGAAGGCACAAAGTGTATACATCAATAAGTATCAAATCAAGAAATTGTACATGAGTACTGCTGATATCATATAGAGCTGTAAACTATTGGACCCCACCAAGAAACTGGTGAGTATTCCACTCAGAGAACTATTTAGCTTTAATAGCACTGGCTCAAATATTTGGAGATTAAAAAAGAACATGGGTTTAAAAAAATCCATTTATTTAATTTGGGCATACTAACTACATATACTGTATAATTACATAAGCATTCAAAAAAAAACCCACAGAGCTTTCTTTCTAACAGAATTATAATTAAAGTGTTAATAAAGTCTAAAAACTTATACATATACACATATATATATCTAATGTATGCAAAACTCTATAAATCAGTTGTGAATAAATGACTCATATAGTCAGTTTGCTTTTAGATATGACATTTAATATTAGAATGGTCTTATCTGAGGTTGAAATTTTAGCTGTGCTATTTATTCTATCTCATATGTCTTTTTAAAAGCATTTTTTTAATATGCACTTCCTCTCTTAGCTGCTTATCCCAGTAGTTTTAATTTTTACTCTACCATTATTCTACACCTTCTGCTTTATATCTGGAATAAAAAAATAAATAATATCCCACTCAATGTCTATTATGGACCCACCATCTACTGGTCTCCCAGAAAAAACTGAAACACACAGAGTTTATCATTTTAACCATTCCTGTATTAGCACTTTCTACTCCTTGTCTCTGTGACTCTTAACACTTTTATTTACAATGGGTAATAATATTTTTAAGGCTTATTATTTTTTTTTTTTTACTTTCGAGAGAGAGAGAGCATGAGTGGGAGAGGGGCAGAGAGAGAAGGGGACAGAGGATCCAAAGTGGGCTCTGTGCGGACAGCAGTGAGCCCTATGTAGGGCTCGAACTCACAATCTGTGAGACCATGGCCTGAGTAGAAGTCGAATGTTCCACTCACTGAGCCACCCAGGTGCCCTTACAATGGGTAATAATTTTAAGTCTTCATCTCACAGAGTTTCATGGAAAATATCCAAGTTTTATTCTTACCCCTTTACTCCTACTTCTGAGATGATTAATTTCTCTTGCCCAAGGTTATCAAAACTTTCTTTAATATATTCTGTTCATTTTTTCTTCCCTTTTGTGTACTTGTTCCAGGTCATCGTAGTCTCACCTATAGCCACAAATCTTTATCCCTGTCTCCAATACCTCAGCTCTTATATCCATCCTGCACACTCTATAGCTTATCTGCCTTGTAGATCTTTTATTTTATTCTTTGAATGTGCCAGTTTATGTCATATTAGTGTGTGTTTATAAGGTAAATAGCCTTGCTCAGAAATTGCCCAATTTCTTTTTTTTAAATTTTTTTTTATGTATATTTACTTTTGAGAGAGAGAGAGAGACAGAGTACCAGTGGGGCAGGGGCAGAGAGAGAAGGAGACACAGAATCCGAAGCAGGCTCCAGGCTCTGAGCTGTCAGCACAGAGACCGACGTGGGGCTCGAATTCTGGACTGCGAGATACTGACCTGAACTGAAGTCAGACGCTCAACCCACTGAGCCACCCAGGAGCCCCGAGAAATTGCCCCATTTCTTAGATCAAAGACTATTTGAATAATGTTTACTATTTCTGGTTGTATTTTGGCTAAATTCTATTTCTCAACTTGTGATACAGAGGAAATTCTTGATTCCAATCGAGATCAGGCCCCTACTCCTTACAGAGCATCCCATTTGACCTCTCAGTGACTATTGACACATACCCCAAAAGTATGACACTATAGGAAACATACTTTGTAAATGTCAGTGCATCCTGAGTGTCAGTGGGGTCTACCTTTCATTATTTTATCAGAAATGAAGAGCTCTGGACATCCTTACCACTTGAACAGAAATATTACTGAAGGTCTTCCCCAAATCCTATTAGCCTTTTGCAGCCAACTTCAAAATAAAAGGAGTGGGGGTGGGGAGAAGGGAGTAAAGTTCTCCTAAAATGGCTGAGTTGATTTGTTAGTTTGGGTTTTCATGGAGGACACAAGGACACAGTTTGAAAAAGTAAAGTATAGAGTTGTGTTATACTCCTTGTTAAGATTTTCCTATTTCCTCCAAAGTTCCTATAGAGTATTTTTTGACTGAAACCCATTAGGTTAATTGCAGAATTGAGGAAGCAAATATTAAAATCCTAATTTCTCTATATGCTTGAGACTGATCATAATCCACTTAAAATTTTGCAGATATGCATTGAATTATTTAAGTTTTTCTTATTCATTATTCATGGATGAGATGGGGAAATTACTTTGGAAGAAAAACAAGCAGCAAAGTGATGTCCTACCTAACAAATTATCAGAATGTTAGGATATGAGAGAGGAAATTTAAACTGAACTGGACAGAAGCTCTTTAACTTTATACTAAAAGTGTTAATGCTATTGGTAAAAAGAAGGGCATTTCTAGTTATGACCTCACCTTTTATAGACCTCAACTAACCTTTTATATGAACCAGTGTGAGTTTGCTCCTTGGTGAGTCACAGATACAGCAGGTGGAGTTGTCACACAAAGTAAGCTCTATATGCAGCAAATAAGATCACATGGAATAGCTTCCAAAGCTGTGATGCCCCAGGAGTGGGTGAATAGGTACCTTTCATTTAGGGTTAGGATGAATATTTAGATAAGGAACTTTTGTCTTCCTATATATAGAGTGGGCATAAGGTCACTCAATGCCTTAAGGAAACATGCCTATCTATACACACACTGAGACTTCTCCTTGGGTAGAGATTTTAGTATTATAATAAGGTAAATGTAATTGCTGGTCATTCCAAGTGTCAGTCCATGGTCCTTCTGCACCCACGCATGTAGGGAGTTTAGCTCAAAAGGTCTAGGTGGTCTGGGCTGGCTGGAGGTCTTGTCAGGGAAGTTACTATCACCTGAGGGGTGGTTTTGGATTTCATTTGCCTGAGTTAAGAGGTAAGCTGGAAAGGAGAGCTTAAGGAAAAATTGTAGACCAAGGTTAGTGAGTATAAGCAGGTGGGCAGTAAAAGTCAGGTCCTGGGGTCTACCTGATGACAGAAGTAGGGCACAACTTACCATGAAGGAATTCACAGAAAACTTTAAAATCATCCTTGCAATAGAAAATAATATACATTCCAAATACATTAAATATCACTGACATGGCACATCTTAAAGTGAAAATATAGTTCCATGTAGTATTAGTAATTGAAGAGATAATCATCTCTGAGCTGGGAGATAAAATCAGGCACTGTATGAGAGAAAAAAATATATGGTTAGAAAAATCTTTTTATATTAAATTTTTAAATATTATTTTTTATCACTTGGCTGCTTTTTGGTATTATCACAGAAACTGTAGAAAAACGTAATATTTACTGACTACTGATAATAAAGTTATATTTTCCTGATCCATTATTTTTTTTTTGAAATAACAATTGTGAAGGTATATTTCCCCTTCTAATAGAAACAGAAATGACTTAATGACCTCTTTCAGAGTAAATATTTTCCCTTATTGCTTTATGTCTCTCTCCTTTATATTTTTTAAAAAAGTTCTTCTATACTTTTGTTGTTTTGCTTTATATTAGCAGGCTAAACTTACGAAAAAAAGCAAAAATGTAGAAGAAAATGAAACGATACAGGAGACAGAACAACTAAAGAAAAAAAAAGGAAAAAAATGAGTTATATTCAAATAAATACTTAAAAGCAAGTTGGTCACAAAGTAGGACAAATTTTTAATTTTAAAGTGACAAAAATGAATCAGCAAATATTTAGCCAAGTTCCAAATATAAACATGTCCTCTATCAAATAAAATTAGTCACAGTAAACTTAAGCTAAATACAAACTATTAGTAGATTCATTGCTCAATTGCTATATAACAGCAGATATCACCCTTAGTTTCTTACAGAGAAAGAAATATATTATTTATTATAAAAAATCAAGAGTATAGGAATAGTATTGCCTAACTTCATTAGAAGGAGAAATATCTGATGTTACAGAAATTATCAGTGTAAAGCCAAAAACTTAATAAAATAAATATGTTGGGAGGAAAGTAAACAGAGATGTAGTTTAACTGAGTTAGATTATCATATATGGTTGCAGGTTTTCAATACACAATATGCAAAGCTGATAAGTCAAACGTTAAATTATTATTTGAAGACATTGATACACATCATTACACATTGAAGTTAACAATTGCGTAGGGGCAGAACTTGGGTAGAGTAGGATGACAGAATAAAAAACTGCATATTATAAATCAACTTTGTTGTTTTGACCCCGTGCATGTTTTTTTCATGATAAAATTTAAAATAAGTTAAATAAGGTAACAGAATATTGACACTTATTGTATATAAATATAGCTTGTAAAATGGATTTCAAGGCAACATTTACTAATATTCTGATAAAGCATTGATTTTTGGATGATAAAGCTCTGCAGTTCTTTGTATGTGGACACATTCAAGCTACCAAAAAGTAATGGTATCTTGTCTGACAGTTTTTATAGCGAAGTTAAAAGGACATCCACTGGCCTTTTCAACAGAAAACACAATAATTATAAATGTGTACAAATCAGTAAGTACATAGCAGGTACCACAGGAATCTATTAGTTGAGTTTGTGTGAGGCTGTTGAACAGCCTCATTATTTTAAACATTGCTACATATACAAAAGAAAAATCAAAGATCTGATAGTGCTTTATCATAGGATAGCCAAATTGTTCAGTGGGGAAAGTTCTTATTCATAGACAAATTTTAGTTAACAAATGAGGAAACATTATAAAATATCATAATCTTGTGGTCTTTAATTGAATAATTAAATCTAAGCAATCTTCAACCATTACATGAAATTCAGATGGAAATTTTGTAGAGTGGAAAAGAAAGACAGCCCTGAATGCATTATTTCAAATATCTAAAAAAGAAATTGCATTTCCTTTCTTTAATGTTTTTATTTTATTTTATTTTTATTTTTGAGAGAGACAGAGACAGAGCACAAGAGGGAGAGGGACAGTGAGTGAAGGAGACAGAATCTGAAGCAGGCCCCATGCTCTGAGCAGTCAGCACAGAGCCCCCACATGGACTTGAACTCAGGAACCACAAGATCATGACCTGAGCTGAAGTTCCTGAAGAATTGTTATACTCTGTCTGCCTCAAGTGTTCATCACTGGGCTGCAGGTTATAAGGAAATTTAATTTATCTACCATTTCCTTCTGCCTTTGTTTTCCACACCATTAAGATCATACTATGAGCATTTTCTTAAGTTATTACAATGTATCAAGTTATATTCAAATTTTTTAAAAATTGAGATATAAAGTGACTGTGACAAATAAGCCCACTGACCCAATCAAAGGAGGGATGTGGAGACTCTGAGCACAGTGAAGGGAAGCTTTAATCAACATTCTTGCAAGAGCGGGTGTCTGATGGACAGGCACACTCCGGCAGTCACAGCAATTTATCTCCTAGCGTGAAGTTCCTCCCCTGATGCCCCATTGGCTGAACACTACAGAGATTACAACTTTACTTGGAAATCGCCTACGTCAATGTATGGCCAAAAAGCAGTCTGATTGGAACAAATGTACATTTTGCGATGCAGAGACTTCAGTTTTTTGACATATTCTCATTGCAAAAGCTGGCGAAAAATAAGCCCGTGAAATAGAGAGGGGAAGAAAAACCAGGAAGTGAAGTGTCTAAGGGTTTGAGACTCCATTGTGTGTGGGAAGGAGTTGGTACATATTTTCAATAGGTTGTAAACCTATTATTAACTAGACAGCACAACTTTTATTTGGTATTTCTGAAGATGAATCATCTCACGTCTCACAGTGACCAAACAGATATACTAGAATAATAAGTACCAGAAATATAGAATAGTTCTAAATACATTTAAAAAGTTAAATTAAATATAAGTGTGAAAATAAATTAGAATTTTAGTTGTCCCAGCAAATCATTATCATCTGACTTAAAGAGAACATGTAAACTAAAACAGAATTTGCAGGGGTTTATAATTTTCCTGCATTTGGACTCTGTTTTATTTAATTTCTTTAATATTATATAATCATGAACAACATTTAAAGTAATATCCCTTCACTTATTAAAGAATATTCTTTGAATATTAAGGAAAGAGGCTTTTGATGTTTTATGAGTGATTATGACCTGATATAAAATACAAAGGAAATCAAGCATCAAATATCATGTATGTTAGACATACATATGGTTAAAATGGATTTTCTTTAAAAAGCTAGAAAACTATAATTGCCATTTCTTTGACTTGATGCTTTATGAAATTTTAGTATTAATAGAGAATGTTGATAATATTTTGTAAGAATTGCGACATATGAGCCCAGCAATACAAGCCAGAACAATAGAGAAAATAAACCTTAAGACTAATTGTAGGTCAACAGTAAATACATACTACTACAGGAAATCTGTAACACTTTCTGAGTAGAGTCAAGAAGGTGCTTTTCTATTGAATTTTTTTGAATGTCGAAGTAATTTAAACTTGAATAGACAAACCCACAGAGGTTATCTGCTTCTGCTTCTGAACTTTCTCAGAAACGCCATGCTTTCTCACTCTCAGGAATAACAATGCACTGTGATCAATGTCAGTTCCGTGATCTTTCCTTTCATATTTTGGTTCTCCAAGGAGAGTCTATTCTTAGGAATTTAAATACCTGGGCTCTCTGTTGTCAGTTGTACAGAGTTAGATCAAGAAGAAAACTTATGAGCAATTAGGAAATAAGCATTTAGTCCCCAAAGAATGGTAGTACTGTGAAAATTAGCTAGCAAGAAAATTTATTGAGCTCCATAAAAATACAATTATTCCGGTGAGATTCAATTGGGTAATAAGAGTAATGAATCATTTTTATGTAATAGATATGTCTAAGAAGTGACACTGAAAGCTTCTCTATGGATTCTGAAAAATAACTTAATTCTCACAACATGCTTCCTTTAAAAAGATACAGATTTGAAAAGTTGTTTCTAATTCTCTTTGACTGAAAACAGTGGCATTCATGGGGAGTGTGAGGCTTTGTGAATCAGAGAAACTTGGATGCAAATTTTTTGTCCTTTTATAACTACCATCTTGTGGCAAACCTGTTAGATCATTGGTGCCTCTCCTACCAAATGGGAGTGTTTTTGTTTGTTTGGTTTGCTTGTTTTGTACTATTTTCTCTAATCCTTTTTGGTGATTCTTTCCCCCTGCCTTAAGTAGTTCCTTCAGAGGCACAGCTGGTTAGTACTCTGTTGAATCATCCAGGGGCACTCTCTATTTTTTGAATTCTCTTTCTCTTCCCTGGTACTACTCTCCTTTGAATTCTGTCCTTATTTTCTGTTTGATTATTTTTCTAGTACGCAATCTAATGGGTCTGAGATAGTATCTCATTGTGGTTTGGACTTGTATTCCTCTAATGATGAGTGATGTTGAGCAACTTTTCATGTGTTTTTTGGCCATTTGTATATCTTCTTTGGAGAAACGTCTGTTCTCCAGTGACTTCTCTAGTCCATTGCCCATCTTTAAACCCAATTATTTGATTTTTCTCTTGTTGAGTTATAGATAATCTTTGTGTATCCTGAATAGTAGCCACTTATAAGACACATAATTTGCATATATTGATTGTGTCCTTTGATGCACATAAGATTGTAGTTTTGATGAAGTCTCACTTGTTTATTTTTACTTTGGTTTTTGCTTTTCTTGTTTGTTGCCTGTACATTAGGAGTCATATATAAGAAGTTATTACCAAACTCGATTTCACGAAGCTTTTATCCTATGTTTTCTTCTAAGAGTTTTATAGTTTTAGGGCTTACATTAGGTCTTTGATCCATTTTGAGTCAATTTTTGTATATGGTGTAATATAAGGATCCAAGTTTATTTCTTGCACCTGGAATAGGAGTTGTTTTAAAAAGAGCATGTGGAGGGGCACGTGGTGGTTTAGTCAGTTAAGTGTCCAACTCTTGATTTAGGCTCGGGTCATGATCTCATGGTTCATAAGTTTGAGCCCCGCATGGGACTCCGCACTGGCAGTGTGGAGCCTGCTTCGGATTCTTTCTCTCTGCCCCTCCCCCACTTTTTCTCTCTCTCAAAAATAAATAAATAAACTTACAAGAAAAGAGTGTGTGGATATAAAGCACTCTCAATACATGTCAATTGTCAACTATTATTATTGTTTGTGAAGGAGTATTTTCATAACTTCTTTGTTAATTTACATCCAACACCTTTTGGAATCCCTTCTATATTAGTAGAATTCCTAATTTTAAAAGTCTTACCTCCCAATAGTAGGATTCAGAAACTTGTTTTTCCAGTGTCTCTTGAAGCTAGAGCACACCAATAGATGAACCCATGCGAGGATGTGATTTAGAAGTGAATAAAGAATGGAGCGCTGGGTGACACATTTTGGTGTGATGGAGGGATAGCTTACAGAAACTGCTGGCCATCAAGGGCTGTAGACATTCTAGTGGCAGTATCTCTTTCCCAGGTCAGGAGTGTGAGCATCATCATATAGTTGAACATGTTTTGGCCATAAGTTTTAAGCCTATCAACTACCCTTTAAGGTATTTTATCTTTGCTCGAAATAGAGTGTTCTTCGCTTTTGTTTACTAAGAATACAAACTGATTCTGGAAGGGTCATTGCTCATTGATAAAGTGAGGGAAATAAACTGACTTGATTCAGCTCAGAGTAACAAAAGTTACGGAAAGGGGCACTGTAGCATCTCCTACAAAGGACGGTAGATTTGGATTGTAAAGTTGTTGTGTGCTTTTTTTCTCTCACATTTAATTCATTCAATACATCATTGATTCATTTATTTGTTTTTATTTTTATTTTTCTAATGCCTATTCATTTTTGAGAGACAGAGAGAGATAGAGCACCAGTCGGGGAGGGACAGAGAGAGTTGGAGACACAGAATCTAAAGCAGGCTCCAAGCTCTGCAAGGGGTCAGCACAGAGCCCAATGCAGGATTCTAACCACAGGGTTCTTTTGTTTTTATCAAAGGCTATGGACTTCATGAGGGAGTATGGGGGATGTCTCTTTGATTCTATGCTTAAGTGTTTTCATTGTTGACATTTTTCAAGCAATATTGCTGAAAACTGAGCCAATTAAGTGGTTTATCTACAAATATTAACTTGCAAGTAAACTTTCTACCATCCCTTAGACTTTATTGAAGGGGGGGTCAGAGGAGAAAATCCATTTTCACTTGAAATTGCCCACAATTCATGAAGTAAAATAGGTAACAAAGCACTTAATTTTCAGAGTTTTGACACTTTACCTCTCATCTGTATGCACACAATTATATTACACACATATACAAATTGCGTGGGCCGGGTCTTTTTTCACATAATATATATTTACATCTCAAAGCAATTCTCTAAGATAGAATTAACATGCCACTTTTACAGGTGGGAAAATTTAATTAGTTTCCCAGTCATTAAGCTATGATTTAAATATATTTTTGTTTGAATTCCAAACTCATGTTTGTTCCACTCTTCTAGGAGATATAAACAGATGTTCACAACTTAGAACACATACTGTGAATATGTGAATACGCATAACAGTTTGCATCTACCTGATAAGTGTGAAAGATTTCTTCACTCCCTGCTGACCCCTAAGAGGAGCCAGGTCATCTATAACTTTGACTTTTCTTTTCAAACTTTCATCATCATAGACATAGAAAACTATTTCCTTTCCATCATAGACACTTTCCAAATCTCCTTGCTAGTTTATTTGTTTTGCATAACATTCTCTCAAGTCATCTAATAAGCTCCTATTCAATACTTACCATATCCAAATTACATTGTGGAGAATAGAAAGTTAATAAAAATAAACCATAGCTGAATGCTTTGGAAGTAGGAGAATATTCCAAGTATAACCTCCCCACCTCAAATTATGGCAGATCCACAAATGCACCTCTGGTGAGATGCAATGAGGATATTACTTAAAACACAACAGTACATGCAATCAGCTACTTAGAGTATGAAGCAATGAGAATTGTATAATTTTTTTAAATTTTTTAATGTTTATTTTTGAGAGAGAGGGAGTGGGAGAAGGGCAGAGAGAGAGGGAGACACAGAATCTGAAGCAGGCTCCAGGCTCTGAGCTGTCAGCACAGGGCCTGACAAGGGGCTTGATCCCACGAACCGTGAGATCATGACCTGAGCTGAAGTTGGACAGTTAACCAACTGAGCCACCCAGGCGCCCTGAGAATTGTATAATTTTTTAAAGTTACAGAAATGTTTCAAAAGACATGAAGAAGTGAGGAAGTTCATTCTGGGTTAAAAGGATTAGTCAAAGTATAACAGTATGTTTTGAGAAGAATGAATTTCAGAGAGCCTCTAGTGGAATTATGTCAAGTAACTGAGTTACTTCAGTGGGAAATAATAGTAGCTTGCAAAAATATCATGGTAGTCTGCAAGTAGTATTTAAGGAAGTTTGAATTTTAATTTGAAGACAGCTAGTACAAAAACATGAGAGCTGGATTCTGTTTCATATTTTAAGAAAACATCACTGGAAATTATGTGAATGTTGATTAGATGGATAAGATAATGGAAGTTAATGGGACCAGTCTGGAACAGAGGTGATGAAGGCCTAAAATCAGACAGCCATGGTGGTAATGAGGGGGAAGTAGATACAGTGCACAGTGGCAACATAGAGATGTGCTAAAAAGGGAAAGAGAGACGCCAGGAAGATTTGCAATGGGATCAAGAATTCAAGTCAGTGAATATGTATGTTTATATAATAATAAGGTTGGGAGAGCCATAAATATCAAAGTTTAATGATTCTACCACTCCACATTTTTCAGTTGAAAAAACATTACTAGGGAGAGTAACTTTTTTTGAGAGAGAGAGAGTCATTTTAATGGCAAGAATATGTAGAGTTCCTTAGAGGACACCCTTGTGTAGATAAAAGAATCAAGGCCCTTAGGAAACCTAGGGCTGTAGGTTCTAAGTTCAGTATTCTCTCCGATTATTTGTTTACTGAACCAGAAATGATTTACTAAGTAACTGCTTTTGCCAGCCACTGTGCTAGGCAGTGGTGTCTAATGTAAGGAAAAGACTTAGCCTCACCTTCAGAGAGCTTACTTTCTTGTTGAGTGGAAACAAAAATCTGTAAGTAAATAAGTCTATTACAAGATGTAGTCTTGAAAGAAGAAGAAAAAGAGTTATGGCAGCAAATTGGAAAAAGAAAACCGCTTAGATAGAATTACAAAAATGTTTAGTGAAGATTTTTTGTCTGAAAGGGAGACCTGAAAGGTAAGTATACACCTGTAAGAAAAACTAAGAGAAAGTCACTCCATGTAGAGGAGATGGCATGCACTTTGGCCCTCAGATTGGAGAAATCTTGGCATGTATTTTAAAAATATAAAGAAGTAAGCCATATCTAGATTACAGAAGGCGGTTTCAAATTTAAATTAAATCTGTATAAGTGGATAAAGTACTGGATATATTGCAGGATTAAAGGGAATAAAAATAGTTAAAGCCAAGGAGAATATTAAATTATGTGGCAAAGTCATACAGAATGTGAAAGAAGAGGCTTAAGACCCAGGATTTAGGGGAGAGCTGCCTTTTCTAAAGGAATAGAGGCAGAAAAATCATTACAGTAATATGAGTGATGTAAATGTGAAGAAATAGAGAACACAAAGCAGAAAAGTTTCAGAAAGTAGAACATCAGCTATGCTAAATACTTGTTGGGTGGAAACAAAATTAGAGTTGAGATGATCATTGTGTTTTCCAAATGGAACACTTGAGAAAATAGTTTAAATATATTGTGGACAGGGGATGGTTAAGGAATGGGGTGGAGGCCATATACATTATTTTTATTTAGTAGAAAGTAGGTGATTGACAGATGAAGAGGAAAAGAAAGCTATGCTTTCCCTTTGTAGGACCAATAGTTATAGACCACCCAAAATAAAACGTGGGTCACTAGGCAATATTTAGCTATAAAAAAGACCCAAAAGTGTTATTACTACATGTAAAATATCTACTGTTTTTTAGTACTATTCAAAGAAAATGTAGATTTACACATACACAAATATATACATATAAATGTAAAATTGAATATAATCAAATTTAATCTCCACAACAATTTTTTTATTCCACTTTCTAAGATTATTAAGTATTTCTCAGACAGAGAAAGCATAAGAGAGAAGCATTTCCACAATGGTAAAGATCTTCAAAATCTATTCCTCCTTAAAAGCAGAGAGAACACTGAGTAATCAGTGGCCAATCAACTTCTTCAGAACTCTCGAAATTAAACAGAGGACTACAAAATTTTAAGGTGTTTTTTTTTTAAGTTTGTTTCTGTATGTATATATATATATATATATATATATATATATATATATATATGTATGTATTTTCAGAGAGAGCATGGGAGAGGGTTAGAGAAAGAAGCTTTCCCTGACAGAGGTGTGTTTTTCTAAAAGAAAAATAGCTGATTCTCAGTAAGAACAGTGAACTTTTTGGTGTTTTATTTTGTCCTCGTTTCATATCCTTCTCTCCTACTCTGTAGAGACAACAGCCTGACAACCATGGAGGCTGTAAAAAAAAAAAAAAGCAGTCTCACAGTCAAAGGAAAGAGAATATAGATTTGGAGCTCCCACAAAATTCCTGTCTTCCCAAAGTGTCACTGGTTGACCTGTCTGGCAGCTTTCTGAAAGATTCCCATTCACAAAGCTTGTCTTTATTTGACCTAATTCATAGGTCACTGAGAATCCCTACCTCCAAGACATTTGTTAAAGCAATCAGCAGCAATTGTTTACCATTGCAGCTGCCTGAGGCAGTGATGCTAGGGAACCAAACAAAAGACCCGGCAAACATCTTAAAAGGAAAGTCTGGGAATATAATGACTCTAGTAGACTTTGAAATGATCCAACGTATTCCTCTGGAGCTAGCAAGACACATGCATGTGCAGGCCTGTGCCTGCTTAAAAAAAGGCTTAAGAAAGCCTTAATCTCTTATTTCTGTCAGTCTTTAAGTTTCTGAACAATCAGGAAATGAATTTAGTGATTCATCACTTACATATACAGTGCTCATCACAAGTGCCCTCCTTAATATCCATCACCCATTGACGTCACCATTGCCCCACTCACCACCCCTCCAGAACCCTGTTTGTTCTCTATATAAAGAGTCAATTTTGTGGTTTGTCCCTTTCTCTCTTTTTTTTCTTTCCTCTACATTCATCTGTTTTGTTTCTTAAATCCCACATATGAATGGAATAATATAGTATTTGTCTTTCTCTGACTTATTTTGTTCAGCATAATACACTCTAGCTCCATCCACATCATCGTAAATGGCAAGATTTCATTCTTTTTGATGGCTGAGTAATATTCCATTGTATACATATACACCACCTCTTGTTTTCCATCGGTGGACATTTGGGGTCTTTCCATAATTTGGCTATTGTTTATAATGCTTCTATAAACATTGGGGTGCATGTGCCCCCTCAAATCAGTTTTTGTATCCTTTGGGAAATATCTAGTAGTGCAATTGCTGGGTTATAGAGTTCAACCTAGCTTTATAATTATTACTTTATGTTGTTATTTTAACAAGATAGGGGGAGGAATGAGTTACAAACCAACATACATTTATATTGGATTTTATATCTACCTATATATTTTATTTACTAGTCTTATTTCCTTGTGTGAATTCTAGTTAATGCCTATTGTCTTTTCATTTTAGCTTCAATTACCCATTTACTTTTTTGCCACTTTTTTTGAGGTATAATTGATATATAGAGTTTCAGGTGTACAAATAATAATTCAATATTTGTATACATAGAGTGTTTCTTATATAACCAGTCTGGTGGAATGAATTCTCAGTTTTTGTTTTTCTTTTTAAAAAAAATTTTTTTAATGTTTATTTATTTTTGAGAGAGAGAGAGAGACAGAACATGAACCAGGGAGGAGCAGAGGAGACATGGAATAAGAATCAGGCTCCAGGCTGTCAGCACAGAGCCCAATGTGGGACTTGAACTCCCACGAGATCATGACCTGAGCCAAAGTCAGACACTTAACCAACTGAGCCACCCAGGTGCCCCCTCAGTTTTTGTTTTTCAGATAATGTCTTAATTTCTTCCTTGGAGGTAAGTTTCACTGGATAAGGTTTGCATAAAATTTGTATGAAGAAACAAACAAGAAGCAAAATCAGACTTATAAACACAGAGAACAAACTGATGGTTGGCAGAGAGGAGGAGAGTGGGGTAAATGGACAAAATGGGTGGAGGGGAGTGGGAGATACAGGCCTCCAGTTATGGAATGAATAAGTCACAGGAATAAAAAGCACAGCATATAGAATATAATCAATGATATTGTAATAGCATTACATGGTGGCAGACGGTAAGTACTTTTGTGGGGAACATAACATAATGTATAAACTTATTGAATCACTATGTTGTACACTTGAAACTAATTTAACATTGTGTGTCAACTATGCTCAAAATTTTTTTTAATTAACAAAATGTTTGAAACACAAAGGGGTTGAAAGTTAAAGGAGAGTTGGAGAGCTGGAGTGGTTATGCTGCAGCAGACAAAATAGACATTAAGAAAAAATATTAGAGGAGCACTTGGGTGGCTCAGTTGGTTAAACATCCAACTCTTGATTTTGGCTCACTTCATAAGCTCACAGCTTGTGAGATTGAGTTCTGCATGGGGTTCTGCACTGTCAGTGCAGAGCCTGCTTAGGATTCTCTTTCTCCCTATCTCTCTGCCCCTCCCCCACTCATGCATGTGTGCTTACATGTGTGTGCTCTCTCTCAAATAAATAAACATTAAAAAAAGAAAAAATATTAAAGGCAAAGATAGGCATTTTATAATGATAAAATGTCAATCTATAAGGAAAACATAACAATTATAAACACATTATGCACTTAACAACATAGTCCCAAAACATATGAAGTGAAGGAGACATAATTAAAGAGACAAATTGAAAATCAAATAATAATTGGAGATTCCAGACACAACTTTCAATAATGTAAATAACAAACATACATAAGGTCAGTAAGGAAACAGAAGACAAACAAAATACAGCTAAGAATTATCTATGGAACATGCCACCCAACAACAGTAGAATGCATGTTATTCTCAAGTACATATAGAACATTTTTCAGGATATGCTATATGTTAGGCCATAAAACAAGCCTTATTAAATTTAAAAGGATGGACATCCTAAAAAGTATGTTTTCCCACCATAATGGAATTAAATCAGAAGTTAATAACAGACAGAAATTTGGGAAAGTTATAAGTATGTGAAAATTAAACAACATATTCCTAAATAACCAAAAGTCCATAAGAAATCAGAAGGAAAATGAAAACATACTTTGAGATGAACGAAAATGGAAATAACAGCATACCAAGAATGGATTATGCATTATGGAATGCAGTGAAAGCAGTGCTTCAGTGTGGGGATTGGGGGAAATCTATACTGTTCATAACTATGAAAAAAGAAAAAGAAAAAAATATGAAATCCAAATACTCATTTTTCATTCTAAGGAGATAGAGAAAATAAACCCAAGACAGCAGAAAGAAGAAATTTATATAAATTAGAGTGGAAATATGTGAAATACAAATAGTAAGACAATAAAAAAAAATTAATTAAACTAAAAGTTCTTTGGAAAGATCAACTTTATAAGTCTGGTAAAAGTATCTATCAAAATTCAACACTCTTTCATGATAATGACACTCAACAAACTAGGGATAGACTACTTCTTCAACTTCTTAAAGGACATCTGTGATAAAACCAGGGCTGACATCTTGCTTACTGACAGAAGACTGAATGCTTTTTCCCTAAGATCAGGAATAAGGCAAGTATTTGTTTTCACTACTGCTGAATGTTGCACTGGATATTCTATCCAAAGAAATTAGGCAAGAAAAAAAAAGATACCTAGATTAGAAGAAAAGAAATAAAACTATTTTTATTTGCAGGTGACATAATCTTATATTTAGAAAATCCTAAGAAAAAAATTTTTTTAAATGAACAAAATAGGCAAATTCCAGGAGATAGAAAAAAACATTAATGTTTTCCAGGGAGGGAGGAATTGGGAGTGTGTGCTCTTTTGGATGGGGTTACTTTCGGAGCTGATGGGATGAGATCGTGTTGATAGTTGCACAACTCTGTAGAAAAACTAAAACACACTGAATTGTACGCTGTGAAAGTGTCAATTTTATATGTTAATTACGTCTCAACAAAGGTATCATTAAAAAATAAAGTCAGGATTAGTAAAAAGAATTGCTGTAATTTGGACCTGCATCTAAAATCATGATTTTTCTTAATTGTAATAGATTGGTTATTAAGAAGGTTTTATTAATAACAGACATTGAGCCTGAGATACAGAACAACTAAAAAATAGGACCACATTCATAAGGAGAAGAGCTGGAAATAGAGTTCGAAATAAGATTTGCTTGTGCTCTTGAAAGGTGTCTAACTGCCTTATGCAGAATGGACAGATTAAGACTCTGAATTTGTATCGGGTGATATCATTGTACACACAGCACTCTCAGGTTCTGAATTTATTATAACCAACAGAACAGGGTAAATTTTGTCCTCAAGACTTTTAGTCATCAGTGCTGATTCTCTGACAAAATTAAATTTGATTTAGTTTCTTATTACTTTGCATTTTGTAGGACTGCTCTACTTAATTTTCATTTCTATAATGCATCCACTCAACATTTGCATGTTGAGCACCTACTATATGCCAGGAATTTTTCTTGACAATGAAGTAGTTTACTTTCATTTCCTTTTTCTCCAATTTCTCTAAAAGCTAGTTATTATTCGAGACCTCTAAGTTTCTTTTTTGTAACTGATGGCCATAGATTTGTTTTCCTATTAGAATATTTACATTCTCAGAGGTTTTTTTTTTGTCAATTTATGAATACATTGTGGAAAAATTCTACAATCCAAAAAGTAGAACTATTTTAAAGAGATACCTTTGTTAATTTTGAAAAAGTTTTAAGTATAAATGAGTAAAATTAACACATGTGTAACCACACGAAAATCAGTTATTAAACATTTATTTCATCCCATGTAGTTCTCAAATCTGGCAACAGTCTTATGTTGATTAATTGTTCAGGATGGAAGCCATACTCTCCTGCTTTCTTCATTACTCAATCTTGATTCAGCTTCATTTCCTCTTAAGGTTCATTGAGATTAATGATGCACTCCATTTAGCACAACAAAAGAATTCTAATTCTCTGTAAATTTGGAGTTTGTTCTCTTGTGAATTCCACTCCTCTGATAACTAGACAGACTTGAAATGTGCTAGTTTTTGTTTGATGACATAAAGGCCAAAAGGAAAGGTCACAGTAGGACCACTTTTAATGAGTTATTAGATAACTACATTTTCTAAATAGTTTAATGTCATCATTAAACTTCAAAGTGGTTTAAGAAAAGCCTTTAAATATGTATGTCAGCTCTCAATTATCTATGCTAATGGAAAGGAACAGCAGTATGTATAATGCAAAATGGATGAAAATATACACATATTTGGCTTAGAGGACACCTGTGTCATATGCTCAGAGAATAAGTAAAATTCAAATCACTCCTTCCCAGTGAGCTGTTTTTGTCATTAACATAGTCCATGGTTTTTGGTAAACTTCTCATATTCTCTTTTTAGTCATAATGCTGGACACTATCATCTTTCAAATTTAAATAAAGGTGCTAGTACAAACAAAGAAGTGCATGGCCTCCTTAGAGTTTTCTAAATGGCTTATGCCTCCTTGAGTAGTTGAGGGAGATAAAAATATTATATTATAAAAAAGCCTTTCATTACATTTTTTGGGCAGAATACAAGGAGTAAAGATCCCCAGAGCATCAGGACAGGGAAAGATATAGGAATTGAATAATACACTGAGGACCTACTAAGGGCCATGTACTTAGTGCAGTTGTTGCTAACAATTAATTCATTCCAATATCCTGATTCGGTGTTACCACCTTGTGCAAGATAATGTACTGGGAACTGGGAATCTTATGGTGAGCTTAATGTATAGCAGAAAGCACCTGTATCAAAAGACTAATAATAAATTACTTAATCATGAATTTTGTAATATATTATTCCAAAATGGCAAATGTTGAAAGTTAGGAAAACTTATGGAAAGAGTGCTTGCCTAGTATAAATAGAAAATATATCAGAAAAGACCTCTGATTAAGTGATACTTCACTTGTGACCAGACTGCCTAACAAGATGAAAAAATAATAACATGATGTGGGTAGATGACACAGAAAGGCAATATATATGATTATCTTGAGTCAAGATTTAAAGCTTATTTGAGTAACTTGAAGGGTTAATTTTAATATTAGCTTTAAGCAGAAGTAAATATACTGTAAAGCTGATACAAATTTTGGGCCACTGTGAGAGCTATTGCTGGGATGGTATTCCTGGCTCAGAGCAGAAACCAGATTGTACTCTAGAAGCACGTCGATATAATTTTTTTTTCCCAAAATTTTCTTGAGTTCTGAAAGGAATCTGTTATCTCCAAGGTTCCTATAATTTGATATGATTTCTTTGCTTCTGCTAATAAGCATTTACTTTAGCATCTAACTTTGTACTTACATCTTTTTTTTTTTAAATGAGAACTTCCAAAATATATAAACTTTAGGTTCTCCAAGCCCATATATCTGTCCCGCCCTGGCTTTAAGTAAGCAAATAGCAAGTTGAATACAAGATAGTACAACAATGAAGAATCAATCAGTGTGCCTAATTTTATGCATCCCATTTGGGTTTTCCAATTTTTAAGATTGCTAGAGACCATCATACTTAACTTCCTTCTAAGTGTGAAATAATGTAGTCCTTGTTTATACCTTTAAGATAAACGGTACCAACAAGGATCACAATTTTAAAGATATCAAGTATGGCTGGCTATTTACTCAGATCAGAATTTTAAGATGGAATTTTCTCTTTTGAAAGAACTTATATATTATACAAGGTTCTGAATAGTTTCCAGAATCTTGTGGACTGCGGACTGCAGAGAGATTGATGAGAAATAATCATTGGGCTCCAAAACAGTGGCACTGAAAAAATGGGGAAAATGTCCATAAAGAAATAGGAAACTTGACTCTAACTATTTTGGAGAGTTACTTGGTTTTCTTGAGAGGAGAAAAAATCAAATATGGTCATAGTTACAAGATTTTTTTTCTCCCCAAATCTCTTAAAATGTTTTTCTTTGTTTATTTTTTAAAGTTATCATTATCATTAAATCTGTCAATAATAAAAGTGTAAAGAATCAAATAGAAAAATAGGAAATGGACCTTAAGATTAGAGGAAGATAAATGAGACATAATGGCTTGGAGTGTGGGCTCTAGAGCTGAGGTGACTAGGTTCAAATTTATTTACTTCTATCAGTTTTCTAAGTAAAATGGAGACAATTATAGCTCCTAGCAGGTAGCAAGAAACCATTGAAAACAGGCTGCAGATATGTTAGCAAAACTTCGCAGAAAATAGAATATTAACACACAGTTTTATTATTAGTGATCAGTGAAATGTAAGTTAAAATTTCTTACTTTTTTCTATCACATTGGCAAAAAAATAATAATTAGTTTAGCCAATAGTGTTGATAGTATCAGGATAACTTATTTATCCACATTTTTGGAGTGTCATAAATATATGTGATATTTTTTCAAAGGGCGATTTTATGGCAAATATCAAATTTTAAAATTTATTTTTTAAGATTATGTATTTATTTTGAGAGAGAGAGAGATGTGTGTGCACAAGTGGGGGAGGGACAGAGAGAAGGAGAGACAGAATCCCAACTAGGCTCTGCACTGTGGAGGCAGAGCCCCAGGTGGGGCTTGAACTCACGAATCTGAGCCTAGATCAAGAGTCAAATACAACCAACTGAGCCACTCAGGCACCCCTCAAAAACTTAAATTTAAATTAAATATAATCCTTTCATTCTAGCAACAATACTTTTTAAATATAATAATAATTCTGAATGCCTAATAATACATTCAAAGAATTGTAACCTCTTTTGGGTATTCATGAAAATACACTGCCTATACAGACATTATATGAGGTAGGTGCAGTATCAAAATAAAGTTTATTTTATTCTGTAAGCAAAAGTTTTAGTAGTCTTTGGATAAATCATTATAAAGAGAAGAAAAAAACATAGAAATACTATTGGCTTATATAAATTTTAGAATTGCAGAATAAGACCTTGCTAAGTTAGAACACAATTTTAGTTATTAAAGGTTTAAAAGTACTGAATTACTAAAGTGAAAACAAAAAATAGTGTTTTATTTCTGTAATTTATCAATATTCAATTTTCCATGCAGAATACTTCATTTTTCATCAAAATTTCAGTAGCCTGTATAGTATAACAGGTCTGGCTTTACTATTTTTGGCACTGAGAATATATTGATGTCTGTGTTACTTTTATTCACTAATTTAACAACTTAGGGTCTACTAGGTGCTAGACAACAACAAAAAAACCCAATAACGACAAAATAGGCAATAACCTTCCCTTATGGAACTTGTATTAGTGTTGAAAGAAAAGGGGCAGAATTAAACAAAAATGCATTAATCAGACATTTAGTGGATGAGGAGAGATATAGATGAAACTATTAGATTTCCATGAAAACAAAACCTGAGAAAAGGATTTGTTGCTGTAGTTTAATAATAAAACAAGTAGTTTATTTGGAAAGTAATATAAGCAAGAGGATGCGTTAGGAAGTGCATGAAGTGAGAAGAGAAAAACTGAATACAGTGTACGTTATTGAGATTGATCATATATACAAAAGAGGCTTGAGCCCACAGATGCTTCCAGAAGAGCAGACAGACTCCCAGAAATGTCCATCCCAAGAGCAGAGGTTGGGACATATCTCCGTTCTCTATTGTTTGAGGAACATCCCGAAGACATATGGGGAAGGTTTAAGTGGATAGTTTCATGACAGACGATCTGAGGGAATGAATGTACTTCACAGAGCACTAAAACGTCTGTCATTATGCTTGAGACTCATTTTCTTCCCCAGCTTAGCAGGGAGCCAGCTTTAGTAAAGAGCTGACTCAGCCTAGGTTAGCTCAGTGGAGAATAAGACTGATGATTGCCCACTTAGTTATCATGTTGTGGCCATTGTTGAATTGATAAGAGCAAGTGGAGAGGTGGGAGTGAATCTTGACTGGAGTGGACCAAGAGGAAAGATGAACAAAGGGCAAAACGATGGCTGGCATTGACAACTAAAAGAGATTTTCCATACAGGGAAGGAAAAATGAGACAGTCAAAAGAGGAGTTTTTCTTTTGTGTTTTTTAAAGACTCTAGCAATAAATCTACTCTTGTCTGTTGATGAGAATATCCCAGTAGAGAAGGTGAAAACTTGACATCATCGAGACCAAAGAGACAATTGCTGGGATGATGTCCTAAAACATCAACTATTACTTAAGCTGGTGACTTATCTGTTTTTGAGTGAGGAATATGGAATATGAAGATTCACCATACAGACATCACAGTCTGGTAGGAAGGGGAAGCTTAGAGGCTTACATTGCACTGATATAACACAATTCCATTTTTGCCTACTTTTCCATAGTGCCTAATGGGAAGTATGAGCTACAAAATTTCCCACAAAATACATATGGACCTTCCACTGAATAGATGGTTATCTCTGGAGACATCTCTTTTCTCTAGACACGAGAAAGGTTAATACTCAAATTCCGCAAGTCAGTAACAACTAAGGATAAAAGTAAATTGAAATACTTCCTTTCTGGAAGTACACACACTGACAGTTTTCTGTTTTATGATACCTTATGCTGTTTAATTAAACACACACACAAAATATTGAAAAACTTACTGTGGCAATACATGGGTAATGCCTCTGTGCTTTTATTAGTATGTGAGCAATTAATAGATTAAAATAACTTTATTATTAAATCAAATAAAAGAAAATCACCTTAGGAGAAAGATACTTCAGATGAATTTATTGTCATCTTTTCTAATCATCGTTATTTCAGTTTCTCTTTTACATTTTATATGATCACAGTTATAGACACAATAGCAAATGTTTTAAAAGTCGTATTTATTTTCAATCACAGCAAGGATACATGGAAATGTTCTGAACACTTGGGGCTCATATTAGGTCATGAGGTAGTTACTAAAAATAGGGGTTTATTAACATCAGACAGATCTCTTTATTTACCCCACAGGATTATTTTTCTGAGTCACTATGTGACTGATACGACATTTAGTCTTAAAGTTCCAAGTTTAAGTCTTATTTCTTCTTTTTTAAAAAATATTTTAGTTCCAGTATAGTTAACATACAGCGTCATATTAGCTTCATGTGTCCAACGCAGTGATTCAGCAGTTTCAGATATTACTTAGTGCTCATCAAAGAAAGTGTTCTCTTAATTCCCTTCACCTATGTTACCAGCACCCCCCCAACCCCCGCTCAACTCCCTTTGGTAACCCTCTGTTCTCTCATTCTCATTTCATAATGAGCTTAAAATCGAAGTGTGTTTTGAAGAGTTGATAGAAATGAGTACAGAGATTTAGACACATGGAAATGTCTAAAAGGAGGTAGAATGTAATTATATTTCCAATGACCTCTGATGTTAGAGTTTATTAATATTTTATACGGAGTTTTGATACTCACTTTATGTTTACACCTGTTTCATGTATTCTGATGCAAATTATTAAGCAATGACAATAATACAGGAAGAAAAGCATGGTAATGTTTGCATAAATCAGATAGTATTGATAAATGATGTAATTTGCAAAATTAATGCAATAATAGTTGTCACAGACTTCAATATTTTATTTTTCTTTAAGAACAAACTCTAATTTATTACTGTGCAACTATCTAACAATGCATTTTTTATGTGTCAACAGAGATGAATCATAACTTGCATTTATAAATGCCACAGGTAACTAGATATATTATAGGATCATAAAATTTATTTCTGCTTATAAGCATCCACATGCAATAAAATCAAAATTTATTTACATAAGCTCACTATTAATAATTTCTTCTATAATGTTATGCAGTGATCTCAAAAAATCATATAGAATGCAATTGAGATGTATTTTTCATAAAGAACAGAATATTTTGCAATTGATTTTAATTTAATATGGCAAACCTTATCTAATTGTACTTTTAAATGACATTAATTTGCATATTGCTTTAGGTTTTATTTTAAGTCATTGTCTCAATTGTTAACTGATGAACTTTACTTGATTCCTCTGTAATGAGTTCAAGAATAAATGTGTATTTTTCCTGGTAGAAACAGTTGGCTGAAAAACGGTATAGTTGGGGCGCCTGGGTGGCGCAGTCGGTTAAGCGTCCGACTTCAGCCAGGTCACGATCTCGCGGTCCGTGAGTTCGAGCCCCGCGTCGGGCTCTGGGCTGATGGCTCGGAGCCTGGAGCCTGTTTCTGATTCTGTGTCTCCCTCTCTCTGCACCTCCCCCGTTCATGCTCTGTCTCTCTCTGTCCCAAAAATAAATAAAAAACGTTGAAAAAAAAAAATTTAAAAAAAAAAAAAAAAAAAAAAAAAAAAAAGAAAAACGGTATAGCCAAGGCTTAATAAAATGGGAACAAATAAATATAATATGGCAATATCTAAGTGAATACATTTAGGGATATAAAATGAATACATTAGAGATCTCTATATAATACATGAAATATCATGGAAAAAAACATTGTTTTAGGAAATATGCTAATTTAACCAAAAATACTGTAGAATTTGAGGGAGTGGGAGAAAAATATTAAACTGGGCACTGTGTCTTTTCTGAGACTTAGAAGAAACAGCGTGCTTTGTGAAAAGCACAATAATTCTGAGGGTCAAATATTAAATAATAATACCTTGAGATGTTTAGATATCTAAAATTACTATTCTTTTTTCTTGTATTCCAGTTTTTGGCCATCAAGGAAATCCACTAACCCTAATTAACTATCTTATGTATCATGATCCCCAAAATGTTTTTTGTTTGGGAGTAGGTCACAGATGGTTAGTTTTTCTGAGCCTGAAAAGACTGTGTATGGCACACCTATTTACAAAATTACCCAAAGCTCTAAGTTGATACTTCTTAGGGAGCACAGAATAATGGAAATTGTAGCTATTTAAGGTAATGACTAATAGATCATGGTGCCACTATGGTTAGATAGAGTGTTAATCAATTAGAATATTGCTCAATTTCCATAATAATAATAATACAATTCATGCTGGCAAAGAGAAGCTGGTATCAGTTGTTGCTGTTCTTTACCCATTTTCCAGATACAAGTAAGTTCATAGACCCAGACACTATTGTTTAGAATGTGTTTCTCCTGAAGTTCCTATAATTCTGCTGCATGTATACATAGTAAATAATCATTTAAAATTTCCAAAAAAGAATCTACAAACACTTGCTAGAAAAATTATGCAATAAGCCAGATTTTTTCATATCTCTTAGATAACAGTTTTGAATTGACAGTAATAAAGACTCAAAGCAGCCTTATAGTCTTTGAATTAAGTAGGAGCTTATGTCTACCAGGTGATAAATGGAAAACTGATCCAACGCTATTTCACAGCCACTATTCTGTGAATAATCTGTGAATGTTCTAATATTCTGTGAATATTTCTCTGGTTTAAAAACATAAGATCTGGGGTGCCTGGGTGGCTCCGTGGGTTAAGCGTCGGACTTCGGCTCAGGTCATGATCTTGCGGTCCGTGAGTTCGAGCCCCGTTTCGGGCACTGTGCTGACCACTCAGCCTGGAGCCTGTTTTGGATTCTGTGTCCCCTCTCTTTCTGCCCCTCCCCTGTTCATGCTCTGTCTCTATCTGTCTCAAAAATAAATAAATGTTAAAAAAATTAAAAAAAAAAACCATAAGATCTGGATACATATACTTAAACGTTGGTGTAACCCTCACCTGTAGAGTGAGGATTAGTTCCCTATTCTGGGAAGTAACAGCCATTATGATAGAAGAGATTAAATGGAAACTTCTACAACCTTCCTTCATTTAAGTCAAGGTAGTAAACCACAAGAAATAACAGATTTGCCAAATATTGCAGACATTGACTCCATTGACAAAAGCTTGAAGAATGTAGTTATGGTGGGGACACCTGGGTGGCTCAGTCAGTCAAGCTTCCACCTTCAGCTCAGGTCATGATCTCATGGCTCATGAGTTTGAGCACCATGTTGGGCTCTGTGCCGACAGCTCCCAGTCTGGAGCCTACTTCAGCTTCTGTCTCTCTCTGTCTAACCCTCCCCCTCTCACGCTCTGTCTCTCTCTGTCTCTCAAAAAATGAATAAATGTTAAAAAAAATTTTCAAAAAAAGAATGCAGTTATGGTAGAGCCCATCATATCAACTAACTTCGATGATACTGATAAAATTCAGATGGGTTATGGCAGATGACTATAAAGGATTGCATGCCTAGTCAGGTTATAGCTCCACCACAGCTAATGTGACCAGTTACTGCAAGAGATAAGCAAAACTTCTATCACTTGATCTACATGTCTTGATTTGGCAAATGTTTTCCTTGATTCCAATAGGAAGAGAGAATCAAAACCAGTTAAACTATAATTGGAAAGCAGAGCTCCAATTTATGAGAGTGTTTCAGGGCTCTTTCAACTTGCCTTTGTCACAGTGGAGTCATAGAGATCTTGATCATCTTAATATTCACCAGAACATCACATCAGTCCATTATATTAATGATATTAGGTAATTGAATTCCATGAGCAGAAAGTATAAAATATGCTGGATGCTCTATTAGGAAATAATTGCCATCTACCATCATAATTACTATCTATGGTAAATGGTAATTGAAGATTTAAGAACCTGCTACATTGGTGAATGTTTTAGGAGCTAAGTGGCTGCATCATGCCAGGATCTTCCCTCTGAAATAAGGGACAAGTTGCTACACTTCACGTCTCCATCAACATAATAAGGCATAATGGGCTTCTTTGGACTTTGTAAGCAGCATACATAATACCTGGAAATTCTGCTCTGACTTAATAGGCAAGTGAGGCTGTCTGTTGAAATATGATGCAGGGCAAGAAAGAGTTATACAGTG
Organism: Neofelis nebulosa; assembly: GCF_028018385.1. Classification (NCBI taxonomy): domain Eukaryota; kingdom Metazoa; phylum Chordata; class Mammalia; order Carnivora; family Felidae; genus Neofelis; species Neofelis nebulosa. Next base: position 31,400,117 of record NC_080795.1, read on the forward strand.
GGTCTAGTTTGTAAGTTTATCTTTGGCATATGCGAAGGTGCTAAAAGTGGCTGGGGTAGAAAAGTTCTTGGTAGACACCAGTAGGTGAGTTGCAAAGTGTACCTGTAAAGTTTTGGAGACATATTATTTTCCATTTGCAAATGAGATCTTATTATATTACTTGGATCCAGAAAATGTCTATTGCTAACTTTAGGGACAAATGGACATTCTTAACATGTTTTAGGGTTGGTGGGTATAGCAAAAATCCATAGTATATTGGAAAACGTATATCAAACAGATCCAGAAGGCATAAATGAACACATTAAGAGAAGTGCGGATTTCTATGTTCTCTATCTATGTTGCACTGATAATGTTCCAATTCAGCCTTATGATCTTTTTTAGTTTTAAATATTTTTATTTTAAAAATGTTTACTTATTTATTTTGAGAAAGGGAGAGAGAGAGAGGGGTGGGAGAGAGAGAGAGAGAGCAGAGGATGGGCAGGGAGAAAGAATCCCAATCAGCCTTCAAAATTTCAGCACAGAGCCCATTGGTGAGATCATGGCCTGGGCTGAAAACAAGAGTCAGATGCTTAACTGATTGAGCCACTCAGGTGCTCCAAGCCTTATGATCTAATGTGGGGTTTATTTTGAGTAAGTGATAGAGAGGAAAAGGACTCAAAACTAGTTCATATATATGTTACTGTACTATTGGTGATAGCCAGAAATAGTCAGCTACCCCTGACCTAACCCTAATTCTGACTCTTTAAATATAAAACATAAAAAAGTTTGAAATACCACCCCCCAATATCCTGAAGATCAGTGTTGAAGGAAAATCTTTCATTAGTCAGTGCCACAAGCAATAATCAAGGTCATCCAAACAATGAGGCCAAGACTATAATGAAAAACAGCAGAATGGAGGTGTCTCATACTCTAAATCTTTTATCACCTAATTTAGATATAAAGTCAATGATGACCTATTAAGATCTGATGAGATGTCAGGCAGTATAATCCAAATTATTATGAAGATAATTTGAAATAAAGCTTTGCATCTTCTATTAAAAGTGATGTGGGTGCCTTGGTGGCTCAGTTGGTTAAGCTACAAACCCTTCATCTCAACTCAGGTCATTATCTTGGGGTTTGTGGGATTGAGCCCCACCATGGGGCTCCATGCTGATAGCATGGATTCCATTTGGGATTCTCTCTCCCTCTTTCTCTGCCCCTCTTCCAAGCTCTCTTTCAATATAAATAAATACATTTTACAAAATGATGAACATTACCTTGAACTATTAGATAATAATATCTAATCATGATATCATGATTAATAAGATATTTATGTCAGTAAATAAGCAAAATATAGAGAAACTCTAAAATTTTAATTGTATTTAAAGCCATTTGATAGTATTGTTTTATTACCTTATAAAAACTGCTTATAAAATATTTTATGCTGCTTTTGAGTTTTTAAGAGTTAAATATAGAGTGGAAGATTGGAATTTTATGGTATTTGTCAATGATTTTTAATAATGAAATACATGAACTACTTTTTTCATGTCCTTCTAAAGGAAAGACATGCTTGAGAAAGTGTATGTTAAATTAAAAAGCACGTTTTTGATGAAAACTGGATTATATGGAGAAACTAAAGATGTGAAATCATTGCTAGTGTTTCTGCTTTAACTGGAATTCAGAAAAAGAAAGAATATAAAATCAAATGAAGAATAAAATATTCTATTATAAGATTTCAGCTAGAACCACCAGTGAAATGCATTTATCACATCATTTATAAGCAAGCTATTGCAAAATCACACACATATATGGTTAATGTAATTATTGGAGAGTAAAATGAGTATTATAATTTGTGAAGCTTATCTTTAAATTTACCAATATTTATAAGATACCTTTCCAGTGATTTTAGATATTAAAATCAAGTGTTAGAATAAACTTAATATAAATACATATTTTTGAAATTAATAAAGCTTCAATTACATTCTTTTCATAACTGATAACTATTAATATTATTTTGTTGAAGATGAAATGTTATCTTTAATAAAGAGATTGATCAATTTATAACTTGTTTTTTCTCACATATTGTAATATTTCTATTTTTTATATTTTATTTTATAGATACTAAATCATTGAAATATGTCTATAATATTTGTGTATAAGTATACACATAGAAGAGTATACAGAAGGAAAGTGTCATTATAGAAATTTGAAAAATCCTACTTTTCCATTGTAGGGTAACTTTGATTTATACCGTCAAATAATGCTAAAAATAACTGCCTCTCTAATACAGGGCATTTGCCCAGTGCCAAAGAATCTAGAATAAATATCTTCATCAGATTATTTTTATATTTTTATATGCACAATAATTATCTCTTTCCCTCTCCATAATGTTTGGCACTATGCATATTGATCTTAAGAATAATGAGGTATCATAGATATCATATCATATATTTTGATATTTGATTTTTCAAATGTAATTGATGTATAAAATTATATTAGTTTCAGGCATACAACATAATGATTCAATATTTGTATACATTGCAAAGTGATCATCATTTTAAGTGTAGTTACCATCCTCACACAGAGTTACAAACAAAAATATTTTTCTTGTAATGAGAACTTTGAAGAAAAATCTTCTCAACAACTTTCAAATATGCCATATAATATTATTAGCTATAATCATCATGCTATATATTACATTCCTATGGCTTATTTATTTTACAACTGGAAGTATATATCTCTTGATCCCCTTTTCCCATTTCACCCACCTTAGCTTTGGGCTTATATACAGTCTTTGTTATGCTGAGGTACTAAACCTAATTCGTTGAAGTTTTTATCAATAAATGGATGTTGAATGTTGTAATATACTTTTTCTGCATTTATTGAAATGATCATATGATTTTTGTCCTTGATTTTGTTAAGTAGTGCATCACATTGATTGATTTGTGGTCATTAAACTACCCTTGCATCCCTGGATTAAACCCCACTTGATCATAATGTATGATCCTTTGAATGTATTGCTAAATTCGATTTGCTAATATTTTATTGATCATTTTTTCCATCTATGTTAATCAGGGATATTGGCCTGTTATTCTTTTTTTTTTGAATTTTTTAATGTTTATTTATTTTTGAGAGACAGAGCACAAGTGGGGGAGGGACAGAGAGACAGAGGGAGATACAGAATACGTAGCAGCCTCCAAACTCTGAGCTGTCAGCGGAGGGCCTAATGTGTTTAAACTCATGAACTGTGAGATCATGACCTTAACCTTGAAACTTAACAGACTGAGCCACCCAGATGCCCCAATTCTCTTTCTTTTTTGTGGTTTCCTTGTTTAGTTTTGGTATCAAGGTAATGCTGCCCTAATAAAATAAACTTGGAAAGATTCCTTCCTTTTCGATTTTTTTGGAAGAGAGTGAGAAGGATAGATATTAAATTTTCTTTGAGTAATTGTTGTAATTCATCAGTGAAGCTGTCTGGCTGTGGACTTTTGTTTATTCACAGATTTTTGCTTACTGATTCTATCTACTTATAAGTAATCAGTCTATTGAGACTTTCTATTTCTTCATTATTCAGTCTTGAAAGATTGTATGTTTCTAGGAATTTATCCATTTCTTTATGGTTGCCCATCTGTTAGTGGTATCCTATTGTAAAGTATTCATAAACGCAACAGTTCAGCTATATTATCAGGTTGAGGTTTTTAGACATTGCTCTTATTCATAGTGTTATTTAGAAAGATGTCATGGACACTTATGTATTTCACATGGCCTCACTAAAGAATAGAATTGTGGAAGCACCTGAGTGGCTCAGTCGGTTGAGTGACTGACTTCAGCTCATGTCATGATCTCACAGCTCCTGGGTTCGCGCCCCGCATCAGGCTCTGCTGACAGCTCGGAGCCTGGAGCCTGCTTCAAGTTCTGTGTCTCCCTCTCTCTCTGCCCCTTCTCCACTCGAGCACTATCTCTCTCTCTCTCTCTCTCTCTCTCTCTCTCTCTCTCTCTCTCTCTCTCTCAATATAAATAAACATTAAAAATTTTTTAAAAATGGGATTGTGAAGTGTAGAGACAGGACAGGGAAAACATGATATAGTAGCAACAAAGATAATCAGTGCTCTGGAAACTCAAAACCAATAGAGAGAACATTAGCCAATGAGACAAAGTCAGACAAAGTGCCAAGTTAGCTAAGCCATTTCTAGGATCTGTCACGTTTTCCTATTTCTAGTTGAGTTTTCCTAAGCAGACTCCAAATCTTTGGTTTTTAGTTCATTCTAGTGTCTCTTAGCCATTCAGAGACACTGGTGTATTCTGCCTATATTTAGTCCCTACATTGTCATCTCACAAATCAAAATGATTTTTTCTGGTCTTCAGTCTTACTCTTCAGACTTACTGTTGGAGTAATGCTTTCCCTTAGTAAGCTGAGTTTTAACTGGGTACATTCTATGGTGAATATGGTGCTTCTGTCCTCACTCAAGCATCAACTGGACAACATCAAGACATGAAAAAAAAATCCAATAGTCCCTAACTCCTACTATATACTTTTCTCTTCAATAAAGTTCACCTTCATAGTGCTTTAAGTAAATGGACTCTGTGACTCTTTGGAGTTCATAGATATATAGCTATTAGATGGGAACTTTGGCACAACTGCCCCAGAGGCTTTTTGGATCTGCTCATGCTTAGAATTACAGCTTTACATGAGTTGCATCAACCTCAGATGCAATGTCCAGCACATAAGCAATGCAGCATTCCCAGACCTGCTGTTTGGAAAGGGGCTTTAATTATACCCCCATTGATTTGAGATTATTTAAGTATGCTTTTCATACACTCGTTATAGATCGCTATCACTTTGAAAAGGGAAAATCATACTGATCACATATTAGTAAGTTTGAGCTTCTCAGAAGAAATCGTCCATATAACTGAAGATATAACTGAAGATAATAATATCTTAATTGTATAGATTTCTTCTATATCTTAATTTCTTCTATATCTTAATATCTATATTTCTTCTATATCTTAAATGTATAGATTTAAGGAGTGAAGACCTCAAAATCTCTGTATTTAGCTTAGATTAAGCAACAAATAATCAATAATTATATGCAAATGAATATTTTATTCAATATAACCAACCTGCATAACATTTTCAGTGCAAATCAGCAAGTACTATAGAATTAAAAACCCTTAAGATACCTAGTGGCCAGAACATTTCTTGCAAGCGCAATGTCTCAAGGAAGTACATTTAGCCTGGTTACACCAGCAATTGTCATTGTACAAACTCCTAAAAAAAATCTATCCAATCACACTACACTTAATTTCACTTAATTTTAATCACAGTGTACTTGCATAGACTGGTTTCTTTTAAACACTGATTTATTTTCTAAATGGAGAGTCATGGTTGTTATTTAAGATCTAATGTTCCCCACTGGTCACATTTGGGAGGCTTTCCAACAGCAGGGCACAATTGTTATTTAAGATATAACGTGCCTAACCAGTCCCATTTAGGAGCTTTTTCTGGCTGTACTGAGGCTCTTGCCTGCCTGGCAAATAATGAACCAGTGCCAGAAAAATTGCATGAATTCCTTAATGTATCTGTGTATTCTTCCAGAATTTAGCTAAGCTCTTGTTTTCTTCTTGTTCTAATTAAAATGCTGAGTGAAGGGGACAACGTTTTTATAGAACTATATATTTTTTTCTTTTTGGTGCAGCAAGCCTACTTTGGCTATTTATTTTGGGCATACTTGAAAAATTAATAGAATTCTGAATAGCAAAATCAAGCAAGTCATAAGGCACAGATTAACTGGGTAAAGTGGTACTTGAGCTCTAAGCTTGCCTTATGAATGAAAAATTGACAAGCACAGCCTCCAGAGTAATAGTTGTATTCCTAATGCTCTGAGTGGATGATATTCATCTGGACAAGTGCAAAGCACCAACATCTATCATTATACTTTATCTGTTTTAATAAAGTCACCCCTTTGTAGCTAAGGATACAGAGAAATTATTATTTTTGCCACTCTCCCAATAGTCATTAAATCATGCTGTAGACTCTGGTATAGCATTAAGATAAAAATATAGGAGAAGATATTTATTCTATTTGTTTTTTTAAATGTGAGTGATAATTTTATACAATAAAATGCATAGATCTTAGGTATTCAACTTGATGAGCTTGGGCAATTTTATAAATCCATGTAATTACCACTCAATAGAGATATAAATCATTTCCATCACCTAGAAATGTCCCTTGTACTCCGTTCTAGTCAATTCTCACCCACCTCAAACCCTAACTCTAAGAGGTAACCACTTTATGATTTCTGCCACATGTATTAATTGAATTGCCATTGTTCTTAGAATTTACAAATGCCATTGGAAATGATGCATTATTTTCAGTCTCACTTCTTTCATTCGATATAATAATTTTGAGATTAATCCATGTTGCTGCCATAAATCAGAAGTTCATTCTTTGATATTTTGATATTATTTTGATATTATATTATTGATATTATTATTATATGAATATACTAAAACGTGTATTTATACAATATCCTCTTGATAGCTTTTTTCTTTTTCTTTTTGTACTATTTTTAATAAGGCTACCATAAACATTTCTGTAGGCAGAAATGTTTCCTTTCTCTTGGGAAAATATTTAAAATGAGATTGCTGAAAAAATTGGCCAGATGCATGTTTAAGTTTTATTTTTAATGTTTATTTAGATTTGAGAGAGATAGAGCATGAACTGGGGAGGTGCAGACAGAGAGGAGGACAGAGGATCTGAAGCAGGCTCTGTGCTGACAGCAGAGAGCCTGATGTGGGGCTCAAATTCACAGACTGACAGATTGTGACCTGAGCCAAAGTTAGGAGCTCAAATGACTGAGCCACCCAGACACCCCTGTATGTTTACCTTTTTAAGAAATCACCAAAAAGTTATCCAAGATGGTATTGTTATTTTCACAATCACTATATAAATATCCAAGTTGCTTCAAATTTTTGCCAACATTTGGTAATGTCAGGATTTTTTATTTTTAACCATTGTAGAGTTTGTGAAATGGTATCTTACTCTTATTTTTCATTTTTACCAATGATTACTGTTATTGAACATATTTTTATGTGATTTTGTCCATTTGTGTACCTATTTTCATGAATGTATGAAGTTTTTTAACCCTTTGGAAAATAAGTGTAATAGGAAAAATAATTTCAACATAGTTTAATTGAATGTGCATACACATATTTTAACAGGATGGGAAAATTGATAATTTGATAGTCTCTATCGATGCTTTACAAGTATATATATGTGCAACATTTGAAAGGTAGAATTTTATAACTTATGTAGAATCCCAAGGCGGAAAAACCCTGAGATTTGATTAAAAAGCTAGTACCAATGAGCCTGAGATGTTTCCTCAATAAACCATTTTTGGTTTATTTGTCAAAAGGTCCATTCGAATGTTTCTAGGCTATCAGAACCTATTTTCAGAATCATCTAAGTTATCTAAATAATGTGTTTTCAGGCTAAGTAAGATGCAAAACAGTTTAAAAATGTAAAGAAATCAGGCTACTTGAACTGTACATAACTGATGAGTAAAAATCAATCAGAAGATGGACTTGAGCCATAATTAGCCAGTCATTGTAAAAACTGCTTTTGTAAAAGAAAGAGTCTAAACCTGTGATGCTTCATACCTAGATAAAAGGTGGCTCTACAATTTTAGCTATTACTATATTTCACTTAGTTTCTGATACAGCATAATTTCTACTGATATGCACACTCAGAAGTCAAGAAAGAATATGAGTTCAAGACGAATTATTTAAAGTCCTGGGTCAGGTTGTACGAAATGAGCCCTACTTGGCTTGTGCAAGCTTTGCATCAACTGCCAGCATGTGCATATGGCACGCTATCTGCTACTTCTACTTCAACTGCATGATGCTTTCAGGTATCATGGTAGAGTTCTTTCACTGGCGTCTGGTTTCTATTCATAAAGTCCGTTATAAGTTAAGTTACTACTAGGAATTTGTTATAAAATTTGTCACAATGCCATCATGAGATAGTAGTATTGTGAAACCTTTCCATAGTGCAGGTGTTTGTTGGGACATTAGGCTGGAGGAAATCAGAGAAGTCTGAAACTTCTCATTTCTAAGAACAGCAGATGGGAGCACCTACCCTCTTGTCTTCTCTATATAAGTGTCTTGTTAAGAATATATTTATTTATGATTCTAATACACCTCTAATGAGTGAACTTTTAGTTCCATTCAGTTTTATAGACTCAGACTTTTAGATTAGTTTTCCAGTTTTTAAATAATTTCTTTAATTCCTGTAGTCAAAAACCCTGATCTACGCTTGGGTTGGTTTATAACTCAGAGGAGACACCATGTAACCATTTTGATAGAGACACATTCTCCTCCAGAATTCAAAGGTGATAATCATAATTCCAAAGTAGGAATTGTCTTCAGGAAGTTGGTTGTCAATCCATTTCAGAACCCCAAGCTCCCCTTGGTCTTTCACTATAGTAGTGATCCTGATAAAGAACTCCACTCCTCCTAATGGACATCTATCTCCACCCATGAAAGGGAGACAGGGGATCTGAGTGCATTTTTTTTCTCACTCTGTGTCAGAGGTAGTGATGAGGGTCTGTTCTCCTCTAGCAGCCAGACAGCCACTAAGAAAGTCCTGGAGATAAGAGAACTCATCTCAAGGTCCATTCCCAATTTTTTCCAGGTAAACTAAACGACACCCCATGAAGAATGGTAGGACATCTAAAACACTGAGTGATGATTCTTGATAAAGTTCTGGGAATCCTTCCTCTTGGTAAATAGTTCAAAACCATAGAAGATCTGACTGTAAATGATTTCTGACAATTTCTGCATAATCAATCAGGTTTTGATCAGATATGTATATGATGTCATGCAGGAGAGACTGCTGGGCATTATGGAGCTTCACCGAGAAAAGTATCCCCAGGTCATCCATGAGCAGCATAACTAACTTGCAAGGTTCTGAAGGGAAAGTGGTGCCAGCACCACACACACCATTCTCCTTCACAAGGCTTGGAGCCAATGGGCAGCCACACTTATGGCCCACTGCCCCTGTGTGCTTTTATCAGAACGCTCTGACAAAGTGTAGGTGCACAGTGAGACTGAGACAGAATGCCTTAGCCAGCCCAGTTTCCAGCCACCACTGGCTGCCAGTTGCCCAGTAGTCCTGTTAACCTTATACCATGGTCCTTTGTTTGCCACCCTTGGCCATGTTGGCCCATACTCAGGAGACCCAAGACACCAGCCTGAGCTCTCAGGCAGTTGGAAAATGGGCAGGTAAAGCAGAATTTGTTGACATGTTATTCAAAAATTTTTAAAATTTTGTATTGCTGATATGAAGAAGTTATTTATGCACTCAGGAACTCCTTCATCAAATATTCATCAAATGTGAAACATTTTGTCCCATTCATCGGCCGGCCTATTGATTTGCCAAAGTGGCATCAGCAGATATTTTAGTTTTGATGTTTTCTAGTTTTCAACTTTTTTCTTTAATTGATAGTGCTTTTGTGAAGCTAGGAAATCTACCTCAAGGTTAAAGCCTGTTTGGCTATGTTATATTGTAGAAGCTCTATAGTGTTAGCTTTATTTAGGTTCATGGTACACCATGAATTTTTGCCTTTGAAGTAAGTTAGAGTGTGAGATTCTTTTTCTTTTCTATACAGATATCCAGGTGTTCCAGACCTATTTCTTTAAAAAGGTGCTCCTTTTACTATTGAATTGCCTTAAAAACTTTTATAAAAATCATGTATGTCTATTTCTGTATTCCATATTTCATTTCAGTGATATATTTCCTTTCCTTCCCCAAATTTACAATGTCTCCATTACTCTAGCTTTCTGCCTTGTATTGAAATCAACTTGTTAACTCTGTTAACTTTGCTTAAATTGAAGACTCTTGACTATTTTTGGATTATTTGAATTTTTGGATAACTTTCTAAATCAATGTCAATTTCTTCAAAGAAGATTTCTGAGTTTCGAATGATATTGTTTTGAATCATTTTGGGAGAAAACTGGCAATATTGAGTTTTCCAAACCATAATCATTGTATACCTGCCCATTCTCTTAATTTTTACCTCAGTGCATTTCCTAATATTTGCATTATTAGTGAATGTGGTTACAAGGAGACATACTTCTCTTATTCCATATCTTACAAGAAAAACAGTCAATATTATATAATAAAGCATAATGTTATATTAGTGAGGGCATAAAGTCCACCTTGGCCTAAAAGGAGGAAGTCTAGGACAATCCTGTCACTCATAAGAATCCTAGACAGATAATGTCTCTCTCCGTGTCAAAGTTTACCCAGATTTGATTGCAACCCATTATAAAAGAAAGTGAGAGAGAGAGAGAGAAAAATTAAGTGCCATCTTTTCCACTGGAAGAAACTCAGACACATTTTCTGTGTTAAACTTGAACCATCACAATAGCGGCATCACGAATAGTGCCCTATCTACAGTGAAGTCCTGGTGGGTAGAGCCGAGTGCTAGGCACTGAATATAGGTCCTCATCAAAGAGAAGACATGCTGTCTTCATTCTCAGTATTTCTAGTTTAAGTTGTATACATATGTGGGGCTGAATTAGATACCTGAAGTGGTTCAGCAAAGCATATTCAGAAACTGTAAGTTTCTTCTCAAAACTGAATGTGTCTTAATTCCTAGTAATCTATCAATCTATCAACCTGTCATCTATAAAGCAAGAAGCACTAGTCCCTTGAAAGCCTCAAAGTTTTTTTATATAGACCCTTGCCCATATTTAAGCTCCACCTTTCTGAAGGTTACACTTCCCTATCTTTATTACATTTTTCTCCCTGTTTTTGCATATTGATATAGTCAGTGAATGTATTAGTTTCCCATGGCTACAGTAACAAAGTACTACAAATGAACTAGCTTAAAACAGCAGAAAATAATTATCTCACATGTTTGGAGGCTAAAAGTGCAAAATCAAGATTTCAGTAGGACCATACTCCCTCTGAAACTTGTGGGGGAGAATCTGTCCCTCTAGCTCCTGGTATTTGCTGGTAATCCTCAGTGTTCCTTGGCTTGTAGATGCACCATTCCAATTTCTCCATTGTCACATGGCTCTGTTCTCCCTGTAGTCTCTATGTCTGTTTCTCTTCTCTTTTTATAAGACTCCAGTCATTTAGGATTGGGGTTTCACCATACTCAAGTGTGATGTTAATCAATTAGTCTGCAACAACCCTACTTCCAAAAAAAGATAATATTCTTTTCATTTTCATTTTATTTGTTTTGAGAGGAAAAAAGTGCACACACATGCACACATGTGCACGTGAGCAGGGGGAGGGGCAGAGAGATAGGAGAGAGAGAATCCCAAGCAGGCTCTGCTCTGTCAGCAGTGAGCCTGATGGGGGTTTGATCTCAGGAACCCTGAGATCATGAGCTGAGCCAAAATCAAGGGTTGGATGCTTAACAGACTGAGCCACCCAGGCACCCCTGAAAAAGATCATCTTCTGAGATTAGGATTTCAGTGTATCCTTTTGGGGAACTCAGTTCAACCCATAAAAGTATCTTTAAAAAATTACTCAAAAATAAAAGATGACATATCACCACAGAGAACACTTGGCATTGACACTTAACTGCTGTTGTTATCTGGGGTAAGTCACTTAATGCGTCTCTTTTGACTCACTTCCTCATCTATAAAAGGAAATAATAACATTGCCACTTATCTCATAGGAGTGTTACAAAAAAATTGTTAATATCTGGAAAGTGCATAGAACAGTGTCTGCCATATAATAAATGCTTTAGTGTTATCTATTCGTTAATAATTAAATTTTGGAGAAACTGTCAATATACCTTTGATATATGTCCTCCAGAAAGATACTTTTGTTAATTTCAAAACAATGACAGTTAAAATTATTTTCACAATTTCAAAAATTACTTATTAATATTTTCAATTTAAAAGTAAAGACTTTCATTTGCTATCATGAACTCTTTATTCAATAAATTGAGTACACTTATCATTAGGGTTTGTATCTTAGCATAGTCTAAAGTGTTAAGTATTACATGTTAATAAAATGTAAATACTTCTCTATAGCTACATATGTCACAACCATTTTCCTTTCCTATCTTTTATAGCACAAAATTCACAGGTCTAAATATATTCAACTAGATGTAGATTTGTTTCTAAGGTCAACACACGAAATACCTATGGAATTTGGATTCAAAATATACCTTCTATTTCTCATGAAGTGACAGTTTGTCATATGGTAACACAATTGTGACTATTCTTCTATTTCTCCCTCAAAGAGTGAGCTGCCGCTGGGAATTTAGAATTTGGCAACCACAGAAAATGTTGCCTAATACCTATTTTCTTTCCCTACTCACACTGAATTTTCATCTTTACATGACTTAAAATGGTGATAAATATTCAGTAAATATGAAACAGGGTAATGTGGAAGGAATTGGGATAATCCATTGCTAGTCACAATGCTGTATTTTATCAGTGGTAATAGATGACCTCAAACTTTGAAGGCCTGAAAAAAAGTGTGGATCTGTTTTTTTCTCCCAAGCTCATACGCTTTAAAATCTTTGGAAGTGCTTTTGTAGATAACATAAAGAAGGCCACTCATATGTTTCTGTTCTATCCCAAACTCAGTTCTGCATTTTATTAACACAGAAGTAAAAAGTGAACTTCCTTATTTACAAGTTTTCAAAGTCACTTTAAACTGTTAACTCTAAAACCTCTGATCAGTGTATCATATATGTATATAAATATATATCATAAATATTTATATATCATATATATAAATAACTGTCACATACATTTACTGAATATATATATCTCAATATGTATTTTAAATACATGTATTATATAAATATACCCACTAAACATAACATTTAAGTACAATCTGGCAATCCATTTAGTAGTTTTCAATGTTTAGTAGTTTATTAGTTTTCAATAGAAAATGTGGTATTAGGGTTTTAGTTATATAAAGAAGCAGTTATGTAATTATACAAGTTAGGTTCTGAAGATGCCAGAGAACATATCATAGGATGCCTCACCTTCACATTGTCTGTAAGTCTAAAGGAAAACTAAGATTTTGAAATCTGAATAGTTTAAGGGTCCCATGAAAACAAAACCATAAGATGTGAATTATATAATGATTATGATATAGGCAAATAATAAAGAAAACCTGAAGATGAAATATAAACTAGCAATCAGGAAATTCTGATACACCTCAAAGCATTAAAAACCATTAAACTGTCCTCAGAAGCATGATGATTCTCTGAAATGCACTAAACTCCTGCAAAATTTAGCAACGTATTCATAGGAGGAGCATCCAACTAAATCAACCCTGAGAATTGGGGAATATCCATTCTGCTTTGCTATTACCTGTTATGTGTTACTCAGGGCAGCCCATCTGTCTGTAACAGATGCCTAATCCCATCACAGAGAATGGCATGCTCTACAGTGATCTGCAATGGGATCAAGGGAAAGAAACAGTGACCTGGCTCTTTAGAAGTGGATTATTGTTCCCCGGAAAGCATCTGGAAAGGAAGGCAGCTTTGGTTTGTCCTCTGCGTAGTATTTTAGAAGATGACTAGTAACCATTTTCTCCATTTCCCTTGGTGCTGCATGGACCCAGCCTTCGAGTACCATCTTTTTAAGGCTCCTATTAATCACTTTTATTCTGATTCACTAGGTATGAGGGATAGGGAAGCTACTGTGTATGCTAGATCTAAAATTACTGGTGAGACACTCCAGCTGTGTTTGACATGAAGAATCAATATTCCATATAAACTCATTCTGTTCATGGCAGAAATGCCTTCATGACTCTCTTGACTGTATAAGATGCTGTTATGAAAATTACTAATATTGACTCAGTAGAAAAGGATACAAAAAGCCATTTGCTTAAGTATTTTGGCAATGTGCCCATGGAGCATTTTGAAGAATACTATTAAATCCTTCCATTCTACTTCTTATTGTATTACAATTCAAAAATATATACATATGCTCCCTGCTGCTTTATCAAGAATATGCGTTTATAACCATTTTACAGATGGTTGTTTAAAAATCTGTATAGAACACCTAGGAAGGGATTACCATTCAAAATATGTTGAACTTTTCTATTAAATTGCTGTGTGCTTTAGAACTGTCTTCAAAAGAGACAGGATGAATAGACCAAAGTAAATCATGTTTGGAAACATGAGATATGGCATGTGTTTGAGTTGATAATATAGCACAGAGCAAGAAAAAATTTATAACATGAAGAAATAACCAAAAGATCAAAAAGTCTCAAAAACTTAAAGATAAATGTTAAAGGGCCATTTGTCTAACAAAATATTTGTGAACTCTTACTATGTGACTATAAATAGCCTAGAAATTGAGTATAGACTCATGAAGGCATCAGTTTCTCCTGACCTCCTAAAACTTGAAATCTCTTTAGGAAGGCCACTCTAAATAACTAACTTTAACAGAATCATGTGTGAGTGAAGCTATAAGAGCATTTTATTATGCACTGTAGCTGAGGGAACAAACAGTAATTTTAAATTTTATAAGTTTAGAAGTTTTATTAATTGCAGAGCCACTTTTGAAAACAACTTTGATTTCATTTAACATATTTTCTAATTACGTGGGTATATTAGAAATACATTAAGACCATATACATCCAAGAGACTTCAAGTATTTACTGAGAAGCATAATTTTAAAAATAGCATTGTTTTGGGGCGCCTGAATGGCTCAGGTCATGATCTCACTGTTCATGATTTTGAGCCCTGCATTGGGCTCTGTGCTGACAGCTTGGAGCCTGGAGCCTGCTTCAGATTGTGTGTCTCCCTCTCTCTCTGACCCTCCCCCACTCACATTCTGTCTCTCGCTCTCTCAAAGATAAATAAACATTAAAAAACAATTTTAAAAAATAAGACTATTTTTATTAACTTAACTTGACAAAACCCCAGCCTGACAACTTTTTATTATGGTACGCTTTCTGGTCTGTAACTGCGCCTGGCTTATTATAGATACTATACGTAGTACTGGCTGAATGAATTTACAATTTGCATATTCTAGAAAATGAAAACATTGGCAAAAACAAAACCATAATGTAATATGGATACCATTTGTTTTTATATTTCAAAAATTTTAATTCACGTTTCTAATAATTTGTCTCAGATCATTTTATCCTGAGTGTATTCGAAAACCAACTTTAAAATGTGAGAGAATGGGCACCTGGGTGGCTCAGTTGGTTAAGTGTCCAACTTCGGCTCAGGTCATGATCTTGTAGTTCGTGAGTTCGAGGCCCGCGTAGGGCTTTGTGCTGACAGGTTGGTGCCTGAAGCCTGCTTCAGATTCTGTGTCACCCTTTCTCTCTGCCCCTCCCCTGCTCATGCTTTGTCTCTCTCTCTCTCTCTCTCTCTCAATAATAAAATAAACATTTAAAAAAGTTAAAATGTGAGAGAATACTTTTATTTAACACTGAAGATTTCTCCCTACTTCACAGTCAGATCTGTATTTTCTCTAATACAGCAAAATAGGGAGGTGGAGGGCTTCCATGATAATTCTGTGCTACTAGTTAGGAGATGAGTGAAATTCTAGAGGCATTTCTGTAAGTCTGAGAAGAAAAAATTCCGTAACACTGACTTGTTTTGTGATAACTTGCTTTTTGATTTTATGGACTGACTCGGTATAATGTGAGAAATTAAGAGGTGAGCAGGAGCTTAAATTAATAGTCCCATATATTGGTTGGTTTTAATGCCGTTAATAATAAAAATAAAATTTAGAAATGTATGCTGGTATCCTGTGTTAAATTTTTTTGAATAGACCATTATTTCCAAAATCCAAGAATCATGGATTCATAGCTGAGAAAATAAAAAAAGGGTAAGTGAATTTTATGTATTCAGTGGTTAATTGTAGAGGAAACAGTGTAAGATTCAAATCTCCTAATTTGGCCATAGTAATCCTGGAATTATTAGATTTCAAAGCACAATCCAGTGATATTAAATATAACAAAAGCCACTCTCCAATATGCCCTTGCTCTGAATAGGCCTAAAGGGAAAGCATTGCATATGAACACCCACTTGTACATAAGAATCGACAAGCAGAAAAATTTGGAGTTCTGAAGGAGAACAGGAAAGGCGATATTACATGTGAATTTCTCCTTTCACTTTTCGTTCATACCTAGACTGTCATCAATTTCTTTAGAATATTGACACTGCAGCAGCTGGACTGTTTTTGGTAGCACCTGAGATTTCCTGGCAGAGTTTGCCTTTGTAACTGCATCTGGCCATGCCTATATGTTTAATTTAGTGTTGAGAATTTTAGGTTGTTCTTTCAAGCTGCTATTCACAATGCCCAGAGACTGAAAAACAAGATGTTTATTCCCCAGCAACAAAAAAAATATTTTTTTTCTCAACTAAACACAGGCAAGATGTTCTTTCAGGTGTTAGCTCTTTAGATAAAGAACAAGGTAGACTCAAAGAAAATTTAGCTTGCTTTGGATGAAATATAGTGCTTTGGAACTGATGGAAACATTTGAAAATATTAGATAGGAAGAAGATTGTCCTAAGGAGAATGGTAATGCTGGAAATAAAATATCAATTGTCTAATTCATGCTGAGATAATTGCAATTGTGTCAGCAAATGCATCCCGATAGGTATAATTCTAAAATTTTACAGAAAAGATCGTGTGTGCATATACATACATGCATATGTGTGCACCCAATAGCTTTTTCAGTCCTTCCTATTCCAGTTTGGAAGCCTTCTGCTATGGCCCTAGTCCCTCCCAGGACCTGCAACAATCCGGTCCATTGTGTCAACTTCTCAATGAATGATATCTGAATTTAGTCTGCCATTTTTCTGATACCCAAAAGCATCCCAGATCCTTCATACAATACACATGTCCCTTTCTCTTTTTCTTTTTATCAACTGTTACGATTAGTACAATTCCTTAGTGGTTATATCTAGCCCTCCTGTTCTCTAGGGTCCCATTGTGAATCACAGGCTCCTTAGCCTGGACCCCCCACAACTGAGAGGGCCCTTGAAAGCTTCTAACTTGAAGGGACATCCTTTCTTGTTACTCACAACCACTGACTAGAATCCACCTACGAATTATTTACTATTAGGTTATAATATGATGCCACAAATTTATCTGATTGTCACTAATAACCAATGTAAACAGCTATGTCCCACTCATCGTATGGAAAATTCTGACTTTGGCTTTGATGGCTGGGGAGAATACAATAACAAGTTTCTCCATGCAAGGCGGCTACTGAAGTTATTTTATTTTATATAGTATTAGAATTAAGTGCTCCTAAAGAGATACATTTCTTGGACACGTGTTTAAACAAAGAATTAAATCTGTTGCTACTCAAAGCAGGTAGTCATATTTGTTGCAAATACAACTTCTTTCCTGAAGAAATTTCATATTTTAATTTTATTTCTTAAGATTCGTTTTATGTACTTCATATCTATTTGCTATTTCTAATGTTTATAAATGCAAATATTCAGACCATTCTTGTGCAAAGGTTGCAAATGGTGATGATAAAGTGGCTAAATTATTCCAACAAACCTAAAGACATTGCAGAAACTGCAATCAGAGGTACATGATTCCTTGACCTTGAAGTTTTTGGCAGGTGTCTGGAGACAAAGGAAAACTGCAAATCAGACTGAGGATTCTATCAGTTCTTTCAAGACTCCTCCCTTTACCATTTTCTTGGGACTTGTTCAGTACTTCTGGATACTCTGGCTGATTTTCCTCTTTCTCATCGGGGTACATAACCAGTAATAAGCTTACAATATGTCTGAATATTTACTATAAAATGGAGAAATTTATCTAGTATACAATCCTCTTTGTAAGCTCAGGTTTCAGGCCTTTGGGGGGGTATTCTTATACTTTGATAATAACATTTTTATTAACTTTTTATAGAAGTATAGCATTCAGAGAATAAAAGTACACAGATCATAACTGTATAAGTCAATTACATTCTACAAAGTGAACAAATCTCTACCACACACAAAGAAGTAGAGCATTACCGGAACCCCAGAAGGGACTCTGTTACCACCTTCATTCACTACCCCTAGGGTAAACTATCCTGAGATCCACAACCTTAAATTACTTTGCCTGTTTTTGAATTTTTTGCAATCAATTTTCTATGAAATGTACTCTTTTATATGTCTTCTATACCTTTTTAAAAATCTTGTTTGTGAGATTTATCCATGTATTCCTGTACAGTAGTAATTTGTTAATTCTCAATACCCTAGTATTACATTGTAGAAAGAAACCACACTTCTTTCAACCATTCTAAAGCTGATAGAACTTTGTTTTATTTCTAGTTTGGGGCTATAATGAAATGTTTTGAAATGAATATCACCATACATGTCTTCTAGAGAGCACATAGCCATCTTTGTTGGGATAGTCCTGAGTGAAAATATCAGATCCTGGAGTTATATTCAACTTCAAAAGGCAAAGCCCTGTACTAATCACTTTGTACTCCCACTGTTCAATGCTTGAAAGTTCTAGGTTCTTGGTTCCAAATCTTGGTATTGTATGACTTTTCTTTTTCTATTCCTGGAATAATATGAGTTTAACTGAAATTCAACATCTTCTATGAAGTGCCTGTTATAGTTTTTATTCATTGTATATTGCTTTGACTTTAATTTTATTACTAATTTGTGAATTTTATGCAAGCACACACACACACCCTGGAAACATTTGAGGTTTTTTTGGTCAGGTATATATTTTGTAAATATTTTCTTCGATCCAGTGTTTGTTTTTCACTCTAACACTGTATTTTGCTGAGTAAAACTCCTTAACATTAATGTCTAATTTATTTTATTTATTTATTTTTTTTACTAATGGTCAGTGCTTTTGATTAAGATTTCTTGGCCTACCCTGGAAAATAATGATAGTGTCTAATGTTTTAAAAGTCTTATTGTTTGCTGTTCACATTTAGATGTTCACTATACCAAGAATCCATTTTTGTTCATGATATAAGATAAAGAAAAACTTTTTCTCATAAAAATATCCAATAGACCCAACATATTGTATTGAATATACCATTATTTCCCTATTGCATCATAGTGTCGCTTTGTTATACATCAGGTGACCTTCCATATATGACCTTTCCTGGACTCTCTATCTTGTTCCAGTGATCCATTTTCCCATCTTTATAACAATACTGTACTGTTTTAATTGTTTTATTTCAATGTAGATTTTGCTAACTCGATCTCTGACACCCTGTAGAGTTCTTAGCTTTCATTCTTCTTCAGGATATATTTGGCCATTCTTGTCCTTTTTCTACTCCCTTTTTCTAGTCTATCAATTTCTTCTAATAATTATATGCTTTTTAATATTAGAAGAATTAAATTTATTAAGCCAGCAATTAAAGTTCTTGCTGCTCATACATCTTGATAAATTGTATCTTGATTTTCTTTAAAAAGGCTTTGAATATACATCTTTCTGGCTACGTGGTGAAAATATGTTTTCATAGCATATGTATTTCAGTAGAAGGTTGTTGCTATCTTATATAAAATTAAGACCACTAGTAGTGATTGAAATGTAAGAGAAAAAATATGTCCCCTGTGTGTGTGTGTGTGTGTGTGTGTGTGTGTGTGTGTGTGTATGATACAGAGAGAATAAATACTTGAAAATATTTGCAAATAAATTAAAATCTAGACTATAGAACTACAATATTCCAAAAATAAATACTTTATAATTTTATTATCAATTATTGACTTAGTACACTGACTTGGTTTGCTAACAGTCTTCTTCGGGGCTCTCACCTTATTTAATGTATGAGGATATTACCAATTCTAAGAAACAAAGCATAAATAATGCCAAAATTTTCCATTTTCAAAAGAGCATTTTGACTTATCATTTTTATGTATCTAATTAGGGCAGTAACTGTTAATTGAATAAATGGCTACAAGCAGCAATAATAAATAACGCATGTCTTATAGGGCTGTCAGAGTATTAGATAAAATTAGACAGCTAATTTTTACTGAGCTAATTCTCAGTACCTAACAAAACATTGCTACTAAATAAATATCAATTCATATCCCTTTGCAAATTAATCAGCCTTTTGGTAGACCATGGCAGACTGTGCATTAGCTCCCATGTTATTATTATAGTAAAACCATGTACATATTTTTAGATTATAGAGATTAAATAGATTATTTTTGAAAAATGAAATATTATGGCTAAGACTACTAATCCTCACAAAATAATAAAATAGTCTTTAGTTATTTGGTTAATTAAGCCAAACTTTTGACTTTGGTTTTGATCAGAAATAGATTTGTTTTGTTATTTTGGGAATGGGTAATGTTAGAGGCAGAATGCAATATGCATACCTAAAACAAAAAGCTTTTCAGAATAGACATGAATATTGCACATTATTTTTAAAGTTCATTTAATGACCTATATACCTAACAACATAAACATACAAATCAAATTTTAAATCTATAGAGATATTTATGTTAATGACCTGTGGCAAACAGTGTGTTGTCAAGGAGCCCCTACAGATGAGAAAAGAAACTAAGGTTTGTTTCATACTCATGTGTTAGTCAGAACCTGAAGTTCTGTTAAACTTTTACAGTTTTATGCACTAATTATTTCTTTCACAATGATTTTACTTAAAGAGTATAATAACTTAGAGAAAGGTTTTTTTTCCTTTTACCTGGTTACTAGTACATATATCAAACTTCCTGTCCCCACCCCCCCCCCCCCCCCTTAAATCAGGTCAAATGCAATGGGCAAAGGACCATAATGTGTTAATTCAAGTATCTATATCAACTACAGAGAAACCCAGCTTGTAATATTTTATAATACTTTTAAGTATTTTTACACTCCTTGAGCCAGTCAAATGATCATCTTTAAAAAACTTGATTGGATTGTATTTTGAAATTTAACTTAGCTGAGTGTAAATATCAATTTTGTTCCTTACTAACTGCATAACAAAGGATTTTCTTCTCCTCTGTGTCTCTTACTTTATGAAATAGGAATAACGATCTTAATGATCTAGTTTAGAAGGAAAGAAAATAATTAATGCACAGCATTTAGCACACTGTTTGGGCAAAGTAGGACGTTAACAAGCATTAGATCCATTACTCTTAATCATTTGGGTATAATCAGTCAAGGTGCGCCTGGATGGCTCAGTTAGTTAAGCGCACTCCTGATTTGGGCTTAGATCATGATCTCATGGCTCGTGAGTTTGAGCTCTGTGTCAGGCTTTATGCTGACCATGTGGAGTCTGCTTGGGATCCTCTCTCTGCCCTGCCACCCACCCTGCCTCTCAAAAATAAATAAATAAGCTTAAAAAATTTATATTCCAAACCTGAAGCTCAACTTTATACTTAAAACTGATAAATTCTAAACTTAACTTTAAATGGTTACAGATAAAACATTAATGAAATATTGTTACAGATCATATTGGAAAAATTTTATGTGTATACACTTGATACAAACTAGGTTTTAGTTTGTATGCTTGTTATAGCACTTTGCTATTTAGTAGGAAAATCCATTCTTTAGGCAATGTATCAAGACTTTATGCTCATTTTAATCTACCTATCTCCTTTTCTACGATTTGTTATTATCCCCCAAATAATTATATAACTAGAAATTATCATTTCAATAGTCAATGGATATACAATGAAGATTTAATAAATTCCTGAATCAATTCTATTTTTTCAACTAATTTTAAGAGTTACTGGAAAAAAGGAGTCCTTAACAATTATAAAGTATATTTTAGATACTTAGATGGCAGTAAACATTGGGCCAAATTTATTTCAAGGTATAATTTTTCCATTTCATTATTTATTTTGCATCTCACCAAGCCCAAAAAACAGTTAAGTGATTCGGATGTATTCAAGTATTCTTCCCAGATTTTTACTTGACTATTTGAGTGTTTTATGAAATTATTGTTTATGGAATAATGACATTGACATTAATGATTGAATATTTTGAGAAGGACAAAATACTGGTAAACCAAGATTATCTCCATACCACTGAATTTTGAGAACAATAAAGATAACAGGGTCCCTGTTTCTATACACTCATGGGAAACAATAGCGCTCTTTTGTCTGTCCTGAATAGAGCTGAAGAGAAAGTACAAGGGGCAGCACCAGCTCTAAATTCCAGTTAAAAGACACTTTGAAAGGCTGCCTCTCTGCTCTCAGATACACAGCAGAAGCTTTAAGTTCATTACTGGTAACCTGACATTTATAAGCCAGGGTGTCATGGGTTTTAGCCTGTTCTGATTTGAATCTCATGAGCTTCACATTATGAATTTAGAGTTACATTGTGACTCAAAGGAAATAAAATAATCTTAGTAAAGGAGGATGTTAAGAATGGTGAGGGAAATCCAATTTTTTTTTTCTGAAATTTGTTTCACAAAAGAAGGTATAGCTTTGATAGGTCCTTCATATAAATCACCAGTAAATTTGAGATTTTGAGCAATAATTTTAGAAAACAACAAAAAAAGTTTTATTTTTTTAAATTTTTTTTAAATTTTTTTTTTCAACGTTTTTTATTTATTTTTGGGACAGAGAGAGACAGAGCATGAACGGGGGAGGGGCAGAGACAGAGGGAGACACAGAATCGGAAACAGGCTCCAGGCTCCGAGCCATCAGCCCAGAGCCTGACGCGGGGCTCGAACTCACAGACCGCGAGATCGTGACCTGGCTGAAGTCGGACGCTTAACCGACTGCGCCACCCAGGCGCCCCCAAAAAAAGTTTTAAAAGAGTAAAGTGTATAATAGATGGTGTTCAATTGGGTTGTCTACTTTTACTTATTAATAGGTGTTCACTGTATGTTCTGTATGTAGGTCCTTTGTCACATATACTTGTTACAAGTACCTTCTCCCATTGTTTTTCATAAAAATGTTTTAATCTCTTAATGGTTTGTTTTTGGTGAACAAAAGTTTTTTTTTATTTTATTTTAATGTAAGCTACATTAATCTAAATGATTAATCTAAACTACATTTAGATTAATGTAGTTTAACAAAATTTTTTCTCTATGAAAATCATTTTTGGTGTACTGTTTAATAAATCATTGGCTACTGCAAAGTTTTGAATACGTTCATGGAGTAGTAGAATGAATAAAGAAAGTGTGGTACGTTCGTGCAATGAATTAGTGAGCAGCACAGACAATGACTGAACTACATCTACCTGCAGCAACATGATGTTAAGTGAAAGAAGCCAGGTGCATGCACTGTATGTCTATATACATGGCATCTTTAAAAACATACAGAATTAATCTATGGTGATGAAAGTCAGGACAATGCCTGTGGTGGAAAGGAAGCAACTGAAACGGGGCTCTGGCATTCTGGTAATGCTTTGCTTCTTGATCAGAGTGATTATTATGTTCATTCTTTGAAAATTCCTCAAGCTCTACACTTAAGATTTCTGCATCTTTTTATATGTGTGTTTTATATTTAAAAAAATTCAAGAGGCAGCAGCTGAGTGGCTCAGTCGGTTAAGCATCCAACTCTTGATTTCAGGCTTAGGTCATGATCTCATGCTTTGTGGGATAGAGCCCCACCCTAGGCTCTGTGCTGATAGCATGGAGCCTACTTTGGATTCTGTCTTCCTCTCTCTCTGCCCCCCGCTGCTTGCTCTCTTTCTCTCTCTCAGATTAAATAAAAATAAACTTAAAAAATATTTAAGGAAATAAAAAGAGGAAGACAATTGGGCAAGAGATATTTAAGATAGTAAGAACAGAAGTCTTTGAAAAGATGTGCTCTAAAAGGAGTTAGAACTGGTACAACACATATAGATTGAATGCTTCACTAAAATGTGTTTAAAAGGAGATACACAGGAGAGCCTGGGTAGTTCAGTCAGTTAAGCAACTGACTCTTGACCTCAGCTCAGGTCATGATCTCACGGTTCCTGAGTTCCAGCCCCAGCCCCATAATGGGCTCTGCACTGGCAGTGCTGAGCCTGCTCAAGATTCTCTCTCTCACCCGCTCTCTGCCCCTCCCTTGCTCACACTCTCTCTGAAAATAAACAAATAAACCATTTAAAAATAATTTAAAAAGGAAATATACAATGATATGTGCGTTTTCTTGGTTTTCTATAAATTCTCATTTAAAACAAATAAAGAAGTGGCACCTGGGTGACTCAGTCAGTTAAACATCTGACTTCAGCTCAGGTCATGATCTCACGGTTCAACATTTCAAGCCCCATGTTGGGCTTTGTGCTGACAGCTTGCAGCCTGGAGCCTGCTTAGGATTCTGTGACTCCCTCTCTGCCTGCCCCTCCCCTATTCATTCTCTCTCTCTCTCTCTCTCTCTCTCTCTCTCTCTCTCTCTATCTCTATCTCTCTATCTCTCTCTCAAAAATAAACATTAAAAAAATTTTTAGGGGCACCTGGGTGGCTCAGTCGGTTAAGCATCCGACTTCAGCTCAGGTCATGATCTCACAGTTCATGGGCTCAAGTTCTGTGTCAGGCTCTATGCTGACAGCAGGAGCCTGGAGCCCGCTTTGGATACTGTGTCTTCCTCTCTCTCTGTCCCTCCCCACTTATACACTCTCTCTCTCTCTCTCTCTCTCTCTCTCTAAAAAAAATAAACATTTAAAAACTTTAAAAAATAAAAATAAAATAAATAAAATATTATATGTAACTAAGACACATGATAAAATCAGAAATAATATATCCCTGAATATGCAAACATGGAAATTTGACACTGGAGATTGTTTCTTTACAAATACCAAGTTAATTTTTAAATAATACTGTGTACCAACTCATATTGGTATTTATACAAATCTATATTGTAAATGTGTATAGTAGAAAATATTTACTTTTATGCACTAACTGTACTACTGCTATTTTAAACTACTGATGGCAGTTTAAAACTACCAGAATGGTTAAATCACTGTCATCTAATAGCACTAAAAATATAGATAAATATAGTATAAAATAGTAAACAATAAAAATTAAAATATACTATGTAATTTAAATATGTAAATGTTTTATATATTTTTATTTGTCAGTATTATGTCAGTATTTATATGTGACCAATTTATTTATAAATGCAATTTACATTATAGTTATTTCATATAGCATATTTGTCTGGGCAATTCTTTAATCACCAGGAAAGTGATTCATAAGTGATATCTAGTAACTATTTAGGACACAGTGGAAATAAATTTATTATCTTAGGTTATAAATTTTCCTAAGAAACAATAAAAAATTAATACCTTTATAAGCAGGGAACATAAGCGATATGAAAATATATGAACTGATGTACTTCATGCTACAAGAATAACCACTTAATCAATAGATATATATGAAGATCTTTGTGCAAGGCACAGATACAATCAAGTTCTAATCTATGAGGAGCTGAAGATGAAATTAGTAGAGAATTATGTGTAAAGTAAAATGTGTGTATGTGAAAGAATGGTCTGTATAATACCATTAAGTACCACTTACTGAAATGTTGAAATACGTGATACTAACTTAATATCATGGGAATATTGGTTTTGTTTAGAGTTTCACTAAGTAGCTTAAATATTTTAATAATTATGCATATACTGATAACCAAACCTTATATAAAAATAAAGGCTTTATTATGAATAAAAGATTGCAAGGAAGCCTGGGTGGCTCAATCGATTAAGCATCCGACTTCAGCTCAGGTCATGATCTTGTGGTTTGTGAGCTCGAGCCCCATGTCTGGATCTGTGCTGACAGCTCAGAACCTGGAACCTGCTTCAGATTCTGTGTCTACCTCTCTCTCTGCCCCTCCCCTGTTCATGCTCTCTCTCTCTCTGTCTCTCTCTCAAAAATAAATAATAAAACATTAAACATTTTAAAAAACAATAAAAGTTTACATATTCGGAACATATAAAAGAAAATTTTTCATTTAGAAAAATCATAAGCATATATATCTATGCTCATATATGAATAATATACATAGTATATATATAAATGGATCTATATATGTAGATACATATGTAGATCAATACATGTAGTATATATAGGTAGATGTATATACATGTAGATTGATACATATGTAGATAGATATAATTTAGTACAGTATGTATTATATACACTCCCATACATATTTTTTTTTTTTTACATAGTGTGCTTTATAATAAAATAACATTAGTTCACTGAAGCAGGTTGGGATACATCCAGATGCAGGCCCTGAATAAGAATGTAAGTGTGAGTGGTTTGTTTGGGAGGTGATCCCAAGAAACCCTTAAGAGGAGTGAGAAAATGAGACAAAAAGAAGAAAACTTACACTGGGTGTATTATTAATATTATCTCTATAGATAACTAGAGTTCAACACCTCTGGAAAACAGTTGGGACATTGATTAGTTATATTTAAGGGCCACAAAAATGGGTATATTTGTACTTCAACTCCTGTTCATTATTCATTGAAAGCAGCAACTGAGAGTGCTAACTCCTCGGACTTCTGATCTACCCAATAAGTGAACCTAAACTAGAATGATGGTGAATACTGAGAGACATGGGAGGGACATTGACAGTGTCTGCAACAAGGAGCAATCAATGTGGTTGGCAGTAATCTAAAGTGACCACCAAGAATCCCATCCTTTGGGGAGGATACCTTGTATAATTTCCTCCCTCAAGTGCTCTCAGTAGCTGTAAATATGACGGGTCTCACATTGTAGTTACGCTATGTTACATGGCGAAAGGATTTCATGTAAGTAATTAAGATGACAAATCAGTTGATTTGGATTTGATCAAAAGGGACGTGATCTGATTTAATCGGGCAGGATCCCTTAAAACTTAAGGAAACATTCAAAGAATGATTTAATTTTCTCCTGCTCATCCTGAAGAAGATGGAAGCTGTCACGGGTTTTATGGCTGTAAAACTAACTCATTGAATGAGCTCACATGAGACCAACACCTTAAGTGAAACCTGCAAGACCCTGAGCAGAGAATGCAATTATGTTGCGCCTGGACTTCTGAACCACAGATACTCTGAGATAATAAATTTGTATTGTTGTAAGCTGCTAAGTTTGTGATCATTTTTTTTTATGAAGCGATAGAATACTAATACACATAGGCATAAAACACATGCACACACATAAATCTTACAAATTTGGTTTAAAAATTCCAGCCCTTACCATTTATCTTGTTCCGGCTCAGACTGATTTAAACATCTCATTCACCAATTCTTAAAGTCCATTTTATTGGTATGTTCCTTTTATTGAACACATGTGCAAATTCTTGCTCAACTCTGTTGGTTTCCCAAATCAACTTCTAAGTACTCAGTCATTTGTCCAGGGTGAGAACCACTTTCTCTTTGTTGTAATATAAATGTAGTTGTTTTGCTTTGATTGCCACTGTTTTATAAACTCCTATTTACATCACCAAAATTCTAGCCACCATCCTTTCCACTGTCACATTTTCATTCTCCTCCTCTTCTTAATAACCACTTCCATTTTCTTCATTTTTTTATGCACATTGACCCAATAACCTACAAGTACATTTACTCTCTCTACTTCAATGGCTAAGTGTTTTAGTTCCTTCTCTCCCTAGCCCTTCTAAATCTTCACAAAATGCTACATGTAACACACGTACACACTCATACATACATAAATACTACATAGAAGACATTATTGATGAATTGTATTAATAATCCAAAATATATGGAGTTAATATATTGATGTGTAGACATATCAGGGGATGATTATATAAGAACAATACCTAATGTACCTGCGCATCCAATTGACTTACTCTAACCTTCACTCAAGAAAGAGATATCAATATCATTTCTAAGTTCTTCACAGAAAAACTAGACAGAATTTCCCAGATTGGAAAGTGATAGAAGGGAATTATTGGAAGACTAAATGTGGAAACTTCTTTGCAAAATGATTGGTTTTTTGAATATGGAACAAGAATTGGGAATTATTCACAAATTTTGTGGGTTTCCTGAGGAATGAGTGACAAAAACCCTACTCCCATACAGAATCTCATACAGAAAAACCACCTCAGAGGAAAATTTCACCTGGGGAAGTTTGAACCTAGTTCCCAGGGCTACAAGTCGCAGTAAAAATTCCTATTCCCTGTGAATACAAGCTATGAAGCTTCGTAACTTTTAAGATCATGTAAGTTTATATGGTTAGCATATTGACAGTGACTTTTCAAACAAGATAGAGAGTCCTAACAAGACTGCGATACACCTTATGGAAACTTTAATGACCTTTGGGACTGGCTTCATAATGAATAGAATGAGGGTTCCCACGCTTTTAAGTGAGAAAAAAATAAGTATTATATTTGTTTATATTTTGTTTTTATTTATTTTTTAAATTGTTTTTAAGTGTTTTATTCTTGAGGGAGAGAGACAGAGACAGAGCACAAGCGGGGAAGCGGCAGAGCAAGAGAGGGATGCAGAATCCGAAGCAGGCTCCAGGCTCTGAGCTGTGAGCACAGAGCCCAATACGGAGCTCTCTCACAAGCGGTGAGATCATGACCCGAGCCGAAGTCGGAAACTTTACTGACTGAGCCACCCAGACGCCCCTATATTTTGTTTTTATAGTTAAATAAAATTCATGTGTTTTTATACCTATTCTTAGAAAGATAGATGTTTGATAGATCAATCATTTTGCAGATATAAATATGGATAATTGATGAGAGGTTAGGTAGTCAAGGAGGCTAAATAGGTAGATGGATTGAGAATTGATAAATAGGTAGATGGATAGAGAAATTTATGGTTGTAAGTGGAAGAATATGCAGTTAGATAGTTTTCCTAATTATAGATATTTTAAAAATCCATATAATGATTACAAGAATAAGGACATAAGCCCTTGGACATCACTTACCCATAATTGATTAGTAGTTACTCCAAGAATGCCTCTTTAATGTTCTTTAGGGAGAGCTACAAAACATATTTAACCAACCAAAGCTTCAGGCTAGATTTGGGCAGGGAGTTGATAATTATACAAATTAGAAAGAGGCCAAAATGATGAAATTAATGTCTTCATCAAATGAAGAAAAAGGTTAGTCAACTTCCACAAGGCTAAAAAGTAGTTAAGCTGCTAATTAACAATAGTCTTAAAATGTCTTTCGTGCTGAAGACTCATTTAACTCTCACAGAGTGACTCCAGCCACCTCAAGTCAGTGTTGCAGACTCTGGGGATTTCTGCCCTTACCAAGAGCACAATCTAAAAGAATAATGAATACATGAACACATATAGTTTCACCATAAAGTAGAATATAATCAAGGATTAAAGTAAATACAAATTAAATTATACAAAGCACACCAGTGTAAACATTTAATTGTAGCCCAAAAACTTTGTAGTTGATGTGACATAATAATGCTCAAAGACTTTGACAATTAATTTAGCTTCTATGATTTTAGGCAAATTACTCATTCTTTGTAAGCCTTCACTCATCTTGAGCATGGTTTTAGAAACATCATCTATTGTGTGAGGTTTCAGGGAGGATTTAAAAAATAACTTGTGTAAAGCATTTAAATTTTAAGTTTAGTTAATATTGTTAGGGTCTGTATGACTATAGCTTAGACCTTTTTATCAAAACTGTGCAAGCTATTTTAACGGAAGAAATATTTCTGGAAAGTAGTCTTTCTTGTTCAATAGTGAAAGTTAAAGGGAATAAATTTCTATTTTAATAAAGTGTCCCTGGAAATAAAATATAAATAGTAGATATAACAGGCATTTCAGATTATAGAATAAAATTGTGAATTAGTTTGTTAATTACTCTATGCTTCATTTGTGAAAAGTAGAATTATAAAGTTACTGAGTCAACATCCCCCAAGGAAAGCCGATGCTAGAAGTAGAGAAGGAAGCTTAATATGTGAAAGGAGTAGATAGTTTGATTAATTTAGGTCAATAAAGGGTTTTGATGACAAAATGAATGACCATTTTAATGATACTGGTGGAGGAGTAAGGTGAGGAGGATACATGCATAGAAATGAAGAGAAGTAAATCATTGGATTTGACGTGGATAAAAGAAAATCTGTTAATAATATGCTAAAAAAAACTTGTCAGTAAATTTTTTCTATTTAAGGCATTTTATGGGAAAGGAAAAAAAAAAACAAAAGGAGACAAAAACAAACAAACAAACAAACAAACAAACAAAAAAGGGGTATAAAAATCCCACTGGAGAGAAAAGGATGTAGGCACACTACATTCTTCTATTTCCAGAGTTCCTACAAGTTTTTTTTAAACCAGATCACATATATGAATTGAAGAAAGCTTGCTTTTTTTAAAAAAAAAATTAGATTGAGGAAGACTAAAATCATAACTTCATATCCAAAAGTCTTGTAAGTTTATTTGTGAGATTTCCCCATCTTCTCCACACATAGCATGTTAAAAAATATAAGAATAAGCTAATTCAAAGGCATGTACTCTTCTGAAAGCTAGAATATTACCTGAAGTTGAAGTTACATGACTGCTGGGCTCTGGGCCTAGAATCTAGCAGAGTTATGTAAGCTATTTCATTTTGTTGGATAACAGGAATTAAATATTTTGCCTGAAGTTTGCATATAGAACGAGGGGTGCCTGGGTGGCTCAGTTGGTTAAGTGTCTGACTTTGTCTCAAGTCATGATCTTGCATTTCGTGAGTTCTAGCCCCGCGTTGGGCTCTGGGCTGAGAGCTCCAAGCCTGGAGCCTGCTTCAGATTCTCTGTCTTCCTCTCTCTCTGTCCCTCCCCTCATTGCACTCGATTTCTTTCTATCAAAAATAAATAAACATTTAAACAAAATTTAAAAAATTAGAACCAGAAAAGCTTTATGAAACTGGGACATAGAATGAGTCTCTCACATTCATGAAAGTGAGGATGAATGAAACACTGGCATTGACCTGTATCTGAATGCTCTGATGTGAGGGGAATAGGGAAGGTGGACTCATTCTTGTAATGACAACAGGAGTCAAATTTCTCACTGGATTTGGTCAGCCTCCCTCCCTTCCTCCATCCCTCTATCTTTTCTTTCTCCTTGCTCCCTTTCCTCCCTTCCTCTTTCTTTCTTTTTCTCTTTCTTTTTTCCTTCCTTCCTTCCTTCCTTCCTTCCTTCCTTCCTTCCTTCCTTCCTTCCTTCCTTTCTTTTCCTAAATCAGATATATTGACAAGGTATAGATACATACTTTATGCATATAATACCTGCTTTGGGACTATTTCTTATGGAAGAATAGAAGATAAGTCAACACAATATCCTCTATATGCAAGTTTAAGAGAAGCCGAAAGAGATGAAGAGGGAGAGGAAAAGGTATGGGAAAACAGAGAGATCAGAGAGAGAGAGAGAGAGAGAACTATGAAAATACCATTAATGGAGACCAGTTTCCAGCATGATAGCATGAGGAGTTCTGCTGATTAACTCTCTAGTGACACTGATGTAAACTCTAGAAAAAACAACAATTTAATTCTCTGGAAATGGTTCTAAAGGAAAACCTATGAAAATTTAGTAATTTAGTAGGAAAGGAGGGAATCTGTGGTACTTGAACAGAGACTAATCCCTTACTACCTACCTTCTAAGTCAGAGAGACAGAAAAGCACTCCAAGAACACAGGGTTCCCCATCTCCCCAATTCTCAATTGTCCTGCCTGTTGCTGAAGCTAAATCCCAGTGAGTACAGCTGAGAAGTGGGGCTCAGTTCTTCTGTCCAGCTCCCACTCAGGGAATGGAGATTCTATCTTTCGCCACTAGGTATTTCCTCATTATGGATACTGGGGCCCTGTCTTTGCCCCGCCTCATGAGACAGTAATTCCATACCAATGGAGACAAGCTGAGAGGCTTCCCATCAAGTTCCCAACAAGTGCTTAGCACCTAGAGTATGGCAGTCACTCCCTGACAAGTTTGTCGTTGTCCTCATCCCATGCTCCAGAGACTTGGTGAGGGTAGAGGTATGGGAAAAGAAGCAGGCCATGAAATACATAGTTCCTAATCCCTTTCTAAAGGAACTATCTTCATTTGCAACAGAGTTTGGGGAGATTGAAGCCTAATAGAGGTTGTGGTGGCGAAATGTAATTGGGAGGACATTTAGGATGTAGGGTAAAGTATCAACTTGCTAGTGTGTAAGAGAGTGACTGGGAGTGGGGTAATAGAGAGGAACCGTACTGGGGTCAGAACAATATCAAACACTGACCACCGAAAACATTCCATCAAAAGAACCACAATCTGACTGAGTTAGTTGGTAGAAAAATCTATGCCCCAGGGCATTATTGAAATATTTGAGCAATAACCTGGAAATTAGTGGAGTTCAACAGATGAGTGTGGTAAGGGAAAGAGAGGAAGGGAGCCTCACCAAACCACTGTTATCTCCAGGTGATTGTGGGCATACCCAAAATGGTGCACCCCTGAGGAGCACAGGAGAACTAACTCTGTGTGAGGGGAAATAGACTTCACTAAAATAATTCAGTGGGTCATTAAATAATACACATGAAAATAACAATAACAAGGCTCAGAGGAATGAGAGACTGGTACCCAGAGTTGCTAAAATATATTCTGTAAAATAACCAGTTTCAGGGCGCCTGGGTGGCGCAGTCGGTTAAGCGTCCGACTTCAGCCAGGTCACGATCTCGCGGTCCGTGAGTTCGAGCCCCGCGTCAGGCTCTGGGCTGATGGCTCGGAGCCTGGAGCCTGTTTCCGAGTCTGTGTCTCCCTCTCTCTCTGCCCCTCCCCCGTTCATGGTCTGTCTCTCTCTGTCCCAAAAATAAATTAAAAAACGTTGAAAAAAAAAATAATTAAAAAAAAAATAACCAGTTTCTTTTCTTTTTAAGTTTATTTATTTCTTTTTGAGAGAGAGAGAGAGAACAGGGGAGAGGCAGAGAGAGGGAGAGAGTGAATCCCAAGTAGGCTCTGCGCTTTGAACGCAGAAGCCTGACTCAGGGCTCATGACCTGAGCCAAAACTGAGTTGGATGCTTAACTGACTGAGTCACCCACATGCTCTAAAATGTCCAATTTGTAACAAAGAATTATGAGGCATGCAGATAAACAATATTATGTAACCTACAGACTGGGTAAAGAAAAAAAAGTAGGCCACAGAAACTTCTTATGAGAGTGAACAGATGTATCAGAAAAGAAAAATTTCAAAATGGCCATTATAAACAAGTTATAGAATTAAAGAAAAACCATGAATTAATAAATAAATGAAAGTATGATGATAATGTCACATCAAATAGAGAATATCAATAAATAGAAGTCATAAAAAAGAACACAGGAAATTCCGGAGTTGAAAAGGAAATAACTGAAAAAACCCACTAGGGGGTTCATAAGTAGATAAAAACTGACAGAAGAAAAACATATGTGAACTGAGAATAGATAGATAGAGAGCATGCAAACCAAAGCAGAGAGGGAAATAAGAATGAAAAAAAATGATGGGCACCAGCGTGGCTCAGTCAGTTGAGAATCTGACTTCGGCTCCCGTCATGATCCCACAGTTTTGGGGTTCAATCCCTGAGTTGGGCTCCGAGCTGACAGCTCACAGCCTGAAGCCTGCTTCAGATTCTGTCTCCCTGTCTCTCTCTGTCTCTCCCTCGCTTGTGCTCTTTCTCCCTCTCTCCCTCTCTCTCAAAAATAAATAAATAAACCAAGAAAAAAAAGGAATGAAAAATCTTAGAAGAGCTTTAGGAAAATTAGGGATACTGGTTATCATACTGAAATACAGCCAATGGTAGTATCAGAAAGAGAGGAGAGAAGGGAGAAGAAAAAACATTGAATGAAATTACTGCTGAAAACTACACATATGTATTGATAAGGAATTTACACATCTGGGATATATGAAAGGAAGATAAAAAGGAGGATAAGTTCAAAGAGATCCACATAAATGAAGACAAACTAAATGCTTTCCCAGATAAACAAAAACTGAGAGAATCTGTTAGGAGTAGACTTGTCTTACAAGAAACATGGAAGGAAGTTCATCAAAGCTGGAAACAAGTGGTGCCAAGCAATAATTCAAATACACACATTCACAGAAAGAGTGCCACTGAAGATAATTATGTAGACAATTACAAAAGACAGCATGATTCCATATTTCTGCACCTTTGTTCTCTTGATTAAAAAGCCATTGCATAAAGCAAAATTGAATAGGTTGATAAAAGTGTGGTTGACTGAATAATTCCCCCTTGCCCAAGATGTCCACATCTTGGTCCCTGGAACCTGTGAATACATGCTTCCTTCTACCTAACAGTATAATGACAAGGATGGCATAAAGATATCACAAATCAGTGTAAAATCATGGATTATTCTGTGGGTGACATTCAGATAGTGGGCTATGCAAATGCAAAATTAGATCAGATTATTACCTTATTCCATAAACAAAAATGCAGAGGTGATCATTAAAACATCGTATGTATCTCTAACCCCAAACTCCTTCCTCTACATTTTTCTTGTCCAATAGGTTTTTTAAAAAGACATATGCAAAATTCTTCAATAGACAACAAAATCTGTCATGTCTAGGGCATCTGGTGTTAACAGTAAACCAAATTTCTGAGGTTCTTATTCACTCTCTCACTTACATTCCAGGTGTAGAAAAGCAGCTGTATTAGGGCAACCATATCTAAAGCATTCTGGGACAATATTCGATTAATGTCATCTTTTGGAGAATTTTCTATTTGTACAAGTATGACAGTTTCCTATTTGTACACCACTTATACAAGTCTTCAGTTTTGTACTGCTACCAAACGTGGAGTCCATGGAAATGGATAGGAAAGCTGTGATTCACAATTAAACGAGATATGTTGGACGACAGAAGCCTAATGCCAAAAAATCTAAAAAGTCTGGATAAATGGGCTTACTCTAACTGATGTAATTTAACATAGACAAATGTTACATTCTGTTCTTAAGGCTTAATGATTTAAAGGCAGGAAAGCAGTCTGAGGAGAATACAAAATGTTAAGCTTTTAAGTTGAACTTGGAATTATATGTGAGTCAGTAATATAATATGATCTTGGGTGATTAAAAAGTTAATATAATCTTGTTTCATTAAAAGACAATGTATAGCCCAGAAGGAGTGAATTTTAAAGCTTATTCTGTTCTCTGGCAAAGGTATTTCTAAAAATAATAGCTGCAGAAATACATTTGTTTTTAAGAGGCAAGTTTTCAAAGAACAATAGCATTTGACTTAGCAGAATGTTGAGAGAGAAAAAGCCATTGACTCAAAATATTTACCACTGTGTTCCAAGTATAATACTAGGCAATGTACCATGGAGGGACACCATGAAAGGAATTAAGTGTGGTGTATTTTGTTATTGATCCCAATTATTTTTTTGCCTCTCCCTGTGAAATGATTATATTTCCTCTTCCCTTTATGCCAGGAGTGACCATTTGGTTTTGAAAGTGACTGTGCAAATGACTAGTGTCACCTCTGAGCAAAAACTTTAAAATACATGTGTGGTTCCTGCAATGTTTTCCGTTTTGTTTTGTTTTGTTTTTTGTGTTTTTGTTTTTTCTCTCAGCCCTACTGTCCCTAAAGAGTCTGCTCTTTCAATGAAGACCCGTGTATCAGAGCCACTGCTACCCTGCAGCTAAGCTGACAGGTATCCTGTGAGAAAAATCAGTCTTTGTAGTTGCAAACACTGAGATTTAGGAGTTGTTATAACAACATAACCTAGTGAAATTTGACTAATGTTTTAAGGCTGCTTAACTAGAAAAATACATTTAGGGAGATCATTGTCCACACCTCTCTGAATGGGTGTCACATGGAAAAATTAGGAAAATTTACTTCTGAGGTTGAGCAAATGCCCTAGGCAAGGAGTTATAGGATAGGATAGGATATGCTACATGAGCAAAAAGTGTAAAAGTCTTAGTCGTTTAACCCAACCAAGAATTATTTATTGCTCACAATACGTGTCAGTGCGCATCTATGAGGCCTCTGCTCCATGTGGCCATTCAGATACTCCTGCTGATAGAGGCCTGCCACTGTTTTGTAGATGCACCATCTAAAATGTGCTCTTTTGGTCACCAGAACAAAAGAGACAGTGGGAAAGCCATGCACTGGCTCTCTATGCATTGGCTCAAAAGTGGCACACTTCAGCTCATAAACTGGAGTTGTCACATGGCCACATCAAGCTGTAAGGGAGCTGGGAAATGTTAACCAGAGCATGCCATATTTGATAAGCACTATGTCTCTGCCATAGGAGTGAATGGTATTAAAAGACATAGTTGAGCCATATATATTAATGAACTTTATCATGATTATAGAAGACACTGAAGTAGAACAGATTATCTTGTTGACATAAATTCCCTTAGGGAATGATCAAGAGAGTTTATGGCCATTAATAAGATATGTGATAGAAGACATTTATAGATCCAAATACGTTCTAGTGTTTAAGATATATAATCCTAAATTAGAAGATTTCATAGATTTAAGTGAGATTATCACAATAAAAGCATCCTAAAGTAATTTTAGGTGAATATTGTAATAGGTAACAAAAAAGTTTCACAGTGTATTATATGATTCGAATTACACTTTATCTAATTTTACAGAATTATTAGGAAGACTTTTCTTATGCTAAATTTTTCTTTTATTTGTAAATAATTATTTTTTGTTTTAATTTTTGAGAGACACACAGTTAAAAAACCTCCTATCATTTGCCCTTTCAAGACAGTTGAATTCAGACTTCATTCTAGTCTGTCTCCTTTATTGCAATAACCTTGAATAAATTGATTGCTTGTTTAACTTTCTCCAAGCAGTTTTGCTTTGACACCTATGCTCTAACTCTCTAGCTCTTTTCTTTCCCTTCCATTATGAACCTTGGTGGCTCAGTCAGGTATGCAAACAATTTATTCAAGGCAGACAGAGACAGCGTGAGCTGGGGGGGGGGGGGGGGGAGGAGAGCGCGCACTGCCAGCACAGAGCCCAATGTGGGGCTCAAACTTAGGAAACCATGAGATCATGACGTGAGCCGAAACCAAGAGTTAGATGCTTAGCCAACTCAGCCACCCAGGCGCCCCTAATATAATCATTTCCATTTAAACACTTAAATTTAATTAAATTTGATAAGTAAAGCATTTGATTTAAAAGTAAAAGTATTTCTGGGGTGTCTGTATGGCTCAGAGGGTTAACCATCTGACTCTTGATTTGGCTCAGGTCGTGATCTCACTGTTCACATTGGGCTCTGTCTGCTTAGGATTCTCTCTCCCCCTGTCTCTTTGCCCCTCCCCTGCACACACACATACACACACGCTCTCTCTCTCTCTCTCTCTCTCTCTCTCTCTCTCTCTCAAAATAAATTAATAAACTTTAAAAAAGTGAAAGCATTTCTTTTTTATTACACTAATATCCCTGCTCCCTAAGAAGAGAGTAGAATAAATATTCTAAAACAAGTTCTCACAGAGTGAGAGTGGGGAAGAACAGAGATAGAGGGAGACAGAATCTGAAGTAGGCTCCAGGCTCTGAGCTGTCAGCACAGAGCTGATGCAGGGCTGGAACTCATGAACCAGGAGATAATGAGTTGAGCTGAAGTCAGATGCTTAATCGACTGAGCCATCCAGGCACTGCTCTTTTATTTGTAAACAATTCTAGTTGCATATTGTCATGTACATTCCAGATGTTTTCCCTATCTTTGGAGAAGATTATTTTAGTGCCAAAAATCTTTAAGGTGCTTTTGAGAGGTGAATCCTGGTTTTCTCTTTGGGTTTCAAATGTTGTTTATGGAGGAATCTACTCTATTGATTTGGTTAAGATTAGGTGTCTGATTAGAAACTCTAAAATAAATTATTAACCTCAAGACAGGCCAATGTAGAGTTAGAAGTCCTTTATCTAATCATTTTGTCTGGTTTCAATTAAAGACTAAATATTTTGAGGCAAAACATCTCTTTTTTATAGAGGCTAAAAGAGTTGAATTAACAAATATGTCAAAAGAAAAATTTAGTAAAGTTGATACACCTCTGTTATTAAAGAAGGATCATTCTGGAGTTGATTGGACACCACAATGTATCATTCTTGGGTCAGAGTAAATAGTATCTTACTACAAGGTCAATAGAATGATAGGAGATTTTTTAACTCTGTGTTGAGAGGGAGACCACTGGTCATTCATTTCCACTAATTGGTATTACCCAAAGGAAAAGTAAATTTTTTCCTATTGTTATGATAGGCTTCTACCTTCCCAAAGAGAATTCCCTGGGAAATAGGGAAACTATCTTACTTGCTGATTACCTTTCAAAGAGTTGGCTCCCAGGTCCCTGAAAAACATTCTTGAGTTGTAAAACTGTCAAGAGGCTGTTTAAAAGACTTAAATTTCAAAGATGAAGAAAAATATTGTACAAGCATTAGGTGAGAAAAAGAGAGTCAGGGGTTTATTGTCAGCAAGAAAACTATAAAGTTTAGTCAATCTGAGGAGAACTTTAAGGTCCTCTTGGTCATAAGGCAGATTGAAATCTGAGTGATCTTAATAATTAAGTGTCTCTTAACAGTGAAATGACAATGACTATTTTGATTCCAATATTGATTCTCTAAATAATTACTTTTGTATCCTGTTAAGCCTGCAACTCCTGTGTGCATTTTATTATCAATCTACACATCTATATTTGAACTGCCAACAATTTAGCCGTTTTGAAAAAAAAAAAACAGGTTTCCAATGTCGATCATTATTTTTCCCGAACTGAATGTGAGTTTAGTCATTGTTTTAAATTATTTTATTTCCTTATTTTAAGCAACAATTTAAAAAGTTTTTGATGCCTTACCATAAGTCACTGTATGTGATAGGGAATTAAGTGTATGGGAAATAAAATTTAGTGCCAAAAGGAAACTGTGGGAAATTAAGTACTTAAAAAATGAAATAGAATTTTTAAGTTGTTGGATCTTTCTTCCAGTTTCATTGAATCATATCACTGTAATGGAACTTAAATGCTGTCTAGTCAGCTATGAATGTAAGTAGGCAAAACGTAAAGCAGTGACTACAAAATGTCTACTGATGTAATGCTTAGAGAAGTCTCCAGTGCTGGGGCTCCAGGGATCCGCAGTCAGTTGAGCATCCAATTCTTGATTTTGGATCAGGTCATGATCTCATGGGTTCATGGGTTTGAGACCTGCATCTGGCCGACATCCGGCTCATCTCAGTGCAGAGCATGCTTGGGGATTCTCTCTCTGGCCCTCCCCGATGCATGCTCCCTCTCTCAAAGTAAACTTTAAAAATGAATGAATGAATGAATGAGCAAATAAATAATTAATAAATAAACAAATAAATAAAATACACTTTGTCTTATATTAAACAAATGTCACTAGTGCTGATAACCCACCTTTCTGGTTTCTCTACTTCAAAATACAACATAGGTTTGAATTTCCCTGCACCTTTGAAATTAGGTAAGTCCATAGATCTTGCTTTGAAAAAATGAAATGCAATAAATGTAAGTGATACTTGTCACTTCAGGATGAAAGCATGTAAGAGATGATAATTTTCCATTGTTTTATTCCTTTGCTGAGGAAATCATTATAGCATGTGCTGACAGAGAGGCTTTATGTGCTTACATTTTAAGTGGTAAAGGTAAGCAGACTTCCCTGCCAGTCAGCAGTTCCTGTGTAGTTATAAAGCTTGTTTTAAGCCACTGAGGTTCTGTGATTGTTAGTTATGTTATTATTACTTAACGTATCAGTTAATACCTTCGCTATATGACTATTTTATAGATTCTACTTAATTTTGTGTTTTTGAAAGTCAGACATAATGCCAAAATGTCTGTGTCCCGAATGGAATAATCCACCTGATATGTAAAATCAATTTTTCATAAGTATCCTGAGATACTTGTGCTGAGTCCAAGTCATAAGGTCAGAAAGCATCTTTTTTTTCTTGATCGGTTGCACTTCTGAGTTTTTGGTGTTCATTCCTTCTAGAAGAATTTCGTCTTCTAGAAACACTCAAGTTTCTTATGAAAGATTTTCTTAACTTCAAATCACAGAAATCAAGGGTTGTATCATCAGTCGTTTTTCTCTCAGGAGGCCATAGCTTTTCTTATTCACATCCTCTTTTTAATCTGTGTTCTGTGTTCCAATGGAAATTGGAGAATGACAGCTTCGATAAAATTACAAAAGACTTAGTTTCAATCTTTGAATACCATAATGGAGTATTCTTATTTCACGTTTATCGAGGTAAGAGAAACATTCACATGATCCTTCCCATAATAAAGAAAACCTTCTCAAAGGTGGATACTTTTTTTCTGATTTGTGTATGTTCAGCATCAATAAAAAAATAAATAAAACTGAACAACAGGAATATAGCACTGACATAGCTATAGGTATTGTCAGAGGTATTTAGGAAGAACTTGCATTATACCATCCAGGATTATTCTAGAAAATAATCATCTTGGCAAAGTCATGAAGATAGAATTTGTACCAAAAAAAAAAAAAAATCCTGTCCCAAATCACCATATCAAGTGTTCTCATGACAGAAATCTCACTTCCTCCTACCGCCATTTTTTAATGTTATTTTTAGATAATATAGATTATTTAATGTATGCACTAATCAATAACAATAGATAAGGAACAATAGGAGCATGAAATGTTAACACTAGGTAAATATAGGCAAAGAAAATACAAAGCAAAAACATGAAAGAAAATAATACATAATGAATTCTGCTTTATGATTTGAACCCAGTATTAAGTTGTTTCATGTACCAATGTGATTTATAACATTTGATTTCTTTTCTATTAATCTTATTATCTGGCCATGTGGATGAGGATTTTAGAAAAATATGAGTCACAAGGTAAATCTGTGCTTATTACTGGAAAAAAAAGTAAGAAAACAAGAGCTTGTAGATAATTACAAGAAGAGAGCAAATATATAAATCTAGAACATAAGGAGAAATAAGATTTTTAAGGAAACACAATAAAACATTAAAATATGATTCCCTTAACTGCTCAATTCCACAAAGTACTTGCAAGGACTGAGAAATTTCAAACTCTACTGCTTTGTATAGAAGTGATACAGGCAAAATAAACACTAGAATAAAATGTTACATGTAAATATTATTAACCAATAATCAAAACATAAAGAACAATAAGAACAGGAATTCTTTTTTTTTTTTTTTTAACTTTTGAGAAAGACCTAGTGCGAGCAGGGGAGGGACAGAGAGAGAGGGAGAATCTCAAGCAGACTCTCCACTATCAGCATAGAGCCCTAAGCAGCCTCAAGGTCATGAAACTGTGAGATCATGACCTGAACCAAAATCAAGAGTCTGATGCTTAACCGACTGAGCCACCCAGAAACCCCAGGAACAGGAATTCTTAACATTAACAAACTCTACACAACTGTGAATATAGAAAAGACCATAAGTGAGCATTTATATGGCCCTGAAAGGCTAGCTCTGCTTGGTGAACAAAAACAAAAACAAAAAAGGAAACAAACAAACAAACAAAAACCTAAGTAAGAAAGAAAAATTGATTAAGTAAGCTATACTTTTGGTTACAGGTCATGGAATGATGTATCCCAACCAGACTGCTCCAGTATATGAGCATTTATCTCACAGTCAATGGTTCAAAAGAATTAAAATGAAAAGACTGAAGAAATCATCCTTCTAAATAATCTTACACAGTTTTTCATCAGCAGGTACTCAATAAACATGCAAATCATTTTAGGAAATCAGATTTTGAAACAGACCATGAAAGAATGATATTAGAGTCTCTTATCAGTTTCAGAGTTAAAAATAACATCATCCTGGAAATAAAAGGAGCACTGGAGAGACCATTTAAGATATGTAGCATATCAATTTATCTAAGGTAGAGCAAAACCAACTCAATTATTTACTCAAGAAAATTTTAAACACAGATGAAAAAGATGTTATTATAAAACCAGGGACAGTCTCAGAAGGGAGTTTGAAGGGGGGAAACATGGGCAAAAGGAAGTAGAAACACAAAGAAGAAACAGGTGAGAGAATAACATGTAACCAACGTTAGTGGTTTACCCCAGATCAAACAGTTGCAGCTATGTCATGGATTATTTGGTCGGTTTTCCACCAAATTTCTCCAATGATGCTATTTAAGATTTTAGAAACAATTGAGTCACAAGAGAAAAAAATAGGGGAAAAGAAAAGTGTGTAGGGAATAGCAAATTTCTTTTTTGCTGATGTTGAGATCCAAGGAGGTGAGACTTCCACTGTAGGCAGAAGTTTCTTATTTATTTATGTATTTATGTATGTATGTATGTGTTTATTTATTTTCAATTTTTTGTTTTTATTTTAAAGAGAGAGAGAGAGAGAGAGAGAGAGAGAGAGAGAGAGAGAGATAGGGAGTGAGCAGGGGAGAGA
The DNA here is from genome assembly GCF_028018385.1 of Neofelis nebulosa. Taxonomy (NCBI): domain Eukaryota; kingdom Metazoa; phylum Chordata; class Mammalia; order Carnivora; family Felidae; genus Neofelis; species Neofelis nebulosa. The sequence continues at coordinate 31,442,211 of NC_080795.1, forward strand.
GGCAGAGTGGGAGAGAGAATCTTAAGCAGGCTCCACACCCAGGGTTCTACCTCACTACCCTGAGATCCTGACCTGAGCCAAAATCAAGAGTTGGACTGATGCTCAACTGACTGAGCCACCCAGGCACCCTAGGAGAAGTTTTAGAAAAGTGCAGAATGATAAAAATGACCACATAGAAGCTAAGTATTCAAGATCCAATAGGAACTACAGGAAGGAAATTACTAAAGAAGTGTCGTAGAAACCTATACTTCAAGAGTTGGAATTGATTAAATGGGGAAGGAGGATATTGAAATCACCTTCAAGTGAACAGAGGACATACAAAATATAGAAAAAAGCTATAAAATATTTTAAAATATAAATAACTGCAATCTATCTCATGTCAAGAGTCATTGCTTGTACAAGGAATGTGTATGGAGAGGAGGGGACTGAGTAAAACAATGTTTTGATTGAAAATAACAGAACTTTTTGGGTCAGTAAAAAAATTATAGAGGGTTCCTGGGGTGGCTCAGTTGGTTGAGCGTCTGACTTTTGGTTTTAGTTCAGGTCACGGTCTCAGGGTTGGGAGGTATAGTCCAGCATTGATCTCCATGCTTGGCATGGAGCCTGCTTAAGATTCTCTCTCTCCCTCTGCCTCTCCCTCCTCATGTGCATGCTCTCTCTCTCTCTCTCTCTCCCTCTCTCTCTCTCACTAAAAATATATATATATATATATAGGAGGGAAGATAGTAGGTGATCAATAGTTTAAATAATAGTTTCTTACATATAAGCAAAAGGTAAGGGAGGAATATGAAGCACAATCTTAAGGATAATGTTTTTCTGTAAAAGTAGAAATATTGAAGAACCTACAATATTTTAAAAAGTCCAGAAGCCATGTCTCTAGAAGAGAATAAATTTTATAAAAGAAGAGTGAAATAAATGAAAGTAGTAACATTGGAGACTCCTGGGTCTATTAGAATTATTTGTGCAGGAAAAAATGGTAATACATAAAAATATTTTATTATAAACATATGATGAAATATTTATTTGAGATGAAAATTCTTTTAAAGTTATAAAATCCTGTCCAAATACAAGAATTTATTTTTATTACTGTCACAAATGGATTCCTTTTAAATTACAGTTATAACACTTCGGATGTCAAATATATTGGGGAATGAAAATGAATAATAAAACCAAATGAAAAAGCCTAAGGAAAGATATAATATTCCAGACGAGTTTTGTAAGATATTAGTTGGCATGTAACATGTCAGAAATAATTGAAATACTAAACTACCCAAATGCATTGCAGAAAAAATAAAATGGAATCCTATGTATTTATTTCTGAAAATGTTTAAATGACATGTAGTAATTTTCATATTTGACAAGCCCCATGAACATGAAAATGAATTGAGAGTTTCAACTTGCATACATGCTTAGTCTCTTGACTCTATACTAATTTTGCCATTAACTTGAAAAAAAAATTAATATCCCTCAACCCTAATATTGTTAAGGGTGTGTGTGTGTGTGTGTGTGTGTGTGTGTGTATGTGCGTGTTGGCTCATTTACATCTATATTTCATAAAAACTGTCCTGCCTTAAACCATTATATTCACATTAAAAGCAAAATTCTAGTGCATTGACTTCATTGACTCCAGAAAGAATATTTTAATAATATTGTCTTATGCCATATTTGTCCATTTTGGCTTCCAAATTTAGATTTATGACAATTTATAAGTTGTTTACCTAAGGCCTTGAAGCGATTTAATACAGAACAAGGAAGGACTTTTACCCATTGTTTTTTTCTTCAACCCTAAAATGCCATTCATTCATGGGCTTCAATGATATCCAGTTATAAATTTATTAACTTCTGTTAAGATAAAATATTCATAAATGAAATTGACATTGAGATACAGAAATATATCAGCCAGACAAAATGACTTTGAGCAAACTGCGTATTATCCCAGTACAGAAAGGGAAGAAATTTAATTCAAAGGTCATCTATCTTTGATATACTTGCTGATAGATTAATTTACTTAATTCTTAATGATGCTATCATTTATTAAAATTAGGCTGTATTCCTTCAGCACTATGATAGCAGACTTGGGTGAGGTAAGTGGTGCTGTGAACGTATTACATATACCTCATTTGATTTTGATCTCAAAATAAAGCCCGGATATAATTTTTGTCTCAATTTTAAAAATAAAGGAAGTGAAGGGGCACATACAGGGCTCAGTCAGTTGAGTTGGACTTTTGATTTTGGCTCAGGTCATGATCTCATGGTTCATTTAGGTTGAGTTCACGGGACTGAGCCTTGCATGGGGTTCTGTGCTGACAGTGTAGACAGCCTACTTGGGATTCTCTCTCTCCCTATCTCTCTCTCACTGATCCTCCCCTGCTTGTGCTTTCTGTTTCTCAAAATAAATAAATAAACATTAAAAAATAATAAGGGGCACCTGGGTGGTTGAGTCGGTTAGGTGTCTGACTTCAGCTCAGGTCATGATCTCACGGTTTGTGAGTTCGAGCCCCATGTTGGGCTCTGTGCTGACGGATTGGAGCCTGGAGCCTGCTTAGGATTCTGTGTCTCCTTCTCTCTCCGTCCCTCCCCCACTCATGCTCTCTCTCGGTCTCCTATCTCTGTCTCTCTCTCTCTCAAAAATAAACATTAAAAAAATTTTTTTTAAATAATAAAAAAAGGAAGTGAAATTAAATTATTTTAGTTTGGACCAATAATCTAAATCTGGTTTTGTATATGGTTGAATGCTGAAGGTTGGTTAAGGAGAAGTAAACAGACAATAAGAGAATCCCAGAGACCCATAAAGCTACTCTTACCTTTTGAAGCAAACTACACAGAGCTATCTTTACTAACTGAAGCATATTAAGATCATTAGTGCATCACAGTGAGTACAGGGTATCTTTGTTTACCCCTCCAGGTCCACTCTCTACCTTTCCCTTCCCTGCTTTGTGTCATGAGAGGTTGATCTATATATGGTTTACATTAGTGAACTTCTTTGCCCTCTGGCTCTTCATTGGGTTCAATGGAGAGTATTAGGAGGATGGAGGCGAATGGGGTTTGAAAATGTATTCCTCTGCTTCCTGCACGCAGGCAGGGGTCACAGTAGTCTGGCTGAGGCCCCCAGTGAAAAGGCAGAGCTTCAGCCATGCAGTCTTCTCCACACAGCTATCTCTGATTTTGAGTTCCAGCCACTGCTTTCTCTTCTTACCCTAGTAGGTCACTGCACCCTAACAGACTGTAAGCTGAGGGTAGGCGAGGCTGAAAAAAAGATCTGGAAACTGCGATCAAGACATAGATTTATTGGGGGAACTTACATACAGGGAGTCCAGGAGTAGCCAACTGCACAAAGCATTCCCCACTGGGATCTACATACAGCAGGCTCTTATAGCCTAGCGACTTTGCCTATCAGCTATTTGTAGCCCTGCCCCTCCTTGTACAGTAAGTGGTCCAAGGAGATCAAGGCCTGCACCTAGATACTCTTCCTTATAAAGGAGATGCTCCAGGTTGGCCACCCCTGGAGCCCCTGACCTTGGACATTGAACATGTTTCTCTACACGTTCTGTTCAATGAGAATATAAAGGGAGGACGTGATCTCTACATTTTAAAGATAGTGATTGGGCGCCTGGGTGGCGCAGTCGGTTAAGCGTCCGACTTCAGCCAGGTCACGATCTCGCGGTCCGTGAGTTCGAGCCCCGCGTCAGGCTCTGGGCTGATGGCTCGGAGCCTGGAGCCTGTTTCCGATTCTGTGTCTCCCTCTCTCTCTGCCCCTCCCCCACTCATGCTCTGTCTCTCTCTGTCCCAAAAATAAATAAAAAACGTTGAAAAAAAATTAAAAAAAAAAAAAAAAGATAGTGATTAACAGGGGCATTCAGGGTGTGTTTGCACAAACTAACTATCCAACACATACCATACACCTGGCTTGAAGCCCAGTGGGTTAATGACTTCCTGTTTCTACTGCTTTACCTCATAGATTCCCTCTACCTTGGGGCAAACTCGTGTGAATAGTTACTTTATTAAACTTTCCCTAAAATAACCATTTTTATCCATACATCAGCCAGAATCCTGAGTGATATGTAGTAGGAGAAAAACAACAGCAACAACAGCAACAACAACAACCAAAAACAAAAACAAAACCCTTCTAGACTCTTTAGGAGTCTATAAGTTCCTTAAGAACAGAAAGTATGCTTCTTTTTTTTTTTTCTCTTTGAGTTCTAGCCTTTGTCTATTACACAACAAGAAATCAATACATTTTCTTGCTGTTCAAAGTCACACCTCTAATTGGGATCTGCTTTTAGTTTCAGTGGGATGCTTAGAAATTCAAAGGATAGAGAGTAAACTGTTAAAACAAGTCCGTTAAGATCATGATATAGTTATAATCATTATATGAATATACAAAGTGGACATTAAATAAATATACATGTCAATGTTCCAAATAACACACTGAAGACTCTTATCAATATTATAGTTGAATCATAGCATAAATATCATCTGCTTATTAGCTAGATACATTGCAAGGTTAATATCTGTTTTTATATAGGTATCATGCAGCTTTTACAAGCAGGTCCTTCATTTCTTTGAATGTCTCCACACCTTCTAGAATAAGGTGCACCATAAAATTAGATCATTTATCCAAACAATATTTTATTCTATTAATATTCTAGAGTAGCAATGGAAACATGTAATAATTTTCATGGGCATTTGGGAAGGAAACATTAATGAAATTGGTGTGTATTAGATTAGGTAGGTATAAAGTACAAGCTTTCACATTTTCTAAGACCACTGTATTAATTAACAATAGTTTTAAAAAGCATCTTAATATTTCCATATTCTTAAAATAAGTTCAAATTTTCATTTCAGTACACACTAAATTACCATTTTCCTCATTTCTGTTAATTTTTCCCTTTTATGTTTTGAAAAATTGGTTAATGCAATTTTCCAAGATCAAGCCTCTTTTCCTTTTACTGAGACATACTCAAAGAGAAATACCCTTAAAAACTCACAAATGAATATTTTTAACCTTTCATGATGGGAATGTTTATCATGAATTTGACATGAGCTTTTAGAAATTTTGGGAAATTGAAATCCTTTTATTATCTAGTTCTATCACAAATGTGTATCAATAATAGAATACCATTTCCAAGTAAAGCTGAGAAAAATGAAAAAATATAGTAACCTAATTTCACTGACAAATAGTCACGTCTTTGTTAGTTTATTTTTCTTTAAATTTAATTCTAAAATAAATACTTCAAGTAAAAAATGTATTTATAGTCACCCAAATCCAGCAATCCACAGGCTATGATAATGTGGAAAAAAATCTCATTACAGACACCTAAACATGCTGAATAAAATAGAACAAAAACTATTTTAAATGCATAGCTTAACTCAGAAAATATGAGATAAAGCTTCATGTCTCAGAAAGAAGAAAGATCTGACAACTAGACAAGAAGGCACTTTGTTTGAACCTGTGGCTGTATCGGACATGTGTTTGGGGAGGAGGAAAAGCTTTATACCTATTGCACAAGATACATATTTTCATAGTCATGCATGTATAAATGAATGGTTTTTATTATTTTAATTTTGAGATAATTGTGAATTCACATGCATTATAGTACAATGTCATAACCAGGATATTGCACTTATATAGTCAAGACACAGAATATATCCATCACCATAAGGTTCCCTCATGTTGCTCTTTTTAAAAAATTTTTTAAAAAGTGTTTATTTATTTTTGAGAAAAAGAGGGAGACAGAGTGTCAGTGGGAAAGGGGCAGAGAGAGAGGGAGACACAGAATTTGAAGCAGGCTCCAAGCCCTGAGCTGTTAGCACAGAGCCCTACGCAGGGCTTCAACTCACGAACAGTGAGATCATGACCTGAGCAAAAGTCAGATGCTTAACCGACTGAGCCACCCAGGTGCCCCTCTGATGTTGCTCTTTAATTCATAGAGTCTCTTCCATCTTGTTACCGCTCATTCTTTAAAATGTGGTTACCACTAAGCTGTAATCTATTTCCATAATTTTGTCATTTCAAGAATCTTACACAAATGGAATCATGTAGCATGTAACCCTTTGGGATTGTTTTGTTTTGTTTTTTACTTAATTCTTTGGAGACTTCCAGGTTACTTCATGTATCAATAGTTTATTCATTTTTATTGTTGAATAGTATTCTATGGCATAACGTATCCTAGCTTGTTAAAACGTTATCCTGTTAAAGGACAGCTGCATTGTTTCCAGTTTTTTGTTGTTATGAATAAAGTGGCTATAAACATTCATGTACAGATATTTGGGTAAGCTTAAGTCTTTAATTGCCTGGGGAAAAGTGCCTAATAGTGCAATAGTTGGATTGTATGATGGTTGTGTGTATAGTTTCATAAGAGTTACTAGAGTTAACAATAAGGTATTGTGTACTTAAAAGACTTGTTAAAAGAGGGTAGATATCATGTTAAATGTTCTTACCACAAAAAAGAAAATACCCCCAAAACAAACTAACAACAACAACAACAACAACAACAAAACTGGTACAAGAAAACTTTTGATGTGATGAATATGTTTATTACCTTGATTTTGATGATGGAAACAAGAGTGCATACATGTGCTTAAACTCAATGAGCTGTTCACATTAATAATGTGCAGAGGTTTTTTTAATATAGTTCATATAAAATGTTACATTATTTCAGGTGTACACTTAGTGATTTGACAAACTTATACATTATGCTATGTTCACCACGAGTATAGGTACCATCTGCCCCATTACATCACTATTACAGTGTTATTGACTGTATTCCTTAGCTTTGCCTTTTATTCCCATGACTTATTCATTCAATAACTGAGAACCTATATCTCCCCCTTCCTTCAGCCACTTGCCCATCTTTTACTCCCCTCCTCTTTGACAACCATCAGTTTGTTCTTTATATTTGTAGGTATGATTTTGCTTTTTGTTTATTTCTTTTTTTTAAGATTCTATTAATGAGTGGAATCATGTGGCATTTATCTTTCTCTGTGATATTTGTCTTTCTCAGTCTGACTACAAAGCTGTAGTAATCAAAATAGTATGGTACTGGCACAAAAAATAACACAAATCAATGGAATAGAATAGAGATCTCAGAAATAAACCTGAGATCATATGGTCAATCTATAACACAGGAGGCAAGAATATATAATGGGAAAAATATAGTCTTTTCAATACATCATGCAGGGGAAACTGAACAACTAAATATAAAAGAATGAAACTTGACTACTTTCTAACACCATACACAAAAATAAACTCAAAGTAGATTAAAAACTTGAATATAAGACCTGAAACCATGAAACTATTAGAAGAAAACAGGTGGTAAACTCTTTGATATAGCTCTTGGATATGCTTTTTTGAATCTAACACCAAAAACAAAGGCAAAAATATAAACAAACAAACAAACAAACAAACGAGACTACATCAAACTAAAACGCTTTTGCAAAACAAAGGAAACATCAACAAGATAAAATGGCAGCCTAGAGAATGGGGCAAGATATTTGCAAATGGTATATCTGATACAGGGTTAATATCCAAAAAATATAAAGAACTTAAAGTATTCAACACCAAACAAATAATTCAGTTGAAAAATGGGCAGAAAATGTGAACAGACATCTTTCCAAAAAGACATTCAGATAGTCAACAGGTACCTAAAAATATTCTCTACATTATTAACCATCAAGTAAATGCAAATCAAAACTACAATGAAATGTTACTTTACACCTGTTAGAATGGCTAAAATCAAAAAGACAAAAAGTAACAAGTGTTGGACAGGATGTGGAGAAAAAGACACCCTCATGCACTGTTGGTAGCTATGTCAATTGGCATAGCTTTTGTGGAAAACAGTATGGAGTTTCCTCATACAATTAAAAATAAAAATACCATTTAATCCAATAGTTCCACTATTGGGTATTTATGCAGAGAAAACAAAAACACTAACTCAAAAAGACATATGCACCCCTTGTTTATAGCACCATTTTTTACAATAGGGAATACATGGAAGCAACCTAAGTGTCCATCAAAAGATATATGGCCAAGGAAGATGTGGCATATGAATACAGTGGAATATTATACTGCCACTAAAAAGGGTGAGGTCAAGCCATTTGAGACAACATGAATGGATCTACAAGGCATTATACTAAATGAAATATGTCAGATGGGCAGTTTTTTTTATAAAGAAATTATACCTTAATAAAGCTTGGATAAAAAGAAAGAAAGAAATTGCTAGACTGCTTTTCCAGAGTGGATGTACAATGTTATAAACACATAATAAAAATGCATTAGTAATGTAGCTTCTTTGTATCTTTGCCATCATTTGCTATTATCACTATTTTTTTATATATTAGCCATCTTGATAGGTGCATGGTGATAGTTCATTGTGGATTTAATTTGCATGTTGAACCTCTTTTCAAGTGCTTTATTTTCCATCTATATGTCCTCTTCAGTGAAATGTCTTTTCATGCCTTTTGTCCATTTTAAAGGAAATTGTTTCCTTTTTTGGGTGGGGGATATAGTTGACACACAATGTTACATTAGTTTCAGGTATACAGCATATGGATTAAACTTTTTTATATGTTATGTTATGCTCACCACAAGTGTAGCTACCATCTGTTGAGTTTGTAGAGTTCTTATATGTTGTCAGTGTTAATCCTTTGTCAGATATGTGTTTTGCAAATATCTCCTTTTGCTGTTTAATTTCTATTTGCATCTTCTTAATGGGGTCTTTCAAAGAGCAAAAGTTTTTAATACTATGAAATTCAACTTACCAATTTTTTTTTCTTATGCTTTTGGTGTCAAATATAAGAATTGTTCACCTGGCCCTGGATTCCATAGATATATATTCTCTCTCTCTCTCTCTCTCTCTCTCTCTCTCTCTCTCTCTCTCTCGTTGTTTCCTAAAAAAAATTACGGATCTATGTTTTATATATAAGTCCATGATCTACTTTGAGTTATAGCATTTTTAGATATCCAGTAGCCTGGGAGGGATGGAAGTCAAGATTTCCTGTTCTGTCTCTAGTCACACCTGAGGGAATGGGCTCCTTGTCACTGCTGGGTCAAAGTGACATTTCTGGCTTCCTACATGTTCTTCACTGATTCAAACACATATACATGCAAATTCTGTGTGTTTGTGTGTGTGTGTGTGTGTGTGTGTGTGTGTGCCTATAACTAAAAACACAAATAAGTAAACTGAAACTCCAATAGATAATATTTAATTTTTAAAGTGTTCTTTGTTTTTAAAGAGCTACATAAATTATCTAGAAATAAAGATCACCTCACTGAAATTTGAAATACCACCAGGGATACTGTAAACTGCATTTTAGAGTAAACTAATGAGAGACTATATATTTTAAATGATAAAACTGAGGAAAATATTCAGAACTGAATACAGGAAAATAAGGAGATAGGAAATATTTTTTTTAAAAAGATTAAGAGATATGATAAAATGAAATTTAAAAATTAATCATGACTAATATAATTCCAAAAGATAGACAAGAATAGAAAAATTAGAACTGAACAACATTCAAAAGATAAGGACAATATATTTGGTGTTGACAAAAGGCATGAATGAGATATGTAAAGCACAAATCTTGAGGAATACAAATAAGAAATCACACTGGGAAGCATTCCAATGAAATTGCAGAAAGTGAACCAGGAAACAGAGCAAGCAAGTACCTGAGCCAGATTTGTTGTTGCCTTGGTGCATATGTGCACAGATGCCATCCAGGTCTGGTAAATGAGGTTCATGTCCATGTGTGTTGCCCTTCATGAGTTGGATTTTATGGAGAAGTCTTCTTTCTGTCTCACAGACGTTAATCTGCGTTTTACCAGAGTGAAGAAAAAGATACTTCTAAAGAAACAGCAATAGACTTGTTAATACCAATATAAGTGAGAGATTCTTCTATCTTTAAAAATGTTATTGAAAAACATGTAAATGATATTTAAAACGTGGGAAACAAACAAAAACATCTTTTTAAAGAAAGACTGAGAATTTACTACCCATAGATTCTTGTTGGTGTGGTGTGGAAGAGAAAACGATTACAAAAAAAGTCCTCCCATATCTATAGGATCTATTTCAAGCAAAAGGAAACTAAATGGAAAAAAGCAAAAGGAAACTCAAGGAAAAAAATGGAATATAAGGAACTATGATAGCAAAGTTGGTAATACGTATCTCTAAACTAGCATGAATTATACAAAGCAATATTGAAAACAATGGCTAAAAACTGTTCAGATAAACCATTCTTAAATCACAGTGGATTTTTATGTCATTGGTATGTTTCTCACTCACTACCACCATCTGAGCATCAGGGTCATTGTCCAAGCTGTTGCCCTTTACGTGTTGCCTCTGTATTCCAGTCTGCTTAATCATGTGGCACCTCCATATTAACATGTACTTCCACAGTCACTAGGGCAGGAGAACAACAGGTAGTTAGTAGAGAACTTTAAATACTTACACTATGAAGTGAGATGCTTTATGTCTGCTTATATTTCATTGTCCTGAAAAACACATACAACCACACCACAGTTTTGAGGAGCAGAGAATTCCGGACCTCCAAAGACACGGAAGAAAAGGAGAATCAAGTATGCATGAGCATTAGACTTCTTTTTCATAGAAATCATTCTTTTCTATTGTATTTGAATTATGGAAAGTTAATCACACTATGTCTAAGTGGATTTTTTTAAAACAACAATCCCTCCTGGAACAGGTTGAGTCCTTTTATTCATTTTTTTATTTTTAAAGATTATTTATTTTGAGAGAAAGAGAGAGTGAGAGAGTGAGAGAGTGGGCCTGAGCACAAGCAGAGGAGGGACAGAGAGAGAGAGAGAGAGAGAGAGAATCCCAAACAGGCTCCACAGATCAGCAAGTGGAGCCTGACATGGGATTCAATACTACATCCATGAGACCATGAGCTCAGTGGAAACAAAGAATTGGACACTCAACAACTAAACCACCCAGGTGCCCCTAGTCTTTTTAAATTTCACACTAAGGTTTTGCTTCAGTTCACAAAAATGTTCTTTAGTAATTACTTTATTCACTATTTTTAATTTTTTTAATGTTTATATATTTTTGAGAGAGAGAGAGAGAGAAAGAGAGTGAGCACGAGTGGGGGAGGGGCAGAGAGAGGGAGATAGAGTATCCAAAGCAGGCTCTGTGATGAGAGCAGAGCCCGACTTGGGGCTCACATTCATGAACTGTGAGATCATGACCTGAGCTGAAATCAAGAGTCAGCCGCTTAAACTACTGAGCCACCCAGACAGACCTAGTTTATTCACTATTTATATTACATCTGTCATTTTATTATTTTAGGGGCATTATTATTTTAACATTAGGTCCGTTAGACCTGTCCTCAATACCCTTATCTTTTCTTGCATAATTCTCTCAATAATTTTGTACTATGAGTGATATTTCTATTTAATTTTCTAAGCCACAGATTATGGGGGATGAAAGTGATTAGCAGCAGTATCTAGTTTGCCAGATTGAAAACCTTGTTCCCTGGAACTCTGCCTCTAGAAAATTTCACATGAGAGAGAAATGCTCTGCTGAAGCTACTCTTTTTGGGGATTTGTGTTAAGGGCAGTTGAATCATTACTGTTTTAGCCTCCATAATTCTCTCAGTGACTGATAGATTTCACCACTTTATGTACAGCCAAACAGCCAAATGGATGATGGGGTAGAAAGTGCTCCCCATTTTATGACCTTCCACAAAACAATCCCACCTCTATTTCTGTATCTGTACGCCTACACCCATTATTTTTAGCCACTATAAATGTATCCAACTACATACTGCAGCTTTTTATTCTGTTATAAGGGAGGAGAAAGGAGTGGATATTAGGAATATCTAGCAAAATTTCTGCCATAATAGATTTGAAAATTAAATCTTAAATGGATTATCTTATTTGTTCAATAATCTATTAAATAAAATTATATTTTTTAACATAAAATTTCAGTATTGCTGAAACATGAAATTTAGTTTAAAAATACATTCGGGGCACCTGGATGGATTAGTCGGTTAAGCGTTTGACTCTTGATTTCAGCTCAGGTCTTGGTCTCAAGGTTTGTGAGATTAAGCCCTGAATCAGGATATACCCTGACAGTGTGGAGCCTACTTGGGATTCTCTCTCTCCCTCTCTCTCTCTCTCTCTGCCCTCCTGCTCTTGTATGTGTGCTCTCAATCTCTCACTCTCTTTAAAAATAAATAAATTTTTAAAAATGTGTAAAATGTATGCTAAATTAGTAATATGAATTATTAATTACATTAATATGTAATATGCACTATGTTACCTGTTACCCAGAACCAAAATGAATTGAATGAGTTACCAGGAATAGTAAGTGTTCTCCTTTGCAAAACATACTAAAGAAATAATTAATTCCAGAAACATACTTTTGGCCCTATTGATGTCTATGCATTTGCTATTTTATCAAATTTCATCCACCAAAAGAATAGCCATACAACTATTACAAAAATATTTTTGTTGGCTTTGAGTTTTTCTTCCTATAAAAATACTGGCATCTTTATGTGAATGTCCTATAGTTATGTATGTTTGTGAGACAGATTACTTTAAGAATGCAAATCGAAAAGAAATGAAATTCCATGTGCTTTTATAATCTATAAATAGGAAGAACATACTGTAATTAGAGGCAGAATGAATTTTGGAGTCAGCCAGACCTAAGTTTGAAATAAAGTTTAAATGTACTATCTGTGTGCACATGACCGCCTTAAGCCTTAACTTCATCTGTAAAGTGGGGCTAATAGAACTTACCTCACTGATTGTTACAGTAATTAAGTTAGATAATTTATGTAAAGCACCTCACACAATGATTAGGCTGTCACCTCCTTGCAATTTATATGGCAAAACAGATCAAAGTGAGGAATATTTACTTTGGTATTCTTGATGTTTATTTAAGCATCAAGTATGAGCAGGATCATTATTGATGACTTCTTTCTGAAGAAATGGTTAAGAAAATAGGGAACTCAGCTTTATGGTAAAACATTCATACATTCACAGGTATTACTGGCATCTAACAATCTGTCTCACATAAAAAGCAGCACATGACTACTTTACATATATACATCAGCACCCAAGTATATATTTATATGCATTAATCTAATTAAGGATCTCCATCAATCTAATCCCTTGAAAGTTGGAGGGAGAAATATTAAAATTTCAATGATTCTTACCACTGGTTTCACCTCAGAATTTTCCATATCCTTAAAAAGAAATAATAGACCATTGCTTCTGGCTGAGATAGATTAAAAGAATTGGATATACCCTCATGTCTGAAACAGCCAAAACATAAAATATATGAAACAGTGGTTTTCAAGACATTGGAATTCATGAAAATCAGTGATCCCCCAAAGATAGAAAACAAATAAGATGATCACTATGACTGTCACACCTTGCTGATTTGGAAAGGGGTCCAGTCCATGACACTTGGAAGTCAAACCAAGCAGAGCAAGGCCAACTTCCTGAGCTGAGGAGACAGAGCAGAAAGGGTGAGGATACACTTGCTAGAGTTAGTTAACCAGATATATTATGGGTTAGGAGAAGCCAAGCAGAGACAGAACGCTGAAGTCTACAAAGCTGCCCTTCTCCCTCCAAGTCATGTGAGGCAATTACAAGGCTGCGGAAAACGTACCTGAAAGGATGCTTAGTGCTCACCCTGTGTTGGAAGACTTGCCTCTTCTCACCAGTCAGACTGGAAAATTTCATGTTTCACAGGGCATTATCTGGAGCTTGCAGAATGGAAATAATGAGCCCTAGGTGATTACTACTCTAGTCCTGCCTCTACCAACTCCACCCCCCACCCAACAAATGTTTTTGAATAACTTAAAAACATTCCAATACAAGCTCAATTATGGAGAATTTAAAAAAGGATACAAAAAAGGATAAAATTCACAGATTCTGCAATCCAGTGAAAAAAAGCAAAGACAAGGGAAAATAAAACCCATGAGGAACAAATTTAATCAATCTGGTACCAACCCAGATTGACACAGAATTTAGATTTAACAGAAGAGCATTTGAATAATTATTATCATTGTATTCTGTGTGTTCATAAATTTTAGCAGAGGCATGGAGGAGAGCCAAAAGTCCAAATCAGATTTTACAAAAAAAAAACTGCATACACTAGATTGGATTAACAGTAGATTAGACATTTTAAGGCTTAATAACCTTGAACACACTTCTAATTAAATTACAGGTCAAAAAATAAATTGCAACAGTATTTTAAACTGAAGGAAATTTGTCAAATGTAAAAGAAATATTGAGAGGAAACAAGAATAGATTCATTTAAGTGAATCTATTAAAAAAGAAAAAAGGCCTCAAATCAATAACCAAACATCCTCCTTAAGAACTGCGAAGAGAAGAGCAAAGTAAAACCAAAGCAAGCAGACAGAAGAAAATAATAAGGATTTTTTTAAAAAAGGAATAAAAACCAGAAAATAATAGACAAACAACAATGAAACTGAACTTTTATTCTTAGAAATAATCCACAAAATTAATAATCTGTTACCTAGAATGATTAAGAAAAAAAAGGAACGACATTTAAAAAACGAGGAAGGAGAGAACATCACTAGCTAATTTATAGTAATTAAAATATTTACAAGGGAAAATTATGAGCAAATTTATACCAAGTAGATGACTTAACCAAAGTAGAAAAATTCCTAGAAAGATACAAATTATTAAAACTAATTAAAAATGAATAGAAAATCTCAATCAGTTTTTAAAAAGTAATGGCATTGAATTAGTAATTTAAAATATTTCAACAAATAAAAGCCTGGACCCAGGTGTCTTCATTGTGAATTTAATAAGGAAGTGATACAGATTGTACACAAATTTGTTCAGAAAATATTGAAGCAGTAAATACTTTTATCTGTCTTAGTTCAGGATGCCATAACAGAATACATAGACTGGATGGCTTAAGCAACAAACCATAATATAACCCTTATATTGGGTATTAGAATTTCTACATGTGATTTTTGGGAAGACACAAACATTCAGTCTATGACAACATCTTATTCTGAGTCTACTATTACTGTCATACCAAAACTAGAAAAAAGCATCTCAGGAACAGAAAACTGCAAGTGAATATCACCCCTGAATATACATGTAAAAATCCTTAACAAAATATTAGCACACTGAAACTAGGAACTTATAAAACTATTATATATTTCTTACAGAAGCATTTCCTATTATATAGGTATATATCAACCCCCTATCCAGAGCTGGGCTTCTCCTCCTCTACTTCCCCTTGATGGTGGACTTGACTTTTTGACACTTTCAAAGACTAGCGTAGGGAAAGGGAAAAATAATAACTTTACAGTGGAGAAACTTAGGAAACTGTGTTAAACAAGTGATGGTGGTTAACACCATCAATGATGTTATGTGTGTATACGTATCATGTATCCTCTTATATGATGCAACAAGAAGGGCAATTGACATTACATAAGAATACAGGTAATAATCAGCTTTTGGAGCACTTTACCTGGCTAATCGTTTTGCTCTATTAGTCATTACAAGCTACTTTTTGCCTCCTTAGCAACTTCAGAAATGTCAATAACCTAACACAAATATATGAATTTATATTCAATAAAATTTTACTGTAATTACAAAAATTTTTCCATAGCCAACTGTTCTGTGTAAGAACTCAGGCTCCATTGATCTTGTGGTGCTATCATCCATCATGACTCTTTTCTGATTTTTGCAGAAGTGAAAGGAATAATAAGTCTTAAACCAGCAATTACACATTTTGTAAAAAAACATCACCTCTGCTCACAACCCCTTAGCCCCATATATCTGCAATGGGGAGAGTAAATGTTTGCTGCCAAGGATATTCTGGTTCTTAGGTAGAAGTATTTAGCTTTTGGAAATCCCTCTGGGATTGTGTATCAAACTTTCTTTCTTCCCTGCCTGCTTGCTTGCTTGTTTGCTTGCTTTTTTTTTGTTGTTCTCTTTTTCTTTTCTTTCCCCTTCCTCCTTCCCTCCCTCCTTCCCTCCTCCCTCCCTACCTCCCTTCCTCCCTTCCTTCCTCCCTTTCTTCCTTCCTCCCTTCCTCCCTTCCTTCCTTCCTTCCTTCCTTCCTTCCTTCCTTCCTTCCTTCCTTCCTTTCCTCTTTCTTTCTTTCTCTCTGGCCCAGGCTTCACATACCATTTTCTTTTAGATTTGAATTTCCATCTTATTTTTACACTCATTAAAAATTGTTTTAATGTTTATTTATTTTTGAGAGAGAGATGCAGACTGTGAGCAGGGGAGGGGTAGAGAGAGGGAGACACAGAATCCGAAGCAGGCTCCAGGCTCTGAGCTGTCAGCACTAAGTCCAACGTGGGGCTCAAACTCACGAACCACAAGATCATGACCTGAGCCAAAGTTGGACAGTTAACCAACTGAGCCCACCAGGCACCCGACAGTCATTATTAAATAACCACTGAAACAATATATTGTACATACACAAATAACAATTTGGGAAATATAAAGGGATAAATATTTAAAATAGTTTTGAAAGTATGAAGATGTAGGAATAAAATTGAATGAGAGCTGTGAAGCAGTTTAGGGGAGGGAACACTTTTAAGTTCTACTCTGAGAAATTAAATAAAACACTAATAAATGTAAAAACATGTTCATTTATTCAATATGTAGGAAAGATATTATGAAATAGTAATTTATCCTTATATTGATCTATATATTGAGTGAAAGACCTCTGGCTTTCCTAACAAAATGGTGATTTATCATATATGGATGGCTCTTTTCCTCAAGTCCAAGTCAAAGGTAATAATAGAAGCAAGAGGATAATTGGAGCCAAGATTGATGAAGCTGAGAAACTTACTTTAAAACTGTGAACGATCCTGAAGAGATGGAAGCAATTGATTCTCCTTGTGGTAGAGAAGGAAATAGTACCCCAGATCGGAACCGGGAAGGGCACTCAGGCAAGAAGCAGCTTTGTTTTGCCTCTGTGTAAAGAAGTCCAGAAGAGTTGTGGCAGAGAAGAAATTGGGTTTCTTTTTTATTGGTTAGTGTCTGTCCTGTTTACTGTTACTAAAAACCATGTGTGTATTACTTTTCCAATTGTATATGAAATTTGGGTAAAATTGTCAAAACATATGATTCTAATCATTTTGCCCAAGTCCAAATCTTTCTTATATTTATAGATTCAGGTTACTTCTGATATTTTGTTCCCTGCGAGGTGTCCTTTCTCCAACTTCTGAAAATTTCATTTAAAATTAGAGGTTTCTCAGTATGAGTGTATTTGCTTGCTTTGAGAAGATGCATTTTCTTCCTTACTGGGATTATTTGAATATCAGATTTTCTTTTAAAACGTTTGCATCTATCTTGAACCACATTTCCTTAAGTGGTCGAAATTATTGAAAATAATAATCACAATCCCTATGTTATATTTCATAGTCTTAGGAGCCTATCAATTTTGTCCTTTAAATAGACAATAAACTGGACTAGAACTTTTTGTGATGTCTAGAAATGATTATGAAGTCCTTTAATGAATGTAGAACACAATCTGATTTCTGGCTTTAATTTTAAATATTTTCATGAAAAAACAAATCCTTTTTCCACTAAGAAACACAGTACTGTATTTAGAAAAGAGCCTTAGGGACATCAATAATTAACTTGTAAGGAAAATGGCATAGCCTATGACAAGTGGATGAACAGAACAGCAAGCCACATCGTAGCCTTGAGATACCACATTGTATTGGTCTGAGGCTATTTCGCTTACTCTCCAAGTTTTTGCAGAGTCTATATTATTTCAGAATTTCCAAGTGTGTTATCTTTCAAGTTCTACAACAAGTCTTTGTTAGCACAGTGACATAGTCCATTCTTACTGCCAGGATTGCATTATTAAAAATTCAAAATTACAAAAATTCAAAATTACAGCTGTCTGAAACTTTACCAAATGAAAGGAAAATGGAAGATACAGCTTCATACATTACACTAGTATTATATGCAGTCAGCTATAAAAAATAAAGCCAAAGCCTTTTTTTATAATCAGCTCTTTGTTCTCCCATATAGTTAGCTCTATTCTTAATACTTTCTAGTATTAAATGAATCAAAAATTCATTAGTGTTTATCAACTCATTTTTTCCCCCAATAAAATTACGCATGCCGTAAATTCAGTTAAAACACACTCACCTGGGTGGCTCAGTCAGTTATGCATCTGACACTTGATTTTGGCTCAGCTCTTGATCTCATGGTTCATGAGTTTGAGCCCTGCTTCAGGCTTGGAATTCTCTCTCTCCCTCTCTCTCTCTCTCTGCCTCTTCCCTGCTCATGTGCATGTGCTCTCTCTCTCTCCCTCTGTCTCTCTCTCTCAAAATAAAAAAACTTAAAAAAAAACAGCACACACTCAAGTTGAATAATTATAAGTCCAATATTAGCTATCTTATTCCAATTAAAACATATACTGGCTTATTACTTAGCATAATCACCACTATAATCACAAATATAAATATAAGATCCTTTATATATATAAATATATCCCCACATATTTGTAAAGTAATATTGTGTTATATTTTTCCTTTATGTATATTAAGGTAAATTGTAAGTTAGAGAGAAAATTTAAAAAGAGAGCTCTATTCATCCATACACACACACAAAATAAATTATAGAGGGAAAGAGAACTGGATTTAGAGAAAAAGAAAAATAAATTCACATTTGGATTCATGATATACTTTATGTTCTTTTTTTTAAAGACTTTTTTTTATTACAACAGTTTTAGGTTTATGACAAAATTGAGAGGAAGGTACAGAGATTTCCAATATACTGTCTGCCCCCAAACATGCACAGCTTCCCTATTATTAATGTTATTCACCAGAATTATATATATATATATATTTTTTTTTTTACCAAAGATGAACCTATATTAACATATTGCAGTCAACCAGAGTCCATAGTTTGCATTCTGACTCACTCTTGCTGTTATACATTCTGCACGTTTGGAAAAATGTAAAATGACATGTATCCATCATTATGGTATCATACAGAGTATTTTCACTGCCCTAAAAGTCCTCTGTGCTCTATTTATCCCCCACCTTCCCAGCCCCTGACAACCACTGATCGTTTTACTCTCTCCATAGTTTTGTTTTTTCCAGAATGTCATGTAGCTGGAATCATGCAGTTAAGTACCCTTTCAGATTGGCTTCTTTTCATTTTGTAACATGCATTTAAGATTCCTTCACGTCTTCCATGACTTGGTAGTTCATCTGTTTTTCACACCAAATAATATTTCACTCTCTGTGCCATAGTTTATTAACCAGTTAAGTAATTAAGGACATCTTGTATGTTCCAAGTTTGGTAATTATGAATAAAGCTGCTATAAATATTCTTGTACAGGTTTTTGTGTGCACCTCGGTTCTTAGCTCCTTTGGGTAAATATCAAGGAGAGCAATTGCTGGATGGTATGATAAGAGTATGTAACTTTTGTAAGAGACTACCAATCTTCCTTCCAAAATGGCGATAGCATTTTCCATTTCTACTAGCAACTCTTCCATATCGATTGCTTCACATCCTTACCAACATTTGGTGTTGTCAGTGTTCTAGATATTGACCATTCTAATAGGTATTTGAGTATAGCTGGCACATAATGTTACATGAGTTTCAGATATACAACACAGCAATTCAGCAACTCTGTATTCTACTATGCTCACCACAAATGTAGCTACCATATGTCACCATGCAACACTAT
Source organism: Neofelis nebulosa (assembly GCF_028018385.1). Lineage (NCBI taxonomy): Eukaryota > Metazoa > Chordata > Mammalia > Carnivora > Felidae > Neofelis > Neofelis nebulosa. The sequence goes on from NC_080795.1 coordinate 31,461,890, forward strand.
TATAATATTGCTGACTGTAATCTCTATGTTTTTGTACCTTATACTCCCCTGATTTATTCATTCCATAATCAGATGCCTGTGTCTCCTACTCATTTTGTCCATCCTCGACACCCCTCCCTTCTGGCAACCATCAGTTTATTCTCTGTATCAGTAGGTTTAATTCTTCTTTTTTGTTTGTTTATTCATTTGTTTTGTTTTTTATATTCCACATATAAGTGAAATCATATAGTATTTGTATCTCTCTCTGATTTATTTCAATTAACATAATACTCTCTAAGTCTTGTTGTCACAAATGACAAGATCTCATTCTTTTTTATGAGTGTGTAATACCCCATTATATATCCATTTATCCTTCAAAGGATACTTGGGCTGCTTTCATATCTGTATATCTTCCTTGGTAAGGCAAAATATTGATTTAAAATTTTAGTTCATGTATTTAAAATATTATTATTTCATTTTGGAAGTATTTATGATAAACTTTAACCAAATTTCACAAGTTTTATAGAAAGTGATAAATTTCCTCATTTTTTAAACATTTAAATGTTTTAATTTAAAACAGTTTTAACTCTTGTGATGTAACAGTGAGTTTGGGCAATATTCATACAGTCCAAAATGGTAGAATATTGACATTATAAGTTTTGAATATTTCCATAGGACCTTAGAAGGTTCACCTCATATTTAGTAATTTTATATTTTATTTTTATAAATTTATACTTTTATTTGCAGTTATCTTTACCATTTATTTATTTTTTTATATTTTCCATGTTTATTTATATTTGAGAGAGAGAGAGAGGGAGATAGTGTGTGAGCAGGGGAGGTGCAGATAGACAGATGGAGACAGAATCTGAAGCAGGGTCCTCGGTGAGCTGTCAACACAGAGCCCGATGCAGGGCTCAAACTCACAAACCATGAGATCATGACCTGAGCTGAAGCTGGACACTCAATCAACTGAGCCACCCAGGCGCCCCTATCTTTACAATTTAAAATGAACTAATTAACATGTAATAAAGTCAATATTAAAAGCAGTATGAAATTTCACAATGATAATCTAGTCCAGACTCTGTATCAGGTTCAGCCATTTAAGTTTTATTTTTTGTTCAGAGCACTTTAAAATGAAAGTCAAATCAGAAATCTTTAGGTTTTTTTCTCTAAGATCATATTTCTAAGTCCTTCTCCCTAGGTCCCACTAAATTCCTATCAAAGTTCTCCTTTCCCTTTATTCAAAGTAACACTCTCCTTGCATAATAGAATGAATCCCTGAGTGCTAACAAGGCCTTCCACAACCTAGTGTTACGGAAGACAATGTTCTCATCATTCTTGGTTCTTCTCACCCTGAGGATATCTCACTCCACATTGGCTGTATTGACCCCTGAACTTTGGCTGTGGCTCATTAAGAGATGCTGATGCATTAAAGTACTGCTTCCACTCACAGCCATGTTTGGTCTTGAACATGTCCTTTGCACAGCTTGTACCATGACTTGGTAGTAAGACAAAGTAAAAGAACCTAAGTCAATTCCAAGTTATCTTTCTGGTCAACCTTCAAATCCAGGCCAGTGATTTGGGTATGGTCAAGCTCAGAGATAACTTTTACTTTCTTCTTTTATACTTTATACTTTCTTTATACACTTTATACTTTCTTTTCTTCTTTCAAACTTCCCTCTTCTTTGTCTTTACTTTAAAGATAACATAAAATTGACTTTAGAATATGACATTAACCAATAATTACTCCCAATTTTCTAACAACCTAAAATTGCAGTTAAAAAAAATAGAGTCTGTGATTTTCTTCACCCTAGTGAAGAAATCGTTACTATCAAAGAACTTATATAGAACTTTAAATATGGTATGTATTGTTTTCTGCATGTTATCTGTGTTCACAAACGAAATCATTACAATACCACTATGATTTAGACAACTATTATTATAATATTCTTTTCACAGATCACAACATTGAGGCACAGAGGTTAAAGTATATTGCCTAAGTCACACAGCTAGACAGTGACAGAGGTGAGATTTAAGGTCAGGCGATGTGGTCCCAGACTTTATGTTCTTAATAAACATACTATATGCCTTACAAAAGGTACAGGGCCCCAGGGACTACTGATAGCTAATAATGCAGAGCAGTTGCAGAATTTTTCAGAAATGAAGTAGTCAGTCAAGAGGGGGTATTCCTTTCTGTTTTACTTTATTTTTTAGTTTTTGAAATCAATAATCACTTTAGTCCCTTGATTTGTTTTTGCCTTTGCCTACCTCCCTGGAACTGAGACCGTGCTTTCTTTTCTTCCCTGGTACTGGAATCCTCCCTGTGGTTCCTGGCTAAGTACTGAGATCATGCTGACCGATTTTCTGATGCTGAGGTCCTAATTGCTGACTTGAGAAGCACTTATTCTTTTTATCCCCTGAGTGGATGACTGCTTTGTGTCATGAGGCATGGCTCCTAATATCAGATACTCCTTAGAAGTAATTTGCAAGGCACACACTGCTTGAAGCACTTGTTGCTAAGGGAATCACCATAACCCTGGAATTGCCTTCAAAGTGGGCATTTGGGGTTTTATAGCATGGGATCATCCACTATTCTACCTCCATACATAGACCACGTAATGCTGTACACTGATGTACAACAACTAAATAGTCTGAATTTTGACTTAGTCATGATTTGAGATATTTTGTATGTGGTCAGACTATGTATCAGTCTATTTGTTTGATTGATTTCAAGATATATTTGCAATATGTTATTATAATCTAATAAAAGTTGGCCACAGTTAAGGAGAATTTTGCTTAGAGAACATTTTTGAAGACTGCATCCTATAAGTCTTATGTTATTTGGCATATAAATAATGAATTTTCATTTTTTCCTTCAAATAGATCTCTGCTTATTCTTTTGTGTGAATCCTCTTTCTCACATAAACTACATTGCTAACTTAAAAAATCTTGCTATTTCTACAAAATATTCTATTAATAGTCACTGTAGTCACAGAGAAAGCAGCTCACACACAGATTGCTTGTGGAGCACATCAGAATATTTTATCATAATTATATTAAGTGAAGAAAAAAGAGAATTGTGAGATTCACTTAGATTGATTTATTTTGTTTGTTGATTATAACACCAATTATCAGTTCCAGGTTGCTTTTATTAGAATAAGACATTAAAAAGCATTGACTAACTCAGCATACACACTGCATGTGAACATAAAAATGCTATTAGGAACATGTAAGAGCTTAATATTCTGAACATGCACATGAATCAATCAGTCACTGAAAGAAGATTAGAATTCACTGCACATTCTGCAAATCTAAATCTCTAAATTGCTAATTGAACTTTAATTGGATTTCATTCTAATTTAATTGTTAGCACAAATCAAAAATGTTTACTTAAATATGAGTATTCGAGAGATTTGATGGTCAAGTAATAGATTCTACTTAAGTCTATTAATTAGGCATAAATCCCTGGTTTCTAGGGACTAAAATCCTATTCTGAATACAATATCACTGAATAAGTTTGGAAAATATTTTTCTTAATCTGTAGGTAAAATTATTTTGTTCATTAAAATAGTGCTGTTCAATGAAAACTAGTCATAGGGAAAGTTACAATTGCTAAGTCTAACTATATCATATGACAGTCCCCAAACAATTAAGATTTAAAAACGAAGGAAAACCAGGTTATTTAATTTCTATACCCTCTTTTATTTCAGAAAACTTAGTATTCAATTGTAGATACTTGGCTCTAGGACTTTATCCAGCTTTTTCTCTTTTTCTCCTTTTTAGCCTGGGAATTTATATTTACAATATTTTAAGAAATTCTTGTAAAGTAATAGGCAAATGTTATCAGGTATTCTGCCTAATCAAACCAGTGTATTTAAAGCAATACACTAATGTGAATTTATATATTTAGCTCTTATCTCCCAAATCAGCTTCCTTGTGCAGAATATATTCAGCTCTTATTTACAATTGAGAAATTTACCTAAGAATTTCAAAGTATAAATTATCCCAGCCACAAAGTTTGTCCCCTTTGAAAACATTTTTTTTGTAATATTAAAACCTCACCAGAAATGGTGGCCCCAAAATTTGTAAAGATGATGTTATAATTAAGAAACATTAATTATATTGTTAAGGGCAATTAAATTCTTAATTTCAAAAGCAGACCTCTCAAATTAACATTTTCCCTATTTTATAGATGATAAAACTGAGGCTAATAATATTAAGTCTGTCTATGATCACAAAGCTGATACAATAACTACCCCATCAGTACCTGGCCCTGTGCTAACGATTAAGTTAATTTTATTGTGTGGGACAAATAAGCAAGAATGTTTCCTTATGAATTATGAACTATTTCACATAAGTAACAGAAACTACCAATAAACTCTGTCATAAACTGACACTCTCAGTAATGGTGGGTAGTATTGCTGTTTCAGCAGTTTGGGATTTTTTGTTTCCTTTTAGTAACTTCCAATCTCCTGATGCATTATTCAGGTGCATATTGCTGACAGTTTTTATGATCTGTGCATTTGGGAGGAAAGTATCTAAGCAAGGCAGAAAGGTAGTGGAAGAGTTCGAGATGCATTTTCTATTTCACTGTTCGTTTTCTTCTGAGGTCAAGGTTATCTGGGTCCTCTCCTTAACCTTGAATCTACCCCTCACATGCTATCAAATCTTCATTATTCTACTGACAAGAAGGTGCCTACATCCTTAGTCTCCTTCTGGTATCTGTTCACTGAAAACATGTTATGTGAAATATTTGCCTGCCTCCTCACAGTATATTTACGGTTTTTGTGTTGTTTATTTAAACAACTTTAGGTGCTCAGATTCTATTAAAAAAAAGATATGTCTTACAAAGTAGAGTTTGAAACTTTGCCTAGTCTAAGGTTTATAACCATAGTAACAATTCATTTGTCTTGCTGTGGGGACAAGAAAAAAGATTGTAAAATTACACCCTACCCCAGGTATCATACAAACATGCATACCTTAATTATCTTTTCAAAAACAAATGTCTACCAGATAAAAATTCAGAGTCCATGAATTTATGTATGCAAAAAACATCTTTTTTTTTAAGTTTCTGTATTGACTTTGAGAGAGAGCGTGCACACAAGCAGGGGAAAGGCAGGGAGAGAGGGAGAGAGAATCCCAAGCAGGCTCCGCTTTGTCAGCTGAAGCCCAACACGAGGCTCCATCTCATGATCTGTGAGAACATGAACTGAGCTGAAATCAAGAGTCAGATGCTCAGCAGACTCAGTCACCCAGGTGCCTTGATATCTCAATCTCTTCTTGAAGCCGCTATTCTGTCTAGTTAGCAATTACTAAATTTTTAGGCTATTGAAAGGAAATTGTGTCAGAATGTAGTGGTTTTCCATTCATTTCAAATATATGAAGATTTCTCTGCCACTGTTTTTTGGGAAAACACCGGGTCCATGGCCATCTTCTGCTGATACCTGCCAAAATGTACAATCATCTGTGGCTACTTTTCATCAGCATCTGCTCATGTTGGAGTCTGCAGGAGTCAGAATCTTGATATATTGTCATCCGATTAAGTAGTCTTGCCTCATGTGACATCCACCTCCCACTCTATTTGCTATTGAGTCATCCTGTCACACCACGGATCACTTTCTCTAACTAACTTCTTTGCCTTTATTTGGGACAAAAAGGAAATGACTAACCAATGACTTAGGAGCAAAACTTTCCGTGAAGCTGCCTCCAGCCATTATGCATTGTATTGTGAGTGTCCTAGAACAGTGGCTGCCCTATGGTTTCAGTGGGCTTATTGTTCCCTGGATCTTCAGTGGGGAAACTGATCCGAACCCCTCTACTCTAATGTTTCTAAAAATTTACTGGAGGTTTAATGCCCAATTCCCTCCCTAGGAACAACTACAAGCCCCTTCTCAGGCATGAAAAACTATGAATCTTTCCAGAAATTCTCTTATTGGCTTCCTTGTCCTATCCCAGGGAACACATATACTTCCCTGGACTACAGAATGTCAGAAATGGAAGATTCTACCTTCTTCCACTTTGTTGTTTTAGCTAGGACTTCACTCATGAATATTCACAAAGTGCTTTCATTCAGCACATTGTGGTGGGCTGAATTTTGTTCCCTCCAAATACATAGATTGAAGTCTTAACCCTCAGTACCTCAGAATGTTACTGTTTTTGGAGATGGTGCCTTAAAAAAGGGAATTGAGGTTAAATGAGGTCATATGAGTGAGCCCAATCCAATCTAACTGCAACCTTATGCATGGAGGTGATTTGGACACCCAGAAACACCAGGGATGCACAAGGACAGAGCAGAGGCCATGTGAGGACACATGAGAAGATGGCCATCTACAAGCTAAGGAAAAAGACCTTAAGAGAAACCAAATCTGCCAACACCTTGATCTTAGGCTTCTGTACCCCAGAACTCTGAAAAATGAATTTATGTTGTTTACGCCCCCCAGACTGTGATTATTTTGTGATCGTCCCCCTAGAAAACTAATACACTAGTATTTTAATCTTGGATTTCTGAGTCTATTTTGATTCTGAAAAACTGTGTATTGGCTGTTTTTCTTTAAATGTCTGCTATCATTCTTAATCTCCCACAAATCAGTGTATTCTTCTAAATGAATAGGGACTAGATCAGATGCCAGGAAATGGGAAAATGAAAAAAAAAAACCCTTTATTTAATATTTTGATATGTTAACACTTCATATATTATGCACAATAGAGTATTTATAAGTAAAAATTTATAGTCAAGTGTTAAGCTATAAACATTAAATCTAATTCTATAACCAAAAACAAACATGGAGTTTACAGGACTAAATTTATAACAGGATCAGAAATTTAACAAAGTTTAAGTTAGTTATAAAAAGTTTTAGCCATTATATAAATTTACAATCAATCCAGCTTACTCCACCTCATTAAAATTATAAAACGATATGCTGTTTTCACTTTCTTACATCTGTAGAAACCCAACTCACATATAAAGTGAGCAGAACAGTTTAAGTCAGCATTCACAGGTAATTCACAGGTAAATAGATAAAAGAGAAAGATGTATTTGTGAGAATTAAATACTAGAAAAACAGTATGCTTAAGAGACAAAAATCCAGATTTAAGAAGGAGATTTCAGACATTATATGTTTTCTCCAGTATTGTTCAGTGATTATTTCACATAAATTCAACTCTTCCATACTCATCACATGAACTTCATCTCAAACAAACCATATTTGGTAACTTTAACAAACTATAACTGATTAGCCTCTGCAGGCATGCTGATACATATTATGTGATATTGTGTCCTGAATAATGGCTTTGACATTCATACTGGGTTTTTGATCTTCAAATTTGGGAGCATAAAATAATATATCCTGAGGAAGCAAGTTAAGTATAAAATGGTCTTGTAACTAGATTACAAATCTCAGCCATTAAATAATGACAGCTCTTAGTGTAGAGTAGGAGGATATCAAAAAGCAGCCTTTACAAATTCATACATCATTAACATGGAGGTAATTTTTATTGGGTCAAATATAAGCATTTACAAGGAGCACTGTGCCATTAATAAATAACAAAGATAAATAACTATTTTATTTTATTTTATTTTATTTTATTTTATTTTATTTAGTTATTGAGAGACAGAGACAAGCTGGCGAGGGACAGAGAGAGAAGGGCACAGAAGATCCGAAGCAGGCTCTGTGCTGACAGCAGAGAGCCCAATGAAGGGCTCAAAGTCATGAGCCAAGCCTTGAGATCATGCCCTGAGCCAAAGTAGGATGCTTAACCCACTGAGCAACCAACCGGCCACCCCAAAGAAAACTATTTTAAATGAATGAACTTGATTTTTAAATGTTAACAGAAATCATTTTCTTTCGTCTTATGTTTGATTTATACTCTAAAAATGTGATTTTTCTCAAATGAGGCAAACTATTAAATAATTTTCAGTCTAAATGAATAACACTGAGTAGCAAAGTGAAACAAAGCAGGGTTTTCATTCTTGTTTTGTTTTTTCTTTCTTTTTCTCTTTCTTTCTTTCTCTCCTTTTTTCTTTCTTTCTTTCTTCTTTCTTCTTTCTTTCTTTCTTTCTTTCTTTCTTTCTTGATAGGGTCAATTGGTGCCTGGTTTCAAATAGGAAGATAAAAGGATGGATTTTAAAGATTGCTCCAAGAAATCTGAGTAATTTTACTTTTTGAGTAAAAGTAAAAGCAATCTAGAAAATGGTAACCATTGGCACACTTACAATTCTGTTTTTTCTGTACAAAGATTTTTTTTAAATTTTTAATGTTTATTTTTGAGAGAGTGTGAGTGTGGGAAGAGCAGAGAGAGGGGGACAGAGGAGCCAAAGCAGGCTCCCTGCTGACGACAGTGAGCCCAATGTGGTGCTCAAATTCACAAACCATGAGATCATGACCTGAGCTAAAGAGTCAGATGCTCAACTGACTAAGCCACCCAGGCACTCCTGTACAAAGAATATTTGATATAGGGACAATGTGATAATATTTTAGACAAATCCTTGATTTTTAGTTGCCAAAGAGAATTATCATGAATCCAAATGACATAATATACAATAAAATCCTGTTGAACAAGCACTATAAGTTTATTTTAAAATGTAAAGAAGCTTGAAACAAATATTCAAAGTTTTCCATAAATGCAAAAGTGTGGAAAATGTTGTATACAGAAGGACCTGTATATTTTCAGCAAAAATAATTCATAAAATAATTTGTGAAATTTATTGAACACACTGAAAAGACAAAAGCAAAAATTATTTTTGGTGATATTATGAATACCTATTTTCAATTTAGAGTCACCATAATTCTATTACCCGATCTAGGAATTATTCTATTTCTTATATATCCATATCCATACATATGTACATATGTCGTCTTCAAAACTTGACCCAGCATAGGTCAAACCTGAGCAGAAGAGAACTAGATACCCAGGCAAATGCACAAATTTTTATAAAAGTCATGAATCTAAAAATATACCATTATAATTCACTGAGATAAATGTCATGATAGAAGAAAACACAGGATGCCATAGAAGTCTGAGGAAGGATATCAAACCTAGACTAAAAGAAACAAGAAAAACTGGAAAAAATAAGTTCTAGAGACATGTAAGTCTAATTATATAGACAGAGGAGGAACATTCCTCTTAGAATAGCAGCACATGGGAAAACTCAAAAGTAAGAAAAAGTAAGATTTATAGGTAAAGAGGACCTTGGGCTTTACATATTTAATACATAAGTTTGACTAGAATGTGTTTTTGAGTGACTCTGAAGATCCCTTGATTAAAAACTCTTCTGGTAGCTAACAGTATGGAATAGTTTTGCCTGCTGTTGAAATTTATGTAAGTGAGCAATTCATATACTCTTTTCAAACTGAATACTTTTGGTCAGCATTTTGCATTGGGATTTATCCATGTTGTTGTATGTAACAGATCGTTAGTTTGCATTGCTATATAATATTCCATTGAGCCAGCCTCCTAGTTTATTTATCCATTCTACTGTTAATGGACAATGGGTTATTTTCAGATTTGGACTACTGTAAATAATGATGATATAAACATTCTTGTACATTTACACTGAGAACATGTTAGAGTATTTTTTAAGTTTATTTATTTATTTTGAGAGAAAGGGAGGGAGGGGGAGAGAGAGAGAGAGAGAGAGAGAGAGAGAGAGAGAGAATCTGGGGGAGGGGTAAAGAGAAAGAGAAAGAGAGAATTCCAAGCAGGCTCTACACTGTCAGCACAGAGCCTGGCACAGGGCTTGAACCCATGAACTGTGAGATCATGACCTGAGTCGAAACCAAGAGTCAGATGCTTAACCAAGCCACCCTGGCACCCCTAGAGTATTTCTTCAGGGAGAGGTGCATTAAATAAATACAATGAAAGTGTCTAATACCAATTTTGATGTATTATGGCCCTGGTGAACCATATCTAATTTATGGACTTCCTAACTACTTTTCCTCAATTAGTGATATTTCAAAGTTCAAGAATAGCACATACCATACAATTTCACGTATATGTGGAATTTAAAAGACAAAACAAATGAATAAACAAACAGAAAAAAGCAGAATCCGACCTATAAATACACAGAAAAAACTGATGGTTGCCAGAGGAAAAGGGCTTGGAAGTTGGACAAAATGAGTGGAGGGGAGAGGGAGGTACAGGCTTCCAGTTAAGGAATGATTACATCATGGAAATAAAAGGTACAACAAAGGGAATATAGTCGATGGTACTGTAATAGCATTGTATGGTGACAGATGGTGGCTACAGGTGTGCTAAGCCTAGCATTAGGTATAGAGTTATTGAATCACTATGTTGTATAGCTGAAACTAATGAATGTTGTGTGTCAACTATACTATAAACAAAAGAATAGCACATATTTCATAACACTTGATTTGTAAGATCTAATCTGGTCTAATAACTTAGAAATTAAACTAAATGGGAAGAATTTTATAACAAGAGGATAGATAAGAATAGGAACAAAATCATAAAGATCTTTGTTCACTAGTTGAAGGTCTTGAGCTACATTTTCAGTGATTTGTAGTGTAGTTTTAAAACTATCATTCTACTCGTGTGGAAGATGACTTGAAAAATATGCAAAGAAGAGAAGTAGGAAGTGTTTCACTAATTCTAGGTAGAGCTGAATGAGACTGGCAGGGAAAATAAAGAAGCAGGTGGATCTCTGAATAATTCGAAAATTTGCCAACATTATACCTTCTCATCCAGGGACATACTCATAGTTGTATAGTTTTAAACTTTACACACTGTCAAAGGGATCAGAGATCCATTAGCCAACCAACCCTAGGTTCAGAACCTTTGTATTGCATCAGCATAAATTAATCAAAATTGTAGATGGATGGGAGAGGAGGTATTGGTATGGTGTTGGGCTTTTAGCAACAAGAATTATTTACACCTCTCTCTTCTGTGGTTTTAAAAATAATAGAGAAATAGCGGGGTGCCTAGGTGGCTCAGTCTGTTGAGCGTCCAACTTTGGCTCAGGTCATGATCTCGCAGTTTTTGAGCTCATGCCTCGCGTTGAGCTCCGTGCTGACAGCTCAGAGCCTAGAGCCTGCTTCACATTCTGTGTCTCCCTCCCTCTGCCCCTTCCCCGCTCATGCTCTGTCTCTCTCTGTCTCTCAAAAATGAACAAACTTTAAAAAAAATTTTAAAAACTAATTAAAACTAATAGAGAAATAAAACATAATATTTAAATGTCAAGTATTTGCAAATAAAACTCTTTGGAAAATGAAGCCTGAATGAATCCACACTTAGACTCCTTAATATCTTTTATTGAATTAAACTTAACTGCTTGGTCACAGGAAAAAATAAAAAAACAAACAAACAAACAAACAACAACAACAACAACAACAACAAAACAGACTTTCTAAGCACGGAAAGCATCAATTTAAATTATTTTGCACATAAAGAATCTGTATGTCTTACTGACAATCACTTTCGGAAAAAAGAAATTCTTTAAAGAACTCAACTGAAAAATGCTAAGTTATTCCAATTAAATTCAGAAATCAGAGATTTTCTTGAGTTTTACAGAGGCTTTTGTCTTTAGTACTTAAAAATGGAAGGTGCTCTTAATTAACCAAAGGAGAAAAGGGATTAAGGAAAAAAAAATGTTTCCCATCAGCAGTCCCCCTCAATTCTTTTAAAGAGGCAAGAGAAAGGGCAGTCAGAAGAATCTCCTCTGAAAAGAAAACGGAGGAAAGAAAAACAGCAAGTCTAGTTTTATGTTCAGTTTTAATTCAAGTCTCCAGATTTAGCACATAAAATACATGATACCCAGTTAAATTTAAAGTTCAAACAACACATAAATTATTCAGTGTATATAATGTCCTCTTCAGCGGTATTGGTTAGCCACAGTCAACTGCAGTGTGGAAGCAGATGATCCTCCTTCTGATGTATTGTCAGAAAGTAAATATAGTAGCCTAACCTTATGTCATGATGCCTACATCATTCACCTGCCTTCATCTCATCAGGTAGGCATTTTGTCATCTCACATCATCACATGAAGAAGGCTGAATACAGTAACCCAATATTTATATATATAGAGAGAGGTAACATTCACAAAGCTTTTGTAATGATATATTATTATAATTCTTCTATTTTAGTGTGCATTATTGTTGTTAATCTTCTCTTACTGTGTCTAACTTATAAATTGAACTTCATCATAGGTACATATATGTTGGGAAAAAAACATAGTATATATAGGTTGTGCAACTATCCATGGTTGGAGGCATCCACTAGGGTTCTTGGAACATAATCCTCAAGGATATGGGGGACTGCTAGAAGTATATCTCATGCAATATTTGGGAAAGCTTATTTTAAAAGTAGTTTTTAAAAAGTGAAATTCACATTTAGGGGTACCTAGCTGTTCAGTCAGAAGATCATGAGACTCTTGATCTTGGGGTTGTGGGTTTGAGCCCCACGTTGGGGATAGAGATTACTAAAAAAATAATAAACTTTCAAAAACAAGAACTGATTTAAAAAATAAAATGTGAAATTCAAATTTAAAGGATGTCTGTATTTTATCTTGCAAACCTAATTTAAGAGGTAGATAGATGGTCATAGAGAAACTGGGTGCTTGATAGAAGACAAATAACATAATTGGTTATTGACTAAGGTTTGAGGCTTAATTTGATCTAAAGTTCAGCCGTGGGTAGATTTTCAATGTTGGGAAATTCTTCAAGGAGGCATTTTTGCTCACCAGGCCAGGTTTTATTCAGGGGTTTTTACTTTAAAAAGGAAAATCTTAGCAAGCTTGACCTCTAGGGAATCATCGATGTTTAGAAGAGTAAACACTAGAACCCCCAGGAAATATCCAAGTAAGAGCTTAATATAGTATATTCCGTAACATAGTAAAAAAATTTCATGAGATGCCAGGATGGCTCAGTTGGTTAAATGTCCAACTTCAGCCCTGCTCATCATCTTCTGGTTCGTGAGTTTGAGCCCCACATTGGGCTTTCTGCTGTCAGCACAGAGCCGGCTACTGATCTTCTGTCTCTCTCTGTCTCTCTGCCCCTCCCCCACTGGTTTTCTCTCTCTCTCTCTCTCTCTCTCTCTCTCTCTCTCTCTCTCTCTCAAAAATAAATAAACTTAAAAAAATTCTTTTTGGCACCTGTCCCTAGAGTAGATAATATCTAAAATCTTTTCTGCTTCTCAGATTTTATGATGTAAAAGGAGATACAGTACCACTGAACTGTTCACTTTAAAATGGTTAATTTTATGTTATGTGAATGCCACCTCAATCAATTTAAATAAAAGACACTAGAGATACTAAATCTCTCTTTTAGTTCTTATTCTGTGAGTCTGGATACCATTAGTAAGCTTTTCCTCAAATGCCCTTTCCTCAGGACACCCAAGGTATTTATTCTATTTTGTTTTTTAACTTTATGATTTGTAATTCAATTTTTTCTCATCACGCCCTACTTCTAACCCTAAATATTGGGGTTTCCATTAATCAGTCTCAGAACTTTTAGTTCGCTCATTTTTATATTCTGTCCTTTGGAAATATGCATGATCTAAAGAAAATGGTAATTCTGATACAATTTAACTTGGTGTATAATTACTTATAAAGGGTATTTGATAAAATTTTCATTTTTATTATTAGCTCTCTTAAGAAAAAGAGAGGCAGTGTCGGCCTATGTATGGGATTTCGCAGAGGTTTGCATGGAGTCAACTGAGAGTTATAATGAATATATTAATACAGAGATATTGAGTATACCTTGATTTGATTATGTTTAGTCAGTATAACTATTTCAGGAATTTCTGCATGACTATAAATGCTTTAAGAGAAAGTATCTGTACGCTTTGTTTTCATAATTAAAACATAGTTTTTGTGCCAAATACTATAGTAGAATACTTTGGTCTTTAAAATAAATAAATCATGGGGCACCTGGGTGGTTCATCAAGGCATCTAACTCTTGATTTTGGCTAAGGCCATGACCTCACAGTTTATGATATCAAGCCCACATCCTGGTCTGTGCTGACAACGCACAGCCTGCTTGCGATTCTCTTTCTACCTCTCTTTGCTACCTCTCTCTCTCTCTCTCTCAAAATAAATAAATAAACATTTAAAAATAAATGAATTAAACTAAACTAGGATAAATAAATCAATGAAAGGTAGTAGAACTGAGGCCCTGCTCTGATGAATGTGAGTCTTACATGGGAAGGACCATATACAACATTGCAGTAGGTGTATGACATTTCTCCTGTTTTTACAGTGCTCTGAGAGACCCAAAAGTTACTTCTTGAGCTCTCCTTGAGACAGAAATTGAAAGCATTTGTAACAATACACAGCAGTCATTAACACCATATGAAACATTAGTCACGAGCATCTGTATAGGTAGAATGCCTTGATCTCTATGCTTGGGGGTGTGGGTGGTTGAGGTAGGTAGTATTATTACCTTGATATCATGAAGCTATGTGCCTTTTATAAACTTATTTTCTTCTCTGATTGACCCTTTCATCTCTATTTGCAAATACATTTAGATCTTCTTTATCAAAAAGTAAATAAGCACATAATATTTCTTCCATTTGCAAAGCCATGCCTTAAGTTCCCTATCAGTAACTTTCAATTCCAGCCAAAGTTCTCAAACATATTGATGAGTATTAATGAATTCAAATTAATTATTTTTTTTCCATCATTCCATTGTACCCAGTGATTCATTAATTTTGGGAATATGACAGCTACAATCTCATTCTCTTCCTACCCAGCAACTCCAAAACTTTAAAGAATCATCTCTCCCTCTGACTCTCCAAATCACTGGATACCAAGCAAATATTTAGTTATACCCATTCCCAGGTATTTTATGATTCTTGGTGCAGTTATGAATGGGATCAGTTTCTTTGTCTTTCTGTTGCTTCATTATTAGTGTATAAGAATGCAACTGATTTCTGCACATTAATTTTGTATCCTGCGACTTTGCTGAATTCATGTATCGGTTCTAGCAGACTTTTGGTGGAGTCTATTGGGTTTTCCATGTACAATATCATGTCATCTGCAAAAAGTGAAAGCTTGACTTCATCTTTGCCAATTTTGATGCCTTTGATTTCCTTTTGTTTGATTGCTGATGCTAGTTCTTCCAACACTACGTTAAACAACAGCAGTGAAAGTGGACATCCCTGTCATGTTCCTGATCTCAGGGGGAAAGCTCTAAGTTTTTCCCCATTGAGGCTCATATTAGCTATGGGCTTTTCATAAATGGCTTTTATGATGTTTAAGTATGTTCCTTCTATCCCAACTTTCTTGAGGGTTTTTATTAAGAAAGAATGCTGAATTTTGTCAAATGCTTCTTCTGCATCGATTGACAGGATCATATGGTTCTTTTCTCTGATTAATGTGATGTATCACATTGATTGATTTGCGAATGTTGAACCAGCCCTGCAGCCCAGGAATGAATCCCACTTGATCATGGTGAATAATTCTTTTTATATGCTGTTGAATTCGATTTGCTAGTATCTTATTGAGAATTTTTGCATCCATATTCATCAGGGATATTGGCATGTAGTTCTATTTTTTTTTTTGCTGGGTCTCTGTCTGGTTTAGGAATCAAAGTAATGCTGGCTTCATAGAATGAGCCTGGACGTTGTCCTTCCCTTTCTATTTTTTGGAACAGCTTGAGAAGGATAGGTATTATCTCTGCTTTAAATGTCTGGTAGAATTCCCCAGGGAAGCCATCTGGTCTTGGACTCATTTGTTGGGAGATTTTTGATAACTATTCAATTTCTTCGCAGTTATGGGTCTGTTCAAGTTTTCTATTTCTTCCTGTTTTAGTTTTGGAAGAGTGTGGGTGCTTAGGAATTTTTCCATTTCTTCCAGGTTGTCCAGTTTGTTGGCATATAATTTTTCGTGGTATTCCCTGATAATTGCTTGTATTTCTGAGGGATTGGTTGTAATAATTCCATTTTCATTCATGATTTTATCTATTTTGGGCCTCTCCCTTTTCTTTTTGAGAAGCCTGGCTAGAGGTTGATCAATTTTGTTTATTTTTTCAAAAAACCAACTCTTGGTTTCATTGATCTGCTCTACAGTTTTTTTATTTTCTATATTGTTTTTTTCTGCCCTGATCTTTATTATTTCTCTTCTTCTTCTGGGTTTTGGGTGTCTTTGCCGTTCTGCTTCCATTTCCTTTAGGTGTGCTGTTAGATTTTGTATTTGAGATTTTCCTTGTTTCTTGAGATAGGTCTGGATTGCAATGTATTTTCTTCTCAGAACTGCCTTCGCTGTATCCCAAAGTGTTTGGATTGTAGTATTTTCATTTTCATTTGTGTCCATATATTTTTTAATCTCTTCTCTAATTTCCTGGTTGACCCATTCATTCTTTAGTAGGGTGTTCTTTAACCTCCATGCTTTTGGAGGTTTTTCAGACTT
Organism: Neofelis nebulosa; assembly: GCF_028018385.1. NCBI lineage: Eukaryota > Metazoa > Chordata > Mammalia > Carnivora > Felidae > Neofelis > Neofelis nebulosa. Next base: position 31,478,226 of record NC_080795.1, read on the forward strand.
TTTCCAGTGGTTAATTTCAAGTTTCATACCTAGGAATAAACGTAACCAAAGATGTAAAGGATCTGTATGCTGAAAACTATAGAAAGCTTATGAAGGAAATTGAAGAAGATATAAAGAAATGGAAAAACATTCCGTGCTCATGGATTGGAAGAATAAATATTGTTAAAATGTCAATACTACCCAAAGCAATCTACACATTCAATGCAATCCCAATCAAAATTGCACCAGCATTCTTCTTGAAGCTAGCACAAGCAATCCTAAAATTTGTATGGAACCACAAAAGACACCGAACAGCCAAAGTAATATTGAAGACCAAAGCAGGAGACATCACAATCCCAGACTTTAGCCTCTACTACAAAGCTGTAATCATCAAGACAGCATGGTATTGGCACAAAAACAGACACACAGACCCATGGAATAGAATAGCGACTCCAGAACTGGACCCACAAATGTATGGCCAACTGATCTTTGACAAAGCAGGAAAGACTATCCAATGAAAAAAAAGACAGTCTCTTTAACAAATGGTGCTGGGAGAACTGGACAGCAACATGCAGAAGAATGAAACTAGACCACTTTCTTACACTGTTCACAAAAATAAACTCAAGATGGATGAAGGACCTGAATGTGAGACAGGAAACCATCAAAACCCTAGAGGAGAAAGCAGGGAAAAACCTCTCTGACCTCAGCTACAGCAATTTCTTACTGGACACATCTCCAAAGGCAAGGGAATTAAAAGCAAAAATGAGCTATTAGGACTACATCAAGATAAAAAGCTTCTGCACTGCAAACAATCAACAAAACTAAAAGGCAACTGATGGAATGGGAATAGATATTTGCAAATGACGTATCAGACAAAGGGCTAGTGTCCAAAATCTATAAAGAACTCACCAAACTCCACACCCGAAAAACAAATAATCCAGTGAAGAAATGGGCAGAAAACGTGAATAGACACTTCTCTAAAGAAGACATCCAGATGGTCAACAGACACATGAAAAGATGCTCAACGTCACTCGTCATCAGGGAAATACAAGTCAAAACCACATTGAGATACCACCTCACACCAGTCATAGTGGCTAAAATGAACAAATCAGCACACTATAGATGCTGGAGAGGATGTGGAGACACGGGAACCCTCTTGCACTGTTGGGAATGCAAACTGGTGCAGCCGCTCTGGAAAGCAGTGTGGAGATTCCTCAAAAAATTAAAAATAGATCTACCCTATGACCCAGCAATAGCACTGCTAGGAATTTACCCAAGGGATACAGGAGTGTTGATGCATAGGGGCACTTGTACCCCAATGTTTATAGCAGCACTCTCAACAATAGCCAAATGATGGAAAGAGCCTAAATGTCCATCAACTGATGAATGGATAAAGAAGTTGTTGTTTATATACACAATGGAATACTACTTGGCAATGAGAAAGAATGAAATATGGCCTTTTGTAGCAATGTGGATGGAACTGGAGAGTGTTATGCTAAGTGAAATAAATCAGGAAAAGAAAGACAGATACCATATGTTTTCACTTTCATGTGGATCCTGAAAAACGTAACAGAAGACCATGGTGGAGGTGAAGGAGGAAAAAAAAGGTTAGAGAGGGAGGGAGCCAAACCATAAGAGACTCTTAAAAACTGAGAATAAACTGAGGGTTGATGGGGGGTGGCAGGGAGAGATGGTGGGTGAGGGGTATTGAGGAGGGCACCTGTTGGGATGAGAAGTGGGTGTTGTATGGAAACCAATTTGACAATAAATTTTATTTTAAAAAAATGAAAAAATAGATGTACCCATAAAATGTTTTTAACATTTAAAAAAATCATATTAAAGATAAGCTCACTAAAATATTCAAGTAAAATATTTGCATATTACATTGCATTTGGCTTTATCATTCTGTGATAATGAATGAATAAAAAAAACAATAGTCTATGTATCATTTTATTAGAAAAATTAGGCCAGTGGTGATTAATCATCACATGTGCAAAAAGCAATAAAATTTTAGCCCAATCAGATAGTCATTGTCCTTAGAAAGATATCCTTGTGTTCTATTTTAAGGTAAGATAAATTTATTTAATATCATGTCCAAAATTCTATAAATATACTATTGAATATTATCAGAAAGTGAAGCATAAAGATGAATGTTGTAAATTTTACATTTCTGTGAATGTAGGTCTCTCTTATAACTTGTCTCATGTTAGAAAAACATGTTTTTACTTTCAATATTATAATTATAATTAGGAAATAAGTATATACCAGATTAAGGTTTCCTTGAACTTGCCTTTAGAATGAATTATTTTCATTCTTCTGATAATTTGGCTTCATACAAGTGAAAATTAAAGTGTTCCAGCTCATGTTATTTTATAATAATATTAGAAAGTATGTTATGTGGAAGTATTACATAATTACCAACATTTTGAATATAATGATTGCTATTCAACTACCATTCTACTAATGATGAAATAGAGATTGATTTTATTTCATACCACAAGATTTAATACGCAGCAATTTTAACCTCATCAGAAACTGCCTTCTTTTGATGCCTAACAGCCTCAAGATATTTTGTTTTAATGCCCTGGTACTAAAATTGTGCTGTAATTAGGAGATGTAAGAAATAATTTATTCATTCTCAATTTCTTTTAAATTTTTTTTTTTTTCAACGTTTTTTATTTTTATTTTTGGGACAGAGAGAGACAGAGCATGAACGGGGGAGGGGCAGAGAGAGAGGGAGACACAGAATCGGAAACAGGCTCCAGGCTCCGAGCCATCAGCCCAGAGCCTGACGCGGGGCTCGAACTCCCGGACCGCGAGATCGTGACCTGGCTGAAGTCGGATGCTTAACCGACTGCGCCACCCAGGCGCCCCCATTCTCAATTTCTTAAGGTCATATTATGGATTATCTTAAAATGCAATCTGAAGCAAATTAGGATGTTAGGAACATTTTACCACTAAACTTGTAAAATGGGAAGAGAACTCTATCTATGCAGATTTTTCATCAAATAAATTCCTTTTTGTTTGCAAAAGAATCAGTTACATAAGTAGTGATGCAACTTGAATTTTGTCAGATAATCATAGATTTTGAAGAATAACATAAGAATGAAATTGTCAAGTATTACATTTTGATTACACATTTGCAGAAATCAAACTTATTCATAAATGAAATCCACACAACGAAAATGCAATTTTATATTCTCACAGGCTTTTTGAGAAGCATAAATGAAGTAATGCTTGAGAAGTTGCTTTGTAAACCATAAAATGATATTATTATAAAAAACATTATTAGTAATCTCTAGGAGTTAATACCTACAACTGACTTGCTAGAATGGTTTTGGCTTTTGGTAAATGAAACTTGCATTAAAGACATACAATATTATTAATTTGTCTTATAATATTTTAACATCTGTTAGAATTTAAAAGCTGCATATCTTCTAAATAATTTGCTATTTTGCTGTACATTGTAGACCTCTGTCTGTACATAACTACATATACACAGTTCTGGAAAATATGAATTATGAGATTTTTGTAGATAATTATTTAAAAGGGAAAATAAAGCCCAAGTCACAATACTTTTAATTTTTGGATAAATTTTATATTTTATAATAGTGTTTTTCTTTGAAAATTTTACTTGCACTCATCAAAAATATGTACAAAATACCTTTTTTCCACAATTAACTAAAGTCTAGGTAAAATTGCCTTCATAATTAAGGTTAAGTACTTTATTATATTCACAAATATGTCACTAAATTAGCAAAATAAGGCATAAAATCCTATACAATAGAGTGTAATCACTATTTTACAATAAAATGCAGCTACCATAGTTCTTAATAAGCAGGGAAGCAAGTTATTATTAGTTGGATTTAAATTTAATGATAACTTAAATAAATGCTCTAAAAAAGTATATTTACTTATTATCTGATATTTATAAAGTGCCCTCTTAAAGCTTCAGGCTATTTATCATATTTTATCTAATGGACACACATCTCAAAACTTAATTCCCAAAAGATATTATACATTAAAGCGAACAGTTATAACCTCATGTCTTTTTTTAACATCCAAATTACCTTTGAGTTCCCCGAATCCCTATACTTTCTTATAGCACATTTTTGCACAGATAAACATACACACGTATCAGACCTTTAAAGTACAAGTATTACTTTTTGTCAAAAAAAATGTTATGAGATTTATTTTCCCTGCTTCTTAATTATACCCAAACATCACCTACTTAATTACATTTTGCTTCTTACAATACATACACAGTATATGATTCATTGATCATTAAAAATCGCTATAGAGAAAAAACACTATCTAATCAAGCTATATAGGCATTGACTCTTTGACTCTTTGACCTAGTAATCCTGTTTTGAAAGTACACCACAACACACATAAAATAACACACAGACAGGTTATATACAGTATTATTTGAAATAGCAAAATATTGAAAACCACTTAAGTATCCATCCATTCACAAGGCATTGATAAAAAATCTTTTAAATATGATTTATTTACTAAATTTTATTCTATGAAGCAGTCAAAATTTGCAAAGACTCTATCATCTGCTTCCCAGAAATACACCCACATGTACATGGTTAGTTAATTTGCAACAAAGGAACCAAGAATCTACAATGGGGAAAGTGTAGTTTCTTCAATTAGAGGTGTTGGGAAAACTGGGTAGCCACATGCAAAAGAATGAAGCTGGATACCTGTCTTCCACCATATACAAAAATTAATTCAAAATGGATTAAAGACTTGAACGTAAAACCTGAAACCTTAAAACTCCTAGAAGAAAACAGGTGGTAAGCTCTTTGACATAACTCAGCGATACTTTTTTGGATCTAATACCAAAGCAAAAGCAAAGAGAAAGAAAGAAAGAAAGAAAGAAAGAAAGAAAGAAAGAAAGAAAGAAAGAAAGAAAGAAAGAGAAAGAAAGGAAGGAAGGAAGGAAGGAAGGAAGGAAGGAAGGAAGGAAGGAAGAAAGAAAGAAAGAAAGAAAGAGGACTACATCAAACTAAAAAACTTTACACAACAAAGAAAACCATCAACAAAATGAAAGGGCAACTTACTGAATGGGAGAAAATATTTGCTAATTATATATACAATAAAGGGCTAATATTCAAAATATATAAAGAACTTATAGAAGTCAGCAACCACAAAAACCAAACGATCCAATTAAAAAAATGGGCAGAAGTTCTGAACAGTTTTCCAGAAAGACATTTAGATGACTAACAGGTACATAAAAAGATTTTCTACATTATTAATCATCCGGAAGATGTGAATCAAAAAACCACAGTGAGGTAGCATCTCACACCTGTCAGAATGGCTAGTATCAAACAACACAAGAAATAACAAATGCTGGTGAGAGATGTGAAGAGAACACTTTGTGCCCTGTTGGTGGGAATGTAAATTGTTATGGCTATTATGGAAAATAGTACGGAAGTTAAAAAAAAAAATAGAACTACCTTATGATTCAGCAATTCCATTTCTGGGTATTTATCTGAAAAAAAAATAAAAACACTAATTCAAAAGTATATGTGCCCCCCCCCCCCCATGCTCACTGCAACCTTATTTACAATACCAAGGTATGGAACCAACATAAGTGCACATTGATGTATGAATGGATAAAGACCACGTAAGACATGGATGGACTTTGAGGGCCATTATGCTAAGTGAAATAAGTGAGATAGGGAAAGACAAATACTGTATGACCTCTCTTGTATGTGGAATCTAAAAATAATAGTAATAAGTTCATAGATACAGGGAACAGGTTGGTGGTTGCAAGAGGCAAGGGCTGAGGGTAGGAGAGATGGGAAAATTTGGGTTTTTTTTGGTTTAAATAAATTGAATAAAACTTTTAAAAACCCAACTCACTGGGCAGAATCAGGCAGCCCAGTGAGTTGATCAATTAGGCTGATCAAACAGCCCTAACCAAACACAGGCCTCCAGAATCAATTAGAAGTCTAAAAATAATTAATAGTTGATGTGTAACAATAATGACAACTGAATTGCCATTCTTTTTCACCGCTTTATAAAAAATATTAGGAATGAGATGGATGGAGCTAAAGAGTATTATGCTAAGCAAAATATGTCAGTCAGAGAAAGACAAATGCCATATGATTTCACTCTCATGTGGAATTTAAGAAACAAACAAATGAGCAAAGGGGAAAAAGAGAGAGGCAAACCAAGAAACAAATTTTTAACCATATATAGAGAAAAAACTGATGGTTACTGGGGGCAGGGGGGATGAAATAGGTGATGGGGATTAAGGCGTGCACTTGTTATCATGAGCACCAGGTGTAGTATGGAAGTGTTGAATCACTGTATTGTACACCTGAAACTAATATTACACTTATATTAACTAACTGGAATTTAAATAAAAACTTTAAAAAAGTAGAAAAAAATAGGAAGATTTCTATCACCCAATAAATAAATATATAGGATATATAGTTAAGGAAAAATATATTGCAGTATTGATATGTAGATATATGATTACAAAAAATACAAAAAGGACTAACCCAGAAGTCAAAGAAAAAATTATCTAAATAGATGCATTACAGTGGGTTATAAAAGTTAGGTGTTGCTCTGACATTGTTTTTTTATACTTGTTGGATATAATATTTTTTAATATTTATTAAAAATTTTGTTTAATGTTTATTTATTTTTGAGAGAGAGAGACAGAGAGAGAGAGAGCAGCCTCCAGGCTCTGAGCTGTCAGCACAGAGCCCAATGCGGGGCTCAAGCGCACGAAACTCGAGATCATGATCTGAGCCGAAGTCAGAGGCTCAATGGACTGAGCCACCCAGGTGTCCTGCCTTTTCTTGTTTAATAGTGCATTCTTTCACAGGTGCCTTTTGGTACAGTGGAAGGCTGCAAGGGAACCTTGAAAAATTCTTAGTAGAATTGTTTGTTATGATATTGGAGTAGCCATTCTGGAAATTTTCTATTTGTATTATAGGATAGAGCAGACATGTGTTTTGGCATTATTGGAATGAGATTCTTTACTTTGAGAGACGGTATATAAAAATATGGAATCTATGAGATGTGGAAGAACTATATGGTATTGGATTTAAATTGTAAGATTCAGTATGAACATAAGAGTTTGTCACTGAAAAGGCCTAGAGGCATGAGACAATCTAACGTCCAGAATTTCACTTTGAAATGCCATTTCTACTAAAAAGAATCACGACTTCTCTAAAGAAATAGCCAACTCTGGGTCAGGAGAAGGAACGGTATAAAGTACAATACCTTAATGTGCCAGAAAGCACAAAGGTGTTAGAAAGAAAGACAGACAAAAGACAGACAGAGGTGGGTAGGTGAGCAGGAGAGGGGGAGAGAATGAAGGAGAGAAGGAGGAGGGTGGATGAGGAGGAGAAGGGAGAGAATTTGAGAAAGAGAAAGAGATTCCTGTTTTGTTTTGGTTTGGTTTGTGTTGTTTTGTGTTGTTTTGTTTTGTTTTGCCAGCGTCTGTTAAATTGTGGACCCTGCACAGTTCTTTACAGGATACCAAAGAATTCACGAGCACTCAATGACACCCAAAGAGTAGAGAAGGGGCACTTCTTTGCTTAGGAAAGTTTGCATAATGAATCTGAAAGCAATGACAAAACTAAAAAATCACTATTTTGCAATTACCAAAGTAATTAACTGTTTTCAGTAAGGGTAACCAATGGATGCTGAAATCATTGAGTAAAAATTTGTTAGGGAAAAGGATATTTGCATGCTCATAAACACAAGGAGAAATCCCACAAAGATTTCTCATCTCTTGATTACAAGTAGGGGGAAACATATTTCTAGCGGAGAGATGTTGCAGTGCTACCTTATCCAAATGATCCAATTTAGGGTCACTAATTATGAAACCAACTAATATTATAAAACTTCTGCCAAGATGCAATAGAAAGTGCATAGATAATCTGTTATATTAGTTCCAGAAATATTTAACCTGAATCTTATTAAGAGTTAAAAGTTTTTTTAATGTTTGTTTATTTCTGAGAGAGAGACAGAGGGCAAGTGGAGGAGGAGCAGAGAGAGAAGGAGACACAGAATCCAAAGCAGGCTCCAGGCTCTGAGCTGTCAGCACAGAGCCTGACGCGGGGCTCGAACTCATGAACTGCGAGATCATGACCTGAGCCGGAGTCTGATCATTAACTGACTGAGCCACATGAGCGCCCCATTATTATGAGTTAACCATCAGGAAAATTTGACATATTTGACTTTTTGACTTATTGTACAAGATAATTGATTTGAGTTGTCAAAAATATCAGTGTGATAAAAGAATTTTGGGGATCCTTTTACAGTAAAGGAGATTAAAAATAGATGCCAACCAAATGTCACTAGTGATATTTGATTGGGTCCTCAGCCAAAGATATCCCTCCCAAAACACCTTTTGGGATATTTGAGTAAATTAAAGTTATGAGCTTTAAAGTGGATTATATTGTTGTATTGTTATAGATTATACTGTTGAATTTCTGGGTTGCGATAATAATACTATTGCAAGAGATAACATAAATGAGACATACTGTTGACCATTGGTGATTCAAGGTAAAGAGTATACGAGTGTTTCTTGTGCTACTTTTAGTTGTAAAATTCTCAAAGTAGAGCATTTTGGGAATTTTTGTCATTAAATTTTTATAATTTGTCAATTATTAAATTTCTTGGTTTGGCTGGTAAGTTTAGATATATATTGTGAATGAAGTATCATATGTATAAAAATAAAATATATACAAAACCAAACAAATAATCTTAATCATGAAAGCTTCTCTGTAGCCATGCAGCCTTGCTCAGCCTAAGGGCTGGGTATCATCAGGCACCAAAGTTAGAGAATAATGAATCTGCTTTCTAAGTTCATAATATGAAGACGCACATTCTGCTCCGAGTTGCCTAGCCAGATTGAACTCCCATTGTCTGCAGGGGAAACCTGTTCATCAGTGCACTGTTTGTTGGTCTTTCTCCTCACTCTCTTTTTCTCTGCTTCCTCACTTGGGATTCCTAGAACCAACTCCCAGATAAATTATCAATGCCAAATCCTTGCCTCAGGCTCTGTTTTTAGGGAAACAGAAACGAAGACCAGCTGACAAAATACCAGGAATTTATGTTGGAAATGATGCAGTTATTTTGTCAATATTGAAAGTATATTGTTATAAAGGAAATGCTGATGTGATAAGCCTACCTCTAACCCAAGCCAAACGCTATGGAGGCAGAAGTGCTTGCAGAATTCCTGAGTGTAAAATTGGTCTTCTTCCTTCTTTTCCAGCTAGGGCAATTTTGTCAAGCTGGTTAACCAGAAACTCAGTGGTTATGAGCTTAGGCACATGTCAGCATGGATGGAGCATTGTGATTCCTACACTAAGAAATAAAATGATTTCTGTGTAAACTTTTATTCCCCTCAATAAGTTTTATTATTTTTTCTATCAAATTATCCACTTCAATTCTCCACATTTTTTCTTAAATATGTTTCATATATTGATTCTACATTTTCTCTAGCGCCAAGCCATATAAAGTTTTCTCAGCAAATGTTTTATCAAAGCAGGCTTCTATCAGTAAAAAATAGAATAGCAATTTATATTTTCAAATTAATTATTTGCCACTGTAATAGGATTCTTGATAAGATTTTTTTCTAATTTAAAAAAACATAATGTTTTCATATATTTACTTTCATTAGTATATACATGCAAAAGAAGTAAAAAATTTACATAAAAAGGGTTGGTGGACTCATTTTAGTCAAAAGGACAGAGAAAAAATTACTGCAAATATAATAAATAATAGCCATTCCTTACTTTAGCATGGAAATTTGGCTCAATTTTTAATATGCCTTTTTTGTACTTGAGTTATGGAAGAGAGAATTTGCTGATGCCTCAGTGTAAGTCAAAGTAAAGAATTCATTGACATAAAAATATTTGTTATAATGTAACTTCAGGTTTATTATAATTTTTTTCTTAACTACCAAAATTGTTGATATATCAATGTTTATAATTCACTATCTTAGTCCATGAGAAGAAACATACATCTGGAGATGGGAGATAGAAAGTTTTTACCTTGGCGGAAACCTGTATGTTTAAAATTGGTGAGAGCCTTCAGATTTTAAACTCTTCCTTCAGGAAAAAGTGGCCGGAGGGGGGGGAGATGGGGGGAAGAAAAACATTGAGTTGGTAATAAAGCTTTCTTCCAAACTGCATGACCATTGTGAAGAAGTATCTGTGAAAAATCCGAGAAGGACAATATAAATTGCTTCTGGCTATCAAGGGAAAAAGAAAATTTGATGGTGCTGTAATCAAAATTTCCTCTTCTACTATGGACAGAAAATATTAGCACTCTGCCAGTTTCCTGTCTACTCCTCCTTTACACATCAAATGGGAAAAATGGATTTTGAGAATATTCAAACTTTACATTTCCTTTAATGCATGCAAATAACTTGTGCAAAATACTATAGCTTTAATTTCCATGGATCTTTCTCTCATTTTCTGTGAATGAAATTCTAATTAGAATATTTGAAATTTTGAAGTACACTCTGACAGACTACATTTATATTATATTCATTTATATTATATTCATTTATATATGAATTCCTGTAATATCTTTATATTTCCACAATGAATAAGTTTAAATTTCTGTAATATTTAGAAAGTAATAGCATCCATGTCTTAAAAAACGACAGTAAAATATGTCAAATATTATAAGATCATTTTTTATCCCCAAAAGTAGTATTTCTCCATTTTGAGTAGATGTCTGTTTTTATATATTTTATCACACTAAATCTGTTTTTTTAATGTTTATTTATTTTTGAGGGAGAGGGAGAGGGGCAGAGGGGAAGAGGACAGAGGATCTAAGCAGGTTCTGTACTGACAGCAGAGAGCCTAATGAGGGGCTCGAACTCACAACAGTGAGATCATGACTTTAGTCAAAGTCAGACGCTTAACTGACTGAGCCACCCAGGTACCCATATCACACTAAATTTAAAAGAAATCCAGAAAATTAAACTTCCAGGAGTACAGAATAAAAACATATAGAAATGTATTTTAAATTCACCTTATACCCATACTCAGACTTCTTTGTTATTGTTCCAAGTCTCCATTCTTTAAAGAGTCAGGCCATTTTTAAATCTCTAGACTGAGAAATTAAATGAGTAGGATTTTGGAATATCACATAAAGACACAACTACTTTAGTAAAGTAATTTGAAATATTGAAAAGTGCTGCCAAAATTTGTTTTTTCTATGTAACAACAGATTTTCTCCCCAATATAGAAAAGGACCACCATAAACTGCTAAGCAAGAGAAACAAATAAGTCTTTCTTATAATACTGCTGTGGACTCTTTTAGTACAGTGAAGGGTTTCAGTTAATGATTTCCCTCCTCAGTGCAGCCTGAATCCTGTCTGCTGTTCCCTTATATGATTCAACAGTACAGAAAGAAGTACTGGAAAATTAAGGAGGAAATCTACTGCCATTCTTCAACTCCTGACATATAGGGGGAAAGGGAAAATAGTGGCTTCAGCCACCAGTGAGTTTGAAAAATACACTTGGCCATGACTGAGAACTGATGTTATTGTGATAAAGAGTAAATAAAGGAGAGATAAAATGGAATTTGGTAGAAAGGATACTAGAAGATACTCGGTCACTAAAAGGAAAAGTCATTTCTCAGATTCTGAAGCCACAGCAAAAGCCTCTGACCCAGGCAAAGTAAAAAATACAATACTAATTGTAATAGTGCAATTTTTAACGGGTCATGTGGAATCTGGTCCATTCATATCTTTTATTTAGAATTTTTGCCTCAACTTTAAAATCTAAAATTTACTAATTAGAACTTTATTCACAACTTAGTTGGCTTAAAATAGATACTCTTTATAGTACCTTTAAATATTCTTAAAATGGGATTAAATATTTTACATTAAAAACCACAAAGTAAACCTTGGTAGATATAAGACATTTTGCAACACTTGATAATACAATTTTCCATTGTGTTGAATTTAAAACTTTACAAAGCATTTCAACAAATATTATTCCTGTATTCCTCATGTGGTCTTTAAGCCAAATTACCTACACTTACTATCTGTTCTTTTCCATCTTGCATTTACTTTATCAAAACATCTCTTAAGAGTGCCTATTCCATAGGAGGCGTGGTGATAGGCTCTGTTGGTATAGTTTCTGCTAGCAGGAAGATTTGCACTCTGTCTTGAAAGATAGGCAATTGCACCAAAAAATAATTCTCAATGGTAAAATAGCCCTTTCCCATCTCAATGTGGTCTCTATCAGAGAATCATATTTATTTTATCCACCTGTTTGTCCACCTCCCGCTACTGTCTCTCTCCTCCTCCTCCTCTTTCCTCTGTTTCTTCCTTTCTCTCTTCCTCCTCTTTCTCCTCTTACTCCTTTTTCTGTTTGTCTTTTCCCTTAATATACAAGCTCAATAAAATAGGGACCAAGTCTTTGTTTTCCTAATCTAATTAAAAGAATTTTTAGGATGTTACATAGAATTCGACATTGGTTTTTAGTATGCAGAGCCCAGAGTAATTAGTTGTCATTTTAACAAGTCTTGAGTTATGTACCTATCAGTGGTAATAATATAAAATGAAAGAGTCAAGTCTCTAGATTTAGACAAAAAGACATCTTTTTAAAAATATTTATTTATTTATTTATTCATTTATTTTGAGAGGAAGAGAGAGAGAGAGAGAGAGAGAGTAGGGGAGAGGCAGAGAGAGAGAGGGAGAGAGAAAATCCCAAGAAGGCTTTGCACTTTGCTGACTCTGTCAGCACAGAGTCTGACATAGGGCTTGATCTCATGAACTGTGAGATCATTATGACCTGAGCCGAAATCAGGAGTTGGAGGTTTAACTGACTGAGCCACCCAGGCGCTCCAAGACAGAAAGACATCTTAAGCTTGAATAAATACAAATCAAATCATGTGATTAGGTCATCTTTATAAGGATAAAAAAAAGGATAATCTGTTCTGTAAATTATATATATATATGTATATATATAATATCACATATATATCATATATACATATTATATATCAAATATACCATATATGATAAAATATATCATATATATATGCAAACTGTGTGTGTGTGTTTGTCTTCCTGTAAGGACCTCTGCCTTCGTGATCTATTTCCTTCACTTTGCTACCTTCTCAGAGACTCATGAAATTGTAGCACTGGTGTCCTCAGGGGATCCTACCCTTTTACATCTATCAGTACACTGTTGGGGTTCCAGTTCTCTTTCTCTCTCAAGCCTGTTTTCACTCTCACTCTATTTGTTTGGTTTTGTTTCATTTAGTGGCTAGCAATGAATTAAACAGTACATTTTGTAGCTATTTTACAGTGAAACAGACCTTGAGAATATTCAGAATATTTAGTCCCCTCTAAAAATAAGTTGAACTTCTAACTCCCAGTGCCTGTGACTGTGACCTAGTTTGGAAATAGGGTGGGCTCTATCCCAACCTGTCTGATGCCCATACAAAAGGAAAAGAGACACAATGATGCAGTCACGCATGCAGGATGCCAGATGAAGTGATGTGTCTGTAAGCCAAGGAATGTCAATGATTTCCAGTCATGCCAGGAGTTAAAAGAAGGGGATAGAACAGTTTATTCCTTCAGGACTTGAGAAAGATCATGTCCCTGTTTTTAGACTTCTAGCCTCCAGGACTGTGAGGGAATGAATTTTGTTGTTTTAAGGTAACCCATTTGTGGTCCATTTGTACAGCATCCATAGGAAACTACAACTGCTTAGCTCTAATGTCTAGCTTAACTAGGGTAGAGTGAAAACATCTAAATTGGACAATTAAGATGTCTCTGGACTTTATATATTTAACCTAAAATTCGTGGGTGTGCAAAAAAGAATTAGCAGACTTGAGACTCCTTGCTCTCCTTTACAAAGGCCTGCTTGCAAGGATGGCCCTTGTCTGGTACAGTAAAACCTTGGTTTGCAAGTATAATTCATTATGGAAACATGCTTGTAATCCAAAGCACTTGCATATCAAAGCAAATTTCAAGAACCATTGCCTCAGTTGTGATCATGTGATGTTCAGCATCACATACTATTGCAAGACCTTGCTCGTTTATCAAGTTAAAATTTATTAGAAATGTTTGCTCGTCTTGCAGAACACTCTCAGAATAAGCTACTTGTGATCCAAGGTTTTACTGCATTTGTGAAGTTAGCTCTTAGAGTGTTCCCAGGCAACATTTAACTGACAAAAGTGGCTCACTTTGCCTAGATGGGGTAAACAATATGGGTAATGGTGAACATGAGATTTATGCTGAACACCTGCTTTCCTCTGGGAATCTGGCATTTTGGCACCCGCTAGACAGAGGGTGCTTATGTGACCAGACCCCTGCAAAAACCTTGGCAACTGAATCTGTAGTGGGCTTCCATGAATATAGCTATTGTACATATGTTGCTGCATTTGTGTTGCTGGAGGAAAAGTATGCTCTATGGAACTTCTCATGGGAGGCAGGAAACATAAGGAAGCTTTCACATGGATTTCTCCAGACTTCACCTATGTCTTTTTCTTTTATGATTTGGATGTGTATCCTTAAAATATTAGTGTAATGAATCCTAGCCATGCTTACAGCTATATGGAGAATCCTTTGAATTCTTCTAGAAAATTTCTGAACATAGGGGTAATCGTGAGAATCCTAAACAAGATGAGACATAAGAAATTTTTAAATTCACCGTTCCATTTTACCTCAAGAAGAATCTATTTAATTTTCTGTCACATATAACCCAAAATATACAGTTATGTGGCTGTAAGTTTGAATGAATATTTAGGTTTTTGTTGAAACTATGAGTTGCTTTTGGTTAAATTCTATGAGTTGGCTGTGCAATATGCTTTATTATCCTTTCAATGTAATCCGAATAAAGCTTAATAAAAAGAAAGAACATATTTAACATTTGCTAATAAGAACATTTAAAAAGGTTCTTTAATATATAATTAACCAGTAATGGCAAAATTAGCATATAGTAGTAAATTATATTTTGGAGAATAAAGTTGCATTCCAAATAAAATCATATTAAAGCTCATATAAAAATACATTTCCTCTAAAGCCCCACAAATAAAAGGCAGTTAAAACTATTGCATTGATAACCTTTTAGATTGCAGTCACCCATGACCCATTTAATTCATGATCATCAGTTTTATATGTGATGCTAGCTGGGCTTTAGCAGTCTTGAATGCTTTTAGGGCACATAAATCTCCTTGGTACTTGCTGTAGTCAATACCCTTGTCAGTTTCTTTGGTCTCTTCTCCTCTCCTGTTCCAACTCCACCTTCACTCTAAACAGTGCAGACTGTGTCTACATTCCGAATACTTTGAAAATGGGTCCATTCATCCACTGTTTACTTCCAAAATCGTGATGACAGTTTTATAGCTTACTTGGCTAGCACCTAACTTTAACTATTAAGTTTATCAGATACTTTTATTAATGGAAGGAAACATTATTTTTCTCAACACCTACTGTTGGGGATGAAAAAAAAAAGGATCAGCTTCAAATTCTGAGGAAGGAATTTGAGGTGGGATATAATTAAACCATGTGTAGTGATCCTTTAGGAAAGCTATCGCACATACTATTTTTTAAGTGTGTATTAGTGAGTGAAAAAGTACCAAAGAAAATCAGGCACAGCCTTGAATAGAGGCTATACCACTAGTTATTCACTTTACAAAATTTGGAGAGCGAAAATCAATAGTGATGTTTATCTTATTTTTAATAAAAGAATATTGTAATGAGGGCATTATTCTGGGAGATTATCTCAGGCAGTCATCCGGAAAGACTGGAATTTGTAAAGCTCCTTAGGGACAGAAATTGTTTTGATTACCTTTATGTGGTATATATTTAAAGCATATTACTCCCAAAGTGGTTTCTTAAACTCATTCTTAGATATTGTTACTAATAGGCAAACAACATAATAATTTCTGTGTACAATACAGCAAAGTTGAACTGTTAAGTACTTCAAAGGATAAACTACAAATATCACTTCTGCAATTTTCTATTATAAAAGTTGTATTTAAACACGGTAGTGATGTATGCACAAATCTATATTAAATTATACATTAAAATATTTATTTTTATATAATATAAATATATTTGTGACATATGATAATTTTAAACAAACATGTTTATTTTATCTCCAAGTTAGATTTCACTTCAACTGTACCACCTGTACAGGCTATGTAATGTGATAAGATATAACAATTTTAAAAATTTGTTACCTGGGGCACTTGGGTGGCTCAGTCTATTAAGCGTCCAACTCGATTTTGTCTCACACTTTGTGAGTTTATCCTGTATGGAACTTCATGCTGAGAGCACGGAGCCTGCTTGGGATTCTCTCTCCCCCTCTCTCAAAAATAAATAAATAAAATTCAAAAAAAATGTTACCTATATTTCATCATCACCTTGACATCTTTAAATGTGTACTTCCAATTTTTATACATATATTAATAATCTGCCTGAAATCCTTGGAATGCGATTTTTTAAAGTTAGTTAACTCAGAAATGGTATTTTTGTAATATAGTAAATGGAACAGGTCTCTATTCATATGAATAATTGACTAATCACAGCATTTCATTCCACAAATATATGTGGCCAACTGAATCTGGATAATGACAATATATTAGGTTGTACATATGTTATTTGTATCAAACAACATTTTTGAGATGTCATTTGATGAATGGAGTTATATCAGGAACTTTCAATAGAACTTCAGACCTAGAAAAATCCATTGAATGGATTTTAGCTCATAGATTTAGAATCCAAAGATTCATTGCTTTTCATTGTTATTATATATTTGGAATATTTTTTGTAAGGTCACAAATTTGAGTTATGTATGTATGTATGTATGTATGTATGATGACATCTTGAATTTTATGAAGATCAATCAAACAGAAGTGGTTCTTTGGATTGAATACTTTAATCTAAATTTCCAATTTATAGATGTATGGTATGCATTTTGGAAGTGCAGCTGAGGAATATACTCAGAAAAACACAAAGGGAACAGGATATGAAATGGTTAAATGACATTTCTTTGTGACCTAAAGAATTCCTGAGTCACTGTGTAGTGACCCAAAGTGGCAGTTTGGCTAATGCAATTTTGTTTTTCAGGCAATAGAGATTAAATAAAAGAACATAGGAGAAACAAATTGCCAAATTTGTAGCTAAATATGCATATTTTAAACATTTCCAAGTGGAACAAGCATGTATTACTTTGGGCTTTTTTTTTTTTCAAGTTTACTTTTTTTTATTTTGAGAGAGAGAGTGGGAGCATGAGCAGGGGAGAGGGAGAGAGAAAGAATCACAGGCAGGCTCTATGCTGTCACCACAGAGCCTGACAGGGGGCCTGATCCTGCCAACCATGACCTGAATTGAAATCAAGAGTCAGAGGCTTAACAGGCTGAGCCACCCAGGTGCTCCTCAAATTAATTATATTTAAAAAAATTTTTTTTAATTTAATTTATTTATTCTGAGAGAGAGAGATAGAGAAGAGCAGGGGAGGGGCAGAGAGAGAGGGAGAGAGAGTCACAGGCACGCCCTGAGCTGTCAGCACAGAGCTGGATGTGGGGCTCAAACTCACGAACTGTGGGATCATGACCTAAGCTGCAACCAAGCATCAGACACTTAACCAACTGAGCCACCCAGGCGCCTCTCAAATTAATTATTTTAGAATAGAATGCCCCAGTTGTTTGGGGGAAAAAGGAAAATAGCAGATAGTTTAATATGAAAGTTCCCTGAGAAGTTGGCCCATAGTTTTAGAAAAAGCCTAAAGTAAATCCTTCTCTATTGTTTGCCCTTATATGTTAATTCTTTCCCAAACACTTTACTGTCAGAATGATCTGGCTTTGTCAGCATGCTAAAATCTGAAAAGTAAGTCTATGTACAAAAATACTGAATTATTTGCTTTTTGTGTTTGTTTTGTGTATCACTCATGTTCCAGTGAGCAGTATCAATACAGTGGAGCAAATTTATCTGGCATGAAGGCAAAAATTGAACTTCTGTTTTTATTTTTTATCTTTTGCATTCAGTTAGAATAGCAATTGCTGTGAAATAGTTATAGCTAATAAACTGAAACTCTACCTCAGAACGTTTTCTGTTCACTTATTTTGAACATGGTTTGACCTCTTCCCTGTCAACTAGGATGATTTTTTTGTTTGATAGAAAAGGAAGGGGGGAAAAGCAGACAGACTTTACTTTGGTGCCTACACTTTATCCTACTTTGAAAATTTGTAATGCAAGTAAACACGCAGGGAAGTTTGCAACGCTCAAGAGGAGGGTGTTTAATATCTGAGCAAGGGAAGTGGACAAAATTAAAGAAATTGGAATCATTTGTGAAATGGAGTCAGAAGATGTACAGAAATTCAGAGAATCAGGAATGCCTGACGTTACAGATTCCAAGAGATTTCCTTTCAGAAAGAATGAAGGGTTATGATGTAGAATGCTACATCAAGATGATGTCAGAGTGGTACTGAAACAATGGTTATCACTGAATTCTAAAAAAGGAACTTAAACAGAAAGTTTGGTATTAAAGTCATGTATTCAGTGGGTGAGCTAGAAAAGATAGAAGTATGGACTGCCATTTCAAGAAACATAGCTGTGATCAGAATGAAACTACTAAAGCATTAACTAGGTGTGGGGACAGGTTAAATATTTCTCTTTTCTTTGCTCTTAGTTAAGGAAAGCCTTAACTATGTTTATACATGAAGGATGCATAGAAATAAGACTTTCTGTTGTTCAATGTGAGTGTGAGAAGTTAACCAATAGATCGAGTTCTGTTGTAGAGGAAGGTGATGGGGTCAGAGCTTAGGTAAAAATATATTCTTGTACCCAAGGAGGAGTGATATTTATATCCGTGAAAATACAAGAATATAATATAATTATGTAAAATAGATATGGGAGGGAATTTCCAAAAAAATTAACTCTATCTGATCATATGCCTCAATATTTTTTTCAGAAAATCTATTGTCATTGATACAACTCAGTATGGTAAAGTCTGTGAGAAACCTATTTTAAAATTTATGACTTGGTGTAGTGAACACATTTAAAAGCTAAGTAGGGGCGCCTGGGTGGCGCAGTCGGTTAAGCGTCCGACTTCAGCCAGGTCACGATCTCGCGGTCCGTGAGTTCGAGCCCCGCATCAGGCTCTGGGCTGATGGCTCGGAGCCTGGAGCCTGTTTCCGATTCTATGTCTCCCTCTCTCTCTGCCCCTCCCCCGTTCATGCTCTGTCTCTCTCTGTCCCAAAAATAAATTAAAAAACGTTGAAAAAAAAATTTAAAAAAAAAAATTAAAAAAAAAAAATAAAAGCTAAGTAGTAAAGTCAAGTATACCTGGATTTGAATAGTGGCTCTGGAACCATGTGTGCTTAGATATATTTTCTTTGTTTGTAAAATTAAGATAAAATATGTAGTGTATACAGATGCTGTGAACATTAGAAATAGTCTTAGTTTGTGACCACAGTGCTCTCTCATAGTAGCAACTAAGCACATAGTTTTTATCATGATCAATTTTTAGATAAATAGAATGTATTGGTTATCATTCCTGGGTGTTTTGAGTTACACTAAATTGTTTCTAGCACTTTCCCAGTTCAATGGTATCCTGTTTCTATCCACTGTGTACTTCCTCAATTGTCTTCACTGCACAGGTAGTATCTGAATGTACTTAGAGACCAAAATTGGGAGGTGGGTGAATAGGAGAAGGCGGTCAAGAGGTAAGGATTTCCAGTCATAAAATATGTAAGTCAGAGGGATGTATAGCATGGTGACTACAGTCAATATCGTATTATATATTATGTAACTTACTATGTGACGGGGGAAACTAGACTTATTTCAATTATCATTCTGCATGTATGCAAATATCAAACCATTATATCGTATCCCCGAGACTAATATAATGCTATATGTCAATTATTCCTCAATAATAAAAAAGTAAACTTCTTAAAAAAAGAGAGAAAGAGCAAAGGAGCATTCTTCAAATCCAACCTGGAATTTCTTTTAAAAAATATTTTGTTTTGAATAATCAATCCTAGTCTGTTCCTCTCCCCCGCCACTGCTCTACATTCTTACATTGGTTCTCCACAAGAGATTCCTCAGGAATTCCCTGTCCCACCTAGACCACATCCTGTTCCCAGTTCTGTTAATAATGGTAAATTTATAAAAATAAATAACATTAAAATAAAATGAAAATAATATTATTTGCATATTAATATTTTAACTTATCAAATCCTTAATTAGATCATGTTTTAACTATTTAAATATAATGCAAGCTATTTTGAAAATGTTTCTAAATGGTTTAATTCCTTCCAAAATTAGCTATTTTCTCAAGTCAATTTGCCAGTTTCAATACTCTATAAGACATTTACTAAAAATGGTTGGTTGATATTCCCATATACTTATATGATTATATATCATACCTAACTATTCCTTAAAAAACATTTGCTTGTGTTTTCAATGTCACTCCTAATAGATAGTAAGCTATTAGTAGTCAGGGGTTGTCTTTCTATCTTTGTTTAACCCAGGTCCTAGTCAAATACCAAACAAATAATAAGCACTTAGTTAAATTTGTTGAATGAAATACTAGACTTAGTACTTTTTTAATGCTTCAATTGCATTAATTATGTTTTCCACAATGGATATTGTCTGAAGTCTTCTCTTCCATATATTCCTTTATACATATCTTATATACCAAATAAATATTAATATTCCTTTTCTTTTTTGTTGTTTTTACCTTTTCTTTTTTATCCTTTATATATCAGCTGATTTGTTTAAGTGAAGCCAAAGAGAGAAAAAGGGAGGTTTTTTTGAAAATGGAGAAAAATACATAAGGAAAAATATCAGAAATAGGGGCGAATGTGCCTGGGTGGCTCATTTGGTTGAATGTCTGATTCTTGGTTTTGGCTTAAGTCATGATCTCATGGTTCATGAGATCGAGCCCCACATGGGGCTCTGCACTGACACTACAGAGTCTGCTTGGTATTCTCTTTCTCTCTTTCTCTTCTCCTACCCCACATGCACTCTCTCAAAAATAAATAAATAAACGTTAAAAAAAAAGAATGAGGGAAGAATAGTAAGGGTACTCCTTATTACTAGCCTAATGGCTATCTAAAAATATGCGAATAGTTATTCAAATTATGCATTCTAAAATTCATCGTACATGAAATTTTGCTCATCCTAACTCATTAGACTTCATCAAAATGATAGAGGAGATCTAGAAGCTTGTACAGGAATTTAACTTCTAATTTTGTAGAATATTTTTCTTTGGAAACTCTTCTTTGGGGGATATAATAATTATCATTAGTGAGTGTGTGGGAACTGCCAAGCATCCAGGGACATGTGAGGAAAAGAGCATTAAGTTTCAGATTTTGGAACACATAAATTCTATTCAACTCCCTCTGTGAACTGGAGCAAACTTAGCCTCTTTGAATTCCTGTTTCCTATGTCCCAAAACAGAAAAATAATTGTACTTGTTGTTAAGGTCAAAGGAGATAATAGTTGTGAAAATGCTTTGGAGAAAAATTTGTGAATATGTGCCTGTATGTCTATATCTATATCTGATTTTAAAATGTGGTGGCATTAAACCCTACCTGCATTCCCACGATTACAACACAGAGATAGGAGCATTTTTAGCTGTCCTTGTATCACAAATCAGAAGGAATAAATATGGGGTTCTGTTGTTTTCCTTTTCCTCTGCTGTATAGTCCCTGTAGTGAGATAAACGGGTGCCTTTCTCTTGTTGACTAGATGCCTAGAGTTCACTAAGGACATCACCCCTCAAGTCTGGTATGTAATAAACACCCATCTTGCATTAGGACCTAAGCTTCAGTACCTTACTCTGTTTTCATTTCTCAGAGATTACTGTACTGTAACCGATGGATACACCTGCTTCTAGAGTGATTACCAGTATGGATAGCTTATTGTATTGGTTGAATTTTTATTCCCCAGGGGTGTTTTTGGACTGTCTCCCTGAGGCAGAAACTCTTATTTTCTCATGGTTTCAGAATCTAATGCTTAAAATTCTGATAATAGAGAAAAACAAAAACAAAAATTGTTGGCATATGAAAGTGTCCTTTGGCTTAAAAAAGTGATCCAATTATTGCAATTTAGAAATGGATGGAACTGCTGTGATTAGAAGCATTAGATTCAACTTTAGCAAATCTTCCACTATAAACAATCAGTGAAAATTATTAGAGGGGCTTGACAGTTAATAATAAAACCCATCTTTATAGTGAACTGATAACATAGTTTGGAGACATTAAGAAAGCCGATTCATTCTGAATAGCAATCCTGTCATCTCAATGCTAGGAAACTCCTTTTCACAGCATAAAACAACAAATTTCCCTTATCAGTACTTTGCATATAAAATCATCTTTCAAAAATCAATAATATAAAATGTACATTTTATAAATGTGAACAATGTTAATAACTATCAAATCTGAAGTGGAATAGAGATACAAGAACATGTTTGCAAATTTTTATTTTTTAATTATTTTTTTAGTTTTTATTTATTTATTTTGAGAGAGAGAGAGAGAGAGAGAGAGCCAAGGTAGGGAGGGGCAGAGAGAGAGGGAGAGAGAGATCCTGAGCAAGTTCTGTGCTGTGAAAGTGGAGCCCAACGCGGGGCTCCATCCCACAAACCTTGAGATCATAACCTGAGCTTAAATCAAGAGTCAGTCACCTAACCAACTGAGCCACCCAGGCACCCCTGTTGGTAAATTTTTAAAAGGGAGTGGGATGTTAACAATTTTGGCAATGTCAACGGCTATCCTGGGTGGCAAGACACATTTCCATATGGACTGTACCGTTTAAGACATCAACAAGGTTTTGGTCTCCCAAAACAATCATTGTTTCGGTAACCACAGGCATTTATAATATCAAGCAGTTTTTTTTATTATGGTATATAATTTAACTTTAAATTACTTTCTTTATCTTTTCTACAATTAAGCATTCTGAATATATGGTCCATGTATTATTATGAATAGAATGACAATGTTTGCGTTATCTTAAACTTGCATCTACTTAAACTTACATCTCACTGAAGTGATATACAAATATCATCAGGATTTAACTTTATAACCTTTAGAGCATAATATAAAATCTATCTTTCTAGTCCAAAAGGCCATAAATCAGTACATTTCTTAACTGTGGTGTTTTATTGTTGTTTAGAGTTTTTCTTGTTTTGCAATATTTCAAAATATGTTTATATTCTCAGAGACTTAATTGCCTGCAACACAATCTGTACAAGTCCTTAGAGGTAATTTTTGGAAGAAAATCTTAAAGGAATTGCTGCCAGTAAGAAGAAAAATTTTCCATCCAGAGAAAAACACCAAGGCTAATCTATTTTCTTTACATATCCAATAACATTTTATGGGACAGCTTTGTGAAAGCAGATATTGTCTGATTTTTTTTTTTTAACAGCCACTGGGATAGACAGAATGTCCTTACTGAAATGTAAATTTATAATTGGAATTTCAAGTGCTGTGATTATAATAACTTTTTATTTAATAGTTTCTGAACAGAGAACGGATATTCATTAGTGATGTGTTTATGAAATCTTTTTGAACTTAATGTATTAGGTATTTTGAAGACATTTTGCAGTTCTGGTTTCGGTTGCACAGAAGTTGTGATATCCAACCGTCAATAAATACTCTCTGGTAGCTCCACAGAGACAAAGGATAAACTCATTTTGTCACTTTCTTAGTTAGCATGGCTACAGGCTGTTTAGCAATAGACTGGGAAAAGAGATAAGTGTACTGTCACACATGATAAAAATTAGGCAGAACTACACTAAGTGTTAAGATATTTAGGTCATGCCATTCAAAGCTTAGGTCAAAGAAGAGAGAAGTCTTGAAATTTTTGTCTTGAATTGTGTTACTGGAGGGTTTTTCTTTTTAATATCGAAATACTAAACTGAAGTTGTTGGAAGCTGCCTGCTCAGAAGATGCTTCAACAACAGGGACCATACCAATTTTCCTTTCTTCCCCTTTGAGTGAGACACACACACAAACATAATAAACAACTTTTTTTTGTAATGTTTATTTGTGAGAGAGAGAGAGACAGAGACAGAGACAGAGACAGAGACAGAGCGTGAGTGGGGGAGGGACAGAGAGAGGAGACACAGAATCCAAAGCAGCCTCCAGGCTCTGAGTTGTCAACACAGAACCTGACACAGGGCTTGTACTCAAGAACCCTGTGATCGTGACCTGAGTTGAAGTTGGACGCTCGACCAACTGAGCCACCGAGGTGCTCCAGGACTAAACAATTTTTTATTTAGTGTGTACATATATATCATATATAGATATATATACGTACACATACTATATGATATGTATATACAGTATATATTGCATACTACATAAAAATTACATATATACTGTATATTTAAAATAATATACCTATATACTAAATAAAAAGTTGTTTAGTACATATATACACACACTATATACTGTATATACTATTTATTAGTATAGTGTGCACACTATATTATTTATAGTATGTAAATATAAATTTGAATAGATAATCATACCCACATCTTTTTAAATGCTTGACACTTGACAAAACATTATTTGATCTCTTACCTAACTGGTTGCCCTTGAATAATATGTCTACCTTCCTTTGACTTTCAGAACCTAACTGTGTCATTATGACAGTAACCTGTGTTAAGCATCCGGTATTTGGAATGCACTGTATTAAGTGCCTTGCATGCAAAATTTACTGAATCCTCAAAACGTAAGGCAAGAGAGGTATTATTAGTATTTCAAAATTTTAGAAAAAAGCAAACTGGTATTCCAAAATTTTAAAGAAATTTAGCAACTTTATTTAGCTAGGAATTGGAGCCAATATTCAAACTTGGGTAGTAATGTCCACAAAGAATATCTTCTTTCTATTGCACTATGTTTTAATAGAAATTCTCAGAGTGCAAAGATGAAAAGTTGAGTCAGATTTATAGTTTGGCTCAGTAATTCCTATATTTTTTGTGCAGGCATTTAATGTTTGCTTATCTTCATAGAATCTTAGTTTCTTCACATATAACACAAGTATTATTCATTTACTTTGCCTGGAGCTTGATTAATAATTATTGAAGAGTAATTAAAGGGACTTTTAATCCAGACTGTGAATTTTTGAAAACTATTACAGAATTTCATATTAAGATTATGCTCATGTAAACATTTGTTTAAATGGATTCTATGGTGAATTATTATTCATACAATGAAAGAATAGGGAAAAAAGAGTCATTAATGAACACAGAGAAAATCATTCAAACTCTGCTTTTTATATAAATCATGAAGAAAATTGCCAAATGCCTGTATTGTCAACTTCACCGAAATTCTGTTTATTTAATTAATTAATTTATTTATTTACTTACTTACTTATTATTCTTCTGTAACAGGATAGAAATAGATTTAAAAGGGAAAACAATTGCAATAGTACAGTCTTTGGTATTTGAAATAGTCTTTCATATAAATCATGCAGTGGGTCCTAAATTCCCATTTTCTTTTGCAGTAATTTCTTACTAGCCTGTTTCAATGATTGAAGTCTTGTGATTTGAAGGCAGATATCAGAATAATAGTGAAAGTTATTGAATTTATATCATTTGTGTCTTTCTTCCAAGTAAGAAGACATGGAAGTAAGATGGTTCTTAGGACTTGTTTATTCAAACTGGTTCGATACCTGCACATGATGACTAGCTATCAGTCATCTGTACATATGGATATTTATTTTTATTTAATGTAACATCATGCTGTTTAGTTAGGCTAATTTTTTTTATTTTTTACTGTAATATAATGTTTTTCACTTTAGATACATTTATCCATTATTTCATTAATACATAGTTCATGATTAAATATATATGTGTATGTGTATATATACATACGTATATATATACACTGCATTGATTATGAAAAGATCCACATTTCCATAGATAGAAAGAAAACTATCTAAAAATTTTTCACCACTGGATAATGACATGCTTTGTTTAAGTAGGAGATTAAGTCACTTAAAACTTAAAATGTTATATTTTCTATCTTAAGAGCCTTCAAATCACAAGACTTCAATCATTGAAACAGGCTAATAAGAAATTACTGCAAAAGAAAATGGGAATTTAGGACCCACTGCATGATTTATTTGAAAGACTATTTCAAATACCAAAGACTGTACCATTGCAATTGTTTTCCCTTTTAAATCACACACACACACACACACACACACACACACACACACACATGAACTTGACTATTACTCAGCCATGCAAAGAATGAACTCTTGCCATTAGAAATGACATTGGCTGTAGAGGTACTGGTTTCTAGATAGGGCACAGTTCTAATGGAAGACCCAAGAAACTGCTGTTGAAATTTAAGCTATGACTTTCGTTCAGCTCATGCTCCTCATGCCAAGGCACACAAAGAGTAAGGGAATAGTACTATACTAATCTGCTTAATTAATTGATCTATTCAGAGGAGGTGGGTCTGCTTCTATACATTGAGGACAGGAAAGAATATCTTTAGTGCTTAGTGATCCATAATGTGCCTGTCCACACCCCATTTAAATACTATTATGGACAAGTATCGTAGTAATGTCCTGAGAAGTGGATGATAGGCTGAAGGACTGGTTTAACCTGGGCAAATCATGTAGAGCAGTGGAAAGGTTAACTAAATGTGGAGATAATGATAAGTATCAGTTATAGCCTGGATATAAACTATGGCTGTGGTCTTTCTCTTTTAAAATTATCCAGGGAAAAAGTCTATTCAGAATCTTGGAAGAATGGTTGTCCACTCAGATAAATTTATAAGTAGATCTGACTGATATAGGAGATGGACTATGCTATATAACAAGGCACTCTGTCTAGATCCTCGGTTCATAGCCAACACGTCCAACCCCCATCCTTTGGGAATATTATAACTACTTCTCTCAGTAGAAACTGCCCCAGTCATAGAGAACTGCTTCGAGAAGTCATACCCTCTGTTAGGGAGGGGCCTGTGGCATGACTGGTGCAAAAATGAATTGGAGGCAAGTGTAACTGACCATCTGGGATCTAGCACTCTATATATAGGATTGACTGAAGCTTCAGCTGCCATGTCATTGAGAGTCAAATTCTCTCTTTTCCCGGTCTTGCCCTTCTTACTTCCTTATAGGACTGTATTTCAGGAGCACTCTTTAATAAATATTCTCTATGCAACTGTCTCCTTAGAGTCAATTTCTAGGGAATTCATCATAAGACAATATGCTTGAAAAATTCTGTCATATCCAATCTGCCTGCTGTCATTCTTTAAAAAACAAATAAGGCACTATTTTCTCTATCTAGCTTCACATCCAAAGTCACGTGAAGATGCCTGTTCTGAAATTCATGTGCTGTTCTCATCTATGTCTACATACCTTCTGGTGGCTCTTCTGAACTTGCCGTGTCTTCATTTGTTTGTAAATGTGTCTCTTTTATTGAAAATATTAGCCCTTTAAAATGTAGGATAGTTTCCCTTAAAAATTGTCGCATGTCTGTCCAGTCCTTAGTATATAGTTAAAGATGTTTCCTAATTGAAAAAAGAATTAGCTAAAATAGCTACTATTTACCAGGAAAAGGCCAGTAGCTTTAATGAACTCTAACTTAAAAGATTCAGGAAGAAAACATGAAAGATTTAGGACAGCTCAATTTAGCATTATTTATTACTCAGTAATGAAAATATATTTGTCCTTTTGA
The DNA here is from genome assembly GCF_028018385.1 of Neofelis nebulosa. Lineage (NCBI taxonomy): Eukaryota > Metazoa > Chordata > Mammalia > Carnivora > Felidae > Neofelis > Neofelis nebulosa. Next base: position 31,505,864 of record NC_080795.1, read on the forward strand.
AGTTAAGTTATAAAAAAAGAAAAGATCTATATAGGTGGAGGATAGAAAAGTATATAGGGATATATATATCTAAGCACATATATAAATCTATATGTATTTCCAGCTTTTCTTAAGTAAGGTTGTCAAGGTGTATTTCAATGTTTTAATGAATTGTAAATTCCTAGCACATGGGCCCTTCATATTCTTTTGGAACGACAAATATGTATTTCATTGCCTTACTAGTATATTATTTTAAATTATCCACAGAGTCTATTAGCATAAATAATTGAGTCTTCACGAGATGTATAATGAGAAATATGGATGGCATGAGTCCAAAATCATACTAGAGTCAGTGTCTCTTTCCTTTATTAGTTATTGAAAGCTCTTTCTTGGGCTTATCTGTTGCTTGCCAGCTCACTTTGCCTTTTATCAATACAGAACTTCAGTACCTTTCACCAATCAATTCTTTTAGTCTTTGATTCATTTGTTCAACATTCATCTTCAGTCACTTACTACAACTTCAGAAATGTTATAGATATTGGGACTATAGTTTTAAAAAGATATAGTCTCTCAACTTAGGAACTGAAAACAAGCAAAAATGTTACGAATATGAGGGAAATAGGGTAATAACATAGAAGCAGATTTATGCAAAACTTTTGCTATAGCATTACTAATTATAGATGTATGTGGCTATAGATGTACAAAGAAGATGGTGTTATTATTACAGGATGAATGATGTAATTATAACTGTGTACTTCATCTTCTTCTATGACTTTATACTTGAGTAAAAGCTATATTTCATATGAGTACTAACTGAGGATTTAATATTTAAGCCTTTAATGATTGCCTAATTATTTTATGGGCAATAGGGTCTTTCAGCTTTTTGCAACGGAAGCTGGTAAGAATTCCATATTTTAAATGTTTTTTTATTGGCTATCTTCCAATACAGACTCTAAGTTGTCATGATACAATTGCTTAACACATAATACATTTTAATTAGTGAATTAATAATAAAAAATATGTTTATGAAAGGTGAAAACAGTGCTTCAGACAAAATGGATTTATGAATCGTCCTGACTCTCTCAGACTCAAGGAATATTTATCTTGTCCTGATGGCTTGGAATTCTAATGGAATAGAATAAAAAGAATTTTTGGGGCACCTGGGTGGCTCAGTCGGTTGGGTGTCCGACTTTGGCTCAGGTCATGATCTCGTGGTTCATGAGTTCAAGCCCCACGATGGGCTCTGTGCTGACAGCTCAGCCTGGAGACTGCTTCAGATTCTGTGTCTCCCTCTCTCTCCGCCCTACCCCTGCTTGTGCTCTGTCTCTCTCTGTCTTTCAAAAATGAATAAACATTAAAAAAATTTTAAATAATAATAAAAAGAATTTTTGGTACTTGGTATATACATACCATTTCTTCCCTAATTTTTTTGAGAACATATGGAGTCTAATTTAATGTATAAAGTCCATTCAATAGCATTGTCACTAATTTACATTTTATAAAGTATTACACGTTAATAAATTTATGTTAAAATTTTTCTTTTAAAAAAAATTTATTTATTTATTTTGAGAGAGTGAGACAGATCGAGCAGGGGAGGGGCAGAGAGAGAGTGAGACAGACAATCCCAAGTGGGCTCTGCGCTGTCAGCACAGAGCCCAATGAAGACTTGAGCTCACGAACCATGAGATCATGACCTGAGTCGAAATCAAGAGTGGGATACTTAACTGACTGAGACACCCTGGTGCCCATATGTTAAAGAATTTCTATATATACTTATTAGAAGTATATATCCATAATGTAAATTTTTGCAATGAGAATATTTTCTGTTATTCAAGTATTTTACAGATACAAATATTTTACAGCAACTTGACTTTCATTCTTAACATATTTATATACTTGAATTTAATTGTTTTCTTATGAAATATTTCAACACTGAATTACACACCTGCTGTGTGCACCCTCTCAATGTTGCCTGCCTCTGCTTCTTGACAGGATAACCTGATTTACTTTTTCTGAATTTTCCTCTTTCTTTCTCAGAAATATTCCTAATATTAGTTTATTGTTTTTTCATGGGCAAGTGTAGCAGACACTGTTGGCTTACCAGCTATTCCTCTCTTCTCTGATTTTTGAACAATAGGATTTTCTAGCCTTCTCTGTAGTTGGAGGTGACTGTAGAACAGTTCTGAACAACCAGATGTAAATTGGAATTGCTTGATGTGGTGGTTCCCCAGAAAGCTCTTCAAAAGAAGGCAGAGTCAAGCAAGGGTTTGTGGTAAAGCCAATTATTTCACTGGCTTGCGAGAACATATTTTGCCCATCTCTTCACAGTTCCACATTTAGTGGCATCATGCTGGTGGTTTGAGTTTAACCATCATGGGACTTATACCACAGAAATTAGCAAATGCTACAAATCAGGACTTTCCTTAGCCTTCCCCCATCCCACTCCCTAGAAATAGGTCACTAAAATACCACTGGGGCAGACTCTTGCCAATCGCCTCTTACTTTTATTCTTTCTTCCTAAACTCAACAAGTGATGTAAGTGGTAAAGTGATAACCACGTACGGGTATCTCAGGCACAGTGGAACTGCCGTATTCATCTTGGGTTGCTTACTTCCAAGCTTTTTGTTAGGTGACAGAATTTAAATTCTTATTTTAGGTAAGCCACTGTCAATATGCATTTTGCTGCAATTGGATTCAGTTCTAACAAATAGTGATATTTTTGGCAGATGATCTGATGATCTATGTTTCTTATAGAATAACAAATCAATTATCACTATGGTTTTATAGAGAATTGTTGTCTGACACATATGTTAGGGAGCAAAAGGCACATCAGATGAGAATTGGTGAGTTTTGATTGGTAGAACTCACTTGGGCAACAGTTGGAATGACCTACATTTTCTCTGGTGATACTTGTTTATAAGAATGCAGATTTCACATGGAAATTTACTGAGCATTTGAGGATGTAGGGGTCACCTAAAATACATTATGGCCCAAACAACTCATAATAGAAATATTGAATGAAGTTGATATTCTATCATACAGTGACATCTGACTCTCATTTCTTGGTACAGCTGCTCCCAACTTTGCACAAAAATTTACAAGAAGCTATATAATAAATAAACAGCCACAACTATGTAAAGCACATCATCCCAAGTTTTGACTGAGAGTCAACACACTGCAGAAATGTGGCTGTAATTTCCATTTTTCCAAGTAACAATGGATGTGGAATGTGAAGCAAATCAGTAGCTTATGCAGGGCATACTACTAAAAACAGAACAAAGTAATTCATCTAAAAGACATATAAAGAACCTACATCCTTCTTGTATTATATGGTTTAGAAATGCCACTTTGTGCTATTCCAAAAACTCTACAGGAAAAATAATAAGATAATGAATTATAATTTAGAAAACAGTAGCTATTTAGTAATTTGACTAATGCAACAATATCCCAAGTTTGGTTTAGGAAAACTTTGTACAATACATAAATGAACTATGTCATTTGGTTTCTAAATACCACATTGTATATGCGTATGTCTCTTCACCACCTTGTTATACTTTTGTTTCTATACAATATTTAGTGTTTCCTTTGTATCTATCCTGCCTCGTTAAAATTTTACATTTTTATTTCCTTTCAGAAAATTATACTAGAAGCATATAGAATAAAAGATGCTTTCAGGGAATTATAGTAATCACAAAAAGTTGATTCTTCTAAAACACATATTGTCCTTCTCAAGTAGTTCTGATTATCGCCTCTGAAATAGGGAAATATTTTCTTTTGGACTCTGAGAAAGCAGCACCAAATATATAAGATTGGGGATATATTTTGCTAGGAAAATAAACTATTAAAAGGCAAAAATCAATCAATTTATGCGTATTGTATATTTTTCATTTATGTATTTCCCAATAGTTTGATTATATGATCATTAAAATTTTACAAGCCTAAGATGTGTAAGAATACCTTCAAAACCTTATTAGGAACGCATATTCTCATCCTCTTACCAAAGCACTACTGACTCAGTTGATCTGATGTTGGTATGGACCAGCAGTGTTAAATTTTCCACAGCATCTCATGTGTGTCTGCTGTGAGTGAGCCTCAACCCATGAATCTCAAAAGATTAAATTAAAGGGATAATTTATACTCTAAAATTAAGAAAGTATTGTTCAATTCCTACCTGTTTTGGGTCAGGGAAGTCTATGCTTTTTTTTTTACAGCATCAATATGTATGACATAAAAGCAGTTCCAAGATAAAAGAAACTCACGTATCTGAATCCTGAGGGAAAATGAGAAAATTTGAAAACCCTTCTCAGTAGATTTTGATATGGCCCCCAAAGTGTTTAGGATGAGGATGGGTTTGGATGTGGAAGGATGTAGGTTCATGACACCTGGTTCAGCAAGATACTGACATTAACAAAAAGTCTAGGGGCGCCTGGGTGGCGTAGTCGGTTAAGCATCCGACTTCAGCCAGGTCACGATCTCGCGGTCCATGAGTTCGAGCCCCGCGTCAGGCTCTGGGCTGATGGCTCGGAGCCTGGAGCCTGTTTCCGATTCTGTGTCTCCCTCTCTCTCTCTCTGCCCCTCCCCCGTTCATGCTCTGTCTCTCTCTGTCCCAAAAATAAATAAAAAACGTTGAAAAAAAAATTAAAAAAAAAAAAAAGTCTATTACCCTGCTCACTGCCATAACAAAATACCACAGAAAGGGTAGCAACATAAATTTATTTCTTACAATTCCAGAGGCTGGGAAGTCCAAGATCAAGGTGCCAGGAAGGTAGGTTTTATGCTGAGGCCTCTTCTCTTGGCTTGTGGGCAGCTGCAGTCTTGATGAATGCTCATATCACCTCTCCTTTGTGCAAGAGAGCAAAAGGAAGCTCTCTGACATCTCTTCTTACAAGTACACTAATCCTATGTGATCAAGGACCCTACCTTTATGACCTCATTGAACCTTAATTACTTCCTTAAAGGCTTCATGTCCAAGTGTAACTGTATTGGCTGTCTGGGTTCAGCGTATGAATTTGGAAGGAACAGAAAAATGCAGTTCATAACAGGTATGCATTTGTTAGATTTCCTGAACATTGATCTCAATAACGATATTGTCCAAATATTACAGGTTAAAAGCCAAAATCAGAAAATTATTTCAAACTCTAAAATTGTTTTTTTATTTCTTATATAACTCCAAAATAGTTAGTATCTTTTTTAAATCCACACAAGTAAATTGGAAAAGACAAAGAATACAGAAGAATAAATGCAAAATATACCTTAAAAAGAGTTTGTTTATAGTGTAAATGAGGGAAAAAGGTAGAAAAAGTCACAATTCTATTTATGTAAAGTAAGTTACATATACAATTATAAGGATAAAAAATACTTGTAATTTCTAAGTATGTCAACAAATAAAAAGAAACATACCCAAACACTATAATAGTGCTTTGTGAGGAGGACTAGGAATAAGAGTGGGGAATAGTGCTAAAAAAGAATGAAAATAAAATTTAAAATGATAGAGACAGCAATTGGACTCATAATAATATTATGTACCATCATCTAGGTATATGATTAATCTGATTAACTCACCTGTATGTGAGAACCATTTAAAAAAAAGAAAAAAGAGAGGAATACATGAACAAATAATTAACAAAACCAACAGCTAAAAAACTTGTGAAAATGTTTCCTTATTTCTTTAAAAGGTGAGATTCAGTTGTCTATAGAATTGGAAAATTTAGTTAATCCTGGAAAGCGTATGTTCAATTTGAAATTATATATGGCAAAGGAACTTAATTGTTGTAAGCTTTCTAAAATTATTTTTGCCATATGGATCAATTCTTAATAAACTTAACTATCAATAGTTCCCATTCTGAACATATGACCTAAGAAAACAGAAATCTTGACCAAAAGAAGTGTAAAATTTTCCACCTTAAAAATAAAAAATAATATAAACATCACAATAACAACAATTATTTAATTAGGTATGATTATATATATATGCTTATACATAAGTGAATTGAATGGCAGCCAAGATATGAGGGACATGTGGGAGGAATGAGGATTATTTTGTAATTACAACATAATAACACTATTCAAGAAATGGTATAGTGTTATTTGAAAGTGGAATTTGATTAACTGTAAATGTGTATTGCAAACTCTAAAGCAACTACCAAAAAAAAGGTAAAAAAGATGTATAATCAATATACTAGGAATGGGGAGAGACATGGAATCACAAAATGCTTAATTAAAACCACAAAAGACAGAGGTGCCTGGATGGCTCAGTTGGTTGAGCAAATGACTTTTGATTTCAGCTCAGGTTATGATCCCAGGGTGGTGGGATCAAACCCTGAGTCAGGCTCCATGCTCAGCTTAAGATTATCTCATCCCTCTGACCCTCCCCCACTCACGCTCTCTCTCTTTCTCTCTCTCTCTCTGTCTCTCTAATAAAGAAAATAAATTAAATTAAATTAAAAATAACCACAAAAGCATAATAAAGAGTGGAATACAAAAATAGGAACAAAGAAGAGGGTAAACAAATAGAAATAGGATGATAATAAATATCCAGTAATATCCAGTAATAAATAAATATCCAGTAATCATAAATATCCAGTAATAAATAGGATAGATATTAATCCAACTGTATCAATAATCACTTTGAACATCAGTGGTCTAAATGTACCAATTAAATGACATAGATGTAGTCACAGTGACTTACAGACATAGAGTGAATCAAAAGAAAGACCCAACTAAATGTCTATAAGAAACCCACTTTAAATATAAGAAATGTATGCATTAAAAGCAAAGGGGTAGAGAAAAATATACCATGCTAACACTAATAAAAAACAAAACAAAAACAAAAACAAAAGTAGTAGGGGCTCCAGGGTGGCTCAGTGGGTTAAGCATCCAACTTTGGCTCGGGTCATTTTCTCATGGTTCATGAGTTCAAGCCCTCTTTGGGCTCTGTGTTGACAGCTCAGAGCCTGAAGCCTGCTTTAGATTCTGTGTCTCCCTATCTTTCTGCTCCTTTCCCACTCGCACTCTGTCTCTCCCTCTCTCTCTCAAAAAAAACATTAAAGCTTTAAAAAAAAAAAAACAAGAGTAGTTTTATTAATTTCAGACAGAATAGACTTCAAAGAAAGGAAAAGTATCAGGGGTTAAGAAGGGCATTACATAATGATAAAGGGGTCAATTCCCCAAGAAGACATAACAATCCTTAACATGTATGTTACTGACAACAGATCTTCAAACTATGTGAGACAAAAACTGATAAAGCTACAAGAAATAGATGAATGTACTATCTATCATAGTTGGAACCTTCAACACCCTTTTCTTAGAAATGGACAGATCCAGCAGAAAAAAATCAGTAAGGATGGAGTTGAACTCAACAACACCATCAATTGACCGGGTATAAAGTACATCTATAGACTACTTCTCTGAACAACATCACAGTGCACATTCTTCTTCTCAGGCTCACCATGGAACATTCACCAAAATAGACTACATTCTGAGCCACAAAATATACCTTAACAAATTTAAAAGAATAGATGTTAAACAGTGACTGCTCTCAGACCACAGTGGAATTAAACTAGGCCTCAATAGCAGAAAGGTAACTGGAAAGTCCCAAAATATGTGGAGATTAAATAATGCACTTCTAAATAAAACATGGGTCAGAGAAGAAATCTCAAGGGTAATTAAAAATACTTTTAAGTAAATGAAAATGAAAATATCAATTGTCACAAATGAATTGCTCTAGTGAGGGAGAATGGGTAATGGGGGAGAGTTATGCATGTGTGGTGATGGGGTATTTGGGAAATCTCTTTACTTTCCCCTCCATTTTTGCCATGAACCTTATTAAACTGCCCTAAAAAAATAAAGTCTTTTTTTTCCTTTTTACATTTATTTTTTATTTGAATCCTAGTTAACATATAGTGTAATAATGATTTCAGAAATAGAATTTAGTGATTCATACCTTACATATAACACCCAGTGCTCATCCCAACAAGAGCCCTCCTTAATGCACATGACCCAATTAGCCCATCCCCACACCCAACACCCCACCAGCAACCCTCAGTTTATTCTCAAAAATTAAAGTCTTAATAAAATATTTCTATGGAATGCTCTAGGAAGACCAAAAAATCAAAATTAAGTTCTTTTTTTTAACTTTTTAAAAATGTTTATTTATTTTTGAGAGAGACAGAGACAGAATGTGAGTGGGTTAGGGGCAGAGAGAGAGGGAGACACAGAATCTGAAGCAGGCTCCAGGCTCCAAGCTAATAGCACAGAGCCTGATGTGGGGCTCAAACTCACAAGCTGTGAGATCATGACCTGAGCTGAAGTTGGATGCTCAACCGACTGGGCGACCCAGGTGCCCCTGAAGATTTTTTTTAATGTTTATTTTTGAGATAGAAAGAGACAGTATGAGCAGGCAAGAGGTAGAGAGAGGAGACACAGAATCCAAAGTAGGGTCCAGGCTCCAAGCTGTTAGCACAGAGCCCAACATGGGGCTTGAACTTATGAACTGTGAGATCACGACCCAAAGTCGGACACTTAACCGACTGAGCCACCCAGGCACCCCTCAAAATTAAGTTCTAATAAAGGAAATTTGTTTCATGAAACATACTTTCTGAGAAGGAAATGTAAAGGAAAAAGTGGCCTGGCAACATATTAGAGAACATTTTGGCTATGGGTTGCCACAAAAGTTAAACTTTCTTTTCAGTACTAAATCAGGCTCTGTGCAACATAGGTGGTAATACATAGTGATTTAACACAGGGTACCAGATCATCTTAGGATGTTTTATGTTTTGCATGACTCCGGGAAGGTAATTAACAGTGTGAGATCCTCAAGTTCCTTAGACGTATGTAAATTTGTGGCAGAAATACTTAACCTAACATAGGTTGTGAGGCTTCAAGGAGATGACACGAGGAACTGGCACCGAGATTGCCATATGGTAGGCTTTCAAAAAATAACACGTATTTTTGCTATATTCTCTCCTGTAATAATTTGATACAGCATATTGTTAGGACTTCTTAGTGGCTGATCTTACAAATTTCTTTTGAGGTTAAACAGGTAAAGTCTCACTTAGATGTCTTGTCACCTTTCATTTCACTAATTGCCAGGAAACAATCATGGCAAAAGGGGTTAAATATATTCTTTATATATATTATTAAAAAGTTATTAAAAATAAATTATTTATAAACCTGGATATAAAGCGTATTTCACAACACTTGGAATGCAACATTAATATTCTTGCTGCATAAGTATTCTCTATCTTGCTCTTTGCAGTTCCTTAGAAAAATCAGATAGCTAAAGTGGTACTAGAAATAGATTGCCAATACATAAAAGGTTTCTTTTCACTTTAATTGCTGCATGACATTTCGGTTTACAGGTAATATGTATCTTTAATCTGAATTGCACAGCGTTTAACTTGCTATACTTAAATGCTCCAAAAATGAATGACCTTACATTTACCAAAATCTAAACTGGGTAGTGAAGCCCAAAGCTGAAGCATTCATCTTGATAATAGCCAAGAAGTCAATTGAATTTCTTTTCCGAAGAAGAACTGAGTCACTTTGAGCTATTTTCAGTAAATTTTATGTTTGTTCACTCAAGTCAGGGTCTCAAAGAGAATTGTTTACATATTGTAAACACTCAGCCAAAGCACATTTAGTTGAAAGAATATAAGAATTTCTCCATATTTTTATGTGGTTTAATGATCTTTAAAGGCAAAAAAAATTAAGTTTTTATTTAAATTCCAATTAGTTAACACACAGTGTAATATTAGTTTCAGGTGTACAATACAGTGATTCAACACTTCTGTACTACACCCGGTGCTCATGATAACAAGTGCACGCCTTAATCCCCATCATAAGGCAAATACTTTTATTCTTAAAAGTTTCCTGCATATATGATGAGTCTACATACATCAAAATAAAAAGGTGTTTTCATTTTGTTGTTTTGTTTATAGATTTAGAGTTGATTGATACTTAGAGTTTGCTATGTTTTCTTCAGTCCCTTCTATAAATTTGACAATACCTATTTTTAAATGACTGATGTGATACTTTATTGGTTTTATTCAAAGAGTAACTTTGCAGTGAGATATAGTAAGTATCAAATGTAAAGTTTACTAAAAGAGGCTGTAAAAAACTATAATCATGAACCAGGTGTAACAGACTCAAATAAGCAGCAGTGTCCTCACTGGTGCCATTTGTAAGGTTTAAATTACTGAACAGCAGCGAATCATTCTTCTTCGTTCCTTTCAGCAGTATGAAGTTAGCAAGCACTTTTAGGCCTCGGTAATGAAGGGGTAGGAAGAACACACTATCAACTTGTTGGCACCTGCGTGCTGTTTAATGCAGCACACGGCCATTTTGCAGCCACTTCCATTGGTGACAATCTATGATTTGGCATGCATTTGATTCTTCAGGGTGTATATTCAATATCAATATGGTGAAAATGTAAGCCATTCACACAACAGTGAAGAATGGTAGAGATTTATAATGTTTTTTCAAAGTGTTTATTTATTTATTTTCAAAGAGAGTGAGTGGCGGAGGGGCAGAGAGAGAGGGAGACAGAATCCCAAACAGGCTCCACATTGTCAGTGCAGAGTCCAATGTGGAACTCAAACCAAGGAACCGTGAGATCATGACCTGAGCCGAAATCAAGAGTCAGATACTTAACTGACTGAGCCACCCAGGCGCCCTAAGAATTAAATGTTTTGAGCAACTACATGTGATACTCTCTTAAATCTCAAAGCTAAATATTATCTTGATTTTACCGATTAGGAAATGTAGGTTTAGAAAATTCAAAGCAATCAAAAAACTATTTGTTTCTTGGGTTGACGTTTGAATTTACAATTTCCTAATTCCACAAAAACATACTATATACATAGGTTCAATCACAGATAAATTCAAACAGGGCAAATTTTTATTTTCTAAGTTGCCCCATTTCCCGTTATAATGTTGACCTGGGAAAGTTATGCATTCATTTATTTGTTATTCATTGCATTTATTTATGAAAATAAAGAGTGAGGCTTTAATAAATGTCATTTCTAAGATGCAAGGACTTCCATGGAACACGTAGTTTGCTGTCATATCCAGGTTCCTACTAGTAGGCAGGAAGAAGTTAGAGTCAGGGGGTCTTGTCTGTTTTCTAAAGGATCCTGCAGTGTAGGGATACACATCACTTCTTTTCATTTCCATTAAGGATGGCATGGTCAATGGGAACTCATTTTGCTCTGGGATCAGGAAAAGACAATTTCCAGCTAGGAACTCTAAATTACAGTTTAAGTGTATTAGTATGGAAAAAGGAGAAAGTAGATCTTAGTGCACAGGCTCCCTGTCTGCCACAGCCACTCTAATCCACACAAACCAAACTGTTGAGGATCCTGGAGAAGACATGGCTTCTGGTCAACCCTCAAGCTGGACCTGGCCAATGGAGGCTCCTCACCACCCATCCTCCTTGAAAGGTACATTCTGTCAGCTCCCATGGTGGGAGCTGTTTTCAAGGGAGCCATTTTCAAAGACTCGGGCTTGAGAGAGCAATGTGGTGTTGAGAGTATCTGGACAGTATATATGACTGAACCCAGCTAAAGACTCTGTGTAAACTTTTATGATATTGGCAGGTGGGTGAGATCTACTTGTCTTGATGCTGCCCCAAACCAGCCTTGTATATAAGTTACCTTTGTTTTTAAAACTGCCATCCACGGTCTGAAATCTGCCTCTCTCTGCAGTCTCTCTCTGCCCTCTGTGTATTTCAAACTAACACTACCCCTTCCTGGGAAATTATCTTCAGGTTATTATTTATCTTAAACTTTTTTCTTAATCTAGTGTACTCCGTTTTGATATGGCTTTTCTGTGGAATGACAGAGTAACAACCAGGATTCTACCCAGAAGTCCTGCTGTATCCTTTGAGTTAGTTCAAACAGCAACAACTCATGGTGCTCTGAAGTGAGTGTAGTTATTTTTTTTTCATTTTTTTAATGTTTATTTATTTTTGAGACAGAGAGAGACAGAGCATGAACGGGGGAGGGGCAGAGAGAGAGGGAGACACAGAATCGGAAACAGGCTCCAGGCTCTGAGCCGTCAGCCCGGAGCCTGACGCGGGGCTCGAACTCACGGACCGCGAGATCGTGACCTGAGCCGAAGTCGGACGCTTAACCGACTGAGCCACCCAGACGCCCCGTGAGTGTAGTTATTAATATGAACCCAAGAACAAAGTAAGAATTAAGTCTATTTCACAGAACTGCCGAAAATTCAGGGGGAATTTTCAAGTTTCATACGATGGAGACATATTAGTTATATGTAGTTTAGTGTGGGATTGAATGTAGAAAAAATGACACAGCATGAGTAAAGTGATCTTAAGTGTTCACTTTGCTGACACCTGTCTATCTATGTCTGCCTATCTGTCATCTGTCATCTTTCATCATCATCTACCTACCTATAGGACATGATCATTTATGTATCCATGTCATTGTGTGTATCAGTCCTTTCTTTTTTTTCTTTCTTTCTATTTTTGTCTCCAAAATGTTTTTTATTTTATTACTTTTTTTTTCTGAATTTAATTTTTTTTAAATTTGCATTGGTTAGCATATAGTGCAACAATGATTTCAGGAGTAGATTCCTTAGTACCCCTTACCCATTTAGCCCATCCCTCCTCCCACAACCCTCCAGTAACGCTCAGTTTGTTCTCCATATTTATGAGTCTCTTCTGTTTTGTCCCCCTTCCCCTCCCTGTTTTTATATTATTTTTGCTTCCCATCCCTTATGTTCATCTATTTTGTCATCTATATGAGGGAAGTCATATGATTTTTGTCTTTCTCTCACTAATTTCACTTAGTTTAATACCCTCCAGTTCCATCCATGTAGTTGCAAATGGCAAGAGTTCATTCTTTTTGATTGCCAAGTAATACTCCATTGTGTGAGTGTATGTGTGTGTGTGTGTGTGTATATATGTGTGTGTGTATACACACACACACACACACACACATATAATATATACATATATATACCACTTCTTCTTTATCCATTCACCCATCAATGGACATTTGGGCTCTTTCCATACTTTGAATATTGTTGATAGTGCTGCTATAAACGTGGAAGTTCATGTGTCCCTTTCAAACAGCACACCTATATCCCTTGGATAAATGCCTAGTAGTGCAATTGCTGGGTTGTAGGGTAGTTCTATTTTTAGTTTTTTGAGGAACCTCCCTACTGTTTTCCAGAGTGGCCGCACCAGCTTGCATTCCCACCAACAATGCAAAAGAGATCCTCTTTCTCCACATTCTCGCCAACATCTGTTGTTGCCTGAGTTGTTCATGTTAGCCATTCTGACAGGTGTAAGGTGGTATCTCATTGTGGTTTTGATTTGTATTTCCCTGATGATGAGTAATGTTGAGCATTTTTTCATGTGTTGGTTGGCCATCTGGATGTCTTCTTTGCAGAAGTGTGTATTCATGTTTTTTGCCCATTTCTTCACTGGATTATTTGTTTTTTGGGTGTTGAGTTTGATAAGTTCTTTATAGATTTTGGATACTAACCTTTTATCTGATGTCATTTGCAAATATCTTCTCCCATTCTGTCAGTTGCCTATTAGTTTTGCTAATTGTTTCCTTTGCTGTGCAGAAGCTTTTTATTTTGATGAGATCCCAGGAGTTCATTGACATCCATTGACATTTAGAGTGAGTACTGAAAGATATGAATTTATTGCCATTATGATGCTTGTAGAGTTGGAGTTTCTGGTGGTGTTCTCTGGTCCTTTCTAGTCTTTGTTGCTTTTGGTGTCTCTCTCTCTCTGTCTCTGTCTCTCTCTCTCTCTCTCTCTTTTTTCCTTCCCTCAGAGAGTCCCTCTTAAAATTTCTTGCAGGGCTGGTTTAGTGGTCACGAACTCCTTTTATTTTTGTTTGTCTGGGAAACTTTTACTCTCTCCTATTTTGAATGACAGCCTTGCTGGATAAAGAATTCTTGGCTTCATATTTTTTCTGATTCAGCACGTTGAATATATCCTGCCACTCCTTTCTGGCCTGCCAAGTTTCTGAGGATAGGTCTGCTGCAACCCTGATCTGTTTTCCCTTGTAGGTTAGGGACTTTTTTTCTGTTGCTAATTTCATGATTCTCTCCTTGCCTGAGTATTTTGTGAATTTGACTATGATATGCCTTGTTGATGGTCAGCTTTTATTGAATCTAATGGGGTCCTCTGTGCTTCCTGGATTTTGATGTCTGTGTCTTTCCCCAGGTTAGGAAAGTTTTCTGCTCTGATTAGCTCACATAACCCTTCTAGCCCTATTTCTCTCTCTTCCTCTTCTGGGACCCCTATGATTCTGATGTTGTTCCTTTTTTTTTTTTTTTTTTTTTTATTAAAAATTTTTTTTTTCAACTTTTTTTTTTTAATTTATTTTTGGGACAGAGAGAGACAGAGCATGAACGGGGGAGGGGCAGAGAGAGAGGGAGACACAGAATCGGAAACAGGCTCCAGGTTCCGAGCTGTCAGCGCAGAGCCCACAGAGCCCGATGCGGGGCTCGAACTCACGGACCGCGAGATCGTGACCTGCCTGAAGTCGGCCGCTTAACCGACTGTGCCACCCAGGCGCCCCTGATGTTGTTCCTTTTTAATGAGTCACTGATTTCTCTAATTCTTATATTGTGCTCTTTTGCCTTCATCTCCCTCTGTTTTACTCCTTCATTATTCTCTATAACTTTGTCCTCTATATCACTGATTCTCTGTTCTGCCTCATCCATCCTTGCCGCCATGTCATCCATCTGTGATTGCAGCTGAGTTATAGGATTTCTAATTTCATTCTGGCTATTTTTTACTTCTTTTACCTCTGGAAAAAGGGATTCTAATCTACTTTCGACTCCAGCTAGTATTCTTATTATCGTGATTCTAAATTCTGGTTCAGACATCTTGCTTGTATCTGTGTTGGTTAAATCCCTGGCTGTTGTTTCTTCGTGCTCTTTCTTTTGTGGTGAATTCCTTCGTTTTGTCATTTTGGAGGGAGAAAAGGAGTTAATGAGGTAAAAAAATTAAAAACATGTTAAAATTAAAAAATATTAAAATTAAAAAATTAAACACACACACACACACAAATCGAATAAATGATGTTAGATCCTAGGTGTGTTTTGGTCTGGGTGTTGAAAGTGGTTTGACAGAGTAGAGGAAAAAAGGGGGAGGGAAAAGAAAAAAAGGAAATCTTTTCAGAATTTGAAAAAAATGAATACACTGAAGTAGACTAAAATGAGATGATGGGAGTAAAATAGAATTTGAAAAAGTTACACAAAAGTAAAGAATATAGTAGAAAAAAATTAAAGAAAATCTTTTTAATAAAAATTAAAAATAAATATGAATTTTTTTCTTTTTCTGTATTCAAGGAAAAAGAAAAGAAACAGAAAATAGGAAAAAGATAAAAAGAAAATTAAAAAAAAGGAAATCATTTGAAAATGTGAATACACTGTAGTACTCTAAAATAATATGATGGAAGTAAAATGGAATTTGAAAAAAATTACATGAAAGCCAAAAATATAGTAAAAAAATTAAATAAAAATATTTTTAATAGAAATGGAAAGTAAAAATGAAGTTTTTCTCTTTCTGCATTCAAGAAAAAGAAAAGAAATAAAAAAGACAAAAAAAGAAAAAGAATGAATAAAAAGGAAATTGTTTGAGAATTTGAAAAGGCGAGTACACTGAAGTAGACTAAAATAAAATGATGAAAGTAAAATAGAATTTGAAAAAATTTACACAAAAGTAAAAAATATAGTAATAAAAATTAAATAAAAATGTTTTTAATAAAAATTTAAAATAAAAATGAACGTTTTCTCTTTCTGTATTCAAGAAAAAGAAAAGAAGTGTAAAAGAGAAAACAAAAAGAAAGAAAGAAAATTGAATAGATGGACCTGCTAACAGATTGAAGTAGGACTGAAATTACTTCATTTTCCTGTAGAAGTCAGACTATGAATCGCTTTATAGTCCATAAACTAAGCCAGTGGTGAGACTTGTGTTCTTGAAGAGGGAAGTTGGCCCAGTTCGGGGGGCTCAGTGTAACGGCTCCACTCTCCACTAGATGGTGCTGCTAGCCTACTGGGGTGGAGTGTTTGGCGTTCTTGGTGCCTGTGTGCATGCGCAGGAGCGGTGAAAATGGCGTCACCCAGCTACCCAGTCTCTAGTATCAGAACTGTGTTTTTCCCAGTTAAGTAATCACGCACCCATCTGTCTTCAGCTTTCATCCACTCCCCACTTCTTCACTGTCCGTGACCAGGCCCCAGGCAGTACCTCTCTCCCAGTTTTGTCTCAGATGCGGCTGTTTCCCCAGGGCCCTTACTTCTGAAGGACTGAGGCTTTAACCCGTTCCGCCCCTCTGCAAGAGGGTCTCACCTAGCAATGGCCGAATGAGCAATGTCCAAATGTCGGCTGCACCCAGGAATGCTTGCTGCACCCTTCTGCTGCTGGAGCCCCGAGACTGCAGCCGGGTGCCAGCCCGCCCCAGAAAAAGTTCGCAAGATAGTGCAGCAGCAGCTTTTCGGGGATTATGGAAAATCACAATACACATCTGGCACCAGGCTTCACCTTTAACAACCTGGTTCCAGCACCAGTGAATGTGGCCATTTTCTGGGGTCTGCTGGGACCAGGTGGCTTCAACAGTCTCTACCAAATGTCCTTCCAGCAGTGGAACTGCTTTGCCCTGTGTGGTCCAAGAACCTCCCGGACCACACACTGTTCCTGGGGATTCATCCTTCTCACCAGAGCACCGCCAGGTATCAAGCTGTGGAGTTGCAGACCTTGCACTCCCCTTGTTTACAGTCTTAATGGAATTTAAACCCTCTCCTTTCTCCTTTCTCCCTTTTTAGTTTAGTCCCTACAGCTGTTTCCAATTTTCCACTTTCTCTCCAGCTGCTTTTGGGGAGGGGTGCTTTTCCCGTATTCTCCCCACCCCACCCCCCCATCTCCATCCTCTCTCTGCCTGCAAAAGCACCTCCCTTCCCACGGCTTCTCGCTCTCCAAGTTCACCTCTCCGCCCCACATACCTGCTGAATTCTGTGGTTCAGGTTGTGCAGATTGTTGTCTTAATTCTCCAATCAGTTTTCTAGGTGTGCAGGATGGTTTAGTGTTGGTCTGGCTGTATTTCATGGACGTGAGACACACAAAAAACTTCCATGCTGTTCCACCATCTTGGCTCCTCTCTCTTTTTCTTTTTATACTATGTGGTACAGTCTTATGTGAATGTGCTCTGATTTTTCTTATGTATTCTCATGTTGATGCACATCTGGGTTGTTTCCAGTTTGGGGATATTATGAATACAGCTCCTATGAATGTTCTTGTGTAAGTTATACACACACACACACACACACACACACACATATCGTTTCATTATACTTAGCATATTCAGGTACACAAATATTGCATCATAGGGTAAGTGTTTTTAGCTTTATATTAAACTGTCATAGTGACTGCATCATCCAGCAATGTGTGAGTGCCTAGTTACACCGATTCAATATCATTTTATATTGTGTGTGTGCGTGTGTACATTTTTGGCCATGTTAGAGGGTATTAGAGAGTGTTTTGATGTTTTAAAATGCATTTCCCTAATTGCTAATAGTGTTGAGCTTAGTTCATGTCTTTTGGACACTTGTGTATTTTCCATCTTCTTTTGTTATTTGTTTTTCACATTTTTAAATAGATTCATTTTTATTTTTGAGGGAATCCTTTATATATTGTGCATCGGAGCATGTATTATTCATCTTACCAGTCTATAACTTGTTTATTCATTTTCGAAAGGATATATTTGCAGTAGACAATTTTGTTTTGAGAGAGAGAGCATGAGGGGGGAGGAGGGGAAGAGATAAAGAAGGGGACAGAAGATCTGAACCAGGCTCTGTGCTGGCAGGAGCGAGCCCTATGAGGGGCTTGAACTCACGAACCACAAGATCATGACCTGAGCCCAAGTAGGATACTCAATCGACTGAGGCATCCAGGTGCCTCAGTAGAAAAATTTTAATAAAATGAGATTTAATTTTTCATTTGTTGTCTTTTATGAGTGTTTTAAATGTCCTGTTTAAGAAAACTTTGTCCACACCAAGGTTGTGAAGATGCTTCCTTATCTTTTCTTCTAGAAACTTATACTTTTGGTTTTTATGTTTATGTCTATGGTTCTAACTTTTATGTTTAGGTATATGGTCCATCTGAAAGTAATATTTGTGTATGGGTGAGTAGCCAGTTTAGGCTAGTAATTTTCCACATAGGTATCCAGGTGTTTCATTTGTTTACAATCTTTCTATTTTCCATTGAATTGAACTAGTGTTTTGGTTAAAACATTTTCTTGACTAAATACCTGTGGGGCTATTTCTTGACTCTCAATATGTTGCTTTGACTTTTGTGTTTATCCCTATACTAATAACATACTCTCTTGATGAGTATAGCATTATAGGAATCCTTAAATGAGGTATTTAAGTTCCCAGTGCTGTTTTAATTATTCAGTATTGTTTTGCTCTTCTTTATACCTTCCATGTCTATGTAAATTTTAGAATAGGTTTCTGTCACTTTCTAAAATTTTTCTCTGTGCTTGCATTTTGTTATTCTTTCACAAGATTATTTAAAATAATTATCATGGTTATTTTTAAGTAGGTTTAAATTCTTCCACACTTTAAATTACAAAATCTGACTAGTTTCCATATATGTTCCTATGGACTATTTAATCTGCCAGCCATATAGACATGGTCTTGCTTTTTCATGTAGACGTGAGATATTTTTATGGTGTAAAAGGACATTAGAGATTAAGGTAAATAATATTTATCCCTCCCTATGACAAGTATCTTTTTTTTTTTTGGGTCAGGTCACTGGTATTTGGGGGATGTGTTCATCTAATCGTCTAATCTTTGGTATAGCTGCTTCTAGGGTTTATTGACTTCCCTTAGATTCAATTCACTACTGGCTTCAAATATATAGAGACTGGCATAAGGATTTTCCCTTCAAAAACTATTAGGATCTGAATACTGGAAAGGTTCTAAAAAGCCTTAGATACTTTATAGCTGGAGAATTTCTACTTTTGGCCAAGATGAAGTAACATGGACTCCATGTTACTCTCACATCTGAAACAACCTAAAAAAAGCAGAAAACACACTTGAAACAACAACTATCTGAACACTAGATACCAGAAAACAAAGTATAGTGATCCTTGAAAGACTGGGAACAAATCAGGTGAGCTTTGTGATTGCCCAAGGTCATTTTCTTAAGAGAGTTTCCTGCCTGTGACATAGCGGGAGAACCCAAGTGGATCATAGCAGACTCCCCAAATTAAAGAGATAGAGCTGAGAATCCAAGGAGGCCAAGGTGGCTAGAGTTCGCAAGCCAGAACATCAGAGAGGGGACAGCTGTGTAAAGAAGGGACCCCAGGAAACTACAGAGGGCCCTCTGAAGAATTCAGGTGAGTACTGATCAGCAAATGCACATGAGGGAACTACTCGGTGCTTGAGAAAGAATCACCCAAAAGGATTAGCAGTAGTAGTATGGCCACAAGACCATAAACAGTGCCTGTTCCCAACAGCAATACTGAGAAATTTCGAAATGAGATGCTCAAAAAGATCTTGCCTCAGTTGTGGGTAATAAGTAGCTCTAGACTAAACAAGTCCTTGGTCTTCTATAATAAAGCAAGACACAAAAGGATCCATGTTTCCAAGTATCTTCATTGTGTCCAATAACAACAACATAAAATAAAAAATATATGATATCCAAATAAACCAAAAATGCATAGAAACAGTAACATATAACTGTACTGAGAATAAAAAGAAATAAATTGAAACTTACATTGTGCTTTCTACTCTTGTCACCAAACACTGTATTTTAATAATTTATTAAATTATTGCTGTTGCTATAATTATTACTGTTGCTATCTTACATCTATTCTGTTGCTTCTGATTATTGTATAATACTTCCTAGCGCTCATCTATCACATTATAGCCATCATTTCTCCTGGTGATTGAAAAGAACTTATGACCAAATCACTACCAGCACCATCAGTGATGCAATTAATATCTCCTTATTCACCTGTTCCACAATTGCTCCTTGGTCCTTAATCTATTCTCATATAGAAATTATTCTTCACATGTATTTCTTTAATCCATTCACCTTATACCCTTCATTCTACAGCTTTTGTTCACCCAATGTCTTAAATCTCTCAGTTTATAAATAATCCTTGGAATCCAGTATGGTAACATGAGACTTGGAGGATTTTCTCACTGAAAAGAGATTTTGAGTAACCATATGCCAAATCTGATTTTCTCCAAAAGTTCTATCAAAATCAAAAGAAAAATATGAGTCAAAAAAAACACATGGTAAATAAACTTGAAATGGAAAGTTTATTGGAAAGGAAATTGGAAAGAAGGTAGTAAATTCAATCAAAATATTGTAAGAATAACTACCGTGTAGTGTCAAAGTGCTTAAATAATCTGTGAGAAAAGCGTGGTACTAAAATTATGTTTATGAAGTGTACTTTATGTCCTTGTGTTCTGCAGTTAAACTTAGGTTTCTGTTATGCTTTATATTTTTTGTACCTTTCATGATAAAATATATTTAAAAAGTATTCAATCATCAAAAAAACCTATCATCTTTTCTTCATTTTGTAAATGTTTCTTGCAATTATGGAAATTGCCTTCAAAATTCATTTAATATTCATATTGGAATAAAGCATCTGTTGTGGCAGATGGGGCAAATGACATCAAGTTCAGCTGTTTAAATAACCCTTAAGGATCAATGTGTAGTTTACAAAAATAATTTGTAATTCATTTTGGATTAATTAATTTGAATTTATGGTGTTCCATAAAGCATACTGCAGCTGCTCCCAGCACTGAATTGATTATATTCAACTGGTTACTCCTCCTAAAACATGCATTTTGACAGAGAGAAGATAATGCTCCCCATTATTCATTCTTTAGCTTTATCGATAAACACAATCTTCAAAAAAATCTGATAGATTTTAGATAGATAGCATACCTGAATGTAACTATTTGCATAATTATCTGGCTATTTAAATTTCTATACTGCGAAATTTCATTATTTCAAGCACAGTATAAACAGATAGAGATACAAGCAAGTTTATTCAAATATCTTTGAATACATATATAATATATATATATAATATATATACATATATATATTATATATATATATTGTTTTTTTTCCCTTTCCCATTGCCTCCAGCCCTCTACAAGATGTGGAGAAAAATAAATGTGTATTTTGCGCTTATAATAAAAAGACCTGAGGCAATTTAGTTCTATTTTTGGATGAGGTTTAAGAGAAATGATAGCTATAATTTGGCCCAAGATTTGTAAGATACAAATGCAATTATATGTAAAACAGATACTTTGTTGGCTCTTGTGAGAATTCATTAACTATTAGAGCCAGTTTTCAATTTTCACTGGCAGAGGTTAAAATCTTCCGAAAATTCGCTGACAAATATTCTCACATGATAATTTCACTGTTTTTTTTTTTTTTTAAAGAGAGTCTGGTGCATAAAATAAATAATTTGACTTTCGATTGAATGTTTATAATAATTATTGGTTGGATTCTGCAATGATTTTTTTCACATTTTTATTACATATTTTGGGTTTCTTTCAATGCTTTTTTTCTTCCTCCCTCTATCTTGTATTTCTATCTAAAACACAGAAATACTTTAGTTAGATCAACTCTAAACTTGCAGTAAATATGGATGTTTCAATTTCTAGAAGTACTAAAATTTGGCTTTTATAATTCTCTTGCTAGGACATACTGAGAATATTCCAAGAAGACTGTAATCAGAAGCTCAAGAGAGCCTATCACTTAGTTGCTTGCACAATAGCACAAAACTTATTTCAGGAGGGAAAAAGTTCACCAAACCAGTATTATTACCATCATTTACACAAAATCACAGTCTTGTTACTCACAAAAGCCCACAGGGCTACTAGAAGCATGGGCATGATTTTTATTCTTTTTGGAGTTATGAAATTCCTATCTGCCCCAAGAGAGGACTTTTCTGAGAATTTCAGTCCCTTTATCATAAAGATGCACAAGAAAACAATTCACAGCTCCCTATAGCTAAGCATATTTAATCATGTAGACCTAATTTCCTCACACAGTTGTTGTTTTTTTTTTTCAGTTAGGCTCTTTTATCTGAGTCTGAAAATGTGTTAGGATTGGTATTCCAAATCAGCAATAAATTACTACTTCCTCTGACTAGTCCTACAAGTATATGAAGATTCCCTATCTCAGAAGATAGTGTTTCACACTGAGGTGATTCTTGCTATTGATCCCAATCATAATTACTTGGTTACACTTTTTTAGTGGCTGGGCCATTGCCATTATACATTTTAATAAATTCTAATATTGCTAAGTTCTCCTGTGCACACCCACACATTGTTTTACATGCATTCTTTGGCTAGGTTTTTGCTTATGAACCTCAAACATTACACATGTGTGGGTATGTTCAAGCAAAATCTAGTTCTTCATTGTTTGTTCTACCATTTCCTTCAGCAGTTTTTTAAATTTCACTACTCTCCTACAGCTGACCTTTATCTTCAACAACTCCCTTCCAGATTACCTTTGGTCTTACATAGTGTAAGAATATGCATAATGTGGCTGTAAACTTCATTTAGCAGAATATATTTATTTTAGATAGATTTATTTACCCTTAAACACAAAACAGTCTTTCTTTTCAAATATGCATGAACCATACAGAAAATTTAGTCATATTTCAGATCACTAAGTACATCTAGTAAAAGTCCAGAATCTATTCAACATACCTACAACACTCAGTTACAAAGATGCAATAAAATGTACACATTAACAAGACAAAATGGGCAAAGAGTGTGAGTAGAAAATTTAAAAAGAGAAATATGAGTACCTAATAAGAAGATACAAATGTTTCTAATCCCTATAGTCATTTAGAAAGTTTAATCAGCAAAGGAATATTTTTCATCCCTCAAATAGGAGAAATTTAAAATAAATTATATTTATCACATTGAAGGTTGGTGAAAATGTGAAGATATGCTAATCCCATACACACTGGTAAAAGCAAAAAATTATAGTCTTTAAAAAATACATTGATAGGGGCGCCTGGGTGGCTCAGTCAGTTAAGCGGCTGACTTCGGCTCAGGTCATGATCTCGCGGTCCGTGAGTTCGAGCCCCGCGTCGGGCTCTGTGCTGACAGCTCAGAGCCTGGAGCCTGTTTCGGATTCTGTGTCTCCCTCTCTCTGACCCTCCCCCGTTCATGCTCTGTCTCTCTCTGTCTCAAAAATAAGTAAACATTAAAAAAATTTAAAAAATAAAATAAAAAATACATTGATATAGGGGTGCCTGGGTGGCTCAGTCAGTTGAGTGTCTGACTCTTGATTTTGACTTAGGTCATTATCCCAGGGTGATGGGATCAAACCCCATGTAAGACTCTGCACTAAGTGTGGAGCCTGCTTAACATTCTCTCTCTCTCTCTTTCTGTCTCTCTCTCTCTGCCCTTCACTCATGTGCTCTCTCTCTCTCTCAAATAAAATAAAAATAAAATGTAATATATATGTATATATACTGTATATATTTCTTAACTCAGTTCCATTATGAATCCCCTTTCTAGAGTAATATGTGCTCACATACACAATAACTACTGAAAAAATGCTCATTACAGCCATATATATATATATATATATATAAATAAGTAACTAGAAATAACCTAATGATAAACAATTGAAGAATTGTTACATGTGCTGTATCCATCCTATCAATATTATGTAGTGATTAGAAAATATTACATGGACTGACTTAGAATGATCTCCATGGCATATTTTCACATGATAAAGTTTTGGAATGATACATATGACTTTATCCTATTCATAAAAAGTGATGCAAATACATAATGAAAGATTATACAAATATACAAAAGTGTGTTTGTTGTACACATATATAAGTTGTGTATATATGTGTGTATACATATACACACATATATAGATAGATGATATTTAAATAAATATGTTGAAAGAAAAATACCTGGAAAAATACACACTGCACTGACATTGGTGGTTATCCTTAAGGAAGGAATGTTGCAAAATTGCCCTATAGGAGAGAAATGGTAGTGGTTCAGAAATGAGTTCTATTGGCTTGCATCCTTGGGAACTCCCTGGGTGAATTCGAAATTTGCCTCATACGCTGAGGTCTCTGAGAGACAAAAAAAAGAAGTGGACCACTTCAGATTGGTAGGTAGCAGATTTAATAACACAACTGAGCTTGTATAGGAGGCTTGTCTTGGGTGGCCACAAGATGAACAGATCTCTGAACCCACCACCAGACACTTAAAAGTTCATATAAAGGTTTTAACTGGGTTCCGACACACATTTAGTAGTTTCAACGGCATCTTACTCTCTCAATCTACATCTTTGAAACATCTGCTATTATGGGATTATTAGGACGGATATATATTCAGAGGACAGGGGAGGGGACAAGAAGCCTCTGATCGTCCTGGTCCAGCTAGCAGGTCAACTGGTGTTCACGCCCTCTTGGTGACGTCCTCCACAGGTACCTTTTGTCAATTTTACAGAAGTATAATTTTAAAATAAACATAAAGGAGGAGATCTGGGAGCATGGACTCAGCCAAAGATTTTTTTAAAAATGTTTTAATGTTTATTTTTTTGACACAGAGAGAGACAGAGTATGAGTGGAGAGGGGCTGAGAGAGGGAGACACAGAATCCTTAGCAGGCTCCATGCTCTGAGCTGTCAGCACAGAGCCCAACATGGGGCTCGAACTCATGGGCTGCCAGATCATGACCTGAGCCAAAGTCGGACACTCAATCAACTGAGCCACCCAGGCACCCAGCAAAAGATTTTTAAAATATGAGAGAGATAGAAAGAGATTGATTGTACTTACAGTGAATGATATTTTCCTGGTTCCTTTTAGCAGAAGATTATTAATGTTTAATGGCATAAGCAGTTCCCAGGTGCAGGAAGGCTAGCAAGTGGAAGATTTGCTGGCCTTCCTCACCTGTTAGTAATTAGAGAAGCAATTACTTCCCCTAGACAGACGAACAGATAATTGGCTGAACACCATTTTTACAGCAATTTCTTAATTCTGAAGAGACTATAAATTGGCATATGCAAAACAAGGTAAGTGAAGTGGTTTTGTTTTAAATAAAATAACCAGGTTGGAATAAACCTACCTTGGGAATATCAATTTTTTTTCCTGACCAGAACAACAGCTCAGAACACAAAATATCTGCCTCTCATTTCCTTTTCTTGCCCATTCTACATGTCAGATATCAGATCAACAATGATTCTTTCTCCAGTAATGATTGGGTTGCTTTAGAAGGCCCAAATGTTATACCATGACTGGGAATCTTTGGCTTGTCCATGTGATATAGTTATTGTAACTCTGGTTTAAGAGATGTCTGCTTTTTATTTAAGTGGCTGCTGGTTGGGATGATTACTTTTGCTCTTGGAAAACCTGTAAACCAGAAAAAATAATCCACTTGGTGAGGGAGAGAGATTAGGTCAAACACTAAAACCAAATATTGACCCTGCCCAACTAGGTAAGAATTACAAAGGAAGTTCTTGCTGCTGTGATTTATTTATTGGTTCCTGAAAGGACTCAGTATTTAACTCAACTGCATTTTCTGACAAGGGCTTTTGTCTTTAAAGCTAAAAGAAAAGACAAAAATCTATAGACCATATTGTTTCAAAATATCAGATATAACAAAGAATACCAAGTCTCCAGAAAAACACTGTAAATGCTCTGAACCTCATTGTACATACAATGAATATATGTACATTCAAAAATCCTACATTTTTGAAGCTGTAGGATTTAAGGATGATTTATTCAATTCAAGACTTATAACAATTGCAAAAATGGTTGTGTGTTTCTACGTTCATTCCTCAACAAACTCCAGTGCTACTGCACGAAAACGCTTTCCAGGTGATAATTCCAGCAATCTTTTTTTTTTTTTTTTTTTTTTTTTAAATTTTTTTTTTCAACATTTTTTATTTATTTTTGGGACAGAGAGAGACAGAGCATGAACGGGGGAGGGGCAGAGAGAGAGGGAGACACAGAATCGGAAACAGGCTCCAGGCTCCGAGCCATCAGCCCGGAGCCTGACGCGGGGCTCGAACTCACGGACCGCGAGATCGTGACCTGGCTGAAGTCGGACGCTTAACCGACTGCGCCACCCAGGCGCCCCAAATTCCAGCAATCTTTAACCAGTACATCTATTAGTATTACCATGTAACTAATAGAAACATCTGCATTATCACTTCTATGTGAGAATTCGACACAAAGGCCATCTTTGAGTAAATAATCATCAGTTAACTCTAGTTTTGCTTTTCAAAGTTTGAATATGCAGGGACAAATCACAATAACCCATCCATTAGCCCTTCCTTCAGGAAAAATAATATATATATATAATAATATATATTATATTATATTAATTTATATTATATATATAAATTATATATAAATGGTATATATATATATATATATATATACACACACCATTTGTCCATTTTTGGTTGTTTATTTTTTATTTTTTGTTTCAAGTTTTTATTTAAATTCTTGCTAATTAAGACATAGTGTAATATTAGTTTCAGAGACAGAATTTAGTGATTCTTCACTTACATATAACACTCAGTGTTCATCACAAGTGCCCTCCTCTCATTTAACCCATCCCCTAACCCACCTTCCCTCCACCAACCCTCAGTTTGCTCTTTATAGTTAAAAGTTGGTTTTGTGGTCTCTCTCTCTCTATCCCCACCCCCCCCATGTTCATGTTTCATTTCTTAAATTCCACAAAACACAGGAAACAACAAATGTTAGTGAGGCTACGAAGAAGGGGAACTCTCTTACCCTGTTGGTGAGAATGCAAACTGGTGCAGCCACTCTGGAGAACAGTATAGAGGTTCCTCAAAAAGTTAAAAATAGAACTACCAGGGGCGCCTGGGTGGCTCAGTCGGTTAAGTGTCCGAATTCACCTCAGGTCATGATCTTGTGGTTCGTGAGTTGGAGCCCTGTGTAGGGCTCTGTGCTGACAGCCCAGAGCCTGGAGCCTGCTTTGGATTCTGTGTCTCCTTCTCTCTGCCCCTTCCCATTTGTACTCTGACTCTCTCTCTCTTTCAAAAATAAATAAACATTAAAAAATTAAAAAAAATAGAATTACAAGGTCCAGCAATGATACTACTAAATATTTACCCAAAGAGTACAAAAATACTGATTCGAAGGGATGCACCCTGAAGTTTATAGCAGAATTATCAATAATACCAAAACTATGGAAAGAGCACAAATGTGCATCGATTGATGAATGGATAAGGAAGTGGTATAAATGTGTGTATACACACATAATGTACATGCAATGGAATATTACTCAGCCATAAACAAGACTGAAATCTTGCCATTTGCAATTATATGGATGAAGCTAGAGTGTATCATGCTAAGCTAAATAAGTCAGAAAGCATATATTGTTTTCAATGCATTTTCCCCTGTAATCTTTTCCACATATTCAAAGTCTGCATTTTTTTAATGTGTTTTTAGGTGGATGTTCTTTATTCTAGATGTTAAACAACCTAATCTTAGATACAAATCTCTCAAAGGAAAATAATTTCTTTAGGACTCTCCAAGCTCTTTATACCAAATTACTGCTACATTTCCTTTGTTCACTTCTGAATGCAATGAAATCATTTGCAATGATTTCCTTTGAAGACTCAAAGATCAGGCACAAGTAATCTATTTATTAGTCTCTCCTAATAGCAACTTGATTCTTTTTAGAATTAAAATAAAATTCAAAGCACATTTTTCTTTATTTCCAGGTTCGGAAACAAACCGATTTATCTTTATTTTGTATATATACTTTTTAAAAAAAAAATAATGCCTTCATAAGTATACACAGTCTTAAAAATAGAATTCAACTTCGAGTTGTATATTCTCAGAAATTAACATAACAAATTATCCATTTATAATATAATGGGATTGGGATTTTACCAAGTTTATTTTCTCTAATGATTGTGACGAAATGAATATAACCAGAAGTCATACTATTAAAATAGGATAAGAGGATAAAGTTTTAAACATATCCATTGGTCATATTATAGAAGTTACTTCAAAACTCAAAATCACCACCTGAAACTTCTTTGTTGCAGGGTGCCAGGATGGCACAGTCAGTTAAGCATATGACTTCTGCTCCGATCATGATCTCTTGGTTTGTGAGTTTGATCCACGTGTGGAACTCTGTGCTGACAGCTCAGAGCCTGGAGCCTGCTTTGGATTCTGTGTCTTCTTCTCTCTTTGCCCTTCCCCCTCTCATGCTCTGTATGTCTGCCTCTCTTTCTCTTAAGTAAATAAATAAACGTTAAGGAAAAATACCTTCTTTGTGGCTTCATAGAAAATATTAGTCCATTCTGTTTCCTTTATGTAAATTCTTTTTATCACAAAAGCCACCCAATTGCCTAATGTCTGTGCATTTTAATCTCTAATTACATATCAAAATTTCTAGCCCTCTAATATACAAAAATTTGATTATTATAGAAGAGCTGAATCTAACACGCATTCTGTTACCATATATCTATTCATTTTTTATGATGTGTATTAATGGAAATAATATTTATTAATTTATAAGTATTACCTTTCCTAATTTTGGCAGAGGCATTTACTTTCTTAATATAACCTTACTTTGACATAGTCTCTGTTGCCCACCAGTTTGTGGAAAGTAAATTGGAACAGCTTTCTTTTTCATTTCAGTTGTCTCTTTTGGTTCCTTAGCTGCTCTTAAGCTTCTTTTAGATTTCTACCATCAATAATCTCTTAACATGCTGACAGAGAAAACTATCAAAAGGTGTTTTTATCTATCCTTATACGAGTTCATTTATTATGTGCTGTGATATAGCTGCAGTAATATGCTTGTGCATCATCTCAACTTTGTTCTGAATGAAAAAAAAAGAGACTCAAAACCTGTAAAAATATTTCTATATTCCATTTCATTACCTAGTGAAGACATTAAATGTAAAAGTTCTACATTGCTTAAGATATTGATGTGCCACATTACACATGTGGAGCAGAATACAATTTCACCTTAATAAGATCTTCATGTGAAAATGTGCCTCTTTCTTACAACACATTTAAATTATACTCCACAAACTGAATTTTAATAAATATTTAAGGTGAAATGTTCAGACTCATACAAATAGAGTTTAATGGCATTATAACTCCAGATTTTATAATTATGAATTTTTGTCTTACAAGCACTCATCATAACACTCTTGTTAGCATATAGACAAAGTCAATGTCTATAATCATTAGCTTTGGGTATTGGGTCATCTACACATGAGTTGTCCAGGTTTTCTTGATCATAGACTTACTTGTAAAACTTTTGAAACATTTATTCCTGAGTCACTCCCCAGAGCACCACTATCAAACTAACAAAAAAGGGACCTGAGAATCTGAAATTTGAGTAGGCTACCACATGGTTATTATGATCTTAAATCTCAGAAAACTGGCAACTGCAAGGCCAACCAGGACATGCACTGTCTCCAGGTTTACCCTGAATACAGGGCTCCTCCTCCAAAGCTGCCAGGCACCAGCGCATACACGGAACCTGAAAAGAGCACACACATATTGTTAGAGCTGGTTTTTGAAAACATTTATGTATTTATGTATTTATGTATTCATTTATTCGTTCGTTCATTCATTCATTCATTCGTTTATTTATTTACAGTGCAAGCAGAGGAGGAGCAGAGAGAGAGCGAGACAAAATCCCAAGCAGGCACCACACTGTCAGTGCAGAGCCTGATGCAGGGCTAAATCTCACCAAACATGAGATCATGATCTGAGCCAAAAACAAGAGTCAGTCTCTTAACTGACTGAGCCACAAAGGTGCCCCTGTCAGAGCTGGTTTTTGAACATGGACACCTGGTTCTAGAATCGTATGTTTAACTTCCAGGCTATGCTGCCTTTCTGAGCCTCAGGTTTCTCATTTGTTGCTAGAAGTGAGATAATAGCTCCTACCTCTCAGATTTATAAAAAAAAAATAATAATAATAACCATCCTCCCCCCACCAAAAAAAAAAAAAATCCTAGGACTGTGTTAAACACATTGAAATTAATAAGTAAATGTTAAACTAACTCTAATTTTTGTTTTGAAAATAAACATTACATTTTCAAGACACTTCTTATTCATAAACAGTCCCCATTATATGTAGGTTTCCTTCAAGCTGTTGAGTTGCAAAAAAAGGCTTATTGCTCCGGTTGCTCTGGGCTCACAAATATATATCTACTGTCACAATATCTGAACTGTAGCCAAATATGTTTTTGTATATGTCCACTTCTAAGTCTGTTTTTTTTTTATTTTATTAAAAATTCTTTAAAATTTATTTTTGAGAGAGCAAGAGAGAGCGCGCGCGCGCACACACACACGAATGAGCAGGGGAAGGGCAGAGAGAGAGGGAGACACAGAATCCTAAGCAGGCTCCAGGCTCTAAGCTGTCAGCACAGAGCCAGAAGCAGAGTTGGAACCGTGAACCCAGAGATCATGACCTGAGCTGAAGTCAAAAGCTTAACCTCCTGAGCCACCCAGGCGCCCCTAAGTCTGTTTAGTTAGAACTTCCTGGTAATTTATCTGCCTTCACTTCCTGTATATACATAACATTCTTTACTTATTTTTTCATGTCTTTACTAAATTACCCATGTTGTAAAATCCATTTTGCAAAATTCACATAATAATTGAATATGAGTACTTGGTTTTTATAACACTCATTCAACATTTCTCATATATTCACTTATATTCCTATTCTAGTATGTAATCATTTTGATAATAGGACTCATATATTGTGTTAGTTCTTACACAAAGCACATAGAACTATATCAGAAACATAATAGATATTACAAAATATTTTGCACAAGGGAACAAATGAATAAAAAGAATTGATGGGAGCCATTGGTTTGAAATTATATAATATGGTATCATATAGGTTACTTATTTTAAATAGCTTTAAAAATAATTTTTTTAATATTTATTCATTTATTTATTTATTTCTTATGAAAAAGAAAAGGGAAAATACCCAAATGGATTAAATCACAAATTAAAGAGGAGAGATCACAAGCATCACCACAGAAATATAAACAATGATAAGAGAATACTAGAAAAATTATATGCCAACAACCTGGGAAATCTGGAAGAAATGTACAAATTCCTAGAAATTTGCAAACTACCAAAACTGAAACAGAAAGAAATAGAAAGTCTGAACAGACTCATAGCCAGGAGAGAAACCAAATCAAAAATCAAAAATCTCTTCTCAAACTGTTCCAAAAATTAGAAATAAAAGGAAAACTTCCAAACTCATTCTATAAAGCCAACATTACCTTGATTCCAAAACCAGACAAAGACCCTACTAAAAAGGAGAATTTTATGGTCAATATCCTTGATGAACATGGATGCAAAAATTCTCAACAAAATACTAGCACATCAAATTCAACAGTACATTAAAATAGTTATTGGCCATGATCAAGTGGGATTTATTTTAGGTTATAAGCCTGGTTCAATATTTGCAAATCAATCAACATGATACACCACATTAATAAAAGAAAGGATAAGAAACATATGATCCTGTCAATAGATGTGGAAAAAACATTGTACAAAATAATCATCCATTCTTGATAAAAATGCTCAGCAAAGTAGGGATAGAGGGAACATACCTCAACATCATAAAGGCTGTATATGAAAGACCCACAGCTAATATCATCATCAATGGGGGAAAACAGAACCTTTCCCCTACAGTCAGGAACAAGACAAGGATGTACACTCACACTATTACTATTTAACATAATCCTGTAAGTCTTAGATACAGCAATCAGATAACAAAAGGAAATAAAAGGCATCCAAATCAGTAATGAAGCAATCAAACTTTCACTTTTTGCAGATGGCATGATACTCTATATAGAAAACCCAAAAGACTCCAACAAAAAATTGCTGGAACTAATACATAATTACAGTGAAGTCACAGAATATAAAATAAACGTGCAGAACTCTGTTGCATTTCTATACACCAATAACAAAGCAACAGAAAAAGAAATCAAGGAATTGATACCATTTGCAATTGCACTAAAAATAATAAGATACCCAGGAATAAGCCTAACTAACGAGGTAAAATATCTATACTCTGAAAACTATAGAGCACTGATTAAAGAAATTGAAGAGGACACAAAGAATGGAAAAGTATTCCATGTTCATCTACTGGAAGAAAAAACATTGTTAAAATGTCTGTACTAACTGAAGCAATCTACACATTTAATGTAATCCCTATCAAAATACCACCAGAATTTTTCACAAGGCTAGAACAAACAATCTTCAAATTTGTATGGAGCCACAAAAGATGCCAAATAACCAAAGCAATCCTGAAAAAGAAAAAAAAAAAAAACTGGAGGCATCAAGATTCGGAATTTCAAGCCATATCACAAAGCTGTAATCATCAAGACAGTATGGTACTGGCACAAAACAGACACATAGACCAATGGAACAGAATAGAAAACCCAGAAATGGACCCACAAATATATGGTCAGTTAATCTTGGACAAAGCAAGAAAGAATGTCCAAATGAAAAAAGACAGTCTCTTCAACAAATGGTGTTGGGAAAACTGGACAGCAACATGCAAAATAATGAAACTGGACCACTTTCTCCATACACAAAAATAAATTCAAAATGGATGAAAGAACTAAATGTGAGACAGGAAACCGTCAGAATCCTAGAGGAGAACACAGGCAGCAACCTTTTTGACTTCAGCTGCAGCAACTTCCTACTAGACATATCGCTGAAGGCAAGGGAAACCAAAGCAAACATGAACCATTGGGACTTCAAGATGAAAAGCTTCTGCACAGTGAAAGAATCAACAAAACTAAAAGGCAGCCTATGGAATGAGAGAAGATATTTGCACATGACATATCGGATAAAGGGTTAGTATCCAAATCTATAAAAGTCTTAGCAAACTCAACATCCCAAAATAAAAAATAAATAAATAAATAAAAAACTCAGGTAAGAAATGGGGAGAAGACATGAATAGACACTTTTCCAAAGAATGCATACAGTGACCAATAGACACATGAAAAGATCCTCCACATTACTCATCATCAAGGAAATACAAATCAAAACCACAGTATCAACTCACATATGTCAGAATGGCTAGAATTAAGAACACAAGAAACAATAGGTGTTGGCAAGGTTGTGGAGAAACGGGAACCCTTTTGCACTGCTGGTGGGAATACAAACTGATGCAGCCACTCTGGAGAAGAGTATGGAGGTTCCTCAAGAAAATAAAAATAGAACTACCTTACCTATGATCCAGCAATTACACTATTAGATATTTACTCAAAAGATACAAAAATACAGATTTGAAGGAGTACATGCACCCCAAGTTTATAGCAGTATTATCAACAATAGCCAAACTATGGAGAGAGCCCAAATGTCCATCAACTGATGAATGGATAAAGAAGTGGTATATATACCCAATGGAATTTACTCAGCCATCCAAATAATGAAATCTTGCCATTTGCAATGACTTAAATGAAACTAGATAGTATTATGCTAAGCAGAGTAAGTCAATCAGAGAAAAATAAATACCATATGATTTCACTCATTTGTGGAATTTAAGATACAAAACAGAATATGTGGGAAGGCGGGTAGAGAAGAGAGGAAAATAAACCATAAGAGTATCTTATGATAGAAATAAACTGAGGGTTGATGGAGGGAGGTGGGTGGGAGATGGGCTGGATGCGTTATGGGTACTAAGGAGAGGGAGGCACTTGTTGTAATGAACACTGGGTGTCATATGTAAGTGATGAATCACTGAATTCTCCTCCTGAAACCAATATTGCACTGTGTTAACTAAAATTTCAATAAAAGATAAATTTAAAAAATAATTAAAAAAATTAAGTAGACATCAAATTTGTATGAAATACCACATAAGGAATCCTTTACCATCTTGAATATATTTAGAATTAAATCACCTCATTAATTTTATGTAATTTTTATACTTCCTTCAAGTGGACATTTTTTAAACTGAGCATATTGTAAACATATGGACATTTTACAATATTATAAAGTTATGTAAGAAGTTAAGCCATCTGGTACAAAAATTCATTTTTTATAATACAAATTTATCAATATCCATGGTCATGTATAGCAGAAAAAAATATAATGATCTGTTTAGGTATCATCCTTTTCAGAAGAAACATGTCCTAAAAGTCAGAAGTTTAAATATACTTTCCATAGTAATAACGACTCACTGATCAAAATGAAAATGAAATCAATGATATAGTAATATAATAATTTAAATCTGAGCCTATGAGTAAAAAATATCAATATAAACTGTGATAGATAATACCATCTTATATGTTGCCTTAATATCCTATCATCAAAATGACTATTTGATGTATTATTTAAATGTATGGTTCCCCCAAGGAACCATGTTCAAGGACATTGCTAATATCTTTTTGTCAGAATTTAGCCCATGCATTATTTTTTCTGTCATTGAAAAACAATTAACTAATGAGTGAATGGTTAAGTGAGACATTTAAAATTAATGCGGTGGGATTTCTGATGTTTACCAAGATGGCACAAGCCCGGTATAGTCTACCTTTGCCAATAACAACTCTCAAAAATTAAGAATTTGAAAGTCAACTATTTGAAGACTCTGAAAATAAAGCAAAGTAGGTGGATGGGATGTAGGAGAGAGGGAATTTGAATTAAGTGATTCATACAGGGGAGAGTGTTCTCTTTCGTTTTATTTTTATTTTTTCTTACTTTCTCTTCTGGCATTGATCCAGGGTGAGCCCCTTGCAAAGTTGACAGCCTTAAAGGCAGCAAAAACTTAATAGAGTTTCTGGCCAGAAGACTAGAAAAAATGCCCCTGTGAACTGTAGATTGTAGAAAGAATACTTATTATTATCTTCGTCATCATTGTTATTATTTTAATAGGCTTACTCTAGGGTAATTTTAAGTGTACAGAAAAATTGAGCGGAAGGTATAGAAAATTCCATTTATCATTCCTCTCACGACCTTTCTCCCTTTGTGGTTTCTCCTCTTATTAACATCTTCCATTAGTTAAAATTTATGAGTCAATATTGATATATCATTATTTACTAAAGTCTATAGATTACATTAGGGTTCATTCACTGTGTGGTACATTCTGTGGGTTTTGTTAAATTTATAATTAGACATATCCACTATTACAGTGTTATACAGGATAGTTTCCCTGTCCTGTGTTCTACATATTCATCTCTCCTTCCCTCCCCAAACCCCAACCCTGGCAACTACCAGTTTTTTTCACATCGCTATGATTTTTTTTTCTTTTCCAGAATGTCATATACATTGTCTCATTCAGTATGTACCATTTTCAAATTGGCTTCTTTCAGTTACAATATGTATTTAAGGTTCTTCCATATTTTTTGTGACTTGGTAGCTAATGTCTTTTTATTGCTGAATAATATCCCACTGCGAAGGTATTTTTCAGTTTATGCATTAACCTACTGAAGGCCATCTTAGTTGCATCCATGTTTAGGCAATTCTAAATAAAGGTTCTTTGAACAATCATGTGTAAGATTTTGTGTTGACACAGGTTTTCAACTCATTTGTGTAAATACCAGGAAGCACAATTATTAGATCCTATCTTAACAGTATGTTTAGTTTTACAAGAAACTGGCAAAGTGTCTTTAACGGGTTTGCACCATTTTCCATTCCTGCCAGAAATGTCTGAGAGGTCTTGCTGCACCTCCTTATAGCATTTGCCGTTGTCAGTGTTTGGATTTTAGCCATTCCAATAGCAATATCTCATTATTGTTTTAAATTGCAACTCCCTAATAACATAAAATGTTGAGCATATTCCTACATTTCCAGCATTTTCCATCTGTACATTACATTCATTACAGCATTTTCCATCTGTACATCTTATTTGATAAATGCCTGTTTAGGATTTTTTGCCCATTTAAAAATTTTATTTTTTTTCTTTTTTATTATCCTGTACATATAAAATATGAACTTATAGCGAAATTTTTAAAGAAAATGACTTTGTGCATGTCTCTAAAATTTCTAGGAAAGACAGAGAATGTTGGTTGATTAAGCTTTGGTTGCTGCCTTTATATAGAACCACTAATTGAACTCATTAAATTTGGAACTGGAATATGTGGAGCAAAGATATTAGAGAAATAGGGAAATATGAAATTTCCATGGGCTTGATTAGGAGCATGCAATGAATAGGATCAATTTATTCATCCTTCTCATTTTATGGGAGAAAATAAATGCCAACATTATTAATTGACTAGTTCAATATCATTTTTATTCCTCAGGATCTTATAATGATGATACTTCTGAAGTGTTCATTTTCCTTAAATCAGAACTTTTGTCTTTTAACCTCTCTAAGCTCTATTATTGTCATCATGG
This sequence comes from Neofelis nebulosa, assembly GCF_028018385.1. Taxonomy (NCBI): domain Eukaryota; kingdom Metazoa; phylum Chordata; class Mammalia; order Carnivora; family Felidae; genus Neofelis; species Neofelis nebulosa. The sequence goes on from NC_080795.1 coordinate 31,542,213, forward strand.
GAGTCAGAAATCAATAGGTGACATCTAATGAGAGATTATAAGTTTTTGGCTTCATTACAGAGATCATTAAATTGGCTAGCAAGTTTGCTACATTTTCATGGAGGGGTCAGTTTTAAGGTCATTTGTCTTTTTTAGCATGAAGATCAAATGAATACTCCTTTATTTAAGTGAGCAACCAGCATAGATAAGCACATTTAATTATAGATTTAATTTGTGTCGCTTTTAAAGTTATAGCTCCTTTTATATTTTTGCAGTCGATTTCTGTTCCACGGAGCTTTCATTTTCAAATCCCTTAATCTGTGAGGATATTTTGTAACATATTTTATTATTGTATTATATATGATGCCTTACCTTCCTTTATTCTTTTATTTGCCAAATCAAATTAATTTAATACTTAAGTTCTATTTCCCTGAATGTTTTGATGGCCCCAGTTCTGATTGGCTCTTCTACCTAATTTAGATATAAGTACATAAAACAGTGTAATAGCTTTAGTGTAACCTATTTACATGTCAAGCCAGGGCAGACTTCCTGTTCTAACTTATATGAGTCTAATAGGGGTAATGGAAGTGCTAAAGAAACAATATCAATTTATAAACAAGAACCAGTTTTAATAAATTAGTCAAGAGTATAATGGAATCATAGATGATGAGTTTTAATTTTTTATTATATTTTATTTTATTTAGCTTTCCAAACAATGAAATTTTCATGTATAATCCAGAAATGAACACAGTAAAAATAGCTGGCTGCCATTCTTTTTTTTTTTTTTAATTTTTAATGTTTATTTTTGGAGAGAGAGCATGCGAGTAGAGGAAGGGAGGAAAGAGAGGGAGACACAGAATCCAAAGCAGGCTCCAGGCTCTGAGCTGTTAGCCCAGAGCCCAATGCGGGGCTTGAACTCACAAACTGTGAGATTATGACCTGAGCAGAAGTCAGACACTTAGCTGACTGAGCCACCCAGGTGCCCCAACTGGCTGCTATTCTTAACAATGTCTATGGCTATACTGATAGTTGTTTTTTGGTGCAGGAATGATGATGTTTTAAGAGATCCAGTGTGGCCTGACCTAGTATATCTTGAAGCTTTTCTTATTGGCTGTTTAATTCAATATTATAGCATAAAAACTGTTTCATCCTGGGTACTGAAACTTAATGACAATTTGTGACTACATAGAGGGTGGTACTGATGAAAATTTTCATGTCTTATCTAAGTTTATTGGGCCATAGATTGATTAATACTTGGAGTACATAAGAGGCAAAGGTAGTTCATGTGTCACATATTTAGTGAGCATACTCACAGGTGAATTATACCAGACAATTACACTAGATACACATCTAAATAGAGAACTTAAAAAGCTCACACATGAAAGCAAAGATTGTATCATTCCTATTTGATATACAGCAATTGAGAGATTGGTGTGTACACAGGCCCCATGAGATATACTTTTCTGTGCTTGTAAAGATGCTAGGATCACTTGATGGAAAATAAGCGTGGTAGATAATATGTTCTTTTCTTTTCCCCTGTAGACAGCTGTGTTTAAACTATAAAAGTCTAATCCATCTCCCTTTTCTATAACAAGTGGAATACATGAAAAAATTATTTACCTACCACCTGAGTTAAAAGAAGCAATGCTCTGCATTCAAATGCCCTCAGTGTAGGTCTCTCAGGATGGCTTAGATGGTTCACAAAATCCCATGGCACCTACCTGTGGAAAAATGAACAATTTCATATGCATAGCCAAACCTACCATTCCAAAGGAGAAACATCTGCTCGGGTTCATATGTGTGTGTGTATATACACACACACACACACACACACATATATATATATATATACATATATACATATATATGACGCTCGACATACACATATACATATATATGACGCTCAACAAAAGTCTTATTGCATCTAAAACCTTACAGATGTCACCTTCTAGAACAAAGTCCAATTTAGTGCTATATAGTTTTATTTACTTTGTTTACAAAAATCCATTATTGAAGAAAATATAACCTAGAAGAAAGTAGAAAAACAAATGTTAAGTCCTATTCCAAGTGTTCAACTTAGAAAATTCAGGTAATATAAATTAATCACACTACTAGCCTTTATTTGCCATATTCTTGATTACAAATAAAGAACAGAGGTTGCAAGATGATTCTCTTTCTTATGAAATCTTAATTGTTTTCTGTTATATTCCCTTTCAAGAAAATGTCTCAAAGAATAAGAAAAATAAAAGGATATTTATTCTCTATAAGGATTGGTATTTATCAGGCCAGTTAATATATTATTTTTCTCTGAAAATGTAAGGAAGCAAGGTGGGCAATATGTCTATGCTTTCATTCATTCAGACTATCTGCTTTTATCTCATTCCTGCACAGGTGTTCTCTTATGCCAATCTTCCATTTATTTTATATCGTTTTGCAAGCTCTAGGGGAAACAAATGGCCTACTTTAGGAAGCTGGTGAAAGCTAACATATCAAGGGACTAGAGACGGAAGGTGAGAGGTAAGAAAGAGCAGTTTTCATAAGGCCAATGAATTAGGTACACTTAGTTATAAATTGAATGAGAAAATGATTTTTGAGATGTTTGAAATAGAACTGGAAATAGAGAAAATGTCATTAAAAAGAAAAAAATCTCTAATATAAATACATAGTTCATGCTACCCAAGAGATTTCTATACATATAAATGCATTTGTTTTACAAGCATACTGTTTGCTTCATTCATTTATTCAATCCTTTGAGGTACACAGATAATAGTGATTATCTCAAATGACTTCTCTTTAACACCATTCATTGTTAGTTGCTCAAGTGAGCCATCATCATTGTGTTACTTTTGATTTAGCAGATTATTTCATTATCTGTAACACAATAAAAAATATGGCTCTTCATATAAGTATGCTTTTGATTGCCATAACATTTATTTTATGAACTATATACAATTAGTATAAAACCATTCAATGTATTGATTTTAGTTTTGATACAATTCTATCTGAGCAGTATGCATCAATAAGATCCACTGTACAAGTGCTTTTCCTACTCGTGCCCTCTGCTTAAACTACTATGTCAAAAACAATTTAGAGCCTACTATTTAAAATAATTCTTAAAAGTTCTACATGTTGGATATGCAGTGTTCCTACTTTTTCTAATACTTGATTTCAACATTATATACTATTGTCTTACATAACATGGCATTATAATTTTCTGGATTGTTATACAGATTTTACTTTCTGCATCTTTGTCTAATTTCTCATGTATTTTATATAATTTAGCCTAAGTGGTTATTCTCAGATGTGAATATGATTCATGTTCTATTGCTTAAAACCTTGCTTGCTGTCATAATCTAATATGGCCAGCAATCCCTATGATATTTGTTACTTCTTTACCTTCCCAGTTTTCTCCCACACATTATATACAAGATATAGTTAATATTCCTCTTCTGAAGAGGATTTTTTTGGCTTTCTGGATTACTTTTATTTCTCCCACCAGGAATGCTATTATTCTATTCCATATAGCATGCCTGGGTAACTGCTTTCCATGGGTCATAGCCCCAATATGATCATTCTTTTTCCAGAAGACTGAGATATTCTTCTCTAATACCTTCTGCTATACTATGTCTTGTTAGATTGTTGAATTGCAAATTCCTTCTTCCTTTCTATTCATTCCTTGTATTACAAATCCTTGGTGTAGTGGTAATGTGGTTTGTTGGTGCAAATTGGGAAGTCAGATGGTCTTAGTCGGGTCCTAAATTTTACCTATGTGTCCCAGTTTGCTGCAAATAAAACTATAGCCTAAATACAAATAGGTGAAAGGCAAGTAAATTATGTTTCCAGACAAGTCTCCTTTCTCTCCTCTTCAACCAGATTGCTGCTCTAAGTCTCTCTTGAAATAGAATGTTGGCTTAATTCCAGTCCTAGATCCTGGGACTATAACTCACTCATTTTTATTTTCTTTGTTTTGAATGTTTATTTATTTTTGAGAGACAGAGAGAAACAGAGCCTGAATGGGGAAAGGGCAGAGAGAGAGGGAGACACAGAATCTGGAAGCAGGCTCCAGGCTTTGGGCTGTCAGCCAAAGCCCAACGTGGGGCTCAAACTCATGAACCATGATATTAGGACCTGAGCCAAAGTCGGACCCTTAACCGACTGAGCCACCCATGCAACCTACTCATTTTTATATTCTAAACCAAGTATAGTAGATGTCAAGTTAATGTTGTGTGTGTGTGTGTGTGTGTGTGTGTGTGTGTGTGAAATCATAGACAAATTAATAACAATAAACCTGGTTTGGACATTTGCAATGGATTTTTTAAATTTTTTTAATGTTTACTCATTTTTGAGAGAGAAACAGAGTTTTAGCAGGGTTCAGGCAGAGAAAGAGGGAGACACAGAATCTGAAGCAGGCTCCAGGCTCTGAGCTGTCAGCACAGAGTCTGACACGGGGCTTGAACTCACAAACCATGAGATCATCACCTGAGCTGAAGTCGAACCCTTAACCGACAGAGCCACCCAGGCACCCCTACCATGGAATTTAATGTAATTAATAATGAACTATAACCTCACATTCTGTAACAAGTTTAGGGAGTGCTTTTAGTAATTAATGTGCATAGTATCATGATCTATTATAAAAAACATAAACTGTAGATTAATTTGAAATTGTTCATTCTACACCCTGGAAATCAGGTTTTGATATCTTTTGTCAAGAGTCTCAAAGCCATAAAATTATTCGGTGGGCCCCTTTGATAGCTACTGACTAAATTACAGTTATAGGTATGAAGACTAAAGATAGGCATCTGCGAAATTTAGCAGAAGATAATTTTCCTCCATATAATATTTTATGCTCATACTAGTGTCCCTCAAAATAAGCCAACTTGCATAGTGATGTGGACTAGGTAGAGATAAAGGTGAAAATCCTGCAAGATCATTCAATTTAAAGAATATTTGATGATGCAATAAACTAAAAAACAAAACTCTAATTTTTATTTGCAATTTTACTTACCTTTCTCTATTCTGGCAGGAAACTTTAAGGAAAATGATTAACAAGATGATTGAAACATATTAATGTTTTATGTGTGAAATGTGAAAACCTGTCAAGATTAACTCAGACTGGAAAAGTCATCTTTTTTTCCCCTCCAAACTAGTTCCTTGAAGTTTATGTTTAAAGCATATTCTTTATAATCACATTCTGAAACATCCAGAAGGTATCATGATTATTTTTATTATAATAGTTCTTTTTATATTCAAAAGAATTTCTATTGTTAGAGAACAGAACAATGAGAAATCCAGAGTTCACATAAATACAGCCTCTAAACTCTGAATATTTTCATGCATTTAGTGATAAAACCACTTAAAACAACTAGGAAACCATATATTATTACACACACTCGAAGCATAACAATGAGACAAAGAATATTACAAGTTTCAAATGACCCGTGAGTAGGAAAATAAACCCAAATTTAGCAGGCCAGCTCCAATAACCTGAGGATGGATTGGGATACAGAGTCTCTTTAGTAAAGAGAAGGTTGAAATTCTCAATGATAGTGTGGGAAGAGCACCATTTTTGGAGAAAGTGGGATAAATTTGTGGGAGAGAGAAAGGCATTGGAGACTGTGTAGGAAAGAGAAAAAGGAAAGAAGAGAAAAAAAAAATTAAAAGTCTACAACATATCACAGGCAAACAAGAATAACGTTAATTATACCAGCAAAAGAGAAAAGCTTTCAACTGAGAACTAGTAGTTAAGTAACCTCAAACACTCACAGCTGCCTGAATACTACTATAATTGAAAGTCTATAAAAATGTAATATTTCAAAATGAAGGAAAATAGTGACTGTATAAAGATTGTATATGGATACAATAAAAAAAGAAAATTAAAATACTTCACATGGTAAAAATCTGCCCATAACCAAGCATGAAATACTCACCATGCCCTAACATGATTAAACATCACTAAAAAATCATTTACAGATATTAAAAGAAAATCCTCTCAAATTAGAAATACAAAAATTCAAACAAAAACAGACACAAATAGACAAAAAGAAAATAAAAGAAAGTAAAAAAATGGCAAACTTTACATTGGAGAAACTGGCAGACACTGCTTTAACCAAATTAGCAAGGGTAATATCACCAGCAGTGAATCATGTTAATATTAATGTACCCCTTAACATAATGTGATGAAAAGGGCACTTCAGCTCTGTGGAATTATTCTAAAAAAATCTGTAACACCAGGATAAGAATGAGAACACGTCAGGCAAAGCCAAATTGGGAGACATTTTACAAAATACCAAATATACTTCAAAAATGTTAAGGTTGATGGGAATAAATATGGTGCAGTCTCTATGGAAAACAATATGGAGTTTCCTCAAAAATGTAAATATAATACTGCCATATGATCTAGCAATCCCACCTCTGGTTATAAATAAATACCTCTGGGTATTTATTTAAAATAACTGAAATGAAGATTTCAAGGAGATAGATGTTTCTTATGTTTATTGCAACATTATTCACCATACCGAGGTATGAAAACAATCCAAATGTCCATTGACAAATAAATGGATAAAGAAAATGTGGCATATATACAATGAAGTATTTTTCATTCCGTAAAAGAAAGGAAATCCTGGGGCACCCGGGTGGCTCTGTCAGTTAAGTGTCCAACTGTTGGTTTAGGCTTAGGTCATAATCTCACAGTTTGTGAGATCAAGCCCCACATGGGGTTCTGTGCTGACAGTGTGGAGCCTGCTTGGGATTCTCTCTCTCTCTCTCTCTCTCTCTCTCTCTCTCTCTCTCTCCCTCTGCCCCTCCCCCACTCTCTCTCTCTCCCTCTCTAAATAAATAAATAAATGGAAATTCTGCTACTTCTGAAAACATGAATGAACTTGGAGGACATTAGGATAAGTGAAATGACCCAGGCATAGAAGGAAAATATTGCATGATTCCACTTATATCAAGTGCCTTAAATAGTAGAACTCTTAGAAGCAGAAAACAGAATGGTGTTTGCTAGAGGCAGGAATGACATAGAAATTGGGAGTTATTGCTCTGCTAATATAAAGCATCAGTTATGAAAGATGGATAACTAGAGGTCTGCTGTACAACATACTGCCAATGGTTAACAATACTGTATTGTGCACCTCAAAATTTTGATAACTAGGTAGATCTTGTGTTAAATGTTCTTATCATTAAAAAGCCAAATGATTGTTTTTAAATCGTTTTTTAAAAAAAGAGACATAGGGAAACTTTTGGAGGTGATGAATACGTCCTTTTTTCTGGTGGTAGTGGTAGTTTCATGGGTGTATGCATTATGTGCAAATTGATCAATTGTATATGTTAAATATGTGCAGTTTTGAAGCTCAATAAAGATATCAAAAATAAAAATAAAGAAATGGTCACATATTAGAGCAGACTAAGGGGCTATTTTATATTGGACTCTGGAAGAGAAAAAAGATATTAATGGAAAAATGAGCAATTCCAATAAAGTGTGAAGTTTATTTAATAGTATTATTCCAATGTTAATTTCTTAAATTCAATTAAATGTTACCACAGGTTAGAAAAACTAGACCATTAGAGGAAGCTGAGTAAAGAGTATACAGGAGCTCTTTGAACTACTTTTCTATAAATTTCTATAAAATTCTATAAATTTCTATAAATCTGAAACTATTTCAATATGAAAAGTCACAAAACAGGAAAGAAAATGATGAAATATAATTCTCTTAGAAATAAAGATAAAAATTACTAAGATGCCAGATAGGATAGACACAACTGAAAAAGATAATTAAAGATATTGAGGAAAAGATACAATAGCCAAGAAAATAAAAATAAAGAAATATTAACAGGAAAAAAAGGATAATGTGGAAGATAGGGAAAAGAAATTCAACACAGTAAAACTGAAGTCCCAGGAAGAGAATAACTGATTTTAAACTATAATTTTAAAATGTTGCTAGAATTATAAGAAGACTGAATCTACTTATTAAAAAGACCCAGATCCAAGATATATTAATAAATTTCCATCTTTAAAACTAAATAAGAACACTCTACAGAGCCTCCAGTTGAGAAGACCAAATTATTTGCAATAGAAAGAAAAATCAGCTTAGAGGACTTTTCAAAAGCAACCAAGTAAGATAACATTAATACAACATTTTTGAGAAACTCAAAGAAATAGAACTCGAGCCAAGATTTTGTATGTAACCAACCTTTCTTCATATACTTAGGCAGTAGCAAAGAATTTGTAAAATTAATCAGCTAATTCTGCACTTATGAATTTTTCTGGAAGAATCCACTAGAAGATAAATGCCATTCACCCATGCATGAGAAAACTTCAACAAATTGGTTGATTGTAATCTTTTCATTAAAAATCAGAGGAAAATAAATTTTGATCCAAGAACAAATAAAAATATACAGATTTTTATGTCCTCTCATATACGGCTGGTGGGAATGTATACTGGCACAAACACTTTGGAATACAGTTTGGCAATTTCTTTTTTTCAGCTTTATTGAGGTATAAATTAACAAAATTTGTTACTTAAAGTGTGCAAAGTGATGATATATGCCCGATGGTTAAGTTCTACACATCTGTTGTACAACGTAAGCCAAAGTTAATAATATTGTATTGCGTGCTTAAAATTTTATTATGAGAGTAGGTCTCACGTTAAATGTTCTTACTATTCAAAAACAAAATAACTTAGGGGCACCTGGGTAGTTCAGTTGGTTAAGCATCTGACTTCAGCTCAGGTCATGATCTCAAGGTTCATGAGTTCAAGATTCATATTGGGCTCTGTGCTGACAGCTCAGAGCCTGGAGCCTGCTTTGGATTCTGTGTCTTCCTCTCTCTGCCCCTCTGTTGCTTGCACTGTCTCTATCAAAAATAAATAAACATTAAAAATTTTTTAAAATAACAAAATAAGAGACACAAGAAAACTTGTATGTACAACATTGTGAAAGTTTGTACCCTTTCACCAACCTCTCCCTATTTGCCCCATCCCCCAGCCTCTGGTAACCATTTTTCTAATCAATGTTTCTATGAGTTTGACTTTTTTTTATTTTTAGATTCCATATATAAGTGAGGCCATGCAGTGTTTTTGTTTGTCTGGCTTACTTCACTTAGCATAATTCCCTCTAGTTTCATTCAAGTTGTCCCAAATTACAAGGTTTCTTTCTTTCTTAAAAAGTATACAGGAACTACAATAGGATTCCATTATACTTATATACCAGATCTTATATATCCATTCATCCATCAATGGACACTTAGGCTGTGTTTATACCTTGACTGTTATGAATAATTCTGCAATGAACACGGGAGTGTAGATATCTCTCTTCAAAATGATGATTTTGTTCTTTGGCTACATATTCAGAAATGGGAGTGCTGAATCATATGGTTATTCTATTTTCAATTTCTGAGGAACCTTCATACTATTTTCCATAGTGACTGTCCCAGTTTACGTTCCCACCAATGCTATACAAGGGTTCTCTTTTTTGTTTGCTTGTTGTTTGTTTGTTTGTTTGTTTGTTTTGAGGGGAAGAAAGAGTGAATGAGTAGGGAAGAGGCAGAGAGAGGAAGAGAGAGAATCCTAAGCAGGCTCTACACTGTCAGCACAGAGCCTGACATGGGGCTTGAATTTACGAACTGTGAGATTATGACCTGAGCTGAAACCAAGAGTCAGACGCTTAACCGACTGAGCCACCCAGGCACCCCTGGGTTCTCTTTTATTTAATCCTTGCTAGCACTTGTTATGTCTTGCTTTTTGATAATAACCATGAGACAGATGTGAGGTTATCTCTCAATATGGTGTTGATTTGCAATTCCCTGATGATTAGTTTTGTGCCCCTTTTAATGTACCTATAAACAATGTGTATGTCTTCCTTGGAAAAACAACTATTTAGGTCCTTCACCCATTATTAAATTGGGTTGTTTTCCTTCTATTGAGTTGTATGCTTTCCTTATATATTTTGGATATGAAACTCATATCGAATATTTTACAAATATAATCACATTTTCTTCCAGTTCTTAGACTGCCTTTTCATTTTATTGATGGTCTCCTTTGCAGAACACTTTTGTTCTGCAAAACATTTTTACTTTGATGTAGGCCCCCTTGCTTATTTTTTCTTTTGTTGCCTCTTTTTGCCTTTTTTAAAGTTTATTTATTTTTGAGAGAGAGAGAGTGGGGGAGGAGCAGAAAGAGAGGGAGAGAGCGAATCCCAGCAGGCTCTTCACTGCTAGCACAGAACCCGATGCAAACCAAGAGTTGGACACTTAACCATCTGAGCCAACCAGCAGTCCCCTTTTTTTGTTGTTGTAGTTGCCTTTGTTATTGAGGTCTCACCCAAAAAACCATTGCCAAGACCAGTGTTAAGGAGGTTATCCTTTATGTTTTCTTCTAGGAGTTTTTATGTTTTTAGCTTCTATGTTTAAGTTTTAAACCATTCTGCATTGACTTTTGAATATGGTATAAGATGGGGTCCAGTTTTATTTTTTTCTATGTGGCCATCCAGTTTTCCCAACATGGTTTATTCAAGAGACTGTCCTTTTCCCATTGTATATTCTTAGCTCCTTTGTTGAAAAATAACCATATCTGTGTAAGTTTATTTCTGGGGTCTCCATTCTGTTTGGTAGTTACTTAAAAAGTTAAAATATACAACTACCATATCACTCAGTTCCTATACTTCTTCCTATGTACTGACGAGAAATGAAAACATATGTCCATACATAAACTGGCATGTGACTATTTATATCAACTTGCAATAGCCTGAATCTGGAAAGCATCCAAATGTTCTTCAATGGATAAATGGATAAACTCTGTAATACAGCCATAAAATGAAATACTAATCAGCAACAGAAATGAATAAACTGATACATTCAACAATATGACTGACAGTCAAAATAGTTGCAAGTTTAAAAATCCAGACCAGGGGCGCCTGGGTGGCGCAGTCGGTTAAGCGTCCGACTTCAGCCAGGTCACGATCTCGCGGTCCGTGAGTTCGAGCCCCGCGTCAGGCTCTGGGCTGATGGCTCGGAGCCTGGAGCCTGTTTCCGATTCTGTGTCTCCCTCTCTCTCTGCCCCTCCCCCGTTCATGCTCTGTCTCTCTCTGTCCCAAAAATAAATTAAAAAATGTTGAAAAAAAAAATTTAATAAAAAAAAAAATCCAGACCAAAGTAAGTGCAGACTGAATAATTTTAATTTTATTACAGTCTTAGGACATTCAAAACTAATCTAAGACAAAGTAAAGCAGTGTTTGCCTAAGAATGGGAGTAGTAGGATCTGAAAAGGGACATGGGGAAAGAATTACAAAAGGGCACTGGGAAACTTTTGTAAGTGATAAACATGTTAATTTTTTGTGATTATAGTGACAGTTCTATAAATTTACAGATTTATGCTTGAGTGTGTACGTATGATTGTATATGTCAGATGTAACTCAAGAACTGGTCATTAGTATAGTAAGAGATTTCTGGAGTCAGTCAGAAAAAATATTTATTTGTCTACTTAAAAACATAGTTTGGGGAACCCATGTGATTGTAATTTATTCATAACCATAGGTAACATGTACAAGTTTAAAATAAAATACGTCGATCTTGAAATGTCATTGTTTATGCCACATTTTGCCAATAACACTTCATGAAAAAAATGTCACGCAGAACACCAGGATGCTATTTCTAAATGCAAATAACTGGTGGCAGAACATTAAGAGGGATCTCTAAGCTATTTTACATTTTCTTTCTATGATTCTCTAATTCTTCTAACAGTGCAGAATGAAGTTACAGAGTGTGAGTTTAAAATTTGAAGTAAATGTCATATTTTTGTTACAGCATCCAATAGACATAGAATTAACTCAGTGTGTATTTAATTCTTGATTAATTATTTATTATTGGGACATGATGAAAGTATTAGTTTTTATTTAATACGCACACCAGATTACTGATCGAACCTTGTGGAGGTGGAGATTCAGTTTAGTAATATGAAGTCGTTCACATGCAAATGAGTTAGTTCAATTTCATGTTGAAAATAACAATTATAAAATATGTTAAGTTGTATCTAAGCAAATGACTAAATGAATCATAAAATTGCCTTTTATATTATAGAACAAGTGCATTTCTTAGTTAAAAAAATTAGCAGGCCAATTTATGTTTCTGGCAATAAGAACAGCAAACCTATTCCCAAAACATGGTTTAACTGTAGCTGTCCTACTTTTGACTGCATTGATCCTTGTTTTCAACCTTTCTGGTTGCTGTAGCAACATTCAGCAGCTGTCTGAGAACAGAGTCTATCCATGTAAAGTTTCATATTTGAGAGATAATGCTGCTGTAAATGAATCTCTGACCTTTATCATAAGCAAAACGGATTCAGTTAAATATTAACATGTTCAGTACTTAATATTCTCTTGATTAATTGAGTTAGAGGTTATTAAATTCTGGATATTCATTTGACTATATTACTTCACACAATTTATTTATATGTCCTCTTATCTGAATACATTAGAATTCTGGATTCCTTGAATGTGTTGCATTCAGTCCAAATTATCTTTTAAATGACTTAAAAATTGGATCTAAAAAACTTCCATGATCACTGGAATTTTGTTTTTCTGACATCTCAGTGAATTAGTACTTTCATTAATGTGTGCTTGTGGTGGAGTGAGGAAGTTCTGGGAACGTATATACAAAATCTAATTTAGGCATTGTGAAAATATATCCTACACAACTTCTAAAGAATTTCTTTGTGATTATTAACCTTCCTTATTGTTGACCTATCTGGTTTAAAACTCTATAAGTGACAAATGTAGATACAGACATAGAAATAGACAGGTACATATACTGACAAAGGAACATATGTGTTATATACTTACAGTTTCTTCAATAAAGAAATTAAACATAAGAAGATAGAAATAGTTATGAGATACCACCTCACACCTGTCAGAGGGGCTAAAATGAACATATCAGGAGACTATAGATGCTGGCAAGGATGTGGAGAAACGGGAACCCTTTTGCACTGCTGGTGGGAATGCAAAGTGGTGCAGTCGCTCTGGAAAACAGTGTGAATTTCTCAACTAAAAATAGAACTACCCTATGACCCAGCAATAGCACCGCTAGGAATCTACCCAAAGGATACAGGAGTGATGATGCATAGGGGCACATGTACCCCAATGTTTATAGCAGCACTTTCAACAATAACCAAATTATGGAAAGAGCCTAAATGTCCATCAACTGATGAATGGATAAAGAAGATGTGGTTTATATATACAATGGAATACTACTTGGCAATGAGAAAGAATGAAGCCTGGCCATTTGTAGCAACGTTGTTGGAACTGGAGGATATTACGCTAAGTGAAATAAGCCAGACAGGGAAAGACAGATACCATATGTTTTCACTCATATGTGGATCTTGAGAAACTTAACAGAAGATCATGGGGGAGGGGAAGGGGAAAAAAAAGGTACAGAGAGGGAGGGAGGCAAACCATAAGAGACTCTTAAGGAATGAGAACAAACTAATGGTAGTTTGGGGGTGGGGGAGAGGGGAAAGTGGGTGATGGACAGGGAGGAGGGCACTTGGGATGAGCACTGTGTATTGTATGGAAAACAATTTGACAATAAAATATATTAAAAAAAGAAATAGTTATGATTTAGAATCTTATTTAGACTAAAATTTTAAATCCACATATCCCACATTATAAATATATTTTGTAATATAAAAATATTTGACAGTATTTTCAAAATATACTGAATATGGTTTATTGGTGTGTGTGGTATTCAATATAGCTTTCATTGTTAAATCAAAGAGAGCAAACTGCAAAACCTCAAGTACTTGTATTATATTTTACAGAAATATACTAAAATTCTTCTCTCCCCTCTTTCTTAATCTTTTGAGCATCTTGGCAAATACATCTTGTATTTTAAATCCCCTGAGCTAAAAACAGCTGAAATACTTGTATTACTCAAATTGAATGGCTCCTAGCAGAATCATTTTCCAAAGTGAAGTGTCCAATCTACACTTACTGACTCAGTAGGACATTTTTCTTCCTCATGCACCATTACAGATCCAGCTTATAATTATGACCAGTGAAATATTCATATTTCAGGGAACAGAATTTGTGTTCTAGAGAAACTTTTGCCAGTACTACCATTGTTTTCTATACTTATCCTTCACCCTGCTCCTGATGTTCCTGTCCCAGTTAAGAAAGAATAAGAAATGGAAAGTGACAAATGGTGCCAAAGAAAACAATTACAAGGCCTGCATGCATTAGGCACTAAAATCTTTGAAGACATAGCTGTAACTACTCAGATAGGAAATATGGTTCTTATTAATTAAATGATTCCTAATATGATCCCTATTTTCTGCACATTATGTAAACTTAAAATGGCTTCTTTGTGGCTATGTTTCTTTAAGAAACTATAATTAAGTTAATCTGAGAGATAATCAGAGTTTTATATTATAGACGTAGATAAAACACAGATGGTAAGTAGATGATAGATGTATCCAGTGATCAATGATTGAACAATAGATAATTAGTGTCAGGAACACTTATCTTACCATTATTCCAACTAATATTTTGAATTTCAATGCATTTATTGACAAGTATGATAATAATAATGATAAATAACAATTAAAATAAGTCATAGAGATTATAGTTAGTAAAGGGAAAAATCTAGGTTTATACACATACTATGTAATATTGATCATAAAATTGAAGTTTCCAAACTTCTATTTCATCATAATGTAATGTAGGTAAATACCTCATGTTTTATAGGTCAACATATAATGTCACTGAAGCATTTAAGGATATAGGACATGGAACAATTACTCTTTAGTAAGTGGTATTTTTATGATGATGATCTTGAAAGCGAAGATGATGATTATAGGGGTTAACATGATCATTAATTCCCAGAACTTGGATTTCATGGTGTATGGATGAGGTAAGAAGGAGTCAACATAGGATAACTATTTTTTTTTGGTTTTTTTAAAATGTAAATAGAACTTAAAAAAGCTAACATCTATATACATCAATATTTAATTCACAAAAGACATTTGTCCATTTCAAAATAATGCAAACACAATTTCAGAATGAAAGGTACATCCTTATCATTAACTACCATTGATTTATGCTGATCTAGTACACAATAGTTGTAAAATTAAATTTGTTTGTCAGAATGCTTGGTTAATAGATATTTCTCCCAGGAGTCTGTAAACTTTATATGGATAAGAATTTTTTGTTTGTTTTATTCCACATTTTATTGTGAAGACAAAGGTTGGTATATATTAAAGAATCAGTAGTTGATGGTAAATAAATAAAATGATGGTGATGAATAATAATAAAATGATAAAATTTAAAAATTGACTATAATAACTTGACCATAAGGCAACATTTAAAAATTATATTTTAAATTCTATTTGAAAAAAATGAGTTTTATAAGAAAGTTCTCTAATAAAAGAGAAATAGAAAAGTTTGAGAATAAAAATAACTCAAACAGTATTTCTGTGTTTAGTATTATACAATAATCAATAATTTTACATTAAAAATGTATTTAATAATGTACCAATTGACCAAAGTCATTTTTTAATAAGAAAAATTAAGTTAATTGCATTAATACGCAAAAATGAATTAAATCTCTAGCTGATTTAAATGTTTACCAATGTCATTATTTACTAAAATATATTTCACTGCCCCCAATGGAAATAAAGTGGATATTTTCAGTGTTATATCTGAGTGCTCTAATCTCCACTAAATCATTTTTCCCAGGTGTCACCCTCAAGGCAATGATTAACGACATACTAATAAAACTCACTTCGGCAGCCTGAAACTAAAATGTCATTTCTATGAGTAAGAATAATTTTCCGCTAAATAGAGCTTTCTGTCAGTAATAAGTTGCTCACTGAAGTATTTTAAGTGTTTTAAAAGCAACCAAAAGCAAAAATAGTATATTTTGGAATTATGTCGATGATGGAGTGATTTTGTTCTGCTTTGTCTTTGTTTTTTTGTTTTTCTTTTCTTTTCTTTTTCTTTCTTTTTTTTTTTCTTTTGGCTTGTCTTACATTACTTTTTGTTTAGGAGTGCTGAGGGAATAACTACAATCAATCACCAATTATAATCAGATTTATACATTGCCACAGGGAAGCCAATCATATGAGTAAACATGTATGTCTCTCAAGAGATTATTTCCATCTCAAGGGCTTATTTCCTTATTTCTCTTGTTTATGTTTCCTTAAGAAACCTACCTTTATGTACACCCAAATCATCTCCCCCCTCCCCCCACCATAGACATTTTCAGTCTAATCAACTGTAATTTACCTTATCACATTAGTGGTGTCTACTTTAAATGAAAACGTTTTTATTTCATCTTAGTTTTTTTTAATTGCTAAAGCTTTAAAAAACATACTATAGGATATACAGTTGCAAAATAACGTGATCTTCTTTGAAAAAGTTGATACATTTCCCTTCTGTCTTAGTTCTTAACATTTTAAGGAGCTCTCTCTTGCTTTTAAATAAATGGTTTTGAATGTTTGTCCAGTGCATCAAAGTGGCTGGCCTACAATAGACTACGTCACCATTATTAAAGAAATCTCACGGAAATGACTCTTGAGGAATAGGAAAGAAGGCTATGGCCTCTGTGAGGATGGAAATTGGAAACAGGACTTCTTTTCCTTACAAAAGTGGGATCCTAAAAAAAGGCACAGTCTCAGCTTTTAGATAAATAAATAAATAAATAAATAAATCTGCCATTAACAAGGAGAGAGAAATAAATAACTTGACTGATGTGATTCTAATGCCCAGTGTAGGGGGATCCGAGAGTATATAACCAAATGTCTGCTTATACTATGTATTAGGATCGGGGGGGGGGGGGGGGGGAGGGGTAAGCTGAGAAGTTAACCAAAAGTTGTCTAAATTTGGCAGTTTTTTCTTCATTGTTCAAAGTCATCTCCCTTAGGGGACATATGCAATAAGACTAGATTTCTATACAGAAAAGAAGTATGTTTATTCATCATTCAATAGTAAATGAATTATTTGTTTTCTCCTATAGGCTCAAACAAAAATTACTCAATGTCCATTTGTAAAAGGTGAAAATGTAACTAATAGTCACAGTAAAATTTTCTAAACAATCAAATGCTGAATAAATTTTCATACCATAACTCAAAGCCAACTTATATCTAGAAATAACCACAAAATGATTAGTTATTATACTTTGCAATCTACAAAGCTTAGAAGATGAACATTAAATGGAAAGAGGAAAGTTACTAGCAGTAAAGAAGGAAAGGCTAATAAATCTGACAGCAAGGAATGAAATTCGAGAACTTTGGTCCTTATTTCACAAATGAGTTAATATATCATTAACCTCTTTAATTATTATGTGGGACAGCACAACTATCACTAATAAATATGGCCACAATTCAACAAGAAATAACTGCATAGATTTGTTAAATGTAAATATTATTTAGAAGATTAGTATAATATATCAAGAATGACATTTTTAGTGTTAACAATGAAACAAGAATATGGGCAGTGTTATTGTGTGCATTCAAAGTGTGTTCTTTCTTTTGCTTCTGTACAATATACTCTGCATATGCCTCTCCTCAAAGTAACTCAAAAACTATCTTTTTTCTCCTCAAATATTCTGTCTGTGAGGTAAAGTGCTTTCCTACTGAATGAGAGGGAAGAAGAAAGAGGAAAAACAGGAAGAAAAGTAGGGATGAATGTACACATACAAATTTGTGTTAATGAGATAACCCTCCATTATCAGGGAATAGATTTCCTAGATACATATCACTTTCTTATCGGTAGTAGATATGAAATTACATGAAGAGATTATATTTATTATTACATTATTATATTCTGTAAACTAATACAATACATATGGGTTAATATGTATATTAATACATATTTAATACATACATAAACATGTATCTATATGTATGTATGTATTGTTACATTATTAATGTATTATTAATGTATAATAATGTAATTATTACATTATTCTATTATGTAAACTAATACAATACATATGGGTTAATATGTATATTAATATATATGTATTAATACATATATACATATGTATATGTATATGTGTTTTATATATGTGTGTGTGTGTGTGAATACGTTCATTCTAATATAGAGACAAATGATAAATGAATAGACCAATAATAGAAACTGAAAAATGTTAGACACAATGTATAGTTAAAAAAAATGGGTCAAAACAGGGTTCAAAATAGACTGCATACATTTGTGTAGTTGCAATTACATTCACTATTTATGAAATACTTACTGTTCCATTGATATCATCTAAAAGTTTAAAAATAGAGTAATAACTTAAGAATACTAAATGTTGCATAAATCTCTTACTAAAATTATCAAAAATGTTCCATCTGTTAAAAGAAAAAGTCCACTATGGCATTCTGTTTAAGTGATTTGTATATAAAAAGTCAAATACAGAAATTCAGATTAGGAAAATAGTTTCAGATGCATATTCCTCCTCCTTCTCCATCTCTTTGGTCACTTAATTTTTTAATCTTCCCAACCCTGACTCTTCTGTTTGAAAACCATGTAGCCAAACTGGATTTCTCTATCCTTCATTTTTGTTAAACCAAAGAATTGCTCTACCTTTTTTTCTTTTTTAATTAAATTACTCTTTAATTTTACCACCTAGAAAATCATCACAGAAGATTATGGTACATTAACTGACTATGAACATGTTGATATATAACATTTAAGAAGATTCACTCTGTGTTTTTTTGAATATATTACAATGGATCCATACTATTAATATTGTTTTTATTTTATTTCATTTTATTTTATTTTGTTAAGAATACTTGACACGAGATATATTCTCTTAACAAAATTTTAAGTGTACACTACATTATCGTTGACCAGGGATACAATTCTGTACAGCAGATCTCTAGAGCTTATTCACATTGCTTAACTGAAAATTTATGTCTATTGATTAGTAACTCTTCATTTTCCCCTAACCCCAAGCTCCTGGCAACCACCACTCCACTCGTTGATTCTATGAACTTGATTATTTTAGATAACTCATGCAAGTGGAATCATATAGTATTTGTCTTTTAATGGCTGGCTTATTTCACCTAGCACAATTTCCTCATTAAGGTTCATCTCATTGTCGCATATTACTGTAGTTTCTTCTTTTTAAAAGGTGAGTAGTATTTCAGTGTCTCTACCTATTTTCTTTATCCATTCATCTGTCAATACATGTTTAGGTTGTTTCCACATCTAACCTATTGTGAATAATACTGCAATAAATAGAGCAATGTTAATATCTCTTGGAGGTTCTGATTTCAGTGATTTTAGATATATATCCAGAAGTAGGATTGCTGGTTCATATGGTAGTTCTATTCATAATTTTTTGAAGAATCCATACTCTTTTCCATAGCAGTCTCACCATTTTTTTTATTCCTATTAACAATATGTAAGGGTTACAATTTCTCTACATCCTCACCAACAATTGTTGTCTTTTTTTTTTTTTTTTTTAACGTTTATTTATTTTTGAGACAGAGGGAGACAGAGCATGAACAGGGGAGGGGCAGAGAGAGAGGGAGACACAGAATCCGAAACAGACTCCAGGCTCTGAGCTGTCAGCACAGAGCCCGACGCGGGGCTCGAACTCACGGACCGTGAGATCATGACCTGAGCCGAAGTCGGACGCTCAACGGACCAAGCCACCCAGGTGCCCCTGTTGTCTTTTTTTTATTTGATTGATAGCCACCCTGACAGGTGGGTGATATCTCACTGTGGTTTTGATTTGCATTTCTCTCTGAAGATTAGGGACACGGAACATTCTAAAAACATACTTGTAGTTCATTTGTATGTCATTTTTGTAGAAATGTCTATTCAAGTCCTTAGTCCATTTTTAAATCAGGGTTAGTTTTTTGTTTGTTTTTTTGTTTATTTCAACTCTTAAGTTGTAAGGATTCTTTATATAATTTGGAGGTTAACCCCTTATTAGCTATATAGATTGCAAATATTTTCTCCCATTTCAGAGGTTGCCTTAAATGAAAGTAATTCATGAGACATGATGTAAGAATTGCATGCTCCTTATCCAAATATAAGTCCAATATCCATTTATTATAAGCCAATACATAGTTAACAATAACAACAACAACAAAACCCTAAAGGCAGCTAGATGTTTGAAACTCATTAGCTTAGCACAATAAACAAATAGAAACAGTCACTTCAGTTTCCATGACTACTTCATACTATCCTTTTAAAATGACCTCTTAAAATAATAACAGCGGATTTATTTTCATTTGCCAAATGCCAGAAATTGTCCAAGGCATTTGGCATATATTAACTCACAATAAACTTAAGAGATTGATACAATGACTGTCCTACTTTTTTAAGATGGAATTTATGGCTGAAATTTTTTGCTCCTTCCATGCCCACACAGTTTGTGATGTAACTTTCCAGACCCAACGCACAAAATGGAGTATATTTCTCTGTATCTTTGCAAAAATATTACTGTGTGAAAACCCTTTCCCTTGTATGTGTCATTCCACTTATCTGGGCCCTAGCATCATCCCAGTTGAAATATAGCTAATCAGTTACCCATCTGCCCCACCCACCAAACTGAACTGAGTTTCTCCAAATGAATCAGATTAGTGAACATATACATACTTTTTTGTGTTTGTTATGCTACAGAGATTTTTGAGGTATTTTAAAAATTTTATTTATTTAATTTCAAGTTAGTTAACATACAGTGTAGTATTGATTTCAGGACTAGAATCCTGTGATGCATCACTTACATATAACACCCAGTGCTCATCCCAGCAAGCGCCCTCCTTAATGCCCATCACCCATTTAACCCATCTCCCTCCCCTCCTCCCCTCCAGCAACCCTCAGGCTGTTCTCCGTATTCAAAAGTCTCTTATGGTTTGCCTCCCTCTATGTTTTTATCTTATTTTTCCTTCCCTTCCCTTATGTTCATCTGCTGTATTTCTTAAATTCCACATATGAGTGAAATCGTATGATATTTGTCTGTCTCTGGATGACTTATTTTGATTAGCATAATACACTCTAGTTCCATCTACATTGTTGCAAATGGCAAAATTTCATTCTTTTGGATCATTGAGTAATATTTCATGGTGTATATGTATATGTGTATATATACATATACATATACATATACATATACATATACATATACATACATATACATATACATGTATATATACATATACATCTCTATATATACCATATCTCTTATCCTTTCAAATGATGCACATTTGGGCTCTTTCCATAATTTGGCTATTGTTGCTAATGCTGCTAAAATATGGGGTGCATGTGCCCTTTCAAATCAGCATTTTTGTATCCTTTGGATAAATGCCTAGTAGTTCAATTGCTGGGTCATAGTATAGTTCCATTTTTAATTTTTTGAGGAACCTCCATACTGTTTTATGCAGAGAAAGGGGAACACTTTTGCACTGTTGGTGGAGTTTTTTGTTTTGCAGCAGGAGCCAACAAATGCATAAATTAATACCTAGCAATGGAATGCATCGACAACAAAAGTCTAAAGCATGCAACAGTATGTTTGAGGTTGATGGCAGATGCCTGGAAAAATTGCAAGAAAATGTATGTAGTTTTGAAACATTGACAAAACTGTCATCTGAAAGAACCTGTAATACAGAAATTGAATTTAATTAATTATGGACTTAAACAAGATGGTGTCCAGGCAGAATACTGAAAGCTTGATTTTGCTATTCTTAGGTTCTGCATTAAATAGACAAGCTCAGGAAAGAACTCGCTAGCTTGCAACTAGAATATACATGAAATATAGGGAATGTATAACTTGCATTTACTGGTAAAGGTTATCACATTGAAACACTGCCTTGATTAGAGAGTAAATCAGAGGCCTGACCATTAAGATATAACCTGAATATTTCCAGTTTTACCTCTCATATGTAAAAGTCTTGGAAATCATTACATCCTTCTTATAATAAGACAAATACTGAATAAGATGAAAATCAATGGCATTTCTTGTTCAGAGCATTAAAGTCACAGGGGAAATCTCTGTTTCCAAATCTGCGCGGATGGACAAATACAAGTAATTACATGCCATATCAACTTACTGGAAGAAAAAAAACACTGGAGCCATAGACTGGTAGCAACAATTAAATGGTAATATAACTAGTTGCTAGAGGCTAGTCAAAAGGCTGGAGTGTATAATAGTGAAAGATAAACTCCTGGGTACTGGGGTATTAGGGAGCCCCTACATTTTTATGGGTTTTGCCTCCAGCAACTCCAGCAAGTTCTTATGGGGAGAAGCCAAGAAAATCTCTTGGTTTCTGGCAGTAACAAGGGAAAAGTAATTATTTTTCAATATTCCCAGTATTTTTTTTTATAAGGAAAGCCTACTCAGCAGGGAAAAGATTTACTAGAGCCTTACTATATGTTGGAGAAGGGAAATACCCAACTCCAGATACATTTAGCCTTCCTGGTTCAACAAAAGATGGCACATAATTGTGAAGGTCATAGCTGAGGGACACAGGCCGCTAATGACTGAGACTAAATCAAAGGATTATAGGATACTTGCTCCCCTTCCATAGACACACACATCAAAACATCACCAGGGCTGCTATGACCCAACACAACTTACCACACTTTCAACAACATTTTATAAGACATGCTAAAAGGCAAGAAGCAGATAGAAGAGACAAATCAAACATCAGAACCATACTCAGATATGGCAGATAGTTCATAAGTATCACGCCAAGAATATGAAACTGCTATGACTAATGTTAAGGGATCTAATGGAAAGAGCAGACTACGTGTAAGAACAAATGTGTAATGTAAGCAGAGAGATGAAATTCTAAGGAAGAATTAAAAGGAGATGCTAGAAATTATTTAAAAAAAAACCCCAAAAACCAAAAAACAAAATTAACAGAAGTAAAGAATGCCCGAGGCACCTAGGTGGCTCAGTAGGGTAAGCGTCTGATTCTTGATTTTGGCTCAGGTCATGAGGTCACAGTCATGAGATTGAACCCCACATCAGGCTCTGTGCTGAGCCTGGAGCCTGTTTGGGATTTCCTCCCTCACTTTCTCTATGTCTCAAAATAAATAAACATAAAAAAAAGTAAATAATGCCTTTAATGGGCTTATCGGTAGACTGGACATGTTGAAGAAGGAATCAGTAAGCTTGAATATATGCTAATAGAAATTTCCCAAACTCAAATGCAAAAAGAAAAATAGAATGAAATAAGTCATAACAGAATATTCAATAACTGTGGGACAATTTCAAAAAGTATAACATATATGTTATCAGAATATCAAAAGAAGGCAGAGATAACAGCATAAGAAATATTTGAATAATGATAACAGCATAAGAAATATTTGAATAATGATGGCTGAGAATTTTACAAAATTAATGAAACACATCAAACCACAGTTTCAGCAATGTAGGAGAACATCAAGCAAAATAAATACTAAAAAGAAAAAAAAAAATTCTACACCTGACATGTCAATTAAAAAAAAAAACAACGACAAAGAGAAAATCTTGAAAACCACCAGAGGAGAAAAGTATATGTACTGGGCTATGGAGAAACAAAAATAAGAATTACATTGGACTTCCTGTCAGAAAACATGCCAGCAAGAAAAGGGGAAAATAAAATATTTAAAATGTGGAAAGAAAAATCAAACAACCTAGAATTCTATATCCAGTGAAATTATTCTTCAAATGTGCACAGTACTTTCTCAGACAAACACAGACAGGGCATTCATCACCAGTAGATCTGCATTACAAGAAATATTACAGAATTTCTTCGAGGGAAGGGAAATACTAGAGGTCAAAAATTCATCTACATAAAAGGTAAAACATCAGAAAAGAAAATAAAATTAAAATAAAATACAATAAAATAAAACATTTTCATCATTCTACTTTATATATTATATGTATTATATATAATATATAATCCAATTTATAAATAAAACTATTCAAAGTATTAAGGACAATAATATATTGTGTAATTATAGTATATGAATAAGTGAAATGAATGATGATGCTGTAGGGGACACGAAGGAAGAACTGGAAATACTCATCAATAAGTACTTGCACTTCCTATGTTGAGAATGGATTTAGATTAATTGTAAATGTATATTGCAAAATACATTGCAACCACTAAATTTTTTAAAGAAAGCATGATATTCTAAGAGAGAAATGATAAATCTAAATCACATAAAATGCTCAGAACCAAAGGAGATAGAAAACAAAGTGAAGTAAAATAAACAAAACACGTGCAATGAATATAAAAGGTACAAACATGGTAAATCAATAATCACTTTAAAGATGAATGATGTGAATACGTAAATTAAAAAGCAGAGATATTTAGAGTGCTTAAAACAGCAACTATATGTTGTGTACTGGAACCTGACTTTAAATGTTACGACATAGATAGGGGCTCCTGGGGGGCTCAGTTGGTTAAGCGTCTGACTTCCGCTCAGGTCATGATCTCAGGGTTCATAAATTTGAGTCCCATGTGGGGCTCTGTGCTGACAGCTCAGAGCCTGGAGCCTGCTTTGGATTCTGTGTTTCCCTGGGTCTCTGCCCTTCCCCTGTTCACACTCTGCCTCTCTCTTTCTTTCAAAAATAAATAAACGTTGAAAAAACATTAAATGTTATGACATAGATTAAAAGTAAAGAGATGAAGACAAAGATGCCACTAAAAATGAGTTTAAAAAAACGAATTAAAAGAAAGCTGGAGTAGCTATATCATTTTCTGATAAAACACACTTCAGAATAAAGAAAATCATCAGGGACAAAGGCGAATGTTACATAATGATAAATGAGTTAATTCTCTAAGGAATCATAACTTTTAGTGTGCACACAAATAACAAAAAGGTGTCAAAATGTATCAGATGCAAACTGGTAGAAATCAAATTCTGATTCTGAACAGATCAGAACCCTCAAACACTGAGATGTCATCAGGTGATGACAATGTGGGGGCCTTGAGATGAGGATCGTGTAATGTGGCAAGGATGTTAATTGTGCCTGAAAAGGTAGAGTCTGGTAGATTGGATTATTGACCTCCATTGTAACTTTGCAGTCCCTTCTCAAAACAAACAAGGAAACAAACCAAAAAAGTGTACATCCTAGCCCCTTGACCTTTGGCTTGGATTTGTGATTTCCTTGGGCTAGCGCAATGTGGATAAAATAGTGTACCAGTGCCGAGTCTAGGGCTTAAGAGATCTCACAGTTACTGCTTGCCTGCTTGCACCTTTGCAATTACAATGAGCATCTGTGCTTGGCACCTGCGTGCCAGGGTGACACATTAAATGGAGCCAGAAAAGCCTTCTGGGTCTGAAAGGAGAGGCCTGACCTGCTCTGCAAACCCACTAGCAAAATAAATGCTTACTGTTGTAGGCATGATACTGCAATAAGAAAAATCATTTTTCCCGCAGAGGAAAATTCATTCAAATTAGAATGCCATTAAAGAGAGAAGAGAGTGCAAATCAAGCCCGATTTTGAAGTAAATCTCTGGTGGGTTTGCAGAGTACTTGCAGAGTTAAAAAAATCTTTACTATGTTCTATAGATTACCATTGAAAGTTTTCTATATAATCATTCTATATGCAGTTAAGCCAGAAAAAATGAGAAAGGTGTGGAGGAAGTTTTGTGCTGCTGTAATTTTTTTTTTTGAACAAAGGACCTTTAATTCCATCAAACATCAAAACAAAAAAATTAAAATTCCAGAAGTTCTAATATTTAGACCACAACAATGTTATAACTCAATATTTATAATAGCACAAATAAAGTATTATTATTGACCATTTGTGTTCTCAAGCAAAATAAACCTAAATTCAATTTTTTGGACATTGACAAGATTTCCATACCAACCATTTTTGCTTTTTTTTTTAATCCTTAAAGAAGACACATATTTTATCTATTTCCTGAAAACTGTCTTTCTAATCTAGTGAGTATGGATACTTAACTTTCAGTCTTATTTTTGTTAGGTTTCACTTATTTTTCCATGCTGATTTCTTTAATCTTCCCTTAGCCTCATGTGCTTCCTGGAAACCTAGCTCGTATTTAGCTGGGTACATAAACCATGAACAAAATCTCCTTTTATTTCTATTTGTTTCTATCTAGCAGTTTAATGGTGCTATTTTTGACTACCCCATGCTCCTTTCTTTCTTTTTGTTTAGTGTCTACCAAATGTTACTGAATTACTAAAATAATAGGTAATAAATCAAATTACATGTATAATTCCATTTGCCATAGATTACATTAATGGTATCGATATTCTATTCCACCTGGTTTCTATGCGTATTTAACAAATTTCTTTGCAGATCCTGTCACAAAAAGAGCAGAGTAGAGTTCACCACTTCCTGACTTAGAGGGCTATATATATATATATATATATCTCCATATATATATATATATCCATATATATACATATACGTATATATGTATATACATATATCCATAAATCATAAATGTATGTATCTTTTAGTGTTATTCTCACTTCATTCATCTTCTCTTACGTCTTTGTTTCTTTTACTCTTTTTTTTTTTTTTTTGGTTATATTAGACTGTAACCTCTACTTCTCTACAATGGTTTCATAGGTAATCAGTTGTTTTTGTTTTTGTTTTTTTTTTTTTTTAATTTTTTTAAATGTTTTTTATTTATTTTTGGGACAGAGACAGAGCATGAACGGGGGAGGGGCAGAGAGAGAGGGAGACACAGAATCGGAAACAGGCTCCAGGCTCCGAGCCATCAGCCCAGAGCCTGACGCGGGGCTCGAACTCACGGACCGCGAGATCGTGACCTGGCTGAAATCGGACGCTTAACCGACTGCGCCACCCAGGCGCCCCGGTAATCAGTTGTTTTTAATTTACATGCACTTATTTAAAAATTTTCAAGCTTGGGGCTCCTGGATGGCTCAGTCGGTTTAGCGTCCTACTTCGGCTCAGGTCAGATCTCACAGTTCGTGAGTTGGAGCCCCGCGTCAGGCTCTCTGCTGACAGCTCAGATCCTGGAGCCTGCTTCAGATTCTGTGTCTCCCTCTCTGCCCCTTCCCTGCTCATGCTCTGTCTCTCTCTGTCTATCAAAAATGAATAAATATTAAAAAAAAATTTTAAAAATTTTCAAGCTCATTTCAACTTATATTTATCTCATTTTCAAAGTTAAAAGTAGTAACAATTCATTAAAATTGTTACTCCTAAATATTCTTTATTGTTTTGTCTGCTAATAGATTAAAAATTACTGAAGCCTATTTCAGCTAGTTTCTTTTTGTATTAAGTAGAAATAATTCCATTTCTTTCTATTTTATAAATGATTAAAATGATAAAGAAAGCTTTATTTCTGGATATTAATTATACATAATTGGACTAACTATAATTCTTATGATCATTTGGTCCTTGTTTGTCTGTTTTTTATCTGATATAACAAATTAACATATCTAGTTATCATGTATCACAATGAAAGATATAAGTGATATGCATAAATTATTATGAATACACACATATACATATGTGTACATGCAGTTATGAAAATCTCAACTCTCCTTCTAATTCAACAACATCCTGAATCCTCTGATTATCATTCCCTAGATTTATATTTTAAATAGTCCACTCTCTTTACCATTTATTCCCACATAACAAGATTGTGTGTTTTAGGGTTTTTTTTAATTTTATAAAAGTGGCATTATGCCACGTATCTTCTGGAACTTAAATATGTCATTGAATAGTATATTGTTAGGATTCCCCATTTTTTCCTCTGGGTATGGTTCAGTCATTCTGACTACTGTGTGATAGGTCATTCTCTGAATTTGCTGATGTTTATTTGTGTTCTGTCCTTTTAATGAGCATTTTGATTTTTATCACATCCAATAACATAGAATTTTTCATAGGAAGGACCCTCTACATTTTTTTATGCTGTAGATTTATGAAGAATTCTGTTGGATAGACACCGTGGAGTGAATTGGTTGAGTCTTAAGTGAGGTATTTAGTTCACTAGAGAAGTCAAACTTTTTAAAAGTGTCAGTACCAGTTATCCTAACTTTAGCAATTACAAGAGATTATATTGATATATATCCTTTCCAACATTTGGTATTATCATAAAGTTATTGTTTTTGTCAATAAATGGATCTAAAGTGGTATATCATTTGATTTAACTTAATTTTCTGATTATTACTAAGATTAATAATCTCTTATATGTTTATTGCTGTGATGTGTTTTCTCCTCTGCAAAATGTCTGTTCAGTTTTAATGCCCATTTAACCTCTGTATTAGGTGCTTTTGTATTTCTTATTTTTTATAGTAATTTTTAATGTGTGGATCAGTGTAGTTCTCCAGAAACTGTGGGCTTCATATTGCTTCTGATAATGGATGCTATCATCATGTACTGAGCTACAAAGACATGGAAAATAGCTGAGTTCTAGGGTGGACACACCGAAGCTCATAAAACTCAGTTTTAAAAGGCAAGGGAAAGAGCATTCTGAAAAAACCTCGCTATATAAAATGTTGAAACAGGCATTGTGTCCTGAGGTCTCTAGAGGCTGACTTTGAAATCTATTTGAAAATTTTAGTCAAATATCAAAGCAAAACCCAAAATTTATTGTATTCCTAAGTTAGATAAATATCTTCCTTTAAAAATTGTTTATATAATATGAAAATATGTTGCCATTATTTTATTATTGAGCTAGTTCATAATCAACATATTTTGAATTCATTTACCTCTTCTTAAATTCTGACTAATTTTTATATATAAAAAAATCTTTAGAGGAGAAAATATAAAGTTTTACTAAAAGCAAATAAATATTCATGAGATTAAAAACAAAACAAATAATAAATTTTTTTAATTACAAAAATGGCAAGATTATGAGATTAAATAATGAGTGAATCTCTAATGAGAATTATCAAGAGGATATAACAGTTGATTTACAGCCAGTTTCAATTACCAGAGGTAAGAAATAAATCAGCAAAATGTAGGAAATGCACTCAACAGAAATAGGGTACTATAAAAATATGAAAATTACATATTTTATGGGGCGCCTGGGTGGCTCAGTCGGTGAGCGTCGACTTCGGCTCAGGTCATGATCTCGCGTTCTGTGATTTCGAGCCCCGCGTCAAGGTCTGTGCTGACAGCCTGGGGCCTGCTTCGGATTCTGTGTCTCCCTCTCTCTCTGCCCCTCCCCGGCTCGTGCTCTGTCTCTCTCCATCTCTCTCTGTCAAAAATAAATAAACATTAAAAAAAACTTTTAAAAATTACATATCTTACATGTAAACACTAAACAAAAATGTGCTTAAATGTAGCTTCTCAGTAGAATAGGGTAGAATTCAATTTAAAAGGCATAACAAAATGTAAAATACTACCACTTTAGGAGACAATTTTAACATGGTACACAGATAAAACTTATTATAATGTATAAGGCAAGTTTAAATGAAATTATTTGAGAGGGAGTTTTCTTTATAACCAGTGAACTAACAGCGTATAAAGTCCTGATGTCAACACAAATCATCCTATGCATTCATATTTATATTAAATATGGTTTGAAGTATCATTCTACGTGCCATGCCACATCTGATCTCTCTGAGGGAAACTCGCTGTAAGGCTTACACGTCTCCTGGCTCTGATTTCTTGTTTTCCTATAAGTTCTATTTATGGATCATCTCGTTTTATACTAGTTCTTTTCTCACTTTTTGTCTTATATGTCTTATATTAGACATTGGAGTTTTTCCTTCCTATTCCAAACGGTGCCTATAGATATTAGACATTTATTGAGAGGTTTACACCACTGAATTGGAATGAATGAATGATACATTCATAAATGAATAGGTGAAATAGTCCTGAGTGAACCTCTATTGCCCATCTGCTTCCTGCCACTGAAGATTTTTCAATAGTCTCATTCCATTTCAGTCATGCTCCAGCTTCTCAGCACGTTGGTTAGTCTGTCTCTCCTTTGCCATGCATAGCCTTTACTAGAGTTCTTTCCAGAGCAGTGTAACTATATTTTATGGTGTCCCTACAGATAATATCATCAAGGTTTTCATTGATAGATATCTAATTTTCTCTTAAAACAACAGCAGCAACATCAGCAGCTTTGCAGTTTTTATAAAAGTAGAGCTCTTGTATCAGTTATTAAAATAAGCGTGCTTTTGTTTCACTCTAATACACCAATATTTCACCATTTATAGCATTAATGTGGAAATAAGACATGATGATACAGGAGTCCATACAAAATTAACACTTTTCCTATGTCAAGATGTAGAGTTTCTAAAATTTCAAGTCAAGTGACATGCGTACATCGAAAAAAAAAATACAAGCAAAAAGTACAAGGGTGTCTGGGTGGCTCAGTTGGTTAAGTGTCTGACTTTAGCTCAGGTCATGATCTCAAGGTTTGTGGGTCCGAGCCCCATATTGGGCTCTGTGCTGACAGCTCAGAGCCTGGAGCCTGCTTCAGATTCTGTGTCTCTCTCTTCCCCTCCCCTGCTCATGCACTCTCTCTCTCTCTCAAAAATAAATAAACATTAAAACCTTTAAAAGAAAAACAAATAGGAAACTACATATTGTATTTTGGCACAAATATTTTCACAAGCATAAGAAGGATTTGTAACTGTGAAGAATACAAAATAAAATTTCAGCATGAAAAATATAATTGATTTATAGCACTATTCAGGTTTCACTATTAAAATTAATAATTTTATAGAAGGTGTAATTATAATTCCTATTTCAGTATATTTCCATTTTTTATATAGGATCCTATCATTCTTTTAAAAAGGTATATATAAAGGGAGTAAAAATCATAATTAAACTTACTCTTTGATGCAAAAATAATAGGCAAAATAAGTTATACTTAAAATGTTCTCTTTATTATTCACATAGAAGTGACATAAAATGACTTAAAATAATTGAATAGTAATGTCATTACAAGAATTTGTACGGCTCTTATCTTAAATTGATTCTCGTTTAATTTTGCCCTGTGAAATTTAGGCATTATCTGTCTTCTAGAATTGTGTTTCTGAGCTAAGGCTGGACTATCTGGACAATGATTTTAAAATCAGGCTTTTGGGTCTGATATGTAAAAACTCACACCACTGTGTTTGAGTTGAGATTTGGGTATTAGTATATATTTACCAATATCTATATCTATATCCATCTATCAATCAACAGATCAATAAGTATTTTGATATTGATATTTTATAAGGCTCCCAGTGAATCATGGGTTAGTCTTATTTTTAGTCCACATCTAATATACTGGTCTAGTTTTTCCTTTCTCTGTGAGGACGACTCACCTATATAATTAGCCAACATCATTTCTTGTTTATTCTAAGCGTGAACAGTGGTCTCAGACAATTCTCTGTCTCTCTTCTCATTCCAAGAGTAGTAATATTATGACTACTATCACTGCTCCTAATGGCAACAACAAGAATAATTTCTGGCTCATATTATATTCAACTTCTGTAATAATTTTCTGAAACTTTAGTGTTTAAATTACTGTTTTATATCTGAAGTCCACAATTAATGCATTATTATCTCTAGACTAAAAATGAAGTTTGCAAAACTCTCAGTTTTTAATAATTTCACTCAATATATCTTTTCATTCAATGTATCCTTTTACTATTTATTCTATATTTCTGAAAAAAGTCCTCTGCTAAAATCAAATACAAACAACTTCACTATATTCTATTATTGTTTCTCTGTTAAATATTTTGCTTATGCATTTTGATAAGAAACATTCTTTGAAGATAGAAATACAGTTTCCTTCTGGAGCAAAGTGCAGGCTTACTGCTATTAAAAAGGACTCAACTTTCCTTAATTATGGATTCCTCTTCTTCAACACAAATCCCTGCATGTGTAGGTATTGTTTGACTCTCTTTCTTCATTCCCTGAGCATTGAAGTTCAGACGATCAGCACCAAAAATTATGATATCCTGGCTTCTGTTATTTCTGTGAGTCAAATACTCATGTCTCTGATCCAGGAGTTTCACATATTATACTAGCATCCATGAAACTATGTTAGGTTAATATGTTAGCTTGAAAGTTGGGTAATATTTCTCCAACTATTAGGAAACAAAATACAACATGAGTTATATTTTTGTTTACTTTTGAGAGAAAGAGAGAGAAAGTCAGAGCATGAGAGTGGGAGCAGCGGTGAGAGAGGGAGACACAGAATCTGAAGCAGGCTCCAGGCTCTGAGCTGTCAGCATAGAGCCCAAGACAGGGCTCAAACCCAGAAGCCATGAGATCATGACCTGAGCCTAAGTCGGCGCTCAACTGACTGAGTCACCCAGGCATCTCTGTTCATTTCTATTTTATTATAAGCATGTCTTTGCTTCCTAATAAAATTATTAATAACTGAATGACAAAAGATTAAAACTCTACTTTCTAATCCAGTTTTGAATGATACTTCATGAAAACTTGTAACAAATACTACTCATTTTTCCAAGTGAGTTTCTATCTAGACTATTTCAATAATGCATACAAAATATGTGCTCTAGAGCTATTTTGAGGTGAGGTCCCTTAAATAACCAACTATCTCCAACCTATAAATGAGACTGGAGAAATTAAGGAATTTTAAAGCAAGAAATATGAGATACTGTGAGTTCCTAGAGCTAGGATCTTAAAGAGAGGGGCCATTCAGCAAACTTTGAGTAATTTAGAGTTTGGGGAACATATGTTTCTTATGTCTGAAAAATGCAGTGTTGGAAAGACTGTAATTTGCTTTCTGACTTTGAAGAAAGAGAGTTTGCTGCCTTAGTGGTGACTTTCCCTAAGCAATTTATCAGCAAAAAAGATGGAAATTTTCATTTTTTTTCAATTTTTTAATGTTTATTTTTGAGAGAGAGAGAGAGAGAGAGAGAGACAGACAGACAGACAGAGAGTGAGCGGGGGAGGGGCAGAGAGAGAGGGAGACACAGAATCCGAAGCAAGCTCCAGGCTCTGAGCTGTCAGCACAGAGCTAGACGTGGGGCTCCAACTCATGACAACCGTGGGATCATGACCTGAGCTGAAGTCAGATGCCCAACCGACAGAGCCACCCAGGTGCCCCTGGAAATTTCATTTAAAGGTGGGAGCAAAAATCAATCTGGGGGTCATTATCATAAATTGCTACTCCATCAACTCCCCCAGAGATGTTGTATTTATGTTTTTATACACAGTGAAAATATTCTTCATATATGAGTTCCTTATTGGTTATCAAACTATCATATTTTTACAAGGTACTTTTAATGGGTAATACAGTACATGGAGGGATCATTTTATAAACTGCTGTGTGTGTATGTGTGTGTGTGTGTGTATGTATCTTTAACCAAGGTATTTTATTAATAGAAATTATTAAAATAAACTCAAAATATGATCTATAATTTAAAGATTAATAGAATTATGAGTAAAATTGTGCCAGTATACATATTATGGGGGGAAATACCATGAAATCTTGATTGTCCATGAGCTGATATCCTCAAAATTCTTTATTCTAATAATTTATAACATTGCAGTAAATAATATTATTACTATAGAGAAAGTGAAACAAAAATATGCTTTAATATTTTGTTATAGTTATTTGCAAACACATTTATAGTTTTTACAGTTGACCCTACAACTACATAGGTTTGAACTGTGCAGGTTCACTTAATACATGGATTTTTAAAAATAAGTACAGTGCAGCACTGTAAATGTACTTTCTTTTTCTTGCATTTATTAATAGCATTTTCTTTCCTCTATCTTACTTTACTTTAAGAATACAGTATATAAAACATACAACATATGTGCTATGATAACTATGTTATCATTAAAACTTCTGGTCAACAGTAGGCTATTCGTAGTTTAGTTTTCAGGGATTCATAATTTATACACAGATTTTCAATTGTGTGTGGGGGGGAGTCAGTGTCCCTAAGCCCCACATTGTTCAAAGATCAACTGTATGTGATCCAAATGGAAATGTATTTTTACTATTTAAGATTAAACCACTTAACAATTTTATGGGCTTCTTTTGTATTTAATTGTACACTCTAAATGTTCTTTTAGGTTATTAAATATTTTACAACACTGAGAATAATAATAATAATTGCACAAATATCCTTTGTATTGAAGGGGTTTAGGATAGTCCCCCCCCCCCCCCCGCCACCAACCAGAATGTGCCATTTTGACATATGGATTATTTAGAGCTACAGCTAAAGACACTTGAAACCATGTGGGCACAAGAGAAACTTTGGTCCTTCTTAACTACAAAGAAGGACCTAAATTGGGGGTCTTTAATATCCCCACAATAAGAGCTATGAACAGAGATAAATTTTACCTAAATGACTCATCTGTATGGCAGGACAAACAACTAATTACCAAGATCTCTTCTTATAGCCCTTTGAAGTGCCTTCCTTTCCTCTCAAATCCTGGACCTCTACCTAGCCCTCTTCTTAGTTCAGAATGACATATATATCTCATTTTGCCTGACTGTCCTTGGAATTTCCATGTTTAGTTGATGTATGCATACCTATTAAATTGGATTTTCTCCTGTTAATACGTCTTATGTCAATTTGATTCTTAGTCCAGCTAGAAGGACCTTTGAGAGAATAGGAATTCTTGCTCCCCAACAGTATCAATGTATTGTATTTTCTTTAGTTTCTTTTCCTGTGATATTAGGGCTTCTATTCTGATATATATTCTTGAAGAAAAGTCACATCATTTTTACAGTTATTTGTATAAATTCTTGTATATACAACATTTAGTTCAAAATATTATTAAGTAACACACCATTTGCATGTGCTATATGTCTTTTCAAGTGATGGTTATTACCAAGTTTATGTCTTCATATATTATTGATTTTGGTTTTTCTTACTACACAAATACTTTTGGTTTTGATAATATTATGCATTTTTCAATATTATATTTAATGTATACTCTTACTATAAAAAGCATATGTTTTTCATAGAAGACTTGAATTTCACTAACTTTTATGTATGTTTGTTTACGTGTGTCTATGAGAGAGAATTTAACTGAAATAATGTTTATTTATATTGGGTGAGGATATGAAGGGGTCATATGAAGGAAGAACTGTAGCAGGTGTAATTTTAAATAATAGAATAGCTCCATGTGGTTTGTTCTTCAACAGTTTGGACTTTGTTTTAAAATATGTTATTTTTAACTGCCGGAGATTATTCTGAGAGCGTTTTCAGTTGAAATGAAAGCTCATGCCAGAAATGACTTAAAAATAAGAACTTGTGTTTGGTCAGAATACAGTCCTAGTTTTATTTAGAGAAGATGATATTTTGAATGTGTATGTAGCTATAGTCCGAAAGGGAGCAGAATTTACCACCCCAAAATATGTCTCTTTGGCATAAGGATTATTTTAGGCTGATTATTTTTAAGAAACAGCAGACATAAGAAAAGCTCTGCAAAGTGAATAGAAGTTACTTTCTTGTAAGAGACATTTACATTTGTAAGAAAAACTACATTTGTTTGTTTTTAAAATGTTTAATTACTTTGAGAGACCAAGAGAGTGTGAATGCACAAGCCGGCCCATGTGCACACATGAGCATGACTGGGGGAGGGGCAAAGAGAGAAAAGGAGAGAGAGAATCGCAAACAGGGTCCTTTCTGTCAGCACACAGCCCAAGGCAGGGCTGGATTTCAAGAACCATGAGATTATGACCTGACTGGAAATC
This sequence comes from Neofelis nebulosa, assembly GCF_028018385.1. Classification (NCBI taxonomy): domain Eukaryota; kingdom Metazoa; phylum Chordata; class Mammalia; order Carnivora; family Felidae; genus Neofelis; species Neofelis nebulosa. The sequence goes on from NC_080795.1 coordinate 31,577,765, forward strand.
AAGAGTCAGACGCTTAAGCAACTGAGCCACCCAGGAACCCCCAAAAACTCCATTTGTAATAGTGTCTCCTTCACCGTAACCCAAAGAGAAGGACGACTAAAGCTCTAGAAACCCTCATCAATAGAGAAGACAAGCCCCTAAATCTACATAACAACCTTACCCGTGTTTTCTGTACTTTTTTGATAGCCTCCCACACCTACGACATCTTTATCTTTATGTGGAGATGGCATTTCAGGTCATGATTTGGGCCATTTCGAGGAGTTAGTTTTCCTGGTTATCTCCCATGTATACAGGAGGTATACATGTTATTAAAATTCTGTTTGTTTTTCTCCTATTAATCTTTTCTTACAGGGAGGTTTCAGCTAGGAATCTAGAAAAGTTGAGAAAAAATTATTTTTCCTCCCCTGCAAGCCATAGTTTTCAAGTCTCTAAGGCCTCCTACATGTCACAGAAAATGTCAGCTCTGTTCCAATATAATATGGAATAATAGTTTCTATTAAACTGAAATTTGATTTACAGATGTGAAATAAATACTCTTTTCTAGCAATAAGATATGCAAATACACAGGAATCAGAAACTGGGTTCTATTTTTCTTTGGCTAAGGGTGAGGGAGCGCATCACTAAAATCACAAGTTTTCCTTCTGTTATGTGTGCAATCTTCCCTAATTGTAAGCAGATTATCTTTCAGGCAACCCTTCAAGTTTTTTTTTTTTCAGTTTCTGAGTTTCAAAAGGGATTTCTAAGTCTTAATTTTATAATATTTGTTAAATGAAGTCATCCATATAAAAACACTCTTGTCTGCTCCTGCAGACCTTTGAAGCAATGGCTGCTCCTTTGCTCTAAAAATATTACATAGAAATTGCTGCATAATGCTTTGAGTTCTTAGGAATTCATGTGCCATGCAAATCTGGAAATATCTAATATGTAAGTACATCTAAAAGTAATCACATCTTGATTGTCATCACTACTAATTTCATTCTGATAATTTTTCTAAACAAGTAGGCAGTGAAAAAGCAGTATACTTAACAAGAAGAATGTTATTTCTTAAAAAAAAATCTGTTCCCATTTAATTATTTTGCTCACAAATACTATTTTGACAGTAAAATCCCTCTTTGCTCCCTTCATTTCTTTATTTTCCTGTTTTGTCAAGCATATTTCACCCATGCCTGTATTTTTTGACATTTTCGTATCTATTTTTATGTGTTTATCCTATAAAGACACTTTAGTTAGTTGAGTTTGTTTTTCAACTTATCTAAAATTTGTTTTTATTAGCACATTATCTTACTCCTAGCAATTTTTATGAATTATAATAGTTTAAATGAGTGGATAAATAATTTAAAAAACATCATATTTAATCCTCCATACAACATACTGGAATATTTTACTTGGATATCCTATAATGTATGGTTTAATTCCCTGCAGGGTAAGAGCAAATTTTATAAAAATTTGAATTGATAATACCTAGAAACCTATAGTAGGGTCTCAATAAACAAGTGAGTGTCAATAAGCCAACAGTGAGTTCACTCCCTACACCACTATCTGCTTTTCTTTTCCAGTATCCCCCTGCCTGAATGCAGAAGTGGGACATGAACATGAACAGAAAGCTCCAGAAGTGCTCTAGTTCTGACACAAGGAGCAGATCGATCAGGAAACTCCCAATACTGGCAGAGAATTTGTGAGGCACTTTTTTTTTCCCTGTTCCTCATTCATTATTAGGGGAGGCAACAGCAATAGTTCCAACCTGAATCCTCAGAAGTCCCATAGGAGTTCAAAATCAAAGTCTCCTCTAATATTTCTGAAGACTGTATTTCTGTTTTACAAATGTGGAAATTAAGACCTGAGGAATCTGAGTAGACCAAAGTCATAGAAGGGGCTGTTGAGGGATTTGGATCTTTAATCTATTTCTTCTGAATCTATATTTTTATCTTTTTCCTTTTTTTTTTTTTTGTTATTGCATGAGGTAGTTGCTCCCGTTTTTACAACTCTAATTTGAGATTTTATTGTTTTATAATTTTTTTTCAGGGGAGATTGATGATTAATACATCCCTTTAACCTCTTTATTAAAAGGGGAAAATATTCCTCTCATAAAAATTGCATTGGGTGGTATATGGGGCTATGACATAAAGGTTAAGCCTCTGTGCCAACCCCATACATACCTTCATTTATATTCAGTGGTAGTGACTGTCTTGATCAAATACTAATTGGCTGCTTAAGAAACTGGGAACATTTTTTGGAGTAAATGTATCTAATGGCACAGATATATGAAATCTGTTTTATGAAATACAACATTTTGGAATTTTTGTGAAAAACTATTCTAGCCATGGCTTGTTTATTTCATATATATTGAAATAATTATTATAGGTGTTTGCAAATGAAGTCATGTCTGGAAGAATTACCTTAAACACATCATTTCTTAGTGATGCTATTATATTTTGACCACTTCTCTTTTAGGAAATTGTTTCTTATTAGTTAATTATTGCAAAAATATGTTTGATTTTTTAAGTGTGGGACTGAAATTGAGACATATAAATTCTGTTTTCAAAGTCTTTATTTCTATTCCATAGTTCTGCAGCCTTACTGTTGCTTATATTAAAATAAATGGATGGAGAAATTATTTTACACACTGCCTTTGTTAAAAGTGTGATTTTGTAAACTCTTCCAATTATTCTTACACTATCAATAATGATACCTCCAGAATCCTGTCCTAGGTCTCAATTATTAGCACCATTTGTTTTACTATCCATACTCTACACATGACTAATAATATTCAGCCATTATGGTTTCAAGTGTTATTATGGAGTAATGCTCAAATTTATTGTTCTATATTCCTGATATACTCAATACAACATACTCTAGTTGACAGAAATTACATTATTGATGCTTTGAAAAATCTGTCTCAACTCATTTCTGGTAAGATTGAAAATTTATTCTTGCTTCTGAACATTAGTTTAATATACTTACCATGTCTATGATTTCTTAGAAAGAAATAAAATTGTTCTTTCAACTCTACTCTAAAAGATTTGAGGTCATGCTTGACTTTATTCATCCTTGGAAGAACTATAAACATTCTACATAAAATATTTATGAAGATTTTATTCAAAGAGGGCTGTGAGAAAGCTTAGGACATTTTAGAAAATATCCCTATGAATTGTCCACTTCTCTTTCAATTCTTAATACTCCAATTCTGAATTGTATATCTGCCAGATTGTTGCCTCCTGGGAAAAAATTAGATGTATGATTTACTACATTTATTTATAAATCACTATATCAACTTTATCTAGTACACCCAAAATAAAGAGATTATGATTATTCAGCATATGTGTGAGCTATGTTTGATGGCCAACCTACATTTTAGCTTTTCAAACTTGTAATGCTTCTAACCTCAAAGGTTTTAAAATATCCTGTCTGCACATTTATATATCCATGCTTCATATTATTCTTCATCTTTCTTGATCCATATAAAATTGGACACAGCTAACTATGTTTATGAAACATCTGTTTGTGAAATATTTTCTTTACTTGGCTCACAGGGAACTAAACTCTCCTAACCCCATGATATGGTCCTGCCAGTTTCCTTCCTATATCCTTCCCATCTTGCTAACTTTTAATCATTGAAATATCCCAGGGAATTTTTGTCTTTCCTTCTTTTTACTGTGTATACCCATTTCCTTGACAATCTCATCTAGTGTCATAAACTTTAAATATTATCTAACTGTAGACGATTCCTAAATTATTACCTCCATCCCAGACCTCACCCTGAACTCCACCCCTCTATATTAAACTACTTATTCAATATCTCCATTTGCATATCTTAACATACCCCAACAGCAAACATCTGTTCGAACCCTCAAAATATCTAGTATGTGGGAGCACCTCAGTGGCTAAGCCGGTTGAACGTCCGACGTGGGCTCAGGTCATGATGTCATGGTTGGTGGGTGGGAGCCCCGTGTTGGGCTCTGTGCCGACAGCTCAGAGCCTGGAACCTACTTCAGATTCTCTCTCTCTCTCTCTCTCTGCCCCTCGTGTGCTTGTGTTCTGTCTCTCTCTCTCTCTCTCAAAAATAAACATTTTAAAAAATTTTAAAAACTTTTAAATAGCCGATTTTTTTTGACTTATTCCCCCACAATATGATCAGTTTCCTTGAGCAATTCAAGACCAGTGATGTCAGAGCTATAATTCAGGGTAAATATGAAATTAAGCTACTTTTAGTGTGAAGTACTAGAAGTAGGAATATTCATAAATACATTTAATACACTTATGAAATTGTATGAAATACATTTAATACACTTTTAGAAATTGTTCAAAATATAAATAGTAATGTAAATATTATTAATATAAAAAGTACTGTGAAATAATATAGAAAGAGGACCAGTAACATTATGAGTATCTTGAAGACAGGGATTTTTGATAATTTGAGAGATGTAGGCATGTGAAAATGATCTTTTATTAAAAAATCTTTAAAAGATAAAAACCTTAAAACCTTGAAAAAATAAAAAGCCTTGTATGTCATTATTAAAATTAAATAATTTCATAATCAATCTATTTTAATCAAATGTTAGAAATATATAAAGGTAAAAGTTATAGAAAATACAGTGAATGATAAAGTTGGCTATAAGTTGAATACAAATAAAAAATGAATTATTGGAGTAGAATAAGACAGCTTTAACCATATAGTTTGAATGTAGTCAGTACTTTAGTATTAGGTGATCACAGACCTTTAGAAATGTATTAGATCTGAGGGGTAATTTTTACATGTACTTTGTTTTGTTTTTTTTTATTATTATTTTTATTTTTTAATATATGAAATTTACTGTCAAATTGGTTTCCATACAACACCCAGTGCTCATCCCAAAAGGTGCCCTCCTCAATACCCATCACCCACCCTGCCCTCCCTCCCACCCCCCATCAACCCTCAGTTTGTTCTCAGTTTTTAACAGTCTCTTATGCTTTGGCTCTCTCCCACTCTAACCTCTTTTTTTTTTTTTTCCCTTCCCCTCCCCCATGGGTTTCTGTTACGTTTCTCAGGATCCACATAAGAGTGAAACCATATGGTATCTGTCTTTCTCTGTATGGCTTATTTCACTTAGCATCACACTCTCCAGTTCCATCCACGCTGCTACAAAAGGCCATATTTCATTTTTTCTCATTGCCACGTAGTATTCCATTGTGTATATAAACCACAATTTCTTTATCCATTCATCAGTTGATGGACATTTAGGCTCTTTCCATAATTTGGCTATTGTTGACAGTGCTGCTATAAACATTGGGGTACAAGTGCCCCTATGCATCAGTACTCCTGTATCCCTTGGATAAATTCCTAGCAGTGCTATTGCTGGGTCATAGGGTAGGTCTATTTTTAATTTTCTGAGGAACCTCCACACTGCTTTCCAGAGCGGCTGCACCAATTTGCATTCCCACCAACAGTGCAAGAGGGTTCCCGTCTCTCCACATCCTCTCCAGCATCTATAGTCGCCTGATTTCTTCATTTTGGCCACTCTGACTGGCGTGAGGTGGTATCTGAGTGTGGTTTTGATTTGTATTTCCCTGATGAGGAACGACGTTGAACATCTTTTCATGTGCCTGTTGGCCATCCGGATGTCTTCTTTAGAGAAGTGTCTATTCATGTTTTCTGCCCATTTCTTCATTGGGTTATTTGTTTTTCGGGTGTGGAGTTTGATGAGCTCTTTATAGATTTTGGATACTAGCCCTTTGTCCGATGTGTCATTTGCAAATATCTTTTCCCATTCCGTTGGTTGCCTTTTAGTTTTGTTGGTTGTTTCCTTTGCTGTGCAGAAGCTTTTTATCTTCATAAGGTCCCAGTAATTCACTTTTGCTTTTAATTCCCTTGCCTTTGGGGATGTGCTGAGTAAGAGATTGCTACGGCTGAGGTCAGAGAGGTCTTTTCCTGCTTTCTCCTCTAAGGTTTTTGTTTTTTTTTTTTTTTTTTTAAATTTTTTTTTTCAACGTTTTTTATTTATTTTTGGGACAGAGAGAGACAGAGCATGAACGGGGGAGGGGCAGAGAGAGAGGGAGACACAGAATCGTAAACAGGCCCCAGGCTCCGAGCCATCAGCCCAGAGCCTGACGCGGGGCTCAAACTCACGGACCGCGAGATCGTGACCTGGCTGAAGTCGGACGCTTAACCGACTGCGCCACCCAGGCGCCCCTCTCCTCTAAGGTTTTGATGGTTTCCTGTCTCACATTCAGGTCCTTTATCCATTTTGAGGTTTTTTTTTTTTTTTTTTTTTTTTTCAACGTTTTTTATTTATTTTTGGGACAGAGAGAGACAGAGCATGAACGGGGGAGGGGCAGAGAGAGAGGGAGACACAGAAGCGGAAGCAGGCTCCAGGCTCCGAGCCATCAGCCCAGAGCCCGACGCGGGGCTCGAACTCACGGACCGCGAGATCGTGACCTGGCTGAAGTCGGACGCTTAACCGACTGTGCCACCCAGGCGCCCCTTGAGTTTATTTTTGTGAATGGTGTGAGAAAGTGGTCTAGTTTCAACCTTCTGCATGTTGCTGTCCAGTTCTCCCAGCACCATTTGTTAAAGACACTGTCTTTTTTCCATTGGATGTTCTTTCCTGCTTTGTCAAAAATGAGTTGGCCATACGTTTGTGGGTCTAGTTCTGGGGTTTCTATTTGATTCCATTGGTCTATGTGTCTGTTTTTATGCCAATACCATGCTGTCTTGATGATGACAGCTTTGTAGTAGAGGCTAAAGTCTGGGATTGTGATGCCTCCTGCTTTGGTCTTCTTCTTCAAAATTACTTTGGCTATTCGGGGCCTTTTGTGGTTCCATATGAATTTTAGGATTGCTTGTTCTAGTTTCAAGAAGAATGCTGGTGCAATTTTGATTGGGATTGCATTGAATGTGTAGATAGCTTTGGGTAGTATTGACATTTTGACAATATTTATTCTTCCAATCCATGAGCAGGGAATGTCTTTCCATTTCTTTATATCTTCTTCAATTACCTGCATAAGCTTTCTATAGTTTTCAGCATACAGATCTTTTACATCTTTGGTTAGATTTATTCCTAGGTATTTTATGCTTCTTGGTGCAATTGTGAATGGGATCAGTTTCTTTATTTGTCTTTCTGTTGCTTCATTGTTAGTGTATAAGAATGCAACTGATTTCTGTACATTGCTTTTGTATCCTGCAACTTTGCTGAATTCATGTATCAGTTCTAGCAGACTTTTGGTGGAGTCTGTCAGATTTTCCATGTATAATATCATGTCATCTGCAAAAAGCGAAAGCTTGACTTCATCTTTGCCAATTTGGATGCCTTTGATTTCCTTTTGTTGTCTGATTGCTGATGCTAGAACTTACAGCACTATATTAAACAACAGCGGTGAGAGTGGGCATCCCTGTCGTGTTCCTGATCTCAGGGAAAAAGCTCTCAGTTTTTCCCCATTGAGGATGATGTTAGCTGTGGGCTTTTCATAAATGGCTTTTATGATATTTAAGTATGTTCCTTCTATCCCAACTTTCTCAAGGGTTTTTATTAAGAAAGGGTGCTGGATTTTGTCAAAGGCCTTTTCTGCATCGATTGACAGGATCATATGGTTCTTCTCTTTTTTTTTGTTAATGTGATGTATCACGTTGATCGATTTGCGAATGTTGAACCAGCCCTGCATCCCAGGAATGAATCCCACTTGATCATGGTGAATAATTCTTTTTATATGCCGTTGAATTCGATTTGCTAGTATCTTATTGAGAATTTTTGCATCCATATTCATCAGAGATATTGGCCTGTAGTTCTCTTTTTTTACTGGGTCTCTGTCTGGTTTAGGAATCAAAGTAATACTGGCTTCATAGAATGAGTCAGGAAGTTTTCCTTCCCTTTCTATTTCTTGGAATAGCTTGAGAAGGATAGGTATTATCTCTGCTTTAAACGTCTGGTAGAACTCCCCTGGGAAGCCATCTGGTCCTGGACTCTTATTTGTTGGGAGATTTTTGATAACCGATTCAATTTCTTCGCTGGTTATGGGTCTGTTCAAGCTTTCTATTTCCTCCTGATTGAGTTTTGGAAGAGTGTGGGTGTTTAGGAATTTGTCCATTTCTTCCAGGTTGTCCAATTTGTTGGCATATAATTTTTCATAGTATTCCCTGATAATTGTTTGTATCTCTGAGGGATTGGTTGTAATCATTCCATTTTCATTCATGATTTTATCTATTTGGGTCATCTCCCTTTTCTTTTTGAGAAGCCTGGCTAGAGGTTTGTCAATTTTGTTTATTTTTTCAAAAAATCAACTCTTGGTTTCGTTGATCTGCTCTACAGTTTTTTTAGATTCTATATTGTTTATTTCTGCTCTGATCTTTATGATTTCTCTTCTTCTGCTGGGTTTAGGCTGCCTTTGTTGTTCTGCTTCTATTTCCTTTAGGCGTGCTGTTAGATTTTGTATTTGGGATTTTTCTTGTTTCTTGAGATAGGCCTGGATTGCGATGTATTTTCCTCTCAGGACTGCCTTCGCTGCGTCCCAAAGAGTTTGGATTGTTTTATTTTCATTTTCGTTTGTTTCCATATATTTTTTAATTTCTTCTCTAATTGCCTGGCTGACCCACTCTTTCGTTAGTAGGGTGTTCTTTAACCTCCATGCTTTTGGAGGTTTTCCAGACTTTTTCCTGTGGTTGATTTCAAGCTTCATAGCATTGTGGTCTGAAAGTATGCATGGTATAATTTCAATTCTTGTAAACTTATGAAGGGCTGTTTTGTGACCCAGTATATGATCTATCTTGGAGAATGTTCCATGTGCACTCGAGAAGAAAGTATATTCTGTTGCTTTGGGATGCAGAGTTCTAAATATATCTGTCAAGTCCATCTGATCCAATGTATCATTCAGGGCCCTTGTTTCTTTATTGACTGTGTGTCTAGATGATCTATCCATTTCTGTAAGTGGTGTGTTAAAGTCCCCTGCAATGACCACATTCTTATCAATAAGGTTGCTTATGTTTATGAGTAACTGTTTTATATAACTGGGGGCTCCGGTATTTGGCGCATAGACATTTATAATTGTTAGCTCTTCCTGATGGATAGACCCTGTAATTATTATATAATGCCTTTCTTCATCTCTTGTTACAGCCTTTAATTTAAAGTCTAGTTTGTCTGATATAAGTATGGCTACTCCAGCTTTCTTTTGGCTTCCAGTAGCATGATAAATAGTTCTCCATCCCCTCACTCTCAATCTAAAGGTGTCCTCAGATCTCAAATGAGTCTCTTGTAGACAGCAAATAGATGGGTCTTGTTTTTTTATCCATTCTGATACCCTATGTCTTTTGGTTGGCACATTTAATCCATTTACATTCAGTGTTATTATAGAAAGATACGGGTTTAGAGTCATTGTGATGTCTGTACGTTTTATGCTTGTAGTGATGTCTCTGGTACTTTGTCTCACAGGATCCCCCTTAGGATCTCTTGTAGGGCTGGTTTCATGGTGACAAATTCCTTCAGTTTTTGTTTGTTTGGGAAGACCTTTATCTCTCCTTCTATTCTAAATGACAGACTTGCTGGATAAAGGATTCTCGGCTGCATATTTTTTCTGTTTAGCACACTGAAGATATCGTGCCAAGCCTTTCTGGCCTGCCAAGTTTCAAAGGAGAGATCAGTCACGAGTCTTATAGGTCTCCCTTTATATGTGAGGGCACGTTTATCCCTTGCTGCTTTCAGAATTTTCTCTTTATCCTTGTATTTTGCCAGTTTCACTATGATATGTCGTGCAGAAGATCGATTCAAGTTACGTCTGAAGGGAGTTCTCTGTGCCTCTTGGACTTCAATGCCTTTTTCCTTCCCCAGTTCAGGGAAGTTCTCAGCTATAATTTCTTCAAGTACCCCTTCAGCACCTTTCCCTCTCTCTTCCTCCTCTGGGATACCAATTATGCGTATATTATTTCTTTTTAGTGTATCACTTAGTTCTCTAATTTTCCCCTCATACTCCTGGATTTTTTTATCTCTCTTTCTTTCAGCTTCCTCTTTCTCCATAACTTTATCTTCTAGTTCACCTATTCTCTCCTCTGCCTCTTCAATCCGAGCCGTCGTGGTTTCCATTTTGTTTTGCATTTCGTTTAAAGCGTTTTTCAGCTCCTCGTGACTGTTCCTTAGTCCCTTGATCTCTGTAGCAAGAGATTCTCTGCTGTCCTGTATACTGTTTTCAAGCCCAGCGATTAATTTTATGACTATTATTCTAAATTCACTTTTTGTTATATTATTTAAATCCTTTTTGATCAGTTCATTAGCTGTTGTTATTTCCTGGAGATTCTTCTGAGGGGAATTCTTCCGTTTGGTCATTTTGGATAGTCCCTGGAGCGGTGAGGACCTGCAGGGCACTTCCCCCGTGCTGTGGTGTATAACTGTAGTTGGTGGGCGGGGCCGCAGTCCGACCTGATGTCTGCCCCCAGCCCACCGCTGGGGCCACAGTCAGACTGGTGTGTGCCTTCTCTTCCCCTCTCCTAGGGGCGGGATTCACTGTGGGGTGGCGTGGCCCATCTGGGCTACTTGCACACTGCCAGGCTTGTGGTGCTGGGGATCTGGCGTATTAGCTGGGGTGGGTAGGCAAGGTGCACGGGGGCAGGAGGGGCAGGCTTAGCTCGCTTCTCCTTAGGTGATCCACTTCAGGAGGGGCCCTGTGGCAGCGGGAGGGAGTCAGATCCGCTGCCGGAGGTTTGGCTTCGCAGAAGCACAGAGTTGGGTGTTTGCGGGGAGCGAGCAAGTTCCCTGGCAGGAACTGGTTCTCCTTGGGATTTTGGCTGGGGGATGGGCGGGGGAGATGGCGCTGGCGAGCACCTTTGTTCCCCGACAAGCTGAGCTCTGCCGTCCGGGGGCTCAGCAGCTCTCCCTCCCTTTGTCCTCCAGCCTTCCCACTTTCTGAGCAGAGCTGTTAACTTATGACCTCCCAGACGCTAAGTCGCGCTTGCTGTCGGAACACAGTCCGTCCGGCCCCTCCGCTTTTGCCAGCCCGACTCGGGGGCTCTGCTTGGCCGGGGAGCCGCCCCTCTGCCCCGGCTCCCTCCCGCCAGTCTGTGGAGCGCACACCACCTCGCCGCCCTTCCTACCCTCTTCCGTGGGCCTCTCGTCTGCGCTTGGCTCCGGAGACTCCGTTCTGCTAATCCTCTGGCGGTTTTCTGGGTTCTTTAGGCAGGTGTAGGTGGAATCTAAGTGATCAGCAGGACGCGCAGTGAGCCCAGCATCCTCCTACGCCGCCATCTTCCGGAACTCTCTCCTACATGTACTTTGTATATACTTTTAGTTTATCTTGTATTAATAACAACACATGCCATTATAAAATATTTAAGCAATATAAGATGATATACAATGAGTATCCTGTCTTCTCTATAACACAGTCTACTCCCCAGAAACGTAAACCATCAATAGTTTGTTATTTAACATATTCAGAATTCTAGCTGTATAAGTGGACATATACATATATGAGTGTGTATGTGTATGCGTTATATTTAGCAACAAAAAGACATTCAGTATATAAATTGTTCTGTACGTTGGTTTTTCTTTTCCATTAAATATAGATTTTGGAGATTTTTTTTTTTTTTTTTTTAGCAAGAGTACTTATAGAGCTACACCATAGCTTTAACAGTGGTATATATGGCATTTTAGTGCCATAATTCATGGGCATAATGTCTTATTTATGACTATATGTTATTTCTAGTTGTTATTTTAATATATAATAAATTATACTTTAGGGATCTATAATGAAATAAGTTCTAGCTTTTAGATAGGTTCTATCACCAAGGTCCACCCAAGTGTGTACAGTGTTTTCACCCTATAAATCTCTTTTATATAATATAGCCATATAAATTGTATCTAATAAAACTTGAAGCTTTCACTTGAGTTTTAGTTTTCCATCTAGGATAATGTAATCTAAATATATCAAAAATAGCCTCTTTCATCTTTGTTAAAAATCACTTTGAATTTCACTTCATAGGCTTGAAAGTTTTAGTCAAATTAAATGAACACATAAGAAAAATACAAAGCATACCCTTTGGTGAATTTGACACTAAAATATTTACAGTAAATTCTGGGGGGAAAATGTATGTATGTTAGGGGTGCCTGGGTAGCTCAGCTGAGCATCCAACTTTTGATTTCCACTCAGGTCATGATCTAATGGTTCTTGGGATCAAGCCCTATGTTCAGCTCCACAATGACACGATGGAACCTGCTTGGGATTCTCTCTCTCCCTCCTCTCTGCCCCTCCTGTACTCATGAACTCTCACACTCAAAATAAATAAATATTTACTTTTAAAAAGTATGTGTGTTGAGAAAGAACTACGTGTAGAGCAAACATTTATAAGAGAGTTTAAACTAGGATATATTCAATTGCACATGTTCTATGATCTTACCAGCAAATATAGCATGTGAAATTTTAATGACACAAAACTTGATTTAAAATATGATGATGCAGACCCACATTCTTATCAAACTTCTCATTAAAAACAGTGTCCTTCTCTGTGCTGTACCACTTGGGATCTTTCTTCAAGCCAATGAGTAAATAATTGTTTAACAATTTGATTTAACCATTGTACAGTCTTCATCTCATCTTGTTTATATTACAAAAGACTGTTCTAACTAACATGGTGGAATTAAGATACAGTGTATCTAAAAAGTGTCTCTAGTGTGATGCTAAGTGAAATAAGCCATACAGAGAAAGACAGATACCATATGGTTTCACTCTTATGTGGATCCTGAGAAACTTAACAGAAACCCATGGGGGAGGGGAAAAAAAAAAAAGAGGTTAGAGTGGGAGAGAGCCAAAGCATAGGAGACTCTTAAAAACTGAGAACAAACTGAGGGTTGATGGGGGGTGGGAGGGAGGGGAGGGTGGGTGATGGGTATTGAGGAGGGCACCTTTTGGGACGAGCACTGGGTGTTGTATGGAAACCAATTTGACAATAAATTTCATATATTAAAAAAAAAGTGTCTCTAGAGAAGTTATTGAGGACAAAGGAGATTCACTTGGGTATATACTTGGGTTTTCATATTTTACTCTCTAAGAATGTTAAATTTGTTCCTATAATAACTACAAAATATTTCAGGGTCTTGGAATATAGTTTTTCTGATCATGAAGAACACTATAAGCTTAAAATAGAAACATGGAAAACAGTATGACGTTTCCTCAAAAAGGTAGAAATAGAACTACCCTAAGACCCAGCAATTGTACTACTAGGTACTGATGCATCCCAATGTTTATAGCAGCAATATCCACAATAGCCAAATTATTGAAACAGTGCAAATGTCCATCAACTGATGAATGGATAAAGAAGAGAGAAGAGGTGGTAAATGTAACAGATGAACATAGGGAAAAAAAGAGAGAGACAGAGAGAGAGGAAAACCATAAAACAGACTTAACTATAGAGAAGAAAAGTGAAGGTTGCTGGAGGGGAAGTGGGAGCAGCGATGGGTATTAAGGGCACTTGTAATGAGCACTGGGTGTTGTATGTAAGTTATGAATCATTAAATCCTATACCTAAAACTAATATTAGACTGCATGTTAATTAACCAGAATTTAAATAAAAACTTATAAGAAAAAAAGAAGATAAAGTGCTTGCAAAAAAATAATAAACTAAAATAAAATATGTGCCATTATTTCCTTTTTTAATTATTCAGTGGTTCAGTTTTCATTTGATTAAAATTTTTCTTGGGGCATCTGGGTGGCTCAGTCAGTTAAGCGTCCAACTTCAGCTCAGGTCATGATCTCATGGTTCCTGGATTTGAGCCCTGTGTCCAGCTGTGTGCTGACAACTTCGGATTCTGGGTCTCCCTCTCTCTCTCTGCCCCCCCCCCCCCCCCGTCTGTCTTTCTCTCTCTCTCTCAAAAATAAACATTTAAAAATTTTTAAATTTTCTTTCCAGCATAGACAAAGCAAAATAGATTATCTATTTTTACTATGTCCTCCCATAATATTTCAATTTTTTCAGGCAGGGGACTTCAGTTTTACTTATTCTTCCACTCTTTAAAAATACTTTGTTTTGGGGCGCCTGGGTGGTGCAGTCGGTTAAGCGTCCGACTTCAGCCAGGTCACGATCTCGCGGTCCGTGAGTTCGAGCCCCGCGTCAGGCTCTGGGCTGATGGCTCGGAGCCTGGAGCCTGTTTCCGATTCTGTGTCTCCCTCTCTCTCTGCCCCTCCCCCGTTCATGCTCTGTCTCTCTCTGTCCCAAAAATAAAAAATGTTGAAAAAAAATAAATAAATAAAAAAATAAAAATAAAAATACTTTGTTTTACTTTTACTTACTGGTTTTAAAATCACGTGATTGCTGCTTGTTTATTTTAACATGCCAGGCATTGCAGGATTTTATTTAAAAAGTTACTGATCTTGCCACAACTTCCCTAAATCCCATTGCTCTGATTTGAGATATTTTAACATTTCAACCTGTGTCCTTCCAAAATTTATTTATGCAAATGCAAACATATAGAAAATTCATACAGATAAAAGTTATTTCTCTTAAAAATAGAATCACAATATACTCATTAGTCTGCAACTATGTATTTAAGCCTAACTATACATAATAGATTTCCTATAAGAAAATATATATAGATCTAGCTTATTCTATTTATAACTGCATAAAATTCCCTAGGTTGGATACATCATAAATGTTTCAATCATTTATTTTTTAATGCTTCCACATACAATGCTGCCATAAGCATCATTGTGCATATGTCCATTAAATGAGTGCTTTATATATATGACTATATTTCTAAAAGTGCTATTGATAAGTCAATAGATATAGGTATTTAGATTTTTCTGAGATATTTGTAGATTATTAATAAAAAGGCCTGAACATATTCACATTCACAGAAGAAATATATACAAAATTTCTTGATCATGCTTGCTAAGCATTCATTTATTCAGACCTTCAGAAACTTAGCTTTGGTTTATCATTTCTTGTTTCAATATTATGTGAACTTTAGCTTTGATAATTATTTCTTCTTATACTTTTGTAGTCTTTATTTGTTTAGTTGTTTCTTCCTTGGTCTCTTTAAAATGAATAATTAGCTCAATGATTTTTCAGTGTTTTTTTTATAGTAATAGCATTAAAAATTAATGAATGAGTCAATTCAGAAGATCAAAGCTATAAATCATTTTCTGGTTATATTTTTAACTGCTATCCGCCAACTTTTTGGTTAATATGGTCATTAGATGTATGGGTTATAATGTCATTAATTAGTAGGTAATTTTTAATTTCAGTTTCTGATACAGAGTTTATATACAACACCATTTCATAAGTACTAAGAAATGACATTTTTTAGGGGCACATGGTTGGCTCAGTCGCTTAGGCATCCAACTGTGGCTCAGATCATAATTTCACAGTTTGTGAGTTCGGGCCCTCATCAGGGCCTGCGTGGGATTCTCTATTTCTCTGCCCCTACCCTTTTGCACTTTTTCTCTCAAAATAAGTAAATAAACTTGAAAAGAATGAGGTGACATTTTTTAGTATTTTTTCTAGTATTTCCTGTCTTTAATTATTATCAGAGAATGTGACTGGTGAAATGTCTATTTTAATTTAACATATATACATGTGTATGTATATTCTGTGTGAATGTATATATAAATATGCACATATATGATTTTTTGTTACTGTTATATATGTATGTATATACATATTATATATGTATCATAAATACATATATTCGGGGCGCCTGGGTGGCTCTGTCAGTTAAGCATCCGACTTCGGCTCAGGTCATGATCTGGCAGTCCGTGAGTTCAAGCCCCGCATCGGGCTCTGTGCTGACAGCTCAGAGCCTGGTGCCTGTTTCAGATTCTGTATCTCCCTCTCTCTGACCCTCCCCTGTTCATGCTCTGTCTCTCCCTGTCTCAAAAATAAATAAAACGTTAAAAAAAGTTAAAAAAAATAAATACATATATTATTTTTGTAGGACATCGGGAGCAACTACAAGTTCCATACATTGTTGGTGGGAGACCCAAAACGCTACAGTTTTTTGGAAGTTTAGTTGTTTCTTTTCTGTTTGTTTATTTATTTTTGAGAGAGAAAATGAGTGAGTGGGGGAGGGGCAGAGAGGGAGGGAAAGAGAGGGTCCAAAGTGGGCTCTGTGCTGACCGCAGAGATCCCAATGCAGAGCTCAGACTCACAAATTGTGAGATCATGACCTGAACCGAAGTCAGACTCTTAGCCAACTGAGCCACCCAGGCGCCCTGGAAATTTAGTTGTTTCTTATAAAAAAAAAATGTACATTTTAGGAGTCAGTAATTTTATTTCTAGTTAAAAAAAAGACCGTTAAAAGAATTTTTATATCAGCTTTATTAATCATAGCCCCAAACAAGAAACAGTGTAAATATCTATCTAGAGGAGAATGCTATGTTTGTATGTCAGAATACTGAAGTGCTACTTAGCAATTTAAGACCATGAACAAGTGCTACACTCAAAAACACAGATGAGTTTCAAAAACATATGTTGATAAAGGAAGCCAGATACAAGAAATTAAACAATATGTACTATACGATTTTGTGTATATGAAATTCTAAAGCAGGGCAATCTAATCCATGGTGACAAAAGTCAAAACAATGTTTACCTTTTGAGGGATGGGGATTGACCAAAATGGGATGAAGTGCAATTTTCTACAGCTATTGAAATGTTTTATGTCTTGGTTGGAATGAAGAATTCATGGTTTTATTCAGTTTTCAATACTAATGAATCATATGCTTACATTATGTGTGCATTACAATATAAAGACTAAAAACTAAAAGGGGGCATAATAGTATTATATCTACTTTAAAATGTAACAAATTTATTTTTAAATTTTAAATTTGAATTAAGGTTTGCTGGCTTATTTTTTCTAATTATACATAAACTTCTATGCTGCTTCTGGATAACTATAGACTCTGTGTCGTTATGTTGTGTTACAATCTATGGATGACTTGGTTCAAGACATTGTGGTAGTGTCAGTTTCTAGCAGCTGATTTAACCCCTGAATTGAATGAATTGGACATTTACTTTTTATGCTTTTTTATTTATTTTGAAAGAGAGGGAGAGCATATGCAAGCTGGACAGGGGCAGAGAGACAGAGAGAGAAAGAGAGAGAGAATCCCAAGTAGGCTCCATGCTGTCAGCTGTCAGTGCAGCACACTACATGGGGCTCAGTCTCATGAACCATGAGATCACGACCTGAGCGAAATCAAGAGTCAATCACTTAACTGACTGAGCCACCCAGGTACTCTTGAATGAACTGGAAATTTAAATAACCCCTCAAATAAAAAAGCTAACTACATTCATATATGTTTGTGTGTGTGTATGTAGATATATATATATATATATCTACATACACACACACACACACATACACATCAGAGAAACTAAGATAAAAAAGGCATATCATAGCAGATGTTCTTGTAGATGAGGAGAAATTAAATCTCTCATGTACTCCTTAGGGGCAGGAAAATTGATACAACCACTTTGGCTAGCTATGTTGCATTATTTACTAAAGCTGAATATATACGTATACTATTATTCAGCAATTCTACTCTTAGGAACAACCTCCCCCAGATACGTACTTATTGGGACTAAAACACATACGCAATATTGTTCTTAGAAGCATCTGTAATAGCCAAATGTTGAAAACAGCCAACATGCCCATGAGTAAATTTTGTCATATTATGCAATGACATTTTGCACAGCAATGAGAATTAATGAACTATAAATACACATCTTAGGAACCAAGGGAATGAAAGAAGCCAACCACAAAATGTATACATTGTTTGATTCTACATATGTAAAGTTCCAAAATAGACTAATCTAATTTGTGCCAATAAACATCAGTATTGTGCTTACTCTTAAAGAATATTGACTGGAATGGGAATGATGAGAAATCCTAGGCTTCAGTTAGTATCCTATTAATTGATCTGGGAGCAGATTAAATGGGTACATTGATGACGTACACTTCTCTGTTCATTTTCTTTAAAAAGTGAATGAATAAAAGTAAATTTATGTTTTTGTGAACCCATACAGCAAACTTCCCAATTAGGATGTTGCTTATGGGCTTGGGAATGGAAATGAAGAGTTCTGTTAAGAGAGAATAAACAATTAATGAAACCTGTGAAAGTCTTTAAACAGAATAATGGACTAACTGAACAATCTGCTGTGAGTTAAGTAGTGTGATTAACAACTCTCTGTTCCTGAGGTTAAAAACCAACCAATCAACAACAAAAAAATGAGAATAACAAAACAAACAGAAAAGCCAACAGAGAGAGAGAGAGAGAGAGAGAGAGAGAGAGAGAGAGAGGCAGAGACAGAGACGGGGTGGGGGGGAGAGAGAGAGGGAGGGAGAGAAAGAGAGAAATGACTTCAAGTTCTGACTTGGCTCTGGTCACAATAATTACAAGGAATAAATTCAGAGAAGCAGGACTCCTTTTCCCTCAAATGTGATATTCCATATATTTAATGAATTCAATTTATTCTCTAAGATATCCCCATTTTTGCGAAGATACAATTTATTATTAGTTGAATTAAGCCTTTTTTCATAATCTTTCATAAAAGTTTGCTCTCAAATCTCTCCTGGCCTGAGTAGCCTACTTAGCATCATTTATGAATTAAGCTACATTATCTTCAGAAGATAATGAATAGAATTTCCCTGGGAAACATCCTGTAACACTACCAACATTGTAAGGTAAAGTAAGTGAAAATTGACCCTGAGGAAGAGAGTTGCAGGAAATCTACTTTCAAAAAAAAAAAAAAAAACACAACAACAACAAAGAAATCTCTCACTAATAGGCTGGAAAAGGGGAGAAGAGCTACTTTTCCCAAGAGTAAAGCTATTTTCATATGCTTCACAATAAATATTTGGGGTAACGCTAAGACAACTCTAGTCATAAATAATGTGTTTCGATGGAGCGTAGAAGTGATTAATGGTGAAAATAATTGAGTTTATTTTAGAAATCTTAATGCACACAAGCTTTCTAAGCATAAAATGATAACGGAGAGCTGTGCAGTTTGATATTTTCCTCCAGAAAGCTATGCTTTTCAGCTATCATTGGAAAACTAACAATGTTAGGTTACCAAACTCGTTAAATACTTAGAACATATATAGCTCTTAAACTTTGAGAAGGTGACCCCTCATACACGGAAAATCTTACTGCCGCAAGGAAAAACGGCTTAAAGGAATTTTTGTGAAATTAAATGACATAATAGAAGAAATCTGATCATAACTCACAAGCTGAGTTTTTATGAAAAACTGTTGTTACTGCCACAGACCCAATGGAAAGAATGGTAGAGACAGGTAAGCTGGATAGATCCACAAAGCTGTGTATTTGCTACTGAATAACCATAGAGGACACTCTCCAAAGTCATGTTTGATACATAATAAATGTATATTTAGCATGTTTTATTTATGTAGCAAAACCAAAAAGTAAAGGATCAATCATATGCTATTGGTAAGTTTTATTTTGGTTTAGCTTCCATTTCAACTCCATTTTTAAGGTTAATGAGCTTGACCACTGAAAATCATATCCGATGTATATTATTGCTTAAGAGTGACACCAAAGTTTATTTATTAGCAAAAAGAAAAATAGAAAGAGGTGTGGGGAAATCACTTACAAGTGAATTTTAGTCCATTTATTATTAAATTAAAAAATGTTATCCGTTTTACAGAACAATTATATAGATGCTGTAAAACTGTCTTCAGCACTATAATTCCTAAGTATGAGCTTGATTTAAGAATATTTTGTAAAGAACTTACAATGAAATCACATAAGCCCAAACACACATCATCCTTGGGGTGATTCTTTTCTAATTTGCTAAAGGATATATTTTCAGATTAAAACATAAGGTGTTCAAGGTGACTCTAGAAAGATTACATCCAAAAATGCTTGTCATTCACGGGTGATTCAAAATTAAACATCATTTTAGTCAGTAATAAGAAAATACAGTAATGTTTTAGAACTCTTAGGATTGTAAATGCTTTGAATTTTGCATTCCAAGAACATTTTCTGGCAAAAAAATAATTTTTAATATGAATGTAATAACAGAAAATCTGGAAGACTTTTTAATACGCTACTGCAGCTTTAATTTAAGAGGAGAACTAAGTCTCCTCCAATTTCTGCAAATAATGGGGCACCTTGCTTCCTGTCTTCAGCTGAACTTCTATATGCAAAACACAAAAGAAAATGCACTTAACTTTCCTTATGTTATCATTCAAGCTAATAGTTCTCCTCAAATACTATTAATCAGTGTGTCAGCAACATCCTGGATATAGGATATGCTGTCAAGCTTGATCATTTCTATAGCTAGTATTTACAAAGGATCTCATGGGGGTGAAATGTCCAAATTAAATAATTTATAAGCCTCCATCATTGTCTTACTGTGTGATATTAGAGTCTCTTTACACAATTACTTACTAATTGTGTAAGTGTAAAAAAAGTTTTTGTGTTGGGGCGCCTGGGTGGCGCAGTCGGTTAAGCGTCCGACTTCAGCCAGGTCACGATCTCGCGGTCCGTGAGTTCGAGCCCCGCGTCAGGCTCTGGGCTGATGGCTCGGAGCCTGGAGCCTGTTTCCGATTCTGTGTCTCCCTCTCTCTCTGCCCTTCCCCCGTTCATGCTCTGTCTCTCTCTCTCCCAAAAACATTAGAACATTAAAGGTACCTAACTGAAAAATACAACTAAAAAATTAATCTAAGTTCAGTATTTTTTAATGCTATTGCTGTAATACTGCTTTTTAGAGGAATAAGGGCAATATTATTATTTTAAAGAGTTGACATGGTATGCGACTTACCATATTTATGTATTCCAATTTTTGTTATTTTCCAAATGAGGCAAATAATTGATAGATACAAATACTCAATTTATACAAGCAGTTACTCAGGAGCATTTGGTATATTGAGTCTTTAGTTCTATTCAAATATATGACATTAGGCCAAGGAGTGGATATAGTAATGGAAGAAAGGAAAATTTTAACTTTCAAAGAGCTCATAGTCTGGTAGGGAAGATTAGATTGTCAGTAGCTCTAATAGAATGTGATAGATAGATGATAGATAGATAGATAGATAGATAGAAAACTCTGTGTAAATTATTACATGGTACTTGTTGTACTGACTTATAATACTAAATACCTACATTTCATATCCTCTTCAGTATGTTTCTCTTCAATAAGAATCTGTGAAAAAATAAATTATAGGTCATGGCCACATTGCATACATTTGTATTGCCCTCACAGCATTTTATCCAAATCCTGGTCAATTTCATACTTCTGCTAACCAAAACAATGCCTCTTTAGTTTAGTTTGCAAAACATTTCCAGACAACAACTCAAGGTACACTTTGTCTTTTGAAATGTGTATCAAACAGAAAACATAGTACATGACTAATATTAAGCGAATTATTCTGTAGAACATGATGAAGAAAAAAAAATATATATATATATTTTTGAGAATATGATAGTTAAATATACATATATTTATCTGTCATATTCTAAACCTTGAGGTCAGTTTCCTTATTCCATCAGAAATTTCACTGTAGATTTCATATCCAAATACTTCTTTCTTCCCTTCTAGCCACCCACAAAAGGAAGAGTAAAGGAGGCAGAGATAAAAAGGAAAATGAAAGTTCACCATTTAGATTGTCCCCACAGTTTCTATACCAAATTTGTAAAAGCCCAATTGTGAATTCTGTGTGTATTATTGATACAAACCAGATTTCGTGCTTGATGTTGCAATGAGCAAGAGACGAGGTGACAATCCCTCTGAAACCATTTATGGAGACCAGAAAACTGTCATTCAAACATGCATAATTTTTATGTAACAGACTGAGCATTTTTTCTTCTGGAAACATCAACAAACATTTGATGAGTACATGAGTATATGTCACTTTATTATAAGGAAAATAGCTGTAGCTCAATTTTGGACTTAAATTCTGGTATTAATAGGAATGTTAGTAACATAATTATATTACAATTATTTTGAAGTTTCACATCCATTTGACTGGAAACCATAAAATTGAAAAACAAAGATTAAAATTCTATTTATTTAAGGTAGTCTGATAAGTTGTTATGCTATAAACTGTTATAATTAGCTTTCTGAAAGAACTTTTTTCCAGACACTGGAAGTATTCAACCAGGAATCGAGGATAGACCTGGTAATGATGTTAGAAGGAACTCCAACTGTAGATGTGTAATTATATTAGACGATATTTAAACATCCTTGCAACATAAGTATTTCATAATACTTGCAACTCTTCATGTATAGTAGTAGTAAGTTTTCTTTATTTGTGCAAAATATTAGGCTATTGTCTGTTTGCTCAAGACAGTACTTTTTGGTTTTTTGTTTGTTTCTTTGTTTTTTAAACTCTCTTCACTTATCTGATGGAGAACTAAAAAAATTAACACAAGAATTTTCCTCCAGTCTTTAAGATGAGTTGATAATATTGGACAGAACCTAATTACAAGAGAGAAAAATAATGGCAAGCACAGGTAAATCTGATGAATATAGGAGCTAAAATTTAGTAATTAGGCTTTGGTATTCAAGAGTGCATAAGATTTGTAATAATTTTCTCTCAATTATTTGAGACAAAATCAATAGAAACTAAGTTGAGGGAAAAGGCTAATGAGAAAAAGCTGCAAAATTTTAATTACCCCATAATGATAAATGGCTTTCATTGTGAATTACCCTTTGTGAAGTTTTTTTTTTCTTTTGTTCTATAAATTGTATATAAGTTGGTAAAAAATAACTAGTTTATAAGTGAAAAGTTGAGGCAAGGCAATTATAACTAATTTATAATTGAAAAGTTGAGGCAAGGCAATTATTTGGCATTATAGCTTACAAAAACAAAAAGAATGAGTTTGAGTTTAAGTGACACAAAATGTCCTGAAATCGCAAAAAACCACCAATTGGTACACATTAGGTTGTGACCATTTGCCTAAATCCTCAGGAAGCACACCAGAAAATGTGCAAGTATATACGTGCTCCTTGCTCTCTTGCAAACTCATAATTCATTTAAACCAAAACTATCAAACACATAAAAATAATGAAATAGTACTGTTAAAGAGCATATTGTAAACTTTAATTATCATATGATGCCAGCAAGTAGTACCACAAGTATGAGAAGTTCATGTGAAACAAATGGTAGAAACAAAAGGTAGACTTTGAAATGAAACACAATTGGGTTTAATTTATTGCTTTCCAACCTGTTTTGTGTCTGTTAAGCACTATCTTCATGCCTTGGAATTTAAATTTCCCAACTGTAAAATATTGGTGCTAACTTCAATTTCAATCGTTAAGAGATTGACTTTACACCCCAAATAACAACTATTACACAGGTGTGTTTTCAATGTTACTACTTTATGCCAACAGAAAGATTTTTATCTTAGTAGGCAGAGAACATCAAGTTCAGATACAAATGAAAGTCAGATACAAATGAAATAAACTGGCTTTTTTGCAATGTAAGTTCAAACTGCTTGAGTGACTGTAATGTAGTTCCAAGTGATCAGTGAATGTTCTCCCTGTAGAAGAATATATCGGAAGACAAGATCTATCAGAAAGTTTGTTACATGGCATCAAATCAGAATGAAGGGGAAAAAATGGATCATTTTTAATGTTAAGTTATGCAGTCTAATGTGGCAAATTATAGGCTTAGAGCAGGAAAGGAACAGTTTTCTTTAGAAATACTTAGAGACACTCTTCACTCTTGGTGATGCTGGAGATAGAAAGAGTTCATAATCCCTAACATTCCTCCTTATCATCTAAATGGTTTTTATCTCTTTCCTTTCAAAATATTACTTCTCCAGATATTGTCTTATTGAGGAAGTTTTAGTCCACCTAATTCCTTACACGTGGCCTCCCAGTGTCATTAACAAAGTGTGAAAATTCTTCAGACCCATTCATTGGTGAGCCTGTGTACCAAACCATATATTATACTAAATCATATATTGATCAGGGAGAGATATTTATATGTTTGTTGCTTGTCTTTCTTAATTTCTTTCCCCCAAAATAAACAATTCCAAATTCTGCCTGTATCTTTTTGTTGTGCCCTATAAAGTATCTGCAAATAAATATGCTTCAAAACTTGTGATTTGTAGTTTCAGTAAATGAAGTAGTGTTTATTTCACAAAGTTTCACAGTAGAAAGTTTTTTGATGATGACTTGTGATATGTGAAAAAGTGTAATATTTATCTGTATTATATTTCTTATATAAAAACATAAATATATAAGTACATATATAAATATATATATATAAATAGAATATAAATATAAATATATTTGAAGACAGTATTTCCATTGTTGTTTAACAATAGTTCCAAATGAGCAGAACTTTTTGAAGGTTTCTCTTTTATCCCAAGATGAAATTCCTGAAATGCCAACAAATTCCTTGACTGGCGATCCAAATGCTGGTACATGACATTTTTTCCCCTGTATCTTCATCATTTCTCCTTCACTTTCTCCTTCCTTCTTGTTTGCCTCCTCTCTTCTTTGAAACATTTATTTGCTTTGCTTTTTATTTGATCCAATAAAAGAAATTTTGGCGGTAATATTCTACACTCCCTTAATTTGTTCATACTTTTTTGAATTCAAAAACTTTGAGAACCATTGTCTTATGCCATTCCTCAATATATTTATTAAACAGAGCATGATGTAGGAAAAGATAATTTTTATTGAAAGATTAGATATGTCATATATTTTATCATGTGTTGCCGCAGGAATTTCTAGGCAAAATAAAGTTTTGTTTTTACAAAGAAGTATAATAAGTACTTTTGTGTTATCTATTAATTGAAGTTCATACATGAATATTTTGGCAATGATAGCTGTCTACTTATTTAAAATATATTGCTTATATTGAATAAAAAATAGATACATAAAAGGATGTCAAACGGAGAAAATAAGTAAATACTATTTTTTTTATTGCTTTTTATTTTAGAGAGAGAGAGAGAGAAGGAAGTGGAGAGAGGGGCATAAGGAGACTCTCAAGCAGGCTCCATGCTCAGAGTAGAACCCAACATGGGGCTCAATCCCATGACCCCTGGTCAGGATCATGACCTGAGCCAAAATCAAGAGTTGGATGCTCAACCGATTGAGCCACCCAGGCTCCCCAACACTAACCCAGTTTTAAAAAAGGTTTATTTTAGTCCATTTTCCTTTTGTAGGAGGAAAAAATCCACAAGAAAAAAAACCATCCAATAAATATTTCAATTTCTGTCTTTGAACAAAGCATAGCTACCAGTAAGTACTGATTCTTTTTAGAGAATTCTGAATAGACCAATTATTTTCTTCAGCATCTACCCCAACTCACCAGAGTACTTAGGTAATTAGGTGTACTCAGACATTTTAATTTTCTAGTTAACTCTGATTTAACTAATTTAAAAAATAAAACAATTGTGTTAGACATTTTGAAGGCAGAGATATTGCTTCATTTCCATAACTTCAAATGCCACAAAATGCCAGTTAATTAGCTGGCCCTATTTACACCATGTCAGTGCATGTTATTTTCAATGCACAAAATTCTCTTATATGTACATGTATATTTGTGTGTTAAAATTCTATTAAATCAAATATAAATTATTCCAGAAAGTGAAGCCATTCTAAAATTTCAAGAAAATTAATGGTTTTCAGAATGTAAGAACTGATACATTTGTTCAGGTTTTAATTAGAACAAAATAAAACAAAACAAAAAAAGTCACACATATGTATTGGAATTGCAATATATAAAGATTGCAAGGTGTTTGTGAATATGAAATTGTGATGTATCTGATATAACACAGGCTTGATTTTGAGCATTTCCAGATATCTCTCTCCTCCCATTCCTCATGATATATAAACATCTTACTGTAAAAATAACGTTCTATTTCTCCCTTCCCTATAGTACTTGCCATACAAACATACATACTTTGACCATAGTCAAAGAAAAATATAGCATGAGAGACCACAAAAATGATAGCTAATTCATTTTACACATCAGAAGTTTTTTAGTGAGAGCTGCTATGACCAATGCACTTTTTAGTATATCAAGACAGAAAACTTGGTACGCATCATTTTATAAGTTAAAATTTTATCCACATTTAAAGAAAATTATTTTTTATACTTTAAAGTGTCCACTATGAACACACAGTAAAATTATAAAAAATTTAGATATTTCATGTTGAAGGTTTATTCAAATTATATTAATTCCATCATTCAGGAAACATCAAATATATATATATATATATATATATATATATATATTAAGTGAGAGAATATAACATATATATATATATATATATATATATGGAAGTAAGAGAATAGAAATGATTAAACAATAACTAAAGCCAGGAGAATCTCACAGTCTGGTGTAAAAAAGAACACAACAAAAAGGAAGTATGACCTTAGACTAACAACTACACCAAAGGTTCATACAAGACACGATCAAGATAAAGAAAATTTACTGTGAGAGACCACAAGAAAGACAGTTAATCCATTTTGTGGTAATCAAGTACAACTTCTTACAGAAAGGGGCGCTTGTAGACCTTGACATGATTTTAATAAGATAGACCAAGAAATAACAAAAATATAGGTTATATACAAAAACCAGCTTGTGCTGTAGATTCCTTTATCTAACAGTCAATATCCCCCTTCTTCATTGTTCAAAGAACCTCCATTTTGTTCAGATACCACTCAAACAACAAAGTGCATGGGGGCATACACCAGGAAGTTAGTCTTCCACCTTACCCCTGCCCCCCAGAAGTAATTCAGTTTGATTCTTTCCCACTGTTAGTAAAAGCACAGGTATTTACTCAGTTGTTAAAACATTTGTTTGGATCATGATCAGCATTTAACTAAAGTAGATAGGATAGGATATATAAATTAGAATTTCATATAAATAAATATATATTATAAAACATTTTATCATATATAATATATTAATACAGAGTATAATCAATTATAATATTGTACCAATCATATATATATATATATTAGATTGATATTCTGTATCTATATATATTGTGTATCAGTATTGATATTATAATACATAATAACATTATATATAGAATGTCTCAGATGCATGAATAATATTAAAGTATTTCTTCATCAAGATCATAATGGAAAATAAGTTTTTTTCCAAAATTTGTCAGAAGAATTTTTGAAAGTCTTTAGTTAAGCATATTTTAGCACTCCTGATCTCCCCTGTACATGATGTATGTAGATATAGGCATGTGATAGATGTGAGGGAGAAGCTACACATGTCTACTAGCAAAGGCTACTTTTCCTGATAAGATGAGGGCAGGCCCTCATCTGTTCCCTCATCTTTCCCATAGGTTATTTTCATGTGATGTGGTGACTCTTCTTTGCATGGGGATTCAAAACTAAGAACAAAAAGTTACCTACTAAGGATGATAAATCAGAAAGCTGAGAGCACTTGGGTAATTGCTGATATTTTTGAATGGCTGAACTAAACTTGGAATTGATCATCTCCAAATTTGTATTATGAGAGATAATGAAATGCCTAGCTTTTATTTTTTTTATTTTTTTTATTTTTTTTCAACGTTTTTTATTTATTTTTGGGACAGAGAGAGACAGAGCATGAACGGGGGAGGGGCAGAGAGAGAGGGAGACACAGAACCGGAAACAGGCTCCAGGCTCCGAGCCATCAGCCCAGAGCCCGACGCGGGGCTCGAACTCACGGACCGCGAGATCGTGACCTGGCTGAAGTCGGACGCTTAACCGACTGCGCCACCCAGGCGCCCCATGCCTAGCTTTTAAACTACATTTGGCTATCAGTTTCTTGCAGCCACAAACATCTTAATTGATACACAATGAGATTACACACTTTTTCAGGGAAAAACAGATGAGCTAGCAAGAGAAAAGATTTGGCTTGATTGAGTTTTAAGCAGGCAAATGGTAAGAGTCAACATGGACATTTCTGTCTGTACAGAAAGAATTAGTAAAGGTTTGAATTTGAGATCAAAGAGAGCAACTAGAACACTTTTAATCCGTGAAATACGTGAGAGCTAATGCTAAGAAAATAACTATGGAATTGAAGATAATTTGGGGACAATTTGGAAGGGTAATTGACATAAATAAATATGCCTCAGGATAGCTACTGGCTTTCCAGATAGATTAGTGCATTACTAATATATAAGAAGTATGAAGGGAGATCCATATTTGGAAAGGTAATCATGGGTGATAGTTTGGACAGGTAACTGAGCTTATATTTTTTGAGTGGAAGCAAAACTGAACAATAAATACAATAAATAGATAGTGTACTGTTTATTAAAAGTTGGTAAATTCTTTGGGAATGAAAAAGAATGAAAGGGATTTAGGAGTGCCTGCTTGGGCTGTGTGTATGTGTTTGTGTGTGTGAGTGTATGTGTGTGGGGTGGGGATATTCAGGGTAGAACAAATTGAGAAATGACAGTTTGACCAGAGACCTAAGTTGGTTAGGAGTCCATTGCTGATGGAGGAAAGTCCCTCAGATGTTAAAGACATTGAAAAAGACTAAATTGGAATATTCCTGTCTTGGTTCTAGGAGGGCAGGGAGGAAGTACAATTGATTGGGGCAGAGTGAACAAGTGAGAAAGTGTTACAGAATAAGTTAAAAAGTAAAATGGGTAAGGGGTGACTTTGTCACAGGCTAAGATCCTTGAGAATCTGAAAATAAGATAGAGATAAGAGACAGATATTTATCAGGATGTTTACAAACATCTGTATGATTTAAGTGACAAAATCAGAATTGAACAGAAGTTGGGCTGTGGTGCAGTCACTAAAAGGGTTTGGCCAACCCTATTGGGAGCTGGAAAGCTGCCATGGACCATCAGAGTAGTCCTTCACTGAAGGCAAGACTTGCTTTATATCCCCACATCAGCCATTCATTGGATGCTGGCTTTCCCTAGAATGTGACATTGGGTGAAGCAATTCTCTTTAGCTGAGGTACCTCCTATAGAATTCTGACATATGAAAGTTGCCAGACAAAAATACTTTCCCAGCAGTTGGAAGAATAAACCCCTCTTTCCTGACAGGGAAATCAAGGCTGTGCAGCACAGTGTCTACAATAATGCAAATCTTGTAGTCTTCAGATATTCTCTTGTTTCATGTGTATTCTAGGAGCATCTTTCAGTACTCTACTGTAAACATTTTCTGGGGAAAAAATGTAAGAAGGTTATTGAAATGAACTTAAGCCCACATCAGTGCAGATGAACTTGATTGATGCCTCAGCAGATGAACAAAATCTCTATCCTTTATTATATATCCCAGATTACCCTCAATGTCTACCAGCATCATTGTTGGACCAGTGAGCATACATGCTAGAATTACCCAGAGCCCTACCCCTGAAAGGGTCTAAGACCTTGGTTCTTCTAGTTCTCAGAGCAAGACTCTTGTCCATTTACCATCAAATTGAGCAAGGGAATACCCACAGGCACCTATGTGAATCACTTAAGATTGAGTCATATCCCTCCATGCCCCATTGTGTAACATTAGCATTACCTTATACTGATAATTAGTGTCAGCTATCCCTGATGGGTGTCATATTTTTCTTCTGGTATGCTAATCCATTGGTACAAGGAATCCAATGTGTACATGTTCAGTGGTGGCCACATAAACATATATTTTGTATTATTTTTGATTCACATTTCATTTTTAATGTTTATTTCTTTATTTTGACAGAGTGGAGGAGGGGCAGAGAGAGAGGGATAAAGAGAATCCCAAGCAAACTACATGCTGTCAGCCCAGAACCTGATATGGGACTCAAACACATGAAACGTGAGATCATGACCTGAACCAAAATCAAGGGTTGGATGCTTAACCAAATGAGCCAACCAGGCTCCCCTCGATCCACATTTCTGATAGGAAAGAACATATTTACCAGATTAATAGCCACATATCATATACCTGAAGCCATAGTAATCTGCTGTAACAAAGACATTACAATTGTCTGAACATTTGATATTAGGACTACTACTTGGTTTGTGGTATTTATAGTTCTTCTCCAGCATCTTTCAGGTTTTTATAAGGGCTCAACTGATGCGTTAAATGAAAATGTGATGGGGATCATCACCTCTGCATCTTTTAGGTTTTTAGGGTAACATTAGTCTTTCATTTCCCTTGGGATACAGTATACTGGCCAAGCTGAGAAAAGAAGAGAAAACAATTTCAGAGGTTTCAATATGGCATTTCTTACTGTAAATTTTTTTACCCCCACTAGCCCCAGCCAAGGAACCAATGTGGGAATTGTGCCATTCCACTTATAATTTTGGAGATCAGATATATGACCATCATATAAGTAAGTGATAAGTATAGACCCAGAGAATTCACCGTGAGGTGTACCTCACCTGTACCCGTGAGGCTACCTTCTGAGTTGATGGACCTGAATGAGACCTGGGGAATGCTTTTAAGTCTGCCCCATGTCTTTCTCTCATCGCTCCTGAGTGGGTGTAGCTTAGCACATATACACGGCCTTCCAGCCTCCTGGATTTGAGTGGGATCCTAGGAGGACTCTTGAGTGCCTCTTTCCCTAACTACTCTATTAAAGTTATGGTTACTCATTTGACTTGTTTCATGGAACTGCAGCCTTCTCTTAATTACTCTCCACCAAGATCTCCCATTGTTTTTAATAATACTTTTACATAAGTAGTCTTCATGTTCTGTTCCAAATAAGTCAGTTCCCTCACCCAGAACCACAGAGCTCTTCATATTATGACCTGTCTTTACCTCTGGAAAGAATCCCTTCACCACTGTATCAGAGCTGGGGCATGGGGACTGTTTATTCCAGGGTGTTACCCTAATCTGTGAATAAGCAATGGGTGGATTTTCAGATGCTTATCAAATTGGCTTGCTCTTCCTGACATGCAGTCTCCAACCTGTGAGCAAGTTAGTAGTAAGAGGATCATGTACCCAGTTTTTGATCCAAGATGTCTGAAGAAAAACTTCTGTTCTATGGTTGGAGCTGCACAGGTCAGCGTCTGCCTGGAATAAAATTTCTGCAACACGAAGCAAGAGAAAGTGGATGGAAATACTGCTGGCAGCCTTCTCCTTCAGGAGTAAAACTATAGTCTGAACTAGGAGCTGACAGTAGAGGGAGACCTGGCCCATTTGGTTACATCTGCCTGCAAAAGAGTACCTACTAGAGAGCTTCCATAAAATGGAGCTGGAGGTGGGGTTATGGGGTAAGACAGGAAACCATGGGCTAAAATGCCACAGACTCTCATTGTTCTTAATGGCATTTAGTAGATTTTCCTGAATGAATAATTCTTTCTTTGCTCTATGCCTTTAGGAAAATATCAAGGGATGTCAAATGATTTAAAAAATCACCACATAAATTGCTCATTTCCTAGAGAGCATTTTCCCCTATCTCCTTTCTCTCCAGTTCCAGAAATTCTGCTTCCAACTTCTTTCAGGAATACTCTTTTAATTTCCCATTTGTCTAGTCTTTGTGGATGCAGGGTTCCTTTATGTACCACCGTAGCTCTCGGTATGTTAATATCCTTGGTAGCCACTCTAATCTTGCTGTCCGTTACCATAATTATACCTACTTGGCAACTAAGGGTTAAGTGTTGCTCTCTGGCCTCTAGCTCCAGGGTCAATTCTCATATTACTGTTAGTCCAGTCCTGAAGTGCGTAGCCTACTGCCACCTGGTTCACAAAAGAGCTTCACTACTATTCTTAGTTATATCAGTGTAGATTTCTTAATTATTTATTAAATATTTTCCTCTAGACTCTCCTAAACATGTAGTCAAAATATGGGTTTTTCAATCTTATGCATTATATGTATAATACCATGACTACTTTGTGAAACTTTTTGTCCCCATTTTCACTGTCTTCTATCAAAGTCTGACTTTTCTTCCTTAGTGAGCGTGATCATTTTAACAGCCTTTTTAAGTGTGTGTTAGCATCATTTCCTTGAGTTATTGCCAGATCATTTAATTCGGTGTATCAGGAGACTTCTCCCAAATCAATAAAGACTTCCTCATCTAATTTTGTGAGCTGCCTTCTTTGATCAGGCACCCCCAGCGGTCCTTTATATACCCCCTTGTCTGATCCTCCAGCAACTTCTTCATATTGCCCCTTTCCTTCTTTAG
Organism: Neofelis nebulosa; assembly: GCF_028018385.1. Taxonomy (NCBI): domain Eukaryota; kingdom Metazoa; phylum Chordata; class Mammalia; order Carnivora; family Felidae; genus Neofelis; species Neofelis nebulosa. Next base: position 31,609,748 of record NC_080795.1, read on the forward strand.
TAGATCTAAGCAGTCAGTTATATTATTTGACCCAAGCTATAGATAAGTGGACAGAAGGTCAATGAAGGTAATATCCTGAAGGAGCATATATTGTCTTGGAGGATAGAGGCTTGTGATCATTTCAAACAAGGTAAAAGTGTTAGCCCTTAATAGGAAGGAGTGCAACCCAAGTGTTTCATCCTACATATGCTTATCCCATGTCCCAGGGTCCAATTTGTTTCCCAGTTTTTTTCCTGACCTTGGCATAGCAGATCCGTCTGGGTTGAGAATCTCTAGAGCTCAGCTTTCTTTGCCTTTTAGATTCATGAGATTAGAGTCTCTCTACAAGCTGTCAAGGGCCCTCTCTAGCTTTCACACAAGCTTTTATTTTATTATTAATTATACTCAGTTTTTAAAGTATCACTTTCCCCTACAACCACATTTAATTCAACTGTCTTCACAATTTCTATTTTTCCCGAATTAAACAATGTCTGGTATATCCTGCTAGTGCATTTCTATTTTCTGGTAAAACATTCTAATCTGATACTGTAAGAGTGTTAATAATTATAATGCTACTTTACTAACGGGCTATATGCATTGTATGTGCTTCCAGCAGAAGGAGTCCTTATTGTGGGTGATTCAACTCCAAAATCCCATATAAGCACCTGTTTCTAAGATAACTCCAGTACCAAATGTCACAGGTTGGGTTCCCTGAGTAGCAGACTTTGAGATGTAGATTAGCACACAGAAAGTTTATTAGCAAGTGCTCTCAGGACCAAAATCTGTTATAGGAAAGCTAAGACGCATGGTTAAATGTGTGGGGAAAACTTGGGAAGGGGGCACTGGTGGTGGGAAGGCCCTTCAGAGTTGTTCCTCTTTGAGAAGGCTACTAGGATGTCATATTCCTGTATCCAGTCATACAGGACTGTATGGTGGAGGTGGGCTGTGCCTGTTTCCTCAGGGCACTTTCTGGGAAGATGGGAAAGCTGAAAACAACAGTGAGTGAAATGACTACTTTTATCCTAAAGGGTAGCTTTGGATCACAGCATTTATGACAGCCTTGTAGGTTTTTGTAAAGACTTTGCCTTTTACTCTGAATGAAATGTACAGTTTTAACAGAAGACTATGAGAACAAGAAGGAGTAGACTGACAACAGAAGTCTGGGAACTGTTGAGTTTCAAGTGTTGTGGAAAGTAGGAAATTCCATAAAATTACCTAAGAAGCAATGGGCAGGAGTGATATAATCAAATTAAGGAAAGAGAAAGAGAGAGAGGATTTCAGTGAGCAAGTGATTAACTGTATCAAATACAGCCCAGAGGTAAGACCGAATTTAGTAATCAAGAGATAAGAAGTGGCTTAGGTTGTGTTAAATTTAGTGAAAGGTTATAGTGATGGAGATGTATATTGAAGAGTAAAGAGGTAAGAATGGATCCACTGATAGTTATTTTTCTTAAGAAATTTGAGAATAAAATGAAGAAGGAAGATAGCTAGAGTTGGCTATGAAATACTAGCCTTTTTATTTATTTGTTTTGGTGTTTGGGGAGATGCTTGAGTACATTTGTATGTTGAAAAGAACAAGCAATTGTAGAGTGGGAAGTTGAATATGAAGAGAAAAGAATAGTTGAATGACCCGAAGAGGATGGTGTTCAAATTCACCTTTAACCAAACTGTACAGTGGTTGAGGAAATGGAAGCAATGTGGAAAGAAAGAAAAGGGGAGATGAGAGAAATAAAACAGAAGGACAAAATGGAAGGGTATTGTGCTTGATGTTCTCAAAAAAAAAAAAAAAACAAATACAAGACAGTGAAAAAAATATGTGCATTTGTTGTCAGAGTGCATGGTATTATATAATTCAATATTTTAGATTTGGGATCTTTCTGAGAGAAGTAATATTATAAATGTGAGTTTGGAAATAATTTCACAATAATTGAGTGAAAATATGATCTCCTCTTGTGAGGGTGACAAATTCTGTGGCTAGGCTTCTAAACTGGGCAATCCAGACCACAGTCAGTCTGTCAGCAGGAATGGATCCCATCTTGGAGCCATCTTTCAAAAACTGAGAGAAACCAGAGTGTTAAGAGATAATACTACTGTGGAAAGGTAGAATGATGGTATAGATTTAGATGTTTGCCTGAGCCTCACAGCTGTGAAATTTATAGGACAGTAGAGCAACCTGAAAGTGGCAATTCAAAGGTAAAAAATATCAACTCTTCTCCTGTCTATCCAGCCGTATGAGGGAAAGGCATTTCCTTCAGAGGAGAGTGTCAGAAATAAATCTCTATTCAAGTGGAGTTGGTTTCAGTGAAACAAAGGAAGTGGCAGGAACATTTTCCAAGATTTGGAGAATTTGGGTAATTTATTTAAAGTGAAATTTAAAAATAAAGGCTTATTGATAGAGCATTTATGCAACTGATCATTCAAACCTGGATGCTCTTGCAAGTATAAGGAGTCAATATTGGTAACTATAGAGCAACAGGAGTTATAACATGATTCAGTCAGTATCAGGAAGCCTGGGATACAGAGACATCCTGAATTAAAAAAAAAAAAAAGTTATGGGGCGTCTGGGTGGCTCAGTCGGGTGGGCATCCGACTTCGGCCCAGGTCATGATCTCACAGTTCGTGGGTTCAAGCCCCGCATCGGGCTCTGTGCTGACAGCTCAGAGCCTGGAGCTTGTTTGGAATTCTGTGTCTTCCTCTCTCTCTGCCCCTTCCCTACTCACACTCTGTCTCTTTCGGTCTCTCAAAATTAAATAAACATTGAAAAAAATTTTTTTAAGTTAAAAATGTTCTAGAGAGATGTCAATGGTAAAAGGTAAGCGCAAGAGGAAGGGGAAATATGAAGTCTCATGGGGACTTGTCACTACCATGAATAGTATTACAGAGAAAGAAGGAGAATGAGAACTGGGGAGTGGAGTTTTATATGAATTTTCAAAAATTTCAGAAACAAACACCATTTTCCCCTTCACAAATATCAAAAGTCATTCATGATTTCAGCCAATCACATTAACAGAATAGTAAAACTTTACATTATCAGTTAGACGGATGTTGGAGATCATCTGGACCAAACCTGCCACTTTTGACACAAAGCAACAAGACTCGAAAGCATTAACTTTCTTGCGGAATATCTCACATGCAATTGATCAAGGAAATAGGACCTTCTAAAATGTGTGATACAGGTTTCATAAAAATTTAATAAGCAGACATATAACTTATGGCTAAATAATTTATAAATTATGTAAATTTAGTTTTAAAAATATTTTCGGTCTTACGTATTTAATAGAAACCATACATATATTTTAGGAGGCAATCCTATAGTAAGCAAATTTTGAGGCCATCTATGGGGATTGTGTACCAGGAGTGCCTTGAAATAAGTGACCTATGATATTACATAGATTTTTGTGTAACAGACAAAGCCTGTAAACATTTTACATATGTACCTATATCATCCTATATATCTAAATCCACATGTACGATGGTGACTATATCTATATCTGTGCCTATATTTATCCCTACACCTACATTTACCTATAACTATGCAAAATGTATCTACCTACTTGGCATTGTAATTTTGTCCTATATCTCATGTTCTTGGTACAAACAACCAGGTTCATTGACAATTATGAAACTAACATTTTGTAATTGATGATATATTTTGTATTTCAAAGTGTTTTGCTTGACGTGGAAATCATTAAATAGTTCAAGTTTAACATTGTCAATTTCTACTCTGACACAGTCTACAAATTTCCCATGATCTTGGCCCTTCATATATCTTATATCAACACCCTTTTCCTAACAAATTAATTAAAAATAATTTTGATGAAGTGAAAATAAATGAAATGCGTTAAAGAATAAGCTTCTTTTACACAAAGTATGGTGCTTTAAGTGGCAGTGATTTATTTTACATGCTATACCTTTAAGCTTAAATTAAAAAAACCAGCATAATCTAATAATTTGTTAATTAATAATGTTAACAGTTTAGGAGTCTGAAGTTTGACAGATCCAGTTCTATTAAGTTGTTTTATATAGTACTTTATGTATTTTAAATGCCTTAAACGGAAAAATGGAAAAGAGATATCTGTGTTCAACTTTAGATCCTATAAATAGACATTTCCTATGTTTTGAAAGCATATTGATAATATGAAGCTGTGAGTTGAGTTTTCTCCACTGACGTTTGTTGATAGATTAATATTACTATCTTTCTCTGGATACATTATGTATTATTTCTCAGTTATCTATTTTTCTTTCTAAAGGCTTAAAATTGCTTAAAATATTTTGAAGTCATACTTTTAAGTAAAAAGACTCATTTCAATTTCTAACAAAGGACTCATATTTCTTTACTTAATGGGTTACAATATTGTGCCTTTTCTGGTAATAAGTATTCCTGGTGTTAACATTAGGATTTGTCAGTCACTATACTAGACCTGCCTCCTCACCTTTTCCCCACATGATCCACATTAGACCCTGTACTGTAAAGTCATATAGGTATGTAATCCAGGCATGGGTAACTGAGCTGAAGAAAATAAATACAATTAGGGGCTACTCTCCCAATGTATTATTAAATCAATGTAGTCACACTAAAAAATTTTACACACTTACGTTATATCAGGCACTATACTAAATCCTCAGAATACAAATAAATATATGCTCTAATCAGTCTTCCAAAGATCTTGTGTTTTAATATAGGAGACAGAAGTAAATAAATGCCCATAATATAGTTGTAAATATTTACCAGAAACCCTAGTTGTATAAGACTGTCTAAACATATTCATGTAAGTATTTCTACGTTATTCACAGTCATACATACAGTTCCTTGCATAGACTACCACATTTATTGATGTCATATTTGATGAGTAAAAGAAGGATAAATAAATGAGTGCATGAATGAAGTGTTACAGAAGCAGCAAAGAAGCAGAATTGACTGTGCTTAAATAAATCAGGGGAGACTTATTTGTAGCAGAGATGATGAGGTTCATTCTTCCAAGGTACAGAAGCTGGCCAGCCTGATTTATGCAGTGGATGGAACTCCAAGCTGAATGAAGAACCTGAGTAACAAAAGCTCAGAGGTTCTCAGAACTCTATGGTCACGTGTTTATAGGACAGTGGGAGGAGGAAGAGCTAAAGCTGAAGGCTTGCCAGAGAGCTGCTAACCACAAATTTACACTATTTTATTTTTTAATGTTTATTCACTTTTGAGGAAGAGAGCATGAGCAGGATAGGGGCAGAGGAAGAGGGGGACAGAGGATCTGAAGTGGGCTCTGTACTGACCGCAGCAAGCCCAATGCAGGGCTCAAACTCACAAACTGTGAGATCATGACCCAAGCCGAAGTCAGACGCTCAACCTACTGAGCCATCCAGGTTGCCCTATGCACATTTAAAAGTATTCAGATTTCCTGCTCCATTTTATATAAAAGATATCATTAACTAAAAATGGCACATTTTCTCTTGATTATCCTATGGCCTCAGAACCCTTCCTGTCACATCATTCCAAAGAACCAAAATTAATATTTTTGAATGCCATATGAGAAGATATGTGATTGGCAACTCTATTGTGTTAAATAATTAAAGAATATTAAAGAAATGCATAAAATGGGTAATATCCACATTTGGCAAGATTTCCCGTGGGGCAGCACAGAGGATGAATTGGAAGGGAGCAGATGATACATAGCATTTCCCTTTATGTATTGAAACTTAGATCTGTCAGCCCAATGTTTATCTGCTTAGTCAGAAAATGTCCTAAGTGCTGAAAAGATTATATTTTTTTCAAGAGTAAATTTAAGTAGCAGAGAGAATATAATTAGGAGCACTTGGTACTCACAACTGCTAAATTGCCAAAGGATATATTTTAAATATCTTCAAATTAGATTTCTGTGTATTCTCTCCAAGATAGCATTTTCATTTTCTAACTACAAGAGTGGAGAATAAAATCTGTTCAGCATGTCCCCAGTTTACCTTTATCTGTAACCCTAATCCCTAACAGCCAGGTCACTCATTGTAAATGCTGCCATACTTAGGTATAGATGTCTGTGTAATGACAGTAATCACAAAAATAATCTTCAAATAATCTGCATCTACCTAAATAAATCAGCCCTGAAATGTTAGAAATTTTAGTGCAATAAATCATACTTTTTCCTGTTTCCACTAGGTTCTTAGTTTTTCTTCTTTTTAAAATAGATTTTTACAGAATGCTTTTTTACTTATTTTGAGAGAGAGAGAAAGAGAGAGAATACAAGCAGGGGAGGGGAAGAGAGGAGAGAGAATCCCAAGAAGACTCCAGGCGCAGCATGGGGCTCAGTGTGGAACTTGAACTCATGAACCATGAGATCATGACATGAACCTAAATCAAGAGTCGAACACTTAACCTACTGAGCCACCCAGGCACCCCAATTATTTTTTCTTTTTAATTGAAATTTCATTTGAACAAAATTTTGAATATAAGAATACCAGTGTTTTTTTTTTTTCCATTGGCATGAAGAGTAACCAATTCATATGCAGTTGGAGGAGAAAGCTTACAGTGAGTTATGGCTAAGGTGTTATATACCCTTTGCAGTTTGTTATCTAATGTATCCAATGTGTACCATAGCTGAGTAGAACATGTGAACAAATTTTACTTGAGTTCACCACATGACCCACTAATTAAGAACAAGTCATTGTTAGCTCAAACACTATCCAGATCAATTTTACATATACATGAAAATATTTTCAGTTAAAGTGTACTGTGTTCAAGCACAGATTTTTAATGGTATATCTACTCATATGTGTAGATGCTGCAAATATATAATCATAAATTAGCCAATGAGCACTATTAATTGATTGCTCCATCCAGTTCACATAGGTCTTCTTAACAAAGCTATAGAGTTAAGCAGATGGCAAACATAAAGAGTGATATGATTTAAAGGCAAGAGAATAGGATTTGGAGGTCAATTTCTAATGCTGCATTTTTCATTATATCTTAGGGAAAGAGCATACACTCCAAAGGTCCAGTTGCCTGTGCTTAAAACTGCAGTCAAATAAGGTAATGCTAGTGGTGGTATTTCCTAATAGCTAGAGGTAACTACAAATATTATCTGTATGCTTGCCACTGGCTGCAGCTGAGTCCAATTAAAAATCCACTAATTGAAAGTTTCCTGTTTACAGTTCTACAACACATTCAGATAATTCTCCATGCCTGAGTTACTCTGTCAATTTACTGGAATTAAAAATAGAACTGTGGTGTTACTGACATAAATATTTGCCATTTCGACTTTCCATGAATAACTGCAAAGATCTATGGTATGCAGAATGTACATGGTATGTACGAATGTACATTGCTGGAACTCCCATTTGAATTAGGGGTACCTAAGTTGGTCCTATCCATAACCATAGTTATGAGTGAACCATAGTAAGTAAAATTAGTCACATTAAAAACAAATCTCCAAGTTTTAGTCTGGGTTCTCCTGAAGACAGCCTAAGACACAGGCGTTAACACAGGTGGCGTATTTGTGAACTGTTACTTGTTACATCAAGTGTAAGGGACGAAGAAGATGATTGTGAAATGAACTAGGGGAAGTGCAAGTACAAGAGAGAAAAGTCATATAGAAGTTAATAGAAAGGTGTGTTATAAAGTTAGCTACTGATACAGTCCCTTGATACCTGACCCTGTGAGATCTTTGGAGAAAACTGTGAACCGTGTTTTCAGACTTTCTACTCAGAACAACAAAAAAGGGGGATATTGTTTATCTGTCGACTCCAGGACCTCATTGGTCAAGTTATGAACATTAATTCTGCCACAAATAGAGTTTGTACATGTGTGAGGGATGTTTGTTTGTCAGCATGGGGCTGGTTTCCTTAGTCATCGCATGTTACAGCATCAGAGAAACCCAGAGCAAGAAGCTAGTTGTATGCCATATGGGTCCGGGGAGAAGGCACTGTCATACTGCACCTGCATGAAGCAGATTGAAGTCTTTTGTGTGATTGGCTATCACAACAGTCCATGGAGAGAGGCAAGGAAGACTTTGTAGTGGCATATAAGAATTAACAGATATATTTAACAACTTTTTCCCTCTTCCCTCTAAAAAGTAGTTATTTCTTATTCCTGTCATATCCAATCCACTATATGTAGTAGTATATATGCCTTGATTGTGGGATGAGTATAAATATGGACATTTATGAAATAAACGAAAATTTAGAAAAAAATGTGTTTTATACGCATGATTCTCTTTCGTATATTGATAATATCAAATCTCTTGTGTGGCAAATGAAATTGATCTGTGAAACGTCATCAGGTTATTGTCATTTTGTTGATAGCAATATTGTGATTTAAAAATCTTGAAGCTGTCAGTGGGGCACCGGGTTGGCTCAGTCTGAATCCTCTCTCTCCCTCTCTCTCTGCTCCTCCCCTGTTCATGCTCTCTCTCTCTCTCTCTCTCTCTCAAAATAAATAAATAAAATTTAAAAAAATCGTGAAGCAGTCAATTACGTTAGATGTAAGTGAAATGTGAGTAACGTTAAACTCAAGAAGAAAACAAATCAGGTATTTGTTTACCAGCCATCTAATTTCTATACAATATTTTTCAAGTTAGCCCTCAGTTTAATTAATCAAATTAGCAAATATTCACTGAATGAATTGCATTGTGATTTTAGCCCTCCACGAGGTATATATGTAAAATATTAAGGATTAAGATTGAGGAAATCAGGAACGCCTGGCTGGCTCAGTCAGGGGGATATGTAACTCTTGATCTCGGAGTTGTCAGTTTGAGCCCCATGTTGAGTGTAGAGATTATTTAAAAATAAATATTTTTTTTAAATAAATAAATACCTATAATTAAAAACAACATTTTGGACTTGATCACTTTTTCATGTACCATTTTGTGAGTTTGGGGAAAATAATTTGGCTTTTGGAGGATTTAAGTTCCTCACCTTTAAATAGAAGATTCAATCAAATGGGCTGCAATACTCTGTTAATTTATATAATTCAGTTACTCCTGAACAGACACTCCAGCATGCCCTTCTATGCTCATCTTAACATGAAACACATCTAACGTTCTATAAGGTTTTTTCCTATATGCCATATTGCACACACTTTAGAACCATTCTTCTGAACATAGGCAACTGAATCTTCATAGGAATATGAGTGCCTGTGTTGCTTTATTACTAGCATACTCTTTTATGCTAGCTGCCATTTTACTGCCCCCAAAATTCTGTTCGAATCTCAATCATAAACGTGCTCAAAGACTCTCACAGTTTTTCTTAAAAGCATATGTAAATGACACTGACTTTCTTGAGCTTATCATTATAAATGTTGACCATATAATAATGCTTTATAGGTTTTAGTTTTATATTCAGCCAAAGGCAATTAAAACTGCTGGTTTATATCATTTATTTGAGTCAAGGATTTTTTTTTTCATTTAAAAATGTCCCATTTAAATCGTGAAAGTAAAACATTATGCAGCTCCTTATTGCTTGCTGTCATTTTGAGAGACATAGTTTTATAAAATATTGAATTAAGTTCAGAAAGAGCATTAGCAATGCAGCTTTTCTGTGCCTGGATGACAGCTAGTAGTGAATTTACTTGTACTTAAAGATTGCTCTATGTGCTGTCAGGTTTATTGGTTAATTTTAACTGTTACCATTGCTTGAAACTGAACTATTATAATGTCATTCCATTAGAAATTCAGTCCTTGCAAAATTGCAGGCTTTTACATTTTTTTCATTGTTTTTTTTTTTTTCTTACTTAGAGCTGAAATCTTTAAAAGACTAGGCAAGTATGACACTGACAAAGAAGAAACAAGCTAGAGTATGCCAGAGGGATGATTAAACACACCATATTCTCCCAGTGGTACAACACTGTGATCACACAGAATTTTATGCATAACTTCCAAGACTCAACAAAACTATTGAGTGCTTGGCACCCTTATCATCACTGTTGTATTTCCTGTTGGCAGCTGTTATCATTATTAGCCTTGTTGTGATGACAATGATTCTCTGGATGTTCCGTTTGGCTCAGTTGCTCCTGGCTTATCCTTCCTCAAGACTGGTGAAAGCCAAGCCAGAGTAGTGACCTGGGACCAAGCCAGGGTGGAACTTTATCTGTTTGTTTTTTTTTTTATAGAATAAATGCTTAATAACTACTGCATTTTCAAGTCATAGAAATGAGAACAATTTAAAAGTTTGAATCTTTGGTATTCATTCTTCTTGCTATTGCTTAACGGTATAGAAGAAAATCTATTGGTACTTAACATAAAAAATAAAATAAATTAGGTCAAATTCCAATTTTCCTATTGATTTTTGATTCTTTATTCTCATACTCTTTTCTAAGAAAGGGGATGAGCATATTTGACTTTTTTTATTTTTTTATTTAAAAACATTTTTTTAACGTTTATTTATTTTTGAGACAGAGAGAGACAGAGCATGAACAGGGGAGGGGCAGAGAGAGAGAGGGAGACACAGAATCTGAAACAGGCTCCAGGCTCTGAGCTGTCAGCACAGAGCCCGACGCGGGGCTCAAACCCACGGACCATGAGATCATGACCTGAGCCGAAGTCAGACGCTTAACCAACCAAGCCACCCAAGGACCCCGAGCATATTTGACTTTTTAAGATCATTGAACTCAATGGCATCAAAATTTGAATGAGGTATTATAATGTGAATTTGTGTGTAGACCACATACTTATTACATAAATGTGTAAGAGGTTTTTTAAAATTGACCAAGTCTGTCCTAGGCTTATATTTATAAAATAACTTTTTTAAGGAAGAAACTAAATTTTTCAAGTTGCAGACTGCTTTCAAATGAGTCTGCTTTAACTCAAAGACAGCGCATTAAGAGTTTCAGCATCAACAGTTTGCAGCCTCAGTATAAAGCACACATAAGCAGAATATCTGAAACAAAAGCAATGGAGTCTTCAATGTCAATTCAGTGTTGTCATTTTAGAAATGGAATTGTACTTCATATGCATGAAGCTAAGTACTTGCTGCTACCCTCTGTAAAGTAAATAGCTTTGAAGCTAAATTTCCTGAAGCCCAGTCCTTTAGGTTTGGGATTCTTTTGTTTTTCTCCATTCCTTGAACAGTGAGGAAGAGTAAGTTTCCTTGAGAAAACTTATTAAACAGAATCTCAGTGGGGTGTGCACCCAGTCTTCTTCATGTTCTATGCAAAATTCTGGAAATGTTCTGTGCTTCATAAATGTTTATTGGAGGAGCTGGTGAACACTCTTTAGTCTACATAAATGCCATTGCGGTCCTTCATAGTGTGGGTTGACATACCTCTGTTGGAGCCAAACAGCTTTTCAAGAGGAATGATGAAATACAAAACAGTAACAAAAGTGCTATCATTAATGGTAAAGTTTTTGTTTCATTGCATATGTACTTGTTTTTAAGGATCTGCTTTTATACAAACATTTAAAACATATAAAACATTTAAAACCAACATCAGCCACAATGGTTTTCAAAGGTAAGTGCAGGTTAAATTATTTTTCTTTATATTTTGTACTTTTTTATTATTTTGTAGTATATTGCAGTATTGTAAGTATTTTTACAGGAATATTTTTGGGTTGTGGAATGAATCATTTGAGTCTCCATTATTTCTTATGGGGAAATTCACTTTGATATACAAGTGCTTTGGGTTATAAGCATGTTTCTGGAACAAATTATGCTCACAAACCAAGGTTTTACTGTATATCCTTTTTTCCCCTTTTGGCTGTCCTGTGCCTTTCATCCATGATATTCTTGTCTGACTTATCACCTTGAGGAAATTGTACCCCAGACACATATTAAGCTTTATAGGCCAAGAAAAAAAGAGTAAAAGGCCAAGAAAAGATTCTGATATATAGTAATTACAGCTTTTGGCTCATATTCTCTCCACCTAAGTATTAGGATTTTATAGCTAGAATACTAATATAGAAATTTTATTTCCTATGAAGGATTTGATAGCCATATTAAGATAATATTTATCAAATTTGGTTCTGTCCTATCCAATGCAATTGTGCCAAACTTATTCAGTTAATGTAGAAAGAGATATTTAGAAAATAAAAAAAAGACATAATTCTGAATCAAAATATAGACAGGGAGATAATATGTACGTATAAGCTAGCCTCATACAGATGTTAAGTGCTAAAATAAATGTTCACAATGGGTCACTGGGGGGTTAGGAATGTATCTAATCTCCCAATATCCTCTAAACTTTGACAGTAGTTAGAAAATTTTCAAAATTTTCCTTAGAGTGTTGTTAGGATCCTCAGTGATTAAAGTCTTAGTTATGCTTGGTGTGGAGGGAGAGGTAAATGAACTGGCATCCAAACCCTAGATATATAAATAGGTGATAAATGATAGATAGGTGAGAGACAAAGAGAGAGACAGAGAGAGACCTATATATAGATAAATTAGATAAATTACTATATCTAGATAGATCAGATAAATGATAGATAAATAGATAACTCTATTTTAAGCCTTTGTTTAATGAAAGGGTTTTGTAGCTAAAGATGCTTGAAAACACCTGGTTTAGTTAAGCCACAATGATATGTAGAGGTCAACCAATACATCTTTCAAAGACATTTCTCTATTGCTCAGAACACTTTACTTTCTGATTGATGTATTTGCATTCAAGAAGTTCACTACAATGAACAAAACTGCCTACTGTTAGAAATGATTGTGATGTGTTAAAATTATACCTTTTTACACACTTTCTTCAAGAAAAGTGAGCATTAGATTGTTAGAGTCTGAATGTTTCTCTTTAATGCATGATGCCCTTGTCAAGATGTTGACAAAAAGGTGGCAGGGAAGTATATTGTGCATGGGTCACCAAGCTTTGGGATGTCAAAAACATGATCCACTACTGTGCTTACCTTCATTTCTCAGCAGGAGACTATTGGAAGGTTTAGCACACAAAAATGTACAAAAAAGTGGAAAAAATAAAGATAATTGACAGAAAAATCTCTATGAGCCATCTTACTGCGGAGTTACCTCATACTAAGGGGTGTTACAAACATTTAAATGCATATATTAGCTAGAGTCGATGTTAATTCACAGCAAGGAAATTGAGCTTCCCTGTCAATCATCAGATATTCATCAGTTTATTTCTGTTTTTTGTTTGATTGTTTTCTGTGCTGCTTTGTACTTAACATCGAATTACTCAAAATCATTCCTACATGTATTACAAGTTAAAAAGTAATAAGTACATGCTTTTGCATTCTCTCTCTTTGCTAGTGTTACATAACTAATACTGTATCTAATAAAATAAATAAGCTTCTCATGTAGTGTAAACTTTAAATTCCAGTATTAACTTACATCATGGTTACTAATGCTCGCCCTGGTTATCTTGCACTGTTACTAGCTCAAATGAGCATTGTTTATGGGAAAACACTGAGGTTGTGGCTGTCATGTGCTTCTCGGATGCCCCTTCATTTCTAGAACAATAATTTATTTTGCTGGTGGGATCATTGCCACAAGACAGCCTTAACAGTCAGATTTGGCTGCAGAGATTCCTCAGGTCCATGGTCCCACCCCATTTTCAGGGTAGTGTGCATCCAAATACAAGTAGCTACAGGTATATAAAAGCCTGGCCTCTCTCCTCAGCTCAGGACAGCAACAGAGGGCTCTATGGAGTGGGTTTAGGCTTTCACTGAGACTGCGTTACAGTCCAACTTCGCTCGGCCCAATCTTATTCCCTTTCTTTGCTTTCACGGGCACATTCACTATACCCTTAAAATAGTTAAAATTGTAAATTTTATGTTCTATACACTTTACCACAGTTGAAAGGAAACAAACTACTGAACAATGAAAGATAATGTGTTTTAATTTCAAATATATGTTATATGTACAGGTTCTACTCTATAAAGGAGAATAAAGAAGCTTAACTAATTCAAGTTTTGTTACACTGGATACTTCAAACCAATACATTAAAAACCTTTCAAAGGAAAACTATTAACCAGTTTGGATTTGTGAATTTGTGCAATTCTTCTTCTTGCTCACAACAACTTTTAATCCTTTCTTCAACCTGTATACACACACATACACACACATATATATGTATACGTATACATATATATGTGTGTGTATACATGTATATTTTTACACATTTTATTTTTTTACACACACATATATATATATGTAGATTTCACTGACACTAAAAGTTACATATGTAAAGTAAAAGTAAAGGAATACCAGGACAAATAGAAAATCCCAGAATAGTGAAACAATATAAATTAGAAAAACTGACAATTTCTTATATATTGTCTTTTAGGTCCCCAAAGGACCCTCTAGCAAAGCTTCTTTTGAGCCTCTAAAGCTTCCTTTCATTCTCCACTTCTCCCTATCTTTTCTAATTTATTAAGATGACAATTTTACCTAGATATTGAGTAGAAACAGCTGATAAAATTATAAAAGTAAGTAGACACACATACACATACATGATTAATTGTCTGTATTCAGACTTCTAATTTGAATTTGAAACCTTAAGCACGAATTGACTACTAAAAGTAATGATTACTGAATGTTCCCATTTGGAAGGTGAACCAAATAATTATAAAACCTCAGAACTGTAAGAAAAATATCTCATTAAATCTTCATCACCAACTAGTTTTCCATTCATGTCCTAATGGTACTCTTCTATATTTCCTAACAGTCTGCCAGTCTAACATGCTCTCCTTAACACCACTGGTACTTATTCCACTGAATTTTCAGGCATAGTTTCCTTATCTTTGAAATATTCTCATGGTTATGAACCCAAGGGATGGTTTTAACTCATGGGAGAAGTATTTGGAACAATTAATGAAAGATAACAATACGTTTATAGTATAAGATTACCAAAAGAAAATTGTCATGCCCTGGAATTTCAATATGAAATGATCTCAATTAATTAAGTTAGATTTATCAAACAATGTAAATAATTACAGTAATGTAGCTAATCAGGAATTGATTACCCTTAGGAAATATTGAAACAAACCTGTAAATTCAATCTTACAAAGATATCCTCATATTTGAATTTTCATGTGTTGTGTTGAAATTTGTTTAAAATTATATTCAAGATTGTGTAACTAAACAAGTCATCATTTTTAAGGGAAATGTGGATGAACTCAAACCGTGGAGTAGTGAGTAGGTATCTAGATGTTCTGTGTAATTGTACAAGGTTCATCTGCATTCCACCAATATTCAAGATCTGGAATTATTTCACAGTCCAGGAAGAAGGGGAGAAAAACTAGTTGAAATGGCATTTTCCCCCTTATATTTCCCTTCTCTTTCCCCAGTAGATAATTGGGCAATTTTTACAAATTGGTTTATTTTTAATGTTTACTTACTTTTGAGAGAGAGAAGGGCAGAGAGAGAGGGAGATACAGACTCTGAAGCAGGCTCCAGACTCTAAGCTGTTAGCACAGAGCCTGACACGGTGCTGGAACTCACGAACTGTGAGATCATGACCTGAGCCAAAGTCAGAAGCTCATCCGACTAAGCCACCCAGGTGACCTCCCAATTGGTCTAAACTACCCGGAGACAGTTACACTATATTTAAGAATTAACAAGAAGGTTAATTTAGTTGTTTTTTCCCCATTATACAAAACAAAGTAAAACTATATAATTTTGCAGCAATAATAGGTTCCACCTAACAAGAAACAGTGACAAAATACACAAAAAGAGCAACAAACCAGGGCCCTGTGTTCCACATATTTAGATAGGTAAGATAGCAACGAACACCTACTCCTTAGTCCACCCATGATAAGATATTTAAAACAGGTGGATGATTGGGATAAAAATCATCTTGGATTAGGAAGATCAGATAAAGAGAGGACAACAGAGAGATAAGACACATCAAAAGGGGGGAGGGGTGGTGGTAAAGAAAGGAAGGCCAAGAGGGGGAGTGTTCAAGAGTGGACAGAGAAAGAATAAGAGGTAAAGAACAAAGGAAGGGGATAAATAGGCTGGAAGAGGGAGGGAAGAATAGAAGTAAGAGGGCAAGACAGTGAGACAGGAAGGTGGAGATAGAAATATTAAAATACAGCAAGTGAGATCAGAGGTCAAAAAGACAAAAAAGTGAGACAAAGATAGTATAAAGAATTGTCACCTGGCCCCAGTAGAACCTTGTTAATCCAGGCCACTGAGTTACCCTGATGCCTGCCAGTTTTAGCAGATCCAGGCAGCACCCACAGCTCCAGGCAGCCTCCTCAGCTCCAGGCTCCTAGGCACCTCTGTGTATCCAGGACCCTGGCCTATTTGGGCACCAGTCAACCCCAGCTGCCCCAGGTGGCCCAGTGGCTTCTTCTGCTCCAAGTTCTGAGAGGGCCTCCGAACATACAAAGATTCAATCCATCTCAGAATATGTCAGTTTGCACTGACCCAGGTGACTCTTGTGGCCCCAGGTTGCCAATGAGCAACCACAAACCCAGGTTACCAGCTGACTCCCATGAACTCAAGTTTCTGGCTAACCTCAGCACCAGCCTGCTCCCATGGCACTGGGCAGCTCCTATGGCACCAGGATTTCAGCAGGCTTCCACCTACTCAGTCTCCCAACAAATCCCAACACCATCTAGCTCCTGTAGTGCTGGGTAGATTCTGTGACTTCAGGCTCCCAATCAGCGCCTGTGAAGCCAAGCTACAAGACCACTATGAACCCAGGATCACAACTAGACCTAGTGTCAGGGTCACTACCATGGAATCAGAGTTTTGATCGCTTCAGCACCAGGCCACCCAAGGATTTCCACAGCCAGCCCACTCCCAGACACCATCAGATGACCCATCAGAATAACTGGACAAGCTGAATGGTGAAAGGTTTTGACTATTGAAGCCAAGCCATAAAAACTGAAAGGGGTGGCTGGTTGACAAATATGCAAATACCAACATAAGACCACAAGGATAATAAATAATCAAGGAAACATGATTCCACCAAAGTAAATGGATCAAACTTCAAAGACTGATCATGAAGAAATGAAGATCTATAAACTATAAAGAATTCAAAATAATCCTTTTAATGAAATTCAGTAAACCATAAAAAAACAAAGATATGCAACTACACAAAATTAAGAAATAAATGCATGAACAAAAGAAGTTTAACAAATATAGAGAAAGCACACACACACACACACACACACACAGAAAACAGAAATCCAAGAGTTGAGAATATAGTGATTGAATTGAAGAATTCAATAGAGAAGTTCAACAGCCAATTCAACAAAGCAGAAGAAATAGTTAATGAATAGGAAGACAGGTTATTTGAAATCATTCTTCCAGAGGATCAAAAAGAAAAAAAAATACAAAAGAGTGAGAAGATCCCATATGAATTATAGGATACCATTAAAAGGAGCAATCTATGCATTATTGGAATCCCAGAGAAGAAGAGAGGAAGAAAGGGGGCAGAAAGATTATTTAAAGAAATAATGGCTATGGGGTGCCTGGGTGTCTCAGTCAGTTGAGCATCTGACTTCAGCTCAGGTCATGATCTCACGGTTCATGGGTTCGAGACCTGCATTGGGCTCTGTGCTGACAGCTCAGAGCCTGGAGCCTGCTTTGGATTCTGTGTGTCCCTCTCTCTCTGTCCCTCCCCTGCTTGTGTTCTGTCTCTCCCTGTCTCTCAAAAATAAATAAATGTAAAATAAAAAAAGAAAGAAAGAAAGAAATAATGGCTGAAAACTCCACAAATCTGGGGAGAGATTTAGATACATAATTACATACAACTAATAGGTTGCCCCAATGTCAACTCCAAATAATCTTTTCCTAGGTAAATTAAAAATAAAAGTGTCTAAAACCAAAGGCGGAGAGAATTTTAAAAGTAGAAATAGAAAAAAAAAATCTATCACATATAAGAAAATATCCATAAGGCTATCAGCAGATTTTTCAGAAGAAGCCTTGCAGGTCAAGGAGATAAAACATTTTTACACTGAAAATTATAAGATACTGATGAAAGACATTGAGGAAGACACAAATAATAGAAAGATAACTCATGTTCTTGGATCAGAAGAACTAATATTATTAAAATGTCCATACTACCCAACGTCCATCTCTGGATTCAGTACAATCTCTATCAAAATTCCAATGGAATTTTTTTTACATAAATAGAAAAAAAAACAATGTTAAAATTTATATGGTACCACAAAAGACTCTGACAAACCAAAGCAATACTAAGAAAGAAGGGCAAAGCTGGAGGGATCAAAATTACTGATTTCAAACTATATTACAATGCTATAATATGAAAACTATAATACAATAGTAAATACAACAGTATGGTACTGACAAAGAAATAGACACATACACCAAAGTAACAGAATAGAGAGGCCAGAAATAACCCCCATATATATTTTCAACCAAGAATATTCAATAGGGAAAGGATAATCTCTTTCACCAGATGATTTTGGGAAACATGGTTAGCCAAATGCAGAAGAATGAAATTGGACTATATTATCTCACTCACGAAAACTAACTAGGAAATGCATTAGAGACTTAAATGTAAGACCCCAAATTCTAAAAGTACTAGAAAACATAGGGGAAAGTCCTTGATTTTTTGGTCCTGGCAATAAGTTTTTGGATATGACACCAAAAGCACAAGCAACAAAAGCAAAAATAAGTGGGATTACACCAAACTAAAAAGCTTCTGCACAGCAAAAGAAATCATCAGCAAAACACAAAGGCAACCTATGAAATGAGAAATAAGTATTTGCAAATCACCTGTCTGATAAGGTTAATGTCCAAAATAAATTAGAAACACCTACAACTCAATAGAAAAAAAAAGAACACCAAAAACCAAAAAACTCTTATTAAGAAATGGACAAAGAAATTGAATAGAAATTTCTAAAAGAAGACATATAGACACCAACAAGTACCTGAAAAAATGTTCAACATCACTAATCATCAGGAAAATGCAAATCAAATCCACAATGGGGTACCACCTCACACCTAATAGAATGGCTACTATAACAAAAGTAGAAGAGACTTTTTGCAAGGCTGTGAAGAGACATTTTGCAAGGCTGTGGAGAAAAGGGAACCCTTGTGTACTGTTGGTGGGAATGTAAATTGGAGCACCCAGTATAGAAAACAGTATGGAGTCTCCTCAAAAAATTAAAAATAAGACTACCATATGATCCAGCAGTTCTACTTCTGGGTATATGTTTGAAGGAAATGATATCACTAACAAAAGATATATGCATTCCCATGTTCATTGCAGCATGATTTATAAAGCATAAGCCATATCTACCTGTCCATCAACAGATGAGAGGCTAAAGAAAATACTATATATATTTATGTATATATAACATTTTCCTTTTTATGGTTGAATAATATTACATATAATAAAGAAGGAAATCTTGCCATTTGCAATAACGTGGATGGACACTGATGGCATTTTGCTAAGTGAAATAAATCACAGAACGACAAATACTGTGTGTTCTCACTTATTTGTAGAATCTAAAAAAAGATGAACTCATAGCGGCCGGGGGAGTGGGAAATGTTGGTCAAAAGGTACAAACTTCTAGGCATAACATGAATTTCCGAGGATCTAATGTACAGTATGGTGACTATAATTAAAAATACTTCATTATATACTTGAAAGTTGTGGAGAGAATAAATGTTAAATGTTACCATCACACACGAAAATAGAAATTATGTGACGGGATGGCAGTGTTAACCAACCTTATTATAGTAATTTTTGCCACATACACAAGTGATCAAATTATTACATTGTACACCTTAAACTTACATACATTATATAACAATAATATCTTAACAAAGCTTGAAAAAACTTTTAAAATACCGTAATTATTTTTAAAAAGATAAAGTAAGTGTATATCAGAAGGCACAGCTGAAGAGAAAGTAAAAATGGGGAGAAAAATGCAGGCTAGGATCCAAAATCAGTACATGAGGATTGTTTCTTGGAAGGTTTCTTAAAGGCAGGAATCATATTCTAATTTATCT
The DNA here is from genome assembly GCF_028018385.1 of Neofelis nebulosa. Lineage (NCBI taxonomy): Eukaryota > Metazoa > Chordata > Mammalia > Carnivora > Felidae > Neofelis > Neofelis nebulosa. The sequence continues at coordinate 31,629,590 of NC_080795.1, forward strand.
CATTCTCACATGCAGATAATTGTTAGTACACAAAATATGAGTATAATGTTGCTAGAGCTAAGCTGAAATAATAACGCAAAAAATAACAGGTGATGGGGCGCCTGGGTGGCTCAGTTGGTCGAGTGACTAACTTGGGCTCGGGGCATGACCTCCTGGTTCATGAGTTCAAGTGCTACATGGGCTTGCTGCTGTCTGCAGTGAAACTGTCAGTGCAAGAGCATGTTTTGGATCCTCTGTCCTCCCTCTCTCTCTGTCCGTCCCCCAGTTGCACTCTCTCTCTCTCAAAAATAAAAAAAATAAAAATAAAAAAAATACAGGTGATTAGTCCATTAGAATTGCATAAACAGATACATAACCGTTCTGTGTGGACCACAGCTTCTAGAGCCTTTCTTTCTGCAGCCTGAAATGATTGTGAAGCTTCTAGAAACTATGGTATATCAATATCATTAATTGGATCAGCCTCCTGGTCTCCACCTCTGTGGATGAATCATGAATGGTTTGTAGTAAAGATACTAAGCTAACATTCCTTAGAATCTTTACTACAAACCATTTGTGATTTGTTCCTCACGGTTTTGCATTCACAAACCTAAAACGACTGTATTTTAACCGCACTACACCATTCTTTACACTAAGGAGGAAACAAGATTTCAAAAGAAATAGACCTGTCTTTAAAAGTAGTGTCCTCACCCTTGAGTGAGTGACTTTTCCATACAAGAGGGTACCATTTGGTTTTCGGGAAGCAGTCATTTATCAAATGGCACCCTCAGCATGCTAATTTACATCTAATTAATAAGCACTTTACCCTCTGAAAAACTTACTTGCCTTATTCAGCATTTGCCAGAGTGACATTTCTTTTTGACAATGAAATCTTACTCATATAATAAAATGTCCTCTTCAGGGTCATGCTACACAGATCAGCATGGCATGTCCCTTCCAAGGTTTTTGAATTAATTTCTATTAATTTGGCTCATGACAGATACCCACTACTTAGTCTTAATTACAGAGAATGGATCATCTAATTCAAATGGACAGGATTCAATTATAGCTTTACATTTTTTTTTTCTTTCTACCATATCCAGATGCCCAACTGTCACAGAGTTTTCCAAATAAACCCTAGAAAAAGTGTTTATTCTTCTGCATTCAGAGTTTGAACACTGTCCATTGCTTTCTGGCTGCTTTTAAATGAGGCTTTACTACTTGAGCTGCAAAATCTCAGACAGGCCATCTGCTCCTTTTGTAGGGCTCAACTGCTCAAGCTTGCACCATTGCTACTTGGATATAACCAGTTAAAATCTCCCTAAAAAGTTAATATATAGAAAGCCATAATTTTGATGTTTCGAAAGCTGATCAGAAATAAAAGATAAAATTGAAACTTTAAAAAATATTTTTAAAAGATTATACGTCCAGTATCGTGGAATTCAGAACAATTGAAGATGATTTTAAGTTTCTCATTAATTTTCCACTGAAATGAATGTCTTCAAGAAAGTATTTTTAAGTCATGATTATGGTATGTCCGCGATGAGATTAACTGATCATCTATATTATACATGGTCAAAAAAGCATGCCCGTTCTTAAATCAAAGATTTTGTCAGCAACATAACAACAACAACCACAATTAACTGTTGCAAAAGAAGGAAATATTACAAAGTCAATTCCTTAAATGCTTTCTTGTTAGATCTAGTGAGGAAAACGTTTATTTGTTTGCATAAATAAACTTGATTTCTAGCTTTATTTGTTACTCATCCTGTGACCTTGGGGTAGTTATTTTGCCTTTTTGTTCTTAATCACCCTGTCTGTTATATGTAAATGTAAATTTAAAATGTGTGTATGGAATATACAAAATGCAGGTGTTAGATTATTTATATTTTAGTTATATATAAATTACACTATATACATATATATGCAGATGTATGGATAAGTCAAGTTGATAGTGCAATTTGCTAAGCATAGTCTCTGTCAAATATCTAGGAAGATTTGCTTAGTGTTAGAAGGCAATGTATAAACAGGCCTTCCAATGAAATTTCTTCTACCTCTTTTTAAAATCGCTTTGCAATGTGGAAGTGAATTTCTCAACTCCAAATTGTTACACCAAACTGCCATTATTTCTCTATCTGTCCTTACACCAGACATGGCACTCCTACAGTGCATGAGCTGATTTCTTGCCACCTTTGCACAGTCCAAACCTAGCACAGAGTCTGGCGCATCCTAGTACTTAAGCCATTCCGACTAAATATATGTTAAAAGATACAAACCTCTGATGTCATCCTCTCTTTAGCTGTACACAGGCACAGTTGAATGGGAACGATGTTGATTTGGAAAAATACAGTTTAGGTTCGAACTCTAATTACATGATAATCAAACAGACCTGGACTTCTCAAACATTAACATGCATCAGAATCATCTACAGGATCTTTTGACGATGCCCACTCTGAAACAGAAAGTATACAAACCAACCTGAGATTCTGCATTTCCAGCAAACTCCACAGTGATGCATAACTGATCAGAGAAATACACTTTGTATAGCTATTTAGACCAAATATTTATTTAAATAATATTTACTTAGCTGAACCATTTGGTGCACCTAAAAACAATCTGAGCCATTGCATACTTGGAAGAATAGTTTAAGGTTTTCTCATATTAAGTTCCCAGTGATTTTATTAACAAAACTTTGCTACATATTCAAGCACCATGTAGAAATGGATGAAGGCAAATGCGACTCTATTTGAAGTTTATAGTAAGCCCCAACAAGGCATATTTTGAACTGTTTTTATGTCTGCTGTATTCATGCTATTACTGGATACAGCTGCCCATTTCCCAAGATGAAATAGTCAGAAAATGAACCAGCTTTTTAATAGTCAGAAATGATACACCAGGTCATGATCTGGGTGTGTTTATGAATCCCATAAATACTTCATTGCAAGTTAGGGTGATTATTTGCATGTTTATTCCAAACAAAGTAATAGGATAGAATCTGTAAATGGACCTGTTTTTGTTGAGATCATATTTTAGCTTGAGCAATCCCCTTTTTGAAACTTGCACAGCTATTTAGAGTGTAATCAATTTGCTTTAGAGGCATCTATTCATCTTAATCACCATAAACCCCACCTTTAAGTCAATACTCCATTTAATAATGCCACATTATAATTAGATGTTCATCTTGTGACCAGACATGTAAATACATGGATACAAAATTGAAATACAGTGACATTTATTTTGATGAAATAAAATAATCTAAAGTTGAAGGAAATTGAGATGATTAAAAATTGTCATTTAGTGAAGAAAAAACTGACTGGGTTTCTTTTTTTTAGTACAAAGAGAGGTATAAGAAAAGCCTTCATTGGATACTTAGTCACAGGGCACCTCATGTGTTGTATAAAGGATCTGAAAGCCATTTACTATACTGAGGAAACTAATTCTCTACAGTATATTTCTAGAGTGTTTTACATGTTCTGTTTTTATATCCATAGGTGAATACAAATGGCAGGCTATATTTATTTATTTTTTATTTTAATTTTTTTAAATGTTTTTATTTATTTTTGAGACAGAGAGAGACAGAGCATGAGTGGGGGAGGGGCAGAGAGAGAGGGAGACATAGAATCCCAAGCAGGCTCCAGGCCCTGAGCGTCAGCACAGAGCCCAATGCCGGACTCGAACTCACAGATTGTGAGATCATAATCTGTGCCCAAGTCGGAAGCTTAACCGACTGAGCTACCCAGGCGCCCCCCCCCCCCCCAACCGGCAGGTTATATTTAAAAAGGATCTAATTAAGGCTTAAGTGTCAGAACTTTGGACATGCCCAATGATTTCTATATTTATCTAAATGGTAGGATCACAAATGTAAAGACTTTAAAGTCATATAATTGTTTTAAAGTTTTCCATAACGTAAGAGAAGCAAAACATAATATTTAAACACTTACACAAAAACCCATGCTTACACCAAAAAGCATGCACAAGAAGTGATAAACATTGATAAAACTGAAGTATGGGTTAGGGACAGCATGTGGAATGTGTGAGAAACAGCCAATACATAAAATTCACATTGAGTATAAGAAGGCGAGTTCAGAGGGCTCTTCAAATACCATATGCATGTTTGCTTTTAATACAAATTGAGTATTTGAAATGTGAGAACCATATTGAAGTATATGTATGGAAGCAAAAGCCTGAATCCATTCTCTACAAAGTTACACAAAAATTGATATTTTATTAAAAAGGGGCTACATATGGGGTTGTGTTTTTTCTGTAGAGTCCACCAATAACCTATTCCATGCTTCTCTAAAATAAAGCACGCTTGTGGTATATCACACTAATTAAATAGCCATTGAGTTTTGATGACAGTAGTTTTAAAACTTCATTGTTTTAATTGATGGCAGTAGTTTTAAAACTTCATTGTTTTGAATAAGTCATAATAGATTTATTGAAGCTGGGTTACAAATTCACTAAAAATATTTTTTAAAATACATTGATAAACACATGGTATTTTAAGTCTATAGTCCAATGCATTAGAATTATGATTCTTTTGAAATTATCAAACCAAATATAGTGTAATTTAAAAAATGGGAAAGATGTATTAAAAACAAAGACCAACCCCCCCCCCCCCACACACACACACACAGACACATACACACACAAAATAGTTCTTCAGATGAAGTCACTGGTTAAAATGGGCTGGGAAACAACCTGCTGTGCCCTAAATAGGTGGCAGATGGGTCTGAATTGAGGAAATATTTGAATGGTAAGTTATTAAAAGATTTAATTAATATATTCTGTTTCTAAAACCAAGCAAATTTTTGTGGAATCATGATGAAGGAAAGTTTTTAATGTGTATGTGTATGTGTGTATCTGTGTATTTTAATACCTAATAAGATTGTACATTCAGCACAACTCGATAAACAACTCCTGAGCAGCAAAGGGAAAAAAATGAAGAGAATGAATTCTCAGTATTTAGGACACAAAAACTGATCCCTGATTTATCTCACTCTTAGAAGAACTCTATTGAGTTCTAGTCACTAGGAAATATAGGCTAGTCAAGGTTAATCTGTGAGTGGATTTAAAAACTTGCTGAGCAGTTGGGAGATGGAGTGTTTCACAGGCACCGTCAGGGGATGGGAGCACGCACAGCGACCTGGCACAAAGAGTGTGCATTAGGTGAGGAAATCTGCTGATTTTTGGAAAGGAGAGGTGAGCCAATCACTGCAGAGGAGCTGAATAGTAAAAACCGGAATGACTTGGATAAACGAGGAGCCTGGGTAGCTAAGTGGCTTTTGAAATTCAATGTAGGGAAATGAAAGCTAATGAAACTGAGGCCATAAAAAGAACACGAAAAAGGAATCCTCTTTTAATAACAATATTACCAATTTTGCAAAGTAGGAGATTTAGAAAGAAGGTCAAAATGTGCTGTGTAGCCTCCAGGGGCTTGACAAACTTGTTCGTCAACTTTTGCCCTTTACTACCCAAGCTTGAGTCCCTCCAGCCCCCTACCCTGAACACTTTCTGAACTGAGGTCTTATATTAAAAATTCAGGTGTAAACATTTTAACTTAAAAGAGACTAAATAGAAAAACTGAAAGAGATAAAATAAGACAAATGAAGCAAATTAAAGGAAAACTATATTAAAAGGTCAGATATATACATAAATATATCAAGAAATGTGCTTCAAGCCCACGCTTCCAAAAAGATTTTAATGACCCGACGAGATTTCAGGGCTGTGGACACAAACCCAATTAGAATACTGATTTAACTGAGCACTCAGTTGTTTAAATTGATTGGTGAAGTCAAATACATGATTTAAATTTATTTTTTTGTCCAATATTTGAGCTGATAAAATACAATATTTTTATCCATTTAAAAATTCTTAGACTCAAAATTAATTAGATGAATATTTTAGTTATTTTAGGTTGATTAATAAGAAAATTCATTAACCAAAGTTTAGACTCTCATTATCTGTTAGAAATAAGTGAAGAGATAAGTGGGAAGACAATATATGTTCATGATAGAACCATTGCATTCTGTAGTGTGCAAATTTGTTAAATTAAAATTAAAACATAAAGGTGGCTCACATCCAGACTTATCCTGCCATTTTTCTAAGTCATCATATATTCAAGTACCTTTGGGGATCACAATTTAGATGTCCTACTGATGATGAGAAGCCAATACATTAAAATATTGAATGTAGTACATAACAAAAAGTAGGTAAAAAACCTAACTTAGAACTCTTCATAATCCTCATTTTAGAGGCTTGTTTTTTTGTTTATCATTGTATCTCCAGTAGCTCTCCAGACTCTCAATAAATACATGTTGGATGAATAAATATAAAAACAGAAAATAAACCATTATCGAGTGTTTATATACCTGTCTAGGTCTAGCTCCTAATAATAAATATATTATATTAATATAATCAAATAATATTCTTAGCTTTAAGTACGTAGATAATATTAGCATTATATAGATTGCTTACTATATACAAGGCACTGTTCTAAAATTTTACGTATAATTTAATCCTTAAGATTGCACAACTAAGACAATATTGTATTATTATTTTATAGGTAAGGAAAGAATTATAGATTGAATATCCTGCCATTTAGTGATGCAACTGGAATTCAGACTCTGGGGACCCATGTTCTTAGCTACTATGTAGCACTCTCTAAAACAGGAGCTACCTGGAAATTTATTCAATAACCAGAAGAAGCTTTAAATCAAAGATTATAGCACATCTGTGAATTTTGCAGTGTTTAAAAGCCAGAAAAGCCTCTGGATCGTCCCGAGAGCTGCCTGTTATACTCCAGCTATATGTGAGACACGAGTGTTAATTATCATCAAAAGAAGACACCTTACACCTAGTGCCTTGGTTTCTAATACAATTCTCCAATGAAAATAACCAGGGATTCTTAGAGAAATGGCTGATTCTAAAACTAGAACAGGAAATATACAGGATAAGCCTGTAACATCTTGTAATGCCAAAGACTAAGAAAGTCCTGGCACCTACACGTGCATGGATGAACACACACACAAGGACGTACACACGTTGATGGAATTAAGTCAAAAGGATACAAGAGCCAACTGAATGAGGTTTCAATGGGCAAATCTGTAACAATTTGAACAAGAAAATAAGTAAAACTGTATTGGGTTATATATAAGTCAAAGTATAAAGTAAGTATTCATAAGTTCATGTTGATATAAATAAATGACTGAATGAATAAATAAATGGAGGAAAAGAGTATGTATGTATGTGTGTATGTATGTATGTAGGCAAATCTCCCAAATAGAATTCCAAACAACTTAAGCAGAACTCTGCTCCAAAGGAGGGGGATCATCAATCCCCACTTCTTAGGTGTGTTCTGTACATAGTAACTTCCTCCCAAAGTGTATAATGCTGGGGCGCCTGGATGACTCAGTAGAAAGAGCATGTGACTCTTGATCTTGGGGTCGTGAGTTCGAGCTCCATGTTGGGTGTAGAGATTACTTAAATAAATCTTAAAAAATTAAAAAAAAATCTTTACAATGTACATAATGCTTAGCTACCAGAATCATCTTTATATACTATATATTTCATTAATTCAATGTATTCAAATTATGTTCAGTACCAGGCATGATGCTAGGCCGTTTGTTAATTTATGTATTTTAACAATCTTCTTGCCCTGCTCCATGATCTGCCATCTGTTTAACAGTTCCTACTGTCTGTTGATCAAATACAAGTTCTAAGTGAAAAGCATTAGGACCTTCTCACATAACTTTCCATGTTCTCTGAGTCATATCACTCTTAGACTTCATAGCTTGGCACTCCACACATGGTTCCTTGATCTGGTTTTATGTTCATCTTTTCCAGAGAGACTAAATATTTCCTGATGACCCATTTAATCTTCATTCATAAAACAGGTATTATTACATTACCGAGTTGTTGTTGTTGTTGTTGTTGTTGTTATCATATGGATTTCAAAATCTCTGGAATTAGGGTACAGGAATTTTGTTTGTACTTGTTTTGTTTGTTGTACTGTGGGAGAACATCCACCAGAATTCATCTCCTGAGGACACAGGATGCTTAATAGAAATTAATAAGTTTTTTAATTACTTAAACCAACATTATTGGAATTTTTATCTGAACTATCAGCTTCTAGTATATATGAAACCATATTAGCATTAATACTCAATTATCATTGGCTTAATGTTCCTCAAGCTAGTTTAAAGTCTCTCTCAGTTATTTTGTGATATTCCTGAGGTTTTTTTTTTCTCTTTTCTCTTTCATTTCTATAGCCTATGGAGTCACTTTAGACTACAGAATGCCCAATTTTCTTCCCAGAGTACTAGCTCCCTTAGAGTACCATTCTTAAAGGCCGCAATGTCCTTTCTGCACCAGAGGAATACTTCATTCCTTTCTGTTGTCATTGTGTTGGAGCAACATGAGTTTCCTCAGAGAAATAGATTGATCAATGTCCCACTGTGCCCAAACTTGTCATCTGACCACAAATAAGCACTGCTGATGGCCCTCTCTCTCAAGAATATCTTGTTTGTAAGTTCAGCCTGGTAACATCATCTTCTATCTTCACAAGCATAAATTCACTCTGGTATCTTTTCAAGAGACAGTTCCGTGCTCTCTCCAGTGCTTCTGTCTTTATCCCCAGACCTCATCCACAAAACATCTCACAAGGCAGGTGCGCATATGCTATTGCTTCTTGCCCGGGATTTCTCAGACAATTTTTGAGTAGTGGCATTTTTTTTATCACAATGATTTGAGCAGAAACCTACAGGGAAGACTACAGAATGTCATGTAAAACAAAGAATCACCCCTCAACCCATGTGACTCTCATATGTCCTGCTGGGCATTCAGATCAGTGAACAGTCTGTTTATGTATATTGAAGTCTATAGCCACATTTTACAATAAACAGGGTATTTTTCCCAGTTGTTAAAAATCAATGATCTTTTAAAGAAACAACAAATACAATGAACTGTAGCTAAGAGTATTCTTTGGATACTTATCTTTAAAAACATCATGCCATGAATAGCAATGTTTATTGCATGAGAGTCACCAATACAACAAACCTATATTGTCCACATTTGTTGAAATTGTGGATCTTTCATATGGTAACTGCATACTGATGCAGGCATTTGACTACCTCATTATGTCTTTTGTGGAGTTTTGCCCAAGCATTTATATATTGAATACATATTAGTTCACTGTAAATGTATTTCATTGTATTTCTCCTTTGTGTTACAATTCTATTATTTGTTTCTATTTTTTATTTTTTTTAACGTTTACTTTTGAGACAGAGAGAGACAGGGCATGAACAGGGGAGGGGCAGAGAGGGAGGGAGACCCAGAATCTGAAACAGGCTCCAGGTTCTGAGCTGTCAGCACAGAGCCCAACGCGGGGCTCGAACTCACGGACCGTGAGATCATGACCTGAGCTGAAGTCGGATGCTTAACCGACCAAGCCACCCAGGCGCCCCTATTATTTGTTTTTAAAGTATATTTGTAAATAGATTGTATTACCTTGAATCTAATTTCAGGATTGTGAAGATGGAATTTAAAACGTATAGGTACTGGAAAATAGTGTGTTATCATTACCAGGGCTAGAAAATGCTTTCTAATACATTAATTCATGGAACTAGATTCTGGAGACAGTTTGACATGGGAGAAGAATTAATAAATGAATCCAGACTCTCAGACTCTCCTGGGACCAATGTTATAATGCAATAAAATACTGGTATTGTTTTTCTGAATCTATCAATGATGAATCAGAGTGTCATATTCAAATAAATAATTTTAAAGCAAAAAGTCTAAGTAATAGAAGGAAAGGTTCAAACTATTGTACCAATAATGAACAAATCATGTTTCTTAGGAGGGACTCAATAGTCCCAATAGAGGGGCCCAATTTTGCTAAGAGTTTATCTAAATGTGTATCAAAAGTCAACAAGGCTGTGCTAGATTACAGTCTTCCCTTCACTCTCTGAAATAGCTTAAATTCCTTCCCCAATGCAATCGTCTTTTCTCCCTCCAAATAATGCACATATGACATAGTGAATCATCTTGCTGAAAAACTAAGTTGTCATACATATTTTTTTTAAAAAGCACTAGTATAGAAAAATATTAGGCCTGCTAATAAAACTGAAAGCTAAAAGTATACAGGCCGTCAGGCACTGAATCCCTATTTTCTTTATATTTTTGCTTAAATTCCCAAGCATAACTATATGAGGTACTCAAGATAAAATAAGAACCACAGGTATTATTTCTCAGGCTACTCATGTACACAACTTAGAAAACATAATTCCTATCAAATGTATTTTAAACTGCTTGAATGTTTTCCTTTTGCTTTGATGTCTTAAGTGTAATCTCATTTAAGCAATATTCTGTATTTTTCAGTGTTTTGTCAATATGACTTGATTTAGATCCTACTGCTATAATTGCCAGTTCCACACACACCTGATATTTTATTTGTTTCCTTGCAATGCATATACTTGATACTTGATGTATTTGAAATTCCAGATCATTGACATGGTCCTCATTAAAAAACAAAAATTACTTAGTCATGTTATTATTAAATTATTCTGGGAACTTGAAAGAGCTTCTGCCATTAACATAGACTTCTGCTACTATTAATTCTTCTCTGGATTTTAACATTAGCAAGCATAATAATCTAAGCTTCAGGTGACATATTTTCTCTAATTATATTTTAAGCCCATAGATTTTGACTTTATAAAAAGAGATCTTTATTTTTATACACCACGCTTTTAACACACCACAATATTTCTAAACTGATATATACCCCAAATCTGTATTGTGGGGCTAGGGAGGTAATTTTAAAAACCAAAATCAATTTGTAATTCACAATTACAATTGTGTAATTTTGTGTAATTCACAAAATGCAATTTTGAATTCCAAAAGTCTTCTTAAATTTTAATTACTGGCACAGAAAAAGCATTTATTTTAGAATTATAATTTGTTAATCTTTATATGAAAATCACCTATTTGGATTAAGAGTCATGATGGAAAGAAAAAAAAGATAGGTCTCTACACTCCTGATTTATAAATGAGAGAGAGAAAGAAAATTCCTTAATAATCATAAAAAATATTACTGAAAAGGAATGAGATCTGTAGAAAATGTATAGGCAAAAATTAACAAAATCTAATCTATTTTTCCATTATCTTAGCATATTACTATTTTGGAAATTCCATATTTGAAGTTTATATTTTTGCAAAAAATTGAATGCACACTGCTGAGTTAAAATACATCTCCAAAAATTTACTAATTTATTTATCCATTCAATTTATCTTAATTTAGTCTGTCATTATGTCTTGGTTCAATGTATACTATCTCTAATATATCAGTAGAAACAATATCTCTAAAATATCAGTAGGAACAAGCTACTACTCTACTTTCCATGAAGGGGGATTTCTGTAAAAGGAACTATCTTAGATCTCATCAATCTAAACTTTTCTCTATTTGAAATGGCACCTGTTTTTAATTTTCTGAGAGAACCAAAGCATAAGAGACTGTTAAAAACTGAGAACAAACTGAGGGTTGATGGGGGGTGGGAGGGAGGGGAGGGTGGGTGATGGGTATTGAGGAGGGCACCTTTTGGGATGAGCACTGGGTGTTGTATGGAAACCAATTTGACAATAAATTTCATATATTAAAAAAAAAATGAAATGGCACCTGTAATGTCATTATGGGATGATTTTTAAGATCAATAGGTAACAGAAAACTTTTCAGAAGTTTTATTGTTCATACTTTTAGGTGACATTGTTTAAATATAAAATGTATTGATTCAATATGCCCTTACTGTTGGTTTAAACTCATCCATTTAGAAAATGTAAGTGATTTTCAAGAAATAGATTTTACATCAAATTTTACAATATTTCTAATAAAACTGATTTTGATAAAAATATGCAAATAAACTAATGAAGAAGAAACATTTTCAATGGCTGCGTTATCTGTGGAAATTAAATGTGTTTAATGACTTATTGCCAACATTCATGTTATTGACAATATTTTTTAAATCACTATCATGTTAAAAAGTGGTCATATATATTGGCTCGGTTTCCATGGTTTTTTGACATTCTATAATTTTAACTCCTTTCAATAGAATATTCAAAGGCTACATTCATTCAAAGTATTCTTTCTCCAATAAAGTATTATCAAAAAAGAAATGACCCTAACTGGATTTCATGAATTCATGGAATGAATTTAAAATATGAACATATAGGGAGGAGCCAAGATAGTGGAACAGCATGGGAATTTTTTGTGTGTCTCACATCCATGAAATACAGCAAGACCAACACTAAACCATCCTGCACACTTAGAAAACTGGTTGGAGAATTAACACAACAATCTGCACAACCTGAACCACAGAATTCAGCAGGTACGTGGTGCAGAGATGTGAACTTGGGGAGTGAGAAGCTGTGGGAAGGGAGGTGCTTTTGCGGGCAGAGAAAGAATGGAGATGGGGGTGGGGAGAATACGGGAAAAACACCCCTCCCCAAAAGCAGCTGGAGAGAAAGTGGAAAATTGGAAACAGCCACAGGGACTAAGCTAAAAGGGAGAAAGGAGAAAGGAGAAAGGAGAGGGTTTTAATTCCATTAAGACTGTAAACAAGGGGAGTGCCAAAGCTGCAAGTCTGCAGCTCGATACCTGGCAATGCTCTGGTGGGAAGGGTGAATCCCCAGGAATGGAGTGGGGTCCAGGAGGTTCTTGGGACACATGGAGAAAAGCGGTTCCACTGCTGGAAGGACATTTGGTAGAGACTGGTCCCAGTAGACCCTGGAAGACGGCCACATTCGCTGGTGCTGGGGCAAGGTCGTTAAGGGTGAAGCCTGGTGCCAGATGTGTGTTGTGATTTTCCATAATCCCTGAAACACTGCTGCTACACTGTCTCGCGAACTTTTTCTGGGTGGCTGGCACCTGGCTGCAGTCTCGGAGCACCGAAAGCAGCAGGGTCCGGTGAGCGTTCCTGGGTGCAGCTGATATTAGGCCATTGCTCAATCGGCCATTGGTCAGTGAGACCCTCCCACAGAGGGACGCTATGGGTCAAAGCTGAAGTCCTTCAGATGTAAGGGGCTGGGAAAAACTACCACATCTAAGACAAAACTTGGGAGAGAGGTACTGCCTGGGGGTTGGTCATGGACAGTGAGAAAGTGGGGAGTGGACAAAAGCTGAAGACAGAGGAGGGGTGCACAATTGCTGATCGGGGAGAACAGAGTTCTGATACTAGAGACTGGGTAGCTGGATGACACCATTTTCACCACTCTGGCGCATGCACATAGGCACCTACAAACGCCAAACACCACCCCAGAAGGCTAGCAGCGCCATCTAGTGGAGAACAGAGCCATTACACTGAGCCTAGTCCAATTGGGCCAACTTGGCTCTTCAAGAACACAAGTCTCTCCGCCTGCTTAGTTTATGGACCATAAAGCACTTCATAGTCTGACTTCTATGGGAAAATGAAGCAATTTCAGTCCTATTTCAATCTGTTAGCAGGTCCATCTATTCAATTTTCTTTTTTTTTTCTTTTCCACTTCTTTTCTTTTTCTTGAACAAGAAAGAGAAAAATTCCATTTTCATTTTCAATTTTTATTAAAATATTTTTCTTTTAATTTTTTACTATATTTTTTGCTTTTATGTAAATTTTTTCAAATTCTATTTTACTTCCCTCATTTTATTTTAGTCTATTAGTGTATTCACTTTTTCTAATTTTGAAACGATTTCCTTACTTTTCCTCTTTTTTCTCTTTTTCGGTTTTCTTTTTCTTGAATACAGAAACAAAAAATTCATTTTATTTTTTAATTATTAAAAATATTCTTCTTTAATTTTTTTCTACTATATTCTTTACTTTTGTGTAAATTTTTCAAATTCTATTTTAATCACGTCATCTCATTTTAGTCTACTTCAGAGTATTCGTTTTTTCAAATTTTCAAACGGTTTCCTCCCCACCCCCTTTTTTCTAATCTGTCAAACCACTTTCAACACCCAGACCAAAACGCACCTAGGAACTAGCATCATTTATTCCATTTTTTTGTGTGCATGTGTTTTTAATTTTTTAATTTTAATATTTAAAAATTTTTTCTACTTCATTGATTCCTTTTCTCCCTTTAAAATGACAAAATGAAGGAATTCACCCCAAAAGAAAGGGCACAAAGAAATGACAGCTAGGGATTTAACCACCACAGATACAAGCATGTCTGAACCAGAATTTAGAATCACGACAATAAGAATACTAGCTGGAGTTGAAAATAGATTAGAATCCCTTTCTGCAGAGATAAAAGAAATAAAAACTAGTCAAAATGAAATAAAAAATGCTATAACTGAGCTGCAATCACAAATGGATGCCACGGCGGCAAGGATGGATGAGTCAGAACAGAGAATCAGCGATACAGAAGACAAACATATGCAGAATAATGAAGCAGAAAACAAGAGAGAGATTAAGGCAAAAGGGCACGTTATAGGAATTAGAGAAATCAGTGACTCATTAAAAAGGAACAACATCAGAATCATAGGGATCCAAGAAGAGGAAGAGAGAGAAATAGGGCTAGATGGGTTATGTGAGCTAATCAGAGCGGAAAACTTTCCTAACCTGGGGAAAGACACAGACATCAAAATCCAGGAAGCACAGAGGACCCCCATTAAATTCAACAAAAACCGACCATCAACAAGGCATATCATAGTCAAATTCACAAAATACTCAGGCAAGGTGAGAATCATGAAAGCAGCAAGGGAAAAAGAGTCCCTAACCTACAAGGGAAGACAGATCAGGGTTGCAGCAGACCTATCCACAGAAACTTGGCAGGCCAGAAAGAAGTGGCAGGATATATTCAATGTGCTGAATCAGAAAAATATGAAGCCAAGAATTCTTTATCCAGCAAGGCTGTCATTCAAAATAGAAGGAGAGAGTAAAAGTTTCCCAGACAAACAAAAATTAAAGGAGTTTGTAACCACTAAACCAGCCCTGCAAGAAATTTTAAAAGGGACTCTCTGAGGGAAGAAAAGACATAAAAGAGAGAGAGAGAGAGAGAGAGAGAGACACCAAAAGCAACAAAGACTAGAAAGGACCAGAGAACACCACCAGAAACTCCAACTCTACAAGCATCATAATGGCAATAAATTCATACTTACTCTAAATGTCAATGGACTCAATGCTCCAATTAAAAGACAGAGGGTAAGAGAATGGATAAGAAAACAAGATCCATCTATATGCTGTTTACAAGAGACCCACTTTAGACCTAAAGGCACCTTCAGATTGAAAAAAAGGAGATGGAGAACCATCTATCATGCTAATGGTCAACAAAAGAAAGCCAGAGTAGCCATACTTATATCAGACAATCTAGACTTTAAAATAAAGACTGTATCAAGAGATGCAGAAGGGCATTATATCATAATCAAGGGGTCTATTCACCAAGAAGACCTAATAATTGTAAACATTTATGCACCAAATGTCGAAGGACCCAAATATATAAATCAATTTATCACAAACATAACAAATCTCATTGATAGTAATACTGTAATAGTAGCAGACTTCAACACCCCACTCACAGCAATGGACAGATTATCTAATCAAAAAATCAACAAGGAAACAATGGCTTTGAATGACACACTGGACCAGGTGGACTTAACAGATATATTCAGAATATTTCATCCTAAAGCAGCACAATACACATTCTTCTCCAGTGCACATGGAACATTCTCCAGAATAGACCATACACTGGGACACAAATCAGCCCTAAGTACAAAAAGATCGAGATCATACCATGGGTATTTTCAAACCACAAGGCTATGAAACTCAAAATCAACCACAAGAAAAAACTTGGAAAGGTAACAAATACTCAGAGACTGAAGAACATCCTAATAAAGAATGAATGGACTAACCAAGCAGTTAAAGAGGAAATTAAAAAGTATATGGAAGTCAATGAAAATGATAACACCACAACCCAAAACCTCTGGGACACAGTAAAGGAGGTCTAGGAGGAAAGTATATAACAACCCAGGCCTTTCTAAAGAAGGAAGAGATATCTCAGATACACAACCTAACCTTACACCTTAAGGGGCTGGAAAGAGAACAGCAAATTAAACCCCAAACCAGCAGAAGACAGGAAATAATAAAGATTAGAGCAGAAATTAATGCTATTGAAACCACAAAAAACAGTAGAACATATCAATGAAACCAGAAGCTGGTTCTTTGAAAGAATTAACAAAATTGATAAACCATTAACCAGTTTGATCCAAAAGAAAAAGGAAAAGACCCAAATAAATAAAATCAAGATTGAAAGAAGAGAGATCACATCCAACAAAGCAGAAATAAAAACAATAATAAGAGTATATTATAAGCAATTATATGTCAATAAAATGAGAAATCTGGAAGAAATGGGCAAATTCCTAGAAACATATACACTACCAAAACTGAAACAGGAAAAACAGAAAATTTGAACAGACCCATAAGCAGTAAGGAAATCGAATTAGTAATCAAAAATCTGCCAAAAAACAAGAGTCCAGGGCCAGATGGCTTTCCAGGGGAATTCTACCAAACATTTAAGGAAGAGTTAACACCTATTCTCTTGAAGCTGTTCCAAAAAAGAGAAATGGAAGGAAAACTTCCAAACTCTTTCTATGAAGCTGGCATTACCTTGATTCCAAAACCAGACAGAGACCACACTAAAAAGGAGAACTATAGACCAAATTCCGGGATGAACATGGATGCAAAAATCCTCAACAAGATATTAGCCAACCAGATCCAACAATACATTAAAAAAATTATTCACCTCGACCAAGTGGGATTTATACCGGGGATGCAGGGCTGGTTCAATATCCACAAAACAATTAACATGATTCATCAC
This sequence comes from Neofelis nebulosa, assembly GCF_028018385.1. Classification (NCBI taxonomy): domain Eukaryota; kingdom Metazoa; phylum Chordata; class Mammalia; order Carnivora; family Felidae; genus Neofelis; species Neofelis nebulosa. The sequence continues at coordinate 31,646,405 of NC_080795.1, forward strand.
ATCAATAAAAGAAAGGACAAGAATCCTATGATCCTCTCAATAGATGCAGAGAAAGCATTTGACAAAATACAGCATCCTTTCTTGATAAAAACCTTCAAGAAAGTAGGGATAGAAGGAGCATACCTCGAGATCAAAGAAGTTATATATGAATGACCCAATGCTAATATCATCCTCAATGGGGAAAAACTGAAAGCTTTCCCCCTAAGTTCAGGAACAAGACAGGGATGTCCCCTCTCACCACTGTTATTCAACATAGTATTGGAAATCTTAGCTTCTGCAATCAGACAACACAAAAAAATAAAAAGCATCCAAATCAGCCAGGAGGAGGTCAAACTTTCACTCTTCGCAGATGACATGATACTCTATATGGAAAACCCAAAAGATTCCACCAAAAAACTGCTAGAATTGATTCATGAATTCAGCAAAGTTGCAGGATATAAAATCAATGCACAGAAATCGGTTGCAGTCCTCTACACCAACAATGAAGCAGCAGAAAGAGAAATCAAGGGATGGATCCCACTTACAGTTGCACCAAAACCCATTAAATACCTAGGAATAAATCTAATATCATGCTTCTTTAAAATTTTTTTTAATGTTTATTTATTTTTGAGACAGAGAGAGACTGAGCATGAACGGGGGAGGGTCAGAGAGAGAGGGACATACAGATTCTGAAGCAGGCTCCAGGCTCTGAGCTGTCAGCACAGAGCCCCACACAGGGCTCAAACTCACAGACTGTGAGATCAAGACCTGAGCCGAAGTCAGAGGCTCAACTGACTGAGCTACCCAGGCACCCCTAAAATACCTAGGAATAAATCTAACCAAAGAGGTGAAAAATTTATACACTGAAAACTATAGAAAGCTTATGAAAGAAACTGAAGACAGAAAAAAATGGAAAAAGATTCCATGCTCCTGGATAGGAAGAACAAATATTGTTAAAATGTCTATACTACCCACACTAATCTACATATTCAATGAAATCCCTATCAAAATAACACCAGCATTTTTCACAGAGCTAGAACAAATAATCCTAAAATTTCTGTGGAACCAGAAAAGACCCCGAATAGCCAAAGCAACCTTGAAAAAGAAAACCAAAGCTATACTACAAAGCTGTAATCATCAAGACAGTATGGTAATGGCACAAGAACAGACACTCAGATCAATGGAACAGAATAGAGAACCCAGAAATGGACCCACAAACCTATGCCAACTAATCTTTGATGAAGCAGGAAAGAATATCCAATGGAATAAAGACAGTCTCTTCAGCAAGTGGTGCTGGAAAACTGGACAGTGACATGCAGAAGAATGAACCTGGACCACTTTCTTATACCATACACAAAAATAAACTCAAAATGGATGAAAAACCTCAATGTAAGACAGGAAGCCATCAAAATCCTCGAGGAGAAAGCAGGCAAATCTTCTTTGATCTTGGCCGCAGCAACTTCTTACTCAACACGTCTCCTGAGGCAAAGGAAACAAAGGCAAAAATAAACTCCTGGGACCTCATCAAAATAAAAATCTTCTGCACAGCAAAGGAAACAGTCAGCAAAACTTAAAGGCAACCAACAGAATGGGAGAAGATATTTGCAAATGACATACCAGATAAAGGGTTAGTATCCAAAATCTACGAAGAACTTATCAAATTCAACACCCCAAAAAACAAATAATCCAGTGAAGAAATGGGCAAAAGACATGAATAGACACTTCTCTAAAGAAGACATCCAGATGGCCAACCAACACATGAAAAAATGCTCAACATCACTCATCATCAGGGAAATACAAATCAAAACCACAATGAGATACCACCTGACACCTGTCAGAATTGCTAACATTAACAACTCAGGCAACAACAGATGTTGGTGAGGATGCGGAGAAAAAAGATCTTTTGCATTGTTGGTGGGAATGCAAGCTGGTGCAGCCACTCTGGAAAACAGTATGGAGGTTTCTCAAAAAACTAAAAATAGAACTACCTTACCCTACGACCCAGGAATTGCACTACTAGGCATTTATCCAAGGGATACAGGTGTGCTGTTTTGAAGGGACACATGCACCTCCATGTTTACAGCAGCACTATCAACAATAGCCAAAGTATGGAAAGAGCCCAAATATCCATCGATGGATGAATAGATAAAGAAGAAATGGTATATATATATATATATATATATATATATATATATACCATTTCATATATATATATATATATCTCACACAATGGAGTATTACTTGGCAATCAAAAAGAATGAAATCTTGCCATTTGCAACTATGTGGATGGAACTGGAGGGTATTATTCTAAGTGAAATTAGTCAGAGAAAGACAAAAATCATACGACTTCACTCGTATTAAGACCTTAAGAGACAAAACAGATGAACATAAGGGAAGGGAAACAAAAATAATATAAAAACAGGGAGGGGGACAAAACAGAAGAGACTCATAAATATGGAGAACAAACTGAGGGTTACTGGAGGGGTTGTGGGGGGGGGATGGGCTAAATGGGTAAGAGGCATTAAGGAATCTACTCCTGAAATCATTGTTGCACTATATGCTAATTTGGATGTAAATTTAAAAAAATAAGCATTTGAAAAGGTAGCTTCCTATCTTCCCCTCCCCCCTCAACTAATGTAATTACTATTTTCTGGATTTCAGCTGATGTCATTCCATCCTTTCAATCGCTCTGGCCAACACCTAGCTTCAGTGAGTGCTGTCTTTATCTTAAAGTAGGAGCGAAAATCACCATAATGACCTATTGGACCCTCCATGTTCTGCCCTTGAAAATTTACCAGAATTATATCATCACAAAAATATTTTCCTGTCTCATTATTCCATATTCTTTCTTTATGGTGTTTACCTAGACCCTCATAACCATTATTTTTCTTTACTTCTTCCTGACTCCTTTTTCTTGCTTTTCCTTGACTTTTCATATTTCTATGAAAACCTTATCTGTGCCTTTTAATATTCTCAGCAAGTTATATTTATGTTTGTTTGTACCATTACTATGTTTACATAATGCTTATATGATATTTTTCTTACAATTCTTTCCTGAACTTTACAAGCTTAAATTTACTTACTTTTTTTTAAATGTCTTTTTTTAAAGACATTTTTTTAATGTCTCTATTTTATGCTACTATTTAGTATTGGCAAGGACTTTGATATATACACTGGTACTTAACTTTTGAAAGAATATTTTCTCATGATTTTTATATAGTCTATGGCAAAGGTGAGCAAACTATAGCCTTCAAGCCAAATATCTTCCATTGCCTGTTTTTTTATAGGATATGAGCATTTTCCATTTTCGTGTTGCTTAAAAGTATTCAAAGGGAGGGGCACCTGGGTGGCTCAGTTGGTTAAGCAACAGACTTCAGCTCAGGCTCAGATCATGATTTCACAGTTCATGAGTTCCAGCCCCAAATCGGGCTCTGCACAGAGAGTGGGGAGCCTGCTTGGGATTCTCTGTCCCCCTCTCTTTCTGCCTGTCCCCTACTCTCTCTTTCTGAAAAATAAACATTAATTTTTTTTAATAAAATATTCAAGGAAGACTAACATTCCATGATATGTGAAAATTATGTAAATCAAGTCTCAGTGTCCATGAATTAAGTTTTATTGGGAAACAGCCATTCCCATTTTTTTATGTATAGTTTATGACAGCTCTTGCATTACAATATCAAAATGGAGTTGTTGCAACAGAGAGGATATGACTCCCATAATTAAAATTATTACTATCTGGCCCATTAGAGAAAAAGTTTGTCAATCTCTGCTCTATGGCAGCATTTTTGATACATTCTTACTATCTATTTGGCATCTATTTACTTTTCCAATTGCTGAAGTCTTTTTTTTCCCCAAGCTGTATCCTTTATAATGTTTCGTGTTTGTATAATTGAATGGAATTAGCCAATGGAAATAGAAAATTGTGTGAATGTTCTCATTGCCATTTATCTCTTCTCCTCAATACCATATACAATAGCCACACTACTTCTGAAATTACAGATTGTCTGCATACCTTTTAAATTATCGCTGCCTTCTCTGCATTGCAGACCAGAGCGGAACCAGGGGAGCTCATGTAAAGAGTATATGCCCAATTCTACTGCAATACTGGTTCTGTTACTTCTCCTTCACCCTTCACCTGTGAAAGGTATATTATGTTGGAGTGTTCTGAGAATAGCAGCTATTGGCATTTTTTTCTCCAACTCTTTGGCTTAATAATCCCTCCTTCTCATGTATCTTTTTTCTATTTTGTGGCTTGCAGGTTCAGGCTTCTCTGGATTTCACTGAAGATAAAGTTTACATGTCTCTTTTTCATTCTCCTTCCTGCTTGGGAGTTCTGAGAGGCAAAGGGAGAAACACCAACTTTGTGGCCCTATCTCTAAATTGGAAGCTTCATTAAAGAATCTCACTGAGTAGTCTATATCAGAAAACAGATGATTACCAACATTGCCCACCATTCTTTGCCTTACCAGTGATGCAGAACAGAATAGTCATCAATAACACTTTAAGCAAAAGAAAACTTTGAAATTAACTGCATTCCTAACATGCATCATTGAATGACTGCATGGTAGACACCACATTCAGAAAAAAATTCCAAGTGATTGTGTTTCTGATTTAGCTTCACAAACCCAAAACCATAGTATAATATAATTCACACAATTCTTAAAGGTTCCAATTGCTAAGAGTAAGTTTGCATGAAACGTGTGGGGGGGGGGGAGGGGGAGAGAAGACATACACAGACAAAGAACATACTAATTTATAGATGTCAAATTAACCGGTTTTATTATTGGGCAAGCAGACAACCTGAATGCATGCAGATAATGAGAAAGTGACCACAAACCTGCTGTGAATTTACAGCTCTATTTATATAGAGTTTAAGCTACAGTTATATATTATGCTACTTTTTCCCCCTTTGCTCCCACCTCTGCTTTATTTATTTATTTTTAATATAACTTACTGTCAAGTTGGCTAATATAGAGTGTATACAGTGTGCTCTTGGTTTCGGGGGTAGATTCCTGTGATTCATCGCTTACATACAACACCCAGTGCTCATCCCAACAAGTGCTCTCCTCAATGCCCATCACCCATATTACACTGCTTTTAACAAATAGTAGTTATGCTGGTCAGTATTTTACATTGAGTTCACCCTTAATTTTTTCTCCCTTCATTTTCTCCCTTTATTAGTGAAGTGTAGTTGATATACAGTGTTATATTAGTTTCAGGTACACAACATAGTGATTCAACAATTCTATACATTATGTAATGTTAAAGTCCTTATGTGCAGTTACTGTCTGTCGTCATACAACATTATTGCAACATTATTTCCTCTATATTCCCTACTCTGTACTATTCATTTCCATGACTTATTTATTTTCTAACCAGAAGTTTGCACCTCTTAATCCCTTTCACAAATTTTGCCCACCCCTCCACCGCCCTCTTCTCTGGCAACCACCAGTTTGTTCTCTGTATTTATGAGTTTGTTTCTGTTTTCGTTTCTTTGAGAAAGGCAAATATCATATGATTTCACTTACATTTGAAATACTCTGACATTTTTTACCAGGTTTATTCTAACCTTTTGCTCTTAGTTCTTTATCAGAAACGATGGATGATTGCTCCTGATAGTATATATATTATTAGTCACATCTTTCAACATTCCTCAGGAAAAGTTAGATTAAGTTCAAGCTTTACAGGAGGCATATTTCTTCAACTCACGAGACTATCATAATTTTTGTTGTTGCTTAAAAATATTGAGATTATATATAAATATGTATCTTTAGAAATTATTTTTATAAGAACAGATGTCTTGTATCTAGAGAGTCTAGCTATTAAAATAACACATATTTTTATTGAAAGTCTAACATAAAACAAACATGATAAATATCTCCCAAACTTTTACTTTTGTATTTTTGTTAGAATATTCAACCAGAACACTGGTCATAATATCAAAGACATAAAAGTGATGAAAATTGATAAACATTTTTTTTGCAATAAAGTATAAGATTCTCCATGGTTTCTTTGTCATAATCATTTAACTGTACATCAATTTAAACAAACAAACAAAAACAACAACAAGGAAAAAAGTACTCAGATTTCTAGTAGAGAATTCATTATTTGGCCCTCATCACCTATTGTTCTTAACTCATTGAACACAGCAGGGAGGCACTAAAACAGGAGTGATGATTACCTTCAGAAATTACAGATATCCAGGCAAGTTCAAAAATTGTTACTATGCAGAATCATTTCTAGATGAAGTCTGGAAAAATTTAAGCTTGATAAACACAGGCTGAAGAAATTCATGCAACCCTCATTTGAAGCTTTCATAATAAAACGTAGCCTCAGGTTGAAATCTAAGTTTATCATCTCAATCCTCTTAAGATTGTTTTCGAAGAAAAAGAAAACTAAAGAAAATTACTCTTCTAGCTAGTATACCTATGTTGACTAAAATTATTTAAAAATTTTCTGGCAATTATTTTTTGTCAAAAATTGGCTTAACATTCTATTCTTACTGTGTTGTTCAAACATTTACTGATTTATAGAACAGAGGAAGATTTATATTTTGATGATAGTTTTGTTTTTCTATCTTCTTGGAAATCATTTGAAATACTATTACTTATATACCAATCAACTCACATCTTAAAATATTTGCAAAGTATTTTGGATGAGGTTCCACTTCACAAACCAGGGAAACATCTAACATTAAAATTAAACAGTACTGGTTTTTAAACCATTTAATTTTTACCAATCCATAAGTCCATACTGATATAATCTAATAAAGCCATAGAAGAGAAGGAAAACTCTTCATTACAATGAAATTCATAATATTGAAAGATTAGTGGAATTTTTAAAAATCACCATTTGTAAATCATCATACTAATGACTTTCAGGACAAAAAAAATCATTAATGGTTGCTAAAACTAGTAAATGGACATTTAGGTACAAATAATATAGTCTCAAGTTATCTCGCTATATGGTAGTTTTTAACTACTTAGAGAAAAATGGTAAATTTACAGTTAAGAAATGTTATAGGCATTACCTTAACCAATTGATTGAAATGAATATCACCAGTAAAGAACCAAATCAATATCATGTAACTCTGGATATAAGGCATTACTTCTGTGCTATTCTTGACGAAATTGTTAACCATTATCTTATCATGAGGAAAAATAAAACCAGCCCAAATTGGAGGGCAATCCATGAAATAAAAGCTCATATATTTCAAAAATGCAAGGTCATCAATGACAAAAAAAAAGAAACAAAAACCAAAAACAACTGTGAAACTGCTCCCAATATAAGTTTACTAACAAGAATGATCACATCAATGTGATGAATGTTTCTCTATTAGATAATGAACCAGGAAATATTAATTTTGCTGTAAAAGTTAATAAAGGAATGATTTGAAATTGTGAAGGAGGTCTCCAGATTAGGTGATGGTATTTTTCAATTCAAATAAAAATGTTGATATTTATTTTGAGGAATACATATATATGTGTGTGTGTGTGTGTGTGTGTGTGTGTGTGTGTGTGTGTGTGTATAAAGAGAGAGAGAGAAGTACATTATAGAAGTTGTTGGGCAGATTATTAAAAGCATTGTTAAAAGCATTGTAGAGAGGAAGAAGGTGAAAGAGAGGAGGTGATAAAGCATAGTAAAGTTATAAAACACGAACATTCATGGGATTTGGTCTGATTTTAGAACCAGTCAGAAAATATTCAAGTAAGGAGTTACTACCTTAATTATCTTGTAGTATCCCAAAAATGAAGAAGTCAACCCACCTCAAAAAAAGAAAAGAAAAGCTGAGAAACAACAAATATTGATGGTTATGTCAAAGGGTGAACTGCAAAGGCCTCCTATGACCAAAGCTGAAATAATTTGAATAAGGAAACAAAATAGTACTGGGTTAAACCCGAATGGTAAATATTTAGAAATCAATACTAAATGAATAAATAATTTAATAAATTAATTAACTGGATGAAGAGACAAATCTGTGTAGAAAACTTCCAAATAATTTGTGTAAATTCTCTACCCTTAAGGAGTGAAACATAATGTCCCACTTCCTATGTGGGGGTTGTGTATAGTGGTTTCCTTCCAAATGGTATAAGGTAGAAAGGGGGTAAAAAAAAAAAAAGTAATCCTTACAGTGGAGAAATTTGACAAAGAGTACCTCAGCCAGGTGATGAGTTTATACCACCAGTGATATGTCATGTTGATAGCATGTGCCCTTGATATGATATGATGAAAATGGCACTTTCCCTCGGGTGTCTTCCATCCCAAAAAACACATTACTACACGCTAATCATAAGAAAAATATAAGACAAATCCCAACTGAGGGACATTCTACAAAAACCTGACCATTAGTTCTCAAACCTGTCAAGGTCATCAAAAGAAAAGAAAGCCTGGTCATTTGTCACAGCTAACAGGAGCCTAAGGAGACAAGACATCTAGATGTAATGTGTTTTCCTGGATGGGATCCAGAAAGCAAAAGCACATTAGATAAAAACTAAGGACATTTGAATAAAGGATGTACTTCATTTAATAATAATGTATAAATATTGGTTCATTAATTATAAAAAATGCACCATACCAATAATATAAGTTGTTAATACTGGAAGAAATCAGCTTCCAGGTATTAATAATCTCTGTACTATCTTAGAAATTCTCTTGTAACCTAAAACTATTCTAAAAAATTAAATATATTTTAAAAGTCATTATATATAACAATTATTTATAATTTAATTTTAAATTTTATGTAACTCTAAAATTATTATTTTATTTTTAAATTAAATTATATTAAATTTTATTTTATTTTATTTTATTATTTACATTTTTAAAGAGAGCAGGAGCAGGGAAGGTGCAGAGAGAGGGAGACAAAGGATCCGAGGCAACAGCAAGCCTAATGTGGTGCTCAAACTCACAAACTGTGAGATCACGATCTGAGCCACAGTTGAATTTCAACTAACTGAGCCACCCAGGTGCCCCCGTCTAAAATTATTTCAAAACAAGCATGGAGCTAGAGTGTATTATACTGAATAAATCAGAGAAAGACAAATACTGTATGATCTCACTCATACTTGGAATTTAAGAAACAAAACAAATGAGCATATAGTAAAAAAGACAGAGAGGTAAACCAGGAAACAGACCTTTAACTAGAGAACAAACTGATGGTTACCAGAGGGAAGGTGGTTGCGGGGCTTAAAAAGATGATGCGGATTAAGGAGTACACTTGTGATGAACAGCAGGTATTGTATGGAAGTCTTGAATTACTATATTGTACACCTGACAATAATATTATACCGTATTTTAACCAACTGGAATTGAAATAAATTTTTTATAAAAACATGAAAGGTTAAAAAAAGTGATTTATCGTTAGAGATGAAATGGTTTGTTGACAAATTTTGAGGGCTGAGTGCACAAAACACATAGTGTAATCCTTCCTCTGAAAACAATTAATTTTATTTTTAGTTGTTAATAAGCTATTACAAATTAGTATCTAAGTATATTAGTTAATTCATTTGTGAAAAGCAGTTACTACCTTCATTACCTACGTACTAGCCTTGTATAAAGACAATACAACATAATATATAAAATTGCTGTATGCTCTGAAAACAATTTTTAAAAGCGTGTTCAAAAAGTAAGATAGTTTTATCAAATAATATTTAAATTAAATGGACACTTTAAGGAGATACTTTATTTTCATCGTTTTAAATAGTTTCTATTAAAATATGTAATAGATATTAATAGATGCCTTAACATAATGCCTTAATCAAAAACCAGGAGACAGCTTGATTTTGATAGCTTCTCCCTTTATTTCTTGGTGATGCCATGTTTTCTTCTTTCATATAATAAAAATTTAATACTTTTTGCCTAAATGAAGATAAAAGTTTTGAGTGTAAATTAAACTTCATTTAGGGTTTTGTTTTGTTTCGTTTTCTAGGTTTGGGCAGATCTTTTATTTAGGCTCTGAGAACTCTATAAGGTACATCATGGAAATCTCTTCCTCCATGGCTTTCTTGTTTCCAGTGTAACTCTATTTTATACTATTCTTTGATAAAACTGCCAAACTATTTTTTAAAAACTATTTTATCAATGTTAAATAAATAAGCTGAAACTCGATTGATATCAAGGGGTTTATAAGAATCACTTACTTATTGAATATTCTCATTCAAATTTCTGTAATTATGACTTTGGGATACTAGATGACAACTTTTGTAAGAATAGCTACATGATTGGGGTGCCTGGGTGGCTCAGTCAGTTAAGTGTCCACCTTCAGCTCAGGTTATGATCTTGCAGTTCATGAGCTCAAGCCCCACGTCAGGCTCTGTGCTGAAGTCTCAGAGTCTGGAGCCTGCTTCAGATTATGTGTCTCCCTCTCTGTCTGCCCCTCTCCCATTCGTGCTCTGTCTCTTTCAAAAATAAATAAACATTAAAAAAATTAAAAAGAAAAGAATAACTACATGATATAGCTAAATGTTTAAAATTGACAGTGGCAAGTGGGTAGAACTGATAAACTGAAGAGAAAATGCCATTTATTTCGGATAGGAATACTTCTGTTCACTAGAAGAAGTTTACATTTTAATTTAAAAAAAGAATACTGGAATTACAAGCCTAAACTAACATATACTATTTTTTTTCACTTTTTCTTAAATTATGAGACAATTTTCAAAATCCTGCAATTTAGCTTATTAAAAAATATGAGTTCCAACCACATGTAAGAATATATACAAACAGGTGCATAGAAAATTTTCAATGTAAAAGGAAATTAATGTCACAGTTGGTCAAATGTTCATTAGTAGGAAAGCATTAATTAATAAATTTATACCTATTTTTATAAATTGCAATGTTAGAAAACCTTTAAAATAATTACATAAGTATATAATCATTTAGATATTGGATTTTTTAAGGATATGTTGCATTAATGAATATGTACAGTAATAGCATACTACCATTTGTAAAATATTTAATGATACATACTTTTTTTGAGAGAGAGAGTGTGTGTGCATGAGTGGGGAAGGGACAGAGGGGAGGAAAGAGAGAGAAAGAGAGAGAATCTTAAGCAGGCTCCATGCTCAGTGTGGACCCTAAGGCAGGGCTTGATCTCTGGATCCTGAGATCATGACCTGAGATGAAATCAAGAGTCAGATTCTCAAATCAAGTGCCACCCACGGGCCCAAAGATATTTGTTTATTTTTTTTTAATTCAGAATGGGATTAGGTAACTAGGCTGGTAGAAGAACATTTTTTCTTATTAATTAATTAATTAATTAATTAATTAATGTGTTTATTTATTTTTGAGTAATCTCTACACCCAACATGAGGCTCAAATTCATGACCTCAAGATCAATAGTCACATGCTCTACTAGCTGAGCCAGCCAAGTGACCCTATTTCTTTTCACTTTTATAATGAGATAATGAGAAAATTGTGTGAGAAGTAAATATTTAGACATTGAACAACAGTGTGGTGGGCTACCACAAGCCCCACTGCACAGAATCCTCTTTAGGCAAACTTGTTGATGCAGTATGAAATCAGCATGAAATCATCTAGGTTATGCTAGTAGGTAGTGAAATAAATTATTCTTACTGTAATAAGTTAGACTCCCAAGGAATGGTTCTCTTTTCCCATCCTTTTATCTCAGTCTAAAGAGGTGCAAATTTCAATTAGTTTGGGATTCCAGGTTTCTCTGACTGAGTAGATTCCCAAAACTAAGTGGTCTGCTCAGGGCTAAATTTGGGGCTTGCTTCTAAGAAAAACAAGAATGTCTGTTATCTCTCAAAACCTATGTCTTTTTGGCGGATTGTGCTACACCACAGTGAAAGTAGACTTCCTTGGTGTGGTTTGAGTGATGGTTGTTGACTGACTCTTCATAGTCCTTGAGACAGATTGTGGAAGTTGATCCTCATGGAAGAGTAGAAAATAAATAGAGAAAATTTTGGAATTAAAAAAGAAAATCTACCCCTTATCTCTGTTCAAGAAACTCATTCTCTTTAAGATCTTTATCTTCATAGGGTGCCTGGGTGGCTCAGTTGGTTAAGCATCTGATTTAGGCTCAGGTCATGATCTCCTGGTATGTGAGCGTCCAGTCCTGCATTGGGGAACTCAAGCCCAGCTCCAGATTCTGTGCTGACAGTGTGGAACCTGTGTGGGATTCTGTCTCTCTCCCTGTCTCACTGTCCCTCACTCACTTGCACCCTCTCTTTCAAAAATATAAAAAATTTAAAAAATTATGAAAGATCTTTATCCTCATCAATACCAAGAAATAAGTAAAGGTAATACTTATTTCATAGTGATGTTGAAAATCCCAAGGGCGATGAATGATACATGGCCAGTGCTGCAAATAATCCATGCCCACAGAAATGTTCTAATTTATCTAGTACTATGGTCTAAATTCTTGAACTGATCTGAGGATTAGCTATATTATCTATATAAAAAATAAGATACACTGAAATACTATACAAACAAAATGGAAGAAATATTAAAATAAGAAAACACAAAAAAATCTCTGAGCTTTTGAAGAACCTGATATAATGGATCCAAGGAGTGTACAAGTCAGAGAGGTTATTTGCTTGCTGGAAAGATGAGGTCCGTTTGCCAGTCTGATATGAAAATCAATCAGATTTTACCAAAGGACAGCAAATTTTTAAGCATTAACCAAATAATAAATATATTGGAAGCCAAGTGTACAGGTTAGACTGAAATTGTGAATTCTGGAGAGATAGATACAAAGGGAATTAGAGACAAAAATGGGGAACGGTATCTGTAAAATAAGCACAGGGTATGCTAATCCAGAAGAAAAATCTGCATCCAGAAAAGAAGTAAATGTTCCCACATAAGAAATTCTGGAAAGAGCTGAATTTGAGAATTACCCAAAAAATACAGTGTGGCAGTAAAATACATTTCGAACTAAATTACCTGGGTAAGCATATCCAGAGAGACAGCACAGAAGCAGACCTGGAGGGAAATAGTTATCCCTCTATTTTCCTGGTCATAGATTGAGATGGTTTAAATAAATAAAGAAACCAGGTTTAGTAGTCCCAACAACCATTCAATTAAAATTTATTCAGTGTCAGGGTGCTTGGGTGGCCCAGTGGGTTAAGTATCCAACTTTAGCTAAGGTCATGATCTCACAGTCTGTGAATTAAAGCTTCACATTGAGCTTTGTGCTGACAGCTCAGAGCCTGAAGCTTGGTTCGGATTCTGTGTCTTCCTGTCTTTCTGTTCCTCCCCCACTCATGCTCTGTCTCTCTCAAAAAATAAACATTAAAATTTTTTTTTTAATTTATGTAGTGTCAAATTGTAGACATTATGTTTAAAAAATCCATTCTTTTACTTCTTGTTTTATTTTATTTTCCCTCTGGCCTACTAATTAAGGTCCTTTTGCTAAGTGTTTACAGTTAGCAAGGTTAGAAAAATGAATGTATATTATTGACTAAGCAGTTGTACAAACTTGGTATTCTGAAAGGAACGACAGTATGAGAGCCCTATGGAGTACAATAAACAAAACAAAACACAGAAACTATATAGACATTAAGTCAGGATTGTTACAGATATACAAAATTTCCCTGCTAGTAATGTGGTAGGTCCCCTCCCTAAGGAATGAAAAACAACAACAACAAAACAAACTCAAGACAACCTGGCTATATGTGTGCATGACAGCCCTCATGACCTTGTAACATGAGACCAGTTAATCAGACTGCATGTTTTGTATGTTACCATATATGGGAGACAAAGAAGTAAAATGTATATTAAATAAACTATGCCATGTGGCATTTGGGCTCAGTTCTTTGGGTACAAACCCAACTGAGTGGTGCCGGCATGAAAAAAGTTGCTTCCTGGAAAGAAAAGCCTTAGTTCACTACTCTCTGTGCAAGAATCCTGCTACAATAAGATACCATCAAAATTTTATTTTGCCATTATTGTAATTACAAAGGGTTTTTTGAAAAATACTAAAGTTAATTCACATGCTAATTGTATTTCAAATCTATTAAAATAAAATGTGGAAAAGTAAGTTTTATATAGAGAAAATAGGGTAATTCACTTTAAACCTGAGCCATTGTTTCTAAGTCATGACAGTTTTTATCACATTTTGAGCACATGCTTTTGCTAATTCAAATCTTTGACATGCTTCTGAAGAAGTATCTTTCAGAAGCACAATGGGGAGAGTTAAAACAGTCTGAAATCTTAGCTGCAGGCAACAAGCAAAATCAGGCTAATGCAAGCAGAGAAGGATGTTTTCATAACAGATATTATGTATTTTTAAAAGTACCAAACTTTTGGGAGGCTTAAACAATCGGGTCCGGACACAGCAGAGTCAGAGACAGAATTTGTCTGATAAGACACTGCTGCTGCCATTGAGCACAAGCACGAACTCACCTGACAGTGGGCCTTGGGCTCTCTGACAATTATTTCTACTGTGCCTTGTGGAGCAGGGATGGGGCTATCACCATCCACAGCAGAACAGATTCTGAGTATCCTTGTTTCTTTGGTGTATTTATTTCAGATTTGTAATTCCAGTCAGTCCATCTCATTAGCAGATAATGGTCACATATGACAGAACAAAGGAGGGTGAGGAAGAACATGAGAGAGAAAGCAAGGGTTGGACAGTTTGTTTTCAGCACTATCATGAAGAGAGGACAGCGAAATTCTCTGCACACAGAAAGTGTGTTCATTCATTGGGCAGCCACAAGTCATGATCTTTGTCCACAGAATGAGCCATATAACAATGATTTGATACACTGGACTTTTGGCCAATAGTAAAATGGAAAGACTTTAATAAAATAACAAAATTGCGTTTGAGAAATAACATAGTGGAAGAGAAGAAATTGGGTTGTATGGCATGAGATCATGAAAGCAGTTAGAAACTTATTGCAGAAAGGTTGCCTGCAAGTATATATTTTTAAAAACACATGTTTTTCTCTTCACAACTCTTTAAAAAGTAACTAGTGAATTCATGTTTATGAAGTAGTGCTAATTTGGTTCTTTTTCTATTTTTAAGATATCTTACTTGGCTCTGTTTGGTTTTCAGTCAAGAAACTTACAGATTCTTTCTTTGTTCTTAGAAATAGAAATGTAATCACAATGTATCTAGACTACTCTTTGTGTTCTATATTGATTTCCAGAAAGTTGTCCCCTGCATTATTTTTTCTTTATTTTGAAGTATGTTTAGACTTCTAGAAAAGTTTTAAAAGTAATACAGGGAGTTCCTATGTACTTTTCACTTGCTTTCCCTAATGTTAACATCTTACATGGAAATAATACAATTTCAGGAACCAAGACCTTTAACTTTGTTGCAAAACTTTTACCTAACCTATAGAGTTTATTTGAATTTTGCTAGTTTCCCACAAATACCCTTTGGGGGGGATCCCAAGTTGCATTTTTGTTGTCATATCTTTAATATATTTTGATATATAATCTGTGATTCACCTTTCTTTGTCTTTCATGAACTTCACACTTTTTTTTTAAATTTTTTTAACGTTTATTTATTATTGAGAGACAGAGAGATAGTGCATGAGCAGAGGGGTTGGGGGCGCGGGGCAGAGAGAGGAGGAGACACAGAATCTGAAGCAGGCTCCAGGCTCCGAGCTGCCAGCACAGAGCCCAATGCGGGGCTTGAACTCACGGAGTGTGAGATCATGACCTGAGCTGAAGTCGGACGCTCAACTGACTGAGCCACCCAGGCGCCCTGTGAACTTCACACTTCTAACATGTCTAGACAATTCATTTGGCAGAAGGTCCCTCAATTAGTGTTTGTATGATGTACTCTCATGATTAGACTGAGGCTATTCATTTTGACAAGAAGAAACAATTTGCCTTTTTCAATGCATTATATCAGAGATACATACTATGTCTATATCTTATTGTTTGTAGTATTAGTTTTGCTGATTGCATTTCTAATGTGGCATCTGCCATGTTCCTCCACTGTAAGGTTACTATTTTCTCTTTGTATTTATCTTCCAAATCCCTCAAAATGTTCTGGCCATTAATGGCCTGTCCCTTTATCTTATTTATATATATTTTGAGGGTTTCATTAAGATATTTAAATAAAAAGAGGTAAGTAAATACAGGCTCAAATAGACATCAGCCAGCAATAATTGGGTGCCTAATATGAACCAGGCATAAAAGTAGATGAGACACACAAGATCTCAAAATATATAAGGGCCATAACTTTTATTGAAATATAGTGAGTACAATGAAGGTTTATGCTTAGGATATTCAAATCTTAGCACTCTTATGAGAAAGATATTTTACATATTCAGTGAGGAATAAAAAGCTCATTTCACAAAAAGGAAATATTCAGATATTTACTGTGGTAATTATCTTCCCTTAACTAACATAAATAAAGAAATTTATTTATTAAAAAAATATCCTGAGTGGCTACCAGTTCCTACAGTGGTAAATCTCATAAATATATGCAGTAAAACAATATTTTAAAATTACTATAGTTTTTTTGCAAATTGGCATAGAATACTAGTTAAAATGGAAAAGAAATCTGAAGTAAATATGGTAACAGCTTTGTTAAACCATGAAAATAATGAATGTGTTCCAATATAATTTTGTTTTAGTTTTTTTGTGAATGTATATGAGAGACTGTGTTTATGTGTGTGTGTGTGTGTGTGTGTGTGTGTGTGTATGTGAATTTTCTTTGTATGTTTCAGGCATCCTTTCATACTGAAGAAGCTACAAAAGTCAATAACCCCTTTCCTACAAAAAGAAAACAATTCCTTTAAATTTGATATTGAGTACTACAATAAATAGTGATTTGGACCCAAATCATCTCATTAAGCTTCTTTTTTTTTAAGATATGTATTTGTTGTGTAACAAATTACCACATTCTCACTGGCTTACAAGGACCATTACTATGTCACAGTACTGTGGGTCAGAAGTCTGGATAAGGCTTAGGAAGGTTTTTTTTTCTTGTTCAGGGTCTCACAAGGCTGAAACTGAGGTATCTACAGGGCGTGGGGTGTAATCTGAGTCTTGGAGCACACCTAAGCTCACATGTTTTTGGAAGAATGCATTACCTTGAAACTGTATAACTCATGGAAGCTGCATCTTCAAGGGCAGCAGTAAAGGCATCTCTTTTTCAAAAATTTTCCTGATTAGGTCCGACCCACCCATAATATCCCTTTTGAATAACTCTAAGTCAAGTATTTAGTAATCTAATCATGGGAATGACATCACATCATGTTCACAGGTTTTCCCAAGCTCAAGGGGAAGGAAGTACACAGGCTTGCACACAGAAATCTTGTTGGACATCTTAGAATTCCACCTACCACATGGCACCTGATATATAACTTTACTCAACAGTACTGTAAAACTAGACATCTCTTTAGAATAAAAATACTATTTACTTTCAATACTTGAAAATATAGCAAGCCAATCCAAAGAGTTAGCATTCATTTTTAATGAAGGTTGGCAATAACAATACTCCTGGTATTCTTTTTTTAATTTCAGTTTATTTTTTTAAATATAATTTATTGTCAAATTGGCTAACATACGGTGTGTACAGTGTGCTCTTGGGGTTGGGGGTAGATCTTAGTATTCTTAGTAAATTCTTATTTTAAAATTATTGACTAACAACAAACACCATATAAGTTAAAATATTACATTTTGAACCCAATATCATATAAGTGAGGAGGAACCATGGAAATGAGTATAAAATCTTTCCACTTCTGAGCTCCTTTGAATAATATGGTTGACTAGGTCAAGCATTATTCTACAGCAAAACTCCAGTCTTTCTCTCCACAATGTATTCGCAGGAAATGTTAAAAGAAAAGCCTGTGATCTTTATTATACCACTCAGTACATGAGGGACAAAGATAGGAAGATCAGAGAAGACTAGAGATTTGGGAGGGCTCTTGTACACATACTAATCAATTGATTACTGAGTTGGTTCTGACAAACTGTTGATCTTCCAAAGTCAACAGCATTGGTTAATAGTAAGTTAACTGGTGGCTGATTTTTTGTTAGAATGAGTTTAGCTCATTCTTTTTTTTATCTATTTATTTATTTATTTATTTATTCATTTGGCTACAAGTAGTTTATTTGGAAGGTGATTCTGGTAAATGTTTGGGAGTGATCTGGGAACCAGGATATGTGTGCGTGTGTGCGTGTGTGTGTGTGTGTGTGTGTGTGTAATTTCAATGCACAGTTTTGTCTAAAAAAATTTACCTCCAATTTTGCCTAACTATCATTCTTTGGGCTGTCTTTCATTATTACATTTATAACATTTTCACTCAGCTATATGATGTCTTTGCAATTATTTTATTACACCTGCTGTAAAAAGCCATTTGGAATGTGGGTCTAAAACCAAATACCGAAATATGCAATAGTAAGTATTGTAGATGCTGTGAATGTACTTTTAAAAAAGTAAGTGAAGTCTAGATTTTGAATTTGGCATTGCTGTGCCTGACTGCTGTTATTCTTAAGACAATAGACCAATTTTTACTTTTTTTTTCCTTTTGTATCTTTCATACACTAACCTTGGCCAACAGTAGGACTTTGTGAGATAAAGGTAGGGAGGAGTGGATGAATGAAGGAAAAATGAATACTCTCATGTTTACGTCATCTAGCTAACTAATGTTCTTTTATTTAAAAACTCACCTTCTGCATAAGGATTCATTTTATATTTAAATTCATTAAAAATAGTTATATTAAATTTGAAAATTAATGCTTGTAAATATGACCTATAAAGGTAAAGATAGTACTTTAACTTATTAACTTCAATAATCACGGTAAAAGTAAAATAATCACAGGCAAGGTAAAAGACTTTAGATATGGCGCACCTGGGTGGCTCAGTCAGTAGTGTCTGACTCTTGGTTTTGCCTCCGTCATAATATCACAGTTCGTGAGTTTGAGCCCCTGTGTCATTGGTCTCTGTGCTGACAGCATGGATCCTGCTTGGGATTCTCTCTCTCTTTCTCTCTGCTCCTTCTCTGCCCATCCCCCCCCCCAATATAAATAAATAAACTTAAAAAAAGCAGGCTTTATGGGGCGCCTGGGTGGCTCAGTCGGTTAAGTGTCCGACTTCCGCTCAGGTCATGATCTCACAGTCCGTGAGTTCAAGCCCCGCAAAGGGCTCTGTGCTGACAGCTCAGAGCTTGGAGCCTGCTTTGGATGCTGTTTCTCCATCTCTCTCTGCTCCTCCCCTGCTCATGCTCTGTCTCTCTCTGTCTCAAAATTAAATAAAAACATTAAAAAAAAAACAGGCTTTAGGTATGAAAGCCCAAAGAAGTCAATGATTCAAAGACAGAGAAATGTTAGTGGCACTACCCATGGTGAGCACTGTACTGATATCGGCATGAGGTCGTTTCAATCAGCAGCATGTCTGGCCAGTGTCTGGAAAGTCACAAAACCCAGAAGTTGTCAAGGAAATTAATCCCTACTGTAATAGAAATTTGAGTTCACTTTAGTAGGTGATATAAACATCTAAAATCCTGTAAGTATTTTCTTCATTCACTTTTGCATTTGGAGAAGTAAAAGAAAAATATATAGCATAGTGTTTTCAAATGTTCTTTTTAAAGATTACCATGATGTGGCAAAGATCATTTCCTACTTTGGAAGAAAATTACACAATTACATCTGCAATCTCATAATAATCTTGGGATAACTGGTCCATCAGCTTAGTCATTTACATAGGGTGGACAGAAATTCATTACTTTTAAAAATTAGTTGCAATGAATAAGCAAGCAAGGTACAAGACCTTTATTGAAGAGATTTTAACAAGATTTTTAAAACTGTACAATGAAGATGTGATAATCTGATGTGTTTCAGAAAATGCTATTAATTACCATTTAGGGTTTCAGATGTCCTAAATTATAGACCAATTACTTTTCACATTGATTTTTATAATTTAATCTCTTGCTCGTCTCTGTGAGATGTTCTTTAACATCTCATGACTAAACAAACAAACAAAACAAAAGAGAAAGAAAACAAACCTTCCCATTCTGGCAGTCCCTGTGGTCTCTATTGAAAAAAAATAAGTTCCACTATAAGTTATATATATAAATATAGTCCCTTTCTTTATGAAATAGAATTAAGTAAAATAAATAAATAAATACATACATACATACATACATACATACATAAATGCCAGATGTCTCAAAGAAAAAGTAACGCCCATGTAATAAGTGTGATTTTCATCCTGGCATAGTTTGTAATTTTGAGTAACACTAGAACAAGAGGAAATTATATTTTAAGGTCAGTCTTTGAAAATGATAACTAAAACTATTTAATTTCAAGGCATGCTCTCTTTTTGGAAAGTGTATAGCACATTTAATTAGATTTAAACTATCTTTTTTTTAACACTGCTACTTGAATGTAACAGAAATTATAGCAATTTAGATATGACTTTCAACCTCATAAAAAGGACTAATGCAAAAGTCCTAGCCACAGCAACCAGAGAACAAAAAGAGATAAAGGGAATACAAATCAGCAAGGAAGAGGTCAACTTTCACTATTTCTAGATGACATGTGATAATCGATATAGAAAACCTGAAAGATTCCACCAAAAACTGCTAGAACTGATACATGAATTCAGTGAATTCACAGGATATAAAATCAACATACACAAATATGTTACATTTCTATACACCAATAATGAGGCAGTAGGAAGAGAAATTAAGTAATCAATCCCATTTACAGTTACATCAAAAACAATAAGACACCTAGGAATTAATATCACCAAAGAGGTGAAAGACCTATACTCCAAAAACTATAAAATACTGATGAAAGACATTGAAGCAGACCCAAATAAATGGAGAGACATTCCATGCTCATGGATTGGAAAAATAAATATTGTTAAAATGTCCATATTACCCAAAGCAGTCTACATATTGAATGCAATCCCTATCAAATGCCACAAGCCTTTTTCACAGAGTTCAGCTAGAGCAAAAAATTCTAAAATTTGTATGGAACCACACACACACACACACAAACCCGAAGAGCCAAAGCAGCCCTGAAAAGAAAAGTAAAGCTGGAGGTATCACAATTCTTGACTTTAAGTTATATTACAAAGGAGTAGTGATCAAAGCAGTATGGTACTGGCATAAAAATAGATACATAGATCAATAGAACAGGACAGAAAACCCATAAATGAACCCTCAACTATATAGCCAACTAATCTTTGACAAGGCAGGAGAGAATATCCAATAGGAAAAAGACAGTCTCTTCAACCGTACAGACAGCAACATGCAAAAGAATGAAACTGGACCATTTTCTTACATCATACCCAAAAGAAATTCAAATGGATTAAATACCTAAATGTGAAACATGAACCCATTAAAATCCTAGAGGAGAACACAGGTAGTAACCTCTTTGACATTGGCCATAACAAGTTCTTACTAGACACATCTCTGGAGGCAAGTGAAACAAAAGCAAAACTAGACTATTGAGACTTCATCAAAATAAAAACTTCTGCACACCAAAGGGAAAGACGAGCAAACTAAAAGGCAACTTTTGAAATGGGAGAAGATATTTGCAAATAACATATCTCATAAAGGGTAAGTATCTAAAATATATATATAACACCCAAAAAACAAATAATTCAATTAAAAGTGGGTAGAAGACATGAATAGACATTTTCTGAAAAGTAGACCTACAGATGGCTAACAGACACATGAAAACCTCCTCAACTTCACTCATCATCAGGGATATACAAATCAAAACCACAATGAGATATCACCTCATAACTGTCAGAATGGCTAAAATTAACAACACAGGAAAAAACAGGAGTTGGTGAGAATGTGGAGAAAGGGCAACCCTCCTGCACTGTAGCTGGGATTGCAGACTGGTGTAGCTACTCTGGAAAATACTATGGAGGTTCCTCAAAACTTAAAATGGAACTACCCTACGATCCAGCTACTGCATCTGGAACATATATCATATATGTATATTGGAATATATATATATATATATGAGTATATATGAAATATATATATATTCCATTTTATTTATACACACACATATATATACATATACATATACATAATGGAATATTTTGGAATATATACACACACATATATATAATGGAATATACATGTGTATATATATAAATATAATGGAATATATTCTATTTTATATTTAATTTTAATTTATATTTAATATTTAATATAAATATTTAATATACGCATATATGTGTAACGGAATATTTCTTTGCCATAAAAAGAATGAATCTTGGGGTCCCTGGGTGGCTCAGTTTGTTAAGCGTCCAAATTCAGATCAGCTCATGATCTTGGTTTGTGGGTTCGAGCCCCGCGTCAGGCTCTGTGCTGACAGCTTGGAGCCCGGAGCCTGCTTTGGATTCTGTGTCTCCCTCTCTCTCTGCCCCTCCCTCTCTCATGCTCTGTCTCTCTCTCTCAAAAATAAATAAACATTGAAAAAAAATTTTTTTAAAAGAATGAATCTTGCCATTTGCAATCACATGGATGGAAACAGACAGTATTTTGCTAAGCAAAATAATTCAGTCAAAGAAAGACACATACCATATGATTTCACTCATATGTAGAATTTAAGAAACAAACAAAGGAGCATAGGGGAAAAAAGAGAGAGAGGTAAACCAAGAGACATACACGTAACTATAAAGAACAAGCTGATGGGTACTAGAGTGGGAGGTGGGGGGGGGGGTTATGTTAAATAATTGATTGGGATTAAGGAGGGCACTTGCTGTGATGATCACTGGGTGTTATATGGTAGTGTTGAATCACTAAATTGTACACCTGAAACTAATGCTACGTTGTATGTTACCTAACTGGGATTTAATTTTTTTTAATGTTTATTTATTTTTGAGAGAGAAAGAGAGAAACAGACTGTGAGCAGGGGAGGGGCAGAGAGAGAGAGGGAGACACCGAAACTGAAGTAGGCTCCAGGCTTCAAGCTGTCAGCACAGAGCCCGACACGGGGCTCAAACTTAGGACCCCTGAGATCATGATGTGAGCCAAAATTGGACATTTAACCAATTGAACCACCCAGGCGCCCTCTAACTGGGATTTTAAATTAAAACTTAAAAAAGAACTAATGTATTTTTTCATTATATTTATCCAATACAGTAATTTTGCATTTTTCTTTCAGCTTCATTTCTGCTTTCAATTTTGTTTTATTATTTTTAATATTTTTCACAAAATAATGAATATTAATTCATTCGGATTGTTCGGATTTAGATGACAAATTATATAGCTCAATTTAATTGTTAAAACATATTCATCATGGCTTGAATGCTTTCAACAATATGTCATAAAACACTTTTGTTTTCAATGCATTTTATAAAATTTCTTAAAAAAATATTAGTGTACCTATTTAAGTTAAAAATTAGTATACCTACTTAAATTGGAGTTTTCCTAACTAAATGAGGTTGGTTGGACAGCAAGATTGGCTTTTCCAATTTACTTATATGGTGGGCATTTTTCATAAACAAAAGGGGCTATATTTTGTAAATATATGATAAAATGTTTTAATAAAATGTGTTTACATAGAAATATCTATTAACAAATGTGTGTTGAAATGAATACTATTTCAATGTTTCCAACTTGTTTTCTATTTATTGGGTTAAACAAGGTGAAATTGAGAAATAATAACAGGTAGATAACTATAGCCATTAGTAAAGGTGCAGTGGATTCTGTGATATGCTTTCCAGGAACTGAGACAGTAAGTGACTCCATTAATTCATCCTTTGGCAGTTTTCCACTATCTAGTGTTCAAGTCAAATAGTCTTAAGCCAAGTTAGATATGGGTATTCTTTAAAAAATATTCTCTTCTCCTTGCTGTCTTTCCTTGTAGTCTATCTTTGTGTGGCTCTATGACCATTACTGGTAATGATAGAACTGAGATTAGTGGCATGGTTCTAAGAGAAAAAAAGTCACCTTCCAGGTTTGATTTTAACCCACATGGGCAAAGGAGTATATGAGGTTGTATGCAGAAGTATCTCAGTTAACTAGGCTGAATTTGGAAATATGTACCAGATTTCATTCTATGAGTTCCAATCATCATATAGAGTAGGAAGATTAGGTCCAATGTGAGGAAACGAAAATGTGAAATCTTGTCAATTCAGCAGTTCTGCTTAATGGCCAGGTCCAGGTTTTGTTCATACTTACAAGTACCCAAAGAGGAATGGAAATAGATGTTTTCTGGATTAAAGAGTTTGATAACATTATTTATATTAAATATAATGTGTTGTCAAATTGGTTTCCAAACAACATCCGATGCTCATCCCAACAGGTGCCCTCCTCAATGCCAATCACCCACTTTCCCCTCTCTCCCACCCCTCATCAAACCTCAGTTTGTTCTCAGTATTTAAGAGCCTCTTATGGTTTGCCTCCCTCCCTCTCTGTAACTTTTTTCCCCTTCGCCTCCCCCCATGGTCTTCTGTTGTGTTTCTCAGGATCCACATATGAGTGAAAACATATGGTATCTGTCTGTCTTTCTCTGTCTGACTTATTTCACTTAGCATAATGCCCTCCAGTTCCATCCACATTGCTACAAATGGCCAGGTTCATTCTTTCTCATTGTCAAGTAGTAGTCCATTATATATATAAACCACATCTTCTTTATCCATTCGTCAGCTGATGGACATTTAGGCTCTTTCCATAATTTGGCTATTGTTGAAAGTGTTGCTATAAACCTTGGGGTACAAGTGTCCCTATGCATCAGCATTCCTGTATCCCTTGGGTAAATTCCTAGCAGTGCTATTACTGGGTCATAGGGTAGATCTATTTTTAATTTTTTGAGGAACCTCCACACTGTTTTCCAGACTGGCTGCACCAGTTTGCATTCCCACCAACAGTGCAAGAAGGTTCCCCTTTATCCACATCCTTGCCAGCATCTATAGTCTCCTGATTTGTTCATTTTAGCTGCTCTGACCAGTGTGAGGTGGTATCTCAGTGTGGTTTTGGTTTGTATCTCCCTGATAAGGAGTGATATTGAGCATCTTTTCATGTGTCTGTTGGCCATCTGGATATCTTCTTTAGATAATTGTCTATTCATGTATTTTGTCCATTTCTTCACTGGATTGTTTTTCAGGTGTGGAGTTTGGTGAGTTCTTTATAGATTTTGAATACTAGCCCTTTATCTGATATGTCATTTGCAAATATCTTTTCCCATTCCGTCGGTTGCCTTTTAGTTTTGTTGATAAGAGTTTGATAACTTTAAATTCAACTTCAAGTGGGTCACGAACAGGAATATTGAAGTCACTGATAATAAAAGAATATAGGACATAGATAAAATTGTCCCAAACTGAAAGATACACACAACAAGATCAAACATCTCTTCGGGAGTAAAATATAAAACTGAATTAAATTTAAATTTGAAAAATAGAGAAACAGTAATTTATAAATGTCGTTAATGACAAAATATCATTATAAGCACATTATGTGATATATTTTAATATACAACACATTTAAACTCAAATATTGTGGCATTGGTTGTGATATCTGCCAAGTTTTCTCCTTAATAAGAAGTTAAATCTTTTACAGGTGTTCATGTTTTATCTGTATAAGAATCATATTTTACTTAAAAAAATTTTTTTTAATCTTTATTTATTTTTGGGGGGGGAGGGGCAAGGAGAGAGGGAGACCTGGAATCCAAAGCAGGCTTCAGGCTCTGGGCTGTCAGCACAGAGCCCGACGCGGGGCTCGAACTCACGGACCGCGAGATCATGACCTGAGCGGAGTTGGTCGCTCAACTGACTGAGCCACCCAGGCGCCCCCGTATTTTACTTTTAAATGTGAGGTAATGTATGTTAGTAAACTTATTGTGGTAATCATTTCACCATATATACACGTGTCAAATCATTATGTTGTATGCCTTACATTTATACAATGTTGTATGTTGATTATATTTTCATAAAACTAGAAAATATATCTATTACCTATTTGGGAGGTCTTCCACCAAGATACTGAAAGAATTCAACCATGAGACATGGGCAGACTCACTGCATGTGAGCAGTTGAAGACAAGTTCTGTCACTTCTTGGCCACATGGTGAATCCGAAGTGGTGATAGAACCTGTTTTTGTTTGTTTGTTTTCTAATTAAAAATTTTCCTTTCTATAATGTGCTTTGATTTTGCTTTAGTTTGGGGTTTTGTTTCTGTTAACTAATTTTTTAAGTTATTCACATTGGTGGCAGCAATGATTGGAATCTGATTTCATACTCCGAGTATTTGTTAAATGTAATAAAGATTCATAGACATCTATTCTCTGTTGGATGAAAGGCAATGAAATGTCTGCTGTTAGTCTTTTTTGTTTGTTTATTTATCCACTTAAACTTAAATCAATTGAGAATCCTATGGCCACTGGGCTGGAGGTGAGCTCTTTGATATCTGGTAAAAGAAATATTTTTATTCACATTTGACCCATGATGGAAATTATGGAATTGAAGCTCTAAAACCTCTCTGTGTTTGTTAGTCTGTGTGTCAGTAATTCAGAAAGGCATTTATCTTTAATTAAATGAATGTGTAATGTTTTTGTTCTTCCAGAGGTTATTAATAACATAGATGACAAAGTCTGTTAAATTAAAAAGAGTTTGTTTAGAATGACTTAGGAAAATAATTGTTTATGTAAATTAAATAATCCTAAAATTCCCAGAAATATAAGGAAATTTAATTTCTAAAACATAAGTGTGCTTTAAATATACTTTAACTTTTATAAGTACTAATTTAGAAATAAATTATGAATCTAGGTTCACATAAATTAGATTAAACTTTGGCAAACAAGGCTAATTTAATTTTAGTTTAACAGAAACAGCTAAAAAACCCCAGCTATACCTCATCTGATTTTTCAGGTGTAATACAAATCTATTCGGGTATGCTTTTCTTAAACACATAAAAGTTTAGTGGTCACATAAGGTAACATTCATCCTATTAATTTTTAATATTACAAAAAAAGCAAATTGATTTTTAACTAAATTGAATAAACATTTTGACAGGTTTTTTTTTTCAGTATCAGCAATAATTATATTTTGTAATAGGTCAGCTTGAAGACAATTTTCATCTTTAGATAACTTGAAACGTTGGACTGATCTTCAGTTAATAGATAATCATTGGACGTTGAGAATATTTTTAAGTAATAAAGAATATGGGAACATTGATTACCAAGCCTATTTCTGAAGTTACATGATTTTGCATCTTATTTTTGCATACTACAAAGAGGCTAGATCTTTGAGTTATGTTCATGAACGTGTTCATTTTGTCATTTTGAGAAGTTTGTAGGTATAGAAAGTTGTATTAATAGTTCTGTGAGTCTGCTAACATGCTGGTGCTGTATGACAGATGTTTTTCAGTTCCTCCTCTGTCCTCCCAATTTGCCTGTGACTGAGAGAATTCTTGTCTTGGATGTGGGACTTTCAGTGGTAAAACCCAGACAAATCAGAGGAAGTCAGCCACCCCACTGATAGTGAATTACATTGTTAAAAGCTGTAATCAATGTAAGTGGTTGAGTCTAAACTTGGTAGCAATAGCGGTATAGAAATAAAAATAAATAAATAAATAAATAAATAAATAAATAAACAAGTAAAATTGCATATGCTCGCTTTCTACTTTAAAAAGAAGTGTGTGTGTGTGTGTGTGCCTGCCTGTGCACGCATACATTTTTCTCCAGATCCCTGTATATTCTCAAAAATTTTGACAATGTAGTCCCCCAGTTTTTTGTCTTTGTGGGAAAAACAAACATTATTTATATGTTGAAACTAAAATAGAATGTTAAAAATTTTGATTGGTTCACATGAATATAGCAGCAATAAATGCATCTTATATTAATAATCTTTGGTATTATGGAATCAGTATAAATTCACAGGCCTCTGAGATGTATTTTAAAGTAAGTCTTCAGGGGCGCCTGGGTGGCTCAGTTGGTTAAGTGTCCGACTTTGGCTCAGGTCATTATCTCACGGTCTGTGAGTTTGAGCCCGCATTGGGCTCTGTGCTGACAGCTCAGAGCCTGGAGCCTGTTTCGGATTCTGTGCCTCCCTCTCTCTCTGCTCCTCCCCTGTTCATGCTCTGTCTCTCTCTGTCTCAAAAATAAATAAAGGTTAAAAAAAAAATTAAAATTTTTCTGTATTTGGTGTGCCTGGATGGCTCAGTCTGTTAAGTGTCTGACTCTTGATTTTGGCTCAGTCCATGATCTCATGGTTTTTGAATTCGAGCTCTACATCAGGCTCTGTACGGGCAGTGTGGAGCCTGCTTGGCATTCTCTCTCTCCCCCTCTGTCTTCCCCTCCCCTGCTCATTCTCTCTCTCTCTCTGTGTCTCTCTTTCTCTCTAAATAAACTTTAAAAATTATAAAAATAAAATTTTCCTATATTTTTCAGAGCTGGTGCTAATAATAGGCAACCATGGCATAGTATTGTAAGTCAAAATTTCAGTTAGTCAAAATGTTTACTAGCCTTACTTTTAAAATTTGATTCTAGCATCTTCTATGCTAGTGGTTTTCAATTATAGACTGCACATTACACTTAACCATGGAGTTTTATAAAAATATAAATATCTAGGCCTTACTTCAGTGTTATTGACTCTCTTTCCTTAATATTCTAATTATATTCTTGGTGTGTACTTATAATGTAATTTAGTATAACTTATAGATGTTCATGTAATGTGTCAGGATTATTGCATGTTATACATCAACTTTTTCCTCTCTAAAAATTATGTTATTCCATTTTCATAAATCAGATTACATACTCTCTGTGTTCTTTGAAATGAGATTAAGTACTCTCTGTGTTCTTTGAAATATAATTAGATTTTTCTTTTCTGAAATGTTTTCTGAAATGGCTTCAGCCTATTTCATATGCCATAGACACTGTCACATCTTTTTGTCAGTAACACTAGTCTTGTCATCACTCTCATCAGAACTTTTACATTTGGAAATAACTAGAGATAAATTCATCACAACATCTTAAACCTCTGTCACCTACAGATAGGATTTGCTCTCCTCTCATGCTTCCATAAAAATTCTGCGATCAGCTATAAGCCAGGATTTGTCTTCAACAAAGAAGACTTTCTTCCACAGGACAAATAGGGCCCTGTGAAAAAGGACTGTACCCGATATTTCAAGATATTGACACTTCAAAGAATAACTCTTAGGATAGGCCACACTGATGGTATCATTTAGAAAATCTTCAGGCTGTTCCAGTGGACACATGAAGGATTTCCCAGAAGTTTTTATTCAAGAAGCAGACAACTTCATTGATTGGACTGATAAAGGATGATTATATTAACTTGTTTGGTACATTGTTGATGTTACTTTATTGTTTTATTTTCCAAATGTGTTTCCAAGCATGTTCCTCATGCTTCCTGAGCTATCAGGAAATCATAACCACTTAGTAGACTCAGTTTTTTAAATGAAATGAAACATCTTTAAATGATACCTTATTCTAACTGACCACCCATTTCCCAAATCAGAAACTCTCCTTGGGTCCCTTTATATGCAATATATTTATTTGCATAGATTCAATAAGAGTTTGTCCTTTTGATCAGAATATAATGGAAAAAGTAGGTTATGCAACCAAGGCTTTAACATTTGAGCATGGTGCCCATTTAATCAGGAAAAACTAAGGGACTAAGGTCTTCCATTTGGAGCCAATACTTACATACTCATAAATCCCTCTCAGAAAAACTAGCATGGCTTGCAAAGTCCTAGCTTTATAAGTGTTGAGAAAGGTCACATTCTACCTGGCAAGATACCTGAGTATTTTAGGGACTCTGAAAAGAAAAGAATGCTCCTAAAGTTATAGGTATCACAGGTGAAAATATGGTAGACAGAGTTTTTTGGATTTGTCTTCTTAGAATGAAGAGAGTAAATAAGGGGAGCTTTTCTAAGTCCAGTCTGTTTCCTTATTAAAAACCTCTAGCAAAGCAAGTTTAAGAAGACACATCTAGTATATAAACATTCTGGCTGCACCTATGTAAATAATGAGGCCAAATCTAATGAAACTAGCTTTAATTTGTGATCATAATTAATCTTCCATTGAAATATTTTTAATTACAAAAGGGACATTGCAATGAAAATTGAAATAAGAAAAAAAAAGACCCACTAAAACACTAGATACCTTTATTGGAAAACTGCATTGTTTAGAACATACTCTTATAGGTGACTCTATACTTTCCATACTGGTGGGCTAATTTTATAAATCTTTATGGTGCAGGAAACTTACAGCAAAGCAAAATAATTCTCATCTCTGGACATGCAAATCAATTATTTGAGGGACATTGAATTTACTTCTCCTTCTTGCATGAAGAAATCCAGTTTTATGTCTATCTATACATAATTTCAACCGTCTGTACTACATACAAACCTGTGCTTCCTGACTTCTCCTTTGAACTGATTGCTTCATCTACCTATTTTCCCTATTAAATTGAATTAAATAAGATTTTTAACACATGAATAAAAATGTATGAAGTCATTTTATATTTCCTTGTACAATTAGAAACTAAAATTGGTAAATGTTGAAATGGCTCAGACTTCAAGCACTTTATTCTTCTTAGGATAGCAGAAATGGCTCACATTTCAATGAGCATAATTACCATAAACATTTTTGTGTGTGATAACTTTAAATCATGTCTGATATCTTCCTAAGTTTATACTTTTTAATTCTCCTTCTATTCTAAAGATTGTATCACCATTTCTTACTGCTGTGCCCTTACTTTCCTGGATCCATTAGCTGTAGACAGAGTTCTCTGGTGATAGTTTGAGCTTCTGTAGGCAAGACTGTAATAATGAGAGTGGAACTCAGCCACAGGGATCCGTTCATTTAGGTTCAGCCCCCTATCCAACTCTAAGACATCCTTTATCAAGTTCCAAGAAGGAATTGAACTTCATCGAGGTGAGACCACTCGATTAGCAAGAGCATGAAGCTTGACAACACATGGCATATTTAAGGGGATTGTCTTCCTGAGGACTAGGATTTATGTGGAAGGGAGGCAAGAAATTAGTTGAAAGGTAGATTATAAAATGTATTCAAAGTTTTGCTTGTCTTCCCAAGTCAAAATATATCTTCCTATTTTTAATGGTTATCTCAATAGTCACCTTTCATTATATTTAAAAATGCCGCAGACCTCTAACTAAAGTAATACGATTATATTTGGCAAGAGAAAGCTGATTCTCAAATCACTTAGTGGACATTAAATTTTGCAAGGTTTTTCTCTTCTTATTCTACTGACTTAAAAGTCTAGTTCTTTTTAGACTGGCAAACTTTCCTCTACTTGTAATAAAATACCTTTTACTTCCTATATACATAAATGCTAAATAAGCTTATTTACTTCCAGGTTTTGTGGCTATTACTATATCTCTAAATATAGCTTGTTCTTTAAGTGTTTTTCAAATCTAAATTTAATCTGAAAATGGTGAGTAGGATTTCACAAGATGTTCTGAATAACTCTACCTCAGCTGGACCTAATGCCATTTTACTGTTTTGCATTGTTTTCAGTGCATATTTTAAATGACTCATTTCTTGAACTTCTGCTCAATAATTTCTAAAAGAGTTCAATTAAATTATGCACAGTTTAAGTTCTTAGTGTTCCAATTACTTTTTTCTTAGCAGTTTTAATTTCATAACATTTATAGAAAAAAAAGATTGAATTGATCTGTATTATTTTACACAGAAACGTTGAATTGCATGTCTTTATGTTGCTCGTGTAGTTTGTTTAATTCTATTTTTGGCCAGGGAAGCACTTTTGTGTCATCAGAAAATAACAACAGTTTAAGAAAGTGTCTATCAATTTGCAAATTGTCAAGGCATTCTGGTCACTGGAGTGTGAAGGTGGATGGAAGGAGGAAGCATGATTGCTGGTTACAGTGTATTCAACACTATTTTAATACTGAGAATCACAGCTGAAATACAAGTCAGTTAACTTATTGAACTTAACTCTAGCCTTTGGATTCAGCTTTGGAGATAGAGTTCTTAAATGCTTATATTGATTCTGTGGTTTTAATTAGACTTGGGACCATTTTCTAGATTCTCTGAATAAAATGTGGTATCTGAGTCAAAGCTGATATGGTTGATGTGTTTTCCTCAAAATTATGCAAGATGAGCTAATATTGGAGTCTTTATTATTTTATTTCTTTAATTATTAAGCAGAGCTATGTACTAATAGTGAGTTCTCTGTGTCTTAAAATGCATGATGCTTGCCTTTCACTTAAAAATAAATTTGTTCAATGTAATTTTATTTGTTCAAGATACTCTATATAAGCCACAAGAAATAAATCAAGAAATACTCATGTACTAAGAATTAGTGGCAAGGGTACCTGTGTGGCTTAGTCGGTTGTGTCTGACTTTGTCTCAGGTCATGATTTCAGGGTTCATGGGCTCGAGACCCAAATCAGGCTTTGTGCTGACAGTTCAGAGCCTGGAGCCTGTTTTGGATTCTGTGTCTCCTTCTCACTCAGTCCCTCCACCACTTTCTCTCTCTCTCTATCTCTCTCTCTCTCTTTTTCTCTCTCTCAAAAAAAATAATAAACATTAAAAAAAATAGTGGCTGATTGATAGATTGATAATTTTTTGTAATGATGCAAGATGAGAAAAAGGAAGGAATTAAAAATTTTAGTTGATAAAAGTGAGTATCTTTTATAAATTTTGTTTTAAAAATACTTGCAATGACTTTTGGCAAAAACCACCAGAGTCAGGCCAAACTTCATAGTCCTTCACAGGAGGACTGCCCTCACTTCAGACATCAACTACCAGATGAGGGTTCCTAGGACTCTCCTTGCTTCAAACCAACTAGCCCCAAATTTGGGAGTTTCCACTACCCTCTCTGGTTTATTAATTCACTAGGATAACTTATATGAGACATAAAAACACTATGCTTATGATTACAGTTTTACTATAGCAAAAGAATATCAATTAGAACCAGCCAAAAGAAGAGGTCTGGGAGGTTTCCAAATGTAAAGGCTTCCATTGTCCTATCTCTGTGTAGTGGGGATATGTAACCATCCTGGCATATTGATGTGTGACCATATGCAGAGGATTGCTAAGTAAGGAAGCTCACCCAAGCTTCAGTGTTCAGTTTTGATTGGAGTTTGATTACAGAGGCATGCTTGATTGAATCATTAGTCACATAGTTACATTCGTACTCTAGCTTCTAATAATTTCCTGTCACTCAGGAAATTCCAAGGATCTGGATGCCACCTCCCAGGAACTACAGACAGGGCTAGCCAAATTCTTTCTTAAACAAGAATATCCAATTGAGCTAAGCAGGAAGAAATTTATAGCATGGCTTTTATAAGGCCTTAAGCTTATTAACATCAATAAAATCTCTCAAGTCTCCAAGATATAACAAAATTTGTACCATTTATGTGATTCCAAGATTATAGTAGCTACAACCACTAAATAGACATTTTGGTATGAGAGGAAGCAATGTCATCTGCTCCTCTCTCTTACATGTTACTTAATCATCTAAATGAGAAAAGAGTTATATAACAAATAACACCTGATGTATTTTTTGGCAGTGTGTTGATTATAAAAGGAATCCATGGTTTTCTTCCTGTTGGCCATACCTAGAGCTGTTTTTTGTTGTTTTTTTTTAAATTTTTTTTAATGTTTATTTATTTTTGAGACAGAGACAGAGCATGAGCAGGGAAGGGTCAGAGAGAGAGGGAGACACAGAATGTGAAGCAGGCTCCAGGCTCTGAGCTGTCAGCACAGAGCCCAACGCGGGGCTCAAACTCACGGACTGTGAGATCATGACCTGAGCCGAAGTCGGATGCTTAACTGACTGAGCCACCCAGGCGCCCCTAGAGTTGTTTTTCTAAAGGTATAGCCAATATGAATGCAAAGCAACCAGAACTTCTCTCCAAAAACATCCTTGGACTGTGGATACTATTCTACAAAATCAGCATCATATCATATTTTGTCCTGATGAAGTTTTTTATCGAATTTCTTTGTGTATGTTGGGTAATAACTTTCTTGGATGCAATGATTTTCCTCCTTTTTCTGTGGAAATGCTTTTTTCCTCCATGTTTTCCTCAAACCTAAAATGTTTTCCATGTTCCTTTCCACTACTTTGGGATGCTGCTCCTTTACTTCTATTCTATACCACTCCTCAGATGCCTCACAGATATATTTTACCCCTCTACGCTTCTATACAATCAATTATAACATTTGAAAATGATGCATGATGCATAGTCGTTTTCTATAACTGGATCTCTTCTCCATTCATCAATTACCCGAGGACTGACTAGGTCTTAAAATTTAGTATTCTCCATGGCAGAATCATGCAAAACACATAGAAGAAACTGTATAAATATGTATTTGCTTCTCTTGGCTTCTCTTGTGTAGTTTGTCTATTTCTTTCAAGTAATATTTTTCATAATAGCCCTTATTGCACTATGAGAGAATCTTAAAGAATATCTTGTGTTCTCTCGGATTCATGTCTATAATTTTATGTGTACTATATGCATTATTTACTAGGAAAATCCTCTTCATAAAAGAAAGTTATCATCCACTTTTATCTAGAGCTGTGTGAGTCAGGGGTATGGAAGGGGCACCTGTAGACACATTCTCAAATGTTGCATGTATTTGTTTGGAGAGGATGAGAAGATATATCAAATTCTCCCAAAGGCATGTAACACTCTGTAGAATACGATATACAAGATTGACAAGGTTATTGGTACTAGTGGCCATATCAGGAGGCATCAGAGACTGAACTTTAAGGAGTAATTGCCTTCCATTAGGTTTTTCTGCATCTTGTTTCTTGATAATCCACTCTGCAATTTTTATGATGCATTATCCTAGAGGAGGTCACTTCCCAACTTAAAACATTTTCGAATTTCCCTGTCTACCAAACAAAATACAATACAAATATCAAAGCCCTCAAGAAATTAGCCAAAAAATGACTTTGAGTTTGAAAGCATGCATATTCGTTGTGTATTAAAGAGTCTAGCAGATGAAATGCATATGGGTGATATTGCTCATTTAATCATCTGTTCCTATGATGTCCCTGCTACTGTGTCTCATATCCAGGTGCTAAAATTCACCTTTCCTTCAAGATCCAGTCAAACATTATTTTCTTCATGCAGACTTCTATGACCCCTGACATCTTCCTTCAAAGTGTTAAAAAGGGCTTCTGGAATGCTGGTAACAATCTTTTTCTTGATATGAATGCAGATTGCAGTCACCATACATACAGTTAACAAGTGTGTACTTTTCTCTGTGCATGTTACTTTTAAATCAATAAATAAACTGACCCAGATTTAGGTATTCAAATATCAGTCTTCTCATTAAGTATTAGAGCCTTTCAGAAGCAATGAGATATCGTATCTCACAGTCCCATGGAAATATTTTAACACATTATTCAAAATACCAATAATAAAATTTCATTGAAGACAAAAACATATATATGATTAATAATGCTGTACAACTTTTATATATAAAGAAAATCTTTCAGTAGCAGCCAAACATTTCTCATTCTTCTCTCAAGTGATGTATAAATATATTCATTTTGTGACATTTTTCATGCCTTCTTTAATAATATATATATATATGTATATATATACATGTATCTACGCCCAGTTTCTCCTATTATTACACCCCATATTACATTAGTATGGTACATTTGTTACAATGAATGAACCGATATTGAGACATTTTTATTAAGTGAATTCTGTACCTAATTCAAATATCCTTAGTATTTAACCTAATGTCATTTTTCTGTTCCAGGTATCCTATCCAGGATATGACTTTACATTTAGTTGTCTTGTCTTTTTCAAAGCCTGTTACTATGGGATTTTTCTTGGGCTTTCCTTGCTTGATTACCTTGACAGTTTTGAGTAGACTTGAGCAGGTATTTTGTCCTTAGTTGATGTTTTCCTTATGATCATACTGATTTTATAGTTTTCTAAAAGAAAGATCACATAGGAAAACCGCTGTTCTCATTATATCACATCTAAGATACATACTATCAACATGATATATTAACTGTTGATGTTAATCTTGGTCACCAGGCTAAAGTAGTATTTGTCAGATTTCTTCATTGTAGTTACTCCTTTTCCCCTTCCCATACTGTACTCTTTGGAAAGAAATCAAGATGCACAGGTCACTCTTGGGAATGGGGAGTTATGTGCCAAATCCTTGAGAACAGAATATCTTAGATTACTTGGGATTCTTCTTCATGAAACATTTGTCTTTTCCCCCTTTATTTATTTACCCAGTCATTTATTTATATCAACATGGACTCTTGGATATTTATGTTATACTTGGGATTTTAACCCAACACTACATTATTTGTCTTGCTCGAACTTTTCCATATTTGACCATCGGGAAACTTCTCAGTTTCTCTGTAATATACTTTGTGTGTGTGTGTGTGTGTGTGTGTGTGTGTGTGTGTGTGTGTAGTGTTTACTTAGCACTTCCTTACTTTCTGGAACAAGGGGCTCCAAGCTTACCCTGAATTTTTCCTGCTCCGTTTTGAGAATCAGCCACTCATCCAGGAGTCCTGATTCCTTTCATTGGAGAATGGTATTAGAAATGGAAATCTAGTAGCCAACTATACTCATTGCTACTATCATGTTTGTTGTTTTTAGGCCTTGGAAGCTGACAGATCAAAGAAACATATATGAGTATATACTAAGCCAAGTATATCCACATATATAAGTATTCGAGAAATTGATTGTATTCCCAAAATTATCAAATTTGTGTGCATACTGTTCATATATGTCTTCATTATCCTTTTAACATTCATAGAATCAGTAGTGATAATGTGTGTATATGCTAAGTCTGCCTTCTCTGTCAGCCTTCTCTAGTTCAAAGCAAGTAACCAAGAGTTCTGCATTCTGTCTATTGTGCCATTGCATTTGGTCCTACCATCAAAAAATTCTTTTCTTCCCTGCTCTGATTTCTCTCTTCTCCTTTTGCAACTCCAACTACATGTATGTTATACTGTTTTACATTATCTAACAGGTCCCTGAGATTCTGTTCAATCTTTTCAAACTTTTTTTTTCCTCTTGATTTTGATTTATCTTCAGGTTTGCATACTCCCTTCTCTGTAATTTTTCATTTTTTAAATTCCATCCAGTGTCTTTTATATTTCATATATTATATGCTTCATCTCTAGACTCTTATTTATGTTTAAAAGGTATTTTCTAAAATAATGATATTTCCTATTTTTATTGAGCTATAATTGACATATAATATTTATTAGTTTCAGGTATACAAACATTGATTCACTATATGCATATGTTGTAAAATGATTATCACAATAAGTCTAATTGATATGTCACCACACATGTTTGCAAATTATTTTCTTGTGATAAGAACTTTTAAAATTCACTCTCTTGCAACTTTTATAAATATAATAGAGTATTATTAACAACAGTCACCGTACTCTACATTACATCCCAGGACTTCTTTATTTTAAAACTGGAAATTTGTATCTTTTGACTATCTCCACCCACTTTGCCCACTTTTACCTCCCCACATCTGGAAACCACCAATGTATTGTCTGTATCTACGAGTTCAATTGCTTGTTTGCTTTTGGGGTTTTTTGTTTGTTTGTTTCTTTGTTTTTGCTTTTGTTTTTAGAGTCCACATAGACGCGAGATCATACCATGCTTGTCTTTCTATATCTACTTATTTCATTTGGCATAATGCCCTCAAGGTCCATCCACACATATTGTCACAATTGGCAGATTTCCTTGTTTTTTATCTTTATCCATTCATCAGTTGATGGACATTTGAGCTCTTTCCATTATTTGGCTCTATAAACATTAGAGTGCTTGTGCCCCTTTGAATCAGTGGTTTTGTTTCCTTTGAATAACTTCCTAGTAGTGCAATTGCTGGGTCACAGAGTACTTTCTATTTAACTTTGTGAGGAACCTCCATACTGGAGGTATGCATTTCAGAGTGGCTGGACCAGTTTGTATTCTCACCAACAGTGTAAGAGGGTTCCCCTCTATCCACATCTTCACACATCTATTGTTTCCTGAGTTGTTAATTTTAACCATTTGAACAGGTATGACACAGTATCTCATTGTGGTTTTGATTTGTATTTCTCTGATTATGAGTCATGTGGAGCATTTTTTCCTGTCCCTGTTAGCCATTTGTATGTCTTCTTTTGAGAAATATCTGTTCATTTCTTTTGCTCATTTCTTCACTGGGTTATTTGTTGTTTGGGTCTAAGTTTGAGAAGTTCTTTAGATATTTTGGATATTTGTCCTTTATCTTATATGTCCTTTGCAAATATCTTCTCCCATTCCAAAGGTTGCCTTTTAGTTTTTTTGATTGTTATCTTTGCTGTGCAGAAATTTCTAATCTTTGTGAAGTCCCAATAGTTCATTTTCGCTTTTGTTTCCCTTGCTTCTGGAGATATGTCTAGTAAGAAGCAGCTGTGGCCAAGGTAAAAGAGTTTTCTCGTCTTTTTGATAATAGCCATTCTAACAGTCATGAGGTGATATCTCATTGTGTTTTCTTCATTTGCATTTTCATGATGATTAGTGATAGTGAGCACTTTTTTATGTACCTGTTGGACATTTGTATGTCCTCTTTGGAAAAACATATGTTTAGATCCTCTGCCAATTTTCAGTTGGATTTTTTTTTTGCCATTGAGTTGTATGAATTCTTTATATAAATTGGATATTAATTTCTTTTCAGATATATGACTTTCAAGTATTTTCTCCCATTTCATAGGTTGTCCTTTATTGTGTTGGTAGTTTGCTGTACAGAAGCTTTTTAGTTTTCTAGTCCCAATTGTTTTACTTTTTTCCTTTCCTGCTTTACTTTTGGTGTCAAATCCAAAAAAATCATTGCCAACGCCAAGTCAAGAGTTTACCACCTATGTTTCACTTTTAGGAGTTTTATGGTTTTGGGTCTTTTGTTCAAGTCTTTAATTCATTTTGAGTTAATGTTTGTGAATTTTGTAAGATAGTGATACCATTTCATTCTTTTGTATGTGGCTGTCCAGTTTTCTCAATACCATTTATTGAAGAGACTGTCCTTTCCCCACTGTATATTCTCCCCTCTTTTGTTGTAAATTAATTGACCATATATGGGTGGGTTTATCTCTAGGCTCTCTATGGGTGGGTTAATTTCTGGCTCTCTATTCTGTTCTGTTGATCTATGTGTCTGTTTTTATACCAATACCATACTATTTTGAGTTTTTAGCCTTGTAGTATAGTTTAAAATCAGAAACCATGCCTCCCACTTCCTTTTTCTTTCTCAAGATTGCTTGGCTATTTGGTGTCTTTTGCAGTTCAAAACAAAAACAAACAAAAACAAACCCCACAACCTCTCTGGATATAACTGACATGGAAAAATCATTGTCCAAAATATACATGTTAAGATCCTCAAAGAGTTCATACTAGATAGAAAATGTACAGAGGAAATAAATGTGTAAAAGTATTTAATCAATAATCTAATGTAAATAACATTGAAAGGATTCAAACTAGAAAGCACTAAGGCACAACACATTTCAGAAATTACCTTAAATCAGAGTATTTATTAAATTAAAATAATCAAAAGCCAAAAATATTAGATGGTTATATGTTACTATGGCTCAATCAATAAAATGGATGTTTCAATAGGAAATAAATTCAATATATTCTTCTTTTTTGTATTGACATTATTTGAGATTTTTTTGAAAAGTAAATATTATTTATGTTTCAAAATATTATGGCTTTTTCCCGTAATGAAAAACAAAACATAAATATACCTAAGAATTTAATCTTCTATTTTTTAAATAATGATATCATTTAAAAAAAATGAATTTAGTGTAAATGATTTGATGTTACCCCTATCCCTGACAAGCTGTCTTGAATAATGATTGCTGCATTTGGCTTATTTTACTAGATCAAGTATACACATTGCTAATTGTTATATCAAGTGATTGTAAATTACCAAAAATTAGCTGGTTGTTTCTAAAATGGAAATATAGGCCTGCAGAAGTCAAGAACAGAAATTTAACACGAATTGAAATTGGCTGACAAATCCTGCCAAAGATTTTGATAATTCAGTCACCTGAACCTTGACTACCTCCATTCATAAGATATTTGTAGAAACATATCTCCTATTCATAAAGAATAAGTCTTAAAATTCTTATTTAATTTCAAACTTTAATTAGACTCTAAACAAAATATGAAATGTAAGTGACAAACATCATCTTTCTTACTGGTAAGCTGCTCTAAGTTAAAATCCTGTATATAGCTAACTATTGTTGGAAACAAAAATTATTGCAATCTATATTTTGTCCACTATAATATTTGTAGTGATCAGTTGCTCATTAGATTTCTGATGGCTTTGATTATGAGAATTAGGCCCTAGGAATTTTTATCATGATATCTCTGACTTCTATCTCACCATTAATGGCTTGGAGTTATATCAAATTGATTTCTTGTAAACTTTTCATGATTGTCTAGAACATAGCAAGGACTGAGTTAAACCCCTTTGAAAGAATAAATGAATGGATGCCTGGTAATAAACAGAAGGAATTCATATTCATTCCAGCTATTTCCAAATAAGCTGTTAGTGAGATTTGATTCTAAAGAAAACTTATTTGAAGGCTCAGAGCAGACATTAGACTGTTAATTCCAGTGAAACCTTATGTTTTTGTGTGATTCTGTGTAAAGGATAAAGAACCCTTGAAATCCAATACAAGAGAGCATGAAATGTTTTTACAGGATCTGGAAGTTAGTAGATTGAAATCATATCCAAAATATTATGACTATATGCATTTATTAAAGGGAAAATATAAATTTTATCAGATTCGGTAACACATCAAATGAAAAAATCATTAAAATGATTTTTTATAACTATGAAATATGTTTGACTTCTCCACTTCACATATTATTTTATAAATGTCAATTAGAAATTATTTCAAATGTTTATGTATTTATTTTGAGAGCGAGAGAGAGAGCATACACACATGAGCACATATGGGTGAGGGGCAGAAAGAGAGGAGAGAGAGAATCCTGAGCAGGCTCTGTACTATCAGCAGAGTCCAACACGGGGCTTGATCCCATGAACCATGAGATCATGACCTGAGCTGAAATCAAGAGCCGGACTCTTGGAGCGCCTGGGTGGCGCAGTCGGTTAAGCGTCCGACTTCAGCCAGGTCACGATCTCGCGGTCCGTGAGTTCGAGCCCCGCGTCAGGCTCTGGGCTGATGGCTCGGAGCCTGGAGCCTGTTTCCGATTCTGTGTCTCCCTCTCTCTCTGCCCCTCCCCCGTTCATGCTCTGTCTCTCTCTGTCCCAAAAATAAATAAAAAGCGTTGAAAAAAAAATTAAAAAAAAAAAAAAAAGAGCCGGACTCTTAATTGCTTAATGTACTGAACTACACAGACGCCCTTAGAAATTGTGTATTTAACTGAAGAGGAACATATGTAAGAATGCACAGAACATAGAATAAAAGAGGTTGAAAATAAAATTTGTGTGTTTTTAAAACTTTATTTCCTTTGTAATTCAAACTTAATTTTAAATAATGAATATATTTATAAAAATTTAGCCATGGATTTTTTTTTGGAACTTTTTACTCTGATAACCTAGGACGTTGACATAGGAAAGTTTTAACAGTAAATGAAAAGCCAGATTAGAAAAACATTATAAAGTAAAGAAGCAAATATTCTAAGAGGTGTTTTTAGTGTATTCACATGACACGTGCTGCTGCTTCCAAAAGTAATGTAACCATGGTGATTAATGCTGATCTACATATACTGGGCTTCCATTTATTTCTGGAAATACCAAGTGTGTTTGCTACAAAATTGGCCTTGATATATCAGGAGAAAAAATACTAATAACCTAGACAAATTATTTTAGTGCTATGCACTAATGTCTGATTTTTTTTAAATGCTACAGCATTTTTTTTAAATGCTACAGCCAACACAGTAGTTTTGAAAAATAATCTAATTTTAAAATGAACTAAATAAGGAAAAAATTCATAAGATACTATCAAAATGTTAGATGAGATGTTATTTTTTCTACAAAATGTAAACAAGGTAAATAATCTACCTGATTTTCAAAGGATGTTTTGAAATCTAAGAATTATGTACATGTTTAGTAATACATCATCATTTCTCAAGATTCTGAATGCTGTGTTTCTTTTATGTAGATCTTTATAATTTTAAATACATAAACTTATTTGATTATTACAAAAAATCTATGAGTTAAACAGGAGGACAACTATTTCCTTCACACTTCTTTCCTCATTTTATTGCCCAGGAGATCAAAACTCAAAAAAAAAAAAAGTAGAGTAGGTTGTTAAATAATTATTAAAATATGATTATCCAGGATATAATTATCAATCATATCAATGGCTTGTCAAATTTCACACATTTAATCTCATTTTCCTTCATCAGTAATTGGGCCAGAGGGTCTTTGTAACTCATATATTGTCAGAAAAACATGGTGTTCTCTAAAAACATTTAGTTTACCTTATTTTGAGGGGCAGGCTTATGGCATGGTTCATTAGGATGGGTCTGAAAGCCAATACATTAAATATAATAATGCTGAAA
Organism: Neofelis nebulosa; assembly: GCF_028018385.1. Taxonomy (NCBI): domain Eukaryota; kingdom Metazoa; phylum Chordata; class Mammalia; order Carnivora; family Felidae; genus Neofelis; species Neofelis nebulosa. The sequence continues at coordinate 31,688,775 of NC_080795.1, forward strand.
AATTAAATGTTAGATTCTTTGCCCTAAGCAAATATTAGCATATTAATAGAAGAAAATTCCAGAAATAAGGGCCAGAACCTTTCTAAATTTAGTAAAGCACATTAAATTACAAATTCTAATTTTTTTTAATGTTTATTTATTTTGAGAGAGAGAGAGAGCAGGGGAGGGGCAGAGAGAGAGAGAGAGAGAAAGAGACATAGAATCCGAAGCAGGCTCCAGGCTCTGAGCTGTCAGCACAGAGCCCAACGTGGGACTCAAACCCATGAACTGTGAGATCATGATCTGAGCCGAAGTCAGATGCTTAACAAACTGAGCCACCCAGGTGCCCCTAAATTACAAATTCTAGAAGCTCAGTGAACCCAAAGAATATTGTTGGTTTGAAACCCTCTTGGAGCTTCACAAGTAGAATCTGAAAATGGTGCTGTACTCAGAGGGCAGGGAGAGACTGTAGAAAGAAGCAGGTCATCCTAGATGGGTAGGTGGCAGTTTTAATGAGCAAAGGGAACTTACATACAAGGCTTATTGTGGACCACAGCAAGGTGAGTGGCTCCCATACCCACTCATCAAATCTTAAAAATTTGTAAAGAGGTTTTAATTGGGTTTAGTCACATACTATAGAGGTGTTGTCAACCACCTCACTATCTCAAGCTATGTCTTTGAAGCAGTCTCCAGGGATAAGACAAGCAGAACCAACATTTCAAGGATGGGGAAGGCAGTGCGGAGCCTCCAAGTGCCCAGGTCCAGCTCACAGGGCAATTGGCAGTCACATCTGTTTGATGAAATTCCCCAGCAAGGGTAAATAGGAAAACAGCTATTTCTGGGACATCATAGACAAACTGACGAAAGTAAAAGTTAATAGAAACTCTTCAAAGCAGCCAGAAAAAGAAAAGGAATGTTACCACAATGAACAATGATTTAAATGAGCATAGATTTCTCATCAGAAACCACTAAGATAGAAGACAAAGATACAATACCTATATAGTGCTGAAAAAAGATAACCAACACCCAGAAATCTCTATGTGGTGAAAATAGCCATCAAGCATGAAGGCAATATTAAACCTCTTTCTGATTGAAACCATCTAAGACAATTTGTCACCAATAGAAGTACTGTATACTACAAGAAATGGTAAAGGAAATTTTTCAGACTGAAGGGAAATAATTTCAAGTAGAAACAGACCTTCAAGAAGAAATGAACACTGACTATAGTGAATATTTATGGAAATTATTTAAAACTACTATCTTCTTAATTCCTTTTTAAATCTAAATGAATGTTTAAGGAAATATGTATAATATTTCCAGTGATATTAATAGGTTATGAAGATGTAATACTTGTGACGATGTATGAATAAAGTGACGTTAGAATGCATTACTAAATGGACTGTATCGTTCATTTTCTCCAGCTCATTGAGATATAATTGACATACAGCATTGCATAAGTTTAAGGAGTGCAACGTGATGATATGAGTCACATATATATCACAAAAATGATTATCACAGTACGGTTGGTTAACACATCTATCATCCCACATAATTACCTTTGAGGGGGCTGAGAACATTTAGAATCTAGTATCTTAGTAACTTCCAAGTATATAATACAGCATTGTTAATTATTACCATGATTCTGTACATCAGTTTCCCCAAACAACCGTACAAATAGAAGCTTTGTGCACCTGGGTAGCTCAGTCAGTTGAGTGTCCAACTCTTGATTTTGGCTCAGATCATGATCCCAGGGTCATAAGATCAAGTCCCAACTCGGGCTCCATGCTGAGTGTGGAGCCTGTTTGGGATTCTCTCTCACTCTGCCACTATCCCCCACTCATGCTCTCTCTCTCTCTCTCTCTCTCGAATAAAAAAATAAATAAATAAAGCATTTTGTACTGTTTGACCAAATATTTCTATGTTTTACATATTTGGTTTAATATTAATTTTGAGAATATAATGAAAACTTTTGGAATTATACTGTAATGTCTAGAGCAACCATTCTCAATCTACTGTAAGAGGTAAAAGTCAAATTCCAATAGGCAAATTAAAAGAATTTTTAAAAATATATTCACATAATTCAGGAGAAAACAGGAAATTCATTGTATGATTATTTTGGTTTTCGGGTATATAAACATATCCAAAGATGATGATACTTTGTCTTATCCCTTTCCAATAGAAATATTCCTTAGAGTTTGTCTTGTCAACTTGCTAAAGCAAGCATTTCCAGAAATATCAAAAACAACATGACGATAGTGAACATCTTTACCTAAGTGTGAATGAAGAGTGATTAGTAATTTCTCCTTAAAAATATTTTTGTTTCTTATACTCATGTTTGCATAAAATATGGATACAAAGTCCTTTATCTTATATTATTCTTTTTATAATTAGGAGTAGATGCTGAATTTTATAAGATGCTTTTAAGTCCATCAAATTAAACACAAGTTATAAATCTTTTTTTTTCTGTGAATATGGTGAATGAGAGAAGAAATGTTTCATTTTGTATAAGCACTGTGTCCCTAATATAACATTCACTTGAACATCAAGTATTTTCACTGTTCACTCTTTGATAATTGTATCAGATATTGTGCTTTTATTAGTATCATATTATGTTCCTTTAAAAGAATATATAGATACCAAATGTGTTATTTTGTGATGCTCTCTTTGGGCTCCTGAGTTCCTTCTTTGACCTTTTATTTCAGAAAAGCCATATTTCCAAATTTGGAGCAAATATTTATCCACTGCTCAGTTATATTATGTATAATTCTTCAGTTTTATAATGTCATTTTTGATGTATATTTTTCAACTGTTTCTGTGTATTTTTTCCTTTCCTTTGTCTTTGCATTAGATATGGTATAGTGACACTGTGATTGCTTTATTATCATTAGTTATTTTTGAATGCATGCATGGCTTTTTCTTGCATGGCTTTTCTCCAAGATTTGTTTAGACAAAGAGCAGAGATCAGAAGCTTGAACAAAGAGTTGCTGGGATCATGTGTATTACTGAGTTCACTTTCTGACTACCTGTTGTCCTGGAGATTTGACTGCTTTGCGCCAGCTGGTTGTGCTGCTAGTTCACAACACAACCCCTTTGCCAACCCCTTTTCATGTAGGGTCTTTACACTGATTTATTCAGCTGACAATAATGAGTAGCTGAACCATTAATTTCTACTCCACATCTCTTCCCCCTTTTATACTCTGTTTCTCCAGTTAAACTGAGAGATTTAGCAAATACAGGGGCCAGCATCCAATCGACCATGTCCCCGTACATGCACCTACAACGGCAAGGGTTTATTTGCTTCTGTTCAGCATGTTTTATCTATGTATGCAAAACTCTTATTGCTATATATAACCTGCAGAATAATGCATTTTAAATTATTTTTTAACGTTTATTCATTTTTGAGAGACAAAGTGTGAATGGAGGAGGGACAGAGAGAGGAGGCACAGAATCCGAAGCAGGCTCCAGACTCTGAGCTGTCAGCACAGAGCCTGACGTGGGGCTCAAACCCATGAACTGTGAGATCATGAAATGAGCCAAAGTTGGACACTCAACCAACTGAGACACTCAGGCGCCCCAGAAAAATGCATTTATACTCAGCATTGCCCTTTAATCTGTCCAAAAGGCAGAGCATTCTTTCTGTTTCATTTATTTATTTGAGAGAGACCGAGACAGCGAGAGTGGAGAAAGGGCAGACGGAGAAGGAGAGAGAACCCCAAGCAGGCTCAGTGTTGTCAGGAAAGAGCCTGACGTGGAACTAGAAACCACAAAACCATGAGATCATAGCCTAAGCTAAATTCAAGAGTCAGACACTTAACAGACTGAGCCACCCAGATGCCCCACAGCAGAGCATTTAAAAGCTAGTTTTATTAGTTTACAGTTTGAGGCTATGGCTGGTTATTAGTTTTATCGAATTTTGGAAATGTCTTCTTTACTTTTTTTTCCCTCTCTGTTTAATTCATTATTTGCTTGGTATTCAGAGTGGTAAATAGAGTAAAACTATGTGTATTCTGAAATTTTAGCCATATTTTTTATGTGTATGTGTGTGCATGTGGGTGGTGATGGTTTATTAATTTCTTTGCTATTTTGTATTTGTGTATATGTGTTAAAATTAGAAGAGGAAATGTTTGCAGCAATATCCCAATTATCTCTTTTATTAACGTTTGCCGGGCTCTTTATAAAGATTTAGATAAAGATACAGATATAGCTATAGAGTTATACAAAGAGATACACATAGAGATACAGATACAGACACAGATAGAGACATAGCATTATTTTAAATACTTTATCTTCCTTACCAATTATTATGCTACTTTCTTAAAATTTGGGAATGCAGTGTTAAAATTTAAATATTTAAAAAATAGGTAAAATTACTAGTTTTCTGAATTTCTTGTTTGATAGTAAACTATGTTACTCCATAAAAATCATCTACAGTTGTGAAGAACAATAATGTTGAAGTTACTGTTATTGTCATGTCTAAAATCATGATTTTAAATAGAATCCTTTACAGTAATGAAGCATCTGTGCTCTAAATAGCTCTTCAGCTTCATAGCCATATAATTAGTGTCAGAATTCACTATACCTAGATTCTGATAAATACAAGGGCACCAAGAGACATGTCTATGGGACTCAAACTGGTACTTCAAAATGAATTCATCACTCACCAGGACTCCACTGCTTGTCCACGTCACCTAAACAACCCAGGACCCTACCTTGGTACATACTTTTGGTTTTATTGTTCACATAAAGTTCTTACTTATTTTTTAATCCATATCCATTCGCTCATTTAAAATACATTTATAGAGTGTTACTATGTCCAAGTCTTATCCTGGGCAAAGTGAACAGGATGAAATTCTTACTATCAAAGTGTTTATAATATGGAAGGGAAAGCAGACAACAAGCAGCCAAACAAATACACAATACTGTCAGATGATGGTAAGTGCTATAAACAACAAAAATTGTGCATAAAAGCAGAGAGAGTGCAGGGAGTCTTGTTTTCAAAACAGTGTTCAGGGAAGACCTATATGATAAGGGAATATTTGAGCAAAGATCTGGGAGAATAGAAGTCTGAGTGGTGATATCTAGGAATAAGCATTAAAGATGAAAAGAAAAAAAAAAGAATGAAATGTCCTTGAGTCCTTAGGGTAGTTAGTAGCATCAAAGAATCTGTGAGACTGGTGGAGAGTAAGCACATTAAGTTGTGGAAAGAGTTAATATCGATAGTATCATGGAGTCAAAGCATAACAAAGACTTTACATTTTACTTTGAGCGAGGTGAAAAGTATTGGAGTTTTTAGCCCAGATGCTATATGTTATGTCAGTAATCACTCTCATTATCATGTCGAGAACGTATACCTATTTAGAGTAAGATACAGAAAATACTCGTGTGTGTGTGTGTGTGTGTGTGTGTGTGTGTGTGTAGACAAGTGGGGAGTTAGAAGGTTATTAGTATAATAGCTCAGCAAAGAACATATAGTGGTTGGAATGTGGAGGTGAGGGTAAGAGATCAGATTCTGAATATATTTTGAAAAAAAAAAAAGATCCATCAGGATTTGTTCATGAATTCTTTATGGGAGAAAAAAAGTATTCAAAGATGACTAGATAGTGTTTAAACTGAAGAACTAAACTAATAGATGGTCATTAATGAATGTGGAAGCCTGCGGTTGGAGCACATTTTAAGGTTGTGAACTGAGTGGGTATGTGGAGTAAACAGACATACAAGTTAGGAGTTTAAGGAAAAGTCTGAGATAAATAAATTGGTATTTATCCAAAACTTGTATGACATGCATGGCCATAAAATCAAATGAAATTACCTATGAAAGTGTATTTATATAGAGAAAACAGGAGATCTGTAGTGAGTTCCACAGTGTACCAAAATTTACAGGTAAAAATGAATAGGATACAAAAAGGATCCTGAGAGTTCAGTGCACTAAAACAGCAAACAAAAGAGAATGGTGTCCTTACATTGGAGTATCTTCTTAAAGAAATGGGAAGATCGATGGCATAATGATTGTACACATACTACTCAGAAGAAATTTACTTGAAAGGGAACAGAAGACTGTAGAGTATCTGAGATAGAGAAAGGCTCACACAAGGTTTTGGTGTTTGTTTAGTTTCAACGTGGGCAATATATTTTTCATTTTTTTAAGTGTTTATTTCTGAGAGAGAGACAGAGCATGAGCACGGAGGGACAGAGAGAGAGGGTGGCATAGATCGAAGCAGGCTCCAGGCTCTGAGCTGTCAGCACAAAGCCCAATGCGTGGTTCGAATCCACAAACTGTGAGATCATGACTTGAGCCAAAGTTGAACACTTAACCAACTGAGCCACCCAGGCTCCCCTCAACGTGAGCAATATTAAAGCCTGTTTATATCCCGATGAGGATGAGGAGAAAGAGAAAAGCAAATTATGACAAAGAAACACTGAGTAGTCACAAGTACAAAGTCAATAATTATTGGCTGTTGTGAATAATGCTGCAATCAATAAGCATGGGGTTGCAGATGTCTCTCTGATATCTTGTATTCATATATACCCCAAAGTGGGATAGCTGGGTGATATGTTAGTTCTATTTTTTTTGAGGAATGTCCACACTGTTTTTCATAATGGCTGAAGCAATATACATTCTCACCAACAGTACACAAGGGTTCCCTTTTCTCCACATACTCTCCAGCACTATCTCTTGCCTTTTTGATGATAGCCATTCTAACAAGTGGACATCTTGTGCACAGCATAGTGATTATACTCAACAATACTGTATTATATACTTCAAAGTTGCTAAGATACTGGAGCTTAAATTTTCTCACCACAAAAAAAGAAGTGGTAATTATGTGATGTGATAGGTCAGTTAAATAATGCTAAAGTCGTAACCATATTACAAAATGTACCAAACAGACATATTGCAGTCCTTAAACTTACACAAAGTATTATGTCAATTATATCTCAAAACAAACAAAGACAGTGAATGGATAGGAAGAAAGGAGTTGAATCTAATGTACATATGTTATTGCCCTCAGAGACCAACATGGCTGTTCATTCTCACAGGAGGGAGTTAGAATGCCAGGGAAAAGACACAGCCTAGTTCATAGATTTAAAGGAAAGAATGTAAGTGTTAATTTTCTAATTTCCTCTGTATCATCAAGATATTTGGAAACACATCTACCATCTAAAGCTGAGCAGAAGCAAGCAGTAGAGTACATTTGAAGAGATAAAAGACACTGTGGGGAAAAATAGGAAAGTTAGTTGACTAAAGAAAACATTAGAATACCCAGTCACCACTGAAGTTTCTGGGAATGAATTTAAAATAAGACCAATTAACATGGTTGTGTTTTTCTCTGGCCACAATGTTACTTGAATACCAGCTCAAGAGGATAGATAGACGATAGATAAATAGATAGATGATAGATAGATAGGTAGATAAAATTAATTACATGGCCCTGCTACCCAAACACAGACAAATATTTTGTCCTTCTTAAAGGTCATATCTAGGTTAGTACTTTTCCCCCAACTCCTTTATTTTCCAGATCACTCAAGGCAGTTTCCAGCTCAAACTTCTCTTTTACCATCAAGTACCTTCTGTATGGCATTGTCCAAAGCCTTTCAGACCAAACCTTTCAAATTCTATAATTTCTACCTCAAGTCTCACCCAGCTTTCAGGATAAAATATTTTTTTAAACTCATCCATGCTTTTAGTTGTGATCACTCAAATAATCACATAATGAATACTATAAAGTAAGAAGGTAAGTTCTATTTGAAAAACTTTTTCCAGCTTATTTATACATTTATTGTTTGTTTGTTTTTCCAGATTAAACCAACATTACATGCCAGAGGAGTACCTTGGTTTCAATCAGTAAATATATTAATATCATTGATATTTTTCTTAAATTACCTTAGCTCAGGAGATTGACAATAGGTATCACAATTTAGGAAGATAGTTTGGACATGAGGCATTATTTCTCTCTCTCTCTCTCCTCTCTCTCTCTCTCTCTCTCTGTATATACATACATATATGTATATATATACGTGTATATATAAATATACACACATATATATATGCATGTATATATACAGCTAGACATATACATAGAAAGATTATCTATTTATCATCCATCTATTTACAAAGAGAAAGACACTAGATTCTTTAAATTTTTGATATTTAAGGGAGGTGAAATATTCTATATTAATGATTATTATTAATTATATAACATTCCAATTTTTAAGATCCTGTTTTTGTGATGTGAAAAATATATCTTAATAATCCAAATTAGTAAAGAGAAAAAATCTTCTAAATTTTAAAAAATATTATAAACTATTATCTGAAGTAGATGTGCTTGAATATGTCCCTTCATTTTGATTAAATTATACATTCAGAAAATAAGTTATTAGCACCATGAGCAAATAAAATAATGAGTACATTTCCCTCAATAAGATGGATATCAGTTAAAAATGAAATTAATGTTATTATTTCTGCTAATAGAATCTTGGGAGCTGGTGATATTTAACAATAAAATGCCTATTAAAGCAGACTGTATAATCATGGATATGCTTAATTCTGTGTCAAGAATAAAGTTATATCAGAATTTGTTTTAGAGGTTGCATGCAATGTGAGATGTTGTGACTTAGAAGAACAGAATAAATAATTTTTTTTAATTTTTGTTTTATTTTTAGTATTATAATAATGTTCACCAGAACCATTTCATTATTTTAAGTCATTTTTTTAAAATAGTTTGGGTCTTCTGTTTATGACAGCATCCAACTTATTGGAAGCCAGCCTCTTCCAAATAATTATAACTGCCGGAAACAGTCATTTTAAAACGTAGACGGTAAGTAGCTAAGGAAAAAGGCAACAGATGTATCTCTTAGTTGGTTTGTTTGTGTGACAACAAAAGCTGAAACCAAATTTCAATTCTTTTGGGATTTAGCTGCAAAATTAGGATAGTAATGCTATAGGTTCTCTGCTCATTGCAAAATTCTTTAATTGCTACAAATATATGACTTTATGTAGAATTCATTATGTCAGCCACTTTACATTGCAAGTAGATAAGAAAATGAGCTTTACAGTGTGATATAACATTTCAACTTCTTTGACATTCTAGGCAATATAAAGATGCTTCTTCCCATCAAAGTCATATTTCAGGTAACAAGAATTAACAATGAGTTCTGTGTTTTAAAAATTCCGTGAAAAAATGGAACCTTCTTTTATCTTTTTATTGTATCACTGAATATTCAAAAATTAAAGTATTCAATTATTATTAGACTGATCTATTTTATAGAAGCTTAATAGGGAAGGTAATTTTCATATTCTGGTTTTATTCCATTGTAGTCACTTAAATAATTATATAGGGGTAGACCCAGGATGGAAATGTTTCTTAGGTGGGAGAGGAAATGAGTGTCTTTTTGAATGTCTATCTGTGCCGTGTTACCCAAAAGTTAAACATCTATGGTTGATGCACAAGTTTGCATCTTCATAGAAAAGGCCTTACATGGTAGACCTCACTCCATAAATACCTACTTTGAGTTAAATACAATACGGTGTTATTACAGATTAAATAATGGAAATATATTGTATTTCTTTTTTTTTAATTTTTTTTTAACATTTATTTATTTTTGAGACAGAGAGAGAGCATGAACAGGGGAGGGTCAGAGAAAGAGGGAGACACAGAATCTGAAACAGGCTCCAGGCTCTGAGCTGTCAGCACAGAGCCCGACGCGAGGCTTGAAACCAGGGAACGCGAGATCATGACCTGAGCCGAAGTCAGACGCTTAACCGACTGAGCCACCCAGACGCCCCTACATTGTATTTCTTAACAAAGTATTAAGGTATAGTTTTTAATAAAGTATGAAAACAGACTGAATTAGCTTTTTTTCACCTACGTTACTTGTCCTAGCTGGTTTTAGTATTCTGTCATAAAAATTTGTTCCATAAATTATTTTACCTTTTTCTGTAATGTTGTCCAAAGTATTTACAAAATATTTATTTGAATTTAGAAACTGTGATCATATTTTTTCTGACAAAAGGACTCATGAGTTGATGTTTGGTTTAACAATGAGCACTGCTTGTTCAGCATACATTTTCCATTGTGTACAAATGGCATATGCAATTACAAATGATTTCTATTTTCCCCGAACTGATCGAACTTCTTAAAGATTGTTATAGCTGAATACATAGCTATAAGATTTTGTTGAATTAAAAGTATGACATAAAGCTAAAATCATAAAAACAAATAATATATTATTTAATATGTAATTGTAAATTGTAATTGTAAATTGTAATTAAAATGTTAAAAAATGTTCCCAACACTTTCTGATTATATCAAGTTAAATGAATATAATACATTATGATTTAAAAGTATCGGTGAAATATTTTTGATATATTTCTCATATACACAATGAGTAACCCTGGAGAAGTAATATATTTTTTTGAAAATCGAGATGGTTTTATATCTTTTATTTCAAGAAAAAAAAAATAACAAGACTTAATTTGTTGTCAGCTTATCATCAAAAATAAACAATACATTTTGACTTAATTCTACTCTATTTTTTTAGAAGGGAAGAGGGCATGAATTGGAACCAACTGAAAACATTGAATACCATTGCTATCCTGGAAATCCTTTAGTTCCCATCTACTTATACCCATAAATAAAATTTCTAAATAATAGTACCTAACAAAAACAAGAATATAAATATACTGAATGTTTTATTGTAGCAATAATAGTAATACAAAACCAGTACAATAATATCACTTATTTTTAATTATTTATATATATTATTAATTTTTTTCTACTTATTTATCTTTAATAAGATTTGTATTTTTTAAATTTTTTAAAAATTCTTTTAAGTTTACTTGAGAGAGACAGAGACAGCAGGGGAGGGACTGAGAGAGAGGGAGAGAGAGAATTCCAAGCAGGCTCCATGCTGTCAGCACAGAGCCCAAAGCGGGGCTCAATCTCACAAACTGTGAGATCATGAGCTGAGCCAAAACCAAGAGTCATTTAAATGATGAGCCATCCAGGGACCCAACATCTGTATTTTATATTTAAGACATCAATATTTGCTGTATTTTAAAATGCTAGGTTCAAATGTTTAGTCATGGTAATATTAATGGTAATTCAATCTAGAAAAAAATTTAACAACTAAACAAAAAAGGACCATTTGGGTGGCTCAGCCAGTTAAGCAGCCAACTCTTGATTTCAGATCTCATGGTTCGTGGGTTTGAGTCTCACATCAGGCTCCATGCTAATGGTGCAGAACCTGCTTAGGATTCTCTCTCTCTCTCTCTCTCTCTCTCTCTCTCTCTTCCTCTCTCTCTCCCTGCCCCTCCCCTGCTCCCTGTTTATCCCTCTCTCTCTCTCTCAAAATAAATAAACATTAGAAAAAATCTAAACAAAAAAGATAAATAAATACATAAGTAAATAAGTTTCCATCTATTTACCTATTTTATTGCAAAGAAATATTACGGGAACCTAATTAACGATTTACCATCATAAAAGTATATTACATTACTGTGGGGACACTGGGGTGGCTCAGTTGCTCAAGTGTTTGGCTTGAATTTAGGCTCCTGTCATGATCTGATGGTGAGTTCAAGTCCCACTTTGGGCTCTGTGCTGGGCATGGAGCCTGTTAGAGATTCTCTCTGTCTGTCCTTCTGCCCCTCCCCCACTAGCGTGCTCTTTCTCTTTCTCAAATATATATGTGACATTACTATGAAGTCTGTGAGGTAAGTGAAATATAAAGTTTAAAGAGAATTAAGACTTTTGAATATTAATGACATTATTTTAATGATTTCTACTAATGTCAAATCATTATTATATATGGACTGCAGTATTATTGAAAGAGTAAATAATAGTATATCAGGCACCACGTTTTTGCAACAATATGAACTTTTGATGAAACATTTTAGATAGCAATTTGAAGCTTTCAAAATATATCTCGTGCTTATACAAATAAGGCAAATTGCAAAATGGCAGTTACAAAGCACCCAATTTAAGCAACTTTCTACTTTCAGTAGGGATTACAAAAAAATGTCTGAGTTGGTTTTTAAGTATTATATAAATGTAAAGTCTTAGGAAGTAAATATTATTACTTAAAAATTTTTAATGTTTATTTTTGAGAGAGAGAGAGAGCGTGCAAGTGGGAGAAGGGCATAGACAGAGGGAGACAGAGGGAGACAGAGGGAGACAGAGGGAGACAGAGAATCCGAAGCAGGTTCCACACTGTCAGCCCAAAGACTGACATGGGGGATGAACTCACCAACCGTGAGATCATGACCTGAGCTGAAGTGAGAAGCTCAACTGACTTGAGCCACCCAGGCATTCCCCAATTATTACTTTTTAAGGAAACTAGGCTACAAGGCAAAAAATAAGGATGGAAAGGATTGTTCATACACATCAGTGTCTACGTGCTACCTGGCCTTTCCAAGTCTTGCAGTTTTGTGAAGAACATGTGATTAGTTCTGACCAATGAACTATGAAAGCCACTTCTCAGTTGCGACAGCTAAGATGTGGGTTGCCATTTCCATTTCACTCCTTCCTTCTTCAATAACCCTTGGGGCTTTTTGTTATAGATGGCCTAGCTTCATGTTGGAAGAGAACCTATCACCTACAGCACTCTTCTTTGTGTGAGAAATAACATTTGTGATATTAAGCAACTTTGATTTTAGTGTGTTGTTACTACCATAGTGACAATCCAAATAGAAAATACTGACTTAATCGTTGGGCAGTGAACAGCAAAGAAACACTTGTTAAAACCTAAGAAGATAAAGATTCATATTACTGATGCTCAAGTATTTAGTAAATGTATCATTTGTCATAACCTTTAGAACTGGAAATATGGACAGGGAGTGTGAGGCAATGAGACGACTTGGAGCACTTTAGCTAGAGCACAATGGAGTCTCTGCTTTCTGAAGCTAGAAATATTAAAAGAGGAATAATTTTGGTGTTGGTGAACATCAGGAATTAAGTTTCAGATATATTAAGATGCTATTTAAACACCCAAAGAATCAGGTTTCAGGAATTAAGCCCAAGAACTTTCAAATATTTGGAGGTTGGAATAGGAAAAAGACTGTATGAAGACTAAGCCAGTATGATCAGGAAAGTAGTTAGAGAGGGGCGCCTGGGTGGCTCAGTTGGTTAGGTGTATGAGTTTGGCTCAGGTCATGATCTCGTGGTTCGTAAGTTCAAGCCCCACGTCAGGCTGTGTGCTGACAGCTCTGAGCCTGGAGCCTGCTTCGGATTCTGTGTCTCCCTCTCTCTCTGCCCCTTCCTGACTCTCTCTCTCTCTCTCTCATCTCTAAAATAAACATTAAAAAATACATACATACATACATACATACATAAAGGAAAGTGATTAGAGACAGCAAAATGACAAGTTATGGGAACTTGCATGTTAAGCAAGAGTGTCAAAAGAAAGAATGTAAGATCAACTTCGACAAACGCTGCTTCTGATTAGTCAAAAAATGAGTATCATAAATGACCATTGAATCTGACATGGTAACATTGAATATGTTTGATATCTTTGGTGAAAAGAAAGGATCAAAAGTCTAATTGGAAGTTGCTTAAGAGAGAGAGAATAGGAGACAGTGTTATGGATGTATATTTTAATAATGTTTGATCCAAAGTTAGCAAGACTAAAAGAGTGTCTGTAAGAGTCAGTTGAAGTTGGAAGTGGGAGACAAAGTATTCCATGTATATTAATGTAGAGAGAGAGCAGTATGTTTGCAGCCTGGTGGGAATACTTTAGTAGAAAGACAAAATGAAAGACACCTTAAGAGATTTTTTTTAAATGTTGGAGGGGATCCTAGGTGGCCCAGTTGATTAAGTGTCTGATTCTTGATTTCGGCTCAGATCGTGATCTCATTGTTCATGGGATTGAGCACTGCATTGGCCTCTGCACTGTTTGGGATTCTCTCTCTCCCTGTCTCTGTCCCTCCCCTGCTCAAATGCTCTCTTTTCTTCAAAATAAATAAATAAACTTTAAAGAAAATTTCAAAAAAAAATGTTAGAGTAATTTCTAGCATAGTTTGCAGTTTCAAATGTAAGAAGTGGCCTTAACTATGTGCATAGGAAGTTTATAGTAATAGCAGAGGAGGTACTATGCAAATGAGCTTGTCATATCCAATAATGGGAAATGGTAGAAAGACTATCATGTCCTTCAAACTAGTTTTGAGTTTAAAAGTGCCTTAACTCCTCAAATATTTGACTCTGCGGTAAATATTTCTACATATATTTTCCCCAACTGGAGGACAAAATAACTCACTTAGGCTGCATAGTGCAGGAGTGGGAGCAAAGAGTAGAAGTTGTAGCAGGAGAAATTTCATCAAACCATGAAAAAGGATGTCATAATAATTAAAATTGATGTAGAATGCGCTGGCTTTGGAAATGCTTTAATGCTGTGCATTACAATGAGATTTGCACTTGATGACCTCTATAATTTCTCCCTATGCACTAAACTATTTCCATGATTTGGGCACATTGGAAATATTTAATAATTTAAATAAACTACCAGTGGTTTTGTCTAGACTGTTGTTAAGTGCATGACCAAGCTGTACTTGTTCTCTTAATTCTATATTCTATAGAATTCTATATTCTATATTCATTCTTCCAATATATTAAAATATTTGAGTGTGCCAACTCCTTTTTTTTCTTTAGAGACAGATTGAGAGAGCATGAGCAGAGCAGGGACAGAGAGAGAGAGGTAGGGAGAGAATCTCCTGCAGGCTCCAGGCCCAACACAGAGCTTGACACAGGGCTCAATCCTATGACCCTGGGATCACGACCGGAGCTGAATCAAGAGTCAGACACTTTAATGACTGATCCACCCAAGCACACTGAAGTGTGCCAACTCTTTTCTGTCAGGATCTTAACAGTTGCATGCTTTATCTCCTAATTTTAAAGAATCTTCAACGCTTTTACACTTCCCCTGTCTTCTTTCTTTGCAATAGCATGATACAGTAATGAACTGAAAACATTATTGGATTATGTAGCTCCACATATAGACTGTCAATCATCTGTGTCTGATGTTGAGGTCTCTGAGACACTGATAGTCACTAGCTTCTGTACAATAAATTGCACTACCACAACCACTCAAACTTGTATCTAATCTTCTCTGAACGTTTAAATGACAGAGTTTTATCAAACAATTTTTCATTGAAATTTGTATCTATATTCAACAGATAATTTGAATATTTTCTCTGTGAAATACAGTATAAAACAAATAAATGCAATAGACAAAGTTACATAGTAAACTGTTTTTTCCATGTTGACATTGTTATTCCCCAGATGTGTATGCTTTTGCCTAAGAGTATCAACTAGGTAATAACCTAGATCACTTAAAATAATTAATCTCAAAGTATCCGCTTTTTTTTCTCACTTTTTAAGGATTTGAGATGATAAATATGTTGATTTTGTATGCATAATATAATAATAATGAAGCATATACACAAGTACATGTTATTGGATCATTAACTCTTCCATCAGGTTGAGAGGAAAACAGGGTAAAACAATTCAGATTCTAGTTATGTATAATCTTTGAGTCCAGCTCAAACTTTCATCTGATGAATATATAGGAAGAATTTGAGGCAGAAGATTGTTGATTGTATTTCTCTTACTCCAAAGCAGAAGAGCTATATCTAATTTAGGGCTACTTCTAACTTGGACAACACATTTTTTAATGCTTAGGTCATTTCAATCCAGAAATGTTACTACCATAGAGGTACAGTCATAAGCATAAAATAAAGATTTTGTTTGTTTTTCCTGACATACAAAGGGTATAATACTGTGTTCCTGGTGATGATGCTAGAACTTTCAGTCATTCTCACTCCCAGCAACAGTACATAGGCAAACAAACAAACAAACAAAAGAGTCTACACAGTGAAGAAAATAAGAAGAAATGAGCTAGAGGAAAAGTATTTGCCAGAAAGGGGGAAGAGGAACGGAAGTTAACAAAGAAAAATAACCAAGTGATATCATAGAGTACAAAGGTGAATAAACTTAATGAAAACTAAATGAAGGTCAATAAATTGCACAATGAAAAGTCTAAAATGAAACATGAGTAGCTTTCAGACAGAGATTGTGAACAACCATCAAAATACCTAACTACCTAGACAGAGACATTTTGAGTAATCTTCCAAGATGGGGTCAATAAGAGTAGTCTTAATGTTGCTTCAGAAGAGAACAATTAAACCAAGAACAAGGCAGAGAGATATATTAATGGAACAGATTCATTGCCTATTCAGTCTTCTCCTTTGATTTTTATTTTCTTATTCTATTGTTTTCTCACTTATTCTATAAATCTATTCTTATAAAGAAAATAAAATCATTTTAAATAAAGACATTTGGTGAAGTGAATGGAGTCAGATTTGCATTTTATATAACATTGGGGAGGAATTTTATAATACAACACAGGGTGAAATCTGGTTTGTTTTCTTTAGTGGTTTTACAATTCACTAACGCTGCTATTTCTTCTCTGAAAGCTACTGCAGAGATCTCATATACACAGAGCTAGCAAACTAATCTGAAAATACCAAATATAGTGACAGGAAACTGTGAAACACAACTTTCTTCTATACAGAGACATTCTTCGGTGCTGTTAAATTATCCTTCAGTAGAAAGTAATATTTTGTTATCATGTAAAAGCAAGTGACATACATTTAATTCTCCCATGCATATCTAGCAATACTGATCAGAATGCAGTCAAAAACAATGAGGAAACTATTCAGCTGAAATACATAAGACAAATTTAACTATCATTGTCTTTCTGTTGTCTCCAAAGTTTACCAAAAAAACTTAAGACGTTTAAAATGTAACTTACTAAAAAATAATAAGTAAATAAATAAATAAAATGCAGCTCCCGAAATCTCAATGAGTCTCATAGGATAATAATATAGATTCACGTTCAAGGAATCACAAAGTTGTGTGGATCTAGTTTCTTTCACCCACATGGCAAGTCCTCCAAGAAGATTCAATTCAGTAAGAATATCAGAATTTCAATTTTTTAGATTTTAAAAGAGAAATGTATACGTAAAATACAATTATCCTACAATCCTATAATTGCAGTTTTAGAAACCAAACCTCACTAAAATAAACAAGAATCAATATTCACAGAATAGATTAATCAAGGTTTCATCAGAAGATAGATTGTGGATTGCAAGGTTAGATTTTCTCAGAAGGAAAAGCTCCAGATTAAAACTTTAGCAGCATCAACATTTATATCAATCACCTTCTCTTCAGCATGATCATCTCACCCTAAAATACCTAAAATTCTTGGAGGACATCTTATCAATTCTGGAAAGTTCTTTTCGAATATTGCACTGCAGTTTTTTTCTCCAGAATTTATATGTAGGAGGATCTTCTGATCAACTGCCCACAAGAAAATACATGTGGAAAGAGGTGGAATGGAATGATAAGGGGTTTATGTTTATTTTGCATTATCATAGCAGGCATAATACCTGGGCATCATGGAAGGGGCAGATGGAAATTTCTTAAGACATATAAGGGGGGGAATGAAAAGCCCTTATGAAATTTCTTGGGAAGCCATGGTTCTATATGGCTTCTTTTATAATCCATATGTCGTAACATTTCTCTCTTTCTAAAGAACAAGGACTGTGTATGTGAACAGTTGAGATGATGGATGTCTCAGTCATCTTGGGCATCTGTAATAAGTTACCATAGACCAGGTGGCTTAAAAAACAAACATTTATTTCTCAAAGCCTGGGGAACCTAAGATGAAGGCAGTACCAGATCTGGTGTCTGGTGAGGGTTCTCTCCTGGGTTACAGATGGCCATTTTCTCCTTGTATTCTCATATGGCAGAGAGAGAGGAGAGGGAGTGGGAGTGGGAGAGGGAAATGGGAAGGGAAAGGGGGAGAGACAGAGAAAGAGTAGGAGGGAGAAAGGAAGAACACAAGAGATAGCATCACAAGCTGGTCTGTCTCTTATAAGGACACTATAATCCAATTCATGAGTGCTCTACCCTCATGACCTAATTACCACTCAAAGTCCCTACCTCCTAATACCATCATATCGGAGGTTAGGGTTGCAATATATGAATTTGGAGGGTGAAGGCACAAACATTCATTCCATCACAAATGATAAGCAAATCAAAAACTTTCATTATTACTGCAATTATAAGATTTTTCTATAACTTTGAAGAAATTTGTTCCCAACCTACGATCACATTTCTTTCGATCTAATCGTGTGGGTAAGATATGTATTCATGTTACAATTCAAGAGTTGATCATTTTCTAATTCTGATTACACTACTAGCTTTGTGCTCAAGTAAATCCTTCAGTTTTTTCTGTGTCTTCAGATATCTAAAAGTTAGTAGATATAAACCATTTTTATACCATAAACACACAGTGAGTTTCTTAGAAATCATCAAACTAGCTTCAGTGTGGTTTAAGTTTTGTTCAGTATAAGACTGGTAAGAAAATAAAATTCGTGGGAAGAAAGAATGTGGAAGCAGCTTACTAATTGAAAACCTTTCCTTGTTAAATTCTAAATACATACATTTAAAAATTTATTGAATACATATTATTTTATGAATGGTGGTATACGGGAAGGGATATTCGATTTGAGTTTGGAGTTGCAAACTCGTGCTTGCATCCTTGAGATAGTTTATTTTCTTTGTATAGCCTTAATATCTCTGGCCTTAGCATGTTGAAGAATCATCAGACTCTACTTTCAACACAGAGATGTTGTGCAGAACAAAGTAAATACTATGTGTAAAAATGAAATTCTTATAAACTGGAAAATCATTGAATTTTCATAATATCTTTTAATTGTGTGAAAGGTTATTTACTGAGAATTTTGGAGTGGCCGATACTCATTATGCACTATAGAAGATAGGGTTTGGGTAAGGTTATGAAACAGTACAGAATAAAATTGCAGGTTCTTAGGTGCTAAAATGGGTCCTAAAACGGTAATGGGATTTAAGGAAAGTAAGAACAATGTTATAAAAAAGAGATATGCACTCTAATAACCCAATTGTCAGACTTTTGTTGGCAATAGGAATTGCAAGGAACTTGTGAAGACAGGAAGATAGATTTGCAGCTAAAAGACTGAACAACTTAAAAAAGATCCAAAGTCTAGATTGTATTCTGAACTCCTCAGCAGCATGTTTGCTTAGTCACTGCTGTATTGCAGCTACATTCTCAGAATCTATTTCTCTGTTTCTACCCAGGCATCTCCACTGTTAGCTCTCTTCTCTCTCTCTCCTCGCATCTCCAATTTACATTTTGAAGAGAATGAGATTGGCTCGGTTAAAACTGTGATCCCTTTTTGTAAAGCTTTCTTGCCAAGCAGTGCTTACAGGCCACTGCCAAGCCCATAGATTCTCTGCCTTGGGTTGATGGACCATTTCAGATTCAGTCAGCTGTTACCAAGGTGGCTTTTTCATGTGATTAAAAACATAACTACCTATCCCCAGAGCACCCTCTGAGACATTCCCTTAATCAAGGCTGGGAGTTTGGCAATTTCCTTACATGAGGGTTACCATCATGGCAGTCACCAAAACTGAACTGCTTCTAAAATGTATAGTCAAGTGAACTATCAAGAAAACAGTAAAGATTGACCTTGACTTTGCTTGACAGATAAATCTAGGAATTTACAACCTGTACCACCTTTCATACTGACTAGTTATCTTGTCCTTCAGTATATGGTTGGTCATAGTTGATATGTAATATGAGTAAGTATATCTCTGATTCTTGAGCTTGAGAAATACTAGCTATTTTGCAAAGTTAAATTTTTCCACTTTAAAAAAAATTGGCTTCGTAACAAAGATTATTATATCATATAAATATTTTCTTCTTTTTTCATTCATAATATAAGGCTATTTCAAAGGTTGGATTTTTGAAGAAATTGTGATTCCAGTTTCTTTCTTTCGAAAAATACATAAGCTTTGTACTTTATTTCATATTCTGGTTCCTCTTTGACTGTTATGGACCTGGAATTTGCCCAAAGCCTTTCTGCCATAAAAGTCTGGACTCTTTCTGATTGCTATCTCTCTCTGCTGGACTTTCTTCTTCCTCTATCATTTCTCAGTAGGCTGTAGCTCTGCCCCAGCACAATGCTGAAGTTATGTTTCATTGCGTCCTTAAAGTTTGGCTGTCAGCCTATGCTGTCTGTGACCACACTTTTTACTGAACTAAATAGTAACTGCAAATATCAAACATGCATAGGTTCTACCCAATATTGTCTTTGCAATAAAACAATATTCCCAGTCAACATATTGTATATGTTAAATATGGTTTTTAAAGTTTTTATTGAAATTTCAAAGATTTCTTTTCAAAGGCATTGTGTAGTTAGGAATTGAAGGTCAAAATTGTTTTTATTCTGAGCATCAATCTTTTAGAACCCTGTTATCAGCAAGGTCTCTTCTAAAGAATGTATTATATATAAATGTTTCAATCATGGTTCATTTTTAAAAATAAAGATAGAAGGTCACAAATGTTTTATCTGATTGCCCTTGGAAATACAGAACTGTATATGAGATTAGAAAATTGTTTCCTTCTTCATTGCAGTTTGATACACTTGTATTCTCTAAAGGCCTGTTCCCACAAGATATAAATGACCATTGCTTCAAGGCCATTCAAACAATATTTAGTCTTTGGCAATGAAAACAAAAGAAATATACACAAAGACAGAAACATATTTCAAAACAACAATACAATCACATTCAACTACTATATTGAACAGTGAGTGTGTTTATTGTTGAAAAAACTAATTTTCCCTACTATCAAAACTGAAAGTGTATTCATACTTTCTTGGTTACTTTTACATAATTTTCATACAATATGAGAACTATAGCATTTTCACTTTTACCTCTGGAAGTTTTTGGTCAGGAATATTGAGGGCTGGACATGTTATTAAAATTATCTATCATTATTTGGAGTCCAAAATTTAACCTCTAACTATAAAATTAATAGTGAAACAAAACTTTGAATTACTTAACAAAAGCAGCTTTCAAGTAATTTTTCAAACTGTTTGACACAGTTACTGTGGAATAGTATCTTTTTCTGCATGAAATGGACCCCGTATAAGTAAAATTATTTCAAGAAGCCATTCACATTTCCATAAAGTGGTTTTCATCACTGTATGTCAGAATTTTCTTTATTTGGAGTAACAATGTACACCTAACGCAACTGTCTTCATCAAATTAACAATTTATTTAAGCAATTGGGAGAATGGTATTTATTATGTGTAAGTGACACAGCAAAACCACGTAGGAAACAAATGATCATTCTATTATCCAGTGGGATCCCAAATGTGAAAATTCTGCATTTGTTTTGTCTACTACAGTCCACTGACTTTTCTCTAACTCAAAATAACATGATAAATATGGCTGAAGTAAGATTCCATTTAATATTACCTAATAGTTTGCAATGAACTGCTTCAAAGGTTGTTCGAGTTATTCAACCAGTATTTACTCAGTGAAAGGCTTATTTCATATTAGTGGAAGCAGATTCTGAAATATTAAAATGACACACTGTGCATGGGGATGTTAAATGTTCATAAGAAAGCACTAAAATTAATTTGTAAAATAAGTTAGAAAAATTATCTCACCATTCATTCATTCATTCACTGGTTTTTCATCAAAATTTACTGAGTGTCCTTCATCTGCTAATCAGTTTGGTTTTTTTTTTTTTTTTGAATTGTAAACAGAAGTTCCTTATGATAGTTTATAATCTAGTGTAAGAGACATACATATAAATCAATAAAACTAATGCAGTGTGGTAAGTATCTATATGTTATTAGGGAGAAAACAAAGGGTGATAACAGCTTGAGATCCTCCATGAAGTTTCAAATTTTGAAGAACTGGATCATGAAGCATGAGAAGATGCTTTTCACATTGAGATGGGGTTGTTTCATTTTTTTCAGAGCCCACTCTCATGTATTCAATAATGGTAATTTGCAAAATCCACTTTAAAAAGGGGTGGCTATAGGCAAAAGTGGGAAAGAGAAATGGTATAATTGCACATCCCTTTAACTTTATTTGATCCAAAGCCTAAATTGCCACAGCAACAAAATCCTCTGGGAGGGAGGTGGTAAGAAAGATATGTTACGTTGGTGGCCCTTCCTAGACTTTGATTTGATCAGTCTCAAGCTTCTGTTTTGGACATTGTTTTTCAACAAAGTCAGAGAAAATCTAAGTTATACCTTAAAGTATTAGGCAAGCAATTTATGATCGGCTCAGCCCTCTTATGCCATGGCATCCTTCACATTTATCAATTAGAAACATGCATATTGGGGTGCCTGGGTGGCTCAGTCGGTTAAGCGGCCGACTTCGGCTCAGGTCATGATCTCGCGCTCCGTGAGTTCCAGACCCGCGTCGGGCTCTGTGTTGACAGTTCAGAGCCTGGAGCCTGTTTCAGATTCTGTGTCTCCCTCTCTCTGACCCTCCCCCGTTCATGCTCTGTCTCTCTCTGTCTCAAAAATAAATAAACGTTAAAAATATATATATAAAAAAAGAAACATGCATATTGGAGATAGTGCAATTTCTCCCAAGATTTCAATCTGAGAATGGGGGCTTATTTGTCCCTAACATGTAGTTAAGGAAGTGAGTGTCATACTTCTATTAATCAATACTTACAAAGATACAACTAATTATGGCTTGTTCTCGACTGAATGTTTGTGTGTCCCCAAATTCATATGATGAAATTCTACCCCTCAGTGTGCTGGTATTGGGAAGTGAGTCTTTTGGGATATGATTAGGCCATGAAAGTAGAGCCCTCACGAATACTATTAGTGCCCTTATAAAAGAGACCCTGGAGAGCTTTCTCATCCCTTCCACCATGTAAAGACACAGCAAGAACCCCGCAACCCAGAAGGGATTTGCACAGAACCTAATAAGGTTGACACCCTGCTCTCAAACTTCCAGACTCCAGGACCACAAGAAGTAAATTTCTGTTGTGTATACGTCACCCCATCCACGGTACTATAACAGCAGCCTGAACTGATTAACACATGGGTATAATAACCACCTAATGTCTATGTCAAAATTCAGAGTTGCCATATTCTTAAAACTGACAGAAGATGAGTAAGTAAAACTATGTTATAAAAATAAAACTATAGAAGGTTAAGAGAGACATCAATTATTCTAAAACAATAGATGCAAAAAAATTGAACCAGATTATTATTTATTAAATATAATCATAAAAACTGAAAAACTGTCAGATAGACTTAGTGCCATTAATTATTGATATACTTATTATCTAGGACTGACATTGGACAGAACTGACCATTCTTGATATTAGATCTACTTAGAATAAGGGTTCACAAAACTGGATTTAGTTCCTCGCCTGCTTTAAGTTTATCTCAAGAAGTGAGATACAATAGAATAAATAACTATTTTACATTTAATTCTTAGGTAAGTTATACATAAACCATTTGTTTTATTAATAGAAGGTACTTAATATTCATTCTTTCCTTCTGGGATGTGAAGAACTCATCCAACAAGATTTTCAAGATTTAAAAATCCATTGTTGTGCTCGCTTCGGCAGCACATATACTAAAAATCCATTGTTAAATTTGGGAACAACCAACAATTTCAGATTCACATTCTAACTATTTTGGGGAGAATAATACAAACCTGCAATTGATTTAAAAATTCTAATGCCATAGACATTCTCACTCTATCTCACTCTCTCATGCATCATTAAAATGATAGAACCTCACATGCGAAAGAAAAAAAAGAAACTTCTATAAAGTTATATAATGTCATAATTTCTGGGCCAAAATTTAATACAGTTCATTTTCATTAGAATTGCAATAGGATTAAAGTTGAAATAAGTGGTGAAGAGCTAAAATCCACTATTTTATTTCTTAGTGTTAACTAGTATTTGGTTTTCAATGATTAAAGGACAGCTGTTAATTTCAATATCAATAGCATAGCTAACATTAACTATATGAAATTATTCAGATAAAATATTTCTTCAGTTTGTTAGAATTCTATACAATAATAGAATGTGATACAATTTTTTGATTAGTAGAATCTGACTAAAGTGTAGGTGAAAACAGCTACAGGCAAAAATTTGGCAATTATCTGCCTCTGAACCAGAAAAAAATTGTAACACTTGCAATTATTGCTTATTTGAACTGTTTACCTAAGTTACTGGAAACATTTTTAAAATATATGTAAATGTGTAATTGACTCATTTTTAGAGACAGATTCTTTTTTTTAATGTTTATTTATTTGTGAGAGAGAGAGACAGAGAGAGCATAAGTGGGGAAGGAGCAGAGAAAGGGGGAGACACAGAATTCAAAGCAGGGTCCAGGCTCTGAGCTGTCAGCATAGAGGCCAATGCGGGGCTCGAACCCACAAACTGTTAGATCATGACCTGAGCCGAAGTCAGATACCTAACTGACCGAGCCACCCAGGCGCCCCCCCCACTTTTTTTTTTTTTTTTAAGACAGATTCTTTTTTTTTTTTGGTAATTGACTCATTTTTTTTTTTAATTTTTTTTTTTTTTTTTTTTTTTTGGGACAGAGAGAGACAGAGCATGAACGGGGGAGGGGCAGAGAGAGAGGGAGACACAGAATCGGAAACAGGCTCCAGGCTCCGAGCCATCAGCCCAGAGCCTGACGCGGGGCTCGAACTCACGGACCGCGAGATCGTAACCTGGCTGAAGTCGGACGCTCAACCGACTGCGCCACCCAGGCGCCCCGGTAATTGACTCATTTTTATGAGCTCTCATAAGTAGCAAAATCTTCTATGTGTTTTAATGGTAATATATTACATATATTTAAACTATACTTATTGGAATATCAGATATTTATACTGGTAAAGTTTAATAATATATTTTTCACATGAAGATTACATTTATATCACGCTAGTGTATTGATTTGCTCATGTAATTGTTTGGCTTACTGTGTGTGTGTGTGTGTGTGTGTGTGTGTGTGTGTGTGTGTGAGTGTTTTATAAAGGAGATATAAAATTGTACAGATGCAGTGAGGAAAAGGTTAATTATTTTTCTTGTTACCTTCTGGATCAAAGAGAAACGAAGCAGGTAACATCTGCCAGTTTGGTTGAAGCTATGCTTTATAGACTGGAATGGTCACATTTTAATTAATGGCTGTGCCCTGCGTTTACTAGAAGGACTGGGAATTTATATATAATGCATTCATCATGCTTTCATGGAAAATGAAAATCACAAGATAGAATAGAGAACACAATATATTCTTAGGAACCAGGTAATTTTTCTACAAAGGGTGAAGAGTAGGTTGTGCACCCAGAGCTCAAACTTCTGCAATAGTTCGTACATGCTGCAAATGACTCTGTTTCAATTACCATGAATGGCTGCTTAGAGCAATCCATCTTTGTGTCATTTAATTGTCTAAAGTATAAACTGTAGGCTTTTAACTAAAACAATTACATAAGTGTACTAGGGAAAGAACAAGCTGATTGCATGATTTGGGGAATGGAACCAAGCATTAAAAAATAGTTCATTGACATTTTTAATTAATGATAAAAACCACTGGAGCAGTTTGTTTTAATGATTTCATGAATAAGATTTTGAAAACCCAAACTACAACTAATTTACAACTTTTATGTAACTGAATTCTAAAGCATATTTTGATTAACCTTTCTATTTTTAAGTTTATTTATTTATTTTTGAAAGAGAGAGAGAGAGAGACAGAGCAAGCACAGCTGGGAAGGGGCAGAGAGAGAGGGAGACACAGAATTCTGAGCTGTCAGCTCAGATACCCACAAACCATGAGATCATGACCTGAACTGAATTCTGCCACTTAACCTACTGAATCACCTGGGAGCCCCTGATTAACTTCTCTTGAAGATGCAGTTTACATTGTAAATAGACAACATCATTTTAAAATCAAAGTCCTCATTTATTATTTATTTGTCTCTAATTCCCACTCTTATTAGATAACAAATAGCATGTTCAGGGTCTGGGGAAAGGAGATAATGTTAACCAAAATTTAGTTAAAAGTATTTTTTTTTAATTGATCAGTGGACACAAAAAAGTTCAGCAAATTCTGAATTAAAAAAATGGGAATTAAAAAAAAATTGTTTTATTTATTTTTGAGACAGAGAGACAGAGACAGAGCGTGAGCATGGGAGGGGCAAAAAGAGAAGGAAACGCAGAACCAGAATCAGGCTCCAGGCTCTAAGCTGTCAGCACAGAGCCCAATGCGGGGTCTGAACCCATGAACTGTGAGATCATGACCTGAGCCTACATGGGACACTTAACTGACTGAGCCACCCAGATGCCCACCCCCCCAAAAATGGGAATCTGAATCAGCATTTTTGTATCCTTTAGATAAATGCCTAGTACTGTGGTTGCTGGATTGTAGTAAGGTAGTTCTATTTTTAATTTTTGAGTAACCTCCATAGTGTTCTCCAGAGTGGCTGCACCAGTTTGCATTCCCACCAACAACGCAAATGTGTTTGCTTTTCTCTGCATCCTTACCCACATCTGTTGTTTCATGAGCTGTTAATTTAGCCATTCTGACAGGTGTGAGGCAGTATCTCACTGTGGTTTTGATATGTATTTCCCTAGTAATGAGTGATGTTGAGCATCTTTTCATGCGTCTCTTAGCCATCTGGATGTCTTCTTTGGAAAAGTGTCTATTCAGGTCCTCTGCCCATTTCTTCACTGGATTATTTGGTTTTTGGGTGTTGAGTTTGTTAAGTTCTTTATAGATTTTGGACACTAACGCTTTATCAGATATGTCATTTGCAAATATCTTCTCCCATTCTTGATGAGGTCCCAATAGTTCATTTTCGCTTTTCTTTCTATTGCCTCTGGGGACATGTCTAGTAAGAAGTTGGCGAGGCTGAGATCAAAGCAGTTGTTGCCTGTGTTCCCCTCTAGGATTTTGATGGTTTCCTGTCTTACATTTAGGTCTTTCATTCATTTTGAATTTATTTTTTTATTATTTAAAATTTTTTTTAACATTTATTTATTTTTGAGAGACAGAGAGAGGCAGAACATGAGCAGGGGAGGGGCAGAGAGAGAGGGAGACACAGAATCCGAAGCAGGCTCCAGGCTCTGAGCTGTCAGCACAGAGCCTGATGCAGGTCTTGAACTCACAAACTGTGAGATCGTGACCTGAACCAAAGTCAGGCGCTTAACGGACTGAGCCACCCACATGCCCTTGAATTTATTTTTGAGTATGGTATAAGAAAGTGGTCCAGTTTCATTCTTCTGCATGTTGCTGTCCAGTTTTCCCAGCACCATTTGCTGAAAAGACTGTCGTTTTTCCATTGGATATTCTTTCCTGCTTTGTGGGTCAATTTCTGGGTTCTGTATTCTGTTCCATTGATCTATGTGTCTGTTTTTGTGCTAGTACTATAGTCTCTTGATGATTACAGCTTTGTAATGCAGCTAAAGTCTGGAATCGTGATACCTCAAGCTCTCGTTTTCTTTTTCAACATTACTTTAGTTACTCAGGGTCTTTTCTTGTTCCATACAAACATGCATCCCAATGTTTATAGCAGTGCTATCAACAATACCCAAATTATCAAAAGAGCCCAAATGTGCATCAACTGATGAATGGATAAAGAAGATGTTGTGTACACACACACACACACACACACACACACACACACACACACATATACACACAATGGAATATTACTAAGTGATCAAAAAATGAAATTTTGCCATTTTCAACAACGTGGATGGAACTAGAATGTATTGTGCTAAGTGAAATAACTGAGGCATAGAAAGACAAATATCAGATGTTTTCAATCATATGTGGAATTTAAGCAACAAAACAAATGAACATAGAGGAAGGGAAGGAAAAATAAGATAAAAATACAGAGGGAGGCACACCATAAAAGACTTGGAATACACAGAACAAACTGAGTATTGCTGGAGGGGATGCACGTGGGGGGATGGGCATAAGGGGGGGCACTTGTTGGGATGAGCACAGGTGTTATATGTAAGTGACGAATCACAGGGTTCTACTTCTGAAACTAATACTACATTGTATGTTACCTAACTTGAATTTAAATAAATACATTTAAAAATAGGAATTTGGAGGATCTACATCTGGTCTTGTCATAAGTAGAGAAGTAAAAAAAATGTGTTCCATAGTTTTTGCCATGAATAATTAGAAAGATGTAATTCTCCCATATTTTGATAGGGAATATCAGGCCTCTTTCTGTATGGGGTATTCAGAGTTGAATTTGGAGTAAGTTAAGGATAATAAGTTTGAGAGTCCACTTACTTAAATGGATATTTCTAATAGATCATTATTATTAATCTATGACTAATAGGAGAAAACCAAATTATTGATGTATTTATTTGGAAGCTTCCATCATGAGGATGGTGTTTAGAACTGTGAAATTGTATGAAATCACCAAGATGCTGGCATAGATGGAAAAAAATGCTAGCATGGATAGGAAAAAGACTCAAGGTCTTTTTGTAGTAACAATTTTTAGACATGAGAATACTAACAAAGGAAAATAAAAAGTAATCATTGCATTTGTAGGGAAAAATCAGATTATAGTGTCCTGGAAGCCAAGTAAAGTAAACATTTCATGAAAGAGGAAGAGTTCAACCTGATCAAATGTTCCTCATAGGTCAAGTAAGATGTGCAATACAAATTGCCCATTGGATTTTGAAACATACAGGTTGCTAGTAGCCTTAATTAGAATGGGGACATGAGGCACCAGGGTGGCACAGTCGGTTAAGCGTCTGACTTTGGCTCAGGTCGTGATCTCACAGCTCTTGAGTTCGAGCTCTGAGTTGTCAGCACAGCACCTGGAGCCTGCTTCAGATTCTGTGTCTCCCTCTCTGTCTGCCACTCATCCTTTCATGCTCTGTCTCTCTCTCAAAACTGAATAAACATTAAAAAATTAAAAAAAAAATGAATAGGGACAAAACTTTTATTGGAATGGGTTTAGAAAACTATGAAGGAAGAGAAATTAGAATTACATACAGAGAAAATTCTTTTGAGGAGTTTTGATATCAAATGAAAGACAGAAATAAGGCAGTATTTGGAGGAAAAAGTAAAGCTCTGTTTGTTTGTTTGTTTGTTTGTTTTAAATATGGGATAAATGGCAGCACTTTTGCATGCTGATGGAAAGATTCAACCAGTAGAGGGAGAATAATTGATGAGATACATAGCTGGATACAGTATATGGTAGCCAACATATTAAATAACTACCCTTTGTCAATTCTAACCATATAAGTGAGAAGAATTTTTCCCTCTGATAGTTTATACTGTTTATTGTAATTATATTTACACATTCACTCCACCATTTCCCTATGGGGTAGTTACATTATGTGAGTCATAAATCAGTTAATAAAATCCCATTCCCCTTACCATAGTGATTGTTCCAATTAAACGAAACTTAAAATGATTAGTGCATGGTATCCCTGGCTAGAGGGTTTAAGTCCATCCATGATTCATTCAGTGAAAATCTTGCTGTGCACGAGATGGTCTGTTAATTGGAGACTTGTAATTGCTAAAGTGGGAGAAGCCAATTCGAAGAGGAAGTTGGTACAGGGGTATCACAATTTCAGAGAATTTTAAACAAACCGTGCCAGAGCCTTGAGCAAACTGTGCCTAGCAATTTTAATTATAAGAGTCAATACATTCTCTTTATTGTTTAAATAAGTTTGAATTGAGTTTTCTATTTTTTGGAATTAAAATAATCTTAAATCAATGATGGGCAGAAAAGCAAATGCCGATTTACATAGGGGGCGCTTACTATTTATGCAGCAATGGTGATCCCTTTAAACTGTTTTCTGAAGACAGAGCACATTGTGAACTGGTAAATATGCCCTAGATAGACAAATCTATGTCCATTTCATTTTTTTTCCCACAGTTGGTAAAGTGACTGAGCCAGGATGGGGGTGGGGGCGGGGGAGGTGTTCTTTAGCTGAAGATAGAGACTTATGAACCAAAAAGAAAAATAGTATTCTTCAGTAAGGAAAGCATTGATTGACCTGGAAGCCAGGAGATACTGGTCATAAATCTCACTTTCCCATTCTATTTTTATTATTTTTAAGTTTATGTATTTGTTTTGAGAGACACAGCATGCAAGTGGGGAAGGGACAGAGAAAGAGAGAGAGAATCCCAAGCAGGCTCCATGCTGCCAGAGCAGAGCTTAAAGCAGGGCTTGATCCCTCGAACCATGAGATCATGATCTGAGCTGAAATCAAGAGTCCAGTGCTTAACTGAATGAGCCACCCAGGAACCCCTCCCATTCTATTTTATAAGACTTCTTTTGGTGTAATCTTTCGGTTCAAGTAGATGGCTTTTGGTTCCATTCAAATTATACAGCGTTTCACACTGAGTAGGGTGTGGATACGTGTTGCAACTGATTTTCATGAATAAAGCATTGTTTTTATCAAATTCTGCTACATGTTAGCATAGTCCAACAACTTTTACATCATCTAAAAATAAAGAAAACAGCTTCCAAATATATCGATAGTTTTCAGTGGGTTGGCACTCAAGCACTTGTTAATTCGGCGGATATTATATTAAACACATACTACATGCTGAAATCTTCAGAGTAAATGGGATTGAAAATCAAAGAAAAAGAAATTACCAACTTGAAGATGTTTATAGCCTAATAGGATATTAAATATATAAACATTTAATATGCAGTATTTCAAATGATATATGTACTAGATGCATTTAAAAGACCTATGTTAATCATAATTAAAAGAACAGTTGCTTTTGCCTGAAAAGGTCAAGTTAACCTAAAAGATGAACCCTTTTAAGTTGAGACTTAAAATATAAGTATAAATGAAATGAATAAAAATTAAAATAATAAAAATAAATAAAATCAGGAGAAAAACATTACCCATTGTCATTAAACTGTACACTTTTTCAAGGCAAGACAGTGACTCAGTTTAACATTGCAATGGTCACAGTGCAAACACCTCAAAATTGTTATCTAAAAAGTGCATGGAGTGAATGGGGGGCAGTGACTGAAAATGCTAGAAAGGGTTCGGAGGGAAGCAAGGAAGATGCATAGGAAAATTAGCATTGTGGAAAAACTGTTGGCTGTGTATTGCTGGCAGAGTAAATGGAGAGATGAGTATATGAGATGAGAGTATTGTTTTATTATTGGAAACCCATGGCAATGCAAAATCACTATCTGTCAGAACAGGAAGGTCATACCATGAAGAGTCTTACAAAGTTAGGCTAATTAATGTTGCTTTTCTCATTTAAATGGTGAGTGGCCATTGAGGAATTTTGAGAAAAAAAATGATGTGATCAAAAATGATTGTTATATCAACCACATGAGCAACATTTTGGAGGGTAGATTAGTATGGCAGAAAGGTTAAAGGAAGGAAAAACAATTAGAAAACTATTACAGAAGTCCAGGGAAAGATATTGCCTACTGAAATATATAGCATTGTTGGTGGATCTATACAGAAAGCAAGCCTGAAGTGTCTACCAATTTAATAGGTAGTAAAACAGATCTAGCATGATGATTTATTATAGTGGACTCTATAGAGTTGTAGTTTTAAGATGACTTCAAGATTTCCAGCTTGTATAATTGAGTTGATAACATACAGTTATTATTTTAAGACTGGAAGTACCAGAAGAGATACACATAAATGAGGATTGAAATTCTGTTTGAATTTTGGGACGTAAATCAATGATCTAAAAGTTCTCAGAATCTTAGGTAGAATTTCTCAGGGTTTGACAAAGTACAGAGGCTTTTATAGGTCCCAGAATTATCTCAACAGTGAATTTTTTTTTGCATGGGAAGAAAGAAAAAGTCATAATGAAATCTTAGCCTTCATGCAAGACTATCCATGCACTGCAGGGCAAAGGATGCACAACCATTTTAATTTTGCCAATCTTCAAATCTTTTCACTGTACTCATTCATAAAAGAAGCCACCCAAGAAAAGGCCAATCATTAGATAAAATGCAAAGTCCTTCCTTCCATACTTAATTTCTCCTATTTTTACAGAAAGAAAGAAGGAAAGAAAGAAAGAAAGAAAAGAAAGAAAGAAAGAAAGAAAGAAAGAAAGAAAGAAAGAAAGAAAGAAAGAAAGAAAGAAAGAAAGAAAGAAAGACAGGGAAAGAGATGAAGGCAGGAAGGAAGGAAGGAAGGAAGGAAGGAAGGAAGGAAGGAAGGAAGGAGGCAACTTCTTATCTGTTCTTAATTTCTTTTTAACGGTTATTTCTGAGAGAGAGAGAGAGAGAGAGAGAGAGAGAGAGAGAGAGAGAGAGAGAGAGAAGAGAGAGAGAGAATATGAGCATGGGAGGAGCAGAGGGAGGAGACACAGAATCTGAAGCAGCTCCAGGCTCCAAGCTGTCAGCACAGAGCCCGACTCAGGGCTCAAACTCATGGACTGCGAGATCATGACCTGAGCCACTACCCAGGCATCCAAACCTCTCATATGTCCTTAATCTTACTATGGTGCCATTACTATAGAGATACATAAGTGAACAAAATAGAAAAAAAAATCTTCTTGTCTCATGTAGCTTATATTTTAGTGACTAAAAGTATAATCTGAAATATCAGTGTTGGGGTTGAGAAAATGAATAATAATAACTGGATAGTTCTGTGGTTTCTAATTATTTGAATTCAAAAGTATTCAAGTAGGATATATGAAATTTGGGGCATATAACATAGGAAGAGATCAAATAATTAAGTGATACGGTCATAACAGACCTTTTCAGTTCTTTCTACTTTTTCTTTTCAGCCAGATTTCTTAACAAGTACACTATAGAAAATAAAAACAGCTAATAATGCTGAATCTTGTCTTATTCTCACAAGCAATAATAAATAACAACCATATATGTGAAATAATATGAAAATGAGCTCTGTTTCCTTCAATAATATGCAGTTTCATAATTATTTATATTCAATAATTATTCACCAAAATGTAATATGTCTGTTGCATACTAATCACAATTTTAATGCTGCCCAATTCCAGAAAATGCTTTTAAAATGCTAACACAATTTTGATCAAAGGAAATAAAAAATATTTTAAATTTAAATTTATGTAGATAAATGATAGAGATATAGGGATGGGGTGGGGGATAAACAGATATTGTTGAAGATTATACTAAAATGATGACAAAAGCTTTAAAGTATAACAGCATATTATATTAAAATACAGTCATTTGTAAAAAATGTCATAAGATTAAGAGTTTAAGATAAAAACAAAACGATGTAAAATATTTAGTTTTAAAAGAACTTGATTAATAGGAGTTTTTATCAATTTGCCTTTTAGAATTGAGTTGGTTCTTTACAAAACTACAAATAACTTTATTGCGAATTATCTTCTCTAAATGTCTATGAGCATGTTAGGGCAATGTTCCTGCCCGTTCATTTTTATCCCCATCACAGTACTTACTGTTTTAATTATTTATTATTGCTTAACATAATGAATTATCCAAAAACTAAGGGTCTTAAATTAACAGCAGGCATTATTTCCACAGGTGCTTATGGGTCGGAAACCAGACTACGTCTTAGCTGAATCTCCTGACTCTGGGTCTCTTACAGAGGCAAGTCAACTCTAGATTTGATTGGGAAGTCTAGACTCTTGTGTTTGTTGTCTGGATTCGATTTCTTGTGTGTTGTTGGAATGAGACCTCAGATGCTTATAAGCTATTGTCTGTCCTTGTGTTCCGAGCGATGTGGGCCTCTCAATAGAGCATCTGACAACATGGCAACTTGCTTAATCTGACAAAGCAGTGAAGAGGCCCAAGACAGTGACAGCAAATGAGAGAGAGAGAGAGGGCTAGCAAGAAAATCACAGTCTTTTGTGGCCTAATCACAGAAGTGATATCTCATCACTTATGTTGTATTCTATTGGTTAGAAGCAAGTTACTAGGTCC
Organism: Neofelis nebulosa; assembly: GCF_028018385.1. Taxonomy (NCBI): domain Eukaryota; kingdom Metazoa; phylum Chordata; class Mammalia; order Carnivora; family Felidae; genus Neofelis; species Neofelis nebulosa. The sequence goes on from NC_080795.1 coordinate 31,722,521, forward strand.
AGCCCACACTTAAAGGAAGAAGACAAAGACATAAATATTGGGAGGGGCATGTCATTAGGAGTTATGTCAGAAGCTGCTTACCACACCAAGTAAGTCTTTAATAGATAGATGTTTAAATTGACTCAAACATTGACTCAATATCTGTCATGCACCAGGATGGGATGAAGCAAAAGTTACACATAACTTTATTCTTAACCCAAATGTAATCTCTACATTTATTTAGTGTAAAAAATGCTACAATGCATCATTTTCGTCCTAGCCATATAAATATTAAACTAATAGGAAAAAAGTAGACAACAAAATTGGTTTACAGATATCATATTATATGATGCAAATACCTTTGCCAAACAGGCTGTAGAACTTTTATGGTGCCAGTCCTTTGGGGAAATTTTAAATCCATAAGAGATAAACAGAGGTATCAATCATTTAGATTTATTGGAAGATTATCTTCAAACTGTTAGGTACTTACCCAAATATATTTTAGTGTTTTACTCAATGGCTCAATGAAGACATAATTTGCCTTTTTACTCTCACTCATTCAAAAGTACACTGTAGGGGCCCCTGGGTGGCTCAGTCAGTTAAGCATCTGACTTTGGCTCAGGTCATGATCCCCTGGTTTGTGGGTTCGAGCCCTGCATTGGGCTCTGTGCTGATAGCTCAGAGCCTGGAGCCTGCTTCAGATTCTGTGTCTCCCTCTCTCTCTCTCTCTCTCTCTGCCCCTTCCCTGCTCATGTTCTCTCTCTTTCTCTCGCAAAAATAAAATAAACATTAAAAAAGAGTACACTGTAGACTTTTCCTGATGTTATGCTACGTGTGATCTTGCAATAGATAGAATGAAAAAGGAGATATGAAATTTCAGTTAATGTGTATTAAGTCAAACTTTAAAAGAATAGATCAAATATTTTGGAAAATATCTTATATACTTATGTTAACATGCAATATGCCTAACTTGTTATTTTTGGATGAAATATATATTATAAATGAAATATATACTATAAATAAAAATTGGTTACTTAAAATCCTTTTAATTTTCAATATGGTAACCATTGAGTAAAAGTAAAAGTAATTAACTTTTAAGAGTGTGAAGGGATCCAAGACCAAAAGTTTGAGAAGTGATTTGGACAGTTCCTAAAGCATCATCAAGTCTCTACACATCTTACATGAAAAACACTGCTTTGAGAAAATAAATTTCTATTATTTGCTTATTTTCTCATAGTACAGTCTGCTTTGGTTAAATTCAAATTTCAGATGTTATCCTTCAATAAGCAAAGGCATTCTTGGAAAGTGGCACTCATCATTTAAATAAGAAAATCATTTTGAGTCTGAATGTAAAATCAATGGCCCCCATTAATCATGGCAAGAATATTTATTACATTAATGTAACTGGAAAATATTAAAACAATATTTTTCCTATCTAATAGAGTAAGATTATAAGGGTAAGATCATAATTATATCAGCAAAACCAGTGTGAGGGCAAAGTCTAATGACTTTTAATGGATTTTAGGTGTATATTGGTAATAAAGCTTTCACTTTGCCTTGTAAAAAATGTAAGGCCTGGAATTGGAAAGGGGGCACAATTTTACCAGTCGACTGATGTGAAAATACATTACTTCTTCAGCAAATTAAAAAACAAATAACTCTGTCTCTAGTAATATATATTTGGGAGATTCTTTTCCTCTAATAATTAGTTTTAATGATACACTATGGTAGGGCATTATTATCAATTGGTATTTTAAAAGTAAGAGTAGAGAAAGTCATTACATATAGGCAGAATAGTAGTATTGTTTCATTGATAGACTGTAACAGAAAAGCCCCAATGACAGATAAAAAGCCCAAGTTTTATTTCATTTTATTAAGTTAAGAGCCACTGAATGTAAAATGGGAAAAGAGCCAGCAACAGATTACTAATTGAAGATCAAATAAATTAAATTGTTAATTTTATATTTCTCTAATCAAAAATTTATTCAAGATTGTTCTCATTTGCTATATGCCAGGATCAGCATATATAATTTCATTAAGCATCATAAATGTGGGAATAGTTTTTTTTAAAAATTCAGCTTAAGAGTAGATGAACCCATAAAATAATAATACTCGCCTCTTTCAAGCACTTAGTCCATAAAGCAAAAATTGCAGAGGGTAAAACTCATACCATTTGGTTTTCCATTCTGATTAGAATATAGAAATTTGCAAGAGACCATCATTGCCACACTAACAATGAAGACAAGCTATCCATTGAAGAAAAAAAAAAATCAGACCTGAGCACGCATAAAAAGTATGAAATAAATTCCAGGAAAGAAGTCTATAGCTGTTAACAGTTGTGAGCATGGTGCAAAGAGAAACCGACAGTATACAGCGGACCCTCAAGCAACACGAGTTTGCATTGTGCATATCCATTTATGTGTGGATATTTTTCAATTCAGTAAAGTACCGTAAATGTATTTTTCTTACCATTTTTTGACATTTTCTTTTCTGTAGCTTATTTTATTGTAAGAAAATAATATATATACATATAACATACAAAATATACGAAAATCAACTGTTCATGTTATGGGTAAGGTCTCCAGTCAACAGTGCGCTATTAATAGTTAAGTGTTGGGGGAGTCAACTGTATAGATCAGGGTAAAGAGTAACCAGTTTAACTTTTAACAAATTTTTGATGGCCACGTCACGGCTGCCCTGACTGATCAGAAATTTTAAGAATCCCAATCACAGGAACTCACTTGCGACTGCTGTCCTGAGGGACCTTCACTGAGTGCAGCACAGGAGTACGTCAAAAGCAGATGTAAGGAAGTAGGACTCGGGGAAAACAAACAAACAAACAAACAAACCTGGGAAGGTAAGTCTTTGCAAACTGAAGGTCAGCAGGAGGTCAAAGACTTTGGGCACAGTGGGAATGCTGACAGAAATATCTGGTTGCATCTTGCAAGAAGAAGGCAGCGGCCTATTGAGAACTGAAGGCAGGTCAGAAGAGCTCATGGAAACTTGACAAGGTACACAAGAGTCCTTAATGAATGCACAGCAATTGCTCACTGAAGGCTGAGGAAGATTGAAATACATTACCTAAAATGCAATGGTCCTTTCTAAGTGCATGGCAGCTGTGTGAAAGTGACTGGCTAGAAAAACACAGCTGAGAGAGATCCTCCAAAGGAACAGAGGGACTTTGCTGAGCTCAGAGCAAAGGAGAGAAGAAGGGAGTATAAAGACCAAGCTAGCTGAAACAAATCCCGGTAAGCACACAAAGTCTTCAGCAACTGAATACAGTACCCAATAAAGGCTGTGGAAAGGCAAGGAGATTAAGAGAGCCTTCCCGAAGTACATAAAGAAAATACCTGAGCAGCTCCAAAGGGTGGTGACTGGGTCGTAAAGAAAAGAGAGATCACTGGAGTATTGCCAGTACTCAGATTCCAATCTTTGCCTGAAAAGAAAGTTTTGATTCCCTCTCAAAGAATTTGAAGCCAGTGATTAACAGAATCAAAATAAATACAGAAAGCAAAGAAACACTAACTCAACTCTGAGTTAAATTGACTTATTCTTCCACACAGCCCGACAGAGAAAGAAGTGAAACTGTAAATATTTTCTACTTCAGTCTCTATGTTTTTTTATAAGCACGGAATATGTGGAGAAATAGAAAAATGAGACCATGACCAAGAGATTAAATAATAATAGAAGCCAGCATGCAGAAATTGGAATAGACAGAAAAGAACTTTCAGGAAACTAATATAAATACGTTAAATAACCTAGTACACAATTTATGCAACATGTGTAAAAATATGGGACATCTACAGTCGAAAATCAAATTATAAAAAGGAATAAAATATTTAAGGATGAATTCATTTGATGGGCTAATAGAGACTGGGTACAACAGGAATAAAAAAGGCAATGAACTTGACAGGTACCTGGGTAGCTCAGCCGGTTAAGCATCTGACTTTGGCTCAGGTCATGATCTTATAGATTGTGGGTTCGAGCTCTGTGTCTGGCTCTGTGCTGACAGCTTGGAGTCTGGAGCTTGCTTCAGATTCCATGTCCGCTGCCTCTCTCTCTGCCCCTCTCATTCTCACGCTCTCTCTCTCTCTCTGTCTCAAAATTAAACATTAAAAAAAAGGCAATGAACTTGAAAATGTGTCACTAAAAATTAACCAAACTGAAACACACACACATAAAAATAGGGTAGGTCTGAGATCTAGGGGACAACACCACATGTTTAAAGTATGTGTAATTAAAGTCACAGAAAATGAGAAGAGATTAAATAGTAATGGATCTGAAGAAATATTTGAAGAGAAAATGGCCAGCAGTTTTCACAGGATTGAACTTCAGATACTTATATATACGAATATATGTTGGAGAAATTTGCTAAGAATAAATACATAGATACACACACATGCATTCATATCCTCAGCACACATATGTAAGAATACATGCATATATAAGGCTACAGGTCATAATCATATATAAGATAATATACACAAAGGAAAATGTATCTTACACACACACATACATATATACGAAGATATATCGTATGTATATATACACATATGATTTTTTTACAGGTATCCTCTCTATCACAAAAAGCTTCCACAAATATTTACAGCTATCATCATACTTAATTGGAACATATTGAATGCTTTACCCTTCTGAATAGAGACAACAATATTTGAATACTCTCATCATATCCATTTAGTACTTCATTGAAAGTATTATGTACTGCATCAAAAGACAACTAAATGAAAAGTATAAAGATGAGAAAGGAGTAGGAAAACTTAAAATGCAATTTCATTGCATGTTTATGTATATGTTCATATATATGTATGTTGTATATGTTTGTGTGTCTGTTTAAAACCCCATATATTTACAAAATATCTTAAAATAATAAATGGGTTCAGCAAAGCCTAGGGATACAATGTTATTATCTACAAATTAATTTTATTACTATAGTCAAAAAGCAAATAAACACTTGGACAATAAATTTTTAAATATTATTTACAAAAGCATCAAAAATTATTAAAATTTGGGGGAAAATCTAATAAAAGAAATACAAGACTTCTACACTGAACTGACAAAAACCATGAATGAAAAATATTTTAAACTACAGTAATAAATACAGAAGCATACCGCGTTTATGAATTGCAAGTGCAAATATTGTTAAGGTATCTATCCTCCACAAAATGATTTGTAGCTTTAACAGAATCTATAAAAAAAAATTCCAGTAGACTTTTTTTTCTGGCCAAAGTTAACAAGCTGATTCTAAATTTTATATAGAAATGCAGAGAATCTATAAGGGCCAAAATAAGCTTAAGAAGCAAGAGCAATGTTGGCAGATTTACATTTAGTTTACATGTTACTGTAAAGATAGAGCAATTGAGACAGTATTTTATTAGCATAATATAGACAGATTGCTCAATGGAACAGAATAAAAAAATCAGAAGTAGATCTGCTTACATATCATCAGTTGATTTCCAAGATATGCATTAAGGCAATTTGACGGGGAAGGGAAAATCAATTCAACAAATGGTGTTGGACCAACCAGTTATACACATATGGAAATAAACCTTGCGTCCTGTCTCGATACTAAAAATTTTAAATCAGTTCAGGGTGGATCATGGATCTGAACCAAACCAGAGCCATTAATATTCTAAAGAAAACACAGGAACATGACATTATGATCTTGGAACAAGCAAAGATATTTTTTGAACAATAGCAAAAAGCAATAACATAAAAGAAAAAATGATACATTGTACTTAAGCAAGATATTCCCTAATTCCCAGAAGATATTAAAAATAGAACAGGTAAGTTCTACTGAAAGACAAAATATCCTCAGGACTTATATTTCACAAATGAGATATATACATAACATGTAAAAATGCCTATAAGTCAATGATACAAACACACACAAAACGATAACTTGCCCAAAAGATCTAAAAAGGCAATTCACCAAAGAAGATATAGTAATGGCCAATACACATATGACAATGTACTCAATCATAATTGCATAACAAAAATTTAAATTGCAATATATTGTAATACTCATTCCTAGAATAGGAAAAAGAAGAACATTAACAATACTACATATGACAACTTTGTAGAGTAATTAAAACTCATACATTTCTTATAAGTTTTTTAAAAATGTTTATTTATTAGAGAGAGAGAGAGAGAGAGACTTGTGAGCATGAGCGAGGGAGGGGCAGAGAGAGAGGGATAGGAAAGAATCTCAAGCAGGCTCCACACTGACCGCACACAGCTGGAACCCACAAACTGTGAGATCGTGACCTGAGCAGAAATCAAGAGTTGTTTAAGCGACTGAGCCACCCGGGAGCTCCGAAACTCATACATTTCTCATGGGAGTGTAAAGTAGTCTAAATATGTCAGGAAGTTGTTAAACATTTTTTCATAAAGTTAAAAATATCATCTACCGAGGTGCCTGGGTGGCTCAGGTGGTTGGGCCTCCGACTTCAGCTCACGTCATGATCTCACAGTCCGTGAGTTCGAGCTCCGCATCGGGCTCTGTGCTGACAGCTCAGAGCCTGGAGCCTGCTTCGGATTCTGTGTCTCCCTCTCTCTCTGCCCCTCCCCTGCTCATGCTCTGTCTCTCTCTGTCTCCAAAATAAATAAAAACATTTAAAAAATTAAAAAAAATCATCTACCATATTATCTGCAAACCCATTCCTATATACTTACATATTAGACATTAAATTATATTTTCATAAATAGTCTTCATAAAAATAGCTTTATTTATAATAAGCAAAGATCGGAAATGCCCAAATGTCAAATTGTGATAAATTCATATATTCATGCAGTGGAACACTACACAGCAATACAAGGTCCATATACTGATATCTGCAACAACATGGATGAATTATAAAAACAAACAAACAAAAAACACCTTTTGTTGAGCAAAAGAAGCTAGACACAAAAGAACACTTATTGCATGACAAATTCCAAGACAGCAAGTCTCTGTCACAACTTAGAGTCTTCCAATTTCCTTATAGTATAATCAAAGGTAACACTCAAATAAAACAGCATGTTTCACATTGAAAATAAGAAAGAAAGAAATATTAATTTGATATTTAATCATTCAATATAGTTTTATTGCTTATCATCATGTGACAAGGATAGTCTTGGGCAATGTCTTATTACTAGAAAAAGGCAGAGGCTATAGGGAGTGGAATGCACCTTTAATTATGAATGTGTGGAGTCATATATTATTATAACTTTCTTTTTTGGTGTTGATATTCCAGGGTTGTATGTGTTCTTTGCTGGTCATTTTTGTAAGGCATATACTTTCAATGCATTTCATTAGTCATTGATTATAGAGTAAGATTGTCTTCAGAGGTTATATAAACTTTCCACATTTGCTTTTGCATCATTAGCTGCTTCCCTTTATATTCAAATGTATTTAAATTTTTTTAACGTTTATTTATTTTTGAGAGAGACAGAGAACATGAGAGCGCATGAACAGGGGAGGGGCAGAAAGAGAGAGACACAGAATCCAAAGCAGGCTCCAGGCTCAGAGCTGTCAGCACAGAGCAGGACGTGGACTCAAACTCACAGACCGTGAGATCATGACCTGAGCCGAAGTCGGACGCTTAACCAACTGAGCCACCCAAGTGCCCCAAATTTTAGAGAATGCTGGGGAGTGTATCAGAAAACGTGGAAACATGAATTATGTTTCATTGTACACTAAATCAATATAGTACTGGGTATAAATGTTTCTCTATGTTCCACAGGCAAAAGACTTTCATATGTTCCTGGATGCTCCTGAGATAAAAGATGAGTTCTCAAGAAGATTCTCATCTTAAATGCTTGCCAGTCGATGGATTTGATTAAAATGATAATAAGCTACAAAATCTTTCTTTTATAGAAACTGTTTGCCCTTTGTGTAGCTTCCTCTGTTTATAGATCTTTTTTATTGTATCAGGTCTTGTTTATTACTTGTGAAATTATAATCATGATAATACTGCATATCTCAAATAACCGATTCTATGAACAGAAATTGACACTAGAAAAAAATTCTACCGTACTGATTACCTCTAGCAATGATATGACAATAAAGCAAATGATATGAATATGTCATCCACTGTTAAGAGCATGCATAATGTTTGATGCTAGTAGAGAGTGCTATATTTGAAAATTATACTTTGAAAAATCTGGTTTTTCTCTTAGGTTTTAATTTAACTACTTTGTATTTTACATTGTTCTTCATGACCTTAGTATGTGAAATCAAGAACTCTATTCTATGAAGATCATAGAGGAGTTAATTATTCAGGTGGACTGTATTTTGTGCCTTATTTTTATTTGTCTTCCTAACAAATTCTATCCTCATTATACTTTAAAAAAATTGATTGAATTTAAATGAACACATTCTAGGGTTCCAGTCCTTTCAACATTAAGCCCAGAATTATTACCAGAACATAAATTATGCACATAGATAAATTAGAACATAATTAGTTATATTAATTTGGCAATAGCTAATTGTCCCCATATCGTTTCATGTTCAAAGGCGGCTTGATGGAGATCAGTATGAGGATTTAGCATATTAAGAATATCTAAGTTCAAAAGATAAAAACGGTGTCCCTTGTGCCTGTTGAATTGTCCTTGTACAACTTATGAATATTTAAACCTGCAAAGGTATAACTATTTACTGTGTTCTAATCGTTTTCAGAGAAGTACCCTCAGCATTAATAATTCCAAGCAGTCATAGTTGTTAATTTTATAATTTTATAATTATATGGCTATAAATTATTTTGTAGGATATTAAGACTTGGTTTTGATATTTAACAGCACAATTAATTGCTCATGTTCATCACCCCACAAAACAATAATTTTTGTCACATAAGGGAAACTATACATTTAGATAATTGTGCAAATGGATTTCATTTAATTGTTTCTAAAACAGTTAAATTCACAGTTCAGTTAAAAGGTGATAGATTGCATATAATTTGTTCTGTTTTTATGGATTAGAGATTAGAGATAAAATTAGCTCAGGAGACTTTTTTTGCACCCGTGATTTCACAATCTGTTATTCTAAATGTAAACTGATTGAACCCACAATTCCCTTTTGTCACAGCAGGTTTCTGGCTTTCAGTGTTTTTCTGCTTGTATAATTACATATTTTAAGAAGATATGTTAATCAGTAAGCATATCTGGAGTCTCAGGGGATCTAGCGGAAATTTGCTGCAGATAATATATTTTAACCATTTTAAAAAGTCAGTACTCATAGTTATAAGCTAAGGTTACTTATTTTATATAAAAGAGTACACAAAATCTTACTTGCTCATTTACAATAATCTAGTCCTATATAAGCATACATATTTTGGGTTGGAATGGACTTCAGAAATCATGTAGTATTATCAACTTGCTTTAAGTATAAGGAAATTAAGTCTCAGGTTGCCAGAAAGGAGCAGTGGTATTGATAGAAGATTCTTATTTCAAATCCTAAATGTATCACTTACTGGGTAGGTTACTTTATTTATTCTTAATGTTGTTTTAACAAATAACTACAAAAGTAGTGGCTTCAGACAATGCATATTTACTCTCTCACAGTTCTGGAAGCTAAGAATCCAAAATCAAGGTGAATCTTATGGATGCTTCAAGACAGAATTATTACCTTGAGTTTTCCACCTTCTATGGGCTGCTTTGATTCCTTGGTTTACCTTGCATCACTAACCTCTGCTTATGTTAACACATCTCCTTTTTCTAACTGATCCTTTTGCCTCCCTTTTATAAAACCTTGTGATTACACTGGGCCCAAATGGATAATCCAGGATTTTTACCATTTTAAAATACTTAACTTAATCTGGTTTACAAAATCTCCTTTACCATGTAAATTAACAGATTCACAGACTCCACAGATAAGGATTTGGATATTTTGGGGGTATCACTATTTAGCTCACCTCCATTATTTTACACCATCTGGAAAGTAAGCATGAATTGCTATAGGACTATTCTGTAGCTCCACAACACTCTGACCTACCTTTCTGAATACAGTTTTTGACCATCTCTCATCTGTTGGATTAATCTGATTTTCTATCTGTTGTACCATTCTTCTTGAAGCCAGAATTTATCCTATAGCTATACAAAATTCAAATGTGTTCATATTATTTCCTTACTTAATACATTCAATGACTTTCCGTTGCTTACTTAAAAAGACCACGTTCCTCACAACAGTGTACAATTCCCTTCACAACAGGAATGGGATCCGGATGTCTAGATTTCACTATACTTCTCATGCTAGTTAATTTTTCCAAAGTGCAATAAGTAAGTTTCTTTATATATCTAGACCTTTACATAAGTTGTTTTTCCTGTAGGAAATCTCCTTAGTGAAAGCCTTTTCTATCTAAAAAAATTCTATTCATCCTCCAAAACTAACCGCATTGTATACTTCTATGTAACATCCCTTAGAGGAAACTTGTACCATATTGTTTTTTTATGTTCCTTTGTATTTATCATGTGCTTTTGCAATTATAATACAGCTTCTTTATTGTACACTATGTGATGTGTTCTTCAAGAGTAAGGCCTATGTTCTATTAATCTTTTCATAGTCCCAGTACATAAATGTTTAACCCTGGCATTATTAACTTCTTTATTCTCTGAATTTATCCCCCACTTCCATCACTTCTCTTAATTTTGCCTTCAATTATGAATTCCCTTGCATGAAACAAACATTACTTCATGTTTTTGTCTCCTGAGGTCTTTCCTGGTACAAGATATTCATAACACGTTTTATATTTTCCATAGCATTAGGAAATACTAAGGACAAGGTAGATATTAAACAAATTCTTTAATATTATTAGACCAAACTGGATTAATATATGGTTTCTTGAATAAACACAAAATTACAGTTAAAATATTGTTATTTTATGTTTTCATTGATGATTGGAAGAAGATTTCTCAAGAGAATCCAAGTTTTGGTCCATGACCCTAAATCTGGCAAGAGAATAGAGACGTTCTAACTTATAAACATAAATTATACATCATAAATCATAATATAGAAATAAGGAATTTTAAGGCATGCTAGCTGCTCAGGGAAAACTGGAATTTATTGTCTAAATATTTTTCCCCAGTTGTGATGATTTGAAATAAATACTTGATAAAAATTTTAAAATGCAGAGCTGATCATTACCATCTAGGGAAGAATGAAGTTTCATGATAGTATATTGACAATGTTGATCTGAAAGAAAGAGTCCTGGTCTAAGAGGTCAGTATCCTCTGAAACAAAACCAAGTAGGTGAACCTAATCCAAGTAGTAAGACTGATTCCATAGTCTGCCTTTAAATCCCAAACAGTGAAAACAAATGACAACAATAAAGAGCCACCCACTCTACCAAAATGCACAGAAACTACTTTCTGATCCAACCAGAATTGCCTGCGACCCCTTTGCTCTTTCAGTGTGCCCTAGCCCCAAGATCCACCCTGTCCTTACTTTTAGCTTCATTAAATTCTTTCTTTCTGCAGTAACAATTTGGAGATGACATACTTAGTATGTCACTGTAGTGGCAATGGAACCAAGTATTCTTTGGCAAAGGTGCAACAGAGAGAGTAATAGATATAAAGGAGCCCTGGAAACAAGGGATGATAGAAACTATAGTCATTCTGAAACTCAATGCATGAGGAAGATCTGCAAACTACGTATTTCCAGTGTAAAGAATCAAACTGGCTGGGTGGGGAAATACTAATGTTTTGGAGACAAGTCACTTATTATACCTTTATTTTTCAAAAAAAAAATAATAAGTAGTATATGTCATGGCAAACAACCTAGAATGTCCATACGATGGGGGGAAACAACTCAGGAAGAAATGTTATGCTTTTTCCAGCCAGTATGTCAATGATTACATGCCCAGATGCAGAGGGAGAGCTCTATACCATGGGGGATTGGGAAGGAGAGGTCTGATCTCTAGAGTGTCTGCATGTTTAGTGAATCTTTGTTTTGCTAATATTTTGATAATATCATTCTTTCAGTCTTTGGGTTAAATTACTTTTAGCTAGGTTTCCTCCTTTTTTTTTCCTTGAAGCTTAGTTGACTAGGTTTCCATCCTACACAATAAAAAAAAATGCAGTCTTCTTCATGTATTTGTGAATTTGGTGTGAAAAATTCTTACTAACTAGATAAGTTAATTACATAATTATATCTATATATCTATATCGATATATTTATATATATATATCAATGCTATTTTCACTTAAAATATTTTAAAAACAATTTTGTGATCTCTATAGTTAAAATATAACATTCTTTTTTATAATTTAAAAGTTTATGGATTGATAAGAAATTCTTCAACTCTAACTGTGGAGTGGATTTAAAGTTGCAGTAGTCCATTGACAACCTTACTGACTTCATTTACTTCACTATCACTAGAAAGAAAAGTTGATACCTAGGTATAGCTGATGGCCCACAGCCTACTGTTAGTCGCAAAATCTTCTTTGGAAAGTTTTTAAAAAATCTGTTTTCTGGAATTTACAATTTACTGCCAAGGGACAATAGTTTGGAGATTGATGTATTGCATGTAAAGAACAGGTAATTGTATTAAATGAACTTTCTTTGCCAAAGACATAAATAGTCAAAGGATAACATTTCTGAAGTTATTTTCAGCTGTTGAATTATTGGGAGATTCTGTATTATTGCATATTGTAATTTGAACTGTGCACCACAAATCTTTAAAAAGAACATATTTGTCTTTGCTCAGGTGACAGTGGAATGAATATGAAAAAGAAACGCAAGTATATTTTGCAAAATCAAGGGATGGACTGTTGAGCAAAACTTTGCCTGTTAGACTAATTAAGTAAAAATACCTATATATGGCTGCATCAAGTTCTACTAACATGCAGCTTAGGTCAAATTCGATAATATACCTGTGAATTCAAGTTGATGCCGTGGAATCAGGTTAAAGTGACTAGACTTTATTGAATTGTGGATTAAAATTAATGATCTCTATCTTTTCAGGAACTTTTTTCAGTGTTTTGATATACACTGTGACCAAGAGGATCTCAATACTCTTAGGGGAATATTGACGAAGCTTGAATAAACCCTGGTCAGACTTCTTCCTGGCTATCAACCCCTGACCTCCCTTTTCTTAGAACACTCTTTCTCTTGCCTTTTGAGATATAAATCTTCTTCCCTCCTCTGGCCATATTTATAACCCAGGAATGTCTTTTTCAAAGACCTGGGAGCCATCCTTCAGAAGTGGAATCAGCTAAGGAAATAGTGACCCTATATCCCAGTCTCTGTGGGAGGGTAACAGCTTATAAGGGGCCATTAGCAAACACTGGTGGCTTAATAGCACTGCTAGCATCTTCCCTAATGTCTGCAGTATTCTTTCATTAGCTTACTCCAGGGTCATCCATCCAGCTTTTTGTTTCAGGGCAGTTGAGTTAAATCTCTCTTCCCTATTATAATAGTATTGAATAAAGAATTCCTCGCCTGTTTAACTGTTTACAGTGCGATTTTTCTTTGGCAACTAAAGGAGACCTCCTATTTCCACTTCAATAAATGCCTCCATAGTGCTAATGATTATGCTAACTTGGATGATCTCTTACGCTATGCATTCTTCCTTTCTCGTGTAAATTGATACATGCAATGGTTTTTAAAAGTGATTTGATTTCCAATTACATTTACATCAATTACTTAGTCACAGTTCAAAATTTTATTCCAGAGATTTTGAATAAATTTTTTTAAAGTTACTGCTTTGAGGAAATCAAAATGCCCATTCTGTGGGTGCATGGAATAACCTGAAGGAAATATCCTATGTTAACTTGTGGTCAGGAAGTTCAAAATTAAAGCTTTATCCACGTGGACTGCTATGGCTGTGCATTGCCAAAAGTCACACTGGTAGTGTGTGTGCCAAACTGCATGCCAGCCCTGAGTACAAACACTTACTTGGCTGATTTGGACTTTTAAGTTTCTTTCAGGTCCTTAGTTCCCTTTCTAGATGAGTGCTAATAAACAAACAAACAAACAAACAAACAAACAAAAAAGACCAAAATGCAGGCATTAAGAGGAAAAAAAAACCAAGAAGTGTGGGCAAAAGTAATTTTCAAACAATAGAATTTCCCTACATTTAAACAGAATGAAAAAAACAAGTGAAAATGAAAATTGATGTTTAAATTTCACACAAATTTATTATTTGTCATTTTTCTTTTTTGTTTTTTATTTTAATTATTTATGTTTGTTTGTTTTATTTTTTATTTATTTTATTTATTTTTCTTTTTTTTATGTTTATTTTTGAGAGAAAGACAGAGAGCGATCAGGGGAGGGGCAGAGCAAGAGGGAGACACAGAATCTGAATCAGGCTCCAGGTTCTGAGCTGTCAGCACAGAGCATAAGACAAGCCTGAACCCAGGAGCCAAGCCACAAGATCATGACCTAAATGGAAGTCAGACACTTGACCCTAACAAACTGAGCCACCCAGGTGCCCCACTTGTCATTTTTCTTATGCAAATCTGCAGAAGTATATACTTCGATGAATGCCTTCAAAAGTTAAAATAAATTAAACCAGGTTAGTTGAAGAAAAGGAATTTCTTGGAATTAAAAATATCAATTTTTTTCTTTGTTTAATTGGAAAATTCATAATTTAATTGCTACATAGTGAGTATTCAATAAATATTTCTAAAGTATTATTGTTATTTCTATTATCAATTATTAATTACAGATTGAGTTGTCATATAATAGAAGCTGAGTTTGAATTTTGTCTCTACTAATTACTTGCTTGGACAAGTTGCACATGCTCTCTGACTTCACTTTCTTTTTCTACAAACACACATGCTTCTTTCCCATCCTTGTATTCAATATAGGATACAAAGCAGTGAACCCTTTAGTCATAAGGGAGTTAAAAATAAAAATAACAATAGAATATTATTAAAAGCTCCTGATATTTCCTTTGCTTCCACTTTGGCAGGTATTACATGTATCTATCAATTCCTTTCCTTCTGTGCTCCAGGCCACACCCCTCAGGCTTTAGTGTGGAACTAAGACCCTATGTAACAGGTAGGCTGGCCTCAGAGATTATCCTTCTTCTCTTTTAACTATAAATAGTGGTACAACGAATTACATAACACAGTACAGTCAGAGAAAAAAAGACAAAGAGAAAGAATGAAACATAGAAATTATATTTAAAATATGTTATAGCTAAAATTTTTATAAATTTTTAGCATATTCTAGTGTTTCCATCATTGGATGAAAATAATTCACATACTTCATGCATACTTATATATTCTGGATTCATGGACACACAGACACACACACAGAACACACATGGACGTACTCAATGCTTTAGTAAATAAAATGACAAAAGGAGTAGTTTTAATAAAAGACATAGGTCAATGTGAAATTTGGGACAAGGATTCTTTGACATTCTGAAGTCAGGACTCTGAGAGAATTGAGAGAAAGTAACAAGCTAATTGTGTGTTTCATGCATTAGGTACACTGTAAAGACTTGAAGCTGAACATTTCAGAATTGAACGGTATTATGATTTTTGTCCTAAAGTTGGAAAATTATTGCTTAAATACAGCAGTAACTTTGAAAAAGGAAAGAAATGTTAACAAAATATGAAATATACAAATATCAGACTTATAAACGTATATGTATTGACCATATCTAGCCTTAAGGAGAGCAGGGAAAAACTGGAAAAGTAATGTTCCATAATTTACAACTTTACCATGACAAATATGGATGCTAAATCAATTTTTTATTCATACTATTGACTCTCAGGGTTCATATGCGATGCAGTACTTTCAATCAAAGAAGTATTACTTTAATATATGTGCAAATTAGTCAAATAAGTAATGCTATTACACTTTGACCTTTTGGTGAGCAAAATTTTTATAAAGAGTTTTACATTTATATTAGACTATGTCTAATATACACTTAACATTTCTGTGGTAGAAATGGGTATAGAAGCAATGGCACATGTATACAAGACACAGGATTCCACCCCTATCCAAGTCAGTTTGTTTAGGAGTAAATAGTTGGAAGGGCGCCTGGGTGGCTCAGTAGGTTGAGTGTCCGACTTCGGCTCGGTTCATGATCTCATGGTTTGTGGGTTTGAGCCCCACATTGGGCTCTCCGCTGACAGCTCGGAGCCTGGAGCCTGCTTCAGATTCTGTGTCTTTCTCTCTGTTCCTCCTCTGCTCTCTCTATCTCAAAAGTAAATAAAGATTAAAAATTCTTTCTTTAAAAAGAAGAAAAAGGAGTAAATAGTTGGAGTCTCCAAAGTTAAGAGCTTGCAATATCTTCATGGCATACATTTTTAAAAACAGCATATTTGCTGGTGGTAACAACATGGGCAGAAGAGTGCAACAAAGCCCATTCTTTAGAAATAAGCAAGTGAGACAAATGGCTTAGAAATAATAGGCTAAGTAAATAACTCAAGTGAAAGTCTATTACATGTCTCTAAGCATCTTTTTTGGTAGTAAATAATTATAGGGTCTATATTTAACCATTCCACAGGAAAGTTTCATATATAATATCTTACAGAAAAATTATAAGAATATAACAATTTATCATACAATCAGACATTGTTAGAGCTAATAAAGACCTTATAGGTCAAATATCCAATCAATTCAGGCTACAGTTAGGACAGTAATGTAGAGAGATTTAGGCTCAGATTAATATAAATACTATTGAAAAATATAGAAAAACTAATAAGGCATGTGGATTTCTATTCCATTTGTATCTTTAGTATACTATGCTGTCTCATTCACTCTGTGCTTCTGTGTATTTCTTGTTCAAAGCTAAATTTTATTGCTGTAGGAGAGAGACTGGTTAAATAAAACATTGTTGCAAAGACTGGTGAAATGAAAAGTTGTGAGTGGCTGAGTCAGTTAAGTGTCAACTTCAGCTCAGGTCATGATCTTAGGGCTCGTGGGTTTGAGCCCTCACGGGGATCCGTGCTGACAACTCAGAGCCTGGAACCTGCTTTGGGTCCTGTGTCTCCCTCTCTCTCTCTGCCCCTCCCCCGCTCATGCTCTCTCTTTGTCTCTCTCTCTCTCTCTCAAGAATAAATATACATAAAAAAAAAAAGTTGAAAGCAAAGAGTTTCACCCAGGAAGGTTGCTCAAAAGTAGATGGGAGTGCGTCAAGCAGTAAATCTAAGTCAAAAAATGGGCAGGGGGCTATTGATGAGATACTTTGGTCATTTTCGGTCTTACTACAGAGAAAACAAAACAAACACAGGATGTATATATATGAAAAAGAATAAGCATTCCAGAAGAACTACTTCTCTAAGGCAAATAGTTTTGAAGAACCAATTCTAGTTGTTTAAAGAAGAGTTAAATAAGGTCAGTTCAAAGTACAACAACTGTAATTTGAAAAACCACAATAACATTTATAAATGGATTACTGAGAATGTGTCAGCAAACAGAAATGTGTCCTTTGCAAATTAAAGAACTTGGACTGCCATAAATAATGAATGCAACCCAATGCATACACTAATACTATATGAGCATGTTACTGTAAAATATTGAGGCAAAGCTTAATTTGAATAAAATATAAATATTTAAAAAATATGTAAAACATACTTTATAACGACACAGTGTTTTTTTAAGAGCCATACATGAACTAGTCAGAATGATCGTATGGATTGATATAATAAAAATTTCACTGGCTTGGGGCACCTGGGTGGCTCAGTCAGTTGAATGTCAGACTCTGGCTCAGGTCATGATCTCATGGTTCATGGGTTCGAGCCCCACACCAGGCTCTGTGCTGACTGCTTGCTCAGAGCCTGGAAACTGCTTAGGATTCTGTGTCTCCTTCTTTCTCTGTCCCTCCCCCCTCTCATGCTCTGTCTCACTCTGTCTCTCAAAAATAAATAAATGTTAAAAAATTTTTTTAAAAATTCACAGGCTTGTATGTCATGAAAACTATATTCTAAGCATACCTATACAACCAAATTGAGTAATCACTTGATTTCTGTAATGCCTGAAGTTCCAAAACCTCCCACAAAAGACCACCAGAGTTGTAAGTCAAAGCCAAGCGGCAAGGGTCGTTTATTGCAGGTTCGAACCTGGTCCTCTGCGCACTCGTCGCCGGTGACACAAGAGGCCACGATTAGGGTTGGTATAGCGTTTTTATAGACAGAGACAAATAGCACAGGGGAGGTTTTTACTTGTGGTGGGAGGAAGAAAGGGGGAAGGGGGTAGGTGAGGAATGTGCTAAGCAAGCAGGTTTACAGAAGCGAGAAATGCCAGTTAGTTTGTATACAATCACTCATTCCATTACATATCAGACTACATTTAGGAAGTTTTACAGCCCATTCTACAGTGGGTTACAATCAGGAAAGGTCTCACAATGCTCATAGCAAACAGCAAGCAAAACAAACTTCTCAGCAATTGTATTTCTTATCAAACATCCATAATAAGCAGAAAAGAGAACCTAGCTTTAAACTAAGGCGGGGCTGTCATTTGGATTCAAAGCTGTTCCTTTCAATTTCTACTAAATTTGGCTTTTTATCTGTCTACAAAAGAGACTTGTATATATTTGGTGCTCAATCTATACCAAAAAACACATGGGAAGCTGGATTTATGTTTCCTAAACAGTGTCCTGAGGAGCTCTATGGCACCTCAGAAAACTTACAGTGACACCATGTTATACTTAAATTTTATGGGAATAAAACACATCTTTTGCATACCATACAAATTAATATTATTATGTCCTTTGGACATAAGTACTTTAAAAAGGAAATACTTAGACATTTCTTTTGGCCAAGGAGGACCGTGAAAAAACTACTGAGGCACTAAGGGATTAAAAGTTTTCATTTGTGAAATATATTATTTTTGCAGTCTTGTCCAAATCCAAACCTGGATGACTAATAAAGAAGTGGATTTATTTGTTTGAAATGCACTATTTTTATTTTAAGTGGGAAGTTTGCATTTATTACTGAAGTTGGTAAATTAACACCTTGGTTTTCTATTCCTCAAGTAACAAGATTGAAATAGGTTTAAAATTATGAATATACGTGTAGGAAAATATGTTTCATGTATTAAGATGTAAGTCACATAGATATTATACAGGCAAAGAGTTAGTATGTTTATAGACATGAGCACACCAAATGTTATTGGTCAAGATATCCCCAGTGCACATAGATGTAATCGAATTATTGCAAATGAAATTGTAAAATGAAAGGTAAAATGTCAACATATAGACATTGCATTGATTGTAGATGGCTGTGGGTAGTGTGGGCATTTAGAAATATTAATTCTTTTGACCCATGGATACAGGTTAACTTTCCATTTATTTGTGTCTGTCTCAATTTCTTTCTTCAATAGAAGTTTTCAGTGTGTAAATATTGCACTTCTTCAGTTAAACTTATTCCTGAATATCTTATTATTTTTGATCTTGTTTTAAATGAGATTTTTAAAAGCTTCTTTTCATATAGTTCATTGTTAATGTATAGAAATCCCACTGATCTTTGTATATTAATTTTATATGCTGCAATGTCACTGAATTCATTTATTAGTTCTAACAGTTTTTTGGTGGAGTCTGTAGGATTTCTATATATAAGGTCATGTCAAATGTAGACAGAGACAGTTTTACATTTTCCTTTACAATTTAAATGCCTTTTACTTCTTTTTCTTGGCTAATTGCTTCTATTTCTATAGGAGTGGTAACGAGGGGCCTTCTCGTCTTGTTCTGGATTTTAAAGGGAAGGCTTTTTAGTTTTCACTGAATGATGTCTGGGCATATCACATAAGGTCTTTTTTATGCTGAAGTACATTCGTTTTCTATTAATGTGGTGTATCACATTTATTGATCTATAGGTGTTGAACCATCTTTGCATCCCAGGGTGAATGCCACTTGACCCTGGTGTATGATTTTTTTTTTAATGTGCGGTTTAATTCAGTTTGCTATGTTTTATTGAGGACTTTTGTTTCCATATTCATCAGTGTTACGGTCTATGGTTTTCGTTTCTTATGGTGACCTTGCCCGGTTTTGGTATCTGGGTAATGCTGGCTTTGTAAGATGACTTTTGGAGTGTCTTGTCCTCTCAATTGTGGAAGACTTTGAAAAGAATTGGCATTATTCTTTTTTAAATTTTTGGTATAATTCATCCACAAGGCTCTCTGCTCCTGGGCTTTTCTTTGTTGGGAGGTTTCTCAAACATTACTAATTTGATCTGCTTACTCCTATTTCTCTGTCCAGACATTCTATTTCTCCATGGTTCAATCTTGGTATGTTGTATGTTTCTAGAAATTTATCCATTTCTGTTAGGTTGCCCAATTTTGTAGTATCTAATTATTTATTATAGTCTCTTATGATCTGTTGTTTTCCTATAGTATCAGTTGTAATGTCTCCACTTTTGATCATAATTTTATTTATTTGAGTCCTTTTCTTTTTTTCTTGGTTATTCTATTAAAGTTTTTTCAATTTTGTTTCAGGGGCTACCTTTTAATTTTGTTGATGTTTTCTATTGTTTTTCTATTCTCTATCTCATTTATTTCTCCTCTAATCTTTATTGTTTCCTTCTTTCTGTTAACATCATGCTTAGTTTCCTCTTATTTTCTTAGTTCATTGATTATATTAGGTTGTTTATTTGAGATATTTCTTTCCCTAATGTATACATTTATAGGTATGAACTGTAGAGCAGTTAATAATTAAGTAGATTCTAAAACTTAAAGCTATTTGTATTTAATAGAGAAGGTATAAGGAATTAAAATAAAAGTATAGAAAAAATAAATACTGTTCTGACCATGGGATAGTCCTAATACTTTTGATCACTGAAGGAAATATGAAGCCCAGTGGAAAAAAAAATAATAAATGTAGAAGTATATTTTGGCCCCAATGCTAATTTTGGAAAATGATTTACAACTCTGTTCAAAGTAGCATGTCTTAGAGCAGAGTTATGCTAATGTTTCTGAGGAGTTTTTGAAAACATAAACTTGATGACAAAGGACAAGATTAAGTCTTATATCTGAGGCAGAGGCAGTTTCAAGACAGGTTCTCTATAGTCCGTTCATTTATAGAATAACATATTGACTAATATATTGACAGTTTAATTTAAAATTATCTCAGTGCTCTAAATGTTGCCAAAATTTAAATTCAGATTGACCCTACTCAAGACATCAATATACTTTATATATTTTCAATAATATTAAGGCACAACCTCAAAACCACATTAAAATTAAAGTCGCATGCAATACTGGGAAAATATCTTAAGCCTGTTATAGATGTTCTTAGTTGAAAGATTTTTTTAAAGGAAGATTGCAAAGCCTGTTTCAGTGATGGAGCTTCAAGAATTACAGAATAAATAACTGTGTTCGTATCCTAGTTATAAAAGTAATTTTGTCATCAAGAGTGCATGTAGGCTTTGATGCTTGTGTTTAATCTCTGATAATAGGAGACAGAACATAAGAAAACATTTTATATTGAAATATACAATTTTGCCATATTTTTACATAGAGTTATATTTAAAAGAATATTCTACATGAGTAGTAACTATGGTATCTCAATATCACAGCCAATCCTGGAGAAACAACATAACTGAATCTAAAGGAGAAAGTGTTCTTTGCTGCTCACATGGAAGAAAGAATAGATTTTTTGAATTCAGAGATAAAAAACTTTTTATAAATATCTCAGTCCTTATGTTTTGAATGCTATAGTAGCAAAAGCAATAGTGACTTGGAACTCTTGCATTTGGCATATTCACTTTCAATGATCAAATTTTACTTATGATACTGGAATGAAAAATCATCAAAAAATCATTGCCAAAATCGATATCAAGCAGTTTTTCCCCTAAGTTTTCCTCTAGGAGTTTTATGGTTTCAGGTATTATGTTTAAGTCTTTTTTTTTTTTTAAGGAATTGTTATGCTCTCTTTTTTGTAATGTTCATATATTTATTTTGAGAAAGAGAGAATGGGGAGAGGGGCAGAGAGAGAGCAGAGGGAGAATCCTAAGCAAGCTCTGCGCTGTTAGCACAGAGCCTGATGCAGGGCTCATCTCATGAGCTGTGAGATCATGACCTGAGCTGAAATCAAGAGTTGGACACTTAACTGAGTGAGCCACCCAGACTCCCCTTATGTTTAAATCTTCAATCCATTTCTATTTAATTTTGGTGGATGGTATAAGATAGGGGTCTAGTTTCTTTCTTTCACTGAATACAAGTCACTAACAAAGGTTAGGGCTAAAGGTGCACAAGTTTAAAAAAACAAAGTATTTTGGGGGCACCTGGGTGGCTCAGTTGGTTAAGTATCTGTCTCTTGAGTTTGGCTCAGGTCATGATCTCACACTTCCTGGGTTCAAACCCCTTGTCAGGTTCTGCACTGACACTGTGGAGCCTGCTTGGGATTCTCTCTCTCTCCCTTTCTCTCTGCCCCTCCCCTGCTCACTCACTGTCTCTCAAAATAAGTAAACTTTGAAGAAAAAGCAAAACTATCATTAAAAAGGTCAATAATCCAAAAGGACATGGAAGGGAAAAATTGAGAAACTAACCAATAAGCAAAATACACAGGCAAAAAACTAATAACAAATATTAAGAAGAGTTCAAATCTAATCTTATTAATATTTACATTAAATGACAATGATAAAAATGTTTAAATAAGGCAATTATAAGTAAGAATAGATTAAAAAAAACAAGAGCCAAAACTTCTGCCAAAAATGCACATTTTTTCATTTTTTTTTTTTTATTCTGAGAGAGAGACAGCATGAGTGGGGAGGGTAAGGGCAGAGAGATAGAGAGAGAGAGAGAGAGAGAGAGAGAGAATCTTAAGCAGGCTCTGCATGGTCAGCATACAGCCCAATGTGGGACTTGATCTCATGAGCCATGAGATCATTGACCTGAGCTGAAATCAAGACCTGGCCATTTAACTAATGGAGCCACCCAGGTGCCTCACGACTCACATTTATAATGTAAAGATACAAAGAGGTAGACAACAAATGTATATAAAAATATATAGCAATAAAATTAAATACTAAATAACAAAACATGTTTTACCAAATTTAAAATAATTGAAATGATATTGAATATCTATTCTGACTGTAGCGATATGAAACTAGAAATCATTAATAAGAGGAACCTGGAAAATCTAAATATATAGAAATTAAACACACTATTAAAAAACCAATAGGCCAAAGAAGAAATAAAAATATCAATCAAAAAGAAACTAAATTAAATTGGTACTATGGCCTACCAAAACTTATGGTATGCAGCCAAAGTAGTTGTAAGAGAAAAATTTATAATGATAAAAGCCTACATTACAAAAAGAGAAAGATCTCATATGAACAACCTAATTTTACTTCTCAAGGAAGAAGAAAAAAAAAAAAATATATATATAAAGCCCAATTTAGCAGAAGAAAGGAAATAACACAGTTCAGAGCAGAAATAAATGAAACAGTGTCCACAAAGCAATAGAAAGATCAATGAAGCTTTGTGATAAGAGAAACAAAGGTGAGAAATCTATACTAGACTTACCAAGAAAATAAAGTTCTCAAATAATAAAACTATACATGAAGAGGAGACTTTACAATTTATACCACAGAAACACAAAAGATCATAAATGATTGTGAACAATTATAGGCCAACAAATGGGACAATCTAGAAGAAATGGGTAACAGGAACAAACTACCAAGTGTGAATCATACGGAAATAGAATATTTCAACCAACCAACAATGAATAAAGAGATTGAATTAGTAATAAAAAATGTCCCAACAAAGAAAAGCTCAGGACCAGATGGCCTTATGGACAAATTCTACCAAACATTTAAAGAAGATTTAACAACAATACTTCCCAAATTTTTCCAAAAAACTCAAGATGAGGTAATATTCTCAAACTCATTTTATGAGACCAATATTACACTGCTACTAAAGTTAGATAACAACAAAAAGATTATGAAACTACAGGCCAATATCCTTGATAAATATAAATGAAAAAATTCACATACACCCAAACAAGCAAACAAACAAAAAACCTAGCAAATTGAATTCAACAGCACATTGAAAATAGTATACACTATGATCTAGTGGGATATATACTTGGAATGCAAGAACGGTTCAACATACAAAAATCAATAAAAATATGATACATCACATAAATAGAGAGACAAAAAATCACACGATAGTCTCAATAGATATAGGGAATTATTTGACAATATGCTACATCATTTTGGGAATGAAAACTTTCAACAAATTTGGAGTAGAAGAAACATACTTCAGCATAATAAAGGATTTACATGACAAACTCATGGCTAACATCCTATTCATTGGTGAAAAATTGAAAGTTTTCTCTATATAATCGGGAACAAGTCAAGAGTGGCAACTCTCAACATTCCTATTCAACATACATTTATAGTCCTAGCCAAAACAATGGGCAAGTAAGAGAAATAGGAGTCATCCAAATTAAAGGAAGAAGTAAAATTGCCTCTGTTTGCTGATGATCAAATCTTCAATATAGAAAATTCTAGATACTATCAAAAAGTCTTAGAATTAATAAAAAGTATCAGCAAAGTTCAGGATACAAATCAACGTAAAAAAAACAGTTACATTTTTATATATTAACAATGAACTATCTGAAAAAGAAATAAAAATTATCCCATTTATGATAGTTTCAAAACTGGGATGCCTGGATGGCTTAATCAGTTAAGTGCCCGAGTCTTGATTTCAGTTCAGGTCATGATCTCACAGTTCATGATTCAAGCCCTGCATCAGGCTCTGTGCTGACAGTGTGGACCCTGCTTTGGATTCTCTCTCTCTCCCTCTTTCTGCCCCTCCCCTGCTCATGTTCACTCTCTCTCCCCCTCTCTCCTCTCTCAAAATAAATAAATAAACTTAAAAAAACTTGTTTTGAAACCAGTAAAATACTTAGGAATTAATTTAACAAAAGAAGTTAAATATCAACACAATAAAAACTATGAGACACTGATGAAAAAAAAATTAAAGAAGAGACAAATAAATAAACAGATATTCAGTGTTCATAGTGTTCATGGATTAGAAGAGTTAATATTATTTTAATGTCTATACTACCCATTACCATCTATAAATTCACTGCAATGCTTTCCAAAATTCCAATGGCATTTTTACCTAAATAGAAAGGAACATCCTAAAAGTCATACAGAATCTTAAAAGACCCAAAATAGCCCAAGCAATCTTGAGAAACACAAAGCTGGAGATATCATGTTTCCTGATTTCAAACTGTATTACAACACCACAGTAGTCAAAACTGCATGGTACTGGGAAAAAAAAAAAACCCTCATAAGACCAATGGAACAGAACTGAGAGCATAGAAATAAACCCATGCTTATATGGTTCACTAATATCGACAAAGGAGCCAAGACTACTCAACTGGGAAAAGGATAGTCTCTTCAATTAGTGAATGATATAGTGAAAACTAGATATTTACATGTAAAAAACAAAAAAGAAAAGAAAAAAAGAAAGAAACTAGACCCCTATCTTATACCATCCACCAAAATTAAATAGAAATGGATTGAAGATTTAAACATAAGGGGAGTCTGGGTGGCTCACTCAGTTAAGTGTCCAACTCTTGATTTCAGCTCAGGTCATGATCTCACAGCTCATGAGATGAGCCCTGCATCAGGCTCTGTGCTAACAGCGCAGAGCTTGCTTAGGATTCTCCCTCTGCTCTCTCTCTGCCCCTCTCCCCATTCTCTCTTTCTCAAAATAAATATATGAACATTACAAAAAAGAGAGCATAACAATTCCTTAAAAAAAAAAAAAAGACTTAAACATAATACCTGAAACCATAAAACTCCTAGAGGAAAACTTAGGGGAAAAACTGCTTGATATCGATTTTGGCAATGATTTTTTGATGACATCAAAATCACAAACAAAAATAAAAAAATAAATAAGTCAGGCTATATCACACAAAGAATCTTCTGCACAGAAAAAAGAAATAATAAATAAAATGAAAAGTCAACCTACTGAATGGGAGAAAATGTTTGCAAACCACATATCTGATAAAAGATTATATATATATATAATATATAATTATATTAATTATTATGTTATATTAATTAATTATATATAATTAATTATATAAATCAATATATTAATTATATTAATTAATATATATTTATATATATATAATTATATATAAGATTATATATGGCTCACGTTTCTTCTTATATATAAGATTATATATGGCTCACGTTTCTTCTTATATATAAGATTATATATGGCTCATATAATATATATATGGCTCACGTTTCTCCCTATAAAGGAAAAACAAAAGCAAAAACAAAAACTTTGATTAAAAAAATGCAAAAGACTTGAATAGACATTTTTTTTTCCAAAAAGGACTTACAAATAGCCAACAAGTACATGAAAATTGTTCAACATCACTACTCACCAGAAAATGCAAATCAAAACAACACTGGGCTATCACTTCACACATGTTAGAATGGCTATTACCAAAAAGACAAGTGACAAATGTTTGCAAGGATGTGGAGAGCAGGCAATCTTTGAACACTATTGATGGGAATAATGGAAATGATGGAAAACAGTATGGAGGTGTCTTGTTAAATTAAAAAGAGAACTATCATTTGATCCAGTAATCCCACTTCTGGGTATATATCCAAAAATGATAAATTCACTATCTCAAAGAGATATTTATACTCCTATGTTCATTGTAGCAATATTCACAATAGCCAAGACATGGAAATATCCAAATAGTTGAATAGATAATGGAAATGTTGTATGCACATATGTAAGCATGAACATACATAATGTGATATAATTTGGCCATATAAAAAGAAGATTCTGCCATTTTCTATAACATGAATGACCTGGAAGATATTATGCTAAGTGAAGTAAACAAGACAAAGAGAGACAAATACTGCATGGTATTACTTGTATGTGGAATCTTTAAAGAAAAAATTGAATACATAGAAACAGAGGGTATAGTTTAGATATTCTGGTGGATAGGGCTTTCCAGTGGTTGGGGCGGGGGGTGGGAAACAGGCAAATGTTGGTCACAGGGTACAAGCTTCCAGTTTTAAGATGAATAAATTTCAAGGATTTAACGTACAGCATGGTAACTATAGGTAACAACACTGTATTGCATATTTGATAGTTATTATGAGAAAAGAACAACAACAAAATGGTAATTATGTGAGGGAAGGGACATGCAAACTAAAGCTTACTGTGATAAACATTTTTCAATATATACCTGTATCAAATCTTTTTTTTTTTTTTTTTTTTTTTTAAATTTTTTAACGTTTATTTATTTTTGAGACAGAGTGAGACAGAGCATGAATGGGGGAGGGGCAGAGAGAGAGGGAGACACAGAATCAGAAGCAGGCTCCAGGCTCCGAGCCATCAGCCCAGAGCCCGACGTGGGACCCGAACTCACGGACCGTGAGATCGTGACCAGGGCCGAAGTCGGACGTCTAACCGACTGAGCCACCCAGGCGCCCCAACCTGTATCAAATCTTTACAGTGTAACACCTTGAACTTACGCAGTGTTAAATGTCAATTTTATCTCAATAAAGCTGAGAAAAGGGAGAGAAAAGAAAATTGCTTATAGACTGCTTTAAACTGTCAAGAAATTGAGTATCTTACATACAGAGAAAGAGATTGCCCTAGCAGATTCTTTACTAGATAAATCATTTTAAGCAGTTAAAATTCTCCTATTCACCTGCCCTGAAGGATATCCTCAAACCCAGTGATGGAAAGCTGAGTAAAGAATGTTAGCAGTACCTACATGTATATTAAAAAAAAAAGATGGATAGAATTCAAATTCTTTATAAATAACAAATATTGGATCTGAAAGGTCTATAAGCCTTTAAAAATGATTAAACAAGAAACAAAATGTAAGGCACTATGAATAAATTGTGAAAAAAATTTAAATGACTATTATCCTGAATATGTGAAAAGGAGGCACAAAATAATTAGAAAGAGCTTCTTAGTAAAGAATTGGAAAAAATGTTTAATTTTCTGCTTTCTAAAATTAAACTGAGAGGACAGTCATTATTTCATTCCTGCAATTGATGACATATTTTGTTCTTTAACACCGAGTAGTGTCAGAGAGCAGAATGAAAAATATTCACAAATCTCCAAAATCCCTGCACAATAGCAAATAATGCATAACAAATGTTAGTAAACAGGTAAGAAAGGAATACAGTAGATGTATAAATTAAGTTCTAAATATATTAATTTTAAATACTGTAAATGGATAAAGTCTCTAATAAAAGACAAATCTCAGACTAACTGAAGAAAAATTTTCTAAAAAGAAAGTATTTAAAAAAAAAAGAGCTCCCCAAATGGATTGGAAATAATTTTCCAGGCAAATATTTGGAAGTATAAATAAGAGAAGAAAAATTTAATTAAAATCAAAGAGTATTTTAAAACTTATAAAATGTAAAAGCCACAAAAAAAAGAAAAAAACTTTTTTACTTCCAAGTATAACTTAAAAACCTTTTTAGAATCACAAAGAGTAATTTTTTTAAGAGAGAGTGAGTGAGGGCAAGCAGGGGAGAGAGGCAGAGGAGGGGGAGGGGAGGGAGAAAGAGATAGAGATTGAGAGAGAGAGAGAGAGTGCGAATCCCAAGCAGGCTCCATACTCAGCACAGAGCCTGACTCGGGGCTCAATCCCTTGACCCTGGAATCATAACATGAGCCAAAATCAAGAGTAACACACGCAACTAACTGAGGCACTCAGGTACCCCACAAAGAACAATTTTTAAAACTTATAATTTGGTTACATTATCTCAATATATAAGTATTATCTATCAAGGTTTATTTTTCTTTTAACAGTTATTTATTTTTGAGACAGAGAGAGACAGAGCATGAACAGGGGAGGGTCAGAGAGAGAGGGAGACACAGAATCTGAAACAGGCTCCAGGCTCTGAGCTGTCAGCACAGAGCCCGACATGGGGCTGGAACTCACGGACCGGGAGATCATGACCAGAGCTGAAGTTGGACGCTTAACCAACTGAGCCACCCAGGCGCCCCTATCAAGGTTTAAATAAACATGTAAAAAAAGTGTATAAATAATTGCAAAACCAATATTCAGTGAAACCAAATGCAAAATTATCGATAAATATGAAAGTTTTACTTTCATAAACGAATACGATCTCTGGTAGTCACAGTGTATTGCAACATGTTGCCCTGAGGTAGTCCACAAAAAAAGGCATTTATTCCATAAAAGTAATAGGTGGATTAAAAACAAATAAACAAAAGTACTTTGCTAAACACTAACAAATCTAGCATGACAAATTAACTTCAATTTGTAGTAATTTAAAATAAAATTTTCTGATAAAAGAAAAATATATTCTAATAAAATATTAGAAAAATTGCATAAGGAAAAAAGGAGAATTTAAAAATATGGTCAACAATAATTTTAAAAATATACAATAATAAAATTGATAATTGAGACAAAATGTTTTAAAAAGTAAAATTAGAATGATTACTTAAAAAACAAAAAAATAGGGGCGGCTGGGTGGCGCAGTCGGTTAAGCGTCCAACTTCAGCCAGGTCACGATCTTGCGGTCCGTGAGTTCGAGCCCCGCGTCAGGCTCTGGGCTGATGGCTCAGAGCCTGGAGCCTGTTTCCGATTCTGTGTCTCCCTCTCTCTCTGCCCCTCCCCCGTTCATGCTCTGTCTCTCTCTGTCCCAAAAATAAATAAAAAACGTTGAAAAAAAACATTAAAAAAAAAAAAAACAAAAAAATATTGAATACCAAGTCTATTATACTAGATTTGAAAATCTGAATAAAATAGTTTTGAAAATGCAGTTTTTCATTAGTTGTCATGTTTATTTTGTATCATAAAATCTCCTCTATTATAAAATATTCATGAAAATGTCATAATTAAAACAAGAAGAGACCGTGAACTCCATAGGTCTCTCAAAATGGGAGAGATAAAAAAAGGAAATCTGGGGCGCCTGGGTGGCACAGTCGGTTAAGCGTCCGACTTCAGCCAGGTCACGATCTCGCGGTCCGTGGGTTCGAGCCCCGCGTCAGGCTCTGGGCTGATGGCTCGGAGCCTGGAGCCTGTTTCTGATTCTGTGTCTCCCTCTCTCTCTGCCCCTCCCCCGTTCATGCTCTGTCTCTCTCTGTCCCAAAAATAAATAAAAAACGTTGGAAAAAAAATTAAAAAAAAAAAAAAAAAAAAGGAAATCTGACCAAATATCATACCCAGAAATCTCCTGGAGAATTCTGCCAAACCATTTCATAGAATGAATTATCCCCATGCTATGCTAATTATTTAGGTGCACAGAAAATGGTGAAAAACTCTTAGAGGGTACTTAGTGGTGAGTTCACATGGAGGGCATGTCTGGACTATGAGTCCCTTGGGCACAGTCATACAGGTAAATTGTGTGTGTGTTCAGATGAATAATGCTAACATTGGATCTGTATCTTGCCACAGTAAGTGTTTTCTGATATGTCCCATTACAGCGGTGCAGGTCCCAGGAAAGATCCTATTAGACGATTCCTTCTGATATTTTTGTGATAAATAGGTAGTAAATAAACCACTTCAGTGAAACTAACTGCTTCTAAGTGGAAATGTTATTGAAATTCACATCCACTTTCCCAAGGGCTGAATTATTTCTGAAATATTTAGTGGAATGTGAAAATAATTCACAGATATCCATCAAAACCAACAATGATTGCCAGACTCCAGGTGATCTATAGATTAAGTAATAATCCCAGTCATAGATCTGGGAGTTCATGTGGAGGCTATTTCCAGACTCTGAACCTCTGAAAGCATATGCCCAGAGGTATAAATGAGATTGAATATATACAGCAATGTGAATGGGTTCAGAAGTAAACTATTACATTGATAACTATATGTGTGAGTCAAACACTAAAATGATACAGTTGGCACTAGCCACAAGTGGTTATTGAGCACTTGAAATGCAGTAGTAGTCCACATTACCATGTCTAACAAATTTAAAACACACACCTAATTTTGTAGGCATACTAAGAATTGAAGTAGGGAAGGAAAGGAGGATGGAAGGAAGGGAAGGAGGGAGGGAGGGAGGGGCAGAGAAAGAATACTTCATTAATAACTTGTATATTGATTATATATTAAAATAATATTTTGGCTATATCAGGTTAAACAAAACACACTGCTAAAATAAATTTTACCTATTTATTATTTTACCTTTTAAATGCTGTTATTAGGCAAATTAAAATTGCACAAGTGACTCTCAGTATATTTCTATTGGACAGCAATGCATTAGAGGCATTTGTCTCTAAATCAGACATATTCTCAGGGTTTTTCAAATTTCTCTAGCTTCTCTGTCTCCTCATGCACATCTGGTCTGCATGCTATACATAGATTGCCCTTTTAATTCCTTATTAATCCTTTGGTTTTCTGCTTTAAGTCTCAGGATGTAGGTTGTTGGCTAGGCCAATAAGTAAGTATGTGATTTGTTTGACTCCAAATAACATTATCCATACATGTGCATTATGGCCTAGTGGCAAGACAGAAATCAAACAAAAATCGAATTTAAGACTATGGATCAGAAATAGCAAAAGCAGTTGTTTCAAATGTTTGAAATAAAATTCTAACAAGTACAACTGGGCCATATAACAAAAGATCTATCAAATGTTTTCCATGAAAATGGCTACATACAAGAAAATCTATTACAATTATGAAGTCAATGGAAAAACTAAAAATTGACTATATAATTAGTCATGAGAAATACATAAAATTCAATATGTATTTTTCGATAAAGGTATTAAGATTATAAGTAGCAGTTTTTTTTCTTAGATAATACATTTATCTCAATGTTTTTTATATAATTAAAATTTAAAACTACAGTCATTTTCATAATATCAAAAATGAGGAATAAATACCACCTTTCTCATTTAATACTTAGCATAATATTAGTTATGGTTGCCAGTTAAGTAAGTGAAGAGATATAAACCAGACAAAAATTAGATCCAAATAGAGAAAAAATATTATTTGTGGATAACATAATGAAGAAATACAACTGAGGTATTTTAAGGTAAATGAATATTCAATAGCAGTATATATGTTAAATACAGAAATATCAATAGCTGTCCTAAATTTTGACAATAACTGCTTTCACTCCTCAAGTAACAAAAAAATATATATAGGAATGATTTTGGAAAAATTGTAAGAAACTTTGATGAAGAAACTAAAATTAAAAAGGAAAGAAAAGAGGAAAAACTGCCAAGAGCTGCATATAGGTCTTCAATAAATATTAAGTCATATCTACTTAGAATACATCTTATTCTAAAGATATAAATTATTTCCAAAATAATTTGTGTATTTATGAAAATCTAATAAAATATCCACTTGTATTATTTTAAATGATATTAAAGTTTCCCTGGCAGAGGACATGGAGGGAGGGATAGTGAAAATAAATATGGTGTTGAAAAGAATTAAGCAAAGATTTTCTTTACCAGATTTCAAAACACAAAGCCACAATAGTTAATTCGGTCTGTCTGGTAGAGATTACTATTGTTCCTTCCAAAAATTATTCTCTGATTCTTCTTTACACCAAGAATTTTACCTAGGTACATGGTTGTTCAGTTTTTCTCTATGGCTAAACCTATATCTGTGACTAGATTCTGGTTGATGAATTTTAAGCAGAAGTGAAACGTAAGGTTGTGGGTTGTATGCTTAAAAGGCAGGAAGCTTGACAGCTCTTCTTTGAAATAGTTGTCTTAGACTTTCAGTATGAAGCTGTTTGCTTGGGATAGCAGAGCAATAAAATAATGAGATTGGATGTCCAATATTACAGAGATGTCATATCAGCTCTGAGCTGCTTATGTAAGAACTATTATGCAAGTGAGCAGTAAATTTCCCTATTTTAAAAATCAGTATTATTTGGCGTTTGTAACATGATACAGTATCTTAATTAATGTCCTGTGACATTAAAAAATGAAATAGGTTAAGTCAAAAGTTAATACATGATAAAGACATAAGAGTGGGTAAGATGTTCATTATATGGAATGGTGTTTTTAAAATAAGGTATTAGGCAAAATAAGAAAGTTGAGTGTATGTAGTTTTCATAAAACAACTAGATTTAAGTAATTAAATAATTAAACACAAAATATAAAACCAACAAGATAAAATATTGCAAAGATTCTTCAGCTATTGCGAGGATAGTTTTTCAAATTTTTTATTGTAAATACACAGAAAGATTTAATTATGAATATATATATGTCTTTGTAAAAATTAAAACTTGTTACGTAAAAAAATAATATACAAAATTAAGAGAAGAAAAATACAAATGTCCCAGCAATCACTAATATTTTTGTATTTATAAAAATAGCTGTTTATTATACTGGAATTCACATAAAATGAGTCAGAATCTCTTTATACTCCACTATACATATAGAAATTACAATTTATAGTAATTTCAAGGACATATTTTGACCATTTCTTTTGGAATAAGCAAATAGTTCACATTAAAGATCATATGAAAATATTTCATAAATAGGAGGATTATGGGTTTTATGATTATCTAGGCATTATGAAAATCATATATATGTCTTTTTAAGTTAAAAAAAGATCATATTTCAAAAGAAGAAAGGTCTCAAATCAATGACCTCAGCTTTTAACTTAGGAATGAGAAACAGAAGAGCAACTTAAATCCAAACCAAGTAGAGAAAAAGCAGCAATAAAATCAGAACAGAAATCAATAACTAGAAAACAGAAATATAGAGAAAAATCAATGAAAAATACCTCACTTATGATCAATAAAATTGATAAACTCTAGCGAGATTTCTCAGGAAAAAATTAAACTACCAATACTAGGAATAAGAAAAGTGCTATTATCACTAAATTGTACACCTGAAAATAATATTACACTGTATGTTAACTAACTGGAATTTAAATTAAAACTTGAAAAGTATATTAAAAATAGAAAGATGAAATTTGTGATGAATGTATTTACTGTCTTCATTATGGTGGTGATTTTATGGGTGTATATATGTATGTCAAAACATATCAAATTTCATGTTTTTAATATATACAGCTTATTATGTTGGTTATACTATCAATAAAGCTCTTAAAACAAAACAAAAAAATCATATAATGTTGGAAATAGAACTTCAAGATGGTTTTATTGTTTTTAGGAAAGAAAAAACAAAATGGTAAATGTGTGCACAGTTTATGTTTGCTCATAAAATATGTGATTTATTTGTTTGCATAAATAAAATTGACATTGTATATATTACATTTTACCGTTTAACATTAAGTATTCCTCTGGATGTTTATAAATCTCCTGACATATTAAAAAAGTCAATATGTATAGGATTTCATTATTTTCCCACCAGTGCATTATGGTTCTTCATATTTAAGCTAGGTGAGTAAAGATTGAAAAATAACTTTTTACCAACAGATTTATAGAATAGGTAAGTTTACTAACCTGCAAGACATTTTCTCTATCGATAATGTCTATTTGCTCAAACTAGGATATAACTGAAATTGATACATTCTTAAGATGGATATTGAAATTACTATCCATATTATCAGTAGCAAACGTTGTTTTTGAGAGTAAATGTCAATATTTTTCCAATAGACATAACACTAGGAAATGTCAAGTGTTTAACATGCTTCAAGGCCAATGTGTTAAAAAACTTATCTTACCATACTTAAAACTAACTGGGAGCAAATTTCATTGCTTTTTAAAGGGACATAAAAAGACAGAAAGATGATCAGGGATTTCTTTTCAATAGAACAGAGAGCTAATACAGACTACTGTAATTCAAGTTAGAGGTTCAAATATTAACATCTGTTCTTAAACCAACATCTACTCTGGTCCTGTTCAAGAAGTATTTGATGAATAAATAGAAGACTCAAGTGCAGGAGTGGGTAAGAGAGGAGCGAAGTGGGAGTAAGGTGGATTTTTTTTTTCCTGATGTTTATGTATGTATTTTGAGAGAGAGCATGTGCAAGTGAGAGAGGGGCACAGAAATCAGGACAGAGAGAATCCAAAGCAGGCTCCGCTCTGTCAGCTCAGACCCCCATGCAGGGCTCTCTCTCAGGAACCATGGGATCATGGCCTGATCCGCAATCAAGAGTCTGGTGCTTAACTGACTGAGCCACCCAGGTGCCCCAAGGTGGTTGTTCTTTTAATGACCATGTAGAGATTCACTAAGAACTAGTGAATTTAAATTTGGCTCTATTTTTTTTAAAGTTTTTATTTATTTTGAGAGAGAGAGAGAGAGCAAGTGAGCACACAAGTTGGGGGGGGGCAGAGAGAGAGGGAGAGAGAATCTCAAGCAGGCTCCCAACTGTCAGTGAAGAGCCCAGTGCAGGTCTCAAACTCACAAACCAGGAGATCATGACCCCAGCGGAAATCAAGAGTCAGTTGCTTATCTGACTAGGCCACCCACGTGCCCCCAGCTCTATTTTTAACACAATAGTAACACTAGTAACCAGCCAATATGTGCTATCTTTGCTTGTTTAGTGAGGAGGCATGAAAGCTTTGTGGTAGAAACCAGTAGAACCTAACTGGTCATATTCTCCCAAATGGCATTTGGATTAGTTAAAATTTGTGTCAGAACATCTCACATTTACCTCCTGGGGGAAAACATTTTGAGTTAATACAAAATATAATTTTCCTTTAAATTAAATTTCAAACTTCATGGATTGCAAGGGAGATAATCCAAGGGCATAAGTAATTCAAGAAAATATAATGACTTTGTGCAAAATCTCTAAAAATTGCATATTTTTTGAAAAATTCTGAGTAACAAATAAGTCAAAGCCAGTGTTCATTAGCAAGGATTTTCTTGTATTGTCCTAGAGTTGGTTTCTTTGAACATAATTCTTAATTAACAGTATTTCTATCTGAATGTTAATGATGAATGAAAAAAATAGGCACATTATTTTTCTTGTTAGAAGTACATTATCTGATATTTTATTTTAGATAGTTATTTTTATCAATTACGCTCTTCCAAAATCTGATGCAATTGTATTTACAAACTTAGAGAAATACTTATTAAATAATTTCTAAGGCCACCAAGAGTACATTATCCAAGTGAATGGGTAAGGTAGGATAAAATAATATAATTAAAAAATCATAAACAGCAACGAAAAAATAATGGCAAGCCTACTTTAGGATGCATTCCCCCCACTTCTTTTCTTTTATGTAAAGTTTATAATAATTCATCAGTCTTTCTTTTTCATAATACAAATCTATCAGAAAAAAAAGATATTGTGCATTTAAAATAGTGCTGACTATACTGCAAATAATTCATGTATTTTTATTAACAAATTCTGCTGTGTAAGTAATTACTATATGTAGGTTTTTATCCATTAAAAAGAATACAATAGATGTCATATTTCATAT
Source organism: Neofelis nebulosa (assembly GCF_028018385.1). NCBI lineage: Eukaryota > Metazoa > Chordata > Mammalia > Carnivora > Felidae > Neofelis > Neofelis nebulosa. The sequence goes on from NC_080795.1 coordinate 31,758,728, forward strand.
CATTGATTTATCTAAGAATATATGGATTTTTATCAGCAACCCAGTGTATGTTAGTAAAAATCACAGCACTCAATGTTGCAAAATCAAGATGGAAGGGAAGTCAATGGGAAAAAGAGAACTATGATTTACTCGTTGGATTAGGGTCAACACTTCCAGTACCAATTTTCTGGGCATATGCCATCAGATTATCAAAATCATCCACTTAAATTAGAGTGGAAAATAAATATCTATGATCACACAACTCATATGAAATAGAGCTGAGATTCAAACCTACATTTATCAAATTTCATATTCTCTTTTTCTCAGTGGCATAGTATATATATTAGGGATATATATATATATACATATATATGTATATATATATATATACACACACACACATACATATATACTGTATATATATACTGTATATATATATATGTTATTTTTTAAATTTTGCACTATTAACTAAATTTATTTTATAGAAAATTGAGAGGTGTTCTATCTTGCAGTTTATTTGTTATAATTTGTACATTCAGTGCTAGCTTTCAGTACTATATTTATTTGAAGATTTTATCAAAGACATTTTTAACCACTTGTCAATTTTATGAAAAATATTTTAGTTCAAAGTAAAATTACATGGACTTTAGTCTTCTTCCCATGTGATGTTAAAAAACAAAGGCAACCAAAAACTAATGAGTCATCTGCCTCAATAATGTACAACCCCCACATTTCTTTTATAGGATACTCCGTAAATTGTATGTTGTTTGTGTTATTCTGAACTTCAAACCCAGGCACATCATGAATTGTCAATAAACTTCTTTTAATTTTTTTTTGAGAAAGCCACGTAGATACCCAAAAATCACTGGATTGTTTTGAAAATACTTGAATTTTTGCACATCTCTTTAGATAATTAATTTGGAGCCACAATACACTACCACTTGTTTATTATTCACTTATTCAATAATTCACTCATTCAACAAATAGCTAAGTACCTTCTATGTAACAAGCACTGTTCTAAGAACTGGACATATAGCAATTTAAAAAAATATGATAATATTCTCTCATGAAGTGTTCATTATAGTAGGGGGATAAAGGAGATAAATAAGTATGCTATATATATATATATATATATATACATATACTATATATACATATGTATATATATATATTGTATATACATATGTATATATATATTATATATACATATGTATATATATAAGTATGTTATATATATACATATGTATATATATATTATATATACATATGTATATATATAAGTATGTTATATATATACATATGTATATATATTATATATATACATATGTATATATATAAGTATGTTATATATATATGTGTGTGTGTATATATATACATATATGTGTGTGTGTGTGTGTGTGTATATATATGTATATATATGTATATATATACGTATATATATATACATATGTATATATATATATATTCCACAGAGAAAAATAAGGCAAGGAAGAGATGTTGGCAGTAAAAGGGAGGGTGCTATTTAAATAATTTTGTAATGACCTCATTAAACAGACCCTGCAGCAGGAAAAAGAGGGTACCATGTGGTTTCTTGGAAAGCAATCATTCTTGACAGAAGAAACAAAATATCAAGTCATGATTGAATTTGGTATATTCTAAGGAAAGCAAGGATAATAGTGGATCAGAGGAGTGGGAGAGATGGGGAGAATTACAGGAAATGATGTCAGAGAATTTGAGGAGAAAGGTGAGGTCAAACTGGAACTTTCAGATTATATGGAGATTTGGATTTACTGAGGAGATGGGGGAAGTAATTGGGAGACATTTCAGAACAGGGTGAAAAGATCTATATTGGATTTGGAAAGAGCTACTTTAGCTGCTGTGCTGTACAGCGAGTGCCAAAACAGGAAGAAGTAGGAGGCAGATGATGGTGGCTTGGCTGAAGGTAGTAGTGATACAGGGAGTGAGAAATTTTTAGATTCAAAAGTAGAGCTAATAAGAAATGCAAGTAGATTGACTGTGGGACATTATATAGAGAGAAAATTCAAAGACTGCTCCAAGATTCCTCTCAAGCTATTTGGCCAGAGATATAAATTTGGGAATTGTAAGTACAGAGAGATGGAATGTAAAGTAATACAATTGGATTAAATCATGTGAATAGTGCATAGAGTTAAAGAAGTGAAAAAGTCGTAACACAGGGTTTTTGGTACATAATGTTTAAAAATCTAGGAAATTATTAGGAATTGGCATTTCCTATTTCAACTTTTTCTGTTTGGAGTTGATAACCTTTTTCTTCCAAAGTGACTGGTCCTTTAGAACACTCAACACTTAACATTCCCTTCCAGCTTACATACAATGGTTCTTCAACACAATTCCTCTGTTTTTTTTTTAACATATTTTATTTTAAAAATAGTATTGGATTTACAGAAAAATTGAGCAGATAGTACCTAGAATTTTTATATACCTATCAGCCTAACATACAAACAGCTTCCTTGACTAGTAATTTATTGCAGAACTGTAGCACAATTGTTAGAAAAAATTTGCTGACACTGACACATTATTATTAAGTAAAGTCAGTAGTTTACATTAAATTTTGCTCTTTGTTTCTTATGATTCTTTGATCTTCAGCAAACACGTGATGATATGTACCCACCATTACATTATCATGAATAATTGGTTCTAACTATTTTATCTTATTTTTTTTTTTTTTTTTTTTAAATTTTTTTTTCAACGTTTTTTATTTATTTTTTTTGGGACAGAGAGAGACAGAGCATGAATGGGGGAGGGGCAGAGAAAGAGGGAGACACAGAATCCGAAACAGGCTCCAGGCTCCGAGCCATCAGCCCAGAGCCTGACGCGGGGCTCGAACTCACGGACCGCGAGATCGTGACCTGGCTGAAGTCGGACGCTTAACCGACTGCGCCACCCAGGCGCCCCTATTTTATCTTATTTTTTAAAATTTAAAGTATTTATTTACTTTGAAAGACAGATAGTGTGTGTGCATGGGCATGTGAGCAGGAGAGGGGCAGAGAGAGAGGGTGAGAGAATCCCAAGCAGGCTCCATGCTGCCAGTGAAGATCCCATCATGGGGCTCTTTCCCACAAAATGTGAGAGATCATGACTTGAGCCGAAATTGAGTCAGATGCTTAAATGACTGACCCACCCAGTTGCCCCTCTAATTAATTTTTTAAGTTGTAATCTTTATTTCCTATTAGATTAAGTAAATATATTAACCAACTATATGTAAAAATCAGTAACAACACTAAAAATAACTGAATTTTCTTTAACCCCAAGTTTTGCTTTCTATTATAATCTTAATAGTAGAGGAAAATGTTAACTAAATAAGTGTGACTCAGGATTGGATATAGATGCTTCTTAAACTATGCTCATTGTTTATGGAGGCAAACTTTGATCAAATGTTGATAGTCCTATACACCTATATATCCCAATGTTTACATATTATAGTTCTGCCTATTAACTATGATGGGTGAATTTGCTTTAACCATTAAGTCATCCTCATTCATTAGACTGGGAATGTTCTGATCATGAGTCTGTTATTGGGTATATGAGTAAGGAAAGCATTATAAATTTTCCTCTACTCCTAAAACATTAGACAAAGCACAAATCTGATACTATCCATTAAAATTATTCTTTGTGAGAAGTTAATTTTCATAATTTTGAAGCAGCTTATAACAATTGATTCAAATAAAAAAAGTAATTAAATTATAGAAATCTGAATCCTTTTTTTAATGTTTATTTAATTTTGAGAGAGATAGAAACAGAGCACAAACAGGGGTGGGGCAGAGAGAGGAGACACAGGATCCCAAGCAGACTCCAGGCTCTGAGCTGTCAGCACAGAGCCAGACACAGGAACTCAAATTCACGAACTGTAAGATCGTTACCTAGGCCGATGTCGGATGCCCAACCAACTGAGCCACCTGGGTGACCCTAGAAATCTGAATCTTAAAAAGAAAATTTTTTTTCCAATTGTTCTCACTTATTCTGCCTAGGTCAGACAATATTGGCCTCTTAATAAAAAAAGGAAAGAAAGAAAGAAAGAAGAAAGAAAGAAAGAAAGAAAGAAAGAAAGAAAGAAAGAAAGAAAGAAAAAGAAAGAAAAGAAAAGAAAAGAAAAGAAAAGAAAAGAAAAGAAAAGAAAAGAAAAGAAAAGAAAAGAAAAGAAAAGAAAAGAAAAGAAAAAGCTATATTGCGTCAATTCCTGTTATGGACCTGTTATGAGTAAAGATATACCTATTTTCCCATATCTGGCACTAAATAACATTACAGATATGAAAATAGGAAATTTTTCTCAGGAAGTCAATAGTGTGTGTGTGTGTGTGTGTGTATTGACTTCAATATATATATATTGAATATATATATATATTGAAGTCAATTTGTGTGTGTGTGTGTGTATATATATATGTATATATATAGAGAGACTTCCTGAGAAAAATTTCCTATTTTCATATATATATACACACACATACATACATATATATTTATACCTATATATGTGTGTATATATATATGTAAAATATGTTAATATTTTATAGCTTACAAATGATTTTTACCATAGATAGCCATGAAAATTATAAGGACATGGCAACAATGATTATTAAGAGTCCTTCATTATTATTATCTTTAAACACAAACACAAAACACTTACAAAAATTAAAAATGTGGCTGGGGGGCTGGGTGACTCAGGTGGTTAAGTATCAGACTTTGGCTCAGGTCATGAACTCACAGTTTGCAAGTTTGAGCCCCACATCGGGTGAGCTCGAACCCCCCTTAGGGCTCTGTGCTGACAGTGTGGAGCCTGTGCGGGATTCTCTCTCTCTTCTCTCTCTCCCTTTCTTTCAGCCCCTCATGGGAGTCTCTATTTCTCCCTCTCTCTCTCTGCCCCTCGCTCACTCATGCTTTCTCTCAAAAATAAATAAACTTTAAAAAATGCTAAATTGTTAATAAAAATGTGGCTTATTATCTTAAGAGTGCTCATTTAAGAAAATAAAGGAAATTATTTCCTATGTTTCCCTTTTCCAGGTACATAAAGATTTTAATATTTATGACATCAGTTATGTTAAAATTTGAAAGCATGCCTTTAATCATTAATTCAAATCTGTTTAATGCGCTGATTATAAGTTCTTGAGATTTTTGATCTTCACCTTTTATTGGCATCATGTCTATCCCACCAACATAGTGGATGAGAGAATTGGTCTTAGATGTAAATAAAGGAGTTTTTAAAATTTGTTTTTGGGAGGGAATTGTCCTTTTTCTTTTTTTGATTTAAGTTCCAGTATAGTTAACTTATAGTGTTATATTAGTTTTAGCTGTACCATATGATTCAAAAATTCTGTATGTTACTCATTGTTCATTGTGAGAAGTGTACTCTTAATCCCCTTCCCCTATTTCACCCCACCCCCACCTACCTCCCATCTGGTAGACATTAGTTTGTTCTCTATAGTTAAGTCTGTTTTTTGGTTTGTCTCTTATTTCCTTTGCTTGTTTTGTTTCTTAAATTCCACATATTAGTGAAGTTATATGGTATTTGTCTTTCTCTGACACTGGCATTATACTCTCTAGATCCATCATGTTGCTGCAAATGGCAAGATTTCATTCTTTGGTATGGCTGAGTGATATTCCATTGCATGTATATACTACACCTTCTTTATGAATTCATCTATTGATGGACACTTGGGCTGCTTCCATAATTTGGCTATTGTAAATAATACTGCAATAAACATAGGGGTGCATATATCTTTTCTAATTAGTGCTTTCATAGTCTCTGGGTGAATGCTCAGTAGTGAAATATCTGGATATTATAGTAGTTGTACTTTTACATTTTTTTTTGAGAAACCTCCATACTGTTTCGCACAATGGCTGACCCAGTTTACAACAATGCACGAGGGTTCCTTTTTCTCTGCATCCTTGCCAACACTTGTTTCTTGTGTTTTCTTGTGTTTCTGCCATTCTGACAGGTATGAGGTGATTTTTTAGAGTGTTTAAAAAAAAGCTGTCCTGACTCAGGTGGGAGGACTGGCTTAGTCAGTTCACCTATTTGAACAACTGATTAAGCCCACACGCAGTGACTTCCCTTATAATGCTATCATATACCAGACTATTTTGCACCCACCCTAATCACCCTCAGAGTCTAGAATCTAACAACAATGAACAGAGCCTATGTTGCAGAGGCTGCAAAATTATTCAAATAAACCAATCCATAGGAAGCCCATGAACTTCACATGATTTGCCAACCATAAGCTGCCTCCTACGGTTCTAGCTTGCTGTAGCCCTGTCTCCAGGTGAAACCCCCTGTGTGGTCTGGATTCAGCCTTCTCTCAAAGAGCTCTGTCTTTCATCTATTCAAATGTCATGGTATTGTGTCCTACCATCAAAAGAATCTTTAAATCCTAACATTAGACACCTAGCTTGAAGTTTTGGAGCACTAATAATTGTGAGACTTCAGAACAAAGTATGTAGTTTTTATATATCTTTTTCATAATCCCTTCTCTGAGAGAGATTAATAAGTTCTTTCTCAAGTCTCTTATTATTTTTTTTAAGTACCGTGATGCCCAGCAGGGAGCCCAACACAGGACTTGAACTCATCACCCTGAGATCCAGACCTGAGCTGAGATCAAGAGTTAGTCACTTAACCAACTGACCCACCCAGGTGCTCCAACTCTCATTCTTCTACTCTTTGTGATTTACTTTATGATAAGCAGGTACTTCCAATTTTTCCATCAAAGCAATTGTATGATTCTGATGATGGAAGAAAATGAACAAATAACCTAAAGTCTTTACCATAATCAAAATTTCTTTGGCGGCACCTGGGTAGTTCAGTCTGTTGAGCATCCAACTCTTCATTTTTGGCTCAGGTCATGATCCCAGGGTCATGGGATCGAGCCCTGCATCAGGCTCTGTGCTGAGCATAGAGCCTGTTTAAGATTCTCTCTCTCCCTCTCTCTCTCTCTCTCTCTCTCTCTCTCTCCCTTCCTCCCTCCCTTTTCCCCCCTCTCCTCAACTTGTACTCTCTCTCTCTCTCTCTCTAAAATAATTTTTTAAAAAAGACCAATTTTTTGGAATAAAATCTTAAAATAATCAGAATCTATGATATTTCCCCATTACATAGCATTTAAAATTACTTAAGTTTTGATTTCACAGTCATATAAAATTGATTCCTCATAAAACAATACCAGTATAATCTAGGACTTCGATTAGCTGTCAGGAATATTACAAAAAAACCTGTCAGTGGTATGGTATGGATTCACCTTATTGAGCAAAGTCCTTTGTCCATCCTCTCGCTTTCCCTTTAAAATATCTTGTGTAATGTTATCAAAAGTATCAAACCAACAAAGATGGAGAGGCTATCTACACCTTGTTATTATGCATTAACTGAGTTAGTATAGACAGAAAGCTTTGGTCCTCAAAATTTTGTTGATATCAATATTGTATATAAGTTCAATAGAAGCAGCCCTTTATTGTGAATCGCACAAAAAGCAACACAGATTTATTGAAAACCTTAATCTACCCATAGTGTGTTTAGGATCAACATTTTATTAATATAGCTTTGTATCAGTTTCAGTTTGGCTTCTGTAAAGTCTTTACCACATATATTTGGATGGTAATCTCATATAAAAGCTTGGAACATGTTTTACATTTAAGTACTTTAAATTCAAATACACTGCTTAATATCCCTGTGCCCTTCAATTTCCAAGAACTCATTACTTAAAGTATTGATAGATAATGGGAGCCAGAATAAAATAAGGACACAATGAAGAGATAATTCTGATTCTTAAACTGACTTATAGAAAGAGAACTGGCCAGAGTCCAATGCTATATACATGCTATGCGATATTTTACCTATGATTGAAGAGCTTGGATACCTAACATAAAAAGAAATGAAGACCTCTCCATAAAGAGCAGGATAGCTAGTCAGAGCAAATGTGCACACATACACACACACAGACTTGTGTGCGTGCACACTGCAAAAACTAGAATGTTATATGGATAAAGAAAGTCCTAAAAGCAGATGAGTTCAAATTATAACTTATTTTTCCTTTGAGAGTTTTTTAAATTAATTTCAGAAAATTAAAAATTTGACTCTTTTATAAAATTTATTGTGAAAACTTTCAGAATATATGAGTTTACTATAGTAACATTTTATTTCCTGTATAGTAAACTATTTCAATTTGTTTCAATATTTCAACAGACTAGGTTGAAAAGTTCTAATATTTAAGACTCATTTCCTAGTTTTTGGTTTTTTTTTTCTGAAACCCCCTATGAAAATCACAGCAGACTACATGATCTCCCTGAGGATCTCCACAGATATCTTATCCCTAAGTTTTCCCACAAACTCCCACACACTTCCTCTCCTGCCCTTCCTTTTGCAAAGCATATGTCATTACCATTACACCTGCCTGATAAAATTCTAGTCTTATTTATCTATTTATTTATTTGTTTTCCAAAACATTGTCTTCCATGAAAAGCTCCTTTCATCTCATAAGATTAACTACACCATCTGTCCTAGTACCAGGCACATAGTATGAAGTCAATGAATCACTGTTTAATCAATGAATCAATTCATTCCATGGATTTTGTTCATGATACAGTAAGGAACTTAAAATAGAGCACTGAATTGTGATTTAAGGTATATATTCACTATTGTCTCCTATGTACGTGAATATTGAAGGCTGTGGTTGTGATACTGTTTGTTTCCTATTTTACCAGTGGCAAGGAGATTATGACGATCCGTCTTAACAGATATGCTTTATGACAACTGGCATTTCTTTGGACTATTCAGAGCTTTAATGTGTCCCTCATCTTTTTAATAACCTTACATATAACTAGAAAATATTTAAATTTATATCTTATTCTAAACATCTGTGTACTTATGCTATCATAATTTATTTGATTTCAAGTTAGAAAAAATGATATGAGTTTAAAAAGGAATTATAATTAAGATAATTATAATTATCTTATTATATAATTATATTATTTAATTATATTATAATTAAGATAATTATAAAATTATATTATATGAATATATTATAATTATAATTAAGATAATTATAATTTGTTCAAATGATATTGTACTCAAATTCCTGTGAATATAAACTATAAGTTATTGACCTGTTTATCATTTTTGACAAACAAGTGATTAAATATATTAACCTGAAGTGATGAACAGCACCACATCATTACTGATCAAATTTTCTATTTAAAATTATGGGTTTTTCAAGTATAAAATTATTTGAGAATGCTCTGTCACCTGATCTATCTACCCATCCATTTATTTATCTAACCATCATCTTGGGGCGCCTGGGTGGCTCAGTCGGTTAAGCTGACTTCGACTTAGGTCACAATCACACGGTCTGTGAGTTCGAGCCCCACGTCGGGCTCTGGGCTGATGGCTCGGAGCCTGGAGCCTGCTTCCGATTCTGTGTCTCCCTCTCTCTCTGCCCCTCCCCCGTTCATGTTCTGTCTCTCTCTGTCTCAAAAATAAATAAACATTAAACAAAAAGAAACAGTATTATCTAATTATCATCTTTATCACCTACCTATACACCTATCTAATCTAACATCTATCATGTAGTCCATTTATACCTTAATTTTAAACTCAAATGCTTCAGACAGATTATAGAGAAAAACAATTATCAATCGCTCTCAATATCAAACTCTTCCAGGAATAATATAGTTGCCATGTTTCTTAATAATTTCTTGAATATTATAAACAACTTGAATTATATTTTTTCTGTTTCATGTGTCTATTACATATTTTTATTTCCTTATGAACATGATTTTACATAACACAATTTGCACATATATTAAAACAAATATCAAATTTTCTTATAGATTATTTAATAGGAAAAATATAATGTTTATTTCTGAACACCAATCTCTTGGGTCTAGTGAAATATTTAATTTACAACAAATTAAACAGTTTACTATTAAAATTCATGCTGCATTTCTGTAAAACATTTATAATTCAACATTTCACATCTTGCATTATTTACTCCATCTTTTGATTTTCGTAAATTCCTACAATTTCTTTTCATATTATTCTATTTGTAGAATATATGCATTTGTAATGCATTTTGCATTTTTGTCATTTCTTTTTTCTTTTACATATTTGTATATACACTCCTTTTATTTCACTTCCTACCACCTTACCATTCCATTGTAAAATAAAATGTCTAATTTCAAAACTCCCTACTTCTTCATATCCATGTTGACACTGAATATATTCTAATTAGTTATTTGCAAGGTGACAGGTTTGGGTGATATAAAATATCCTTTTTAAAAATTTTTTGTTAATTTTTATTTATTTTTGAGAGAGAAAGAGAGAGATGGAGAGAGACGGAGAGAGACAGGGAGAGAGAGAGAGAGAGAGAGAGAGAGAGAGAGCATGAGAGGCCAAGGGGCAGAGAGAGGAGGAGACATAGACTCCAAAGCAGGCTCCAGGCTCTGAGCTGTCAGCACAGAGCCCGATGTGGGGCTTGAACTATGGAGTGCAAGATCATGACCTAAGCCAAAGTCAGAGGCTTAACTGACTGAGCCACCTAAGCACCCTGGGGGTTTAAAATATCTTAATACTTGTCATATTTTACCTGGACATTTATTTGTTACATTTACTATTTTCTATGTAGTCCCTATTATCCCAGAAGAGTTACCAATATTTAGATACTTGATAGATTTAAATTCTCTAGCTATAGTGAAGCAAAATCATCAATTTTTCAGTATAGTCAAATCCATAACAGAATAAAATAAATATTCATATGTTTATTAACATAATTACTTCAGTAGTCAATCTTGGACTTGAACTGAGACAAATCATCATATGATAAAATAAAATATAGAAAAATAAGTGAAAAGACACTGATAAAAGAGGAAATGTCAAACAAATAATGATAATGCTTTCCCTTTAATTAATGAAATATTTACTTCATTCCATTAATTAAAATGTAGACAATATATACAAATTTGTATATAGGAACATATACAAATAGAAAAGCTATTTGAGAAGCCAAAATCCAAGATGGGAACTGGGGGAATATTTTAAAGAATATGATAAAATACTACTTAATCTCATTAATGGGCCCTTCTTTAATAAGAAGAGTTATTTTATCTCATGCTCATAAGCTCTTTCCCTCTGATAGTATTAACCATATACACCATAATTTTGAATCTGTACCCTAAGGTTCTTTAACCTTAAGGTTATCACTCTCTTTGGTAATGTTTTTTTTTTTCCTCTGAAGACTTTAAACTTATTTAAGAATAAGCAGCTCAACACATTATAAGAATTCCATTTTTTAATTACTGTTTAATACGTTTCTCCTTATCCAGGGACCAATGAACATACTGTATTTCATGCATTTCTTTCTAAGCTTTACAATCCATTTTAAAATTTCTGTTTATGTTTGTAAATAAATGAGGCAAAAAGAGCCTCTAATAGTCTCCTTTTAAACAACTGTGACCCAACACCCCTGTTGAGTGAAATAAATTGAAAGGATGTGATTAGTTCTTAGTTAATCCTTTAATTATTTGAAAAAAGTTCATTGAGGTAGTTAGTATTCCTAAAATTGACCTACAAGAACAGCTATACTGGATCAGTACTTTTGTTAATTACTAGTTAACTGATTATTTAAAGTATATTTATTGTGTTGAAAAATGACAAGAATTGGTTTCATATGTGCCTATATTTCTTTCCTTTTACCTTCTTTAAATTTTTTCACAAGTATTTACTTACTAGCCTGTGAGTACCTCTCTTAACTCTAAATGTGGTACTTTTAAAACCATTTAAAATGTTGATACCTATCAGTAAATTTTCTTTCATTCATGAAGCAATTCAAATCATGCTGTTTATGCCTTGAGGAATTATCCAACATTTTAGCATCTCTTACTTTGAAAGTATATTTTTATTTGTTTTCAGGTTACAATTTGATATAGTGTAGCAGATATTCATGGTTTACAAAACAGAACATACTGTAACTAGGAAACTGTTGGCAATATTTTAAATAATTGCCTAAAACCCTCATAAGCATAACTTTAGATTAATAGGGAAAAAACCAAAGTAACTGTTTCTTCAAGAGATAGTTGATTTCCTGGTTGGGTTTTTTTTTTTTTTTGCTTTTATAGATAAGAATAAGAAATTTATATAAATACATAAATAAATATGAGTGTTTGGGAACAAAATATTTGATTTTTAGTACTGTATTAAAGTCAATAAATGGCATGTGCTTTGGTGTTGAGTTTGATAAGCTGTCTACAAAAATTGTTAACACAATCATCTATCGAAATGTAGAAGAGTTTATGCTATTTTAAATTTATCTTATCTCAAAAATATTAGATTTTTATATGAAATAAGTAATATGTTTTTCAAATAACTAGTAGATTCTGAGATAAATGTCACTTTTTAAAATTCCTTGATCACTGAGGATAAGAACTCATGGCTACTTATACTGAAAAGAGAAAGCCAACAATTAAGAGGTTGTAGACTGTTGTTTTTGTATGAGACTAACCATTACGCACTGAAAAAGTAATTCTGTGAGTTGATTGATGTGTTAACTAACCTTATTGTGGTCATCATTTTGCAATATACATGTGTATCAAATATACACATTTTGTAATATACACGTGATTTGATACACAAATCATTACAGTATATTCCTTAAACTTATATGATGTTATATGTCAATTATATACCAATAAAGCTAGGGGAAACTCTCAGAAATTTGTAATGTCACATATCAATTCTGTTTGTACATAATTCCCCAAAGCAAATCAAATAGCAAAATTTGCAATTAAGTAATCAGCAGGTATAATCTTTTCTAAAGGAAAGGACAGAGAATATTTACCAGCAGAAATAAAATAGATTACAAGATTTCTAATTCAATTGTGGTTAAAGGAATATAGATTATATTATATTTATATCTTGAAAGAGATGAAATTTGTAATCAATAATTTATTTCAATGACATGAATTTGCACTTATAGGTATAGATATTATATGGGTGTTAAATTAACTAGATGAAATCTCACATAACCTTGCTATATTCATCTATCGTGTTTTGACATGTGTATCAAAATATGACATACTATTTGGATTTTCCCAATTTATAATGAAATTATGACATTTTTTGCATTATATATGTGTGTATATGTAGAGGCCATATTTGTTGATGTCTAAAACATACGCACTTATTTTTTTAACTTTTTTTAATATTTATTTTTGAGAGAGAGACAGAGACAGAGACAGGGAGACAGAGAGACAGAGAGACAGAGAGCAAGCAAGGGGAGGGCAGAGAGAGAGGGAGACACAGAATCTGAAGCACGCTCCAGGCTGTGAGCTGTCAGCACAGAGCCCAATGTGGGCTCCAACTCATGGACTGTGAGATCATGACCTGAGCTGAAGTCAGACACTTAGCTCTGAGTCACCTAGGAACCCCCATATACACTTATTTCTATCATAAATTGTTGTGTTTTAAAAATACCCTTTTTAAAAATTGTTTTCATTTTTTCTTGCTATTTTTTATTTACTTTTATTTAGATACTATCTTGTTTGATTGCTTTAAGTTTTTTTTTCAAATTCCAGTCACTTAATATATAGTGTAATATTAGTTTCAGGAGTAGAATTTAGTGATTCATCACTTAACATACAACAACCAGTACTCATCACAAGTACTTTCCTTAGTGCCCATTACCATTTATCACATCATCCCACCCATCTCCCCCCCAGTAAACCACAGTTTGTTTTCTATACTTAAGCGTCTTTTTATTGTTTGTCCCTCTCGTCTTTTTCCCCCGCCTTGTTCATCTGTGTTGTTTCTCAAATTCCATGTATGAGTGAAATCACATGGTACTTGTCTTTCTCTGATTGACTTATTTCACTTAGCATAATACACTCTCGCTCCATCCATGTTATTGCAAATGGCAAGATTTCATTCTCTTTTTATGGCTGAGTAATATTCCATTGTATACATATACCACAACTTCTTTAACTATTCGTCGGTTGATGGACATTTGGGCTATTTCCATAAATTGGCTATTGTTGATAGTGCTGCTGTAAACATCAGTGTGCATGTATCCCTTCAAATCATTATTTTTGTATCCTCTGGAATAAACAATCTTAAAATTTGTATGGAACCACAAAATACTCAAATAGCCAAAGCAATCTTGAAAAGGAAAAGCAATGTTGGGGACATCACAATTCTGGACTTCAAGTTATGTTATAAAGCTGTAATCATCAGATAGTTATGGTGCTGGAACAAGAACTGACACATAGAGGGGCACCTGGGTGGCTCAGTCAGTTAAGCATCTGACTTCAGCTCAGGTCATGATCTCATGGTTTGTGGGTTCAAGCCCCACATCGGGCTCTGTGATAACAGCCCAGTGCCTGGAGCTTGCTTCAGATTCAGTCTCTCTCTCTCTCTCTCTCTCTCTCTCTCTGCCCCTCCCCTGCTCATGCTTTGTCTCTCTGTCTCTCTCTCAAAAATAAATAAACATTAAAAAAAAATAAAAAGAAAAGAACAGACACATAGATCAATGGAACAGAATAGAAAACCCAGAAATGAACTCACAACTATACGGTCAACTAATCTTCAACAAAGCAGAAAAGATATCCAATGTAAAAAAGACAGTCTTGGAACACCTGGGTGGCTCAGCAGGTTGAGCGTCTGACTCTTGACTGTTGGCTCAGGTTATGATCCCAGGGTCATGGGACCGAGCCCTGTGTCAGGCTCTGCTCTGAATGTGGAGCCTGCTTAGGATTCTGCCCCCACCCCCACCCCCTGCCTCTCCTCTCTCTCCTCTCTCTCTCTCTCTCTCTCTCTCTCCCTCCCTGCCTTTGACTCTCTCACTTTCTCTCTAAAATTAAAAAAAAAAAAAGGAAGAAAAGAAAAGACAGTCCCTTCAACAAATGGTGTTGAAACTGGACACAAAAGGCACATAAATGAAACTGGACCACTTTCCTACACCATCCACAAAAATAAATTCAAAATGGATGAAAGACTTAAATGTGATAGGAAACCATCAAAATCCTAGAGAATAACACAGGCAGCAACCTCTTTGATCTCGGCCACAGCAACTTCTTACTAGATCTAGACACATCTCTGGAGGTAAGTGAAATAAAAGCAAAAATGAACTATTGGATTTTATCAAGATAAAAAGCTTCTGTACAGCAAAGGAAACAATCAACAAGACTAAAAGACAGGTTTTGGAATTAGAGAAGATATTTGCAAAGACATATATGATAAAAGGTTAGTACCCAAAATCTATAATGAACTTATCAAACTCAACACCCCAAAAATAAATGATCTACTTACAAAATGGGCAGAAGACATGAATAGACATTTTTCCAAAGAAGATATAGAGATGGCTAAAAGAACATGAAAAGATGCTCCACATCACTCATCATCAGGGAAATACAAATCAAAACTACAATGACATATCATCTCACACCTGTCAGAATAGCTAAAATTAACAACACAGGAAACAATAGATGTTGGTGAGGATGTGGAGAAAGGGGGACCCTCACACTGTTGATGCAAACTGGTGCCTCCACTCTGGAAAACAGTATGGAGATTCCTCAAAAAGTTAAAATAGGACTACACTACAATCCAGCAATTGCATGAGTATGTGTTTTCAATTTGTAAGTTTCTCTTAGATAAATAAATGAGTTTATTGCCTTTCCCAGCTTTTTAAAAATCTTTCCTTATTTGATGGGACACCTGGGTGGCTCAGTCAGTTCAGCATCTGATTTTGGCTCAGGTCATGATCTCGCGGTCCATGAGTTTGAGCCCTACATCAGGCTCTGTGCTGACAGCTCGGAGCTTGGAGCCTGCTTCAGACTCTGTGTCTCCCTCTCTCTCTGGCCCTCCCCCACTTGTGCTCTCTCTCTCTCTCCGTCTCTCTCCCTCTCTCTCTCTCTCCCAAAAATGAATAAAAAAATTAAAATTTTTTTGGAAAATCTTTCCCTTACTTGAAAGCTTAGAACTTTTTTTGCACTAGTTTTATTTCTTTGTTTGAAGATTTTCCTGAGCAGGTTTATTTTTAATTAAAAGGGCACATGTGTGCATATATACATCTCTTCCTTCCTTTCTTGTTTTATACTGGAAATTAGTAAGTGGGACAGAGAAGGGGCAGTCAGAAGAGCATGGAGAAAGCCATGAGAATCATCTATAATGACCAATTTAAATTCTTCCTGGTGGGAGATAATACCATCTTTGGCTTCAGTTATTCCTACAATGATGGAATGTAATACCCCACCCAAATTAATAATAACCAATAAGACAATAAGGTTAAAGACATAAATAGAAACCAGCAAAAGTAATGAAAGGAGATGAACAGCACAGGGAAATGCAATGTTGGGATTATTGCCAGGATTAAAAAGCTCTGATCATTTTGTCAAATGATATAAAGAACAATATTTACATCAGGAAAAGAACTCATAAAGAAAAGAATACATACAGAAAAAAAATCTTGTAACTTAAATTAAATAATTGAATCTAAGAACTCAAAGGATGTATTTCAGTTTGCACTAGGTACAATAAAAGAAAATGAGTGAACAAAACTAGATCAGTACAAAATGTCTAGAATAAAGGAAGAAGAAAAAATAAAGGAGTAAATCAAAGTAACAGACAGAAAAGACTCAGGAGAAGCTCTCACATATACATAATAGGTGCAAGTAGAGAGAAGGGGGCAGAAGTAAAGACTGATGATGTATTTCGTGAGAAAGTTAAAAAAACCAATGAAAGACATCAAGCCACAGATTCCAAAATCAGTGAGAACCCCAAGAAAAATAACTTAAAACATAGCTACACCTAGGCACGTCATGATAAATTCCTGTAAATCAGAGGAATTTGGTTGCCAAATTCTATGGGCAACCAAAAATACAGATTAGCTTCAAGGAAAAATAATTTATACCGATAGCTTATTCTCAACAGACACAATGGAAGTCAGAATATACTGTAACAACTTTAAAACGCTGAAGAAAATGGCTGCCAACCTCAGATTCTAAATTGAACAAAAACATGATTTTCAAGGACGAAGGTTAAATGAATACAACTTCAGACAAAAAATAAAAGACTTTATCACCAACAGATCCACAATAAAGAAAATACTTAAAAATGTTCTTCAGACTGAAGAAAACACATTATAATGGAGGGCTCACGATATGGGAACAAAATATCGTAAGTATGATAAATATATGAATGCACCTAAATTAATTTTGGCTGAATAAAACAATAAGGCAATATACAATTCATGGACCCATGTATGCTACAGTCTATGAATATTTACATAATGAGTACTTACATACTGTTCACCATCTAATTGGTGCACTTGAAGAACTTGCTCAGGTCCAGGAACCATCTCTTTATTTTCCTTACTATCAAATATACTACTCTTATCTAATTTCAGGTGTGTTCCTCCTGGTTAATTTCATAGTTGTAACACAAGAAAATGGTGCAGCACTACTATTACTTGCAATACTATGGCTCCTTGGATCCATTTTTATTGCAACAATGTAAACCTTCTTGCATCTACATGTCTTTAATACCGATTATTTAATACTGGTTACATTTTTACTCATGATACTATGTCATCTATGTCTCTGCCAATAAATACTGATATGTAATGACTCTCCCAACGATTACTACTGAGTTGGTTTAATGCTGACCATATATGCAAGTCTCACCCAAAAAGAAAACATAGGGGCGCCTGGGTGGCTCAGTCAATTAAGCCTCAGACTTCGGCTCAGGTCATGATCTCGCGGTTCGTGAGTTCGAGCCCTGCATTGGGCTCTGTGCTCATAGCTCAGAGCCTGGAGCTGCTTCGGATTCTGTGTCTCCCTCTCTCTCTGCCCCTCCCCATCTGGTGCTCTGTCTCTCTGTCTCTCAAACGTGAATAAATGTAAAAAAAAAAAAAAAAAAAAAAAAAAAAAAAAAAAAAAAAAAAAAAAAAAAAAAAAAACATAAATAAAAATTTCTCCTCTGTTTGTATCAAAGTTGCTGTTTGGAATTTTATGTCGTAGATATAGAACACAGTATTAAGCTATCTTGGGAGATAGAAACATTGTCTGCCTTTGGAACAAAAGGCCTGGATACTTGCTGCCGATTACAAAAGGTCTGCAGTCCATGTGTGTGCAGGTGCTATCTGGTCTTCTGTCAGAATTCTAGGCAGAGAATTGGCATAATTATGCATTTACTCACACTTCTTGCTATAAGTAATAAAGACTTTTATCTCTGACCTGAGTCTTGTTTTGTTTTTCGTCATCCTTGAAATAGTAGCAAACTAACTTATTAGCTTGAAGTAGAAAAAAATGTCAGATTGTTTTCAGTCCTTGAAAGTCTCCTTTTGAACTCTTTAAGCCCCAGTCACTTCATTCCTAGAATATGATCTCTTTCAATGTTGATGACACCATTGCCTTCCACATAACAATCAGTGGGGACAATAGGCAAGGAAATGTGAGAGAAGTGGGTGGTGCTATTGGTGTGATAATTGTCTTTTTTTTTTTTTTCAAATCTATGACCAACCCTTGAAAGCACAACAGCACCATATAATTTGGAGGCAAGAGAGGAAATTGATCAGTAGGGCCTGCTGAAACTGCCAAGCAACATTTATGAAGACTCTCAGAAGATATAGGGATGGCCACTCCTAATAAACTGTCTGACCCCTGATGCACAGAATGAAGAGGTACAAGGTAACCTCCCCGTGGGTCCCACCCACCACTATCAGGAGCTGTAAACCAGAGGTAGTACTAGGGTTCAAGCATAGGGAGGCAAGAGCGATAAATGCAATCACACCCTCCAGCTCAAGCCCAAGTTGACCTTCAATCCTGAGGTTCAGGGTTCTAGAGTATTGGTAGTCCAAAGCACTGAAGGTCATCGAAAATCAGTGTATCAGACTAATCTAGCAGTTCAAAGTCCCACACCCCAGAAAGAAATACCACTTCAGCTAGTAAGCATGATCTATATTCCTGGACAGACTTATACTACAAGGTCTAGCTTTGGGGCCTGAGATACTTTATAAACATGAGTCCTGAAACTGTGGGGCATTTGATAGACCTTAGACACAAATGTAGATTAGTAAAAAACATGAAGAGGAGAAACTGAGACCTATGTTCACTTGAGACCTGGGCCTGGCTTGAAGTAGCTCACCTGGAAGGCACTGCTGGCTCAGGTGAGTCCAAGGCAAAGAAAGTCATTTAGACAATTTTGAGGAAGGCACTCCAAAGCATGAGGCCCACTGAAGTACAGGACAAAGGCAACAGTCTCACTTTCCTGGGTCTAAGAGTGGTACTATAAGAGAGCCAAATCCAGTATAATAAGAAGTACTAATACAACAACCAAAATTTTTTCAAAAAAGACAAAACAATAACAACCCCCCCAATAAATAGCAACATAGCATGCCATTTAGAAATATGAGGTATATAATATAACAAGTAACTAAACAGAAATTGGAGGAAGAAAGAATAAGGGCTGGAAAATGCTTCTTCTCATTAATTCAGGTTATTTTTTTGCTTTTACTTTTTATATACATTTGATAAAAGTCAAATATTAATTCAAAAGTTTCAGTGTTCGCATGAATATAATTTGAATTTTTAATGTTTATTTTTGAGAGCAGAGAGTGGAAGTGAGTGAGGGGCAGAGAGACAGGGAGACACAGAATATAATTTTAAATAATAATAATAGCTGGCTCTTCTAAATCGTAACTGGGGAAATGTGTTTTGGTTAGCTTGGGTGTCTTATTTTTGGTAAGAACAGAATAAAAGGACTCTGCAGTGGTATGTGAATCTGTACCTTCAAAAGAAAGGGCAGATTATAAAAGTTGCTTATAAAGACCCTAACAAAAAAGAAATAATCCTTGTTTCATAAATATAATTGAAATATGTGCAGATTTTGCCAAATGTCCAAGGGTAAAATGTCTCCATCAATTGGAAATTAATAATTAATAGATTAATAATACATGTGCAAGTGATGAGAAAATAGAAGAGTCAAGAAGAAGTCCAAGTCTGTAATATCCTGAAAAGGGAGTATATGCTTACAGTATAATATACAGTACTGACACTTATCAAAATGGACCCTCTTGATGTGGTCTGGAGCAGTTAGGGAAAATTCCAGGATAGCGTAGAAGTCTGAAAAGCATAACATGTATACATTTTTTAGAGTATTTTTCTTGTTATTCACAAAGGTAATTTTATTTGTGAAACATTCATACAACTGGCCTTTTTGATATCTTTCTTCTTATGCTCCATAAAATCTCCGCCATATTTGATTTTTGTTGTTGTTGTTTATTCCTATTTCTTAAAGCTCATCTGGCTTTGGTAAGAATGTATCATTTTGTACTTTTCCTACATCCTTGGCACCTCACATCCTGTTTTCATTACTAGGCTCTAAATGTCCTATTTTTATTTTGTTTTCTTCCCTATACATTTCTTGCTTCAGTGATCCCATCCATTCTCTTTTTTAATGGTCATCACTTCTCGTCAGATGACTCCCAAATGTACATTTAAACTCTGACGAAAATCCCTAGCACACATAAAACTGTTCAATAATACTGTAAGACAAATAAATTATTTAATGGATACAAATTAGTGCAAAGTATTAGGGCTAAAATGTGGACTATCATATCATAGGCAGAATTGATTCTGAATGGATCATTTTCATCCTATCCCAAAAGCTCACATTTTAAACAAATACACTGTTATCTGTAACTTCACACTGTCAACATTGCTGCATCTGTTTTGGGGGGGGATGGTTTTAATAAAAATTAATTTGATTTATAATTGTAACCATTCCTGGGGTACTTTTTGTTGAATATCTGTAAGGCTAGGAGTTTTTCACTGATGAAATTATCTAAACCTTACAAAACCACTGAAAAATAGGTATTTCTCATTCCATTTTAATATAGGTGAACAGGTATGAGAGAAGAATTACTTATTAATAGTTGCAAAATTTGCAATTAACAGACAAGAATGAAGGACACCCTTAATTTTTCCTTTTAACCATACTATACTTTTTGTTCTGATCTAAAAGGAGCAATTTTCAAAAGGCTATTACATGAATAATGTACTAATTATCATTTTAAACTGTGAGATTTAATTACCTAATGTAATTAAAGGAATATATTAATTTGGCTAATTTTCATTCTTGAAATTAATGGCATATTAGATATTTAATGTATAATAATGTGAAAATTATTAACCTCATTCTTCAATGTCTTTTCTTTTAGGAAAATCTCTAAATATTGATTAACCAAACATATCAGTGAACACTGTAATGGGGAAAAAATACAATAACTGACATTTGTATAAAAGTTTGTCTCTAAACCACACGTCTAGTTGAGATCAGAAAGCTGCCTGAAAGGAATACGTTTATCAGGATATGTTAATATCTATAACATACGGTTTGGGCTTCAGTCAGTTTACCAGGTAGATTGCAAAGAGTTTCAGCTCCTTGCAATCAAGGACAAGATGCTTTCCAGCTTGTGGCACCACCTGCTTTTACATGGTGTCTAATGTAAAGTGGAAGAGAAAATAGCAGGCAAATGGAGGCTGGCTCAGTCCATGAATCAGAGAAAGAAGTGGACTTGATCTAGCACCAGCAGTCCCTGCCAGTCTACACTGGGGCCACCAAATATCCACTTCATCTTCAATTCCGTGTAGGGAGTACCGTGACTCCTCAACAATGGAGAAAACCTAAAATGCGAGCATATAGTAACTGCATTCAGTCATGGTCCTAGATCTCTAGGAGAGCAATGTGGTACTTTCTACCACAAAGTCAGAATGTGATTCCTCTTGGTTTGATCAACGCATGATCTCATAAGTATCCCCCCAAATCTCCCCAATATGTTATGGTATACAGAAATAAAAAAACTATCATCAAAATTTCCAACTGGAAGAAGATGAGAAGGCTTTCAGTAGTTCCACAAAATCGGTGGGATCTTTAGGGGTAAACATTGGGTCCCTGTGCTGGCAGTGGGGGATGTTCTCTGATTAATTCTGCTTCAGTTATTTGAAAAGACAGATATTCTCCCTTGTTTTTATAAATACTAGCTCTGTACTTCTGTGTGTGTGGTGGGGCGTGGGGAGAGTGAATTTTCTTCAACTGCATTTGGAATGGGTCTTGGATACTGTGGATTTTTTTAAATAGAATGTTAGAAAGTGGACTATAATTCCTTTGACAATATAATTCTCCTCAGAACTTAAGGGGCTCCTGATCTATTTGTTTCCAGTTAGTTCCTGGTGCCAATAACCACATATAAACACTTACATAGCCATATTTCTTAAATCTGCATATTCTTTGTATCCTTGCCTGACATTTATCTCTATTAACTGAATGGCTGCTACCTTGAGGCTATCTAGTTTGAGTAAAAAAAACAAAAATCCTGGATCTTAATAGGCCTTTGCTGTTTTCTCAAACTTATTTCATTTTTCTTTTGCTTAAATGCACACAGATTTTTTCTTAGACTTCAATGCCACAAATCCCCAGACTATTTTCTCCTCTGGACCCCTTTCTCTTTCCTATCATACTGGGTGTATTGGTCTCTGAACTTAAATCCTTCTTGTCAAATATAGCTAATAATTGTCAGCACACAATAAGGTTTTAATTCTTTCCAACCACTTCCCCTAGAGCTCTTGGCATGAACTTTCTTCCAGGTTATTATTGCAGGTGATGATGTCACTAAAAGTTTTGCCACAATGTAACATGGAATACCAATTTTCCAGCTTTGAAATTCAGTTTCTTCACAAAAACAATGTTGTATAGTGAAGATCTTTGCAGCAGTGGGACACTATTCCTATTTTCGAAACTAAATCAGTCAGGGAATGCTGACTGCTTGAAACAACCCCCAAATCTCAGTGGCTTAACCTAGTAGCTGCATCACGTGACAAACCACTGTGATTTGCAAGGGAGCTCTATTCCTGCAGTAATTTAGGCATTCTAGCCCCTTCTATCTTATGGGACCATTACCTTTAACACATGATGTTCAAGATCATTATGGAATTTCAAAGGAGAAAAAGATATAGTACACAATAGAGTTCTATGGAGCAAGCCTAGAATCCACGTACATCATTTGTGCTAATATATCATTGGCCAGTACTCAGTCCTATGATGCTAATCTTATTTAGGAGAGATGGGCAATGCAGTTGATCTCTGTGTAATGGAAGAAAAAGAGAGAAAAAAAGGTATCAGTAAATAAAAGAAGTCTTTTCCATGAAGAAGTCTTAGAATATGTTTCATATTAGTTATTTGAAAGTTATTTGTTGGCGTTAGAGGACAAAGTAAAAACAAGCAAAATCAATAATTTAATGTTATAAGTTGTACCTAGACATTTTTAAAACTTTCTCAGCTTCCACTTTTTATAAAGTACACATTCTTCCCCACCTGTCTTTTATCATTGGGCATTTTGGCAGAGAATGACCCTGATTATACAGGGACCTGCTGGAATCCAGGTCCAAGTACTGAAGGACCTGGCATTTTGCAGGACTGCAACTCCTCCAATGTTACCTTTGTGATCTGTCTTCCAACGGTGACCTAACTGCATGAAAAGCACAACCATCTGCTCAGATGCCCAAGAGAAAATGAGGATTTCTTTTCTTAACTTTTATTGTTCATAAGTACCAAATCTTATTAATCACTAGTCCTTTTAATTGTACGTCACTAACAGCTCTTGAAACCACTCACTTCTCTTATCCTTATTGCTACATCCTCCCTCCTGGTTTCCATAACTTCAGCCTCAGTACCTTAGCTAATATGCAAATAGGATCACATTGCTCCTATTAACCTCAATATAAAGTGTAAACTACTTAGCATAGCGTTCACATGATTGCTATGTGTCCAGACCTGAGAGCTCTCTTCCTTATTTATGATCACTCCACCAAGTTATATTCCAATCTTGGGCTGTTGCTCCTGGAGGCCGTTTCCTGTCTCTCTTTTTACTCCCTTAACACCAATTGCTTCCTCATACTTCTACACTGTATTTTACTTGTCTTCCTGTTTGTCTCCTCAATAAAACTTGCCATATCCTTAAGGACAGCAGTATTTTATTTTTCTTTCATCTCTAGACCTTAATATATTCCCAGGCACACTGTAGACACTCAAGACAATTTGCTGAATGATTGAAGGGAAGCAAATATTAGATTCTAACCACTTTCCACTTCACCCCATCAGTCACCCAGGTAGTGCAGGGAGCAGTGGACACCTCTCTATTACGTGGATCTTTATAAACAACCTCAAAATGCAGTGGATGCACTATTGCTTAATGCACATAGCCAGGAAATAAGATTTAGGTACCTCACAGCTTCAAGGATGTTTGGGAGTACATATTTGGAGCTCATACTAGAGAGAATCTGTATCAGTGTGTGACTAACAGCCAGTGAAACAGAAACTTCATGGCAGAATCTGCTGGCAGCAGCAGAGACAGACATTTTTATTTCCCTTTGCTTTTGTTTCTATGAGAAGAGTGGAGAGCGGTAAGAGATCTTCAATTCATGAAAGAACAACTGTTTCTCTACCTTCCTTGTTTTTCTTCTTCTTCCTGAAAGTTATTAGTGAAACTTTAGAGGCAAGTGAGCATGTGAAACATGCCCCTGTGGGTAAATACAAAGAGTAGGTTTGAGCATGCAACCTGAATTTCTAGAAAAGAGGCATATTGTTAAAAACCATCATAGCAAACAAACAAACAAAAATCAGAAACAAAAAAAAAAATAGCAGTGATGCTGACATTGGTTCTAGCTGGGCTTGTTTCACACAAGTTCCTGAATTCATACTCACCATCAAAACGTAACAGCATAAAGTAAAATCACGAATTCAAGTTCAGTGTATCTGAAAGTCACCCAGGAATCAGCATTTTAAAACCAGTATCCTAAATGATTTTAATGTAGTTGATTAAAATCTCACCTGAAATATGCTGGTGCAGTGTATAGGGCATATATGTGGAGTGAGAATGGTAGTAACGAAATATCTTATTAAATTCTTTTTCTTCTAGAAAAGACATATATTTCTAAACCATAAATGTCCCTTTAGGCTCTTCTTTACTTGTGGCTTGGAAGTATTCTAAGTATATTGCTTCCAAAATATTTTACAAGGAACTGTACTTAATGATTCTTTCTCAACGGATACTACTTATCTGCTTCACACTGAGACATGATCTACCTGAGAAGGAGGGCGAGTTCCTCATTTCATTTGCCCAAAAGATTTAGATTTTGTTTCTTTGAGAAAGCATCACAATCATGCCAAATAAACTATCTGCCAGTCCACAAAGCCCAGCTTTGGAGAGAGCTAAGTGGGGCTAATCAACACTGTCTTTTATCAACCAATAGAAAGCACATTATATATCTTATCAGCTAGAAATTCTGAGATACTAAATATAAATTGCTTACTGTTTTTCTTAGTTGTCTTTATCTGAATGGAGCAATTCTATCACTCTATTTCCCCTTTTTAGTATTTATATGAATTTTTATATGTTGTATAATTACATAATATATTGTTTTGTAATATATATAATATATAATACATAAGATAATATATATATACACACTTACTAGATAGTGGTCTGTCATATATATATGTATATATATGTTGTATATATATGTGTATATATATGTATATATATGTGTGTGTGTATATATATATACATATATATATACATATATATATACATATATATGTATATATATATGTTTGCAAATATTTTCTACCAGTCTTTAGATTGTCTTTTCATTCTTTCCACCCGAGCTTTTGCAGAACAGTAGTTTTTAATTCCATGGGGTCCAATTTATCAGATTTTCTGTCATTGAAAATGCTTTTAGCTTTTGGCATCAGGTCTAATATCTTTTTGCCTACTCATAGTTTCTCAAAGTGTTTCATATTTTTTGTTTTAAAGTTTTACAGGACTCAAAGGCTATGACCCATTTTGAGTGATTTTTCTGTGTATGTGAGGTTTAGATCAAGGTTCCTTTTGTTTTTTTGTGTGTTTTTTTGGGGGGTTGGGTTTTTTGTTTTTGTTTTTTGCCTACAGAAGTCCATTTGCTCAATACCACTTGTTGAAAAGGCTCTCCTTTCTCTCCTGAAATACCATTAAAGCTTTAAAATTTGGAGAAATATCAGTCCATCATAACGAAGTCTGTTTCTGGGGTTTTCATTGTTTTCTATTAATCTGTGTCTGTCCTCTCATCAATACCTTACAGTCTTGATTACTATGGTTATATAGTAAGCCTTAATATCAAGCAAAGGAATTCCTCTCAATTTATTCTTCTATGTCAAGACTGATTTAGTTATATTATGGCTTGTGTTTTTCAATGTAAATTTTGTAGGGTTTTTTTCCTTTGTTTTTTTTTTTTTTTCTTATGTGAATTTTGGAGTAAGCCTGTCTGTGTCTACAAAAAGTCAAATGGAAATATTGATAGGAATTGCATTAGATATATAAATCAATTGACATGTTTACTATGTTGAAACTGCCAATCCATGACCACATTGTAGCTCTCCAGTTATTAAAGTCTTCTTTTAACTGTTTCATCAGTATTTTGAAATTTTCAGCATGCATACAGATTCTTAAATATTATAAGTAAATATTTAAGTACATTATTTTATTTGGAGTAATAATTATTATTATTCTGTATTTAAATTTTTAGTTCATTCTTAGCATGTAAAAATACAATTGTTCTGGGACACCTGGGTGCCTCAGTCAGTTAAGCATCTGACTCTTGGTTTCGGCTCAGGTCATGATCTCACATTTCGTCAGTTGGAGCCCAGCATCAGGCTGTAGGCTGACACCATGGAACCTGCTTGGGATCCTATCTCTCCCTCTCTTTCTGCCCCTCCCCACTCATGCTCTCTCAATCTCTCTCTAAAAATAATAAATAAACTTAAAAAATACAATTGCTCTTTTGTGTTGATTTTGTATTCCATAACCTTGCTGAACTCACTTATCATAGGAGAACTTTTGTAGATTTTTTGCTGGATTTTCTACTTAAACAATCATATAATTTGCAAATATAAGAGTTTAGTCTCTTCACTTCCAATCTGTGTGCCTTTAATCTCATTTTGGCCCTTTTGAAAGGGCTAATTAAATAAAAGTTTTGAATGAAAATGAGGCAAGCAGACATCCTTGCCTTATCCTTGATCTTACAGAGGAATACTTAATTTTTCACCTTTCATGTGTTATCTTTCTTTATTAAGTATATTAACTGTAGGGCAATTTAAAAATGTTCTTTATCAAGTTGAAATAATTCCCTTCTATTGTTAATTGGTCAACTTTTTTTTATAAATCAGTTGTTGGGATTTGTCAAATGCCTATCTTAGCTGATAAAATCATGTGATTTTTCTTCTTTTTTACTAAATGCTTATTCATTTAATTTGAGGTGGGGGAGGGGCAAAGAGAGTGGGAGAGAGAGAATCCCAAGCAGGCTCCACACTGTCAGTGCAGAGCCCGACCAAGGGCTCAATCTCATGAAACTGGGAAATCGTGACCTGAGCCAAAATCAATAGTTGGATGCTTAACCAACTAAGCCACCCAGGCATCCCTGATTTCTTTCTTTTCTTTATTGATACTATTAATTTTGATTGCTATTTGAATGGTAAAAAGTATTGCACATCTTTGTCATTTGTATTTGTTTATAAATTGTTAGATTTTGTGTGCTAAAATTTGGGGGAATTTTTGCATCTAAGTTTATGAGAGATATTGGCTTACATTATTATTGTTTATTTATTTATTTATTTATTTAGGTACTGTCTGTCTTGTTTTAGTGTCATGGTAATACTTGCCTCATGTAATGAGTTGGAAAGCTTTCCATCTACATTCTGGAAGAGATTGCATAAAATTATTATCAAGTCTACTTGAAAAGTTTGGTAGATTATACCAGTGAAGCCAATTGAGTGCAATATTTTCTCTATGAGATTTTAAATTAAATTAAAATCCAAAAAATTAAATCAAAATTAAATCAAATTTCTTTAATGGTTGTAGGGCTATTCATATTTTCTATTTTATTGAGTTTTTGTAGCTTGTGGATTTTGGTAGTGTGTGGACAAAAATTTGTCTCTTTTTTCTAAGCTCTCAAATTGATGATTATAAAATTGTTTCCCTTATTCTCTGTGATGGCTGCAGGATTTGTAGTTATATCCTCAATCTCATTCTTGAGATAGGTAATTTGTGTTTCTCTCTTAATTTTTGTCAGTTTTACAGAGACTCCTCAATTTGATTAATTTTTTTAAGATTTAACTTTTTAAAATCAGTCTATTTTCTTATTTTCAAATATATTGATTTCAGCTACCTTTATTATTTTCTTTCTTTTGCTTGTTTGGATTTATTTGTTCTTCTTTTTCTAGTTTCCTTTTTTTGATGTAGAAACTTAGATTATTAATTTGAAAGTTTTACTCATTTTTAATGTAAGCATTTAGTGTTATGGATTTCCCTCTCACACCCACTTTAGTTTCATTCCACATTTCATTTTCATTTTTGTTGTTTATCTATCATCTATCTATCTATCCATCTACCTATCTATCATCTATCTATCATCTATCTATCTATCTAATTTCCTTTGAGATTTCTTTGTTTTTTTACCAATTGATTCTTTAGTAGTATATATTTTTAATTTGTACATGTTTTGAGATTCTACTGTTATATTTCTGCTATTGATTTCTAGTTTGATTTTATTACTGCCAGAGAACCTACACAGCATAGTGTAAACTACTTTGAATTTGTTGAATTGTATTTTAACCCAAGATATGGTATTTCATGGTGAATGCCCCAGGGCTGCTTGACAATTGTGTATTCTAT
Source organism: Neofelis nebulosa (assembly GCF_028018385.1). Classification (NCBI taxonomy): domain Eukaryota; kingdom Metazoa; phylum Chordata; class Mammalia; order Carnivora; family Felidae; genus Neofelis; species Neofelis nebulosa. The sequence goes on from NC_080795.1 coordinate 31,787,473, forward strand.
ACATTGTTGTTCTATACATGTCAATTAGATCTTGTTTTTGCTGATTGTGTTGTTGACATCTTCTGTATCTTTGCTGATCTATTTAATGGTTCTACCAGCTGCTGAAAAGGAGATGTTGAAGTCCCCAGTCATAATTGTGGTTTTGTATGTTTCTCTCCATTTCATTTCATTTATTTCCAAGCTATTTTGTTTTATGTGTTCACGTATAAGATCATTATGTCTTTCTGGCAAACTGTTTTCCTTTTATCATTATATAATAATGTACTTCTTTCTAATAATTTTATTTGTTGTGCAATCAATTTTGATATTAATATAACTATTCTTTTTAAAATATTTTCTTAGTTTATCTTCTACCATTCTTTTACTTTCAATCAACCAATGTTATAAATATGAAGTGGATTTTTTAAAGCAGCATATACTGGGCCAAGTTTCTTTGTGTTTGTTTTGTTTATTTATTTATTTTTTTAATCTACTCTGCCAATATGTTTTGACTGCTGTATTTCAAATATTTACTTTTAAGGAAATTATGGATATATTAGCACTTAAGTCTGCCATTTTATTATTTTATTTTCTATTCATTTTCTATGGCCTCACTATTCTGCTTCTCTTTTCTTGTCTTTCTGTAGTGACTTAAACTTTTTAAAGAATACACCTAGGTTTATAGTGTTGTTTTTAAAATTTTTAATGTTTATTTTATTTTTGAGAGAGATACAGACAGAACATGAGCAGGGGAGAGGCAGAGAGAGAGAGGGAGACACAGGATCTGAAGCAGGATTCAGGCTCTGAGCTGTCAGCACAGAGCCCCATGTGGGGCTCAAACTCAAGGACTGTGAGATCATGACCTGAGTGGAAGTCAGCACTCAACTGTCTGAGCCACCCAAGCACCCCAAGGTTTACAGTGTTTTTGAGTGTATCTTTTTGTGTAGCATTTATACTTGTCATTCTGAGTATTACCCTATATATATGTGATTTATAACCAATCATCTATTTATGCTAATATTTTATACTTTTGAATAATGTGTGGAATTCTCACTGCTATCTCTACCTTTTAACTTCCCCACTTTTAAATATCATTGTTTTGAGTATAAAATGTTTTTAATCATCAAATATGATTTACAAAATAACATGTGGAAAGGAGCAGTCTATTTTTTGCTCATGTTACTATTCTTTACTATTCATATTACTATTTTTCTTGTATGATGCTCTAAGATTTTTTTCTTTTATCATTAGTTTTCCTTTGAAGAGCTTCCTCCAGCCAATTTGTAAGTGTAAGTATGGTAGAACTAAATTATTTTAGTTTTCTTTCATCTGAGGACTCTTGATTCCTGAAAAACAGGAAATGTTATCTTTCAACATGTGAAAAATAGTGTGCCCCTTTCTTTTGGCCTTCATGATTTCTGGTAAGAAATCAAGTGTCATTTCAAATTGTGTTCTCTTATAAGAAAAGCATCATTTCTCTCTGGGTACTTTCAAGTTTTTTCTTTGTCTTTCGTTTTTAAGACTTTAATATTATATGTCTTGGCATAGATTTCTTCAGGGTCTATCTTGTATGGGAACTGCTCAACTTCTTAGATCTGGATTGTGTCTTTCACCAAATTACAAAAGTTTTCAGCCATTATTTCCTCAGTAATGAAGAAATTTCAGCTGTAGTCTCTTACCCTCTCTTTATGGGACTTTAATAATAGTACTACTAGATGTTTAGTTCTTACAATATGGGTCCCTGAAACTATTCATTTTATTCAGTCATAAATAAATAACTGGCTACATATCAGGACATTGTAAGCACAGAGTAAACACATACAATGCTGATTGTGCTTTTAGCACTAATTTGTTCCCATTATAAATACCTACTAATCATTTTAAAATTCATGATGCTAACCTTTACTCAAAGAAAAAGAATAAATCTGTCCATACATAAATTGGAAGTGCCTCTTCATTGGTGAAAACATAAACTGAATTTAACACATCTTTGAAAAAAAAAAGAAATGTAGTAAAAATTGCTACAGAGGAGGACTTTTAATACAGTATTTAAGCCTTGGATTGGTACTAATTAAGTAGGTGACTCTGCTTAAGTTGCACTTTTTTTCCTCCTACTCAGAGTCTGTATATGTAACGATGAAGGTGAACTGTGTATCTAGGGTAAACTGGTACTATAACCTTAAAATTTGGTCCTATTTTCATAGTGGGCATAATTTGGTTACTTCTCTGTTCTCATAGACTCTTTCACAAGTCTATAAAAGCATGTACGGAGTTGCATTTAAGTTTTTATTTGGTTTTCTGTGTTTATTCAGAAGCCTTTTTTTTCCCCATTAGGATGAGAACTCCTTATAAGCTAAGCTGGATCACTCTTGTGTCCACATCACCATCACTCTGCACTGTGCCTTATACATAAAACCTGCCCAGTGAATGTTTGCAGTAAGCACAAATATGGACCAAATATGTAGGATACCATAGAATTTCTCAAAGACAAAAAGGAAAAGTAAAACAAGCCAACATCCAATAGATAGATACTAAAAAAAATACTTTTGATGTGCATATTTCTGTATTTTCTAGAAGCAGACTCTTAGCTCAATTTGGGATTTGAGATATGAAACTTCTACTCTCACCATAAGAGCTGATTTATTGTAACGAATTAGTAAGAGAGGCTTGTGGTCTTGACATGAAGCAAACTGATGAAGAGAACCTATCACTTGGTATCTAGGGAAAAAAAGGAGAAAATTATCTACTTACCACCTGAATACATATTACAAAATTGTACTCTGAGGATAACTAGGTTCTCATGATTTTCTCTCAAAAATTATTTTGGAAGAATAAAATCTTGGCTTGAGAGTAACTCGTTCTGTGAGTGTTCCGCAAGATGAACAAATATTTCCAATAAAGTTTAACTTGATGATAAATGAGCAATTTCCTGCAATATGAGTAGTACATGACACCAAATGTCACATGATCACAACTGAGCCAATGGTTCTCTCTCTCTCTCTTTCTCTCTCTCTCTCTCTCTCTCTCTCTCTCTCCCTGCCTCCCTCTCTTTCTCCATTGCTGTGGGGTTGTGGATGATCTTCTCCCATGCTCGGCTCCTCAGTCTCAGGTGGTGGTGTTTGGCAGAAATCACTGATTTTTCAGAATGTGGGAAGTTGCCCACAACTAGAACAAAAAAGGGATTTTTGTCACTTCAAAGCACCTATGTACAATCCTTTGCTTACCCATACAAAAGTAAGCTTAGGAATGCTTTGCTTCATTCTGGGTCATTGGGTAAGTTCTTTGTTAAAGTTGCACGAAAAGAAAAAGATTCCATTGAGCCAATAGCAGTGATCCCATTAGTGATAGTGAAAGTTGTCCTAAACAATAATCCTCTCTCTTGTCTCCTTCACACCAGCCATATAGGTTTTCAAAGGAAAGTACAGGTTAATTTGTTTATTATTCTTTACAGTTTGTATTTTCTTTATTGTTTGTATTACATTACAGTATTGTAATCATTTTATATGAATATTTTTGGGTTGTAGAACAAATCATCTGAGTTTCTATTATTTCCTCTTGGAAATTCACTTTGATATACAAGTGCTTTGGATTACAAACATGTTCGCAGAACGAATTATACTCACAAACCAAGGTTATACTGTGTTTAAATAAATCTGGAGGCAGTAAATACATCCATGGGTTTAGAGGTCTCCATGAGACACTAGAAAAAGCTACTTTAGAACAACTAAAGATCATGGTAACCCATTCTTCATAACTCAATAGATAAAAAGCTGTCAAGTTAGCAGATAAAGAATAAACAGTTGATAACATAAGATAAAATATAAAATATAAGATAAAATAAAACACAAGATAACATAAGAAAATGCCATTTTTCTTACTATCTCTCCCCAAATTTTTGTGTCACCCCTTTTAGAATTTGGTTGTAGATGTAGGAAAATGAAGTAGCAACATGTAAGTACTCCTTATTTCATATGTAAAGATTTGGAGAGTGCTCAATGTTAATAAAATTTAGGTTTTTACAAAGAGAACGTATTTTTTCTTCTTTTTTAAAATTTTTGTTTAATGTTTATTCACTTTTGAGAGACAGAGTGCAAGCAGGGGAGGGGGAAAGAGAGGGGGACACAGAATCCGAAGCAGGCTCCAAGCTCTGAGCTGTCAGCACAGAGCCCGACACAGAGCTCAAACCCACGAACCATGAGATCATGGCCTGAGCTGAAGTCGGATGCTCAACCGACTAAGCCACCCAGGTGCCCTTATTCTTCTAATAGTAAATTCTAAATAGAATCATACGAATTAAGGATGACTAAACTGATTATCCTCAGTTCACAAAAAAATAAACTGCTTCTGCCAAAATAATAATGAATATTTTTAAATTAACTTCAAGTTTGTTCAAACTCAAACCGAGGAAAACAAAGCATTAGTCTTTAAGGAGGAGTCTATTAGTTAAACACTTAAATTTGTAGTTGGTTATTTTTAGCAATATCTTGTGATTGTTATTTATTACAACTGCAAGGTCTGCCAAACACTTTTAGGGAATAAAATATGATACAAGTCTGACAAGAGGTAATTTATATAAAAAATACTTCTGGAGAAAACAAGGAGAAGGATGAGCATAGAGGTGATCTTGTGTGACAGCAATATATCTTTAAGATTTGAGACTCATAGCAACATTCTTCCCATTTCAAATACTCCATTTTTACTCTTGTGCTTGTTTTTAGAAATCATCAAGCTTTTCTGTGCTTCAGAAAGCTAAAGGCCACTAATGGGAAACTGGAATACCTCAGAAAACTTCATTTATAGTGCAAACAAATGTGTTATCAGCAAAGTATGGTACAAATGAAAATTAATAATGTCCAAATGAAATTTGCTTCCCTGTGGTGACATGAAAGCCAGGAATGAATTCTAGAGAAAGACGACCTGTCCACAATAAGAATGGATAAATTAATCAAGGTGTAATTAGCTGAAATTTGCATCAATTAAGTGACTTGGAAGAAACTCAGGTACTTGTTAAGAACCAAACCCTGTTATATAATCTACTGAATTAGTACAGTTTCCCTTAAATATGAGAAGAACATTTTATCTTTAAGAAGCAGATAGTTTTAAAACAAGCTTGCATGTCTTTAAAATTAATTCAAATTCACTAAGTTGTTCCTGTGGTAGTTTTACACTAATCTTTTTTCCAAAAATTATGTAGTGCCCTGAAAACTGGGGACCCTAACAGCATCTTAGAGGCCTCTTGCAAAATTACTTATTTTTTCTGGATTGTGGTTAGATGTGATGGCAGTGATTGATACTGGTGGATGTTATAAGAAAAGTGCTCTGAGAATCCTGCTACATTTAAAGTTCTACTATTGTTGACATTATTTTCCCACATTACATAACATCCTTTTCATTAGAATCCATGAGAATAATTCCTTTACGAATCAAAAATAGTTATTTTGCTGAGCTGCTGATTTTGTTTTTATATTTTAGATTCTGTGGATGTTGCAAGTATAAAGTGGCTTTGTAACTTCCCAAGAAATAGCAAGGGTAAGTTTAGCTAAGATGCAAGACAGATATCTTTGCCAACTGTAAACAGGAGGAAATGCCAAACAGTCAGGAGGTCAAGGCCACCAGTCCGTTAGGTGCAAGGCTTAGATAGTTTGGTCCTTGTGTAGTAGCTTCAGACAGGTGAACAGGCCTTAGCTCACTATTTTCAGAAAATAAACTGACTAGAAATTAGACTTTCTAGAGTTATAAAATTGTTAGAAAACTGTCACCTTGGACAAGTAGCTGCCAAACTACAATGACACAGACATAAACTTTACAATAAAGAACTGAACCAGGTCACCCAGTGGATCAGGGACTACATTGCAATATTATATAAAATATTACTGTGGCTTGAGTCCTAAACTGCCTTTATAAGATGTGGTTCTGGTCCTAAACCAGAAGCCCTAATAGCTGGGCAAAAGGAACTATAAATCCATCATACAGGCTAATACTAGAAAATTAGTAAGATGTTAACAATAAAAAGTTTTTCAGAGACTTAGCCATAGTAATCTAGCAACATAGCAACAATAACAATAAATAATAGTAACAATTGAAATTACAATAACTATAATTTATTAGAAACACAGGACTATAAAGCTATCCATAAAACAATTCAAGTTTGCTTTAGTTATGTTCATTGTTACAGAAAAACTTTGGGTCACTCTTTTATTTTTATAGTTTTAGTGTTTTTATTATTTATTTATTTTGAGAGAGAGAATGAATGCATGCAAGAAGGGGAGGGGCAGAGAGAGAGAAGAAGAGAGAGAATCCCAAGCAGGGTCTGCACTGTCAGCACAAAGCCAGATGCAGGACTTGATTCCACAACCCTGAGATCATGACCTAAGCTGAAAACATGAGTTTTACGCACAACTGACTGATCCACCCAGGCGCCTCAGGGAACTTTACTTTTAGATTTTAGGATGGGATATCCCATTTTAGAATGGGATAAAGAGGTAAAGATTTCCGAAATGGAGCAGCTTCTGGTGATGGCAAGATCCAAAACGTGACTCTGGCAATGGGTGGATGTAGCACAATGAGAGTGAAAGTGGCTAACGGTGAGCTTGGGAGTAAGCAGGCTAGACCGTCGGATGGATTATTGATAATGAGTATGAGCTTGCTGATGATGATGGCAGAAATGTGAACAAAGAGGAAAACTATCAATGAGTTACTGATTTTTCAGTGACTAAGCTTGATTCGCCAGGAGGTCAGAACATGACAGTGATAACAAGGGGAGAAGGGCTTGGTTTATAAACCAAATACACTATTATTCGCAGTTTTTCATTTTTTTACCTTTTTTCCTTCATTTACTCAAATTTCACAGTGGGAAACCTCTAAAAGTGGTTTACTTTTCTATTTTTGAGTCCTCTGTGGACCATTTCTTTTGTATTAGAACAATTCTTTTGTAGCCTTCTACACTTGGCACAGTGCCCCAGAAATTGTTCATTTTTCCTCTGTTCTTTACCATTTACACTCACCTCTTTGGCAATCTCCTGTATGGTCATGTCTGTAAAAACCATCTCTACACTAGTGCCCCACTCCCCTGAAATTCGCTTATGTCCCCCATTTGGCTATTTGACATTAAATAGCATTATTTAGATACTGATTAATAACATAACAGAAAAATTGCAATATTAACATGGGCTAAACTATACTCTTAATTATCCCTCAAACTTCCTTGCTTGAGTCTTCATATGGATAGATGGCAAAGCCATTCTTAGAATCTGAAAAGATATGCACTGAGTGCTTACAGAGTTAGGTAGAATCACAGCTGGCCAGTGACCCAAAGATTTTGAAAAATATGTTTCATACTGAAATAATAATTTCTCTTCTTACACATATACTTATCATTTCTGTGTCTAATCCTAAATACTTGTGTTAAGCAGCTTTAATTGTGTTTGTTCCATGTCATTTCCAAGCTTGGAGAAGTTATGTAAAATTGTCAAAGGTCATGTTGAAAAATGGCCACAGACCTATTTAGATAGCTATTACCCTTCTCCCTTGCTCATTAAAAAACAAATTTTATTTTATTTTACAGCATGCAAACAGGAGAAAGGCAGAAGGAGAGAGAATCTTAAGCGGGCTCCATGCTCAGGACTCAGCAATCACCTTTCACCTCAGAGCTGGACCTGGGGCTCTATCCCAGGAACTGTGAGATCATGACCTGAGCCAAAATCGAGTCAGATGCTTAACCGACTGATCCACCCAAGTGCCCTTCCCTTGTTCATGTATTTAAGTGACACCATCAGGAGGAATTCAGGAAAAAGTCTGACCTTAGCATGAGTTTCAATGTTCTGTGTGCTATCAGTTCGATTTACCCTCTTAACTTCATTTTTTAACTCCCTTTTTAACTGCCCCTTAATTCTGCTGATTTTGCCAATTTTTGGCTGGCATGTAATGATGGAAAAAATGTGGAGATATGCTGCAGCAACATCTCAGTATCCCATCTTTGTACCTGTCAAAGGCCATTGGAGAAAGTGGCTTCTTGGTGTCTAGATCATAGCCAATTCAGTGTGGCAAGAGAGTAGATTTTTTTTAAATATTTCTCAGTATCTAATGCAATGCTTTGCACTTAGTATTTTAAAATACATATTGATTTTAAGATACTGTTTTATTGTAGTTTTTTCTACAACAGATACGCCCCCCTTCCTGCTATTATTTGTAGAACTAGAAACAAATGGATGGAAAAATTGAAATTTCAAGGTCAGACATATATTTTTGAAAATACTACCTCATGTTATTAATGGTTCCATAGACTTATGCTTTTTTGTGACTGAAATAAATATGAATGACAATTACAATTGGCCTCAAAAGGATTTTATAAAAAAACAAGTTTTGAACCTGCCATAATTTGATGGTATTGGAAGACGACAGAGATATACTGTGACTGATGATTGGCAGGGATAACTGGCAGCTACAAGCCAGGCATTCTATCATGTCAGAGCCCCTGCAGGAAGTAGGCGACAAAATCAACAATCACTTTTACATGTACAGTACTTTATCGTTCAAAAGCATCTCTCGAAGTACCTTACAAGACTGTACAATGACTGAATGAAACAGCTAGCAATACCAAGCAAGCAACTGAAAACCAAATAGGGGAAAAATGTAATCCTTATGGTTTTGACTGAAGAGAATGGAATATCTTTGGGCATATGCCAACTTGGAGAAGAAGACGTTAAACGGTCAAGACATGAGGTCCATTGTGGGATGTTTGTTCAATGGTCATTTTAGTTGAAATGTTAGTTTAGTTAAAATAACACTAAAAGATATTTAGTTTACTAGCGATAGTTCAGAGACAAATAGAAGGGAAACTTCCAACGGTTTTTTAAGGTCAGAGAGACAGAGAGTACATAGTAAAGGAATCACCTAGAACTTTTTATGACAATGCTGAATTTGTTATTCTGGAACAGTGAGCTAGAGTTTCTAAGGATAGCAAACAAAACAAAAAACAAAACATTGCCTATGCCTTTAATTACATTTTAGAGATGAAAGCAATATGGTTAAAGGGCATCTATTAAACTAACTACTCACCTTATTTAGTATTTAGTAATTGGACATTTTACTGGTGATAAAATATACTTCTGTTTACATTGTCCTAAATTGAGCAACTTAAATTCGAAGCTATTCAAAAGAGCAAACTAATGGCTCAGTCCTTAGATTTCTTTATACTTGCTTTAGTATAAGATTTCTCAATCTAGATACTATTGACATTTTGAGACAAGTAAGTACTGGGGCATGGGGCGTCAGAGATTCTTCTGTACAGTGTACAAAATTTGGCAAATTCTCTGGTCTTCTCCTGTTAGATGCCAGATTCTGGATCATGACAAGAAAAGCTGTCAGCAGGTATTATCAAATAGCTTTTTCCTAGGGGGAAGAAAGGGGAACACAAAATTTTCCTCTGTTGAGAACCGCTGCTTTGGAATCCTAGATCAGTTTTGTCGAGCTGCGTCTTCCGACATCCCAATTGTAACAGTGGCTACTGACTTTCCCAAGTCTTTAATCTGGCCAGTTTTACCAGTGCATTTAACTTAACGCACCATGTTGTGATTGCCAACTTCCTAGCATGCTGCCTCACATAAGGTCTGTTTGACATAAGGTCTGTGAAGGCAGAATCAAACATCTCCATTCTTGATTACGGATTCCCCAAAGTTAGCGCAGGGTTTGGCACATAGGACTTAAGCAATAAGTAATATTTACATATTACTAAATTAATTACCTTCTTTGCTAAATATATTGTGACTTCTAATACACAAATTAAGAACATAGCATGGACAAAATGGTTTGTAAATGTAGCATATATTTGTTTTTTTAGAGAAATAGCTCATGGCTCTGATAAGCAACACGGCAGCTAAAAGGTAATGCATGGTTATGTAAAGGCTGAGTCTAATGGCTAAATTTATCATCTCTGGCTCCTAAGCACAAACATCATATTATCCTCCTGAGGCAAGGCAGTATTAACTCAGGCCTCCAAAATTAAATAATTTCAATAAAAATAGATTGGTCATACTCATGCTATTAGAGAATGTAGGAGCATACTGTTATAGGCATATTAACCTGTTTTATAGTGAAACTCACAGCATCACTGTGGGGCCATTCAAATCATTTTATCAAGATTATAAAACATAGTCCAGAGGGAAGTGTTATCAGTTTAATGTAAGCTTGCAAATAAAAAATTATAGAACTATATGTCTTCTGTGAGGTCTTAATCTTTTTGTTTCATTTGGGGGATGAGAAAAAAAGGAATGAATATTTCATATTTCCTCATATAAAATTGTAAAATTCAGCTACACAATAGAATGCTTTATTCTGATTTTGTACTTGCGGTACAAAATCTAATGGTTATGAGTTCTCTGTTTTCCCTTAGACCTATTTTCCTGTTCCTGGGTTGAATGAAATCTTCAAGATAAAAGAAAAGAATTTTTTTCTGTCTTTTGATGATAAGTGAAAAAGATTTCTCTTCAACAGTGTATACTTTCATGGATTACCCTTTTTTACCCTGGCTTGACTTTACCAGTAAATTCATGCTCTTTATTTTTTTTTCCCCTCCTAATAGTTATTTAGGGGTATGTGGCTAAACATACCATTAAAACAATATTGTTTTCATATCATATTTATGGGCTATCTCTTAATATTTTAATATTCCTTACCTTTAGATATTTCAAAAGTAATTTAAAAAATTGCCTTAGAATAGCTAAAATAACCAAACACATTTCAAAAACAATTTTGTTTAGCATTAAATGATTCACTGATTTTTCTCTTAATGCTTACTTAGTTACAGTTAACTCTAAACATCCTTTTTATGCCTTTATACCATTTTATATATAAGATAATTTTAGGTGGTTGTTTTCTTATTTATTATTCTACATGTTTCCTTGTATTTTTTTTTTCTCGAGAGATAACTTGTGAACTGTTATAGAGTAATGTTGTTTTGTACAAAGATCTACTGTAGTCTTTGTCTTCTGGGTGGTCATAGCTACCAGTATATCTCATAATAAAAGTATAAATATAACAGCTTGTATTTATTAAACATCTAAATGTGCCAGACACTTCTGTGAATATTTGATATATGTTAACAAACTTGGAAAATGTTGTAGGCATTGCAGTGTTATCTTTCTCCTACACTAATAGACTAGTATTATTTATAATGATCATACACCATTTGGCTTGGTCCAGCCTGAAAGTTTTAGCCACTTTGGTCAGTAATGGATCTTTGTAGCTTCATAAGAGCAGCAATTAGCCAGTAGCTGGCTTTTCATCCATAGTCTAATACATTAATACTGTTACCATCTCTACAGGTCCGTAAGGAATGAAGTAAGGCTAGGGATTAATACTTATCCAGAAAATTTAACGTCTGGTTGTTTCTTTGCACGTATTTTATATGTGTATTGTACATGCCAAACAGAAATAGTAATGTTATGTGTAAAGTGACTAGAACACATGAATAAAAACTATGTATAAGCAAATCAATACTAGAAAAAAGCAATGTAGGAAACACGAAAGAACTATAGGGAAGTAAAAGTACTATGGAAAACCATGGAGTCAGGAGAGATTTCACAAAGGTGATGATATGGAGATCGACATAAAAATATAAGTGGGACGTCACTAGGTGAGAAGGAAGCATGAGGACACCGTGTGAATAAAATCATAGGAATGTGAGAGTTCCTGGCCAGATTTTGTGAAGAAAAGTAAAAGTTGTACAGGAACAGTTAAAAGATATGATGCCCTAAAATATAGTGGATTCTTGGGGCACCTGGGTGGTTCAGTTAACTAAGTGCCCGGCTCTTGTTTTCAGCTCAGGTCATGACCTCACAGTTCATAGGTTTGAGCCCCACATTGCGTCTGCACTGCTTGGGATTCTCCCTCTTCCCCTCTCTATGCCCCTCCCTCGCTCATTACTTCTGTCTCTCTCTCAAAATAAATAAACCTTTAAAAATATTTTTAAAATACATAAATAAATAAATAAATAAATAAATAAATAAATAAACTGGATTCTTACTATAAAAGGCCTTTTGAATATTACTTCATCAACAATGGGAAGTTATGCAAAACTTCATCAAAGAAAATGAAATTATCATATCGGTGATGTAGAAAGATACAATTAGTAGTGGGTTTTACTGGAAATCAAGCAGGTTGGAGAAGACAAAGAAGGATGACCATTAGCAGATAAAATGAATATTTGTTACTTGTCTACCCAGTATCCCCTGCTTCCCCTTCCTGATAGTGCACTGCTGTAGTTCTGAGGAACTACCTCTCCCCTGCTGGGAAACACACAGGCAGTTTGTATAGAACACATCCATGCCTGACTCCACCAGTGGGCTCTGACTAGTGTAAGTTCCACATCCCTTTGTGCAGCAATGTTGTGAGGAAGGGCTAAGTTCCAGGCCTAAGCCAGTAAATTCATGGCACTCCCTAATCTCTGTGTCGTTCCTTGTGGTTAAATGAAAAGAAACTCAGGACTTTTATATAATTATTGTGTGAAGCAGGGGTCTTTTTCTTTCTATTGATGTGAAAGAGGAAATGTGCAATCCTTCAACCAGAGTACCTAGATGAGTTCAATACCATAAGAACTGCAGAGAAACAGAGTCAAAGGCCTCATCAACCTGCATCTGAAGCTCAACATTGTATGAACCATTTGTCAATGATAATGATACATTGAATAAAGAAAAATCTATTTCAATATTTTAAGGTAATTATCATAGACAAGATAGACCAATAGTGTGCTAATTCACAACTTCATTTGGAGATTTAAAACACTGAACCACCCTGCTATCTGAATGCATAATAGTTAAATCTTGAGCTTGTGAATAAAGATACATATACCATCTTGTTATATCACATATTTTTACTGAACCAAGACGTTTAGTGATTAATTACAATTGAATGAGGAAATTATATTTCACAGAACCTTCTTAAAGTAATAAAAATCCATTGGAAGACCCATAAATATTCATGCAACATACATGACCATCAGAAACACATAGGCACATGCATGGATTAAAGCCCAGGGACACCTTAAGTTTGTTTGCATATTGTCTCCATGTTCCCTTGTTCTAGTATGATAACATTGATGGCCTTGGCTGTACATAAGAGTGTTATTCTTTTGATCCAAATATAGTTTACCAGTAAGACTTTCTTTCTGAAGTTTTTAAAACCCCAGCATTTATTAATTTTAGTTCAAAATATTTATAGATGATCCACTCTACATTGGCTTCTAGCTACAGAAAGTAATTTTAAGAGGAGAAAGATCCAATCCAATGATGAATAAAAACAGACACAAATTACCGACAATTTAGCAAGAAGAAGGCTGTGTTCCAGATAAAATGTCTAACTAAAACATACCTATGATTCCTTCCCTTGAACCCAAACTCAGAGATGCCACAGATGGGCGAAGTACTTCCATAGATTTCAGAAGTTAACTCAGAAAACTTACAGAAGCAAGAAGGCAACTGAATCCTGGTGTGAATTGAATGTGGAACCTAAAATGAGGGTGCACCAGGGCCATAGTTAAGGGATGCCTTCAGGTAAGGGGTTCTCCCAGCATTTTCCTGGGTGCACGGTAGACTGTTCAGTTGTTCCTTCTGCATAAAAAATCAGCAGGGTCTGCATGATGTCATAGGCACCATGAATCAGGGCAGTGCTGGGGCCAGACACAAATGTTAGCTTTCCAAAGATTTGTTTGTCCTCAACAATTTTCTTTTCCTCTTCTTTTTCCCAGGCCTAGGCTAGGTAAATTAAGAGAAAGTGCACAGCCACTGAGAAAGTGCAGAAACTCTAGTGGAATTAATAAGTGGTTCCCTAATGGGCAGACTTCTCTGAGAGAGGGCACCAACTATCGGTGGTTGAGTACAAATAACAACAATACATGCTCTTCTCACAAAAAGGAACTCTGTCAGGACAACGGAAAGGAAAACAACAACAAGTAATAAGCTTTCTACGACGGGAAAGTAAAATCATGCCAAGCAACACTTAGTGTTGATGAAGAGTTGGGAAGACAAGCAAATTCACGCACTTCTGATGGAACTGTAAATTAATGGAGCTATATTGGAGGGAGGGATCTGGAATTTGTGAAATTAAGTCTACCTCTTAATTAAGTCTACATCTTGGAAAGTAGCATCTTACTCATGGTTTGTTTTCAAATAGTTCACAATGGACAAATGCGCAGGTGCTGATAACTATATCTTTTGTTGCAGTACAAACACACACACACACACACACACACACACACACACAGGCTATGTATGTATGTGTATTACAATGTATTTATTCATTACCCATATGTAGAAATTAAATATATATATATATATATATATATATATATATATATACACACACATATATGGATATATACAAAGTAATTCCCAGAATTACATATGAGACCATTGATGTATCTTAAAAGTTATATTCAAAGAAAAAAGTAAAATACAAAGGATAAATAGCACAATATCACTTATATAATTAACAACATACAAACACCATCCTATGTCATTTTTAAAGAATATAGAAAGGTTGAATTAGCAGGACACATGTTTGGTTTTTGTTGTTTTTTTTGCTTTTTTTTTTTTTTTTTTTTTTTTTAGAGAGAGAGAGAGAGAGAGAGAGCAGGGAATGGGCAGAAAGAGAATCCTAACCAGGCTCCATGGTGTCAGTGCATAGCCTAGTGCAGGACTGGAACTCACGAACTGTGAGCCACCAGGTGCCCCAGGACACACATTATGCATATAGAAATGGACACCTACAAATGGGAAAAGTCTTCAAAGTTGGATGGATAGAAGATAGTGAAAACCACAAAATATCAAGTATCAAGCATGATTATAGCAACCGTGTGCACACTAATCAAAGGGCTAGAACTGAGGTTAAAACCAAAATCCAAACCAAAGCTAAAGCTAAAACCCAAGAGCTGTGGCATCTTAGAAGAAAAGAATAACTTAATGGACTTGTGACTTAGAGAAAGGTTTACTTAATTTTTGGACCTTTTTTTGAACAAGTAGGAAAGGTGTGTATGGCTTTAATTAAGCAGAGAACTATTATGTGCTAAGAGATAGAGTCACAGGGACTAAGTCATCTGAAGATCAGCTAGATATTTAGTGAAGGCAATCCTGAAATGCAGAATTCTAACGTTAACCACCGGATTGAGTACAGATTCCACATTTAATGGGCACAGTCCCAGCAAGACTCCTTTCCCTTTACACAAGTCATGGGCTTATGGATCCCCAGGCCACCTATCCTTCCAACCAAATTATGCCAATTCTGAGGCTTCCATGACCCCTTCAGGTTTGATGATTTACTGAAATGACTCTCAGAACTCAGGAAGGTGCTATACTAACAATTTATTTTCCTATAAAAGATGGAATTCAGGACAAGCCAAATGAAAAGATAATGAGCAATTGATAGACATTTCTAAGCAGAATTGTGACAACAATTAGTACATGTCTTCAGGGAGCTAGTTGGTTGGAGTATGGAAGTTGGATTAGTCTGGTTGACTGGTGGCATACCTCCAAGTTAGTAGAATATAGGTGAGATAATAAGGCACTATCGAGGGGCATCAAAAGAAGGGGCTATATAGTAGAGGCATTTAATAAAAAAAGAATCAGAGATTCAAGATGATGCACTGATTTGAGGATACTACTGAGATTTCTACCTTGGGAAGTGCTTGACCTCACATCATTGTGCAAGTTTGTTCTAAAAAGAGATTTATGCATAGGTCAGAAGAAAATACCTGTATATATATGTACATATATATACATATACATATATATATATATATATGCAAAATTAAACACCTTGCATTATAGATTTTAAAGATACAATTAGATGGATTTTGGAGTTAACCTGCCATAAAAAGTTATGCCTTTGCTGTAGAAAAAGCCATCATATGCATCACATGACAGTACATATATGATCGCCCCATGTGCTCACAATATTGCTGAAGGAGCCTCTTATTCTGCTTTGTTTTCTAAGGTATTTAGCTTCTCCCTATTGCCAGCTTCTGCAGAGGGACAGGCTTTATGGGTGAAGGGAAATCATATACTAAACATAAGTGACTAATGGAACCATAATACAATCATTTTTTGAGCAGGACCATGATTCTTTTTAGTTGCTTATAGAACACTTACGAAGTGTTCTGCTGGAAATGTAATGGTGTTGTTTCTTCTCAGAATTCTTTTGGCAACAACACCAACGCTGCATTGCAAAAGATGTAAAGAAGGGAATTCTTCATCGACGAAAAGGCAAATCTATGATTTGAATTATTTTTGAAGGATAATTTGAGCGTTGGAAGGCAAGTTTTATTTTTCAAAACTGTTAAGAACATAAATAACACCCTTAGCATATAACAGCTGCATGTCCCCATGCTGAGAGTGAATGCATTATGCAGCTTTGGAGTGCAAATGCATGTTTATCTGAGATCAGTCCAAACACTGAGACAGTTCCAAGAGTCAGACAGCTGGCACAAGCCCTGGGAGAAAGGGTAAGGTTTCCTTTGGAAGTAAAGTGATAACAAATTGGTGGTGATGGTGGGGATACTTGGCACTAATATGCTTGAAAATATGTTATCATACTTGCACTCTTACCAGCTAAGGACACAAATGTAGGTGTGACTCAAATCAATGTTCTGTGCTCATTTCATTTCACCATATCTAGACTGTATGTAAGGGAAAAGAGAGAGAGTGACGGTAGCATTATAATTAAAAAATCTGTATTGAAGGAAATCATTATAAGAGGAACCATGTTTCAGATTTCTTTTAAAAGGTGTTGTTTGTTCCTGAGATTTAAGCTACATTGTAAGAAACAAAGGCTCTCCTTCAGAGGCTTCAATTCAAGTTTCCCCTGGGGAGATGGCATCCAGGACATAGACAAGATAAAGCCACAGCATTTCCTGCCTTGTGCCTTCCCACCTTTTTATTCTAAGTCTTGATAAAACCGTGGCACATTGTATTGATTACCTATTCTCTTTAAACATTCTATTCCAGGACTTTTAACCACAGATTGTAGCAATGTAGAGAAAATGGAATTTTACCAGTTCAGTGTTGGCTGTGATAGTAGTATGTCCTCTAGAAGTCACTTTTCATAATTTACATTACATTTGAAAGCACTCCCTGTTGCTACTATGAAGCCATATTTTTATGTTAACTAAAATAGACACATATAAAGGAAAATTAAGCTTTCCTTTCATGGTCTGATCTATTCCTACAGTATATAAAAGTCTGTTTACTGGTATGATTGTTTACTTTAAGCACAATTCATATATATTCATAATTTTAGGACTATTTTTGTATGTGTTACAAATATTTTCATATGTTTGTAATTTGATGCTAGGCAATTAATCATCACTTACAGCACATTAGATATTAGAAAAACTGTATGAACTATGGATGTCAGACTTCCTATTTAAAGCCAAAAATTGAACAAGATCATTTTTCTGTGGATTTTAGTGCTCAATTTCAATGTTTATTCCACCTCAGCATTTTATGACTTAATTTAAGTTCCTTATGTTCCCCCAAAGACCTCAATGCAACCTTACTACTGTGCCTTTGCTTATGTTTTTATTCACCTTACAGAATAGCCTTCCTTTCTGGTAAAATTCTATCATGATCTAGATCAACATCAGCTATTCATTGAGGGATTCCCTTTCACCAGCTTTATCTCCCTCTTTTATTCTGACAACCCAAAATTTTACATTTGCTATTCTGAGAAGGAAAAGGAACTAATGCACTCCTAGTAAAGTACTTGGTTATCTGATGCATGATATCATTCCTATAATACATCTGAGGCTCCCAACGTTTCGTGTGGCTAGGTGGCTAGTGTATGCTGACACAAAGAGGACATAATGAAGCCAAAATGTGAATTGATAGAAAATTGAATAAGCTTATACTCTTCCTATCTTCAAGAAGAAGGCAATTTTAATTTACTTAACCAAATTGCAGGTTACTAATTGAGCCTGCTTTTGCTCCTACATTGTCTGCTGGTTAGATGGTTATTAACAGGTTTGGCTGTCTCTCTTTTCTCTCCAACTCTTACAACTAGAAAGGTAAACTGATCTGATACTTTCTTAGAACCTGACAGGGGAGCACTCCAATCAGTACTACCCTGTTTAGACCACCTAGGACTCAGAAGACAGGAGATAGGAGTGTGCAAAATTTATGAATAGCTTTGAATTTAAGTCTTTTGGTGGAAATGTGGGGAAGGTATAAGACGTCT
This sequence comes from Neofelis nebulosa, assembly GCF_028018385.1. Taxonomy (NCBI): domain Eukaryota; kingdom Metazoa; phylum Chordata; class Mammalia; order Carnivora; family Felidae; genus Neofelis; species Neofelis nebulosa. The sequence goes on from NC_080795.1 coordinate 31,805,674, forward strand.
TTTAACTCTTTACCAATATAGTCCAGCCACAATGATTTGACTTTGTTGGGTTTCTATATTGCTTTGTAAGGAAGCCTAAATCTCCTTGGTAATATAATAAAATGGTGACTTTCTCTGTCAGTGTGTTTTACCTTTACATCTCTCTTAAGGAAACATTTTTAGAGAAAAGCTGATTGGCAAGATAAGATTTGGGAATTCCTGCATGCTTTGGTCGAATATTACCTAAAAGTATTTAAATACCATCATTATTTCCAATAGGCACACTCAATAATACCGAAATGCACTTAGCTGGTATCTTGTGTGACACCCACTGTCAGGTTATTGCAATCCTATTGATTTTTATATTCCCAGGAAATGGCATAATAATTGACAAATAAGTGCACAGACAAATGTGATTGACATTGAAGTAGAATAAATCATCAGGCCAAATTAATGTTCTGTATCTATTATTATGTATACTAATACAATGCAGCATTCTTTAGTATGAATAGAATCCAGTTTCCTCCAGAAAGATGTGTTTATTAGCCTTTCCACTAGTAGTGAGGATGAAGTGAGCTCTAGACATTCGTTTCCTTATTCTGCTTATGGCCAGTTGTAATTATTCATGAAACATATGGGGAGAATAAGGTGGACAGTGTAAATTCATGGAACAGAATGGCTGTCTTTATATGAAGCTTGCTGTCTCATATGGGGAATGAACCCCTGACCTTGGCCTCATTAACACCAAGCTCTAATGAGCGGGGATAATGGGCCCAGATTGTTACACCAGCAGGTATCAAGTCTAATTTAATTCAGCTATTCATGGTTTTCATAGAACTGATTTTTAAAACTGTGATATTCAGGTACCTATAATTTCCAACATTTCTGATACGGTATATATTCACAGTCTGGTAGTTGGACCTATAAAGTGAGCCATTAGCTTATTAATCACTTCATACTTATTCATTTCAAGTAAGTTACTGAATTGCTGCCATAAAGGATATCCTCAGGTAGATATGATTCCACAATAGATTTGTTGTTAGTTGGTCAGATGCCAACTGATAAATAAAAAGACAGGTCTTCTTTTTAATATAATTTATTGTCAAATTGGCTTCCATACAACACCCAGTGCTCATCCCAACAAGTGCCCTCCTCAATGCCCATCACCCACTTTCCTCTCTCCCCAACACCCCATCAACCCTCAGTTTTTTTCTCTGTATTTAAGAGTCTTTTATGGTTTGCCTTCCTCCCTCTGTTTGTAACTTTTTTCCCCCTTCCCTTCCCCCATGGTCTTCTGTAAAGTTTCTCAAGATCCAGATATGAGTGAAAACATATAGTATCTGTATCTGTCTTTCTCTGAGTGACTTATTTCACTTAGCATAATACCCTCCAGTTACATCCACATGCCTGCAAATGGCAGGATTTCATTCTTTCTCATTGCCAAGCAGTATTCCATTATATATATATATAAACCACATCTTCTTTATCCATTTATCAGTTGATGGACATTTAGGCTCTTTCCATAATTTGGCTATTGTTAAAAGCGTTGCTATAAACATTGGGGTACATGTGTCCCTATGTATTAGCACTCCTGTATCCCTTGGGTAAATTCCTAGCAGTGCTATTGCTGGGTCATAGAGTAGTTCTATCTTTAATTTTTCGAGGAAACTCCACACTGTTTTCCAGAGTGGCTGTACCAGTTTGCATTCCCATCAACAGTGCAAGAGGGTTCCTGTTTCTCCACATCCCCGCCAGCATCTTTAGCCACACTAACCAGCATGATATGGTATCTCAGTGTGGTTTTTTTTTTTTTTTTTTTTTTTTTTTTTTTTTTTTTTATTTATTTTTTAATATATGAAATTTACTGTCAAATTGGTTTCCATACAACACCCAGTGCTCATCCCAAAAGGTGCCCTCCTCAATACCCATCACCCACCCTGCCCTCCCTCCCACCCCCCATCAACCCTCAGTTTGTTCTCAGTTTTTAACAGTCTCTTATGCTTTGGCTCTCTCCCACTCTAACCTCTTTTTTTTTTTTTTCCCCTTCCCCTCTCCCATGGGTTTCTGTTACGTTTCTCAGGATCCACATAAGAGTGAAACCATATGGTATCTGTCTTTCTCTGTATGGCTTATTTCACTTAGCATCACACTCTCCAGTTCCATCCACGTTGCTACAAAAGGCCATATTTCATTTTTTCTCATTGCCATGTAGTATTCCATTGTGTATATAAACCACAATTTCTTTATCCATTCATCAGTTGATGGACATTTAGGCTCTTTCCATAATTTGGCTATTGTTGAGAGTGCTGCTATAAACATTGGGGTACAAGTGCCCCTATGCATCAGTACTCCTGTATCCCTTGGATAAATTCCTAGCAGTGCTATTGCTGGGTCATAGGGTAGGTCTATTTTTAATTTTCTGAGGAACCTCCACACTGCTTTCCAGAGCGGCTGCACCAATTTGCATTCCCACCAACAGTGCAAGAGGGTTCCCGTCTCTCCACATCCTCTCCAGCATCTATAGTCTCCTGATTTCTTCATTTTGGCCACTCTGACTGGCGTGAGGTGGTATCTGAGTGTGGTTTTGATTTGTATTTCCCTGATGAGGAGCGACGTTGAACATCTTTTCATGTGCCTGTTGGCCATCCGGATGTCTTCTTTAGAGAAGTGTCTATTCATGTTTTCTGCCCATTTCTTCACTGGGTTATTTGTTTTTCGGGTGTGGAGTTTGATGAGCTCTTTATAGATTTTGGATACTAGCCCTTTGTCCGATGTGACATTTGCAAATATCTTTTCCCATTCCGTTGGTTGCCTTTTAGTTTTGTTGGTTGTTTCCTTTGCTGTGCAGAAGCTTTTTATCTTCATAAGGTCCCAGTAATTCACTTTTGCTTTTAATTCCCTTGCCTTTGGGGATGTGCCGAGTAAGAGATTGCTACGGCTGAGGTCAGAGAGGTCTTTTCCTGCTTTCTCCTCTAAGGTTTTGATGGTTTCCTGTCTCACATTCAGGTCCTTTATCCATTTTGAGTTTATTTTTGTGAATGGTGTGAGAAAGTGGTCTAGTTTCAACCTTCTGCATGTTGCTGTCCAGTTCTCCCAGCACCATTTGTTAAAGAGACTGTCTTTTTTCCATTGGATGTTCTTTCCTGCTTTGTCAAAAATGAGTTGGCCATACGTTTGTGGGTCTAGTTCTGGGGTTTCTATTCGATTCCATTGGTCTATGTGTCTGTTTTTATGCCAATACCATGCTGTCTTGATGATGACAGCTTTGTAGTAGAGGCTAAAGTCTGGGATTGTGATGCCTCCTGCTTTGGTCTTCTTCTTCAAAATTACTTTGGCTATTCGGGGCCTTTTGTGGTTCCATATGAATTTTAGGATTGCTTGTTCTAGTTTCAAGAAGAATGCTGGTGCAATTTTGATTGGGATTGCATTGAATGTGTAGATAGCTTTGGGTAGTATTGACATTTTGACAATATTTATTCTTCCAATCCATGAGCAGGGAATGTCTTTCCATTTCTTTATATCTTCTTCAATTACCTGCATAAGCTTTCTATAGTTTTCAGCATACAGATCTTTTACATCTTTGGTTAGATTTATTCCTAGGTATTTTATGCTTCTTGGTGCAATTGTGAATGGGATCAGTGTGGTTTTGATTTGTATTTCCCTGATGATGAGTGACGCTGAGCATCATTTCATGTGTCTGTTGGCCATCTGGATATCTTCTTTGGAAAAGTGTTTATTCATGTCTTCTGCCCATTTCTTCACTGGATTATTTGTTTTTCAGATGTGAAGTTTGGTGGGCTCTTTATCGATTTTGGATACTAGCCTTGTATCTGATATGTCGTTCGCAAATATCTTTTCCCATTCCGTCGGTTGCCTTTTAGTTTTGTTGACTGTTTCCTTTGTAGTGCAGAAGCTTTTTATCTTCATGAGCTCCCAATAGTCCATTTTTGCTTTTAATTCTCTTGCCTTTGGAGATGTGTCGAGAAAGAAATAGCTGCAGCTGAGTTCAAAGAGTTTGTTGCCTGCTTTCTCCTCTAGGGTTTTGATGGTTTCCTGTCTCACATTTAGGTCTTTCATCCATTTGAGTTTATTCTTGTGTATGATGTAAGAAAGTGGTCTAGTTTCATTCTTCTGCATGTTGCTGTCCAGTCCTCCCAGCACCATTTGCTGAAGAGACTGTCTTTTTCCATTGGATGCTCTTTCCTGCTTTGTCAAAGATTAGTTGGCCATACATTTGTGGGCCCAATTCTATTCCATTTGTGGGTTCTGTATTCTATTCCATTGGTCTATATATCTGTTTTTTGCCAATATCATACTGTCTTAACAATATGAGGCAAGTAGAAATTCTGATTGTGTAAATATAATTAACTTGAGAACACAAACTATAACACTCAGTGACTTTGACCTTTCTCAGCTGCTGTCAGGCAGCATAAAACTCCAAAATCATTTGGTCTAAATCATTACCTTACCTCACTCAAGCAATTTGTTTAAAAATTATATATATATATATATATATATGTATATATACGTATATATATGTATATATGTATATATATACGTATATATATATGTATATATGTATATATATACGTATATATATATATATATAATGCTGAGTGCATTTTGGTATTATTAATGAGTGGGCCTGTTGGAAATAATGATGGCATTTAAACGATTTTAGATAATATTTGACCAAAGAATGTAGGAATTCACAAATCCTACCTTGCCAACCAACTTTTCTCTAAAAGTGTTTCCTTAAGACAGATGTAAAAATAAGGCATAGTGACAAAAAAAATCAACATTTTATTATAATACATTATATACAATGTATAGTATATAATATATATAAAGTATATAATAAACTATAATATATTATAATATTTTAAGAAGATTTAGGCATAAATACATATATTTATAAGTGTTTATATATAAAAATAAACATATATATACATTTATATAAATATAACCATAAATATAGCCATATATATATATATATATATATATATATATATATATGTATATGACAACAAAACCAGTCTAGTGATGCCAAACTATAGCACCCTTTAGGCCATATATGGAAATATGGCCCATGCCCTCTGTTTATAACTTTTACAGAAAAATAGACATTTCAATTTGTTCATCTTGTGTCTGGTGTTTTATGCTGCAATACAGAATTAAGTAGTTGCAACAGAGACTGTATGATCCACAAAGTTTAAAATATTTATTATTTTCTGGCTCTTTTCAGAAAATGTTTGCCGAATGCTAAGCTGGTCAATTAATAAATATTAGCTAACTAAAAGTTTAAGTTTTAACTTTCATCCATTTTATTGGTGTACTGAGAATTATTACATAGCGAAGTGGTTCCAGAAATGCAGTGCCAGTATCTATCTTCCTAGAATGTTGATCATTCATTTCTTCTTTGGCTTTAATTCCTTTACCAATAAATAAATTCCATTGGGTTATATATTCTTTAAAATATTTTCTTCATTCTCACTTTGAAATGTTGGTTTTGAGAATTTTAAAATTAAATTCCATAATTGCACTAGAATATGATGATGTCCTCAAACTGTCACCCTGTCTTTGACAATCCATCCTTTGCATCTGGATGGAAGGTCATTGCTAATACCCAACAGTAAAACAGATATGGGAACCCAATGGCAGCACTTCTGGAGTGTATTACGAGAACCAGAGGAGCAATTGGATGCATAGAACCGAGTCAGACATTATAAAGGGAGAGTATGGCCTACTACTAAGTTCTGCAAAATTCTCTGTCATTATTGACCTCACACACATTCTGTTTGTATTTCATAGTGATGTCCCTATACTGTCTGCCATATATTTATCTCCCCTAAACAATCCAAACTGTCCTTGATTGCCCATGATAGAGATCCAGTTTTCTCTCTGCTAACTTCTTTTTTATAGAACTGCAATATTTTATGTCCTTCCTCATAATATGTAATGGCTGGCATGTGGTGGTGCAGGGATGGAGGTTTTCCTCATCTCACTTAGATAGAAGCTAGATAGGGCCAAGGCATCTTCTCTTACTATTTCACTGAGCCGTTAAGATAAAATTTGCATATTTGCCTTCTTTATTTCTTATGTCTCCTCTTAACAATGGAATCATGTGTGAATTAATAAAGATGTGAATATAGTAATATAATAGTGAATGAAGAAGGGTCTTCAGAAATATCATTTCATTTTAACTATTTTATTCCTTGAAAGAATTATCATGTGTAAGTGAATCTCCCGTTAGCCTAAATGTATGACTTATAGGAACCAAGGGTCTTGATAAATTTTTGGCTATTGTTTGGTAAATCAGCCACTGCAATTCATCTTGCAACATTATCATTTTATGTGTTTTACATTTGAATTGAAAACTTACATAAAAAGCCTTGCCTTTGCTTAGATATCCTTTTCTTTCTAACCTTTTGTTCAGTATCATTAAAATTTTTCTTTACTTGAGAAAAGACTAATGAGATTTAGCTCTGGAATGATCCCAGAAGACCAAGTAAAAACACTACTTCCAAATTTTTGGATATTCAACTATAGGACATGCCCACCCTCAAACTGTCCTTTACCAACCACGAATGAACATTTTGTTAGCTTAGTGATCAGGACAATATCAACACTTTTAAAAAATTAGGTGAAGGAATTAAAGCAATATTCAATCTGGATACAATTTAGGTATGGTTTTTACATTTCATTTAATAAGGAATCAATTTCTGTGTGTGGGCATCTTAAAATTTCTGGCTCATTGTGATTCAAGAATTGAAGGACAGTCTGATCCAAAGAGTCTGCCATTATATCATATACATCTCAGAACAGGTATTCATGAAAGCATGATAAACTCTTTGCTCATAGGAGTTTACTTTTTAAAAACAAAAAGTTTTATATTTATTTTATTTTTGAGAGAGAGAGACAGAGAGTGCAATTGGGGGGAGGGGCAGAGAGAGAGAGGGAGACACAGGATTCAAAGCAGGCTCTAGGCTCTGAGCTATCAGCACATAGCCTGACTGGAGGCTCAAACTCATACTGGGAGATCATGACTTGAGCCAGTCAGCCCTCAACCAACTGAGCCACCCAGGTGCCTCAGGCCTTTACTTTTAGTACCACATGTATAGATGAGAAATTATAACAATTTTTAAAGTATGCTTTATTAAATGAGTAAATTCATTTATTTTACCATTTGCTATTAAAATCTATCCATAAGATTATTTTCTTTTTCTTCCTAACTAACTTAGGCTTGAGAATTTTATAAGAACCGTAAACCAGGAGCTCAGCTTTTCTAGAATTTTTTAAAGGGTCATAAAAAAATGTATGAGATTGACACTGGTGTCCCAAATGCTACCTGAGAGAACAGGCTAAGGTTGTAAGCAGTGGCAACAAAACATGGGTATTAATGTTAAGCGTCAACACCAAAGAGTCCGTACAAGCAGCTGGTCACAGGGAAACAGTAAGGAGTTAATACAGGGAACACCAATCCAAGGACAAAACTATAGGATAAAATACCAGAATGGGAACTGGTCAGAATCAGGAAAGAATCAAGTCCATGAAAAATCCAAATATTTCAAACTTAAGCCAAGGATCTGTGAAAAAGATTTCTTGATGGCAGATAAAATTCAGGAAAGCAGATAGTTTAATAAAGGAGTTTGATTAAAAATTTAATGATTAATTACATATTTATATTATTTAAAATTTTAAAGTTTTTTTTAAATATTTATTTTACTTATTTTGAGAGAGAAAAAGAGTGAGCATGAGCAGGGGAGGGAGAGGAGAGAGAGAATCTCAAGCAGGCTCTATGCTGTCAGCACAGAGCCCGATGTGGGGCTTGATCTCACAAACCTTGAGATCATGAACTGAACCAAAATTAAGAGTCGGAGGCTTAACCAACTAAACCACCCAAGTGCCCCAAATCTTCAAAGGTTTCAACACAGTTCATGCAGTGAGCCACCTATAGGATACTTTGGGCCTTATATGTCAGGAATTTTTTTTTCAATTAAAAACAAAAAATGTATTGAAGCTTACTCATAGTATGAAATAGATAACAGAATTTAGAGAAAATTTGAACCAACTTGTGTAGGATGGAAAATGATATTTGACTTACTTAATCTAATATGGGTAGCAAAAACCATAAACAATTTTTTTCAGTGTGCCACTATTATAATTACTTATAGAGCCACACAGTTTCATCTTAATGATGTCAGAAAAAATATATCGGCTTACCCCATGACCAACAATTTTAATGTTATTCAAGGAGAATGTAAATCGTAGATCCCTAAGGGAAAGTTAGGACAATATAAAAAAATGAAGGAACTGAGGGCTGCTAGAATGAAGAATACAAAATAATATAGTAACTTTCAATATTAAGATAGCATTCTATTATAATCAGAAGTTTTGTATGTCTTGACTTGCTTATAATGCAGCCTCCTTTTAGTAATCTTCCAATAAGTCAGAAGATTCTGATAAGAACAAAAGAAGCCAATTTCTACATAACCATATCTTCTTACTTTGTTTTGTTTTAACAACTTTATTGAAATATAGTTGTTAAACAACAAAAACAAAGTAAGTCCGTGTGTGTGTGTGTGTGTGTGTGTGTGTGTGTCTACATGTTGTGTTAGTTTTGTTTGTGGAAAGAATACTTAACGTGAGATTTACCCTCTTTAAAATTTTGGACCAGAAAGCTACTTCCTGGAAACCGTGTCCTGATCTCCATTCCATTTCCAGTTAATGCTGTCCTACTCTAGATCTAGTACACACAGTAGAAAATTGGGTAAAAGAGGGACGTGGTGCTTTGATCTACAATCAATGCTCAGTAGATTTTGGAAACTCTGAGATTCTCTTTCATAAAAGACACGATAGAAATATTGTAAATACATAAATATAATGTGGATAATAATGTGTGGGTGTTAATTTTCTTACTTGGCAAAGGACTCATGTGGCTTATGTTACAATGCCCAATTATGGTGGGGCAATTAAAAATAAACACAAAAAAACTGATACTTTTAAGAGACCTAGACAACCCATTTATATAGGACACAGTCAGGCATTAAGTTTAGTACTAATTGTAAGTCTCATCTTAAACAATACATCTATAGGTTTGATTTACCAGAGAGGAGGAGATTGATTAGAGAGACAACAGAAAACAATTTGAAATTCCAGATAAGAAACTATCACAATGATCATTTCTTTCATACACCATAGTTATGGTCACTGAAGAGCTGTAATATTTGCTTTCTTCTCTTTTAGTATATTCTGTCTTCTACAGTCTAATTAAAATCGTCCCAATTTTAAATGTGAAATTTTTAAAATTGAGATAAATTGGCATACACTATATCAATTTAGGTGTGGAACAGGATTTAATATCTGTGTATATTGTCAAGTGACTACTTCAGTAAGTCTAGTTAACATCCATCTCTACACATAGTTACAGAATTTATTTTTCTTGTGATGAGAATTTTTAAGACCTATTTTGTTAGCAACTTTCAAATAAGCAATACAAATTATTAACTATAGTCTCCACGTTATACATTACATCCCCATGACTTAATGTATTTTATAACTGAAGGTTTGTACCTTTAGACCACCTTCACCCATTTGACCTCCCAGCCCACCCATGTGAAATGTTTAATATAGACAAAGTTCTGAGGCATTCCTTAGAGTTTTTTTCTTTCTTTTTTATGCTTACTTATTTTTAGAGAGAGAGAGAGAGAGAAACAGACCCCTAACAGGGGAGGGGCAGAGAGAGAAACACACACACACAAACAGAGAATCTGAAACAGGCTCTAGGCTCTGAGCTGTCAACACAGAGTCTTGCATTCGGCTCAAACGCATGAGCTGTGAAATCACGACCTGAGCTAAAGTTGGATGCCCAACTGACTGACCCACTCAGGAGTGCCTAGAATTTTTTTTCTTAAAAAATTTCTAAAGGAAATTTTATGGTGCTTCACAGGAAGTATGATGCTGTTCAGGGCAGTGAATCTGAGGTGATGATACATTGGGGGTAGGCAGCTTCCCTGTTTTTGTACATAAAGCCTATATGTATTAAACACGGAGACCCTCTATAGAGCCACCTATTCATTTTTGGATTCATAAACATATGACAAAATGTTTCAATTTTCCAATTCTTGGTTCTGTACACCATTTCACGTTTTTCTCCATGCTATTTTCTCTAGGCTGAAAGGAATCAATATCATAATATATCGTTCTCCTAAATGTGGATTGTATGTGTGTGTGTATGTATGTGTGTGTGTATGAAGTAGGTGTAAGAATTTAAAAGAGGCAGTGATTCAATAATCTAGTAATATAATCTTTACTCTGCACGCAGTTTTTATATGATAATAAGGAAGATGAGATCTTATGAGAGTAACATAATTTTCCATTTTAGCTTGGTTTTCAGAAATCCAAATAATTTAGACAAAATTCAGTTAAAATGTTTAATTAAATATATTATTTATTTTGTAATCAGGACAACCACTTTTATATTTAATTATACGCATTATTTTGTGAAAAATTAATAGGTTCCCTTCCCTTTACAAATATAAGCTGCTTACTATCACTTAGCATTTTACTACTTAGTGCCTTTTTATACACAATTTTCTTATTTCAGTGAATGCCTAGATAAAAATAAACAAGGCTGCTAATTTTTCCTTGTTTGCTCTTGTTTAGACAAGCCAAGTCCATGATTCCCTAATACCCTGAACCATACAGGGGGAAAGCTTGTTCTGCAGATGTAGCTGATATTTTACATATTAGAATAATCTCCATAGCCCAGAGGAACTAAAGTGTTAATGCAATTAAATTCTTAATTTCAAGTCCAAATATTTTACTTCCCCATAGTAAATCCTGCTCATTAAGTATGTAGCACATATGGGCAGAAATAATCCTCTCTAATCTACGGTTCTCTAGGGGCCTTACTTGACCTTTTTTATTCTGATAATCAAAATACTGTAATAGATAAAACTGTGTATTCCTATATTATTATAACTGGGGAGGCTTGATAATTAGTAACTATAATATTTATAAAAATGATAAAAGATTTGTTAAGAATTATTGAAATAAGGCACATTCTCTGAAATGACACACACACAATTGCCTGAACATACACAAATACATACACATATTTTATATATATATTTACACACACAGAATAATTTATACACTAGTATCTATTATTTACAGGTTTTCTGTGTGGTATGATACCAGTTTCCTAAATGGTAAAATAAAAAAATAATGTTTATTTGAGTAGTGGAGATGGTGTTCCAGTCTGGATTCTCTTATATTTAAGATTCTGGGATTCTGGTTATTAGCATATAATTTTAGGTACTCAATGTGATCCGCCAAGTAACTTTTGGCCCCTTTTATGGACTTTTAAAGAAAAAAATATGTATTTGTGGTATTGAGGCTGTCTGTATTTTCCTTTAACTGCTTCAGTCACATCCAACAACTGAACCCTTTACACCATAGTTAGGTACTTTAAACCTCATTTAGAAATAAAAATCAAAATTTGTTTGTATCTAAACTATAAAACAACTCATTTCAGCAAGTGAATGAGGCTAAAATGATCCAGGTAGTAATTGGTTAGAGTTGGAAACATTAGTGTGAACTCATTTTTAGCTTAAAATAGACACAGGTGATTAGAGACATAGATAGCTGTATATACACAGGTTAGTATAAATACAGTTATATTTTTCTCTGTCCATTGAGAGATCTTAAAAGAAACAGTGGCTTAATAGCTAAGCACATCTAACATGAATTTATTGGTGTCTAATACCATTCTCCAATAAAAGGAACTGGTCTTTCTGGAGAAATGGCTAATTCTAGTGTTGGAACAAACAACACACAAGATAAGCCTAGAGTATCATGTGGTGTCATAAACTAAGGAGCGCTCAGTGTAAGCACATGCACATGCACCCCCCCACACACACACACACTTTGATCAGGATATGTCAAAGGCACACAGGAGCCATCTGAAAGATCTTCCAATGGCCAAAGCTACAACAATTTGAGCAACAATATAAAAGAAACAATACTGTTATTATCTCAAGGATAAAATACGCAAATATCAATGAATTCATATTGATACAAATAAACAATAAAATAAACAAATAAATATGCATAAAAGACAATTCTGCCATCCAGAAAAATTCCAAAAATTAATGTAGAAAATCTGTGTTAAACAAGGAGGAACATGGCTCCCACTTCTTAGATAAGTGCAGTACATAGCAACTTCCTTTCAAGGAATAGCACTATTCCAAGGGATAAAAAGAAGTAACTTTACAGTGGCAAAACTGACACTGAGGTGATCAAACCATAAATTATGTTGATAATATATAACCTTGATATGATGTGTTGAAAGTGATAATTTACTCTGGCATTCTCCCAACTCATAACCCCAGCCGTATCTTAACAAATGCACTTGAAAAATTCCAGTAGGGCAACATCCTATGCAAAATAACTGACCAGTACTCCACAGAGCTGTCAAGGTCATAAAGAATAAAGTCTGAGAAAATGTCATAGGAAAGAGAGTCTTAAGGAGACATGACTACTAAACATAATGTGGTATCCTGAGTGGGATCCTGAAATAGAACAAGCACAATGGGTAAAAATTAAAGAGGTATAAACGCACTATGGAGTTTGGTTAATAATAACGTATCTATGTTGCCTTATTAATGATAACAAATGTAGGATATTAATGTAAAATTGTCCTAATAGGGAAATCTGTGTGCGTGGGTGTATGAGAACTCTCTGTGCTTTCTTCTAATTTTTTTTGTAGACATAAAACAAACAATAAAGAAAAACAAACACATCATTCCTCCCATGCCTACCCTCAAGTCATCCAGCTCACAGCATCACGATACTTCCTGTGGAGCATTCTGGAACTTCCTTAGTGAACATCACAGGTGAGAATTTCAATGTATTATCAGAGCTCTTGAAGTTACTACCCGTGATGTTTACTAAGGAATCTGCAGTCTTTTTGAGCAGTATGTGGGAAATAATTATAAAGTGATGGGTTTTGAGTATTTATCATTACTGTTTTAAGTATAACCTATTTCATGTAAATTTTATAATAGCTGTGTTTAACAACTGTCCCACAAATATCTGACAATTCGACAAACAGCTCTGGCTCTAATAACAGTACAAGTTGCTTCCAGCACACCAATGCTTGGGAGTCTGTGTGTGTGTGTGTGTGTGTGTGTGTGTGTGTGTGTGTTTGGCCTTTAATTAAATTGTTAGTAAGTAATTTTTAAAGAAACAACTAAATATTGTGACACAAAATTTTAATTTTAAGGAGTTTATGAGATTTAAATTCCTCCTTAAGAAAGACCACACTGGGGAGCCTTGGTACCTTGGTTGGTTGAGCTTCCAGCTCCTGATACCAGCTCAGGTCATAATCTCAAGTTTCCTGAGATCCTGAGATCAAGCCCTTGCGTCCGGCTCTGCACTGACAGCACAGAGCCTGCTTGGGATTCTCTCTCTCTCTCTCTCTCTCTCAATATAAATAAATAAACTTAAAAAAAAGAAAGCTTACACTAATTAATAAATGTAATTTTATAAGCAATTACTAGCCACTGCTCTTTGTAAGGTACTGCCCAGTTGTAATGAGGGCGAGGCAGCTGGGGGAGAAAAAGAGAGAGAGACAGAGGCAGAGGCAGAGAGACAGAGGGAGAGAGAGAGAGAGAGAGAAAAAAAAGTTCTCCTTACCCTCAACTAATTTGCTTCCCCTTTATAACTCTTTCAAATCAGAGATGGCATGCATGATGTGACTCCATGGGGCATATATAACACAGCCTAGAACCTACACCTCAGGGAAACAGTCCTAAATGGAATCAATCCAGTGGGGTTTGGTGTAAGCACTCCTTATCTGTATTTTGTTTCTCTTTTCTTATTATCTTACTTATGTCCTTCTTCTGTACTCTCTCACACCCCAGTAATCCACAGTGCACCATCAAATCCCACTTCCACTCCCTGACCCCTGGCACAATCACATGAAAATACATGCAGAGGACACACATAAAAACAATGTCTTTCTTTGACCAGCTTACAAGGAAATACGCAAGCAAAGGCAGGTGTATTGCCCTATTTTCCCAGTTTCCCCTTCAAAACCTATTAAGGTCTTATTTCAGAATTTGGTGGTAATCCTTTTGCCATAATTAAAGATAATTCTTCAAGTATCTTAATGAAACTAAAGTGTACTCATGTATACAAATACACAAATTCTGGTGCAAAAGGGAACATACAGAAAATCTCCTAATAAAGAGGTAAGTTATAGCTGTCTCAATAGCCTTAGGACTACAGTATATTCTCAGTTGGCCTTATTTTTTTAAGTTTATTTTTGAGAGAGTATACACACAGGAGGGGCAGAGAGAGAGAGGGAGACAGAGGATCCAAAGTAAGCTCTGTGCTGACAGCAGAGAGTCTGATGCAGGGTTTGAACTCATGAACCATGAGATCATGGCCTGAGCCAAAGTAGGTCACTGACTGAGCCTCCCAGGTACCCCTTTCAGTCAGCCTTAAATAAGGAAGGAGCTGTGTTTCACCTCCTTGTCGACTGCTACAGATTGACGGTTTCTGGATTGAGCTCTACTTGAAGCTAATTTTACTACTTGGATCCCCTAAATCAAAATACATACACTCAAAGCACGCATACACATATTAAAACATATTTATTTAAAATAAATATAGTCTTACTTTGCTATCTGAGGCTTGCAAACAAAGGATTCTGGTGCAAAATAGCACATAATAAACTTTTCCCTGACTCCAAGGGTTCTTCTTATCAAGATTAACTATTTTTAAAATAAAAAAATACTCTAGTTGTATGCATATTGTTATGGGTTGAATTGTGTCCCCACAACGATGTTGAAGTCCTAACCTCAGGCCTTGTGAGTAATGCCCTATATGAAAATAGGGACTTGGCAGGTCATCAAGTTATGGGTTAAGGTCATTAGAGTAAGCCTTAAACCAATATGACCATGTTTCTTTGTGTGTTTGTTTGTTTGCTTGCTTGTCTACAATATAACTATGCTCTTATAAAAAGGGGAAATTTAGACACTGAGACAGATAATTATATAGGGATAGGCCATATGAGGAGGAAGGCAAAATTG
The DNA here is from genome assembly GCF_028018385.1 of Neofelis nebulosa. Lineage (NCBI taxonomy): Eukaryota > Metazoa > Chordata > Mammalia > Carnivora > Felidae > Neofelis > Neofelis nebulosa. Next base: position 31,820,754 of record NC_080795.1, read on the forward strand.
GGTGAGGCAGCTTCAAGCCAAGGAGTGCCGAAGATGACCAGCAGATCATCAGAAGCTAGGGAGAAGCATGGGACAGATTCTTCCTCAGAGTTTTCCAAAGCAACAAATTCTGCAGACACCTTGATCTCTGACTTCTTTCTGTCCTTCCTAAATGTAAGATAATTCATTTCTGTTGTGTAAGACCCTCAGCTTGCGGCACTCGGCAGCCTTGGAAACTAGGAAGGCACTTGTGAGGAGCACTGGGTGTTATATGTAATTGATGAATCACTGAATTCTACTCCTGAAACCAATATTACACTGATGTTAACTGACTAGAATTTAAATAAAAACTTGGGGGTGGGATTTAAATAAATAAATAATAAATAAAAACTTGGAAACAAAGAAACTAATATGCACATAGATAAATATAGGTCTGGAGGGAAAGTATAAAAATAAATTTAAAAGACTCTGAAGACGACCTTAAAATAACTTAAGTGATGTTTTTGGAAAATTGGAATCCATAGTCTTTCAGCACAGACTTAAAATATATTTACTTATTCACTCGTATATTTAACAGCTGTTTATCAATGGCATGCCCACAACATGGCAGCTACTAGGTAAGTGACACCAGAATGACAGAGGTTGTCAGCAGATGAGGTTGGAAAGGACACACATTCAATTTCCCTAAGATACCCATTAATTATGTTATGCCTTCACAATTTTCAATGGCTTCTTTGTTCTCTCTCAAAAGTGCCCTGGGTCTGAATGATAAATTATATGGTTGCCCTACCTCCAGGTCAAAATAGGAAGTGTAGATCATTACACCAGAAATCAGAAATTAGAGAAAGTGGAATGAAACATTCATGTGTTAAAAGAATTATTCTACTGGGCCATATGGAGAACAGGTTAAAGGAGGAAAGAGTGGAATAAGGAGGAGAGTTAGAAGGCTATATAGCAAATTTAAAACACTGAAAGATTCTAAAAGAGGCAGAAGCCTCCCTCTCTGCCTAGTGGGAGTTAACAGTCTGTTCATCGAAACACAACAAATTTTAAATAAAAATTAAATTTAAATATGTTGTAATAGAAATATTAGCATACATTTTTGTCATAATAAGAAGTTATAGAGAAACATGATGTTTTTTTTTAAATCTCTTTGGCAGCTCATGTAGATATTTTCCATTCTGATTTATGAAGTTGGTTGTTGCTCTACATTTGTGGGAACTGATCCATGTCAACGTAATGCCTAATAGAGTGTCTGATTAATTGTCCTCATTATAGATGTTAACTAATCTGGAGTCAGCACCTCTTCATCCTAAGGATTCTTTAGTAGCTCTGAGACCAAAAGTGACCCGTCCTTTCACTGCTACAGACTTGCCTCCATTTGCTTTGCTACCTCTTAAACCACCCAACACTCTTTCTCAGACGCTTTCCAGACCACTTCTCAATCTCTGCTTGATGGTTGGCTTCGGTGAGCTTAAGTCACTTTTTCTAGGTCCAGATGCAAAAAGGGTTCAACGAAGGTACTTCAGCATCTTTTTTCACCCTGTTACATTTCTGACCTCGCTTCTTGCGCTTTCTTTTGCTTTATGATCACTAGTCTTAGAGAATCAAGCCTCTGCTTTCAGAAAAGTCTTTCAGCTCAGGTCTTTGAAATCTTGTACAGTAAGCACTTGATCAAGTTGTAGTTTTGTCTCTCACTCTGAACTATCTATCTGGGTTGAAATGAGACAAAATGTGAGAGCAATGTATATGTTCTTTATGTACATAATTCACATAATGATTGATCCGTTAATCTTAAAAATCCAACAAGAGATTTGTCAGTTAGTATCAGAAATGATGAGAAAAAATGAAACAGGCCTATAGGACCTGAAAATGTTTGCAGAAGAAGATGCTGGCAGTGACATCGACTTCAGTGGGCTTTCTATTTAATGGTTAATAATCTTCTTACTTATCATTCCCACTATACTACCATCTTCCTTAGAATGAAACTCTAGATTCCAAATATCACACACCATAGAATTTGAAACTAACTAGTCTTCAATGTTTCCAAAGAGAAAAACAGCATACAATTTATTACGATTATAAGATTGTAATAATCGATGAGATACCTAAATAAAAGAAGTATATTCTAAGTTCCATGAGAGAAGAATTACCTCCTCATGCACGAAAACACGTGGTCTCCCACAATTTTCAACATACATTCTATTTGGAACTTAATTACGTTTTGATGATGTTAAATTGAAGTCAATGAGATAAGCAAATGCGCCCAGTAAATAATTGTCAGATCCATTAATTGCCAGCAATTCTTCAATTATTTCGCTTTCTCATATTGGACTACTAGTCCTGGTCTACAGGGTAGCCTACCAAAGGCAAAATTGATTAATATTCAGTATCCGTATTTTCTTTAGAAAACTGTTATCTTTCAATTAAATCTACTTTAATTGGCAACAGTTCTTCAGTCTTCTTTGTATTTCAAGACTTTACAGAACCCAATTTTGTGGAATGTCCCTCAATTTGGGTATATCTGGAGTTTCTTCATTATTAGATTTAGGTTATACATTTCTGGCTGAAGCAACATCAAAATGGTATTTGATCCTTCTCAGTGCATCATATCAGGAGGATCATAATTCCAGTCGATTCTATTACTGGTGATGTGACATTTTGTCTCTTTGAGATCAATAATTAATTTGTGAAGGGACAGATTGAGTCTCCATAATTCTCCTGTATCTCATCAAAATTTTACTTACACATTTTAGTGTCCATCAATGATTACTGACATAAAGCAACTGATATAAGTATTTAATGCTTTGTGTTGTCTTAGACTCAAGTCTAATTGTGTATCCACAACTAAAACAAAGGTGAGGATTTAGGATAGTGATAAGTACTATAAATAATACATAACGGTAATTCTTTTTTTAAAAATTATGTCATGGGATGATGGAAGGCAAACTTAAGTTGGGTGTATCTTAGCAAGTAGTAGATGAACTGACAATTGAATGACAGGAAGGACACACCATATAAAATTTTGGAGTGGGGTTTTCCAAGCAGAGAGAACAGCAAGACCCAAGATATTATGGAAGGAAATATATTGGCATGTTCACCCATTAGAAAAAACATGATTGGATGAACCATAGAAATGGATAAGAGAGGAAGAAGGTGTGATTGGAGACAGGCATTGTAAACCTTGGTAATGATTATAAATCTCATGCCCATAAATGGGCATTGGAGGAAAGGAATGATATGGACCTCATAAATAAATTTTCATTGGGTGTGTGTGTGTGTGTGTGTGTGTGTGTGTACCTAAATACTTATTTTACTATTGGATTTAGCTTGATTCCAGGTAAATATTTCTTTAAATATAGATGTTGGGGTGCCTAGGTGGCTCAGTTGGTTGAGTGCCCAACACTAGATTTCAGCTCAGTTCATGATCCTAGGGTCATGGGATCGATCCCTGCAATGAGCCCCATGCTGTGCATGGAACTGGCTTAGGATTCTCTCTCTCTCTCTCTCTCTCTCTCTCTCTCTCTCTCTCTCTCCTTCTGCCTCTCTCCCCCATTCATGCTCACTCTCTCTCCCCTTCTGCTTCTTTCCCCCATTCATGCTCTGTCTAAAATATGTATATATATATACACACACATATATATATATAAACACATATATATACATATATATATATATAAACACATATATATACATATAGATTTATACCATATATTGTCATCAAGAATGGGCAAATTTGTGTATCCTATTTTGACCTATGAAATATCAATAAACACTTGGAAAAGCAATGTGTTCATCAATTAAGTAATCAGTAATGCAGGTGTAAGTAATGGCAAACACGTGAAAGAAATATCAGTAAAAAATGATAAAAAGAAAAAAAGAAAAAATCTTTAGAACAATCATTTTTTACAACCTTTGCTCTGCTAGACTTGACAGTGTCTCATAATTTTACTGTTCTTGTGTGAAATTTCTCCAGAGACACATATATTACATATTAGTTAATATAAGATACAGAATGACAAGTTCCCATATATCCTAATAGCTATCGCACTTTCCTGGGTCAGGCAAGGTGAGTCTTTTCTCATCCATCATACGCTTCACAAATCTAGGACATAGTTCTTTCACTGCACTTTTGGTGTTCTCTCTTGTCTGGTGATAATATATTTCACAATTAATTGGAGGGATATTATCAGCTTAAGTGAAATTTTAGAATTTCTGGTCTGGTGCACCATCCCAGGAGAATAAAAAGCATGTCATATTGTATAGATAACTTTGTAATTATTTCGATTTACCATAGCACAATCTTTACAGCATGTAGCAATTACTGAGCATGACCACAAAATAATGTCCTTTTTTCCCACAGTTCCTCCAGCATAAATCAGACTAGAAAGCCTAGAGTTATCATAACTTAGTGTATAAATTAAATAAGGCCTGGTATCAAATTTCCATAAAATTACATGGTATAGCATGATACTTTGTATATTAAAAAAAAAAAAAAAACTTTCCAAACCAAGGTCAATCTTCAGGGATTTTTGCTCTTTTCTTTTTAGCACATAACCTGCTTATTATAAAAGAGCCAGAATCACATACCTCAGCACAGTAATTTAAATTTTATATCCCAAGAGAAAATATGCCATAGATTTTTCACATCTATGAAAGCAGTTTGCTTTTCTAATTAGATATTCTGAATATTTCACTGAAATGTGACTCCTGAGCCAAAAGAAAGAAAAAGGGGTGGGGAGTTTATTGCTAGGCATGAGTAGAATAATTGTGGAAATGCTCTCAGAAAATATAACCAAAACCCCTTATTATTTGACTTATTTTTCCTGAAATGGGTAAAAAAAAATCATTGTAGGTGATTCTGTGAAAGTTAATCATGCCTTATCAGCAAAGCAAAGCTGAGGGAGGCCGGCAGACCCATTTCTAAAAGACGAGTCTGATTTTCTGACCTTCAAGTTGGAAAGCTGACTTGGCTACATCCACAAATGAAAGTCTTCCATGTTAGCAAAAGTAAGAAATATGTACCCTGTAGGGAGAGATCACTGTGCGTGCATCAAGGATACTACCCTCCCATCTATCCTCAAAATGTCCATCACCTGAAAGAAGAATAAAGCGTTGTGAACTTTCCATCAGCTACGGCATAGAGACAAAAACAGGCCAGTGAGGCAAAGAAACACTTTAACTCCTACAAGTTTGTGTAGACTACTTGGACAACTATTAGATTTGTAATTAAACAGACCTGGATCCAGATCCTGATTCCTTCAATAGCCAAACGTGCTCGCTTAAGCAAATGACTCCTCACATAACATGAGGTTTCAAAATAACCACCTCACTGCCTGTGATGCAAACCAAATGCAATGATGTGTAACATGTGCTTGCAATTTAGTAGGTATTCAATTTAGTGTTGTCCTTCTATCCACCTCAGCACATTTTGTATTTTTCTCACAGGAGAAATGAGAGCAACCAGCACATCAAGTTCTGATTTGACAACAGTTACTGACTACTCATCGTGGCAAGGACCATACTAAATTCTAAAGATAGAAAAAGATGAGAGGGACAATACTATAATAGAATATGCTGAAAGATATTGAAATATCATACTCAAGGTAAATTTGATATGACACATTTTTTTTAATTCCTGGCCTTTCTCAATTTGATAGATAAAGCATTACTACCCTTGTAGTTTGATCTATGTGTTCATGAACTTCCACCAATCACATTTCAATTCCATTAAAGATAAGTGTCTCCTATGCGTGCCAGTCTGTCATTACCAGCACAAGGATTCTGGAATCAGACGGACCTTAGATAAAATCCTCTCTCTTTAAGTGATTATATCCCTGAGTAATTTAAATTTTCTAACCCTCAGTTTTTGGTTCTCTATCATGTAATCTTTTGTATTAATGAGACAATGTATACAAAGCCTTTAGAAGAGTATGAACACATAGTATATGTTCAATAAATATTGCCTGCTATTGTTATGATTATTACTGCCATTTCCTATAAGGACATGATAAAAACAAAACAGAAAAAATAAAAGTTTTCCAAGACAATCTCCAGGGGATATTTTCGATATAAGTTGCACTTACTTTTCACAAGAACTAGAATAAAAACACTCGCAATTTGCCATTATTGCACTGCCTTAAACTATTGCATTACTTGGTGGGGGCAAGCATTGCAGAAGAATAACACAAGGATAACTCTTTATAAGTATCTCTTGCCTAGAAATTATGCCAGCAGTGTTAATAGAATTTCATAAAAGTAATACCTAGCCAACTAATGAAAGGTTTATATCATAGAAAGAAAGGAATAAAAAGGAAATAAAATGCTTCCAAATATGATAGTGGTAACAAAATCCTCCCAAGTTTTTAAATAAGCAGTAATGTTTTACAAATTAATATTAATTTTTTGTAACCAGTAAAACACATTGTATTTGAGTAATAGAATAAAGGCAAAAAAAACAACATTATAAGGTGGAATGGAAATTTAGGTATGAATAGGAAATTTAGGAAATAAGGTATAATGTAAATTTAATGTTCCTTTGGCACTTGGAAAAATACTTGTTAATAGTAATTAAATTTCTATATTTTGTTGTTATTGAAAAGAACTTTCAGAATCTTGCCTGGTTTTCACAGCAATACTCTGATAAAAATCAAGTTATGATTTTTAGAAATTGTGTTGTTGAATGCAAGCAGCTAGTAAATTATGGACTTGGCCCTTAAAACAAAGCCTTCTAGCAATAATTCCTTTTTTCCCCATCAAAGTTTTCTGCCTGCTGCATTTCCTATCCTAAGAAAATAAGATATAAAATACAAGTAGAGTTTTTGTCTCCTGTTCTAATAACTCTATTCTTAATATACCTTGATATTCCAAAATTGTTTAAATTTTTCTTGAATTAACGTCTAGATGAATTTTTGCAGAGTTTAGGGGCGTTTAAAGGAATAGCAGTGGATGATAAGCAGTTTAAATGTATTCACTGTATTTTCAAATAATTTCATATGTAAGATTAAAAATAATTAATTAATTTATTTTTTTATTCTTTCATTGGCAAGCTACTTCAGTGGCAGGGAGAAGGAAATAAAATCTTTTTTTGACTCTGAATATATAGGAATATTGCTTGTCTGCTTTCATTAATCTGGTCATGTAGCTTTTGCCCTCAGAATACATTGCAAAATGCGGTATTTCTTCCAGACTTTTTTCTGAGTTTCTAAACATACTGGAATTATTCCTCATACTCTGTGATTAAAGGAGCTTAAACATTTAGGTAAAAAGACTTGTCATGTACATTATCCTGGCCAATTTAAACTCATAACAAAGTCCTCTGTAACTAAATTGTCAATGAGATTCTCAGGTTTGTAGCTATCCCTGAGGCCTAGATAATGATACAGCTAAACTATGATTGGCCCACCTTTCTTCAGCTATAATCTATGCTGCCTACATGTGGAGAGAGTTTCTGGCACTACTAATTGTATCTTATCTCTAAAAATATTCTTTTGGAATATTCAAAACAGCTGGAAGCAAGATGTAATGTCACAATGTCAGAAAAGTCATAATAGGGTCTATTCTGAAGGGTATGCTGTGTCAGGATGGACTGAAGTTAAAGAGACAGGAATCTTGAAAATGTTTTTAATAGAGCACTATCCCTTTTCAGCTATGTTATTTTCCATCAGATTTTCTCATGCAGAAAGAAAGAAAAGAGCTGTGGTTTACTTACCTTTCAATAACACAGTTCGCCTTTGAAACCATATTTATGTTATGGAGTAAACACTATTGTTTTCATGGTATACTGTCTTTCAATTTTCTACATGTGATTATATAGGTTTTAAATTTTTTCCCATTGGCTTCTGGGGCCATTTTATATGTCAGGAAGCAGAATCAAAGCCTAACCAATTTATAATAATTTTTTTTCATCTTAAGGACCACATGAAAAAGATCCATAGATGAGAAGATTGGAAGTCTTGGCTGAATAAGGTTGTTGGTGACCTGTGTTACAAGGTTTTCAAAATGGCTGTCCCTTTATGTTCAGAAAAATAGAATATTTCTTCATATAAATAAAAATAATTTTTTACACTAGCTATCTGAAAAGTAATATCTTCCTGCACTCATGCTTACTATGAAAGATAATTAAATTTAAATTAGTTTCATCTTGAACCATAAACAATGGTGTTTCATTACAGAAATACAAAATATTCTTATTTGGTTGTAGTTAATACAAAAGTATAACATTAATCTCCTCTTATCTATTTTAACATTTAAAAAATGGATACTGAATTTAAGAGAGTAAGATCAGGCAATAATAACCTGATAAGATAGCAAGATCATTAATATACATCCTTTGGGAGTCATAACTGAACTCAAAATTATCTGAATTTCCACCTGCAACCACAAGGCTAAGATTCCACCTGTATATTCCACAGATGTTTAAACTCAACAAATAAAAAGTACTGTATTTTCTATTTCAAATGATACCTCCCTTATGCATCCTAATATCCAAATTAAAAACACAAAGGTTATTTTTGTTTTTCTCTCTACCTTATTTTTCACATTTGATCATTGACAAATTCTGATGAATTAATCAATCATTTTTCAGAAATTAAATCCATTCTTCCATATCTTTTTGCTTTAACTACATGCGACCACTCATCAACTTAACTGATCTCTTTTCTTTTTTTAATGAAGTACTTTTTAAAAAAGTTTTTAAAATGTTTATTTATTTTTGAGAGAGAGAGAGACAGAGCACGAGTGGGGGAGGGGCTGAGAGAGAGGGAGACACAGAATCTGAAACAGGCTGCAGGCTCTGGGCTGTCAACACAGATCCCGATGCAGGGCTTGAACTCATGGACCGTGAGGTCATTACCTGAGCCAGTCAGACGCATAACTGAGTCACCGAGGTGCCTCCTGGTCTCTTTTCTTTAATTCAGCTCCTCTCAAATCATTTTTCATACAATCCAGAGACATCTGTCTAAAATGTCAACTTAATCAGTCATTCTCCCTCAAAAGTGCCTTAAAATACTACTTATGCTTAAAGGTAAATTATCTTCTTTGTTTTTTAAATATTTATTTTTGAGACAGCACAAGCAGGGGAGGGGCAGAGAGAGGGGGACAGAAGATCTGAAGCAGGTTCTGCACTGATAGGCTGACAGCAGCAAGCCCAATGTGGGGCTTGAACTCACCAACCATGAGATCATGACTTGAGCTGAAGTTAGACACTCAACTGGCTGAGTCACCCAGGTGCCCCAATGTAAATTAACTTCTTAATATTCATATGCTAGTACATCTATAGTAAATCTCCTGATAGACTCAGACCTCACCATGTATCTTTTGGGAAAGTCATGCTCTGCATAAAAGTCCTGTTTATTGAAAGCTTAGCCAACCACTTCTTCTTGGTTGCAAACCATTGTGAAAATAAAGTTAAACTGCAGTAGCAGGCTGAAAGAAATCTACAAAGATGGATGATGGATGGAGTTAAAATAGAATGTTGAGCATTGTCTTTGTCTATTCAAATTGCTATAACAAAATACTACAAACTGGGTGGCTTATAAGCAAACATTTTTTGATCAGTGTCCTGGAGAATGGAAATCCAAGATTAGGATGTCAGCATCCTAATGTTCTCGTGGAGGATCTGTTCCTGGTTCCTGACTTCTCACTGGATCCCTACATGGCTGAAAGGGGGACAGAGCTCTCTGAGGCCTTTTTAGTAAGAGCACTAATCCCATTCATGAGGGCTGTATCCTCAAGACTTAATCACTTCCCCAAGACTTTCGCCTACTAATATCAGCACACTTTGAGGTTAGGAGTTCAACATATGAATTTTGGGGAAATATAAACAGGCCGATTTTAAAAGGGGCTATAGAAAAAATATTAAAAGAAATTACGAAAAAACAAAAACAAGAACAAACAAACAAACAAACCACAAAACCAAAAAAACAAAAACACATTAATTTCCTGCCACAATGGTGAACTAGGAAAAGCTGTCATCTCCCTCCCCAAAATCAGTCCTAGAGAAATGTTGAAGAAGAGTGGGCATGGATCGCATAAAGAGATAATAAAACTCTTTGAGGATATCTAAGAAGATTTACTTGAAATGGCGTAGGGTGAATGAGTACAACTTGGAAGGTAAGGTGGTAGGAAGGAAAAGGTAGATTGGAAAAAGGCGATTTTAATTTGCTATGCATTTCTTTTCCATTGCTTTGAGATAAACACTAATTTCCTCTATATCAAAGAAATTCCCTTCCCTAAAGAATCATTTTTGTTCTGCATTGCTTGATATAACTTTTAGTTGCTATCTTTTTATCACAGAAATTAGATATATGTAAAATATCTTAGATCTAAACTGCTGGTGAGGGGGTTGGGTGACATCAGATCAGGACAAACTTTTACTGGCATGAGAGACTCATGAATACAGGTCAGAATTGATCAGTTGCCTCTTCAAAATTGCCTCTCCACTCATTTCTCTTAAAAATTTTCATTGAGACTTCCATAATTGGTTAACTACTAGATGAATTATCCCACCATTATAAACAGATAGAAAACAAATATATACTAGCTTTCCGACATTGGGTAACGAGCAGTGGAAGGCTCTAATGCCTGAAAGAAGGGGTTCTTCATCGGGATACAGAAATGTTATGCTTTCTTCTCTGAAGCTTTCAAATCCAAGTTCATTTTTTAAAACTTTATTCAGAGAAATGTTTTTCTTTCATGATCTCATTTGCTGTCTATATTGCATACTACTCTTAAATTACTTCTCATATACTCTCCCAATGTGGAGTTAACTCATTGTTATTTATTTAAATTCCTATATTTTTTATTATACAGAGATTACTATAAAATTATATTCTATTCGCAGGACCACCAGAAGTGGATCATGTCCATTGCACCTGGTACAGTTAAAGATAAACTCTCCTTTGTCATACCCTCCTATACCATTAGATACAGTTACCATATTGGGAATAGAATATAATCCATATCCCAATTCTGAAGATTTTTTTTTCTCCTTCTTTGTCCCTCTTACCTTAATTTCTTTTTCTCATTGCTCACCAGTTTTGGGTGACCTGGACAGCTTCTTCTGGATTTGTACTTTAACTGGGTACTTCTAGTAACTATGCTTGGTATCTTTTCACCTACTTCTCTATTACAAATTCCTCTCAGGTCAATATTTCCCACCGTAATCCCATATACCAAGTATATATTTTCACTGAACTGTGATGGAATTTTTTTAAACAAAGGTTAAAATCATATGGCTATTTATTTATTTATTTATTTAAAAAAAAATCCCTTCTCCATCACCCCTACTCGTTTTTTTCTTCTAGGAAGTCTTCGACCAAGGAATTGAAACTTCCTTTTTATACCCTTCATGTTTTATACATGCCTTTACATCCCTTTGTGCTTCCTTCTTAAAATTCCTTAATCTGATCATCTACCTCACTAATTTGCTGTTTTGATATTATACTACTATTTCACTTAGCCGTGTGATGCTTTATTTTAAATAACTCCCCGTATTGTTTTATCTTGATTTAAAAAAAACTTCTTATTCTTGTTTGATATTGCTAGCATCTGTTCCTGTTTTCTTACATTGTGTGTATTTATTTCTAATCCTAGGTCTTTCCTTTCTACTAATTTTAGTTCACTTGATATATATTCTCTATTGTGTTGATTTTCTTTTTTTCTTTTGAACAGTTTTTGAGATAGCATTATTCTACAAATGTCTATTTGTTTAGTCTGGAAATTCAATTTTACCTGATATTATCATTTACTTTGTCTGGCAATCTGTCCTGTGGAAAGGTTTAAAATGAGGTCCTCGTCTTTATGAGTCCCAGTGATCTGAGAAAAGAAAATGTTGTGAATCTCAGGATAGAGAGCCTTACGTACCACGAAATTCCTGATATCATTCTTTTTAGTTGTTAATCCAAACACATAGCTTCAATCAATATTTCACTAATCTAACTTTGAAATAAGTAGCATTTGGAAGAGGGAGTTAACCCTGAGAATTTTTGTCTTCATTTGCAAAATATATCTTCTCTGGGTATAGAATTCGAGCTTGACTGATTTTGTGTTTGCTTTTGTTTTCTTATTAGTACTTTTAAGATTCTCTTCCATTGTCCTCTGCTTCCATAAAATCTAACAAGGCATATATACTACTTTTTATATTTGTTTGTTTCTTTGCATGTAAAGATTTCATTTTCTTCTGGCTGCTTTTAAAACTTTATCACTGTTTTCAAGCAATTTTATTAGGACATTGACATCACCATTTAGCCCATCCTCCCACTATTTAGCCCATGCACCCCTCCTGCAGCCTTCAGTTTGTTCTCTGTTTAAGAGTCTCCTATAGTTTGCATTCCTCTCTACTTTTATCTTATTTTTCCTTCCCTTCCCCTGTGTTCATCTGTTTTTGTTTCTTAAATTACACATATGAATTAAATCATATGATATTTGTCTTTTGCTAACTGACTTATTTCACTTAGCATTATCATTCTAGTTCTATCCACGTTGTTGCAAATGGCAAGATTTCATTCTTTTTGATGGCTGAGTACTATTCCATTGTATCTTATATATACCACTTCCTCTTTATCCATTCATCAGTCGGTGGACATTTGGATTCTTTCCATAATTTGGCTACTGTTGATGGTGCTGCTAGAAACATTGGGGTGCATGTTTCCCTATGAATCAGCATTTTTTATCCTTTGGATAAATACCTAGTAGTGCAATTGCTAGGTTGTAGGATAGTTCTATTTTTACTTTTTGTGGAACCTCCATCCTGTTTTCCAGACTGGATGCACCAGTTTGCATTCCCACCAACAGTGCAAAATCGTTCCCCTTTTCTTAGCCTTGCCAACATCTGTTGTTTCCTGAATTATTAATTTTAGCCATTTCTACAGGTGTGAGGTTGTATTTCATTGTGGTTTTGATTTGTATTTCTCTGTTGATAAATGATCTTGAGCCTCTTTTCATGTATCTGTTAGCCATATGGATGTCTTCTTTGGAAAAGTGTCTATTCAGGTCTTCTGCCCATTTCTTCACTGGATTATTTGTTTTTTGTGTGTTGAGTTTGATAAATTCTTTATAGATTTTGGATACTAACCTTGTACCTGTATGTCATTTGCAAATACCTTCTCCCATTCATTAGTTGCCTCTGGTTTTGTTGATTGTTTACTTCTCTGTGCAGAAGGTTTTTATTTTCATGAAGTCCCAATAGTTCATGTTTGCTTTTGTTTTACTGTCTCAGGAGACATGTCTTGGAAAAAGTTGCTGTGGCCGAGGTCATAGAGGCTGCTGCCTGTGTTTTCCTCTAGGATTGTGATAGTCTCCTGTCTCACATGTAGGTCTTTCATCCGTTTTAAGTTTATTTTTGTGCATGTATAAGGAAGTGGTCCAGGTTCATTCTTCTGCATGTCTCTGTCCAGTTTTCCCAATACCATTTGCTGAAGAGACTGTCTTTTTCCCATTAGATATTCTTTCCTGCTTTGTCAAATATTAGTTGGCCATACATTTGTGGGTATAGTTCTGTGTTCTGTATTCTGTTCTATTGATCTTTCGGTCTGTTTTTGTGCCAGTACCATACTCTTTTGATGATTACAGCTTTGTAATGCAGCTTGAAGTCTGGAATTGTGATGCCTCCAGCTTTGATTTTCTTTTTCACCATTACTTTGGCTATTCCGGGTCTCTTTTGGTTCCATAAAAATTTTAGAATTGTTTGTTATAGGTCTGTGAAGAATGATGGTGTTATTTTTATAAGAATTTCATTGAATGTGTAGATTGTTTTGGGTAGAATCAACATTTTAACAACATTTTTTATTCCAATCCAGTCCCAGACCTCTGGATTATAGCAAAAGTGGTCATAAGAGGGAAGTATATAGCAACCCAGGCCTTCCTAAAGAAGGAAGAAAGGTCTTCAACTACACAACATAACCTTATGCCTAAAAGATAACCTTATTCCTAAAGGAACAAAAAATAAAGCCCCAAAACAGCAGAAGAAGGGAAAAATTAGAATAGAAATCAATGATACAGAAATAAAAAAAACAGTAGAGCAGATCAACAAAACCGGGAGCTGGTTCTTTGAAAGAATTAACAAAATCGATAAACCCCTGGCCAGATTTATCATAAAGAAAAGGGAAAGGACCCAAATAAATAAAATCATGAGTGGAAGAGGAGAGATCCCTAACCACAGCGCAGAAATACAAACAATAGTAACAGAATATTATGAGTATTATATGCCAATAAATTGGGCAATCTGGAAGAAATGGACAAATTCCTAGAGACATACGAACTACCAAAACTGAAACAGGAAGAAATAGAAAATTTGAACAGACCTATAACCACTAAAGAAATAGAATCAGTAATAAAAAAATCACCCAACAAACAAGAGTGCAGGGTTAGATGGCTTCCCAGGGGAATTCTACCAAGAATTTAAGGAAGAGTGAATACCTATTCTTTTGAAGTTGTTCCAAAAAAATAGAAATGTAAGGAAAACTTCCAAACTCATTCTATTAGGCCAGCATTCCTTGATTTAAAAACCAAAGACCCTGCTAAAAAGAATTATAAACCAATCACCCTGATGCAAAAATCCTCCACAAGATACTAACAAATCAAATCCAAAATACATTAAAAGAATTATTCACCACAATCAAGTGGAATTTATTCTTGGGCTGCAGGGCTTGTTCAATATGTGCAAATCAGTCAACATGATATATCACACTAATAAAAGAAAGGATAAGAATCATATGATCTTCTCAATAGATGCAGAAAAAGTATTTGACAAAATACAGCATCCTTTGTTGATAAATATCCTCAAGAAAGTAGAGATAGAAGGAACATACCTCAAGATCAGAAAGACCATTTTCAAAAGACTCACAGCTAATATTATCGTCAATGGGGAAAAACTGAGAGCTCTCTCCCTAAGGTCAGGAACACGACAGGGATATCCACTCTCACCACTGTTGTTCAATAAAGCACTGTAAGTCCTAGCCTCAGCAGTCAGACAACAAAACGAAATAAAAGCCATCCAAATCGGCAAGGAAGAAATCAAATTTCACTCTTCGTAGACAACATGATAGTATACATGGAAAACCCAAAAGATTCCACCAAAAACTACTAGAACTGATACATGAATTCAGCAAAATCGAGGATGTGGAGAGACGGGAACCCTCTTGCACTGTTGGTGGGAATGCAAATTGGTGCAGCCGCTCTGGAAAGCAGTGTGGAGGTTCCTCAAAAAATTAAAAATAGACCTACCCTATGACCCAGCAATAGCACTGCTAGGAATTTATCCAAGGGATACAGGAGTACTGATGCATAGGGGCACTTGTACCCCAATGTTTATAGCAGCACTCTCAACAATCGCCAAATTATGGAAAGAGCCTAAATGTCCATCAACTGATGAATGGATAAAGAAATTGTGGTTTATATACACAATGGAATACTACGTGGCAATGAGAAAGAATGAAATATGGCCTTTTGTAGCAACGTGGATGGAACTGGAGAGTGTGATGCTAAGTGAAATAAGCCATACAGAGAAAGACAGATACCATATGGTTTCACTCTTATGTGGATCCTGAGAAACGTAACAGAAACCCATGGGGGAGGGGAAGGGAAAAAAAAAAAAAAAGAGGTTAGAGTGGGAGAGAGCCAAAGCATAAGAGACTGATAAAAACTGAGAACAAACTGAGGGTTGATGGGGGGTGGGAGGGAGGGGAGGGTGGGTGATGGGTATTGAGGAGGGCACCTTTTGGGATGAGCACTGGGTGTTGTATGGAAACCAATTTGACAGTAAATTTCATATATTAAAAAATAAAAAAATAAAAAAAAAAATAAAATAAAATCGACGTACAGAAAGCGGTTGCATTTCTATACACTAATAATAAAGCAGCAGACAGAAAAATCAAGGAATCAATCCCATTTATAATTGCCCCCCAGGCCATAAAACACTTAGGAATAAACCTAACCAAAGAGGTAAGAGATCGGAACATTGAAAACCATAGAAAGCTTATGAAAGAAATTGAATAAGACACATAGTAATTTAAAGTCACTCTTGCCCTGTGTATGTCACAACATGGCTGCTGGAAGTGGAGTTCAGGAAATCAGGGAGCAGGAATGGAAGGTAGAAGTTCTCATTCCTTGGATCCAGGTAGGAGAGTCAGAGCTACAAATAAACCTGCTGTTTGGTTTGCCCTCTTTGCCACTATCACATGGATATGGCTTCACCTGGAAGGTGAGGAGAAGACAAAGATTCACTATAAGGCAATATTGGTTGTTACTGTATAGAGTATTCAGAATTTCTTTGTAAAACTGTTTCTAAAACAATAAAAGAAGCTAAATCAGATAGATAAGTAAATGACATATATTATGTTTGCTTGTTTTCTCCCAAACACATCCCAACAATTGTTTTCACTGATGAAAAAAATCTCACTTCTACTAGGAGGATTCTTCAAAATCTTGGGCAAGAAAGAGAAAGTCCTTAATTTTTAAATGATATAAATTGGAACATGATAAGAAGTGAAAGAATTGGGTATCATGCTAGTTAACTAAATTATTTTCTTTCAATGTAGGTACGAGTTCATTACACTGAAACCCAAGCCCATCAATCATGAATAAAAAGTCAGTTACAGATGAAGACTTCACCATATTTAAGCTCATATAAACTTGAGGAGCAATGCGGTTATTGAAACAATCTAACAGATTTCTCTTTGCGAAAGAATATAAGCATAAGTTTGTATTTTCAGTGTGCACAGCAAATATTCTAAAAATGTTTTTTGACATAAATAGGTGGCATGGAAAGAAAATGTTCACTCAGTCTTTTTTTTTAATAGCTATCAGTCAGCTTATGTTAGGAAATATCAATTTAAGCTATGATTACCATTTATTTTGAGTCAATCATTAACCAGTGGGTGAAAAATATTCTCCCATAAAATAAAATCTGAATATTACTTCCAATCTTTTCATGAAAAGGTGTTTCAATTTTTTTAAAATTTTTTTAACATTTATTTATTTATTTTTGAGACAGAGAGAGACAGAGCATGAACGGGGGAGGGGCAGAGAGAGAAGGAGACACAGAATCGGAACCAGGCTCCAGGCTCTGAGCCATCAGCCCAGAGCCCGACACGGGGCTCGAACTCACGGACCGCGAGATCGTGACCGGAGCCAAAGTCGGACGCTTTAACCGACTGAGCCACCCAGGCGCCCCGGTGTTTCAATTTTTTAAAACATATATGTATTTCATTTAGAGAATCTTTACTGTCAAGTGAAAGTAAACATTTGTCTTTAGCCAAATATGGGAAATTAACAGAAACTCTTTAGTTTCTATTATCTTTTCAAAAATTTTGTTAATGTTTATTTATTTTTGAGAGAGAGAGAGAGAGAGAGAGAGAGAGAGAGAGAGAGAGCACAAGTGGGGAAGTGGCAGAGACAGAGAGGGAAACACAGAATGTGAAGCAGGCCCCAGGCTCTGAGCTGTCAATGCAGAGCCGAACTTCGGGGCTCAAACTCACTGTGAGATCATGACCTGAGCCGAAGTCGGACACTCAACTGACTGAGCCACCCAGGTGTCCCAACAGAAACTCTTTAAACAGTTCCAATATAATGGTTAATGTTTGTTCTTTGGGGGAGAAAAAAGATGTTTTCTTAAAACAAAGACAAGTCTTGCATGTATAAAATGTAACATTATTCTAATAATGTGCACTACAATAATATCCAAGATCCTCATGAAGTCACTATAAATTATATTTAAAAATTCTGATTAGTTGGGATGCCCGGACGGCTCAGTTGGTTAAGCTTCCAATTTCGGCTCAGGTCACGGTCTCATGGTTCTTGAGTTCAAGCCCCGTGTCGGGCTATATGCTAACAGCTCAGAGCCTGGAGCCTGCTTTGGATTCTGTGTCTCCCTCTACCTGTCTCTGTTCCTCCCCTGCTTGGGCTCTCTCTCTCTCTCTCTCTCTCTCTCTCTCTCTCTCTCAGAAATGAATAAACAATAAAAACATTAAAAAATAAAAATGAATAAATAAAAGTCTGAATGGAAACCCACATACACACAGACACATAAATATACAAGTATATTTTAGGGTAAATTATTTTCAGGATACCTTTCCTCTTAATAACAAGTGCATATGCTCAGTAGTGAAAAGTGAGATTTAGGCAATTTACAGACTTAGAATTTTGAGGTTTAGCTTTTGTAAATCCAAGCAATTAAGTAATCACTTCACGCATTAATACCTTTCCTTCTCTCACCTCTGTTAGTAACATGTTCCAATCTCCCTCACGTAAAAATCCAACATCATTCTATTTTATGCCGTCTTTAAGATCGATTTACCTACCACTTGCACTTCACTGCAAAATCTATTGAAATAATACATATTCATTGTTTATATTTCCTCACCTTTCAGTTGCTTCAACAGCCATGTAGCCCCTACCTCTCTATGGAAATGTCTCCTGTGGTAGTCTTATGCAATGTTCTATTTCCTAAGACCAGTGGTTTCTCTTGTAAGCACCTTTGTTGAGTTTTAAGTGGCAAGTAGGTTACTTAACTAAGTACGTTATGCAACAACTCTTTCTGGATCAAAATTTCTTTTGCCTCAGAGACAATATTACCCTTCCTAGTTTTCTTCTTATTTTCCAGAACATGTAATATTCTTTACTGGTTTATTATTATTTTTTGTTAATCTCAAATTATCTGGTTGTTTTTCTTATATATTTTAAACAATAGCATACCCTAGCTTCACACAAATCTGAGTACTGATTTCTGGTGTGGGGGAAGGAAGGCTTCCACATTTCTGCTACAGTGCCAAAATCCTCACACTATTTCTCTTTGCTAGGTCCCAAATATAACCCAAGGCTTCTTGGCTCAGTAGAGGCAAATAAAATAGAATTGAAAGAAGTAGGGAAAGGCTACAGTCTGATCACCATGTTCCTAGAATCACCTTGCTTTACTCCTTGTGAGAGTTCTCCAGTTCTCTTTTTAGTGGTTTCCTCAACTCATATTCATTCTCCACAAGGCTGCTATTACTAAAAGAAGAAGAGGAGAAGGAGGAGGAGAAGAAGAAGAAGGAAGAGGAGGGGGAGGGAGAAGGAGGAGGAGGACGAGGAGGGGAAGGAGGAGGAGGAGGAGGGGGAGGAGGAGGGAACAGATCATAAAATATTGCCACCCTCTATTCCTCATCTCAAAGTCCTGAATCAGTTGCTACTGGTAAAAAGAACAGAAAACAAAACAAAACAAAACAAATGGCCATTAAGGCTCAAGGTATGAAACTTATCTCTTGAATTCCTGATCATCTTACAGATGTATTTTAGCAGCCTCTCCCTCAAGTCTTCTCATTCGTCATACTCTTCCAGTTGTTTCATTACTGTTTTCCTTCACAGAGCTATCCATTGCACTTCTGCTCAACCTGGAAAGTCATAAATACCTGACTTATATTTTACTCTTCTTATCCCTGCAAGACAGCATTAGCCACAGATTTGCATGTACTCTAATATCATTCTGGGATTTTTGTTTTGCTGTTCTTGTTTCAAGTTTTTATTTAAATCCTAGTGAGTTAATATATAGTATAATACTGGTTTCAGGAATAGAATTTAGTGATTCATCACTTACATATAACACCCACCGTTAATCGCAATGAGGGCCCTCCTTAATGCCCATCACCCAGCTAGCCCATTGCCCTGGTCTCTTTCCCTCCAGTAACCCTCAGTTTGTTCTCTACAGTCAAGAGGCTCTTTTATAGTTTGCCATCCTGTTTTTTTTCTTTCCTCTATGTTCATCTGTTTTGTTTCTCAAGTACCACATGAGTGAAATCATATGGTATTTGACTTTTTCTGACTTATTTCTCTTAGCATAATACTCTCTAGCTCCATCCAAGTCATTGCAAATGGCAATATTTCATTCTTTTTGATGGTGGAGTAATACGCCATTGTATGTATGTATGTATGTATGTATGTATGTATGTGTATGTGTTTGTGTGTGTACATACAAATACATATACATATATAAACCACCTCTTCTTTATCCATTCATCAGTAGATGGACATTTGGGCTCTTTCTGTAATTTGGCTATTGTTGATGGTGCTGCTATAAACATTGGGGTGCATGTTCCCCTTCAAATAGGTATTTTTTGTATCCTTTAGTAAGTACCTAGTGGTGCAATTGCTGGATGATAAGGTAGTCGTATTTTTAACTTTTTGAGGCACCTCCATACTGTTTTCCAGAGTGGATGCACCAATTTGCATTCCCACTAACAATGCAAGCGGGTTTCCCTCTCTCCACATCCTCGCCAGCATCTGTTGTTTCCTGTGGTGTTGATTTTAACCATTCTGACAGGTGTGAGGTGGTCTCTCATTGCAGATTTGATTTCTATTTCCCTGATGATGAGTGATATTGAACATCTTTTCATGTGTCTGTTAGGCATCTGTATGTCTCCTTCATAGTATTCTGTTTTAGTAAGGTATTCGGTATATGCTCAGTGAGTGAATGGATAGATGAAAGCAAACTTAAAGCAAATGGAAATGATACTTTGCATGGTAAAGTAGTCTAATACAGGAGGTGATTGCCATTATTCTAAGTGGAATATAAACAAAGCCTTCCAATTCCATTTAAAGTAGTCACCAAACATGACTCACATTCGATTCAAATAAAAGTGTTACATAAAGCAATACTATAGTTTTATCTTTGACATGCCAGTTCTCATGAGATGCTAAAAATTTGACAAAATATTTACGCATGTATAGTCAACTATCAAGGAATTTATATGCAATATTAGTCAAAATTTGAATATTGATTCTTTAATGATAGAGTATGAATCATCATTTTAAATAACTGGTCTACTTGTAAAATAAAGGAATTTCCCATAGCTATATAATATTGCTGGTGAAGAAAAATTTTTATCAATATCCAATATTTGTAAGTAGATTGTAAAATCTTTTTAAAATATGGAGTTATACATAAAAACATAAATATATCTGAGTAGAAATCACAATAAAGGAAGAACCATCTTCCACTTTCCTATGTTGTTAATTTAGGAGAACATTCAGTTATTCTTCCTCTTGCCAAGAGATTAGGAAAGACTTCATTAAATACTGGATTTGAGCTCTAGAAAGTGTCATGCACTCAGCAGTATTCTTGCTGAGTCATCAAAATACACACAGCTAAAAGCATTAATTTCCCCTTAAAAGTATTCTTGAAAGCTGTGCTGTTTCAGAAACAGAAGCAAAGTCAGCTGAAAACGTACAGTTAAATTCACCTTTAAGTGGAAATATATAAAAAAAAATCAATTTTAAGTGAAGTGTTTTTATTTATTATGGAACAGAATTTAATCCAACTAGTTTTTTTGTTAAGGAAATTGAATATACTGCTCAATCCTGTATACTTTTCACATTGAAATGTTAGTCCTATTTCTACTGTTTCAACTGTTGGATTTAATCCTTTGTCTCAGAGGGTTTAACTAATGTATTCCAAAGCCCTGACTTGCAATATGTTGCAAGAAATAACTTTAAAAAGACAAGGCAGAGAAACCTGACAAACAAACTTCTTCCTTGCTGCAAATTTGAAAGCTCTCCTCACCTGATATGCAAGATAATCAAAACCTGATTTATACTCGTAGGAATGAATCCTAATTGACACATAATAAAGCAGCCCTTCCTATTTGCTGCAAATTCATATAAATTAAGATAAATAATACTTCTTGTCATTCTTGATTTTTTTTTTCAATTTAATGTCCTTAACAGTCTAAAACTAATTACTTTTCACAGCATTCTCAAAGATTGACATGTTACATTTTATGATGGCAACAAGTGAGGCAATTTTAAATAAGTACTTCAGCATCCAAGGGAAACCAAGAGTTTACATAAGCCAGAAATCACAAAATAATCACGATCATTCCCACAAGCCTGATGCTAAATGTCTCATTAATATTAAATAATAAGATGCTGATTTCTGAAAATTCAATTCCCATCCTTTGCAGATGATACTCATGAAACTACAGATAGAGTTTCCCAGACAGGTCTTTGGTCCAAAGGATTCACGTCAAACTTGGGAAATCTATATACATATAAACCCATAGATAAAATATTTTAAGTATATTTTTGACATTTCTCCTGTTTGACCATGATTGTGAAGGTGATTCTGTGAGTTTTGATACAGACAAGTAATACTTAATTCTGTGAGTTTTGATATAGACAGTTACAGCTGATACAAGTGAAAGGGTGTATAGCTTGGGAATTTATTTCTGCATACAAATAAACTCTTCTGTCGCTCACATTTTTTTGTTTATTAAACAAATCTAAATATTCCAGAGCCATCTTCCTTTTTGGTTAATGAAATAAAATCTAGGATGCTGCTTAAAATTTGGAAGTATTTCTTGAAAGATCAAATAACAAATGAGAGCAATGCAGACATTGTAGATAAGATATCTACTTGACTTGGGTTTTGCTCTAGCCCATTAGTATTTTTTCAAAATTCTACACTGTAAATATCTGTATTAAAAATATGTAACCAGGGCACCTGGTTCACTTAGTTAAGCGTCTTACTTGATCTCAGCTCAGGTCTTAATCTCAGGGTCGTGAGTTCAAGCCCTGTATTGGGCTCTGCACAGGGCATGAAGCCTACTGAAAAAAAAGAAAAAATGCAACTTATCCCATCAAAATTCATTCCACAAATGAAAAACAGGACTTTTTGAATCCACTTTACTCTAAGATTTGGAAACCCATTAAAGGGAAATTACATTTTTTCATTTCTAAAAAAAAAAAAGTTTAGTACTATTGGAGTTTCAAAATTGCTTTATATTTTATTTATAATTCTCTGTTCTTCTTAGAATTATTTAATTATGTTACATGATAGCCTGTTAATCTCTTGTAAATACTGTCAGTGGGAGTAAGGAGTCTAATCATACAAATATGTTAAATTATATTTAACTTTATTCAAACTGGAAATTATTTTATTAAGAAAGTGTTTGATAACCTTCATTTAAACCTTGGAAATTTCCTTAGAGTAGGTGGTCAGTATTGTGGTTCTAACTAAAATAGATTACTCTTCTTATTTCTTGGCCACTTTATATATAACCACTTTTCTTTGTAGATGTGGTTTTAGCCATGTGATTATGTAATTGTGAATAATATGGCTGTATTATACATATATAACTTTTTAACATTCGTTTGTGAAAACAAAGGTATACTTATAATATTGCCTCATAATATATGTATGCTAAAACCTATAATGAACAAATTATTCACTCAATAAGTCTTTTAAAACATACTCTTTGTGCTCAGAGCTGTACTTAGCAACGCAGATTTTCATGGGATCAGAATGCCTTGGTCTTCACTACGCTTATTTTGGGGTGGTGAAATTACTATAGTTCCACCTATAAGCTCCACCTTCTAGTTTCATCTTTCTCTCTATTCCCCTGAGAGTCTGTGGAGCTCTAGTTATAATCATCTCTCCAGAAACACTGCACATGTGTTCAGAGTCTGTCTTTGTTTTATTTCATCACTTGCCTGGAATCATATACTTCTCAAGTTCCACTTGTGTCTGAAAAGAATTGTGCATATTGGAGGCAAAAAAAAGAATTGTACACGTTGAGAGAGCACACAATTTTATTTAATATCATTTCACGTTTGTAACATATCAACTAAATTAGATCTTACCTTATCTTAACTAAAATCTTCCCTAACTTGCTTAGTTTAAAATATTCTAAATTTTAAAAATAAGATGAGATTTATGACCTATGTGTATGCCATATTTTATTAAAACTAATAATCAGTATATAGCAGAACAAGTAATCCTTAGGAAGAGGTAAGATTTGCCCCGAAGAATATACAAGACAGGGCTGCATTTCAAATCCTTACTTCTTCCTGCCTTAATATTTCATAATGACTCTTCTTATCCCTTTTAATAATGTTCTATCAGTGGTTTTCTCTTTTACTTTAATTTTGCAATTAATTCCTCCAATACTGCCTGTGATTAAGGGTATCTGGCAAATGAAGAAAAAATATGCATTAAAAGCTTAATGGCCTTTTGACAGCCACAATATACAATCCAAAGAGAAAGAGATTGAGTTAAATAATAATGGGCAGGAATTATAAACAACTAGATCAATTTATTTTCCAAGCAGTTATTGTACTGAAATTATAATACCCCACTTTGCAAATGACCTTTCTTAATCTCTCTTTTATAAAATCCAGAGCACTCCTTCAAACAAATGTCTTCATACACACATATACACACACACAATAGACCTAATTGCACAATAAAGTCTCAGTTATATCGAAAACATTTAGAATATTAGTTACCTAAAGAAGTGACATTAAAAATGTTTAACAGTCAGCACATCATTGACTCAGACCAATCAGAGCAGAGGCTGTAACACAGTTGTTCTGCTGCAGACAATCCAGTCATCTATATAAGGTATTACTTACTTGTAGCCTTGTATACTAATACAAAAAATAAAAATATGATGTTTGCCTACTTGGAAGTATTTTATTTGCCTTCTTGTAATAATAAAATTATATTTTATTTATTATATATATAAATATATTTTTATATATTATATATTTGTAATATATTGTTTATATATTTCTTAAATAATTATGCACCCTTCTGCCCATAAAACAGTATGTGACCAGGACTTTTCATTGTCAAGCCAGCCAGGAAAATGCTAAATATAGAAGTAAATGGTAGAACCATTGGTTTCCATTCATTGGTTGTTGATAGTATGTACCTAAACAGTAATTCTTTTAGTTCCTGAGTTAGAAACATTGGAGTTAAGAGACTGAAAATGGTTCATTTGCAGGAATCTAAAGCTTCTACTTTGCTTATGCTATATTTTCTAAACATAGAAGCATACACAGGACATTGCACTAATATAAAACGTACTGCGTGTGAAACGTACTGCAAGTTAAGAGTTTTATTTCAATATAATTATTTTGTAAAAAACTTAACTTGTCAATATTTAACCCATATTTAGAAGTTTATGTATATATAATATATACACATATATGTACATCTATATAATATTTGCTAAATGCAAACAATTATTTACATGTTTACAATTATATATCAAAGCTCATAACAAATTTAATAATTATGTATAAAATTAGCAGAAAGCAATTTCAAGAGGAAAATATTTCAAGAATTCTTTTCTATTTTTGCAGAAATATCACACGTGGAAAAATATTTTCAGTTTCAAGCGTATCTGCTACATTTTATTTCTAGAAAATGAATTTCTAGTTCATGAATTTCTAATACTAATATAATGCCATTTTAATGAAAATTATGCAATTAGACTAATAATAACTATTTGTGATAGCTACTTTTTGGGTGCTTTCTCTTATGATACTATATGAAATCTTTTGCATTTATTCAATCATTGAACAAATCTTTACTGAAGGTATTTGATGTACAAGGCACTATTCTATGTACTTGAGCCACATTAGTGAATTAGGATGCAGTTGGAGAGGAATTTACTAGCAAAATAAACAAAGGAGAAGAACAAAAGCTGACCCATTCACTCAGACCATGTGTGGTCAGAGTGTGCAGTTGGGATTAAATCTGTTCATTCATTTCACTGAAGAGAGTGACTTTTTCCTTTTATCTTTTAACTACTCTTTATGGATTTTAGAGTAAGAGTATCCCCATTCCTCTATCTGTGAAAACAACTATAAATTACTTTTATTAACAAAAAGTAAAAAAAAAAAAAAAAAAAAAAGGGACCTTACTTAGGTATTAACTAACAGCAATTGTTACATTTCTAATCACTGACATTAACAGATTGAAAATGTTTACAAAAAGCTAACACATTTTCTGGATTTTAATTTTTTTTAAAGCATACCTTCAACAGTAAACCAGATGGAATTTTTTGAGATTTAATTAATTTTGCACAATTTTCTGATTTTACAGAAAACATATGTTCCATCAGCATAGTTTTTAAACTGACATATTTTATATTCACACATTTGTCAGATATCCAGCCTGACGTGGAATGCATTATCATGTGGAATAGGTCTAAATTTATCTCCAAAATAGACTCTTGTTTCTCATGCAGAGATTTTATCCTTTACAAGCAAATGGAACTTGCACCTGACTGGGAGGTCGCAACAATCCTTACCTTACCTTACAAAGGGCAAAGTACAAAAAAAATTGTCTGTTCCTCCTTTGGCTGGATTACAGGACACAAATAATAAACATGGAAAATACTACCTAGAGTTGCTAATGAAAAGGTGGTCAAGGTCTCACATTTTCCTTCATGCTAGCTGTCCACGTTCAGAAGATTTGAAAGGAGACAGACATAAAATGAAAGGAATGTAAAATGAAAAAAAAAAATCAATTCTATGAGAATGACTCTGTTCAACATACTATTCCTTAATTTTTACTCTTGTAGTTAAATTAATGTCTTTGGTTAGGGAAATGATGTCTTTCAAATACAGAAAAGCTTTATGGACTATTTTTTCTTACTCATGCCCATGTAAAATAATTTCTTTAGAGTAAACACCTAGAAACAGATTGCTAATTTTTTGTTTATTAGCATGTTCAAGACTATTCAGTATTCTATACTTTGTATGTTTTCAAAAGCTGGAATTAGAATTTCATATCATTTCAAATGTGATAGTGTGAAATGGATGCTCAACATTTTTGAATTTCTTATTGCCAAAGGCTTGGAACACCTTTTTACTCTCATGGATCATATGTTAACCAGCTTTTCTGTGATAGGCTGAGATAACAAACCACCCTCAAAATCTCAGCAGCGTGCAACAACAAAGATTATTTTTAACTAACATCTGTTCTTATTTGGCCCTGGCTCTGCCTTAGGCTGTGATTTTGCCCAAGGATGTGGCTTTGCTCTATACCACACATTGCCTGGAATCCACATTATCTTCTTCATTCCAGAATCTAGGATGAGGAAGCAGCTCCTGTTTAGAACATACTCTTCTTATGGAAGAGGAAAAAGGAAGAAGAACTGGAATACACACTCAGCTCTTCAAGCATCAGCTCTTATGTGGCATAAGTCATGGGCAATCACATACCAATGGCCAATGCAAGTTAAATGGCCCCACCCAAAACTAGTGGCAATACTGGAATGGTGACAATTAAAAATACAGATTGCCAAAATTGATGCGAATTCGGAGCAGCTCTATACTCTCATATGCTGATTGTACAAACATCTGGAAAAGTTTGGTAGTTTCTTATATGGTTAAATGATAAACTAAGTTTTTCTCTTTTTCTTCTCTTTCTTCTCTCCCTCTCTTGTGTTTGATTCTGTTAACTTTGATGCACTGGAGAGAATTTGCTACACATCATCTGTTTTGTGTATGTTTAGTCTAGAAAGTTTGACTGGAAAGGAATATTGCCCTCAGGCCTAAAAGGGGAGGGGGACTTACTTAAGATCAAATTTTGAGTGACTGACTTCTGCATTTGATCGTTTTAAGCACAAAAGACATAAGTGAGTGTTACTAAAGATTGGTTGCCATTATCTCAAAAGTTCAAACTAAGCCAGAAAATTTTGAGCGCTCTGAATCATTGGAATTGCAAGAAAATAAGGCAAACACACTTAATTACACTTTGAAGTGATTGGCTTTTGAAAACACCTTTTTCAATGTGAAGTATTGACCCCTTGAATAGGCAGACTCTATTAAACAGGTCTAGACATTTAAAATTTTCAATTATGCTCCTAGTAGTTTATGTTGTGCTATGTCAATATTATAAATATCCTATGTTTGGGTTCAATGGCATATGTTCAGGTTCAATATTAATTTCCATGTTCTTATTCTGCACTCATTCATGTCCTTTACTATTATTTTCAGCAGTAAAGTTTTTACATCTCAAACAGAAAAATACTATGTTCCTATTCCAAAATTGTTAATAAAGCAATTTTTAAATTAACCCTTAGCAGAAAAACATTCGTGCTTCCAAGTTTTAAGATACAATTTAGGTTCTAGAGTAAAGATTTACTTTGACAGTAAAATGAAAATAGCTGTTTTAATTTTTTAAAGTTTAATTTAAATTAAAGAAATAATATACACTTAAATGATTCATTACACATCAGAGAGTCAAAGCTGTGTTTCATTTCATAGTTTACTTATCAAACATTAAAAATGTGTTTCCTAATTCTGCAAAGAAAACACAATGCTTGTTATAAAATTGTTTAGTAAGACTATTGAAATTAAATAAATACACTAAATAAATTAGTATAAATAATTTTTTCTGGGACACAACAAAGTTGTTTAGAGTTAAACAAATCTGTACAGAAATTCTGTACAGAAATTCTAGCTTTTCATTTGAATACTTGGAAATGTAATTTTACCTAAGTCTTAGAGAATCCATTTGTAAAATGAAGATACAAAATCATTCTTTAAGGTTGTTTTCAGGTACAGTCTGAAGGAAATAAATGTGAATCGCTTGGCACAATTTCTGATATGGCACAGGAGCTAGATAAACAGCAAGCATGAGGAGTAGTACAGTTATAATACTAAAGTTATAACAATAATTAATAATAATAATACCATTGTATTGCTTTGCCTAAGTTTGTAAACACACAACTAGAAAGTAAGAAAAGCTTGTCATATTTGATGTTTGTGTTATTGTTCTTGCTTGTTATTCTTAAAACCTCTTTTTCAATCCCTCCAATATTCTATGTCATAAAATGTGACTTCTCTTCATCACAAGTCTCACCTTCAACATAAAACATTTTTCAGTTCATGCTGAACATTTCTCTTTTCTAAACTTCCACCCCATATTGATTATAGCTACTTGCATACATGCCTGCTTCACTTAAAAGATTATAAACATTCTCATTGGAAATTAATATTGAACCCAAAGACAGACCGTCAGAACTTTACAATATTGACATAACACAACATAAACTATTAGGAGCATAATTGAAATTTCTAAATGTCTAGATTTGTTTGATAGAATCTGCTTATTTAAAGGGTCAATACTTCATATTGAAAAAGGTATTTTCAAAAGCCAATCACTTGGAAGTGTAATTAAGTCTGCTTGCCTTCATTTTCTTGCAATTCCAGTTGTTCAAAGCTCTCAAAAATATCCTGCTTAGTTTGAACCTTCAAGATAATGGCAAGCAATCTTTAATATACTATCACTGACATGAAATAAGGACATAACACTTTTCCCAGTAGGACACAAATCAATTCAGATGCCTGTGTCTCCCCTTGTAACTGAGAGGAAAGGAACCTCATCTACAGCTCCAGGTATAGATGCTGGTTAGTTTTAGCCAGTCAGTCTTCAACATGTACCAGGTGTAATAAAAAAAAGGTGGGGGGGGGGGGCGCCTGGATGGCTCAGTCACTTAAGCCTCCGACTTCAGCTCAGGTCATGATCTCAAGGTTCGTTAGTTTGAGCCCCATGTTGGGCTCTGTGCTGTCAGCTCAGAGCATGGAGTCTGCTTCTGATTCTGTGTCTCCCTCTCTCTCTCTCTGCCTCTCCCCCGTTTGCACTCTGTCTCTCTCTCTCTCAAATATAAAAAAATAAAAAGTAAACTAAAAAAAAAAAAAAAAAACATGTCCCAGGTGACTGCTGACACTCAAAATGGGGGGAATGTGGCTTATGTAGGTGCAGATTAAGGGAATTTTTATATTACAAGTTTGAGCGAAATGTCTTTATCCCTCATTCCCTCCTGACTCCCCTTGTTTGACAAGAAAAAGTAAGAATTCAGCCCTAACCACCACTGGTAGCTATCTGATGGTCATGAGGAGGCATTCCCTCTGATATGGAGCAGAGCTGAATACTGCAGAGCTGGGAGACTGAGTAAACCTGACCCCTTGTTACATCAACAAGCCACTGATCACAGAATGCCAAGTTCCAATTTTACCTCTAGACTTCAACTGGTAAGATAATAATTTTTTTTTATATAAGAAATTTGTGTCATGATTTTAAGTTATTTCAGCTAAAAGCATTGTTCCAGAGACTGGCAAAATTACTACTATCATTTGCGAGAAGAAAATAGAAGCTTCCTTGTCTTAACTAGAAGTGTTTCTTTTTATCAGTACAGAAATCTCTGGTTAGGCAATTTAGGGCAGCTCTGTGGTATCATTAGTGATCCGCTTCTGTCTATTGGATGCTCCATCTACATTGTGTGATTTCTGCTCTAGAGATTAGCAATGACACACATTCCAGGCCACAGTTTAGGGCAAGCAAGTAGGGAACTGTAGGCACCATTCATAGTTGCATTGACTTTCTAGACAGAACTTCCTGAAGTCTGCTAACATACATACTTTGCTGACCAGTAGTTGATAACCTTGTTATAACTAGCTGTAAAGGAGTAGAAGAAATGTTGTCTTTCTTCTGGACATTATTGTTCTCAACTAAATAATGTAGTTCTTTCACTAAAGAAGAAAAAGAGATGGGTATTGGGGGATAACTCTTCATGGTGATGAAGATAATGAAATTTTAGGACAATAGTTCCTAACATTTTGTTTTTGATTACCAGAAACACTTTTTAATAGTTTATTAACCCCCAATATGACACAAATAGCTACTGATGATGGGACAAATTCATTTGTGAGTCCTTTAGAGTAAATGTGCGATTCTTCAAGCATCTGAAATCAATAATGTAGTCATTCAATACACTAAAAAGAAGGTACCAATATTCCACTGTATTGATAATGTTAAAAAAAGATAATGGTTTAATGAATGTTGATTAATCTAAAGAATAATGATATACACAAGAGGAAATTATGCTTTGTAGATAATAAGACACCCTTTGTTATAAGGCCACAGTATAACATAAGTTTGTAGAAAGGCATCTGGGGGTATAGACCATGAAGTTCCACGCCTTTAAATGATCTTTATTGGAAAGAACTTGAAAAAACTTAAGAAAAAACTTTGTACCTGGAAATGTTTTTAATATGCCTAAGTTATAATATTTCTAATTCAAGTTCTAAACATTATTAATGATTTTATGAGGCTTTAGCCCGACAATATGATTTTAGTAATAGCTGGCCCCAAGCCTGGTATTGGAAATAAATCCCGATTATGTTACAACTATAACATTTATTCACATTGCATTGATTTACATATTTCAAGAACAAAAAGTACTGTATTTCCATGTACTTACTGCCACTGGATTTTTCTAAAGAAATTTATTTCGCACTGCTATAAAAATTCAGGCTGCTATTTCATTAGCCAGAATTTAAATATTATTAAATAAACTAATTCAGCAATCCTAACAACAAAAGTTTCTTCAAGTACAGGAAAAGCTAGTAGTCTTGACCAATACAATTATTGTCATTTATCACAAAACAATTTTTGTTTTACCAGCATCTTTGAACCAATGACTTATTCATCCTGACCACATGGCAAAGAGATTGTAAGTGAATATTCTTTTCTTCATTTTAGAGATGAAGTTTGTGAACTTTGAATGTTGCCCTCAATTGATTCAGATCATTATTTTCTGCTGTAATTTGAGTTCCCACAAGCATCTGGAATCTAATAGTCAAAATGCCAGTCATAATACATTTCTCTCAAAACAGTTATAATAATATAGCATTTGGAATTCTCAAGTAGAGGAGATGCAGTAATGTATATTTAAAGAATTCAAGTCATTTTCCTGGTTAAGAAAATTATTCTTGATTTGTTTTCTAGATTGATAAAGAACAATAACAATTAAATTGCATTTCCCAGGGCCCTTAGTAAGTCTGATCATTAGAAAACACTTTTAGGGTTTGAAAAGAGAATACGTATCTCTAAGAGAACCACTGACACATTTAATACTTGTCTAAATATCAAAAAGCAAACTAAATTCATCTGTCCTTGGTAAGGTCTCCAAACTTTTCTCTGCATCTTCCTGATATTACTTGAGTCAATGCTACTGTCAAGTTTTACTGAATTCCTGTAGTAATTTCAAAACTTGACTTACCTGCAGCTAACGTTCTACTTAAGATCCATTCCTTCTCTAGGGAGAAGCACAATTTTCTCCTGCATAAAATTTAAGTGATTTCATTGTTCAGAAGGAAGTCCAAACTCTTTTAACACATCACCAGACTGGACCTGACTACACCTCCAATCTCATCCCCACACTTCACTCTAGAAATACCAAATGCTTTTAATATCTACAATGTCCTGTACTCTCTCAAAATTCTTGGGCTTTGCATCTGTTGTTTCCATTGCCTTGGGTAATCACTGTACTCATTGGACTAACTTATGAGGATTGGGCATTACAAGACTAATTTAGTATATGAATGAAAGAATGACTTTCTTCATTTATAATCTTGATTTAGAAGGAGGAAACATCTGTAAATTTGCATCCACATTGTAATTGAGAGTCTAGGCCTGAGATATTATCTTCTCCCTGTATTTTTCAAGATTTAATCCAAAAGTAAAAACTTCAAAACAAAATTAAGTGATTAAAATAGCTACAAACTTTGGATTACATAAACAGTTATTATAAATTTCTAACTGGTTTAATTGGCGGTCAATACTATCCCAGTTTTATTGTGTCACCATGAGGTCCTGGTGACCCAGTGGGAGGTAGTCAGCAGGTCAGAAACCCAGGTGACCTATGACATAAGTGTTTTTATTCCAAATTTTATGAAACTACTGTTCTCACAGAAGCCATATTGAAGATTACAAGCCATCCTAGAATTAATCCTGCTTGACTTTGATGATCATGTGTAAAGCTATAGTCCTTTATACATAGAAACCTCATCTCCAGGTTTAAATACAATAACCAGGGGAAGATAGTTGAGTTCTGTAATAAAGGTCGATTCTTGACTATATTACATATAATACAAGACTGTTTTTAGTGTCTTCTCTGTCCTTTCTTCGGTTATAGCTTAAAGTCAAGGGAATTCATGACAGGTGGTACATCTTTTCACAAAGAGGCTCAGTCTTGTTCATTTAATTACTTACATACTCACATATACAAACACACATTTTCCCCGTTTCTTAGGTAATTTGAAAACGTATTCCCCCCATTATTTTACTGCAGAACAATGAAGTCTTACTTAGCAAATTTTGGAAATCACTAACTAGACTAATATGGACAGCAAAGCAAGACAAAACACAAACATAGAAATGAAAAACAAAGCTTAGACAATTAGCTTTGTGTAGCCCTTTTTTCTTTAAGTAATATTACAGTTCAACTGCATATCACCTCTTTGTCTCACATTCATTTATCAGCTAAATGGTAATTGTAAAATGTAATGACAAGTATGTCATTAAAAATATTTAAACAATCTGCACGTTTACTAATAGTGATGCCATTCTATGCATACAAATATACTAATCTATTAATATTAGGATTTATATTATGTGTGCATAGGAAGGAATGAGACAAAGTTTTGAAAGATTGCAGATGTACTGTTAGGAAAAAATGAGTCATAGAATAATAGCATATCACCACACATTTTCTTTAATAAAAGAGAACAAACAGTATGCGCACAAACATACATGTGCATTTAAATACATGTGAAAAAGAAATAGAAACACACACAACAAACAGATGACCAAAGAGCAAAATTGAAAGGGAGAATAGAAGATGAAATCCATACATTATTCTTTATAGTTATTTATTATTTTGATTTTAGCTATGGTGATATATTAATGGTTTACTTGGACAATTAAAAAATATATATATGTAAGTAGTACATCACCATACACATTTCCCAAACTAAAGTTACAAATATAACAGCTTTCAATATGTGTAAGCTTGAACTTTGGAAAGGAACACTGTAAGAGTTCTGGATATATTATTTAAGTTTTACTGCCCCACTTCTCTTTAGCACTTTTTAACAGAAGAAATACAAACATTTAGCCTATAAAGAAAACTACAAAGGAAGACCCAGCATTACTAAACTCTCAGACACGGTATTGAAAACAATGACTACTCACTATTTGAGTCCATTCCTAATATATTCATTTTGTAAAAGTCATTTCTTGGTAAATGAAAACTTTATGTATCCCTTATATTTGTATTATTATAAATCTTGCCTTATTGTGATAGAAACATCTGGAATAAACCCTGTAGATTATGTGAGATGTGATGCACATAAAAGAATATATATTTTTTCATATTAAAGCAAATGGATAAAAAATGGATTGAAAAGAATACCCATCAGGGGTGCCTGGGTGGCTCAGTAGGTTAAGCAACCGACTTCAGCTCAGGTCATGATCTCAAGGTTTGTGAGTGCATTGGGCTCTCTGCTGTCAGCACAAAGCCTGCTTCAGATCCTCTGTCTCCCTGTCTTTGCCCCTCCCCACATGCTCTAGCATGCATGCAAGCTCTCTCTCTCTCTCTCTCTCTCTCTCTCTCTGTCTCTCTAAATAAATATTTAAAAAACTAAAAAGAGAATACTCATCATAATATTTTTGCAAGGCAACTACAAATCTCATTTTTCGGTAACATTTCATGTAGTTTGTTTACAGTGTTCAATCAGCATTAGAGCTCATGCATCTTTCCCAAAACAGATAAATCCTCAACGAAATTTTAAGGAAGAAAATATCTTAAAGTGGACGTAGAACTATGTAATACACTTGAAACTAACATAACATTGTGTTTCAAGCACACGCAAATAAAAACATTTTTAGAAGAAGAAGTTAAAGTGTTTAGCACCTGAAATTAAAACCAATATGGATAATCAGAAACATACCTGGCAAGCTTTCTCTGTCTGAAAATGATAAATTTGAGAGAAGCAAAATGAATATGTATGCCATTTTCTGATATTCCTTTCCCTTATCCAGTGGTAAATGAGTACAGAAAAGATATTCTCAGGTCTCTCATTCCCACCATCATATTTTTGTGCTGAGAGTTGTTGAAATAATCACAGTAAGCTCATCTCCAGACAATCACCATGAAAATGACTGAGTACTGCACATAGCCTAAAGCAAATGTGATTCATCATGCTCATTTAAAACTGCCAACATATCATGGTTTAAATGCATTTGTGAATTTTTCAGCCACTCCTTTACTTAAAGAATGGAAAATTATGGGAAAGAAGCCAGAGAAAATGTGAACTCTTTGAGGGCAGGCTAAATTTATTCCCAGTCCTTATATTGCATACATGTACATGGTTCTCCAAAACAACAGTGTTGAGAAACATTTTTGTTGAATAAAATATGAAAATTATGAAACCAATTTACCCCCATTTTCACTTGGAAGATAAATTAATTTGTTCCAGGGGACAGTAGTTATGCAATGGTGAGAATACTGGGCACAGATATTGAGAGTTTATTCAAAGAAGTATCAAGAACAGTTAGCTTTCCAAATACTACTAACTCATAAGCCTTACAAATGTAGCTGCCATCTGTCTTGTCCAGAGCTTGTCCTCAATATCCCTCAACCATGATGCCATGGGTATATGACTTCAAGTATAAAGTTTGCCCTGAATCTCAGGATAAGAATTGATGCACTCTCTTTTGTATACAATCTCCATCATTTCCATATCTCCATTACAAAATCTATCACATAGAACTTATAATTATTTGTTCTCTTGAATCATTGGATATTGTCCATGTATCCCTTCCAACTAATTGTTTAACCTCCTCCACTGTGTTCTACACCAAGGAGAGCTCATTTCTATAAGCTGCACTACTAGAACTCCCTTGCTCTTTGTCTTCTATTTGGTTCAGCTAATGGAGGCACAGAGAAAACAGAAATAGCCTATTCTGATATTTTCCCTCAGGAAATTGAGGATATGATAAGGATATCTGGCAGGTCACAGAGTTACAGTGTCTATGTTTCTCTGCTGAAGGCCTTGGTTCTTTTGGACGTTAGAAGTCTCTCTAGATTTCAGTAACTATTTAGTCCATTTGTTCAGTCCTCTGGCGCTAAAGTTAACAGACTCCCTATCGCTGCAAATCATTCATTTTGCTTTCCTTTAGACCTGCATACACTTTTCTGAAGAAAAACTTCATTAATCTTTCCTCAATTACCCTGTGTGTGTGTGCTGTCTTTTTTCCTACTGGTATCATAACTGACACACTTAACTATATGATCTCCATGATTTTTAAAATCTTTCAGTCAAGTACCATGACTTTCATCCTTGTAACCAGAACTGATCAGAGTTTAGTCAAGTAGTATGAGTTAAATCAATGTTTATTCCACTAATTCCTAATCAATGTTTCCATGGTAGATTAATAAACGAGACGTTGGTAATCTTATTTAAGTGTTAAGAAGAAAAGAGGTATGTACAACTTTCTTTATGCTTGGGTTTTCAAATTATGCTTATTGACCTGCATATATATATCCCCAAATTATGACATTCTTTAAGGAGCCATGTGAGGGTAGAGGCCTACGGCAGTCTACCTCAAAATGGACCGGTTGGCATTGTGATTATTTTGAGTTAAATTTATTTAAGAAATACTGCAAGAAGACCACTATGACCTCCTTCCCACACACATAACGTTGTCTCTAGAAAACAGGAAATAAATCTCCCATATGAAGGTACCATCCCTGTATGAGGAGGTAGAGAGACATTCTTATCATAAGAGAGGGAATTTAGGGCCTAGGAAATCCAAATAAGCAAACCTTGTTACTTTTACTAATTTAATACCCAAGCCCAAATAATTCTGCATAGAATTCATTACTAATTGAAACTCCTGAACATAAAGAGCTTTTGCTGTCCTGTCAAATCCTGACAGATTTATGTTTTTTTGTCCAAAAAACATAAATGCTGCTGGCCTTGCTCGTTTCTTAAGATCTCAATTTTGGTTTTGGGCTGTGGTATATAAGTAATTAAACTTTGTGGAGTTTTTGTTTGTTTGTTTGTTTGTTTGTTTGTTTTCTCCTGTTAATCTTCTCATGTCAAGTTAATTCTTAGACAAGCTAGAAGAATATTGAAGGGTAAGGAAAAACTTTCTTCTCCAACATGAGAAAGTGAGGTTACAAAAGTAAATCTGTAAATATAGAGCAGGGAAAGCAGCAGAAGACATATGGACTTTATAACCAAAATTTGGATGTCTATTATTTTTCCAGGGCATGGGCCCTACTCTATATCTATTTTTTATTCTCAAGTAAGGTCCTGAATATCATCCACAATAATAAGAATAGGAATATGATCTTACAGAAGAAATGGTGTTTATTGTAAAGTATTTTAAAATTAGAAATGCCAAAAAGCGGCTTAATTATTTGTTCATTTATTCATACAACAAAAAGCTTCCTTGAGTCTTTGTCAGAAACTGTGGTAAACTCTGGAAGTAGAGGACATAAACACAAAATTACTCTTCTTAGTTTTATTTTAGACAAATTCTGAATTCATATATTCACTTTAAAGATATTAGAATTTCAGTCTATACTTATTTAGAAAATAACTTCACTAATTGAAAATACATTGCTTATATTCATCTTCAAAGGTTTTATACTCTTCTCTAAGTAGAAGTAAAAACAATGCACAGAAATAATGTAATAAAGGGACTTGCCAGATACCCTAGCGATTGTTTAATCTAACTTCTCGGCTTCAAGTAGGGTTTACCTATTTTGTTAACAGACTTTTACACTGTTCTTGGAACTAGTCTAAATATCATTCAGAGAGCTAATAAGTTGTCTTACAGGTCCTGTGGGAATCTGATTTGCAGTAAGGCCTCAAGGGAGGGTATATATTTTACAAGGCTTTTTCTGAACTCAGGTAAACTTGAAATCTGTCCTTTGTAATAAGTTCTACATATTTAGAACTTATGGTACTGATTTTAATTATCATATAATTTGTATACAAATGAGTGTAAATTAATTATAATATATCATGGCTATCTCACGCAATTTATTCTTTAATATTATGGATTTCTATAAGTGAAATGTATCTTCAAATAATTTTCATAAGATACTTACCTTTTCAATATATTCCAGTTTTATATTCAGTCCTATTTAGCTTGATTAACTCCACCAAGCAAGTTTGGATTATTGTAATACATATAAAACAAATATATATATTACATACACACATATTTACACAAGTATATATATTTATTTTTACAAATATGTATACCTATGTGTGTATATATATATATATATATATATATACACATATATAATAAAAACATAGTACTTCTAGGGGTGCCTGGGTGGCTCAGTCGGTTGAGCGTCTGACTTCAGCTCAGGTCATGATCTCATGGTCCATGAGTTTGAGCCCTGCATGAGGCTCTGTGCTGACAACTCTGAGCCTGGAGCCTGCTTCAGATTCTGTGTGTGTCTTTCTCTCTGTCCCTCCAGCATTCATGCTCTGTCTCTCTCTCTTTCAAAAGTAAATAAACATTAAAAAAAATAAAAAAAACCCATAATACCTATATATACGTAAATACATAATACATATACATATACGTAAATACATGATATATATAGAAAGAAAGCACACAAAAACTCATTTACATACATTATTCTAAATAATGTTCATTATTCCAAGTAATGACTGTGGAATAGACAGGTCATCTTCTGTTTGCAGAGTAAAACAACAATAACAAAAAAAACAACCTAAGTCTCAGAGGTGTTATGCAAGGTTTATAGCCCCAGAAAGTCAAACACTTAATGAATAAATTCAGATTTCCAAACAGTAAATCTTAGAAGCAAAATATGAATCCCAACTATCCAAGGCATTCTTGTCTTTGCATGATCATTTGAATCCCAAACCACATAGCCTGAGGCTTAATGAAAGCAGGCAGAAAGAATCTTTTTACAATAATTTTACTGCAAAGATTCTGTCAGATATTTCCACAGAGTGGAAAGATCACAGAATGTTAGCATAGCCACTAATTATAGCTTCTTTGCTGAGAGAAAGTGGAGAGAAAGACACTGAGAAGCAGTTGAAATGTGTACAATTCAAAGCCTGGCAGAAATTATTTTAATCTTGTCATTGCCTCTCACTTTGCATTGATACTTTAGGAAAACCAGTCAACCTGTCTGAACTTTTGCTGTTTGTTGTATCAAGAACAGGAGGAAGAGGATGTTCACTTGTCAAGCTTATTGTAAGGATCTTATTTAATAATCATACATTCAGAAATCAGATAAGGCCAAACTTGCATTTCCTGCAACTCTTTTGATCTCAGACTTCCATTTTCACTAATGGCAGGCATGTTTTTTCATTCTGCTTAAATGTATTCGTTTGTTGCTTAAAACAAAGACTTCTCTGGAAGCTTCCTTCTTTCAAGAGGTCTACCCTGACCCTCTTTCTTCAATGGCAGCAAAGAGAAGTTGTCACGTCCACATGGATATTGGCTGAGTGTTACTGGTTCTCCCTGAACTCTGGTTAAAGTGTTTAATGCTACCTGGCTTACATTCTTTGGCTTCCTTTTTTATTTGTTTGCTTTTTCCTTTTTTTCTTCCCTCTGATAGATCTTGGTCAAATGAATAACTGGGCATTCTGCATTTTTTTTTTCAACGTTTTTTTAATTTATTTTTGGGACAGAGAGAGACAGAGCATGAACGGGGGAGGGGCAGAGAGAGAGGGAGACACAGAATCGGAAACAGGCTCCAGGCTCCGAGCCATCAGCCCAGAGCCCCACGCGGGGCTCGAACTCACGGACCGCGAGATCGTGACCTGGCTGAAGTCGGACGCTTAACCGACTGCGCCACCCAGGCGCCCCTACATTCTGCATTTTATATACTGTTTTGTGCCAAGTCCCATGAGGCCTTTTGCATTTGGGGGCCAAACACTGTTGCTAATTACTGTGTACTTGCTATTGACTCCAGTTGGGAAATCCCTGTACTCTGTAGTCACCTCCTTCCAAATCCATGGCTCTTCTGATCACGAAATCTTTTCCCTTGGGGTTCCAAAGACAACATTCTGCAGCTTGTTCTACACTGAGAACGTGTAACCTAATAAGGTTTTAACCAGGCCAATCTACTTAGTACCTTCCACAGCCATTGATACTCTCCCATAAACATGCCATGTTAGATTTAAGAAAAACTATGAGCATTTTCTAAAAACCTTGCAAACTTTAAAGACTTGAAATGTACTACCAAATTCTGGAGATATATCTGGATATTTGCACCGTATATTAATAACTTCTAACCTAAGGGGTGGAAAAACCCATGAGTTAACTTTTTGTCATTCTACATCTTGTTCCTTTGGGGCTTTCCCCCAGAACTGTCCCAATGAGGCAGAAATGTATTTTGTATGATATTTTTCAGCTCTCCTATGTTATGGGTTTCATTGATCTTTCCTTTATATTCTAGTTCTTAATATTTAAAATCCGAATTTGAGGGTCTCAAGAACATTATTCTCTCTCTCCTTCTGAAATTTAAAGCTATTATTTTACTAAGGTTAAAAAGACCAAAACCAAAGAAGGACATTTTTTATTCCAAATACCATCTCTCTCTTCAGTCCACATGGGAATAAGCCTCAGGTTAATGGCCTCATCTCAATAGCAAAAACCAATGAAATGGAAGGGAAATTATTCAGAATGAAAAATAATTTAGCTACTATTTAAAAATATTCCCTTGCTATATGTTTATAGCACACAACACTGTGGTATATTCTATGTGCCTTGTAAGTTCAGGTAAAATAATTATTAGTTATTATTATGATATATGTATATATACACATACATACATATATACATACACATATACATGTGTACACATGTTTATTTAAATCACCGTATACAATTTTACATTATTAATATAGCTTAACTATAATTGCTTATGTTGTGCTCACAAAAATTTATTACCATAGTTGTTAATATTATGGATGTTATTCTCCTGATAAAGCAAAGTTAAGTTTCAAGGTTAACCTTGAGCAAAACTAAGGACATACATAATCCATGTTAAACTGGCATTCAT
This sequence comes from Neofelis nebulosa, assembly GCF_028018385.1. Lineage (NCBI taxonomy): Eukaryota > Metazoa > Chordata > Mammalia > Carnivora > Felidae > Neofelis > Neofelis nebulosa. The sequence continues at coordinate 31,861,415 of NC_080795.1, forward strand.
ATATATGAGAAAACAGAAAAACAATTTCCCTTCACTCTGAAATAGGAACAAACTAGAAGCAAATGCTGACCCTTGGACTTAACCAGATTTCATCTTTGGCCTGAGGGGAGACAAATTTAGATATATCAAGCAATTGATATCATTGCATAAACAGTTGCATTTCTTTTCAAGATCATTGACAAATTTTATTTATTTATTTATTTATTTATTTATTTATTTATTTTTTTTTTTAAGATTATTTTTTTAAGATTATTTTTAAAACAGTATCTTGTTATAGAAGTTCTAGGATTAGTTCTTGATATTTCTCAAGGAGTAACAAAGTTTTTGTACATTTCCCTTCAATCATAAATATACTTAAGTAGACCCTCGTTAAAAATTGCGTTGGGGCACCTGAGTGGCTCAGTGGGTTAAACATCCAACTCTTGATTTTGGCTCAGGTCATGATCTCACTCTTCTTGAGAATGAGGTGCACATTGAACTCTGCACTGACAGCATGGAGCCTGCTTGGGATTTTCTCTTGCCCTCTCTTTGCCCCTTTCTCACACCCTCTCTCTTTCAAAAATAAATATATAAACTTTAAGAAACTGTAACAATGTAGCAAATTTTGAGATGGGTTTTCACAATTCAGTATTATAAGCATTTGACCACACCTAACTAGTGTGTCCTGTTCTTTCAATAATGTCTTTGGAGATCTCTAACACTCCTCTGGAATTTCAATCCATCATTCCAATAAGCACAACATTATATGCCATCAAATACTTCCTTCTTTGAGTTACTTATTCTCCGAAATGTTAGGGGACTATTTATTGCCAGGAAACTTTCTAGGCATAGAAAGATGGATGAAACACTTTTCCTTCTTTAAAATGCCAACCTAGGGGCACCTGGGTGGCTCAGTTGGTTAAGCATCCGACTTCGGCCCAGGTCATTATCTCACAGTTTGTGAGTTCGAGCCCCGCGGCAGGCTCTGTGCTGACAGCTTGGAGCCTGGAGCCTGCTTCAGATTCTGTGTCTCCCTCTCTCTCTCTGCACCTCCCCAGCTCATGCTCACACTCTGCCTCTGTCAAAAATAAATAAACTTAAAAAATAAATAAATAAATAAAATGCCAACCTAGTGGGGACCAATAAACATTTTTTTTTTTCAAAAGGCTAGAACAAAAGTAAATACTATAAAAGAACTCTCTGTGTGGTACAATAGGAGTTCAGGATATAGGGGATGCATTGCTAAGGTCTGCCACATGAAAGAGATAATTTATTTTTTAAATAGAACATCACTATTGAGGTCAATTTACAAAAAAATAACCAATAATAAGTAAATAAGTTTATGATTTCTGACAAATGTTCACAATCATTAACAATATCACAATCATGATATAGAATATTTATAATACCTCCCCCCAAAAGAGATTGCCCTTTTCAGTCAATTTTTCATCTCAACACTCACAAATGTTGTCTCTTGTCACAATAATTTTGTGGCAGGACATCTTTTGCTATTGGCTTCTTTTACTTAGCATAATGCTTTTGATATAGGTCTGAGTTATTACACAAGAAGTTTATTTTATATACATAAAACATATATATAATATGTTATGTATATATAAAAAGCCCCAGTGCAAGGCTTGACCTCACAACCCTGAAATTAAGACCTGAGCTGAGATCCAGGGCCAGACACTTATATCAACTGAGCCACCCAAGCACCCCAAGAAATTTATTTTTCTATTCGCAAACTTTATTTCATCATAGAGATATATGGCAATATGTTTATACTTTCACAAGCTGATGGACATTTGGATTATTTCCCATTTGAAGCTATTATAAATGAAGCTTCTCTGAGTGAATGAAGCTTAAATGTGTTTGTGGATGTGAGTTTGAGTATATATAATGACAAAAATAAAAACCAAAGTTTGTTACTTTTTTCTAAGTGGTAATAATGTAGAATTATTTTTCTAAATTATACGTTTCAAGATTTTTGTAATAACATATGAACTTGACATTTAAAAATATAAGTAAAATTAGGGAATATTTAAAATTAAAACTAAAAGCCTTATATTTACTACAGTGAGCTCAAAATTCTTATCATTTCTTCAAGTTCATTCACACAAAAATATTCAAGTGAAATGCCTTTGGCCAAATAAATTTTATGACACATGGAATGCCTTTTTTTAATATTTTGAGATTCAAAATGAAAATTAGCATATTAAACATTCTGAGAACTTCTATAAAGCAGAAAACAGCATTCTCAAACTTACTGCACAACAGAGCCCTTTTCCAATTACATCTAAAACACACAATTGGGAAACAATGCTTTGTACTATGGGATACATATATCTGTCAAGTACATAAATTAGTAGAAATGACTCTTGTGCTTATAATGGGAGGGAGCAAAAACTTTGTGAAAAGTGAGTTTGAAAAATGAATATATTAATATTTACTGCTATGATAATAAACTGCTCTTGAGACCTTACCATTTGGGTTTTCAAAGTTCTTTCAACACTCATCAGAACAGGAAGGTCTATCTCCATAATGTAATTTTCCTTTCACCTTCCTTATTGATGTGTCATTAAACTTTAGGTTTGAAATACATTCATCAAATTAATTTGATGTAAGTATTTCTATGCTTCAAGGGGAAAAAGGAAAATATTAATAGATAAATATATCAAATGCTAAACCTAGACTTTTTAGTGTAGATATGCAAAGACCATTTCTTCAAAGCAGTAAGTATACAGATAATAAGTTCTAATAGAGTAATAAAGAAAATTTAAGTGTGAGACTGAGCAAGAAGACGGAGTGTGTCTATAATATGCTGTTTATCTTCTAATCAATTCTAATTTGCCTCAACATTTATCAGATGGAATTAAACACTTCCCATACTTATTTTGATGTGAAGTCTATCAATCTATTATATGAGTCCTTCAGAGAAAGGAGGATTTGTTTTGGTTTATCAAAACTTTCAAAATGTTACCCATTGATCTAATCAGTTATTTATGCCTCTTTTTAAAAGATAGATTAAACTATATTTTAGGAGTGTAATGTTCACTAAATAAAATGCAAAGTGGCTCGTATTGCACTCTGTGGTTTTACCCAGAGTCGTCCTTTAAATTGCAAGTGCTGTTTCAGCAAGTTTCTGTCTACTCTCATGCTTTTAGAGACCGAATGAAAAATCCCCAAATTGTCATTGGTACCATCCATCACCATTACCAACCACAAATCACTGACAAGGAAACTTATCTATTGATTTAAAATCTGAGTGGGAACACTAGGAAACAACTGTCCCTTGCAGTAAATGAATGTCATTCAGTTCAATGATTAAGAAAACAGAGTCTATTTACACACACATCACATAGATACATGTACTTCAAGCTGTAATCTTTCTGCTATTCCCTGATCATTAGTGCAGTTCGTTAATTTAAAAAAAAGTAGGCATTTTAAATGTACACAAACTAAGAGGTAATAAAAATAATGTTTTGTTATATTGAAAATGGCAAGTATAGAAAAGCTTGCCATGGTGTGATTTTTTTTTAATGTTTATTTTTGAGAGAGACAGAGACAGAGCTTGAGCAGGGAAAGTGCAGAGAGAGTGAGACACAGAATCCAAAGCAGGCTCCAGGCTCTGAGCTGTCAGCACAGATCCCAAGGTGGGGCTTGAACTCGCAGACTGTGAGATCATTACCTGAGCTGGAGTTGGACGCCCAACTGACTGAGCCACCCAAGCGCCCCAGCCATGGTGTGATATTTTTTTTTTAACAGGTGAAAGAAGGTGGGGAAGAGTGAAAAATATAAACTTATTGATAATGCCAAAAGTAAAGAACAGTATATTGTCTATTTCAAACCGGTTGAAGAAGTGTGACAATGCCAGTGAAGAGGGAAATGTCTGATGTACATTTAATACTTTTTAGATTCAGTCGCATCAAAAATTGCCTTTTCAACATGTGAGATTTATCAAATGTCAAACAACTACCTAATGAATTCCCTCTGTTATTCTGGATGGAAATGTGAAGGAGAGTGAGACTGGGGACAGACACCTGCAGGGAATACTCAGATGACGGTACCCATGCCTTTAGAGCATTCTGTTAACAAGGGGCTGCAAATATGGGCACTAGGAAATAAAAGCACTTGTGTATGTGCAAATATATACATTCTCTATACTTTACCTGTAAAAAAACAAAAACAAAAACAAAAGCAAAAAAACCTAGAAAGGACATCACTAAAAGTCTCAGTGAATTATAAGAATCAGTATTTTACAGCAATAAAAAACTATTTTTAGTCATGAAAATTGCTAATGATAAATAATTATTCTAATCTTCATTAATTTATTCTGCTTGACCTCAGGTCCAGTCTAAAGTCTAATCAAATCTGTTTTTCAAAACCTCACTGCACACCCTCTTTACAACCATTTAGCCAGTTTTATTTGGTTTTAATATTCTCTTAAATAAAACACAGCAAGACATCCAGGTTGCATAATTACATATTGTTTTAATTTGTGAATTATATTTTATCAAATATCTTGATACTTAAGTTTTTGTTCCCTTTAGGGTGCTTAAATATGTTACTGTAGTAACAAAATCTTTCCATGTTTGAAATCTCTGCTGCTAATTTTAAACTTGGCTTGTATCAGGTAAATGTTAAATCATACACTGCAACATATAAAAATATTTATTGTAACAAACTCAATAACATAAATATGATTACTAAGTTGCAGTTATCTGTTGAACCATTTTAGACTTGTGGTTTTCTTTCTTTATTTTGTTTAAATCTGCTTTTATTTCTATGCTCTACTAGTCAGCCATGCAGCAATTACACTGGGAAATATTACAATGAACAGTGAGAAATTTTTATGGATGTAATTAATGTTGATTAGGGCTTGCAACAGTATTTCTTTATAGTTCTTAGTAATTTAATTGGATGAAGCCTTCTGTACTTTGTCACACACAAAAAGCTTATTTTCCAGGTAATTATAGCTTTTAATGTTTATTTATTTTTGAGACAGAGAGAGAGAGAGAGCGAGCATGCATGTGTGAGGTGGAGGGGGGCAGAAAGAGGATCTTAAGTGAGCTCTTCACTGGCAGCGGAGAACCCGATCTAGGGCTCCAACCCGTGAACTGAGATCATGACCTGAGCCGAAGTCAGCTGCTTAACCAACTGAGTCACCCAGGCACCCCTCCAGGTGGATGTTTCAATGAGAGTCAAAATAAGAATTTATGATTGGTTCAGTTTGAATTAAAATATGTTGCAGGAAAAAGAAACATATTGCACATTTTAAGGCTTAAATTATGTTATTCTTATTTTTTTAAAATATAATAGGAAAAGAGGGAATATTCTCTATTGGACGGATCTATATTTCTTAGGGTCCTAGTATTTTATTTCTTATCTCTAACTTCTTCTGCTCATAATTAGTCACATGTAGTGTTCTCTTTTTGCCAATCTTATAGCTAAGCTCAGCCCGTTGGAATTTTTTGAAATCGATACTTTCCTTTTGTAAAAGGGTTCTAAATGACTCTACTTTTGCATTCACATGATTCAGTAGTTCATCAAACTTTCTTCGCAGACTTTGGATTTCTACGCTCTTCTCTACAAAAACCCCTACTTTATATTTTGTGACTTGTATTTATGTCCTTTCCCTGTGGAGCCCTACCGTCTTTACTATTCCGTTCAAAACCTGGAGTTCTGTTCCTGAGCTGGAGTTTCATGGATGTGTCTCTACATTTTGCTTCAAACCTCTTTGATTCCATCTCTTATTTTATTAAAAGAATGTATGCTAATATATTATATGCCAGATCCAAAGAAGGTATTAGGAACAACATTGCCCTGTTCTGAGCTACAGTTAATTGAAAGATAAATGTGTCAATAAAATTTTCGATTATAAAACAGGTGAATTATGAGTGAGAACAAAAGTGAAAATAATGAAATGGTTAAATCACTTTGAAGAAGGAAAAGATTTCACATATAAAACACCATTCATTGGAATGAATAAAACTTCAGGGAAGTGGCATAGGAATGTGATTAAGAAGAACGGGACTCAAAGACTGCTCTTACAAAGCTCTATTCTTGTTTCTGAAATTCTTCTGTTATTAGATTTATTTGACCTCATCCTCAACTGAATCTTGCCCCATAATTATAGCCCATCTGGGTGAAGCCTAGGTTTATAAAATGTTTGTCTCACCAAATGGTATGTATTGCTGTGATTTGTGTCCTATAGCCAGAAAGTATGGTCACAATTTATTAAGCCTTGGGTTGATGATTGATCCAAGAGAGAGCGAATGAAGGGCAGGGAGAGAAGAGGAGGGGAGAAGAGAAGAAAGAAAAGAGCAAAGAGGACAGAGAGTGGAAGTGGAGAGAATACAATGGCCAAGATTGAAGCTGGAATATCTTTTATAATGTATAAACATGTTCCTGTGTCCCATTTTTTTCCATACACAAGATTGATTTTTCACACTATTGTCCCTTGAAATTTTCTTCCAAGTCTATTACAATTCTCCTATCACTGTCATCAGTATAAGGCCAAATGGTTTTTGCTATAGAATAGTTTCTTATATAAAATAGAATGCATTTCTCTTTCCCATAAAAGAAGATCAAAGGTAGGTAGTTCAGCTCAGATATTAATACTCTAGAGTCTTGAGGGAGCCAGGCTCATTTTCTATCATGCTAATGTCAGTTTTTACTTTCATGGTCAGATTGTATTTTGAGGCTCTGGTCATCATGTTTCTACTCCAGAAATTATCCCACACAATTCTGCTTACATTCCACTGGTCCAGTTTGAGTCACATGCCCATACCTACCTACATAGAAGCTGGGGAAAATAATCTCGAAAATGGGTATTTTTCTGACTTTAAATAAAATGAGATTTCCATTACTAAGGAGAAAAGAAATGGATATTCAGTGGCAAACATTATTTGTATTTATTTTAGTACTTTGAGATACAAGTACCATTTGATGTTTGAAGTCTTTCAAATCATGTATCCATAGTATGACCATCCCCTTCAATTAATCTTTTCATTTTTAAAAATAGAATGTATATTTTAGTTGCAGAAAATATTTCTGTGCTGTCCTTGAATCTCTGTGGATGATCAAGTTATTTTCCCCTTGAACTTTATCTGCTGTGATCATTAGTGGCATTTCCCAAAAACTCTGTTTAGTCTTTCTTGAGCACTTATATATATTATTTTTCTTTGGGGTTTGGGCGGAGCAGCCCTAGTACCTAAGGTTGCAAACATCTTGCATTGGCTTGAGATACAATGATCTCTCCATCAATGGTTTAATCCTTAGGTTAATAATTAATCCTTAATCAATTTTATAGATACCAGGAGTAAGGTTCTCCTCTCTCGGGCCCGTTTCTCAATGGCAGGGGCACCTTCAGGCCATCCAATTTGCTTCCTCTCAGCTTTTTGTGACCGAAGTTCACCAGATATACCAAAAGGGAAAATATCCCACTTCTCCAGTGAAGTCCAGGGGCTTCTGAGCCAAGGCCTTCCCAGAAGCCTTGCATTCAGATATTCATTCTCAGTGTTCCCTCAGCTCCTAAAACCCTACATAATCCAGAGATGAAAGAACCTACAAAACTCCTAAAGTAAAGACCTCACTACATCAGTGACTACCTTTTCACACTGCAAGTCTCAGCTGCTAAAGAAAACTGGCGGTTGCTTCACTCAGGAGAGGAGTGTAGGTGGCATTAGCAGTAGATTCAAGGCAGGAGACATTCCAATCACCATCTTCAGAGAATGTGGAAGATGATCTCAAGCTATTTAACTTTTTCATTAGTAAATTCCTTTCTTCAATTTGATCTCAAATAGAATTCTACATGAAAGCTGAACTTCATAACTAAAAAAGGGGCAAGTTCTGAAACCTTTTAGCTACTCAGGGAATGTAGTTTCAAAAACAGCAATCTATTGCCTATTGGACATCTATTGAAAGAAATTCAGAACTATTATTTGAAGTAAATCTTTGTATTCAGCAGGTATCTCTTGTACTTTTGCTGTGCAGAGATGGAATGTGATCTATTCTGGAATCTTTTTTTTTCTTTTTCTTTACAAGAGGAAGCCAAAAATTCCTTCTTCTATGATAAATGTCAAAAAAAAGGGATCTGTCTTTAGTGGAATACATGGAAAATACATATTGGGACCCCCTTTCTAAGAATAGTGGACAGGACTAGTGGGAGCAATACTTGTACTGAGAATACTTTATAAATTTGGATCAAAATATTTTAAAAATCATCAAGTTAAAATCATTGAAGAGCTGGCATGATATTAAACAACTAATCCAAATCCAAATTTCAACATAATAGTTATCAAGGGTTTCCACGTCTTCACTGTTACCAAAATTCTTATAATAAGATAAAATAATGTTTTATAATGATGTATTTTCTTTTCAGCAAACTTAATATAAATGTTCAACTGAGCGATATCAGTCAAGCTGTATATATTCTCTAGTTCTTAGTTTCTAGATCTGTAAAGTTTTCATTAAAACCACTAGCAGCCTAGAGTTTGGGGATGATTAAATTAATTAATTCACATAAAGATTGGTGCCTACCATTTGGTAACTGCTCAATAATTTTTAACTATTAATCATTTTTTGAATAATCTGTATACTATACAATTTTTAGGCAATCTCAAATTATTTGAAATGAGATAGTATATAAATACATTCTGGTACCTATACCTATATGCATACTCATACCAATGAGTGTTTTCATGTCAATGAAGTATTTTCTCTGAAAAGTTGCATGTCTAGAATTCCCCAGGGTCCTGCCTGTCCCTTTTAACTTGCCAGTGTGTAAAATTCATCCTTTTTTATGTTTACTTATTTATTTTGAAAGGGAGAGAGACAGGGAGAGAGAAGGAGAGAGAGAATCCCAAGCAGGCTCCTCACTCTCACTAGAGTCTGACTCATGGTTCAATCTCACGAACCGTGGGGTCATGACTTGAGCAGAAATCAAGAGTCAGATGCTTAACCAACTGGGCCACCCAGGTGCCCCTAAAATCCATCTTTAAAAAAAAATTATTTTAATTGTTTAAATGTTTATTATTGATTGATTGATTGATTGACTGAGAGAGAGAGACGGAGCATGAGCAGGGGAGCGGGCAGAGAGAAGAAGACACAGAACTGAAAGCAGACTCCAGGCTCCACACTGTAAGCACAGAGCCCCACGCAGGGCTCAGAGTTTGAACTCAGGAACTGTGAGATCATGACCTGAGCCAAAGTTGGAGGCTTAACTGACTAAGCCCCTCGTGGTGCCCCTAAAAGTCATCTTCTTAAAAAGAACAGTTTACTAAGCCCCAGCCCCATTCTGTGTATGTAGCTTTCCCAGGCTCAAGTCTGCCCATTGAAGCTCACACAACCTTTAACCTAGGAGACAGTACACATTCTTATGCTGCTATTAGAAAAGTACTTTCAAAATTCTTTAAAATCAATGACTTAGGCATAACAAACAATAAATAAACATGTGGTGTACAATTTTTCACTTGAGAAGCAAAAAGAACCAGAAATTCAACTGCTCATAAAACACTTATAAAATTATTTAAAATACTTTTCTGGCTTAGAGAGCTATCTTATTTCTATGCAGCTATATGCTCAGTGGATTTTGAAGTGTGACATTTGGAGTACATGATAAACTACAATACGAAAAATAGTATAGTAAATTTCTATCTGATTTTTTATTTGATACAAATGTTGGAGTACCAGTTGACATCATCTCTAGAATAAGAAACATGTAAGCAAAGTAACTGGGCCTTTAAACTGGCTGTCTTTGATTTAGTGTTACATCACTACCCTGTTTTATGAATTCTCTAATATCAGCCTATTTGGTTTATAATGAATAAATGATGAATAATTCATAACATGTAACAATTAATCAGAGAAATCTGATTTTGACGCCTTATTCTGAAAAAAGACAAAGCATCTATATAAATCATGAGGCATATTTTATAAATAGTATTGGAATTTATGTAAAAATTAAATCTAAAATGCAGTATATTCTATAAGATCAAAAGCATCTATCTGAATGGGCACATACTAACAATATGTGATTTATGCACAAAATTCAATATAATCATAGATGGGCAAACAATCGTGCCCTGCTTTTTTTTTCCATCTAATTTTAAGTCACACTGAATAATAAATCAGTTGAGCTGATTACTTGTACGAGCTACTGAGTTCTTTGGAGAAATAACACTATTCCTTGTAAATTCTATGAGTTTGGTATCCTACACTTGTAATGTGGGTACTTACAAGTCCACTGTGATGGCACTCAAAATCCTCTAGTTTTAAATAAGAGGAAAGCACCTACCTCACTGGATATCTAAATATCATATCCTTACCAAAATTTCATCCACACAAGGAACTTAACCAGACAAGTGGATATCTAGCATTTTTGGTCCTGTTCCCTCTTTACTCTTACACTGATTCATTCTGACCTCAGTTGAATACGAACTTGAAAGACCCAGGTCTTTTAATCTCATGTGAAAGAGTATGAGTTAGTGTACTGACTTTCCGCAAAAGGGTGGGTCCCATTCATGTGGTAAACGTATATCTTCCAGATTGATGAGGTAATTTTTAGGGCTTTTCATTTATTACCAGAAATGTCCCATTACTGCAGTATATAAACAGAATTCACTGACTGTACTAAGCTTCTAGCTATCCTAAGGGCGATAAAAACGAAGATGAAGTGGCAAAGAGGTGGAGCTGTCTACACAGAGACTGAGTCTGAAAGGGGCATGGCATGTGGTGAACCTGGAGAGAGATAAACATATGCAGGAACTTCCCGGGAGCATAACTTACATCCCTTGGCTCAGATGATGCAAGTCATTATAGACTGTCTCCTGTATCTTTTTCTTTACCTAACAGTACTTTCTTCATTTCCATACCCTGAGCTTTTGAATCAGAATCATTCCTGTTATTTTCTAGGTAGTAGTTGAATCAAGTAAAATTCAGTACATGCCAAATAAATGAAGGAGACATCATTTACCCTCAGATTTATTGTGAAACAAATATTGCATTTCTTAATTGTGTTTAAGTAATTTATGCCCAATACAGAGACCATAGGACTGGACTGACAGGAAGATGCATCTCAGGCCCTGTTAAATCTTATTTGACTCTTTGGGGACCTGGAAAGATCTAGGAGATTCAAATCTCTGCTTGGGAAAGGGAGGAAGGATCTCTAATAGCTGATGCAACATGGTTACTGGAAACCTTATATAAGTTTCCTTGATCTTTTTTCCTATGGCTTCTGTATGCTTTTGCTTCACCAGTGGAAAACAAAATTGTTACCAAGAATGGAGCTCTGATGCTTGAGACCTCTCTAATGCCACAATATAGCCACACCCTTTAAGATCTACCTTATCCAACCACTTCTAGGGCAATGCCCAAGAGCACTCAGAGTTCCACTAAACCATGGTCATAAATCTACTTTGCATTTTGAAAGAGAAGTCTCCTCTCTCCTCTTTAATAGGCTTAAATTAAATACTAAACCCAAGCATTGTCATTATTGTAACAGTCACAAATATTAATTGTCAGGCAATGGATGGTCAGAGCCTCTACTGACTGCAACAAGTAGAAGGAGTCATTGATGATCTGACTTTCTGATCAGCCATCAGTAAACCCGTCAACCAGTAAAAGTCATATCAATTCATACCAAATAAATCTTAACGTTAATCAATGGTTGTATTATATAGCATATTAGTAACTATCTGAGGTGGTAACAGTTTTGTTGTAATAATCTCTTTTCTGACTATGCTTTCTAAATGTTAAACCACATATCTCAGGATAAAACCATGCAAGTAGACTAAAGATTTTAGTTTTTTATGATTCCTCCAGTACAAAAATAGTCTTTTAGACTGTAAATTATTGGCCTCAGGGTACACAGAGGCCAGAGTGAGGGATAATGCCCAGGTCATTTAACAAAACTTCTCATGAGCTATTATGTAAATAGCTTTTTGTTACTGTTGTTTTGTATTGCCTTTTTTAAAAAATTCCGTTCTTATGCCATTTGTTCTTTTTGGACAAGATATCAATTACCAATATATTACTGAAAAATTGTGGAAGGCATGTAACCAGGACCATCACTCCAGGATAATTCTTTAAGACATTTCTTTCCCTCATATACCAAATAAACTTATTCATCAATACAGGATTTCCTATGACATGCATCCTTTATATTAAACTGGGGGAAATCTGTTTTAATTATTTTAGGTCACATGAATGCCATTTCGAGGTGACATATGTCACCAACTTAAGATTGACATTTGCTTTTTTGTGTGTGGGGGTTATTTTTTCATGATCCCAGAGCATTTACAAGGCAGCCTGACTTTAAACACCAAAAACTCTGTTAACAATTGACAAAAGGGAGTATCCCACTGAAAGATAGGACTGAGGTCAAAATTGGCTTTTACTATTTTGTTACCAGTTCATTAAACACTATATTAAAAGTCAGGAAAATTGTGTTGAAAATTGTGTTAAGGATTTTAATTTTACTACTAGTGGGTAGTAAATAATTATGAAAGCCTAAGTGAAAAATAAGGTATTACAATTTTAAAATAATTTTTGCTGTCTTAAAATTAATAGATAGAATATACAGAATAATAGGTCCTATATATATAATTCCAGAGCACAATTTACTAAGACTATTTATACTTAATGTGAAAGATGAACTGCCATTATCCTCTAAAAGAGTTTATTCAGACAAACTTTAATATCTTGTGAAGGAAAGACAACATGATGTCTCTGAAACAATCAGATGTATTAAACCAATAAAGCATTAGAGTTCTTGGAAGGGGAAAATGTATTAAGAATGAAGGGGGAAGTGTAGGAAAGAAAAGCTGATCTAAATATATTTACAATTAAAAACTAATGTGTAGAAGTTTTTTATCTTGAAGAGGTCCCAATAGTTCATTTTTGCAAAGGAAACAATCAACAAAACGAAAAGGCAATCGACAGAATGGGAGAAGATATTTGCAAATGACATATTAAAGGGTTAGTATTCAAAATCTATAAAGAACTTACCAAACTCAACATCCGGAAAAAAAATAATAATCTATTGAAGAAATGGGCAGAAGACATGAATAAACACTTTTTCAAAGAAGACATCGAGATGGCCAACAGACACACGAAAAGATGCTCAACGTCACTCATCATTAGGGAAATACAAATCAAAACCACACTGAGATACCAGCTCACACTGGTCAGGGTGGCTAAAATTAACAACTCAGGAAACAGATGTTGGTGAGGATGTGGAAAAATGGAATCCTCTTGCACTGTTGGCGGGAATGCAAACTGGTGCAGCCACTCTGGAAAACAGTGTGGAGGTTCCTCAAAAAATTAAAAATAGAATTATCTTACGACCCAGCAATAGACCTACTAGGAATTCATCCAAAGGATTCAAGAGTGCTGATTCATAGGAGTACATGTACCCCAAAGTTTATAGCAGTACTATCAACAATAGCCAAATGATATATAGCCAAATGATGGAAAGAGCCCAAATATACATCAATTGATGAATGGATAAAGAAGATATGGTGTATATATACAATGGAATACAACTTGGCAGAGTGAGAAAATGAAATCTTGCCTTTTGCAACAACATGAATGGAACTGGAGGGTATTATGTTAAGTGAAATAAACCAGGCATAGAAAGACAGATAACAAATTTTTCCACTAATATGGGGAATTTATGAAACTTAACAGAAGATCATGGGGGTAGGGAAGGGAAAAAATAGTTTCAAACAGAGAGGGAAGCGAACCATAAGAGAGTCTTAAATACAGAGAACAAACTGAGGGTTGATGGCGGGGATGGGGGAGCAGGAGGGAGAGGGGAAAATGGATGATGGGCATTGAGGAGGGCATTTGTTGGGATGAGCACTGGGTGTTATATGTAAGCATTGAATCACGGGAATCTATTCCTAAAGCCAAGAGCACACTGTATACACTGTATGTGAGCTAACTTGACAATATTTTTAAATAAATAAATAAATAAATAAATAAACAAACAAATAAATAAATAATAAAAATTAATGTCACTATGTCTTACACCAAAGACTGGAAAACAAATTAACGGAACTGTAAAGTATATGGGTAGGGACAAGGTTTAAACACAAATATCAAGACGAGAATAAATGGATAATTGATTTAATTTACTCAAGAAGCATAACTTTACTTGTCCATGTGGACAAGTAAAAGTCATTCGGGGTATAAAATAAAAGCTATGATTTATTAGAGTACAGTATTAGTGAATGTTTCAAATATTGGTGTCTGAAGTTTAAATGGTATCTGGTATGGAAACCAATTTGACAATAAATTTCATATATTGAAAAAAAATGGTATCTGGTATCTGAGCATTTCACTGAATCATCTATTAATGTTCCACTCAATATCTTGTAGAGATACAGATCATGACAAAAGTCCATCTCACAACCAATAGCTAAGGCTGACAGACAAATAAGCACTAAGGTAACATTTTTCTTTTTTTTTCTTTTTTTTTATTTTTGGGACAGAGAGAGACAGAGCATGAACAGGGGAGGGTCAGAGAGAGGGAGACACAGAATCGGAAACAGGCTCCAGGCTCCGAGCCATCAGCCCAGAGCCCGACGCGGGGCTCGAACTCACGGACCGCGAGATCGTGACCTGGCTGAAGTCGGACGCTTAACCGACTGCGCCACCCAGGCGCCCCAGGTAACATTTTTCAATTAACACTAGGATACATGAAGCTAGACAACAATAAACCTTACCTTGGCTTCAACCTAAAGAAGAGAGACCATTTTGAAAATATGCAATGAAGATAAAGTTGTTTTGAACATTTAATAACATTCATCTGAAATATAAGGGAAAACCTAAATTCCTAAAAAAATTGTAACCATAACAAAACAGCAGAAGAGGATATTAATATATTTTTCAGTACTTGATAAAAAAACAATGCTAAAATATAAGTAATGTGAATAATATTATTATTAAAAATAATTACCTCTATGGTTATTAAAGTTATTTTCTTATTAGAACTTTAATTTTAAAGAGCAATAAAATATTTAATGACCCATGTATCACTTTCATAATTAGACTATTTTTCCATGAACCCATCAGAGAAGAGATTGTGTAGGTTATAAGGTTTTGCCAAAGTACAATAATGGATAATAGATTGTTTAATAAACAAAAAATCAAAACAACATCCACCCTCACATCAGGACACAACAGAAGCATTTCCAGCTGAGATTAAAAATGGCTGTGTGCCATGTCTACCCAAATGATTTCGGATGTTTTACAGAATTTCTCTGTGTCCAGAACGGTTGTTAACAATAGGAAATGTCTGGACAAAACAAGAATATGAACACTTACTAATTCAATGTGGAAGAATGAAAATGATCAATCTAGCTATATCATCAACCCATGACTCGCCCTAATGTAAGCCTTGTAAAAGTTACAAGCAAGCCAAGGAAAAGGAGATAAAAGGGGGGATCCTGAATGGAGAAGATTTGCCCAAACATTACATTTCAGCTATACAGGATGACAAAAACAAAGCCGGAGATGGAAATCAAACTCAATTATATCTTAAAGCAAATAATAAATCTTGCTCCAAGGAATAAGTCCATACTTAAATTAGGAACACTAGAAAATGACCCAACAGAAGTTACTAAACATATAAAATGCAGTTTTTAAAATATGTAATTAAGGGAAAATAGAAAAATTTCAATATTTTTATTACTAAATAAGTGATATTGAAAAAATAAGTAGTGAATTGAAAACTTTAGTTAATATTTTAAATGATTACAATTCTAAGAAATACAGAAAGTTAATGAAGCTCAATTCAAAAATTTGTTTACATGACAGGAAAATCATATAATTTTGAATAAGATAGCAAATAATAATTTTAAACAGCTACCAGTTCAAATCCTTGCAAAGCTAATCAAAAATTGAGATTAAAAAAGTAAAAAAGTAAATTTGAAATCAATGAAAGGTAACTTAAACTAAGAGAAAATATGCAAGTGTAAATAATGCAGGAGTTAAGATTCACCACCCTTCACTTTTACACGCATTCCTTCACCTAATGCTCAGTCCGACTTACAGCTACTGAAGTTTGGGTATATTTCTCCATTCCAGTTATGCTGAGCTTGGGCAGGTCACTTGCTTTGGCAAAGAAGTGGTAGCTGAAATATTAAGAACAGAGTCAGTAAATATTTTTGTAGGACTTAGGTCTCTCGCACTTGCACCTTTTACCATAACAAGACTAAGTCACAAGTAGTCACTGATTCAAATAAAATGAGGGGACATGTATAGCAGAACTTAACCCATAGCCATAGCTCAGCCCATCTGATTCCCACCTAGACTAGTAGAGTTAAAGGCTACCCTCTGATACAGGAAAAAGAACCTTTTTTTTTTTTTTTTCTTTTTGGTAATCACTGAATTTGGAGGCAGTTTGTTGCACAACATTGTTGCAACATCTAATACATGTAATAATTTAGGAAAATGAACGTTAAGGACTATTTCATGTCACAAAGTGTACTTTATTAGAACTCTTGGAAGAATGCCTGATTAACCAGAAGAATTGGGATCAAAGTAATGTGCTCTCATTCTTTTTGATCCTAAATCTGCTATTATTTTTTCTCTTTTTATAATGATAGTATTTATCTGTATCTACCTGTATCTAGATTATATCTTAACTGTATCTATATGTAACCTATATTAATACAGGTATATAAAGTAGAATTAATTTTTAAATGAATCATCATAACATAATCCCTAAGTTCAATGGTGATAACGATTATCATCTTTTTTTATTTTTTTTATTTTCTGCTGTTTTTTTAAATTTTATAACAAATTTCTGATATAATACTTGTCCCTAAATAGTGTATTCTTTCCAAATGATAACATTTTACAAAATGATAAAAATATGATTATACTAAAATGTATGATTCACTGCAAAATGACTTTCTGATAAATTGTTTACTCCAGGAAATTTTAAGTTATGAAAATTCACTCAAAAATCATATGAACATTATAGTATATTTATATATGGATAAAAAAATTTTTCAAGACAATACTTCCACAGAAAGTGTTGTAGCTAGACATTTTAAAAAGCTGCATTCTTGCAAAGCTTATTGAACATAATGACTATGGTATTTACACATTTTCAGAATGCAGAAAATATGTAACATTTCTTGGTGCTGACTAGCACCAAGTGTTATTTGGTTATTAAAATCATACCTTCCCTATACACATTAACAAAACCTACAAATAATACCAACTATGGAGATTCTTTATAAGTGATAAGATATGAGGACAGTACTTTGCAAAGGAATATAGACCATCACTTGTAAATGTTTATTCCAAGAATCTAATAACAAATTAACCTAAGGGAATCTAGGAAATCTCTTATGATATATCATAAATCAATAGATAAAATTAAGAAGGCCCATAGTGTTTTATTAAGATATGAGTATAGCTGATTGTAAAAGATATTCCTAAAAAATAGTAAAAAAAAAAATTCTTTCTTTTGCATGGAATAGTCAAGATGCACACATCTCAGAGCTGTAGTTGTGGCTCTCTCTAAGATAAGACTCTTGGTCATGATGGGGGATCTATCATTTCCTGACTCCATGCGGGTACAGGCAGCGCTGGAAAAATATGCAACATGACCTCAGGAAGAAGGGAGATTACTGGATGTTGTGTATACACCTTTTACCTCATATTTTTAAGACCTGTATTTAGTCACAGTGTCATACACAGAGGTGTGCTAAGATATAACAATCTTATTCAGAAAACTAAGAATCAAAGATTTTATTACGTGATGGAGAACTGATATTAGGGACCACTATCATCTCTGAAAAGCTATTTTATGAAAGTCAATAGTTATTTCTGATTAAACATCTTAAGCATTGAGAATTGGAGGATACTTGTATAAAATGATAATGAATACCATCTTAAAATAACAACTACTGTGAAGCTTTGAAAAATGCAACACTAGAAGCAGTCATACTAAAGTTAGAACAAGTCTGATCCCACTAAAACTATTGTGAAACATTACACTGAAAGTATTAATCAGTATAATTTAAAAAGACACATGATAAGCCACTGAAATGAAAGTATCATCATTTTGGGGAAGCACCCTAGCAGCTCACTCAGTTAAGCATCAGACTGTAGATTTCAGCTCATCTCATGGTTGTGGGATAGAGCCCCATATCTGGCTCCCCACCGACAGTGTGGAATCTGCTTGAGATTCTCTGTCTCCCTCTCTCTCTGCCCCTCCCCCACTCATGTGTCCTTTCTCTCTTTCTCTCAAAATAAATAAATGAACTTTTTACAAAAATAATCATCATTTTTCGTGGCATACTAGACTACATTGAAAACTCAAAATGACCCACTCAAACAAAATGTCAATTCAGTAAAAAGCAATTTAAATATATACATGCGGGGCGCCTGGGTGGCGCAGTCGGTTAAGCGTCCGACTTCAGCCAGGTCACGATCTCGCGGTCCGTGAGTTCGAGCCCCGCGTCAGGCTCTGGGCTGATGGCTCGGAGCCTGGAGCCTGTTTCCGATTCTGTGTCTCCCTCTCTCTCTGCCCCTCCCCCGTTCATGCTCTGTCTCTCTCTGTCCCAAAATAAATTAAAAAACGTTGAAAAAAAAAATTTTAATATATACATGCAAAATGAATTGTTTCCTGATGTAATAAGCACTTGAGTAAGAGCGATAAAAATTAAAATGATCTAAAAATAAAATTATCAAGAAATATCCAGAAATAATACAAAGAATAAATATTAATGACAAGTATTTTAAAGATTTAAACATCTTACAAAAATAGTATATTCCTAGTTAAAAAACAATATTGGAAAAGTAAAAGATCAAAATACAAAAAAGTAAAAATAAAAATGTATAATTTTCAATAATTTAGTTTTTAGAATTAAATTTTTAACTTTATAATTAAAACAAAATGATTAAAACAAATGGTTACAAAAACGGATTCAATCAGCAGATCCAGAAGTGTGAGAAACTGAAATTTAGGGATAAATTTAAGAATATGTTGTGTTGGAAATTACGAGAAAATTTGAAGTAGAAGAATAGTAGCAAAATGATTATACCACACTTTTACCAGTGTTATCTGGCAATTAGAGCAAATGATCTAAAATTATCGATATGCTTTAATTTGATAAATCCACTACTAAGTATTTAAACTAAAGAACTAAACAGAAACATTCAATAATAGCATATCAATATTTAAAAAACCACAGGAGACTCTTAAATACAGAGAACAAACTGAGGGATGACGGGGGTTTGGGGAGAGGGGAAAATCGATGATGGGCATTGAGGCATCAATGTTGGGATGAGCACTGGGTGTTGTATGTAAATGATGAACCACAGGAATCTACCCCCAAAACCAAAAGCACATTGTATACACTGTATGGTAGTCAATTTGACAATAAATTATATTTTAAAAATCATTAAATAATAATCTTAGAATAATTTGACTAGCCAGCAATAAAGGATGGGCTAAATAAATTGTGACACATGTAAGATAAGTGGTCATCTAATCAATCTAATCATCAACTAATGACTTGCTTAAAATATATTTTTAAATTATATTTCAAGTAAGTATATAATATATACTTTTCAGAAGAAATACTAAATACGAATAGATAAACCACTTAGATGATATTTTATGATGGCTGTCCTTAGATATTTGGAGTTTAAGATGTTTTTTTGTCTTTTGCCTTTTTCATTTAAATGAACAAGTACTTTTTAAGTATAGGATAATTATTTTAAAGCAATTAAAGTGTTTTATAAGTTTTAGCAGGCCTATAATAGTTACAAAGATAAAATACCACATGACAAAAATCTTTGAATAGGAGGCCTTATATATTTTTAAATGTTTATGTTTTTTTGTTTTTTTTTAATTTGAGAGAGATTATGCACCAGTGGCGGTGGGGCAAAGAGAGAGGAAGAAAGAGAATCCCAAGCAGGCTCTGTGTTGTAGGTGCAGTCCTATCTATGCAGGACTGTATCCTACAAACCCATGAGATCATGACCTGAGCCAAAATCAAGAGTGGGACACTTAACTTACTGAGCTACCCAGGCACCCTGAATAGGAAGACTTATTAAACAGGTATTAGTTTCTGTAACCAGTAGGTTGAAAAACATTACTTAAGATACTGAAGAAACTAGAAAGATAGATGTGTTACTCTCAACTTAAAAATTTAAAAATACAGGGGAACCCTGGCTGGCTCTCAGTAGAGCATGTGACTCTTGATTTGGGGTCCTGACTTTGAGCTCTTCATTGAGGGTAGAGATTACATAAAAAAGTAAAAATCTTTAAAAAAAAAAGATTAAAAATACCAATGCAACAAAATTTTAAGGAGAGATATAATTAATGTAGATAACACTCTCAAGGGAGATTTCAAACTGAAAAAACATGAACAATACTCAGAGAGAGTGTAAAAAATATGGAGAAAGAACCAATTAAAATATCCCAGCTTCTCATTGTATTATACTGACATTACTCCACAAATATAGATTATCATAAAAACCATACCCTTTTACATTGCTAAGCTTTTTCAAGCTAACAAATGTCTGGAATATCTATATGCAGAAAATTATGAAATTTTACTGAAATATGTTAATGAAGACCTAAGCAAATTAAGACTCACTTTGTACAAAGAAACTTGATTGGATAAAGATGTCAATCTCCCTTAAACAATCTATAGCTATAAGAAAATTCCAACCACAATAGCAATAGGATTTCAGACAGAATTATAAGAGTATATTCTAAAGTTAATATTAAAAGGCAAAATTCCTAAGCTATAAAAGACCATTCTTACAGGAGACTTGCCCTATCTTATATCAAGATTTATTCTAAAACTAAAGTAATTAAGATTGTGATATTGGCACATGAGTATAGGAAAAGATCAATTAAATAATGAGGGTATAATATGTATATATATATGTATATATATATATAATATTCATATATATATATATATATATGAATACAGTAGTACAGGGATGTTTGAGGAAAGGACAGACTAAACAAATAGGAAAACTCATTATCCATTAAGAAAAAAAAAAGCAGGAGAATAAATCTCATGCTATGCACATATGCACAGAATTCACATAGGCATGGAATTCAAACATATGCACAGAATTGAAACCCAGATCATTTAAAGATTTAATAATCTAATGGAAAAGTTTTAAATATTTGGCAGAAAATAAAGAAGAATATCTTTTAGACCTTGGTATAAGATTTGTCAAACAAAGGATAAAAACAACAACAATAACACCACCACCAAACCATGGGTCTTAATAAAATATTGCTAAATTTAACTATAGTAAAATTAAAATCTGTGGGGAAACAAGTAAGCTGCACCTGGGAAAAAGTGCCTGTCATACAAAGGTCTGATCAAAATTGATAGGTTTTGCATATTACACTATAGGTAATGGAGAGGGGGGACCATGAAAATGTTGGGTTAATGTTCAGCCAGTACCCAAAAATATAAGCTCCTTATCCATTATATCTAGCTTCTTTTGTGATTGTCCTGGTATCTGTTTATATTGGTTGTTGCCTTTCCTGTGTCAGTTGCTAAATGGTTAGAATATCATTCCATAAATCGGCATTCCATGCCATGGAAAACACATATGGCCAATAAGCATATGAGAAAGTATGTAATGAGGGAAACACAAATCATGGCTTTAATGAGGCCACTTAACAACCAGTGGATTAGAAAAATAGGAGTTTGATAATACCAAAAGGTGAAGAGAATACAAGTGAAGGAGACTTTTATAAGTGGCTTCTGTGAGTTTAGATCCACAGAACAATTTTGGGAAAATATTATGGAATCTTTTTTAAAAGATGAATCCCACTGTATTCTGTGCTCCACTATTTCACTCCTAGGAAGATATCCAAGAAGCATGTGTGTAGCAGAAATATACACTTCCATTTCTTTAATGCTTCTTCATCTCTGGGAATCTTTTTCTCCATTTTGTCTTTGAAAATACTATCTCTTCAAGTTTATTAATTCCTTCAAGCCCATGGCAAAAATTCAAGTTGTGTGAAAATAATTTCTGCATCTATTACTGTAATAAAAAGGGAATACTAACACATGACTAATGTGATTAATCCAGTGTAAGAAAAACAGAGTGTGAAAGAACAAAGAAATTAATATCTAAATAATGTTCCCCAGTTTATGGTGATGACAATATCAGCCACCACTTACAGAGTCCTCACTATATGCCAGACGTTTCACACAGCATTTGCCATGAATAATTTAGTTAATCTCCACAACATCTCCATGAAGTTTGGCTATTATTATCCCTTTTCATGAATTAGGAAACTAGGACACAGAAAGGCTAAATGACTGGACCAAATTCCCATAGCTTGGAAACAGCAAAGTCAGGAAACCAATCCAGATGATCTGATTTCATAGCCCCAACTTCCAGCCACTACAAAAAAAATCCTTCTAAAGCTCTAGCACCATTCCCTCTTACCAACATTGGTAGGGGCTTGGTAATCATCATGCAAAACATGAACTAGATCTGGAACATGGCTAATTGGATCACAGTTGGATAGATTATCAGTGTAAGTCAATTGGTGACCTTTCCTTAGGACTTTGGAATTGGAAATGAGCAGTGGGGGCGCCTGGGTGGCTCAGTCGGTTAAGTGGCCGACTTCGGCTCAGGTCACGATCTCATGGTCCATGAGTTCGAGCCCCGCGTCAGGCTCTGTGCTGACAGCTCAGAGCCTCGAGCCTGTTTCAGATTCTGTGTCTCCCTCTCTCTCTGCTCCTCCCCCATTCATGCTCTGTCTCTCTCTGTCTCAAAAATAAATAAAACGTTAAAAAAAATTAAAAAAATAAAATAAAATAAAATAAAATAAAAATAAAGTATTAGTCAATGAGGAAATTGAGGCTCAGAGAATTGAGATTATTATTCAAAGTCACTCTAATCATTACTTCTGAGTTCGTTGCTAATTCAACATCTTCAAATGAATGTCTTTAAAAGTAAATATTTTCTTCTACTTGTATTTTTCTATAACTTATACTCTTTGAAATTTAAACAAAATGTATTGTATTTAGCCACATTCTGTTCACTTCCATCGAAATGTCTTTACTCTTGACTCGGTTAGTATAAGTTGTGGGTGATTGCATTTTCTTTCTTCACATTAACCATAAAAAATAAATTCGTTTTCATGCCATAATTCAGTGTCTTAACAAATTAAAACTGCTTAATACAGAATATGACCCCAGGTAGCCTCTTACTGAGATAATGTACAAGATAGGAGAGTCAAGCTTGATAGAGTTCATTCAGGAGGACCTCATTCAAGGACAGCTCTGAGGCACGATTCAGACTTCACAGCGTGTTACGAATTCATTGTATCTCCATGGTGAGGTGGAGGAGGGGATAAAAAACATTAAGAATTATTTTGTTACTGCTGCCAGAGTAGCATGGAAATGCAGTCAACAGTAAGATATAAAATGGTAAAAGATAAAACAGATTACATTATAGTGTTATATTGGTTTAACTCTGACACAATTTCATTTGGAAAATGTCATATGTAAATATAGCTGAAGAGCTTCCACACAGATTAAAGTAAGAAAAGAATCTGTATAAAAAGACATGGGATAAAATAACATGAAACCAAATTGGAATAGAATATAAATTTGTTCACTAACTTAATTAGGATTAAAAAGAGTCAGGACATAATTACATTTATTATTTTAGTGCATTGACCAAAATTTCCAAGAGTTATACTGTTTTTGGGGAATAGATTTTATTTCAGGGTTGTAAAGTATTTTAGGATAACTGTAAACATTTTAAATATTTCATGCAACATTATATTTGAAATTGTAATTGTTTCATAAAAGTTCTATAATGATCTGAAAGCAGCATACTAAATTTTCTTTGACATGCTTTAAATGTTTACAAGTCCTCTTATTTGTAGAAATCATGCAGAAACACTTACTGATAATTTGTCTTTATAGAATATTTTTTAAAAGCACCTAGTCCTCGGGGTGCCTGGGTGGCTCAGTCGGTTAAGCGGCTGACTTCGGCTCAGGTCATGATCTCGCGGTCCGTGAGTTGGAGCCCCGCGTCCGGCTCCGCGCTGACAGCTCAGAGCCTGGACCCTGTTTCAGATTCTGTGTCTCCCTCTCTCTGACCCTCCCCCGTTCATGCTCTGTCTCTCTCTGTCTCAAAAATAAACATAAAAACGTTAAAAAAATTAAAAAAAAAAAAGCACCTAGTCCTCTAGGAGAGCAACTTACTTTACACAGATGTGTTCTTCTATATCCACAAATTCTTTTTTTAAGTTTATTTATTTATTTTGAGAGACAGAGTGTGTGTGCGTGTGTGTGTGTGTGTGTGTGTGTGTGTGTGTGTGTGTGTGCACGTGTGCGTGCGTGTGCATGCATGAGCAGCGATAGGGCAGAGAGGGAGAGAGAATCCCAGGCAGGCTCCATGCTGTCAGTGCAGAGCCTGATGTGGGGCTTGAACTCAGGAAACTGTGAGATCATGACCTGAGCAGAAACCAAGAGTTGGACGCTTAATAGACTGAGTCACCCAGTCGTTCCTATCCACAATTTCTTAACAGACAGAAAGAGAAGGTAACAAAAAATAAATTCAGGTGAAATGTTTTGCACTTAATCCTACCCTGAGTTCTATTTAATAAAGAACAAAATTCCTGATTTTTTGGCATATAACATATTATATGTCCAGTTTACTATAAAATGACCTCACTCCAGCAGTATCATAATCTTTTATTAACAGTGGCAAAAGTTAAGTGGATTAACAATAACCATGTTAGTTGCTGGAGCTGAACTGAGTCAAATGTAATATAACTAGCTTAGAATTTGTAAGACATTTGGGAATATTTAGTGCAGATCAGAGAAGGTGATATAGCAACAGAAGTAGAGGTCAGAGAGATATGGCCATTAGCCAAAGGATATGGGCAGATTTAGAAGATGCAAAACAAGGAAATGAATTCTCTCCCTTAAGTCTCCAGAAAGAATGCAGCCCTGCAGACCCACATTAGATTTCTGACCCTCACAACTGTAAGATGATAATTTGTGCTGTTTTAAGCTACTGAGTTTGTGGTAATTTGTTACAGCACCAATAAAAAACTAATACTTCAGCTATTATATTCCACCTGATCGAAGCCATCATACACTCCCTCACCATGTCTAGATATAGGGGTATGTGTTATTGATTCTTAATTTTTTCAAACAAACTGAACTTTTTGATTATCAACTGAAAAGCTTAATGCAGATGCAAAACAGAATATAATCTATTCTTCCATGACACTTTTTACTAAAAATAACAGGTCAAACATAATATCATTATTTTAATCAAATGCAGTTTTCTGATGGAATTCTAGTAAGAATAATCTACTGCTATACTTCAAAAAGTAGAACTGAGATTCTATTTCCACTATAAAATTTCATTGACAGAGTTATATTTAAGTATCTCAAAATGTCTCCTGGATTGTTTCGCTCTAAGAAATGTGTTTAACCAATTTAAGTATAATACAGAATAATGATTATGTGCAGACATTTGCACAGAAAATAATGACCTTAACCATAAGCTTCAATAATCTGAAAGATGTGCCTCACAGGCTTCAAGCTATGGCATATGCATTACCGTGCTTCCTTCCTCCCAATGTGTAAAGTCTGTAGATCCTGTATTTAATTTTACTATATTAGAATTTCATTTGTCTAGATTACTTTATTCAGAAAAATAAGTTACGAAGCTTCTTCTAGGAAATTTCTTTATGAAAGTTTAAGACATTGTCTTGTTAAAAATTTTTGAATTAAAAATCATCTACCTACATGTGGATTTGATTAGTGTGTAAAGGTACAATGACAGAATTTAGCTACTTGTGATTGGTAAGGCATGTCACAGTATTTGTTCTAAGACCTAAAATTAGAAATATCAGAGGATCTCTTTAATCAGTATGGAAATAGAAGTTAAAAGGTGAATGTGTATACTTGAAAATTCATCAATGGGAACTCTGGTTCAAAAATTATAGTTCTTGGGTTCCTGGGTGGCACAGTCAGTTGAGCTTCTGACTCTTGATTTCAGCTCAGGTCATGATCTCAGGGTCGTGCAATCAAGCCCCACATTGGGGTCTGTGCTGAGTGTGATGTCTGCTTAAGATTCTCTCTCTCTCTCTCTCTCCCTCTGCCCTTCTCCCCACATTAATGTACTCGCTCTCACTCTCTCTCTATAGAAAGAAAGAAAGAGAGAGAGAGAGAAATGAAAGAAAGAAAGAAAGAGAGAGAGAGAGAGAGAGAGAGAGAGAGAGAGAGAAAGAAAGAAAGAAAGAAAGAAAGAAAGAAAGAAAGAAAGAAAGAAAGAAAAGAGAGAGAGAAGTCATAGTCTTCATAATAAATCACCTTTTAAATTGAATGTTTGACTGTCATGGGTAAAATCATATTCTGAATCATAATAAAGTCATTAGAAAAATAATGAAAAAGCCTTGAGATCCTCCTCCGATATACATTATATATTTATATATATTGAATTGTAATATTTAACACAATTCATCAAATCCCCAGAAATCTTCTCATATCAGCTAACTAAATGTAATTTCACTGGAAATCCTCTCCCTCCTCTTGTTAAAAGTTCCATACTGTCTAGCTTACCTGTGGTCAAAAGTCTTTCAAAACTTTTGGAAATGGAAGGCAATCATCAAATGGAAGGTAATCATCTTCTCCTACATAAAATCCAAATCTTTTTTTTTTTCAACGTTTTTTTATTTATTTTTGGGACAGAGAGAGACAGAGCATGAACGGGGGAGGGGCAGAGAGAGAGGGAGACACAGAATCGGAAACAGGCTCCAGGCTCCGAGCCATCAGCCCAGAGCCTGATGCGGGGCTCGAACTCACGGACCGTGAGATCGTGACCTGGCTGAAGTCGGACACTTAACCGACTGCGCCACCCAGGCACCCCAAAATCCAAATCTTTTTAACCTCATTGGTTAACTCCAATTTCTATCCTTAATCAATCTCCTGGTTTCTTTGTTGTTGTTGTTTCCTAATTCTCACTACACAACTTATTAATCGTGGAGAAAAGGAGGGCAATCTTCTTTCACATAAAGTGTTGTACATGTAAATGGATATGAACTAATAAACAGAAATAACATAGTCAGGAAAACTATGTAGTTTCAACTCCTGCATCCTTTTGAAAGGGATCTGTAAAGAGAATATTACAACTCAGGAAGCAAAGTTGTGGAAAAATAAGATAGTCCCACTAGAAAATAATGAAATTTCAAATATGATGGTTAATTTTAATTTTGCCATCTTGGCTAGGCCATGGTACCCTGATACTTGGTTCAGCATTAGTCTACATGTTGCTGTTAAGGTATTTTTTTAGATGAGATTAACATTTAAATCAGTCAACTTGGAGTAAAGCAATTGCCCTCCACAAAGTGGATATATTACCTACCATAATGTGGATAGCCTCTTCCTATCTACTGAAGTCCTTAGGAGAAAGAACAATGATTAATATACCAGGTAAAAATACCAGGTATTTTTATTTCCATAAAAATAGGAAAATAATGAAAATGGATATCGTCCTTCCATATCCTCTCCTCCACCTCAATTAATAACTATGAAAATTCACAGAATTCTGGAAATAGTCTAGAAATTAACATTGAACTCGCTAATTACACAGTGGTTTATCAGAAATGTTCGCTGGAATTACAAAATCTTCATCTACACTTTTCTGTTATCCAAATTATAAGGCCAAAAATATGCACACAACTTTCATAAAAAGAGGGATTACGTGAGACCGTCACACGTTATGAAGAAGGCATATTCTGCCTTAGAGAGCGATAGTGTGCTCTAGTTGTGCTGGAAAGGAGTATGACCTGGTTTTCTCCGTACAGCAATAGTTGATAGAACGTTTACACTTATGTTGCCTCGAGTTTGTGTGAAGTGAGATGCTCAGTGAGACATCTTTCTGTTTTCTAGAATCAGTGACTTAAGTCCACAGCTGAGAGCAAATGACATTGAATACATCACATTCTAGTTTCAAACAATTGCTAACTAAGAATGTGGGATGTAGAGGCCAAAACTACAGAATTCTGAGGAATTCAAGGCCTGAGAAAATTTATGAGTTCCTAAACTCATTAAAATTTTAAGAAAACCAGTTATCGTGGGTAAGTTTATTTTATTCAACTTAGGCCAACCAAAGCTAATTTTTTCAATGTTTCTGAATGACATTTTGAATGACAAGGAATTAAATTCCTTGAATTTAAACAGGTTGTATACTTACAGAAATGTTCATTTGTTACGTACTCCGTTTTATAACACCAGGACATGAGTTTTTGAGCCAGGTTACATTACTTTTCTATCTCTAGGACAAAGTACAATACTTGGCATTTTATCATGTTACAAAACTATGCCCTTTCCTTGACCAAAAGAATAAATAAATGGTTAAGTAAATCCCTGATCAAAAAGCTTAAAAATTTTTCTTTACACAGAAATATTTGTTAAGATGAAAAGAGGAGGTGAATTAGTGTAGTTATCCTTTCCTCAAACAGGAAATTCTAGTAGAGGACTAGCATTGCAATTAAACAGGATAAGATTTTTCTTTTCTTCCAGACTAGAACAAATTGAAAGATTTTTTTTTTCTTTTTGCAAAAAAGTGAGATGAACTTTAAGATCTTGACATCAAGTATCTTTGGTGGACTTCAAAAGACCTTGTTTCTTAAGGACCAATAAGAATGCAGAGATACTGAGATTTCAAGAAGCCCTTAGAAATTTAAAAAGATATTTCTTTTTTGTTTTTGGTGATCAACTGTTTTTTTTAATTTTGATTTATGTTAATTATTCAGGAAGAATTAACTGGTGTAATTAAAATACTAGCTGTTTTTGGCCTCTTTCTGAATATTATTGGAATGGCTTGAATGGAATTCTCCTTTAAAAACACATCTTTACTTTAAGGGTATTTTGTTTTTTTTCAGTATTTAGCTGATGGTTAGCCACTCATCTGTGGCCTGACATATATGTTTACTTTCAAGGACTCATTTAACAAGAAGTACTTATTGCGTAATAATTAAAAAGGGAAGAAAGATTACAGAGAAAAATAATCAGAAATACAAAGTTTAAAAAAATGTAGGCATTGCATGAGATCTACTATGTGTGAATGTATGGTCTTTAATAAACACAAAGCTATGAATGCTACAGGTAGAATTAGGTATATAATTTTGAAGATATTTATTAAAATTTTTAAGAACAAGATAAGGTTTTTCATATTATTTCTTTGAACTAATAAAGCTTAACAATTAAACAAATGGATTTTCTGGAAAATTTCCCAGACTCTATCATTGTATAGCAAATTCAATCTCTAAGATAATATTATTTAGTCAATAAATTCATATGGTATTAGTCAAGGTTCTCTAGAGAACCAATAGAATATACATTGACATATAGGAATATTTGTCATGAGGGAATGGGTCCCGTGATTATGGAGGCTGAGATCCCCACAGTTGGCTGTCTGAAGCTGGAGGGCCAATAATGCCAGTGGTGCAGTTCCAGTCCTAGCCCAAAGACCTGAAGACCAAGGGAGCCAATGGTAAAAATCCCCGTATGAGTTTGAAGACCTGAGAACTAGGAGACTAAGACTGTAAGTCCTGGTTTGAGTGAATTCCAAAGGAGTACAAGGAGCAATGATGTCTGAAATCAGGAGAAGATGAATGTCTCAGCTCAAGCAGTGAGCAAATTTGCCCTTCTTAAACATTTTTGTTCTATTCAAGCCTTCAGCAAATTACATGATGCACGCCATTGGTGAGGGCAATCTTCTTTACTTTTAAAAAGGAAAGAATAATCAAGAAAGAAAAAAGAATGAATAAGTTGCTTTGGTGTGTATAATTTTAAGTTTAGATTTGGGATGACTAGAGAAATGTTTTACTTTTGAGGAGGAAAAATAATAGATGGAGGTAGATTTTATGCAGGAAAAATGTGCTGTTTCTTCTGGGGTAATCTAAACTCAAAATAACAGCAGGACTGAGTGAAAAGGCGAACAACCACGTGGTTAGAATATCTGTCTCATCATAAACACTTATATTATTCTCGAACCATGAAATTAATCCCCTATCAGAAAGAATGAGAACAATAACGATATCTAAAAACTACATCACGGCTATCACAAGCTGCGCAATTTTCTTTCAAAATCCAATTAGTTACCCACCAGGATTTCTGAAAATACCATATGTTTAGCAATGAAAATGATACTGTGAAATCGAAGTTACATTTTTTTCACACTTACATCCTGTGTTTACTGATAACGTTCAAAGCATGTATTCGGAGCTGTTTCACACATGGTGCTCTGTGCTGTACAGAAAAGTGAAGTAGAGATATCAGTACCCATGTTGTGATTTAAGTGGCTTCTTTCTTAAGGAGGAAGGAGCAAGGCAGGGCTTTTTCCTTTTCCCACTCTCAGTAAATCTTGCTCCCCAAATCTGTACTCACGGTACAGTCAGCACAAACAGTCAGCTGGACAAGGATAGATGTGGCAGAGATAGATCTATCTCTAAATTGTGAGTAGAATCGTTATGAACTGAATTATTTTAATGGTCTCACTAGCCATTAACTATGTATGCCTAAATTCTTAGGTAAGGTATTCATCTTTGGGCATCCACATTACTTCTCTGAACTTGAGCTTCTTCAAAAGAAAAATGTTAATATTCATCTAATCTGGTTTTCTTGAAGATTAAATAACATGGCACATTTTAGGCAGTTAGCACAATGTCTAACAAATATTGAGAGCTCCTTAATAAATTGCTGTTTCCCAACCTTCTTATACTAGTTGAGGAAAGTCATACTTTCTCTTTTCATCTCAAATCCATTCTCCCTCTAGAAATAAATCTTTCCAGCTTCTCCTGTCTCCTACTCACCTGGCAATTCTATATCTCCCTTCACCACAACCATTAATAATGACAACAAAATTTTATAGTATCCCTTTGGAGGCAAAGTGATCTTTACCACTGATTAAGCGTAACTCCAAGGTCCATGGAGCCTAGCCACTTGAGTTTAAACTCCAACTATAATGTTTATGGCTATGTGGGATTATGAAGTATTGTATGACATATGCAGTATAGTAGTTTTACTGAGCTCTATTTCTTCATCTACAGAAGAGGTTTGATAGTACATGTTTTTTTTTAATAAGATAAAATCAATTAATGAAGGAGAAGCATCTAGCAATTAGCCTGGCATAATTTAAATGTGCAATAAATAGACTCCATATTTTTACAAATTAAGCAAGAGAGGATGGAGTAATGAAGCCACATTTCCCATTGCATAGAAACTCATGTCTACTTCCAATCTAAGATGGTCTGTATTTAGGGTGACAGTAACGAAATACTTCAGATAATATGTTTATATGCCTACCCATGGATTTCTGTAGTGTATGGCAGGGAATTTCTATCACTTTATTTTAACCTCTGAATTTTTTTTAATGTTCTCAAGTTTTGTACATATATTCTTATACCCAAAAAGCACTATGTGCAAATAACTTACAAAAGTGAATCCCAAATTCATCATTTCAGATACTTGCAAACACTTCTCAGTCTTGTTATGAGACAATGATGTTGACAAATATACAGTTTTAGAGGCTATTCCTGGAAAACTGAAGTTGACTACATGCCACCCTGTCAAACATGATTTATCTCAGGTTGAAATTACTGTTGTTTCATTTCATTTGTTATGTTTATCTGCATAAAGGTAGCTCAGTCAGATTTTTATAAAATTTTTAAAGATAAAATGTTGTTTTAATAAACCGTGGAAATAAACATAAATCTGATTTCTTGAAAACATAGCTATCTTCTGTCATTCAGGATATCAGAAGTTGAGAATAGTCAGAACTATGACTAATATTTGATTGTTAAATACTGTTTGCAAATAGGAAATACCAAAAATAACTCAAGTATTAGTGTTGTCATTTCACACGTATTTAGATAAAATTGATATTGTGTTCAAATAATCTTTGCTTGCTACTGAAAACTAACTGAAGTTTTGTTCGGATGACTTATGTCAACAAAATCAGCATGTTGGCCTCAAAAAGTAATGGGCTGTTACTAAGTTTATATGTTTGAATTGATGGATATAATTCACATTCAGTAAGATGAGAGGCTGTTAGTGGAAAATACAAAATCATTATTGCCATAAAGCCAAGTTTTTCTCTCTGAAACAAGACACACTCAACCTTCAAAATTTGCTTAAGAACACACAGTATTGTTTATAACAGTATTGTTACAAATTTTGTAATAATATTGCTTGACCCCTGGTCTTCTAACTCTAACCTCAAAATCCTTCTGTGCCAGATTTCTATTTGCTAAATATATTGATAACATTGTCATCTATTCAAATGTTCTGGTTTTATTGTAGTCTATATTTTGAAAAAAGCCACTTTGCTACGCCTCACCAATAAATTAGTAAGCTCCAAAAAATTAGTAAGAAGGTAATTCCTTTTCCCTAAAGATGGAGGTATTGATATTAAGGAGAATGACTTGAGATACACGGAGCCATAGGAGACAGGAGTGAGGATCATGGGGTGGGGGTGGGGTGGCAGGGAGAGGCTCGCAGAAAGCAAGCAGACCGTTCAAACATTTATGCAAAGAGAAATTTAAGTCCTCAATTTATATTTTTTGGTGTGTACTCAGGTGGCTATCTCACCCCCATCTTCTAGAAGGTCATTCCTGGCTCAAAGGTGGCACACGCTTGGTGTGGTCATGCAAAGACAGAAAACCTGAAAATTAAGTAAAAGTCCCCTGACTCAACTGAGACTCCAGTGCTCACTGAAAGCTTCAGAATATCCACATCTGGGCTGCTAATCCACAGGCAAAGAGATGAGTTTTTTCTATAATCTTTGTGTTGCTATGAATAAAATGAACATCCAAGAGAAAAAGCCTAAAAAGTTTCTTCAGCAAAAAATCCAACAGCAAAACTTTCAACCCATACTAGCTCACCAGCAGCAAGCTCTGTCCATGTACAGAGAGCTTCTCATTGCCTCATTGTTAAATATGAAAGAACGAAGATTTTCCAATTCATAAGAGAATCTACCAACACAAAATATAGAGACTAAAACGAAGAAACATTGCAAAGGGAATGTTGAAGTATATAAAGATACATCATCTAATAGAGATTTTAGACAAAGAACAGAATTTTTTGATGGGGAGGAAATTATTTTCTTATACTTTCTTTTTCAAAACAAAGTCTTTTCTTGCGGTACCTGGGTGGTTCAGTCGGTTAAGCATGTAACTTACACTCAGGTCATGATCTTAGGTCCATGAGTTCGAGCCCTGTACTGGGCTCTGTGCTGACAGCCCAGAGCCTGGAGCCTACTTTGGATTCTGTGTCTCCCTCTCTCTCTCTGCCCTTCCCTTCCTCATGCTCTCTCTCTCTCTCTCTCTCAAAAATAAATAAAACATTAAAAACATTTTTTTAAAAAGGCTTTTCAGGGAGACTGTATGGTGGTGGCAAACAATTATCATTTTGTTAAATCTTGCAACATTGGAGATAAAATAACATTTTTACATTTTCCAGAGAGGAAAAGTGTACAAAAGTTGAAGAATCCAAAGGATATCTGAGTCGACAATAGCCAACACTAGAAGGGAGAAGAAATAGGAAAAAAAAGTCTTCCAACTTGTAAATTAAAATCATTTGCAAACTAGAATTCTTATCCAGTAAACAAGAACTCAAGTGTGAGAGTAGAATAGATATATTTTTATAGATGCAAAGTTTTAAAAGTAAACGGAACTCCCATTACCCCTCTCTCAGAAAGCTACTGAAGTGTTTAAAAAAAATCATTTACAGAGTTTATAAAATGTAGGATGGCTAAGTCAAAGATTCTAAGAAAAGCAAGTAGTTTTTTTAAAGAGTCAATTATTAACCCCAGGAAAATTCAAAATACATAACAAAAGAGAGTGTACCCATGGTATGCCACTTAGAACAGCAGTCAGTAATATTTTAAAAGTCAGAAAAATCAAAACACTGAATATGTATTTATTCAAATTTGCAATATAGCTATTTTGGGAGTATGGGCTGAGTGAGGTAGTGGCTGAAGGGTGCTGTGATAATAACTAAAATGCTGAATCAAGAGATAGCACAATGCTAATATTAGTTAGAAACACCAAGAAAAACACACTGGATATAGTTAAAAGACATTAAAGTAGTTTGCTGTGAATTGAAAAGTATGGCAGAGTGGTGGCCATGGCTTGATGAGTTCATCTTATTATTTTTGTAAGCTTTTGGCATTTGTCTTTTTATACTATGCGAATGCAACAATTAGGTAAAAATATTTTAAGTTAATAATAGCAAAATATTGACCAAATATCAAAAATAATACATATAATTCTAGGTTAATAACAAAAACAGATTGAAATCACACCTCATTGAAATGTCATATTTGCTCTCCTGTTCCTTCCTATTAAAATACAAGTGAAATCAAAGAAAAGGAAGCGATGGAGTGATGACCACCCAGGCAGAAAAGGGTCCATAATCTGTGACTCTTTGAGATGAAGTTTCACCACTTAAAAACAGAAGGAGCTAAATTTTAAAATCTCTACTGGCCAACTCATAGACTATAGAACCACAGAAAGAAAGAATGAGTTAACAAGTGCAGGCATGTTTGGTGGTAATCCCAATGTTATAGTCAGTCTCTATGAGGTGGAGTCCATCTTTTGTTTACACATCTCAGTATGTCTTTGCCAGACAAATATCCAGCATTATACCCCAAGATGTAGTCATTGGAAGAATGATAGGAAGAATACATACACTATAAGGATTACCAGAGACTACATTGTTAATATTTTTGCTTCAGGGCAAAAGAAAAATTCTGAATATCCCAGGGTACTTAAAAATGTTTTCACCCTCACGCAAACAGAAAAATTAACAGTGAATTTTCTACCTCAGTCTATCAAAATCACAGAATATTGTCACTTGAAATGTTGACTAGCATATGGTATATCTTCTTGTATTTCAGCCTACTATCTAAAAGGAGGATGCCAAAAACGGCTATAGTCAAAGAATGAATTGTTGCAAAAAAGGAGGAGATAAATAAAAATAATAATAAAGGGCATAAGTGCAGACTCTATTTATTTTGGATAGAAAAACACTGACAAGAATCAACAACAAACATATAGGAGCTTGAATATATCAAAGGACTCCATATAGTTTTTCCTTTACAGTGGATCTGTTTATGTTCCTATGTATCCAAGCAACAAACCTTTATTACGGTGCTATCATGTGCTAGGCATGGTTTTTAGAGATAAAGATATAGCAGTGACCAAAACAGAAGTCCATGACGGAAAATGCTTCCAAGTTATAAATGGACAATAACCAAGATACATAAGGAAAGTATATGGTATGAAAGATGGTGATAAATGCTAAGGAGATTATAGAAAGAAGAATGTTAAATGTGGGAGAGGAAGAGTTTTGGGATTCTAAATAGGGTGTCAGGCAAGACCCCACCTGGTAAGTGACTTTTAAGAAACTGCCAGTCTTGCAGGTGTCTTGGGGGTCAAACTTTCCAGGTGGAGAAAACGCTAAGTGCAAAGCTTTAAGAAAGGATGTGTTGCTTGTCTGTCTGAGGAACAGCATGGAGACCAGGTGGCAAATCAAGGTGAAGAGGGAGAAGGATCAGAGAGCTGTCAGGGAGGCAGATCCCACGGGCCTTACGAGACCTGATAAGTACTTGGGCTCTACTTTCAGTGTCATGAGGATCTTTGAGGAAGCTGGAGCTCAGATTTATGTTTTAACAGGAATCTTCCAGCAAAGGCGTAGAGACTTATTTCACTGAGGCAGAAGCAATGACGAAGTGAGTGTTGATCCTATTACAATATCTTAGATGATATTACCTTAAAAAATGTTTCAATGTTTTTATTTATTTTGGGGGGAGAGAGAGAGAGACAGAGGATGAGCAGGGGAGAGGCAGAGAGAAAGGGAAACAGAATCTGAAGCAGGTTCCAGGCTCCAAGCTGTCAGCACAGAGCCTGACATGGGGCTCAAATCCATGAACTGCGAACCCATGACCTGAGCCAAAGTCAGACACTTAACTGACTGAGCCACCCAGGGCCCCTCAGATGATATTACCTTGAGCCAAAGTCATAGCAGTGAGGTGGTAAACGGTCAGTTTCTGAATATATTTTTAGGATTGAGCTGTGAAAATTTTGTTGCTGGATGGAATGTGAGTTAATGAGATAAATGGAGAATTAATGAATATGGCCTCAGTAATTGGAAGAATGGAGTTGCCATTAATTTAGGCGTACAGGATTTTGGCAGGAGTTGGTTTGAGGAAATATCAGTACCTAAAATTTAGGCATTTTAAGGTCAAAGTGCCTATTAGATAAAAACCCACATCAAGGTGTCAATAGGTAATTAAAAATACAAATTTGGATTTCAGGGGAGGGGACTGGGCTGGCTCCAGAGTAAAAAAATACTAGAATACAAGAGTTCTGTGAAACCAGACAAAAAAACTATACAGACAATTTTATGGCTAATGTGCACACTAAAATAATACAAGTTGCAAGAAAAATAATTGATTACAATATGCAGCAAATCTAATTTTTAAAAATGGGCAAAGATTGTTTGGGTGACTCAGTCGGTTAAGCGTCCAACCTTGGCTCAGGTCACAATCTCGCAGTTCATGAGTTTAAGCCCCGTGTTGGGCTCTGTGCTGACAGCTCAGAGCCTGGAGACTGTTTGATTCTATGTCTCCCTCTCTTTTCCCTTCGCCCACTCGAGCTCTGTCTCTTTCTCTCTTTCTGTCTCTGTCTCTCAAAAATTAAAACAAAAAATAAATAAAAAATAAATAAAAATGAGTAAGATTTTTGAATGGACACATCACACACACACACACACACACACACACACACACACACACAAAACTATACATAAAAGACCAAACATGAGAATATACATAATAACATTAGTTATCAAAGAAAACAAAACTGCAGTGTTATAGCAATCACCACCCATGAAAATAGCTAAAATTTTAAAAATAACAATACCAAGCATGGGAAAAATGTGGACAACTGAAACAATATACTGATGATGCAAGTGAAAAATGATACAGCACACACAAGCATTCCAGAAAAGTGCATGGTGTTATACAATAGATTGCATACATAATGGACAAGCCATTTCATTTTTGAGTATACACCCAACTGAATTGAGTACATATGTTAAAAATAAATAAATAATACATATGTAAAAACAAATAACACAAAAACTATTATGGCAGCATTGTTTGTAACAGTCTTGAAAAATCCAAAGGTCCACTTACAATAAAATGCATAAATAATTTTTGTGATATTTATACAATGGAATACCACATAGCAGTGGAACTCTCCCAGCTATTGCTACTTATAATAAGTAATACTGATAAATGTCACAAATATACTTCTGAATGAAATAACCCTAATACAAAATAATATATAATATATGATCCATTCACATAAAGTCCAAAACAAGAAAAGAAAAATTGACAGATGGCATTAGACTCATTAACATACTCACCTTTAATGAAAAGGAAGTGGCAGCAATTAAGAGTGGCTATGGAAAGAGGGCTGATAATGTTCAAATGTTTAAGCCACAGTCATTGTCAAATGAGTATGTTTATGTTGTGATAATTCATTGAACTTTACCCTCATGTTTGTATGTTTTTCTCTATCTGTAGTAAACTTGTATAAAAATGTCTATGTCAAAACATATTAGGGATACTTGAGAAGAAACCAAAGTAGCTATAGCAAATGTGACGTGAGATTAGACTTTTTGAACATTTCTTAAACAGCTGACTAATCCCACCTGAAGAGAAAATCAGAGAAATAGAGAACAGATAAGTAGATGTACATTGCAGTCAGTCAAACAGATGGAAAGGTCTAAGTTTAGTTAAAAAAATAAAGAAAGAGAATAAAAGAAAGACATATGCTCTAATGAAAGAAGGTCTAGCTTATCTTAATAGAACTGCAGAGGGAGAAAATACAGAGTGGAGGAGAAAAAAAATCAAAGAGATAATAGCTGAGAGTTCTCGAGAATGGATGGAAAGACAATCCTCAGTCAGCAGAACAAATCTCAAGCATGATAAACAAACAAAAAAATCCTTGTGCTTAGATATCACAAAGCGCAGAATGCCAGAAACAGAGACGGTCTTAAAAGCATCCAAAAAAAAAAAAAAAAAGACAAATTATCCACAGAGTGGGACATCAGAGTGACAGTAACAACAAAAGTCAGAAAAGAGTTGAATATTATCTTCAAAAAAAAAAGAGAGAAAATAGCCAGTTGATGAGAATTCTATATCAAATGAAAACTGTCTTTCAAGAATGTGTTTAAGGAAAAATATAGCTGAACAATGAAAGGGACAGGCAGGCAGCACCCCAATCCATGATCAATCTTAGTACTTGTGTTGGTATAACAGATAGTATGCGTCTGCTGAAATGGAGAATCATAAATTACAAAGTGATGTATTCTGACTTGAATTTATCAAGCCTTTACTATCTACCAATGTATAGGAAATAAAGGAGAGCAAGGAATAAACTACATATTACCCCAGAAGGCAGTCAGAAAAGACAGAACTAGCATAGTATCTTCAACAAGTCAGTAGCATGAAAAATATAACTGTTTTAAATGAAGACTCTTAAAGTACACAACAACTAGATGAACTGAATGATCCTGGGTTTGTTCTGATTTGGACAAACCTGCTATAAAAGGTAGGTTTCGGACAACTTAAAATATTTGAATGTGAAATGGTTACTAGTTGATATCATGGAATTATTTTTACTTTTTCTTTTAACTGTAAAAGTATCATTTGGCTGTGTAGAAAAATATATTCATTTTAAAGCATGTATTCATAATTTAAAAATAATTACTTTAAAATTTGAAATAAAGCATTTATTTTCAAGAAAATAATAAGAGAATTTATGATCAAGAAAATTTTCACGGGAATATATAAATGATGTACTTTAGTAAAAGTGGTTTGGGTGAGCAAGACTTCTGCGAGCATATCTACATACCTCAGCTACATACCCCACTCTCTGGTCCTCCTCATGCAAGTACAGTGATTAATTTGGAGGTTAGGTGACAGACAATAATTTATATTACTTGAAAGGATGAGGCATCACCTTTACCATATGGGGGGATGGGAGCAAACATTTGGGATTTGATTTATGTTCCTTATTTTTATATCTAGGTCAATGGGAATCAAAAATCCACCGACTGTCTGTTCTGCAGACCCAAACAGTAGGTGGGCTATTCACAGGTCTGTACTTACAGTAGGATATCAACAAGGCCATTTTTGTGTCTTGACTAAGCTATATTACCCAACCAAGCTTATCAAGTAATAAAGTTAATAATTTGTTTCTCCATATTTGGACACTTTAATTGTATTTCTAAGTTATTTCATTTCTCAGTTGCAGACCAGTGGTAATTTTTTTCCCTGATAACACAAAACCATAAACATCTGATCCACTTTGCAGAAAAACTTGGGATATAAAGAATAAAATTTGGGAAACCAAATAACGCAGTGATACTCAACTTTGGACACGGCTGGACTGAGTTGCTGTTTTTACATAGGCAACTAAGTGTTCACTTCTAGAGAGCTCCAGTGTCCATTTCATGCCGCAAGCAAACATGTGATCCTAAGCAAAATCCGGGGCCTAGGGAAGGTGCAGGATGTCTCAGAGTTAGAGACATGGAGACACAGGCATTCTTTGTATCCTGAAGGAAAGAAAGGTCTGAGAAGTATACAGAATTGGTGGTCTAAAATAACACACACCAAGATGTATTACAGGGGAACAGGGCAAGGTAATGGCAGATTGAATCCAAGTCCAGGTTAGAAAAGAGTCTGATGGGAGATATTGCCTGAG
This sequence comes from Neofelis nebulosa, assembly GCF_028018385.1. NCBI lineage: Eukaryota > Metazoa > Chordata > Mammalia > Carnivora > Felidae > Neofelis > Neofelis nebulosa. The sequence goes on from NC_080795.1 coordinate 31,901,229, forward strand.
TAAGATTGTCCATTTATGGGGCACCTGTGTGGTTCAGTTGGTTAAGCGTTCGACTCCAGCTCAGGTCATGATCTCCCTGTCTGTGAGTTTGAGCCCCGTGTCAGGCTCTGTACTGACAGCTCAGAGCCTGGACCCTGCTTCAGATTCTGTGTGTGTCTCTCTCTCTGCCCATCCCCTGCTCCTGCTCTGTCTCTCTCTCAAAAAACAAACATCCAAAAAAAAAAAAAAAAGGTTGTCAATTTAAGCAGGTAAAGGTGGGCATTGAACCATGGATGTTTTTTGTAGACCCAGTACTTCTTGATGTTTTATTTCAAGCTCTAGAAGACTCTTCCAGACAAAATGTGGACGATTATGTTAGGAAATCAAATATTTGGTCCAGAAGACAAGGCAAAGGTAAAGAAGGCACTTAAATTCAGCAAAAATACTAGTTCTCTAAGTGGATAACAGAAAAACCAATTTAATGACTGCATTCACGTCTTAGCAATGCAACTGAGAGCCTTCTGAAACAACTTTCAAGACAGCAGAGGTAAATAACACGCTAGAGGCACCACTCCTTTCAACAGGGAAAATGCATACAGTGCATTGCAACCCAGGGTAGAGCAGAGCACATGGAAAAAGGGCTCAGTGCTCACCAGGCACCCCAGGCCCCAACCTTTGGATGCATCATACCAGCTCTGCATAGGAGGACTACTCAGCTGAAACACAAAGGGAATGAGGGAGAAAACAGGAGGAAATTTAGCAAGTATAGGAAGTTCTTTAACAAGGTCAGCAGAGCTTCTGTCATAGGCCTCAAAATGCCTGCTTATAAGAGAGTTAAAGCTATGTTACTAGTCAATAGCCCACCCCTATGCAACCTGAGGGTACCAGAAATGTGGGCCACAGGAAGTAGCCGTGAAGGGGTTTTGAGCACTAGAAGGGAAACAAAGGATCTTCATATTAGACGAGGGCTGACATCACTGTGAGTTTCTTAAAGGAGCAATGAAGCCTTTTTATGCCCCATTTCTTAACCACCGTTCTCTTCTGGAGGAGGAAATGTGGATGCGTGCCCCTGCTCCCCACTTTTGGTAAATGTATGTTGTGAGAAGTAAACTTGGCTGAGTGATTTCTCCAGGTTTATTTAAGTTTTATAATTATAGAGTCTATACAAGCAAAATTAACTGACTGGTATCTTAATTATACACAACTTCAGTAGGTACTTGAGGTCTTTCCAAAACCTTGGTATTTTGATTCCTTTTACTCCCTTTCTCCATCCTATTTCAGTCTGTCACTCTGAATCATCACACAGACCATATAATCACCCGTAACTGCAGCTCTTTTTTGTTCCCAATTTCATTAAATCTCTTTTTTGACTGTCACTTTCTGCCTCCAACAGCCAGCTTAATTGAATTGGTAGGTCCTCATACTTTCTCCTTTGCCTAAACCTTCTACTCTGTTACCAATTCTTTTGATTAATTGTACTTCTTTGTCAAAACCATAAACCTGGTAAAATTTACACCTATCCCTAATGTAAATGTAATGTGAAGTGGATGAGATTTATAATTACAGCAGGGCAACCAGTGAAAATTAAGTCCGTGTCTGGAAGAACAAGCAGTAAGGTCACTCTAAGTATTAAAAATAATAATAATAATAATAATGATATACCCAAAATCCAGAGTGTTATTAGTCTCATGAAGTTACAAAAAGAACAAAAACTAAAGATAAAGATAGACAAATTTAAGATACCTCCTCATCAAAATAACCAATAATATAGTTGAAATGCAAATTCTAGAGTGGAAGAATATGATTGCAACATTTTGAACCAAGAGTTTGGTTTTTTTCTAGCCAAAATATGTGAAGAACTCCTTCAGATTAACTAGAAAAAAACAGACATTTCAAATTCAAATATGCAATAACCTTGAAAGTAATTCACAAAAGAAATGAATATACTATGGAAAATAAACATATGAAATTTTGTTTAACCTCATTAGAAAAACCAGGGACACTGTAATTAAGCCTACAATGAAATGCCTCTCCCACGCATAAGAAGAGCTAACAAAATAAAAATCAGACAATATTGGTAAAGATGTGGAACATGAGATCTCTCACACACTTAATGGAGGAAGCATATACTAGTATAACCACTTTATAAGATAGTTTGCTTTTACCTACTAAATTATATCTTCAAGTTAGCAAGGGTCATATATCCTATGATCTAACAATTCTGCTACAAATAACACCAAACAAAAATGAACACATATGTATAGCAAGAAACTAAAATATCTGAAGTATATTATTTTTTAATATTATTTATTTAATTTTGACAGAGAGAGAGCATGTGCATAGAAGGGGCAGAGAGAGAGAGAATCCCAAGCAGCCTCTGCACTGTCAGTGCATAGCCCAATGAGGGGCTTGAACTGACAAACCATTAAATCATGACCAGAGTGGAAATCAAGAGTTGGGTGGTTAGGGACACCTGGGTAGCTCAGTTAAGTGTCCGACTTCGGGTCAGGTCATGTTCTCATGGTTCGTGGGTTCGAACCCCACATCAGGCTCTGTGCTGACAGTTCAGATCCTGGAGCCTGCCTCAGATTCTGTGTCTCCCACTCTCTCTCTGCCCCACACCTGCTCACACTCTGTCTCTCTCTTTCTTAAAAATAATTAAACATTTAAAAAAATTTAAAAAGAAGAGTTGGTCACTTAACTGACTGAACCACCCAGGTGTCGCGATTTAGGTATTCATAATAACAGCAAACCAGCTTAACTAACCATTAACAGTATAACAAACAAAGTATGCTATATTTGAAAATCTATGAAATCCAACTATATGCAATAGCATAAATTAATCTAGGTATAATATTGAACAGAACAAGTCAGAAAAGGAGAACATATTGTCATGATTCCATTGGCTAATGGGAGAAATATACCATAGCATTTGTTACATGACAAATAAAAAAGAAAAGAAAAAAAGGAATTGGTTGACAAAAGCTTCTGGATTATAGAAAGGGAGAGAAGAGAGCTACAGAAAGAAAGGAAGAGTTGGTGATTATAAAGAGCTTCTAACAGGTTTAGGATGCTAACAACATTCTATGTTTTGATGTAGATGGTGGTTACAGCAGGGTTCCCCTCATAGCTTTTGGTAATTCATTCAGTTATGCACGCTTATGGACCTATGTCATAAGGCAAAATTTTAAAAGTTTTTAAAAGTTCATATTACTTTATAGAGGTATGTCTTACACACTAATCAGTTTCCAATATAACATCTAAATGAAACTCTACAAAGAATGTACAAAGTTTTAATAAGGCTACTTTAATCTAGGAAAAGGAAGTCAAATTGCTACAATGTGGAACACAACATCTTTTAAGATTTTCTCTTACATCAAAGAAGGAGGTGCACTGCAGTCTTACTTGTTTATTTTTATCGTTGTTTCCTGCAGTTTGTTTGTTTGTTTTTGGTGACATATCAAAAATATTCATTGCCAAGACCAGCGTAAGGGAGGTTTTGTTCTAAGTTCTTTTCTAGGACTTTCATGGCTTTAAGTCTTACATTTAAGTATTTAATTAAGTTAATTTTGTATACAGTATTAAAAGTCTGAAAAATCAAAAAGTTTGCCGTTTTAGAATTATAGAAGGAAGGCCTAGAGGAAGAGGGAAGAAACCTTCATAGGTCTATTGCATGATGTTCTAAACATTCCCATTCTTTTTTAAATTTCATCAAAATATTTATATAAAGCAGGTCTCTTCCATGTAGTCTCTGACAAGCAATAACATAATGTAATTGGGGATTACCGGATGGTGAAAAGTATCAACTTTCAAACAACTGGGAAAATTTAAGATCAATTCTCCAGTTCCAGCTACAAGTGAAGAGAAAGCAAGTAGGAAGGTAGCTAACACAGAGCCAACAAGCATTCACAGTTTCTCAAGAATCGTGTTCACTAAGTTATAAGAATCTGTAGACAGTGGGAGTGTTTATTTGTGCCGTTTCAAATACTAGTTCCTATTTCAGTCCTATATTATATTATAGCTCTGGTGATTACTCTGTCACGGCTTTTTGACTCAGAAGCAGTAGTAAATATGACTTTAAAATAAAGATATTTTCTCTTTCTCATTGCCAAGTAGTACTCCATCATATATATAAACTACATCATTTTTATCTCTTTATGGGCTGAGCACTGGGTGTTGTGTGGAAGCCAATTTGACAATAAACTATATAAATAAATAAATAAATATTAAAATTAAAAAATATCATATCCAAAACATAAATAAATAAAATAAAGATATTTTCATGTTTAAAAAAAGTAAAAGCCTGGACCTCAGTATTGATTTTTATCAAAAAGTGATAGGCATTAAGCCTCAGGAAAATGTATAGTCGAGACGAAAATAGTATAGGTTGTAAACACTTCTGAAAATTTTTCTGTTATGTCTTCTTTTAATTGGAAACACTGATATTCACAGTACCAAGTTATGTTGAAAACTCCTTAGTAGTTCTGCATATTATACACTGTCCTAATTTCCAAATGCCAAAAACGAATGCACAAAACTATTTAGACTTATGTAACAGAAATGAAACCAGGCCTAGAAATAAGAGTTGTACTCCAGTTAGCACGAATATTTAATATGGGACCTCTTGATTGTGGTTTCACTTGAACCTTTTGTACCTTGAGTATCCTTTTAAGCCTAGAGTTCATAGCAAGAGCGTTAAGTATATTAGCTACCATGGGTTAAAGATATAGTTTTTTGTTTGTTTTTTTGTTTTGTTCTTATTTTTAAGCCAAAATATGATACTGATGATATACAGTAAGATTCTCTTTATGCAGCAAGTTACTGAACATTTTATTTTCATTGTAACTCCAAGCTTTTGCCACAACCCCTTCTTTCTGAAAAGTCTCTCTAATTGGGAAGGGGTGTTCTAGATGTCATGTCCACTCACTTTAACTGGACAGTCCCTATAGTCTGCCAATGTTGATGACAATTAGTGCCAGTCTTCACACTTGTAAAGGGTGCAGGATTTCTACTAAGGAATTAGGTAACAGTTTGTGCAATATGAAATGCCAGAGTGTAGTCAGGCATCTTGCCTAATGATTTTCACATAGTTGTATCCGCTCTACTGACAACATATGTAGGTTGTTTTATATCAAAGGATGAAGTCAACTTAACATTACAAAAATAAACAATTTATATCCAAACAGCTGAAGTGTCACTAAAAGTCAAATATAAACAAACAATAAAGCAACAGTTAAGCACAGCTCCTTCACCCAAAACACTTCTTTTAATCATTGTTTAACTACTTCAGTTCAAATTTTTATTTTCTCACTGGAGTTTGACTGGACCAGCCCTCAACAAAACAATCTTTTTTGATAAATGTAAGGTGACCCCTTTTCAATTCCAAATTTTTGTCGAACTATGATGTTGAACAGACTTGGGGTTCCTTTCACAATTGAAACTATTTTAACTCAATCAACTTGTAATTAGATGTTTTTTCAAAAATCTTTCAAAATGAACCTGCATTTTTTTTCTTGTTTTGATCATGAAGATTTGCTCCTAAGAACTAGGATCAACAGGAGGTCTTTAACAGAACCTCATACTATCCATTTACACTTGCAAAAGCAGAAAACAAGAAAGAAAAAATACATATATTTGCAAAGTCTACTTATAACTGAGATAGCATCAAAAATACTTAATTTCTGAAACTAATACTATTTTTAAAGTTTATTTATTTATTTTGAGAAAGAGAAACAGACCAAGCAGGGGAGGGGCAGAGAGAGAGGGAGAGAGACAAATTCCAAGCAGGCTCCGCACTGCCAGCGCAGAGCTTAATGTGGGGCTGGAACTCATGAACCAAGGACCATGACCTGAACCGAAGCCAAGAGTCTGATGCTTAAACAACTGAGCCACCCAGGCGCCCCTCTCTGAAACTATTTTATTAAGGAAATATCTACACAGTATATAGATGTCTATAATATTAAGTAACACTTTAAGTCTTAGAAAATATTACAGGATTTAGTCACCAGTATGGAAATCAGAATAAAAAGTCATATTATGGCTCAAATGTCTTCCCCATCAATGCTGTATCTGTATTTTATTGACCTGATTGGTAAGATTAACACAAGCAGACAGATTACAACAAAAGAAGATACTCGGCCTCTAGATTTGTTAATTGAAAAGAGAACATACACTGTCATTTAGCAGTGAAATGTATATATCAATTTGAAACAAGACTTTAAGGAAGAAATATGAAAATTTTAAAAGTGATTAAAAGTTCATGTGACTAGGGGCATCTGGGTGGCATCTAACTTCTGCTCAGAATGGTTCATGAGTTCGAGCCCCATATGGGGCTCTCTGTTGTCAGCACAGAGCCTGCTCCAGATCCTCGGTCCCCCTCTCTCTCTGCCCCTCCTCTGCTCAGGCTCTCTCTCTGAAAAATAAACATTTTAAGAAAAAAAATTCACGTGACTCTTAGAAAACGGATAGCATACTTAGAAAAATGAGTGCCCTTTTCTAATGTTAAACGCTATATACACACAAGTCCTGAGTGTTTAGTCCTTCAGATGTGCTGAATTTACCTTCCTCTTTGCACTCATAATGGCACCTCATCATCATCTTTACATTAAGACTGATCCTCACCTCAGAGTTTGATGTTTAGCAAATTAAACGGACATGAAAACAGGTAAAGCAGTTAAAATCTGATACTTTCAGCTGTGGCAAAATGTCTTTTTATCAAAATGGGTATACCAGGATGTTCTTATGAAAGAAATGCATCAAAGTAACCACTTCAAATATTAGAACATGTCCCCAACTATCCATTGGTCAAAGTGTCTATAATTTTCATTAGTTGTCTGTTGTGCTTCCGTTAGCCTCTCACTTTTGTATTGTGAACTCACAGGTTAGCGTCTAGCTGAAAGAGGAAACTATAAAAGATTAAGATGTAATACATGATTACCAAAAACATCCTTTTTAAGTCAGACATTGTTGGATAGAAACACTTACTTCTGTCTCAAATATCTCTTCTTTTTCACATCCCATTACCAATTTATACAAATTTATACAACTAGAAAACAAACAAGGACAAAGAACCTGAACTAAAACGCTATATTAAAAAAATGCTTCTCTTTACAGCTTACAATTCTAGAACAAAGAATTATTAACAACAACTCCTCATGTTCTACCTGGTGGTTAGTCCAGAATCAATTTAAATAGCCTGGTTTTGGAACTAAAACATTGTAGTTGCAAAAAGATACCATACACATCTTTGAGAATTCTACACATAATAATAATGTTTGCAATTAAAAAAAAAAAACAATTGGGGCGCCTGGGTGGCTCAGTCGGTTGAGCGTCCAACTTCAGCTCAGGTCATGATCTCACAGTCTGTGAGTTCGAGCCCCGCATCGGGCTCTGTGCTGACAGCTCAGAGCCTGGAGCCTGCTTCGGATTCTGTGTCTCCCTCTCTCTCTGACCCTCCCCCGTTCACGCTCTGTCTCTCTCTGTCTCAAAAATAAATAAAATCATTAAAAAAATTTTTTAATAAAAAAACATAATTGTACACAGCAGTAGAGAGGACTCTGCAAAGGCATCTTCCATGAAAGTCTGAATTTGTACTAGACAACATTCAACTTTTTGCTATCACTAAAAATATAGACATTATATCATCTTAGGAAATCTTAGGACATCATATTTTTTAAACATAAACAAATATTTCTAAAAGATCAAATAAAAATCATATTCATATCCTGTACAAAAGTGAAAAGAAGAAATATTTTTTGAAATTATGTTGTTAGTATTCACATTGTCATGCAATAGAGACTGTACTTCCAAATTTAAGCAAAAAGTATTATTAAAATACGTGATATATTACATATTAGATATTAAAATGTTAGATATTAGATATAAAATATTAGATATACATATTATATACATATATAATACAATTTAGATATAAAAATTAAAATAAATAATATCCACGAGGACCAAAGAACTGCGCTTAGATAACACATACTCAGAAAGAGTAGAAAAAAATATCCAGCAGTGACAAGTCAGGTTACCCAGGATGAAATGAAGATTAACATTCAGTAAATTAGTTGGGGAAGGCTTTAGGATTAACATTTATGTGAAGATTAAGGAACATGGTTTAAAAAGAAGACCAAGTTGGGTAGGGACACGTCACAACAACCTTAGCCAATTCCAGCAGGAGCTATGAAGCCTGACCATCCTTAACCCTGCATTGGTAAATTATTATATTCAGGGTGCCCCTGGAAAGGGCCATGATGTTGGGGAGGTGGCTTTCTTCAACAGACAGATGGAATTCCTGGAGAGGGCTCCCTGTAGAGATGTCACCTGAAAGTCAGGGGTTTCTAGGTGACTCTGCATAGAGAATACTATACCATCCATGTTCTAGTGAAATACCACTGCCAGTGCTGTCCAGCATCTGGCCCTATAACATTAGGGACCCAATGCTTAAAACTACACCACTGTTTCCACAGAAGTTCCTAATGTTTCTGCCACAAGGCTTAAAAGGGTCACCAGTGACTCCATATACTCCTACCCCTTCACATTTTCCCCTTCCACCTCCAAGTTGTTCACAAAAGAGTCCACCCCATTAAAATTAAATTATATGCAGGTCTCATATTGTACTTGCTGGATTTTCAGAAAATATAGTGGGAAAAAATCAGTCTAGGATGACACACAATAAGTACCATATTTGAGTGAGTACACATTTGGCCTTTTGACTATTCAAATGTTATGTTTACTTTCATTTAGCTGTTCACATAATAGCTATAACAATCTGATTCCACCTAGCATAATGCAACTATTCTTCATACAAATAAAAATTCAATCATACTCAACTTTCCCCAAAAGAATGATTTAATGCTCATTATTATCACATTTCTAGCTGATTAGTTCATCTCTCAGGTCAGTCAAAATTTTATTTATAGTTTCTAGGCATTATTGACCAAGGGATAAAATCAACTACCTCTGCAGCAGAGAAAGCAAGAAAAAGCTTTATTCCAAATTTTCTACAAAATGCAAATGGGTGTGTGTGTATAAATATAAATATATATATATATATATATATATATATATATATATATATATATAGCAGATGGGCATTCAGCATTCAGCAGTGGCAATTACAAGGTTAGATTGATGAGGGTGGTAATCTGGGTTAAGTCTATGTAGCCCTTGTACCTTTTATCATAATCACTCAGTTTATTGGGCAAGAGTTTTTGTTGAGGGCCACAGAGCATATCATCTGTTTTACCTGAGTTTCAAAGCCTCCTTTGCAAAGATATTTTTGCTGAGTAAAACATCTTTATATTCTATGTCCATGTTAAGAAGGGAGGGATCCATATACCTTTTTTTTTCCTCTCTAAATTTCCTTATTACACATCCTCCAGGCTTTTTCTTTCCAAGTCCCTGATGATCTGTCAAAATCATTAGCCACTGCACTGAGTCAGTATATATTCGTACTTTAGACCTTCTTAAAATGTGCCACACTGCCAGATGTTTCCCCACGGGGAAGATTTACTTTCTTTGCTATTGTTGAGCCCTCCCACCCCTTCCTGGTGTGTGCCAGTCATTATAAAACTACAGTATCTACCTTCCTGTTGCTGCTAACATATTAAGCACAGACATCAGTAAACCAAGTTCATTTATACCTCATGAACTTGGTCATGAGGTCATGAGGTTATAAGGTCATAAAGAATTTCCCATAAAAATTTCACTATAAATGTGAGTTGTGTGAAAGGAGGCAGTGAAATTGACATGTTAGCAGTTTAGCTCTTTGTAGGTTTTCAAATCCAGTCTTGAGACATAATGCCATTAAATCATGACTAACACATTGATTTTGTGGTTTGGTGGTCCAGAGACCCTCAAGCGATATGGTTGTTGGATAACCTGGAGTCACTTTAGGGTTTCTACATGAGCATAATAGCAAACCAGGAATTGTCTCTAGAAAGAAAAATGGTTAGTTGCTCAACAAAATATTACTTTGTTAAAACCAAAACAACACCAATCACAGTAAAAACCCAGATTCTTCTGTGATTACTCTTGCCTCAGTGTGCATATGTCACAATTTGCACACCAACTAAGTTTCCACAGTGTATCCTCACGATAAAGTACTATTGCTGCGTGTACTTCAGCCTCGATCAGCTTGAAATTGCTATAGCTCACAACCTACAGTTCACACAGGAAATGTGACAGACCAAGTTTGATATATGGTGTCTCTAAAGCAAAAAGAGAATCTTCAAAACTTTAGCTACTTTCAAGTTGAAGAAGATAGAAGATGCAGAATGTACTTTGGAAGGTTGCTCAAATAATTAAGACAGCAGGAGCCTGAATTTTCATGTGGCTTATCTCCCTTCCCCAAGCACAATAGTAACTTAACAAGGAATCTAAAGTACCTGTGACTTCCTACCCACCTGGTCATATCTTAAGTAATCAATACGGAGAAGTAATGGAATGCCCTACAGGAGGTTAAAGTGATCAAAGTCTCTATGAACAAAATTATCATGAATCTAGATGGCTGATAGAAACCTGAACCATCTTGTAAAGGTACATTGTTAAATCTGTCAATTAAAGAAAAATAAGCAAACGAATAAAGGGACTGCCAGCATATTTTCTTTGAAAGATAGGGGAAAATACAAACACAAAAACAGTTGCCAGACCCGTGACTGTGTGCCAGGCCAAGCCTGGCTTTATTCACCTGGCCAAATTGGATTTGTGTTGCTGTGGTTATTGTTGAGCAGATAAGTAAAATCTTATTAGGCTTCCCAAGTCATTTAAAGGACCCGTAGTCATTAGTCACAGCCACGGATCCCTTTGGTTTTAATTTTGTGACTATTTGTCTACCTCATTCCCTATTATGGTAACCATACTGTTTTGTTTTGGGAGCCAAATCAATGCTCTGAGACTGAGTTTGTCTTTGGCGACAATTTAACACAGGCTCACTGCAGGTATTTCACAAACTAATAGTGTTATGTCTCCTAACAAGCCAAAGCAAAAATAACATACTACAAATCAATGATCGATTAATTATACTATCGTACCAGTCAAGGAGATATAAAAGGAATAATGTCTAAATTTAGTAGAGGTGTACTTTTATCCAAGCTGGTAATTAGGAGTGACTGCTTAATCAACTAAGAGCTGATGTCCAGCTGCCAATACAAAAGTAAAAGTTCTCTGTTGCTAGAATATATTGTTAGAGATCATCAATACCAATACTGACAGACAAGATGACTTTCTTTGAGGGGCCTCTGCACAGCTTCTGTCACTTCCAACTCGTGCACTGTTGGTGGCAATGTAAATTGGTACAGCCACTGTGGGAAACAGTATGGAAATTCCTCAAAAAATTAAAAATAAAAATACTATATGACCCAGTAATTCCACTACTGGGTATTTACCCAAAGTAGATGAAAATGCTAATTCAAAAAAATATATATGCCCCTATGTTTATTGCAGGATTACAATAGCCAAGATATAGAAGGAACTTAAGCGTCCATCAATAGATGAATGCATAAAGAAGAAGTGGTATATACATATTCAATAAAATATTAATCAGCCATTAAAAAAAGAAAATTTTCTATTTGTAACAACATAAATGGACCTAGAGGAGGGTATTATGCTACATGAAATCATTCAAAAAGCGACGCCTGGGTGGCTCAGTCAGTTGAACAATTGACTTTGGCTCGGATTATGATCTCACCATTCCCGAGTTCAGCCCCACTGTGGGCTCTGTGCTAACAACTCAGAGCCTGGAGTCTGTTTCAGATTCTGTCTCCCTCTCTGTCTCTACCCCTCCCCTGCTCATGCTCTGTCTCTCTCTCTCAAAAATAAACAAACATTAATTTTCTTTTAAAAAATAATAATTCAAAGACCAGATGATTTCAGTTACATGTGGAATCTAAAAAACAAAACCAATTAACACACACATGCTCACAAACAGAAAGAGTGCTCACAAAGAAAATAAAGTCATGCTTGTCAGAGTGTTGTTGGAGGGATGGGCAAAACAAGTAAAGGGGATTAAGAGGCATAAACTTCCAGTTATAAAATAAATAAGTCAGGGGCTGAAAAATACAGCATAGGGGCACCTGGGAGGCTCAGTCTGCTCAGGCATGATTTCACAGTTCATTAGATGGAGTCTTATGTGAGACTCTGCACTGAGAGAGCGGAGCCTGTTTGGGATCCTTTCTTTCCCTCTCTCTCTCTCTCTGTCTGTCCCCTAGTGAAACTCACTCTCCCTCTCAAAATAAGTAAAAAAAAAATAAACTTTTTAAAAAATAAAGAAAAGTACAACATAGGAATATAGTTGACAATACTGTAATAATTTTGTATGGTGACAGGTGGTAACAATACTTATCATGATAAGCACTGGGTAATGTATAGAATTTTCAAATCACTATGTTGTACACCTGAAACTAATATAACATTATAGGCCAACTATGCTTCAATGAAATAAATAGAGAGAGAGAGAGAGAGAGAGAGAGAGAGAGAGAGAGAGAGACACCTTTATCGTGGCAGGAGCTATTTGCCCCAAGGTCCTTTTTTTATGTATATAACAGAAAAATCATTTCGGATGACATATCCATTCCCAATTGCCATCAGTGATGAATTCCTTTATGTCTTTTCTATTTGAATATACACGTTCTTATATATATTTATACATCTTACTTTCTTGATTATTAGATTGAAACACCTGTAACATACACTATTGATTCAAGTACTTTTTTGAGGTAAAACTAAAACCCACTACATAAAATCTACACATCTATTTTACAGTGTATTCCAATGTGAGAAATGTTGAAAGATTTTTAAAAATAGAGACTGACATAGAATAGGACAATGCTATATATGCATTGCTAGCATCTTTCGACATTTTGATATACTTCTTTGCAATATTTTTCTAGGCATGTTTTTATCAATGTAATTGTATTTCTACTGAACTGCTAGTGCTTCTTCATTCTTATTGTGCATTAGAATGTCTCAGGGGAGCCTGATAATAATGTATATTTGGGGGCCCGGGTAGCAGTGTGCTTGATTCATGGAATCTGGGGAAGGGGTGCAGGGTCTGCATTGTTACTGAAAGACACAGGAGATTCTGAAGCAGAGAGTCTGTGTTACCTGCTTCAAAAATCACTGCTACATTCTGACAAGGACTGCCTCCTAGACCAAACCTTAAGTCAGACTCTTCTGAGCCCTTTTTCTGTAATGCTTTGTTTTTGGTCCTAGTCTTGGCCTGCAAAGCCATTTTCACAAGGAATTCCGGTTAGCCAAGTGATCAAGAATAACCCCCAACCATGACATTTCATTAAGTTGATATCTAATCAAGTTCCTCTTTCCTCACCTTGAAACCTAACCAAACCCTTCATATTTTTCCATCTTCTCCCTCACCCTCCTACTGGCCATGAATTCCCAGGTGTCCCTGTTGTATTTGGAATTGAGTTAGATCTCTCCTGGCTATTGCAATAGTCTATCGATCCCTATTGCAATAATTTTAAGTAGAGTCTTCCTTGCTGTTTTTTTAACAAGTATCTGGTGCAAATTTTCTTTTACAATATGATATAAAATTTTTATTCATGTTTTAATTTGCTGCATCATCTTACCCCTACTCGGTTTGTCTCTAGAGAAATAAAGTGACTTGACTGTTGTTCTTTAGTCAAGGGTGGAACAGGACTAAAGAGTTGAGGATCCCTACAGAGTCATAATGGCCACATTAAAGATTTATTCAAAATATACAGGGATTTCTGCTCCTGACCAGGATAGAGTAACAGAGACTGGAATTACATTCCAATCTGACACAACCAAAACACTGGATGAAATCTATGAACCAACTATTCTGAAGACACTGGACATTGGGCAACAAGATCTGTGATCCCAAAGAGACTGGGAACAAATAAGGTTATTCTTTTTTATTTATTTTTAGTCTTAATTCAAGTATAGTTAACATACTTAATTTCAGGTGTAAAATACAATGTTTTCACAATTCTATACATTGCTCAGTGTTCATGTTAATTAGTGTGCTCTTAATCTCCTTCACCCATTCTACTCATCCCCCCCCCACCTCTCTTATGATAATCATCAGTTTGTTCTGTATAGTTAAGAGTCTATTTTTTGGTTTGTCTCTTTTTTCTTTGTTTGTTTATTTTGTTTTTTAAATTCCATATATGAGTGAAACCATGTGGTATTTGTCTTTCTCTGACTGACATTTCACTTAGCATTATACTCTCCAGCTCCATTCATGTTGCTGCAAATGGCAAGATCTCATTCTGTTTTATGACAATAATATTCTATTATATATATATGGGATTTTTTCTTTATCCATTCATCTATCAATTGACACTTAGGCTGCTTCCATATCTTGGCTATTATAAATAATGCTGCAATAAACATAGGGGTGCACGTATCTTTTCAAATTAGTGTTTTGATATTCTTTGGGTAAACAGCCCAGTAGTGCAATTACTAGATCATATGGTAATTCTGTTTTTAACTTTTTGAAGAACCTCAAATGTTATTTTCCACAGTCACTGCACCAGTTTCCATTACCAACAGCAGTGTAGGAGGGTTGTTTCTTTCTTCATTCTATGTAACACTCATGTTTCTTGTGTTTTTTATTTTAACTGTTCTGACAGGTGTGAGGTGATAGCTCATTGTGGTTTTGATTTTCATTTCCCTGATAATGAGTAACGTTGAGTGTCTCTTCATGTGTCTGTTGGCCATCTATATGTATTCTTTGCAGAAATGTCTGTTTATGTCTTCTGCAATTTTTAATTGGATTATTTGGTTTTTTAGTGTTGAATTGCATAAGTTCTTTATATCTTTTGGATACTATTTCTTTATTCAATATGGCATTTGCAAATATCTCCTTTTGGAGAGCCATTTTAGACCAGTAGATTCGTTTCGCTTAAACCAAACACTCTCAGAGAGTCCTCACAAAGTCTTAGTATTTATAGTTTAAATATATCCTTGCCATAGTTTCCTCTCCATATGTTAGCATTGATAAACCCCCAGCAGGGCCCTCAACAGCTGAGCTACAGATTTGTTTTTGGTAAGAAACAGATAAAATGATGACGTGTAACACAACTTGCTTCACTCTTAGATCAAAACAACTTAACCTCCATAAAGAACTTTTTTTTGTCTTTGTCATGAAAAAATGACAACTTCACTTAAGTCATAAAAAAGTAAATTTGAAATCAGATCAAACCAATACACAACACATATCAACTAAAAATTCAGATGATACTTGCCACACTTGAACCTACTACTCTGGGGGCCCATACTTACCCTGAAAGCAGGGATGTCTCCAGGAGGAGCATTTCAGGAAGATAATAATGTAAAGAAGAGTCACTAAGGGAATTTTCACTGCATTGTTACCTCCTCTAATGTAGTATCAATACCACAATCAAGGAAGTGTCTTTTGTCCTTCTCCTGTGCCATAGACAGGGAATGGATCAACATCAGTAATGATAGATTTACTCTACTACTCCCATTTCCCTAAGACATTGGATTCTTTTCTCTATAGTATGCCAAAAAATATCTGGGATCTCAATTTCATTCAATCAAGGACACTGATGAGTTCAAAATTCAGTCAAACAGTCCAATGTTTAGAAACTATCACTTGAGTTCTATTAGGTCAAATCCAAATTCTGGTTCGTGTGCTGGTACTGGGTATCTAATCTTTAAAACCTGAGAAAATAATGACAAACTGGGAAAATAACTTGAGGAGAAACTAATTAAATGTGAAGGACAATGAGCCATGGGTTTCCCTGAATCCAACATAGAGAGAAATGTGTTTTTATAGAATAATGGAATGATTAACTGTGCCAAAAGCAACTGACAAATTCAATAATATGAGAGAGAACTGACCACTGTATTAGCAATATCGAGTTTATTGCTGAAATTGACAAGAGCTGTTATCAGTGGAATGTGGGAGATAAAAGCCTGATTAAACTGGGAGAGAGAAGAGGATGAGAGAAGCAGGAGGCAATAAAAATAAATTTGTAGAGAAGCTTTGTATTATGGAGGAAGGAAAATAACTTCCCTTCTACCATTCTAGGTTCCTTGCTGAGAACCTCCTGTAGGAAAAGACAAAGTAACAGAAGAAAAGCAAAAATTTTATAATATGTATACCTCCTGTATACCTGGGACATACACAGGAAAATTAAGTAACGCCGTGAAATGGCCCAAGCTACCACCTTAAATATCATATCCAGTTAAACACAAAAGATGCTGAAGGTTATGGGAAGCCAGTTATGAGAAGATATTGAGAAAAGCACAGCAATAAAGGGTAAGGTTGTTATGCAGATTTAGATCTTGCTTTCTCCATTGATAGGAGTTTCTAGAGATTAAGTCATCACTTTCTTCCCCATACAGAATGACACCCTTATGAATGAAGATTTCCCTTATAAGTATAAATGTCTCTTGCAAACAAGTAACATCTACTCAGTTTTCAAAGCTTTTCCTATGTCTGCTGTTTCTTAAAAATAATCAGCCTAAAATAATCCTTATGCCAGAGAGAAAAGTTCTGTTTCTCCTCACTTTGTAAAAAATAACAGAGACATGGTAGAGGCTGGACTAATTGAAGAGAAAACAGGGTAAAAAAAGTCTTCATTTTGGGGGTACCTGGGTGGCTCAGTAGGTTAAACATCTAACTTTGGCTCAGGTCATGATCTCATGGTTCATGGATTCAAGCCCTGCATGCTGACAGTGTGGAGCCTGCTTGGGATTCTCTCTTTCTCCCTCTGTCTCTGCCCCTCTCCAACTTGTGCTTTCTCTCTCTCTCTGAAAATAAATAAATAAATAAATAAATAAATAAACTTAAAAATTTTTAAGTTTTCATTTTTAAGATACGTGATAATACAGTGTTACTTTTTTGTTTTTGTTTGTTTTGCTTTTCAGAGTAAGTTTTTTGATGGAAATGATACCAGTGATCTGTGGGAATATGTTCCAGATAAACAATGAAACAATTGGAGAGGGATGTTTCTGAGGATATGGGGAGGATGGAATAGACAAAGGAATAGTTTAGCCTTAGAAAGAAGGGGAAATTCTCTCATAGGGATCACAGGGAAACCAAGGAATACAGTATATTTCCATGTTTGCTTGTTGAAATGATAAATGTGGTGGGAAAAATATGTGGACATTCTTTTCTCAATGTTTCTCTTTTCTCATTGAAATAGTAACCAAGAATATCAGCTGAGAATGACAAGTGCTGGAAATATGGGAGGCTTCAACTGTGGAGGTGTGACCTGAGCCCCTCAGACTCTGGAGGACGAAAAGGTAACAGAAATTTATTTAGAAAGGATACCATTGAGAGACCAACTGAGGTCTGGGTGAATGAATTTAAAATAAACTGGTCATGATGTCTGGTTTTTTGTTTGGTTTTGTTTTAAGCTGTGTGGAAGAGAAGCTGAATAAAGAGAGAATCCAATTAATTCAGGTAGATAATTTGTTGTGTTAGTTTCTCCCTCATAAAAATATGTTTTGTAAAACCAAGGAGTTCATTCTCTTGTTTTTGAGTTGATTTGTTTTGTTTTGTTTTTTAAGTATCCTCACTACCTATAATAGTTGCTGGCTTATAAATTATTCAATAAATATTTGTTGAAAAGATAATTAATTAATGGGTCCAAGCATACTAATTTCCATTCTAGTTGGGACTAACCATATACAAGCCCTCAATTCAGAATTTTCAGGACTTTTCTCTAGAATTAGTTCTTTTTCCTGTTCACTAAATTTCTCCATCTATTATTGCAAGATGTTATGAGGGAAAATGTTCCTTGTGGTAGTATTCATTAAAAAATTAGAAGTAGTTGCACAGCTGATTAAGAAACAAAAATTCAACTGAGTAAATCTGAAGATCTAATTAACTTTATTAAATGATTCATGAATTGGGCAGCATCCCAACCAGCAAATAGAGTAGAACACCAGGGAGTTGCACAAAGTGGAAGGTTTTTATAGGAAGAGGTTGGGTCAAGGAAGCTATTAGTCAAAGAAAATAAAAGATTGTTTCAGGCAAGGTCAGTTTCCCTGAGGGGGAAAGAACAGTGTGTCTTATGTAGAGTACCTCATTTTCCTTGGGGTAGGAGTATGGAAAAGGCCAATGTGAGATTACCTCATTGGTGCTGATCAGAATTTTCATGACTGACCCGGTAAGACTACATTTCTGAGGTTGAACCTGGAATTAGGTTGGGGATTAAGACCTGGTTTCACCAAACCTGGCCTAGCATAATTGGT
The DNA here is from genome assembly GCF_028018385.1 of Neofelis nebulosa. Classification (NCBI taxonomy): domain Eukaryota; kingdom Metazoa; phylum Chordata; class Mammalia; order Carnivora; family Felidae; genus Neofelis; species Neofelis nebulosa. The sequence continues at coordinate 31,919,424 of NC_080795.1, forward strand.
TCCATCTTGGGCCTGTGGTTTTCTTTTGAATAATTCTGAATTGAAACTTCCTCCACAGAAAAGCATTTTTACTATTTTGATAATATGAAAATGAAATATATTACTGAAACTTTTAGAATTTGTCACTAATATTCTAAGAAGCCAGCTATCTGCAGGCCTGGCAGGTATTGGTTTTCTGTGCATATGCATTAAAGCAACCATATTTTTTTGGTCACCATCCATAGGCCACAGAAATTCTGAGTACTTGAACCTTATTTACCAACAAAATTTCTTTGACATGAAAGACAAAGACAACCAAGACTATATGGATATAAATATCTGCCAGTAAATGTGCTGAGAAATTACTGATATTTTCCTTTCTGTCCAGGTAACACAGAGAACCTATGAAAGGAAATTGTGATGTGGTAGGTGTCATTGTTGCCTGATATCACACTTTTCTATACCTATCTCAACTTTAACCTGGCATAACATCCTTGATTCATTTTTATGACACACAGTAGTCCTTCGATAAATTGTCTGTTGAAGAATTCACAATTCTCTTATAACTAATAATAGCTAACATTCATAATACTACTTGCCAAGAACTCTTCCAAATACTGTTCATGCTAACTCCCTTAATCCTCTCAAATAAAAATAAACCAAATGACTGTCTAAAGAGTGTACATTTTTCATACATTTATATTGCTTTATATTTAGGTACTTGTTCTATTCTGGGACATTTAATATTTTGTGAGATTTAGAGGAAAGTAGATTCTGCATCCTATTAGAAAGATGAAAATCTCAGATAATGGCTTTCCCAGCTTCCCTTGCAGCTTTGGTTTGGTACTCTGTGTAGACACATATACCCCATATATTAAGTTGAAAGCTAGAGACGAAAAATATATAGTGCCATAAAGAATCAAGAATTGGAGTATCAGCTACAATCAGCTTAATTTCCCAAAAGAATCACTGTCTTGTTGCAGCAAACAGCAAAGCCTATTATTCCTCTGCCATGAGGGCATCAGTATCCTAAACAGGAATTATAAACACACTGTCCGTTTGTTTCCCTTTTTTTTATCATAATTGGATGAACTTGATTCTCTAGTTTCTCAGCTACATAATACTATTTAATTAGTTACCTTTAAATTAATCAGCCAGAATATATTTCTGTTTCTTGCAATATTTTTGATTGATACACTCTCGTATTACCTTAGATCAATTTTAAATCAATAATTCATTAATAAAGTTCATTAAATAATTGATAATATATTGATTGTATGTTGTCCTGAACCCTGTGGTAGCACAATAGTAAGATCCTTATGAACGTATTGCATAATAGATGAGTTAAGACATGTTAATGATCAACTGATATACAATTAATAGGTATCACAAGGAAAAATAAAGTATTCCAAGAATCCACTGTAAGGAGAGATTATTAATCAGGAGTTTTCTGGAAAAGTTGACTTGAAGTATGAAATTGACCTGTCCCTTAAAGCTTGGGAATTCAGAAGGAGGGAGAGGGAATAAACTGAGCCAGTATGATGAGATGGTTCAAAGCCTACCTTTACTTTGGCAGGAGCAGAGTAAGGAAGGTTTAGGAGAGGCCACAGACTTCAGGGATTATTGGGGCCACGTATATAATACAAGGGTGTAAATAAGCCTGTTTATGACAATAGCAGTGATACAGTCTGTGGTGATGATGCCTCATTCCCCCCTAAAAGCACTGATAAAATAAAAGAAAAGTTCAGATACTAGTTTAAGACCCCTGTCCTAAGACATGTGGTTTTTATATAGTCCAGGGGGTACTCTGAAAATATATAGAGTGACAGAATCAAATAAGTAATTCGGGAATTTCAATTTGATGGTCATCTTTAAATAAATGTGGGAACAAAATTACTCCCATACCTCTTTTTAAGGAACTTTAAGAATTATCTGTGGAAAAGGAGTTATTAGGTTTGAGCCCTACCCTTTCACCTCTCCTGTTCTGCTCCTTTGGATCAGTCACTTTGTGGTATTTTCCTCCTTTTCCATTCATGTTTCTAAATTACTTATAGTTAATCTTAGCCACAATGCAAACATACCCAAAATGCATTGGCTCAAACAAGGTAGAAGTTTATTTCGCACTCATGTGACAGACCTCCTAGGTTGGGTAGCATCTGCTGCAGGTTTTACTTCAGGGACCTTCACCAGTTGGGCAGCTCTATCATCTACAACATGAACCTTCCAGTTCATTCCGGCCATCACTATTTTCAGTGATTATAGCATAGCTTGGATTTTTAAAGAAAATAAGGTGGGGCACTTGAGCGTCCGACTGTTGATTTCAGCTCACATCATGATCCCAGGGATGTGGGATCGAGCCCCACATAGGGCTCTGCACTGAGTTTGGGACCTATTTGAGATTCTCGCTCTCCCTCCCTCTGCCCCTCTCCCCTGTTCATGTTCTATATCTAAAATAATTAATTAATTAATTAATTAATTAATTAATTTTTAAAAAGGAAAGAAAGAAAAAGAAAGAAAGAAAAGAAAAAGAAGGAAAGGAAAGGAAAGGAAAGGAAAGAAAGAAAGAAAGAAAGAAAGAAAGAAAGAAAGAAAGAAAGGAAGGAAGGAGGGGGGAAGGGGGGAGGAAGGAAGGGGAAAATAAGGTGGAAGTTTATTCATGCTCACATTGCAGGAGGAAGAACTTAGTCAGGTAAGACTGAGTAAAGTAGTTTGTTCCAGAAATCAAGTGTCCAGGAAGGAGAAAACAAACTGAAGAGGGGAGATCTTGGCAAACTAAGTTCTTCACCTTTGTTTTCATTAGTCTTCTGTCTACACCCACTGAAGTACAAACTGATGGAACCTACTTTAGTTCCATCCTCCTCCTGAGAATGTAGTGATAGAGATTTCAAAATAGTATCTTCTGTACTCCATAATAGCTTAATAGAGAAATGGAGTCTCTAAAAATATTGAATGTCTTGGATTTTGTATTGCATTTTCAATTTTACTTTGGTCTTCCATATAGAAACTAATTCTGAACATTTTATTTTTTTAGTATTTTTAAAATTGAGATATAATTGACATATGACATTATATTAATTTCAGGTTAACATCCATCTCCCTATATAGTTAAATTGTTTTTCTTGTGATGTGAACTTTTAATATCTACTCTCTTAGCAACTCCGATTTTTAACTTTTAATTTTGATGTTCTGAATCTCAATATTTTCTAGCAAAACGTCAATGTTTTTATTGATACCTGAGTATATTTTATTTCATTGTACCATACCTAACAGGTATTGAGAGGGGGGAAATGGCTTTATGTGCTTTTTGTTTCTCACCTTAAATTTATTTGAAGGTTTTTCGTTGATTGGTTTGTTGGTTGATTATTTGGTAACGGGGATAAGAAATGGAAAGCTTTAGCTAAATAGAGCTCAAGTCACATTTCACTCTTTTCTTCGCATGAAATAGAATATGTGCGACTGCATTTCTGTGGTATCCAGCTCCAAGAGATCCTCGACGATTTCTGCTTCCTGATATACATAGCCATTAGCAGTTCCTCGCACATTACCTAGAACTAACTTGTGTAACAAATAGGATATTACAGAAATGGTGACGTGTGACTTTTGAGGCTCATAAAAGGCATGGGCGTTCTGTCTTTCCAAGTGAGGACAAGAGCACGTCATGAGATGTGTTAGGTGAAAATTAGCCCATATTGCACATGTGAGTCATTTAGAGGCAGATCTTCCAAACAATGTCAAGCCTACAGATAATTGCATCTAAATTATCCTGGTTCTGGTTGCATCTAAACTGCGTATCATGAGATTACCCAAGCTAGAAATACCCAGCTAAGCTGCTTCCGAATCCTTGACCCACAGAAACTATGAGATAAATAATAAATATTTACTGCTCTAATCCACTGAGTGTTTACATAATTAATTACACAGCAATAAACTAATGCAATTCCCAACACACTAATAGCATTTTTCTCTGCACATTTACCTGCTTTTTATTCTGAATTCAATAAAACTTTGAAGTTGTCATACTTTTACCACTGAATGATGCTATTCTTTTTGTATGCATTATCCTGTGTAGGAATTAACAGATGAGTTTTTCCTATAGACCAGATTTGGGTGACATGTTATCACTGACTGAAAATTGGCTCAAGCACATTTTGTTTCTTTCCAAGAAGGCTACCTAGAGGAACAAAGGGAATTACCATGTTGCAGAATCTGAGAAAGAGATGGTAACAGAAGATTTGAAAGAAAGAGCACCATCTGCAGCCAGAGAACTGTACATAAGATACTGTCCAAAATACCCATAGATTATCCAAGGACCCTATGAAAACATCAGTGAGAGGATATTCTTTTTACAATCTGCCCAGCGCTAAAAGTGTGATGCCAGCTCACAACATTACCAATCATAAAAGTATTTCTGTTCATCTTTCCCCCCACCCCTCCACTCCAAACTTGGAGGTAGATGTGGATTTAAAACAACTGTTACCAAAATGGCAGTTTAGGAGAAGCCAACTGTATTCATTTACTACAGACTTCCCATTACATGCATTCTAAGGGACAGGGAGGGGTGGAAAGGTATATTGACTTTGAATCAAGTTCAAAGTTTGATTTTGACATGGCACTGGGAATTTGAAAAGTAAATACAGTTTGTATTCAGGGGGAAAAAATGTGATAATTGAAGTCCTAGGAATAGAGTTTTCTACATTTTTATCCAGTGGCAGTGGAAAAATGAGCTCCCTGTATCTATGTAAAGGAAGAATGGGAAACCAAAGTAAAATTGCTTTATGATTAGGTCCCTGAAGTCATATATTTCACTATAATAGTTTGACGGGAAATGTGCAGAATTACATAGACCAAAGACAATTTGATTGATGCAACTCTTTCCTGAAAACATGCATGCTAAAATAATCATTTTTTGCTTTAAATATAACTGAATTGAAGTAACATATTTTATAAAAGTAAATAGCTATCTTCCTTCTGTGTTTTACTTTGTGAACTACACACAATGTGAGGGAGGGGTGTTTTTATTTCCCTTCTCAGTGTAATTAGTTGGCAGAGTTTGATAACTGGACATAAAAAGCTCCATAAAAATTTTCCAAGCACATTCCACTGTGCCATATTTCTTTGCAGTTTTTAGTCACATTCTGAGGGGTATAAATAGATGTATTACCTTATTTACATAATGGGACCGTGAAGTCAGCACCGCTATTGCATAGGCTATCATGTCAGTGAGAGCTTTAGAGACTCAACTCAGGTTTAAGAAGAAATTCCAATATGCATTCAAATCAGTCTGCTACATATACAATTTTTTTAAAAAATTTCAAACAAGAACGTGGAAATGGTTGAACTAAATTGATTTCTAGCCCAAGAAAACTTGTTTAAGTTGATAGAAGAACAAGAAACATATAGCACACAATATTTTCACTTCAGTTTTTAATTTATTTTGAAAGATACTATGATAAAATTTTTGATATTAATCTAGTATGATGCAAACTCCTCTAGTAAATTAAAAGTTTCCATTTTCAATATCCTTATACTTACTAGAAAATGCCACAATTTCATGACTAAGTTAAAAATATATATGTTAGAAAAAAGAGAATCCATAAATGATTAGTTTTAAGTATACACATTTTAATGTTTTCATATAGTTGTACATTAGGAAAAAATAATTTATTTATAGTCTAACCAGTTTGGTTTTAGAATCATATTTTAACAGTAAGACAGTTAATCTCCTTGGTTGATTAGATAATTTTTTTATAAACCTAACCTCCTAAACTAACATAAAAAATAAGGAGACCCATAACTAGCAAATATTTGTGTTCTCATATTTATTTCTAAAAAGACCAAATTAACTTTTAATACTGCAAAAACACTGTGGTTTATGATTACTTGCCATTTAAAAGCTATTCTAGGGGTGCCTGGGTGGGTCAGTCAATTAAGCCTCCGACTTTGGCTCAGGTCATGATCTCATGGTTCATGGGCTGAAGCCCTGCATTGGGCTCTGTGCTGATAGCTCAGAGCCTGGATCCTGCTTCAGATTATGGGTCTCCCTCTCTCTCTGCCCCTCCCCTGCTCTCTCACGCTCTCTCTCTCCCTCTCTCTCTCCCTCTCTCTCTCTCGCTCAAAAATAAATAAAACATTTTTTTTTTTTTAATTTTTTTTTTTTTCAATGTTTTTTATTTATTTTTGGGACAGAGAGAGACAGAGCATGAACGGGGGAGGGGCAGAGAGAGAGGGAGACACAGAATCAGAAACAGGCTCCAGGCTCCGAGCCGAGCCATCAGCCCAGAGCCTGACGCGGGGCTCGAACTCACGGACCGCGAGATCGTGACCTGGCTGAAGTCGGACGCTTAACCGACTGCGCCACCCAGGCGCCCCTATAAAACATTTTTAATTAAAAAAATAAAACCTATTCTGTAAAAAATTGAAAACAAACACAGAATCATGGAATTAACACAGTGGGAGAACCTTTAAACTCATTAAATCCAGCCCTTCAACTTTAGGAGAAGGCAAGTAAGATCCAAAGAGCAGACAGGTTCTTTAACAGCAGAAGATAATGGACTTGACTGACAGCATTTATTAAACAATATTAAAATTCTCATAAGTATGAATTACGAATTATTAAGCCAGTATCTGGTTTAATTCATATAATCTTTACTTGGTGGATATGTTTTTTGATTCTGTGAAAACAAAGTATCCTTTTATGTTTTTCTCTCTTCTAATTCCTTTCTAAAAGAAAATTAAGAAAAATAACGTTGTCTGCTAGGCTCCATGTCTTGAAAATCTCTTTTTCCCATTCAAATGGGAACAATGTTCATCTCTACCACTGTAGTAACTTGCTACAAGGTGCTTCCGGAAAATTAGCATTATTCTTCCTTAATGTACAGCAGAACCTATGAAATTCACAGTCGACTCTCCACCTACAGCTGCTGCCAATTTTAGCTTCATCTCTCCTTAACATAACTCTTTAATTTTAAGGTTAAATTTGAGTTAAACAATATAAATCTTGACATATAACATAGATGCAAAGAAGCAGTTGCAATAATTTTCTTGATTATACTCTAAATATGATATGTCTAAACTCTACTTGTATATTTATTTAGAAAAGAATTGAAGAGTCATTTATTTCTGTCGTTTAGAATGAAGCAAAGTTGAATTAGTCCAGAGACTACCTTGGGCTTCTGAGAAATTGAAAATATGCAGATTTTACTGGGTGAAAAAGGAGAGACTATGGCATTGCTGAAGTTAAGCAACCCAAGCTATTTGGGTCTCGGTTAAAGTATGTAACGTGAAGATAGATGATAATTCTCACTTCATAAAATTGTTTGAAGGAATAAGAGAACTTATCTAAATATGTCTGGGACACTTCCTGATGATTTATATCGTTCAATACTTTTTTTTCAAATTCTTTCTGCATCAATAATTGTATTTTTCCTCCTTGGAATTTTTTATTCACTTTTTAATTGTTAGTTTATAAATGAGTTGTATATGTGAGTTATATACTTTTTTGAAAATGATTTCTTGAAGAACTCTTGTCAATTACTTTTTACCATAATATTTTTAATAAAATAGATGCTTTAATAAGATTTCTCAGTGTATTTATTACCATATATAATAAAATTATTCCTAACAAACCAAAAATAATTATAAATTCTAGAATTCAATTGTTTATATAATTACTTACATTTTGATAAATTCACATTTCAGTGTAATCTAAGAATTGGTAAATTGAAGCAAATTATATTACATTAAACTAATTATATCAGTACTCCTTAATATATTTTTTACAAAATGATTTATATCAATATAAATTTTCATAATATCACTATAAATAATAGAGGTAAGAACTTCAAACCAAGGACTTTAAAATGACTTGTTTTGCTCAGATTCTATAGATGCTCTCGTCCTATTATTTTTAAATATTGCATACTTACAAAAATGGGTCCACTGTAGGACAGTGGAATATAATATATATTCTTACAGACTTTATAATTCACCTAAATAAATATTTGTGGATTTTATTGATTCCTGGATCTCATTTCAAGAACAAAGAGTAATTTCAAAAACAAGGTAACTTGAGTTGAGAGCCTAAAAGCTTTTGATGAAATGTATTTATCTTTCTGAGATCAGCATTCTTAAGAGAAACAGTCAGTACATGCTGAGGTAAATTATCTAAACACAGAAGGTCATTAGTTTCCATTTATCTGGTGATTTATTTTTCTAACCATTCTACTGAGGTATATAATAGACATTTAAAAAATTGTATATGGGGTGCCTGGATAGCTCAGTCAGTTAAGCTTTTGACTTTGTGTCTGATCATGATCTCATGGTTCGTCAGCTCAAGCCCTGCATCGGGCTGTCTGTTGTTAGCACAGAGCCTGCTTCAGATCCTCTGTCCCCCTCTCTCTTTGCCCCTCCTCCATTCTCTCTCTCACACTCTTTCTTTCAAAAATAAATAAACATTAGAAAAGAAAAATTGTATATATTCAGGGCATACAATTTGATGAGTTTGGACTTAAGTATGCATCTATGAAAACACCACCACTATAATTCCATAAACATATTCATCACAGCCAAAGTTGCTTCTTCTTCTTCTTCTTCTTCTTCTTCTTCTTATTATTATTGATAAGAACACTTAATACAAGAACTATCCTCTTAAAAAAATTTTAAGTATACAATAAAGTATTGTCAACTATAGGCACTACAGTACATGTTTCAGACTTATTCATCTTGCATAACTGAAAATTTGTACCCTTCGATGAACAACTTCCACATCCCCGCTCCTTACAATGCCTGGTAATCACTATTCTACTTTCTACTTCTGTGAGTTTGACTATTTTAGGTTCCTCATACAAGTGCATAATCATGTAGTAATTGTTCTCCACCTGGTTTATTCCATTTAACATAATGTCTCTAGTTCACCCATGTTGCCACAAATTGCAGGATTTCCTTCTTTTTAAAACCGAATAATATCTCATTTTATACAAATACCACATTTTCTATATTTATTCACCTGTCAGTGAACATTTATGTTGCCTCCTAGCTTGGTTGGTGTGAATCGTTTTGCAATGGACATGAGAAGGCAGATCCATTTTTGAGATCTTTATTCCAATTCCTTTGGATACAAAAGAAGGGGGGTGGCTTAATTGTATAGTAGTTTATTTTTAATTTTTTGAGAAAACTCCATATTGTTTTCTGTGCTGGCTGCACCAATGACATATTTACTAACAGTGTACAAGTGTTCTCATTTTTCACATCTTCACTAACACTTGCTATCTTTTGGTTTTTTGATAATATCCATTCTAACAGGTATAAGGTGGTACCTCATTGTGATTTTAATTGGCTTTTACCTAATAATTAGTAATGCATCTTTTCATTTACTTGTTAGTTACTTGTATGTTTTCTTTGGAGAAATGTATATATTCAGGCCCTTTGCCCATTTAAATTTTTTTCTTCTTTTTTGATATTGAGCTGTAAGAGTTTCTTATATAGTTTGGATATTAATATTTTATTAGATACATGGTTTGTGAATATTTTCTTCCATTCCAAAAGTTGCCTTTTCACTTTGTTGTTTTTATCCTTTGATGTGCAAAAGCTTTTTAGTTTGATATAATCCTATTTGGCTATTTATGCTTTTGTGTCCTGTGCTTTTAGGTTATGTCCAAGAAATCATTGCCAAGGCTAAAGTCAAAAAGCTTTCCCCCTATGTTTTCTTTTTGGAGTTTTCTGGTGTCAGGTCTTTATTTAAGTCTTTAATCCATTTTGAGTTGACTTTTGTGCATGGTATAAGATAGAAATTTACAACCTGGCAAGACTGAATCAAGAAAAATGGAAACTTTGAATGGACCAGTAGCAAATAAGGAGGTTGAATCAGTAATCAACAACTTCCCAACAAAGAAAAGCTCAGGACTAGATGGCCTCACAGATTAATTCTACCAAACATTTCAAAAGCATTGATATTAATCCTTCTTAAACTCTTCTAAAATTAGAAGAAGGAATACTCCCAAACTCATTGTATGCGACCTGTATCACTCTGATAACAAAACCAAAGATACCATGGAAAAAGAAAACTACAGGCCAACATCCTTGATGGTGAATATAGATGCAAAAATCCTCAACAAAATATTAGCAAACTGAATTCAACTGCACATCAAAAGGATCATATACCATGACTGGGTGAATTTAACTCTTGACATGCAAGGATAGATCAACATAAACAAATCAATCAGTGTGATATACCATGTTAACCAAATTAAGGATATAAAACACATGATGTCTTTAGATGTAGAAAGGGCTTTTGAGAAAATTCTATACTATTTTATGATAAACACTGTCAAAAAATTAGGTATAGAAGGAACTTACTTCAACACAATAAAAGTCTTATGTGAAATGCCCACAGCTAACAAAATGATCACAGAAATAGAAAAACAATCCTAAAACTCCTATAGAATGTCTAAAGCCTCCAAATAGTAAAAGCAATTTTGAAGAAAAAGAACAAAGCTGGAGGTATCACACTTCCTGATTTAAAACTATAATACAAAGCTACAGTAATCAAAAGAGTATGGTAGTTGTATAAAAACAAACACATAGGCCAACAGAACCTAATAAAGAGACAAAAATAAATCCACACATATATGATCAACTGATCTTCAGCAAGAGTTCCAAGAATATGAAATAGGGAGGAGACAGTCTCTTCAATAAATAGTGTTGGGAAAATGGATATTTACATGCAAAGAATTAAATTGGTCTCACAATTTCTTTGTAACCTCATCCCAAAGCATGACAGAATCTAGAAAGAAATTGACTTGCTCTTTGATGTAAATACTTCATTCTTTTTAAGGGTACATGTGTGACTCAGTCACTAGAACATGCAATTCTTGATCCTGACGTCTGGTTTCAAACCTCATGTTGGGCCTACTTAAAAAAAAAATAAGGCACACTCCATTTCTATTTCACAAGCCTAAATGTATTTTTACTTAAATGATGTAAAAATATAATTCCTTATCTACCACTACAGTTGGCTTCATACTTCCTAGTGTCTTCTGTATCTTAATTACAAATAGATATTCTTGATGTGCCATCTTGTCCTACTAATTTTTTTCTTTCAAAATGATTTCCCCCAGGAGTTCCAGAAGATGGCGGCGTAGGAGGACGCTGGGCTCACCGCGCGTCCTGCTAATCACTTAGATTCCACCTACACCTGCCTAAAGAACCCAGAAAACCGCCAGAGGATTAGCAGAACGGAGTATCCGGAGCCAAGCGCAGACGAGAGGCCCACGGAAGAGGGTAGGAAGGGCGGCGAGGCGGTGCGCGCTCCACGGACTGGCGGGAGGGAGCCGGGGCGGAGTGGCGGCTCGCCGGCCAAGCAGAGCCCCCGAGTCGGGCTGGCAAAAGCGGAGGGGCCGGACGGACTGTGTTCCGACAGCAAGCGCGACTTAGCGTCTGAGAGGTCATAAGTTAACAGCTCTGCTCAGAAAGCGGGAAGGCTGGAGGACAAAGGGAGGGAGAGCTGCTGAGCCCCCGGACAGACGGCAGAGCTCAGCTTGGCGGGGAACAAAGGCGCTCGCCAGCGCCATCTTCCCCGCCCATCCCCCAGCCAAAATCCCAAAGAGAACCAGTTCCTGCCAGGGAACTTGCTCGCTACCCGCAAACACCCAACTCTGTGCTTCTGCGGAGCCAAACCTCCGGCAGCGGATCTGACTCCCTCCTGCTGCCACAGGGCCCCTCCTGAAGTGGATCACCTAAGGAGAAGCGAGCTAAGCCTGCCCCTCCTGCCCCCGTGCACCTTGCCTACCCACCCCAGCTAATACGCCAGATCCCCAGCACCACAAGCCTGGCAGTGTGCAAGTAGCCCAGACAGGCCACGCCACCCCACAGTGAATCCCGTCCCTAGGAGAGGGGAAGAGAAGGCACTCACCAGTCTGACTGTGGCCCCAGCGGTGGGCTGGGGGCAGACATCAGGTCGGACTGCGGCCCCGCCCACCAACTACAGTTATACACCACAGCACGGGGGAAGTGCCCTGCAGGTCCTCACCGCTCCAGGGACTATCCAAAATGACCAAACGGAAGAATTCCCCTCAGAAGAATCTCCAGGAAATAACAACAGCTAATGAACTGATCAAAAAGGATTTAAATAATATAACAGAAAGTGAATTTAGAATAATAGTCATAAAATTAATCGCTGGGCTTGAAAACAGTATACAGGACAGCAGAGAATCTCTTGCTACAGAGATCAAGGGACTAAGGAACAGTCACGAGGAGCTGAAAAGCGCTTTAAACGAAATGCAAAACAAAATGGAAACCACGACGGCTCGGATTGAAGAGGCAGAGGAGAGAATAGGTGAACTAGAAGATAAAGTTATGGAGAAAGAGGAAGCTGAAAGAAAGAGAGATAAAAAAATCCAGGAGTATGAGGGGAAAATTAGAGAACTAAGTGATACACTAAAAAGAAATAATATACGCATAATTGGTATCCCAGAGGAGGAAGAGAGAGGGAAAGGTGCTGAAGGGGTACTTGAAGAAATTATAGCTGAGAACTTCCCTGAACTGGGGAAGGAAAAAGGCATTGAAATCCAAGAGGCACAGAGAACTCCCTTCAGACGTAACTTGAATCGATCTTCTGCACGACATATCATAGTGAAACTGGCAAAATACAAGGATAAAGAGAAAATTCTGAAAGCAGCAAGGGATAAACGTGCCCTCACATATAAAGGGAGACCTATAAGACTCGTGACTGATCTCTCCTTTGAAACTTGGCAGGCCAGAAAGGCTTGGCACGATATCTTCAGTGTGCTAAACAGAAAAAATATGCAGCCGAGAATCCTTTATCCAGCAAGTCTGTCATTTAGAATAGAAGGAGAGATAAAGGTCTTCCCAAACAAACAAAAACTGAAGGAATTTGTCACCACGAAACCAGCCCTACAAGAGATCCTAAGGGGGATCCTGTGAGACAAAGTACCAGAGACATCACTACAAGCATAAAACATACAGACATCACAATGACTCTAAACCCGTATCTTTCTATAATAACACTGAATGTAAATGGATTAAATGCGCCAACCAAAAGACATAGGGTATCAGAATGGATAAAAAACCAAGACCAATCTATTTGCTGTCTACAAGAGACTCATTTGAGATCTGAGGACACCTTTAGATTGAGAGTGAGGGGATGGAGAACTATTTATCATGCTACTGGAAGCCAAAAGAAAGCTGGAGTAGCCATACTTATATCAGACAAACTAGACTTTAAATTAAAGGCTGTAACAAGAGATGAAGAAGGGCATTATATAATAATTACAGGGTCTATCCATCAGGAAGAGCTAACAATTATAAATGTCTATGCGCCAAATACCGGAGCCCCCAGATATATAAAACAGTTACTCATAAACATAAGCAACCTTATTGATAAGAATGTGGTCATTGCAGGGGACTTTAACACCCCACTTACAGAAATGGATAGATCATCTAGACACACAGTCAATAAAGAAACAAGGGCCCTGAATGATACATTGGATCAGATGGACTTGACAGATATATTTAGAACTCTGCATCCCAAAGCAACAGAATATACTTTCTTCTCGAGTGCACATGGAACATTCTCCAAGATAGATCATATACTGGGTCACAAAACAGCCCTTCATAAGTTTACAAGAATTGAAATTATACCATGCATACTTTCAGACCACAATGCTATGAAGCTTGAAATCAACCACAGGAAAAAGTCTGGAAAACCTCCAAAAGCATGGAGGTTAAAGAACACCCTACTAACGAATGAGTGGGTCAACCAGGCAATTAGAGAAGAAATTAAAAAATATATGGAAACAAACGAAAATGAAAATACAACAATCCAAACTCTTTGGGACGCAGCGAAGGCAGTCCTGAGAGGAAAATACATTGCAATCCAGGCCTATCTCAAGAAACAAGAAAAATCCCAAATACAAAATCTAACAGCACACCTAAAGGAAATAGAAGCAGAACAGCAAAGGCAGCTTAAACCCAGCAGAAGAAGAGAAATCATAAAGATCAGAGCAGAAATAAACAATATAGAATCTAAAAAAACGGTAGAGCAGATCAACGAAACCAAGAGTTGGTTTTTTGAAAAAATAAACAAAATTGACAAACCTCTAGCCAGGCTTCTCAAAAAGAAAAGGGAGATGACCCAAATAGATAAAATCATGAATGAAAATGGAATTATTACAACCAATCCCTCAGAGATACAAACAATTATCAGGGAATACTATGAAAAATTATATGCCAACAAATTGGACAACCTGGAAGAAATGGACAAATTCCTAAACACCCACACTCTTCCAAAACTCAATCAGGAGGAAATAGAAAGCTTGAACAGACCCATAACCAGTGAAGAAATTGAATCGGTTATCAAAAATCTCCCAACAAATAAGAGTCCAGGACCAGATGGCTTCCCAGGGGAGTTCTACCAGACGTTTAAAGCAGAGATAATACCTATCCTTCTCAAGCTATTCCAAGAAATAGAAAGGGAAGGAAAACTTCCAGACTCATTCTATGAAGCCAGTATTACTTTGATTCCTAAACCAGACAGAGACCCAGTAAAAAAAGAGAACTACAGGCCAATATCCCTGATGAATATGGATGCAAAAATTCTCAATAAGATACTAGCAAATCGAATTCAACGGCATATAAAAAGAATTATTCACCATGATCAAGTGGGATTCATTCCTGGGATGCAGGGCTGGTTCAACATTCGCAAATCGATCAACGTGATACATCACATTAACAAAAAAAAAGAGAAGAACCATATGATCCTGTCAATCGATGCAGAAAAGGCCTTTGACAAAATCCAGCACCCTTTCTTAATAAAAACCCTTGAGAAAGTCGGGATAGAAGGAACATACTTAAAGATCATAAAAGCCATTTATGAAAAGCCCACAGCTAACATCATCCTCAATGGGGAAAAACTGAGAGCTTTTTCCCTGAGATCAGGAACACGACAGGGATGCCCACTCTCACCGCTGTTGTTTAATATAGTGCTGGAAGTTCTAGCATCAGCAATCAGACAACAAAAGGAAATCAAAGGCATCAAAATTGGCAAGGATGAAGTCAAGCTTTCGCTTTTTGCAGATGACATGATATTATACATGGAAAATCCGATAGACTCCACCAAAAGTCTGCTAGAACTGATACATGAATTCAGCAAAGTTGCAGGATACAAAATCAATGTACAGAAATCAGTTGCATTCTTATACACTAACAATGAAGCAACAGAAAGACAAATAAAGAAACTGATCCCATTCACAATTGCACCAAGAAGCATAAAATACCTAGGAATAAATCTAACCAAAGATGTAAAAGATCTGTATGCTGAAAACTATAGAAAGCTTATGCAGGTAATTGAAGAAGATATAAAGAAATGGAAAGACATTCCCTGCTCATGGATTGGAAGAATAAATATTGTCAAAATGTCAATACTACCCAAAGCTATCTACACATTCAATGCAATCCCAATCAAAATTGCACCAACATTCTTCTTGAAACTAGAACAAGCAATCCTAAAATTCATATGGAACCACAAAAGGCCCCGAATAGCCAAAGTAATTTTGAAGAAGAAGACCAAAGCAGGAGGCATCACAATCCCAGACTTTAGCCTCTACTACAAAGCTGTCATCATCAAGACAGCATGGTATTGGCATAAAAACAGACACATAGACCAATGGAATCAAATAGAAACCCCAGAACTAGACCCACAAACGTATGGCCAACTCATTTTTGACAAAGCAGGAAAGAACATCCAATGGAAAAAAGACAGTCTCTTTAACAAATGGTGCTGGGAGAACTGGACAGCAACATGCAGAAGGTTGAAACTAGACCACTTTCTCACACCATTCACAAAAATAAACTCAAAATGGATAAAGGACCTGAATGTGAGACAGGAAACCATCAAAACCTTAGAGGAGAAAGCAGGAAAAGACCTCTCTGACCTCAGCCGTAGCAATCTCTTACTCGGCACATCCCCAAAGGCAAGGGAATTAAAAGCAAAAGTGAATTACTGGGACCTTATGAAGATAAAAAGCTTCTGCACAGCAAAGGAAACAACCAACAAAACTAAAAGGCAACCAACGGAATGGGAAAAGATATTTGCAAATGACACATCGGACAAAGGGCTAGTATCCAAAATCTATAAAGAGCTCATCAAACTCCACACCCGAAAAACAAATAACCCAGTGAAGAAATGGGCAGAAAACATGAATAGACACTTCTCTAAAGAAGACATCCGGATGGCCAACAGGCACATGAAAAGATGTTCAACGTCGCTCCTCATCAGGGAAATACAAATCAAAACCACACTCAGATACCACCTCACGCCAGTCAGAGTGGCCAAAATGAAGAAATCAGGAGACTATAGATGCTGGAGAGGATGTGGAGAGACGGGAACCCTCTTGCACTGTTGGTGGGAATGCAAATTGGTGCAGCCGCTCTGGAAAGCAGTGTGGAGGTTCCTCAGAAAATTAAAAATAGACCTACCCTATGACCCAGCAATAGCACTGCTAGGAATTTATCCAAGGGATACAGGAGTACTGATGCATAGGGGCACTTGTACCCCAATGTTTATAGCAGCACTCTCAACAATAGCCAAATTATGGAAAGAGCCTAAATGTCCATCAACTGATGAATGGATAAAGAAATTGTGGTTTATATACACAATGGAATACTACATGGCAATGAGAAAAAATGAAATATGGCCTTTTGTAGCAACGTGGATGGAACTGGAGAGTGTGATGCTAAGTGAAATAAGCCA
Source organism: Neofelis nebulosa (assembly GCF_028018385.1). Lineage (NCBI taxonomy): Eukaryota > Metazoa > Chordata > Mammalia > Carnivora > Felidae > Neofelis > Neofelis nebulosa. The sequence continues at coordinate 31,936,168 of NC_080795.1, forward strand.
TACAGAGAAAGACAGATACCATATGGTTTCACTCTTATGTGGATCCTGAGAAACGTAACAGAAACCCATGGGGGAGGGGAAGGGAAAAAAAAAAAAAAAAGAGGTTAGAGTGGGAGAGAGCCAAAGCATAAGAGACTGTTAAAAACTGAGAACAAACTGAGGGTTGATGGGGGGTGGGAGGGAGGGGAGGGTGGGTGATGGGTATTGAGGAGGGCACCTTTTGGGATGAGCACTGGGTGTTGTATGGAAACCAATTTGACAGTAAATTTCATATATTAATAAATAAATAAATAAATAAATAAATAAATAAATAAATAAATTTAAAAAAAAAATGATTTCCCCCAATTCTGATATTTTTATAAGCCATCAAGCTTGCTGTAATAATAGACTGAGTTAATTAAAGATTTATTTTTAATTTAAGAGTGAGTACATATCCTTTATATAAAGACTGTTGGCACCAAAATGTACTGGGAAGTGGTTAGAAATAATCAGGAGATGGATTTCATAATGATCCTGGAATTTGGTAAGTAGAAGTCAGGGATGCTAAATGTCATGTAAGGAGAGACTAATCCCAATGAGCAATCATGTTTCCCTTCCCCACCAAAAAATCCTAAATGTTACCTTATCAATAAATATTTAATAAAAGATCCTTAAATAGACTTTCATTTGATTTTTTCCACTTGATTGTTAATGAAATCAATGCTTTCCAAAATTATTAAGAGATATTAGATGGTATTAGTTATAATTTGGGGTGTTATGTAAAATTCATCATCCTTTCAACAATAATGTTTATAATATGTACAAATAAAAACAAATTAACTATCCAGTGATACTAAAGATTTAATTTATGTAATTTCTTTGAATTAGAATAATTAAGAATGTAATGTTTTAAACATAAGCATAAACAAAATATTAAATCAATTAAATAAAATGAGTGGAAGGAATTAACATATGGATAACAAAAATACAAAAGATGGTAAACAAATTACGGTTACTTAAGAAACACTGAATTTGGTGTGTGTGTGTGTGTGTGTGTGTGTGTGTGTGTGTGTGTGTGTGTTATAGCAGCTCAGGTTTAATAAATATGATGATATAAGTATTTGTACCAACCTAAATAAAAACATATTTTCCCATTTAAGTCTATATTCTATATTCTCCCCCACAGATATATATTATGAAGACATAGATTTGTAAGGTTGTTGATGTAGCAAACCTACTTCACAGTTTGATAGTTCACAAAAATCAAATATGCAAACATTAACTTTATCATGACATACTAACGATAATCTAGTTTTCCATTCCTCTTTGTGTTTATGTTTAAAACTTCAAATCTTGCCCATTCTGTCTCTCTTGGATAAGACTTGATCAAAATGCAGAACTCTTTCCCTCACTGCTTACCATTTCTTGTGATGAGTGATTTTCTAAACTATGAAGGGACAGGCATTGAAAATGCATTGTTATATCTATAGTCATCTTTTGTCTGCTGGCATCTGGTAGAAGCAGCTTCCTTCTTCCAGAGCTCCTAGGAGTGCATTTGGAGTCTCTGCTGATGTGTATATTCAATATATGTCCTTTGGTTACCAGACCCAGGTTTTCTGCTCCCGTCTTACTGACTATAGATGTTCTAGTCTGACTATTTCTGATTCTTCCTTAGAGATTAAGAGCTTTTAATTTCTTTGTCAATATCTCACTGTAGCGCACACCCATCCATGACATCGCCCAAGTCCCATCTTCCTAGATATCTTACTAAGTCTTTGTTACTCTTATGCTTATGTGTCATGTTTAAGTAGCTGTTCATATTTAAATGTCCTGGCTCACACTAAAAAGTGAGGCATGAGTCCACTAATTTCTTGTGACCTCCTAAACTATTCTGGAATTTCTGCTGTTATAGAACCTTCAGCATCCTCTCTAAGAATGCCATAGTAAAGAAAAGGCAGGAGGCAGTGCTTCCTACCCAAACTAACAGCTAAATTCTCATGCTTTCTTTTTCAATCCTCTTCAAAGTTTCCATCCCTAACTCAGTAATATTCTACACTTTTTTCTGCATGAGATGAAACCTCTTTGTATCATCTTGCATTTCTGTACACTTTGTGATTAGGCAACAGAGTTTGCTAAACTTTTATTTGGTAGTCAAGGCCAAACTCACTGAAAAATAAATAGTTTAGAAATCATTACAATTGTATAGCTCTTGCAATTAAAATCCAAGTTGCATTTCCATACAGTTTCGGAGCTCAAAGACAGTAATTTCACACAACTTTCAAACTGAGTTTCTCTGTTCCCTAGGGCATCACCCATGGTCAATTATTAATAGTCAAAGGATTGCATAAAGGAAAGCATTTGCCAAAAAGGGAGAAAAAACATTGCATATTAATTCAGAATATTCCATTATTGTAATCATAATCAAATATATGTTAGAAACAAAAAACAAAAAGGTACCAAACATGTTCATTGTTTTCTTATACGACAAGGACATTTTTTTTGTCACATCAACTAAAAAAGAAGTGATGACAATAAAGTAGATGAGGAAACAAATAATTTTCAAAATATTTCTGGTTTAGTAAGAAATGTCATGAAAGGCAGCAGCACTCCAGGGACAATGGCACACCTAGCCACGGCATTCTAAACTAAGAGTGTAAATTAGAGGACTTCGCTTCTCCTCACTGTCTATCAGATGACTGATTCTATAATCAATAGATTATGAGTACTAGGCTGAAACTTGTAACTGTTTTTTTGTTTTGTTTTTATTTTTTAAACCAGCATAGAAGTGGGCTCTAGGTCTAAATAACAGAATTATTTGTCTTTCCCCATGGTGTCACTGTTAGGCTCTCAGAGGCTTTCAATGTTTTTAATTTATACATCTACTCATTTAACATTTAGAACACACACACACACACACACACACACACAAAATGTCAATTAATCCCTACTTGATACCACAAAGATATTTAAATACATACATACCTTCATACACATACTATATAACATACCTGAAGGATGATTCAGTTTTTGACCTTTCCTGGGATAGCACAACTCAAAAAATAATACTCTTGCTCAAGATCCAATTGTCTAATGTCCTCCTGATTTCTGCATAATTCCATGAATGATTCTGTTATAAAGCAATTTCTGTTCATGGAAATGTGATTCAAGTAAACAGAAATCCAGTTATGCTTCACTAATAACAACTGAAATCTAAGCCAAAAAAATTAACCTTTTGACCTTGCTTTTCTGCATTGAAAATCTTTTCTACAAATACGATTAGTAAAGTTAATTTCATAATTTCACAGTAGTTTAAACCTAATATAGTCACTGTGGATGAGTAAAACCAATTTAAAAACAAGTGTTTGTAAACACAGCACATTTAGCTTTAATAACTGTTATTTGGAGGAAGACTCCTTCATGTATTTTGAAACCCCCCAAACTAGTGGATCTATTCTACTGCTTGTGGATCATATAATCTGTAAGCCTCTGTTGACATAGATAGAGTTCAGGGAAGGCTGTCCCAAATGTGCCATTTGGCATATTGATTATTTTAAATTAAAGTTTCCTAAGAAACAGCCAGTACAAAAAGGACACCATGACTCTCTTCTGTGCCCCTGAATGCAGAAAATAAATCTCTCATGTGAAAGATACATTCCCTGTATCAGGAAACATCCTTATCAGCAGAGATAGGAAATTCAGGGCCAAGAATACTATATAAACAAATCTTGTTACTTCACTAATTTACTACCCTAAGCCCAAACTTCTTTGTCTTGTCAATTCTTCACAAATTTATTTCTTTGCCTAAAAGATATAAAAGCTGACTGCTTTATTCACTTCTTTGAGTCTCACATTTTTATGAGTTCCTGTACATACAATATTTAGTTTTTTCTCCTGTTAATCTGTCTTATGTCAATTTAAGTATTAGACCAGCCAAACAATCAAGAAGGGAAGAAGGGAAACGTTTTCTTCCCCCTATACACTTTTAAGCCTGTTTTCCTGCAGTGGATTTTAAATTAATGTTCCAAGAGGATCTGCAGCATTGAGCTACTCAAAAGAAAATACAGTTTGACCTCCTTAAGATTTAAAAAATCCTACAAAAGATATTTTTTAAATATGATCTCACAGCTACCTTAAAATATAGATTTGTGTCATGAACTCAATGACCTTACAAAACCGATAACCTCCTAACAGTAAAGTGGCAAAAAAATTGTTTTTTCACCTATCTGGCATTAGGAGTTTATGTAGATAAAAAAAAAAGATTATACCTATTATAGCACTTTAGAAATACATATCCTTTGTACCTCTCAGACATTATTAGATTAAGCAATCTTAATATAATCTTCTCATAAAGTAGCATAGATCACATTATTCTCTGTTCAAAAGGCCTGCAGATGTTCCTATAACACTCCAGATTCGCTGCAGATCCTTCGAACTGGCATTTGCCCTGCACAAAATGGTTACAACCTACTTTTACAGACCTATGTGTGCTATTACTATGCAGATGCTGAACTGCATCCCTCATCGGATTGCAAGTACATGGCTCATGACTTGGCATCTCAGAATCTTTTTTTTTCATTATTCTACCTTCATCCTGAATGTATCTTCCATCTCTACCCACAGGAACTACCTTATTCCCAATTCCACCCTCAGCATCTAGTAAAAGGGCAGCCAAATAGTACGAGTTCAGGAAATAGTCACTGAATAAAACTTATATTGCAAACAGTAGCCAGTCTTATACCTATCTCTCGATTTTATCTGTTGTCTACTTTCCAAAAAATAAAAAAAATGCTTCAATCAAAATTATATTCCCAAGGTTATAAATCATGAAAAGAAGAAAAGTAAAATAAACTCAGGTCTTTTCACCATCAGGCTCCCTTTTAAAATATTCTCCAGTTGATTACATATATATATATATCTATATCATCTATATATCTATATATCCAAGTTATATCTATATATATCTATATCAAGTTATATATCTAGATATCTATATATATAGTTATATATCTATATATCCATCTATATATCCAAGTTATATGCCTTAATTACAATATCTTTTCTAATTCTTCAATTTCTGTAAAGTCTGAGGTCTTTTACTGTAACAACCCTCAAAGCCAATGTACAAGCCACAGAAACATAATCAATTTCCTTCCTTTGTACCTTGCTTTGGAAAATCTATGCAGCTGAAAAAATCTAGCAAGAGTGAGAGTTAATCACACATTTGTGAGGGAACAACAGCCTTCTTCCTTTGTGTAAGGTCACCCTCACCGAGCATTTAGCTAGCAGTCCCAAATGGAGTGACTAGAGAAAGAGGGGATGGAAATGAAAACCCAAAACTTGTTGATATTGAGTTTCCCATAGTATAAATCCTAATGTAAAATGTAAAATAAAAATAATTCTGTTTTCTAGCTTTTTTTTGTTCCTGCAGTACAGATATATGATTATGCTTCTGGCAATTTAATGCACTTGAATGAGACTTTGCTTCATGACTGAATGAACTTAAAAAAAAATGCAAAGTATGGGATGCATATTTTCTCCTGGTGCAGATTGTGACAGAGGCAAAGTGGTTCTGGACCTGGGTGCTGTGGACGCAGCTTTCTGCGCTGGAAGATTCTTGATTATAGAAGAAGCAGTCATTCCCTTGGGTGAGCAACATTCTGTATTGTGGATCTTTGTGTCATTCCAAAAAGCTCAGCTCTGAGGCCATTTCTTCAGGCATGCCTGCAATTCTCTATATATCTTAAATCCATTTCTGCTCAAACTAGACTAGATGTTCTTCACTGCAACTAAGGAATTTGATCAATGTCATAATTGATTGCATGCAAAAACTTCTCAAATAACATATTCTGGAACTGCATAACTGATACATAGGTTTCCCTTTATATCTGAAAGTTAAAGCGTTCCTATGACACCTTCTGTAAGCCTAAGTGGTTAAAGCAGAAAGTAATTACTGTTAATTTACACAGGAAAATTTTTGAGTAATTTCTCCTAGGCTTTTCCAGTAGCGTAAGAATGTCCTGCTAAGGGGAACACAAAATAAACTGAGATACAGCACAGATGCTCACGGGCACAGTTGAAGCTATGATAGCTTAACGCTGAGATGCAGAGTGTGGTCCTCAGGAAAGGACCCTGGTGTGCCACTCTAACTGCTTGGGGTGCACACTGTCTCTACCATGGCCTGCTGCAAAAACAAAACAAAACAGAACAAAATAAAGCAAAACAACACCAAACGCTATTTTTGCTTTTTTTGCTGCCTTTTTCATAAAAGCAAAAATCCCCTTTGGATTCTTTTGGTTAGCAAAAGCAGGTGTCACTGTAGGTGTTTTGTAAAAAGTGGCATAATGAGAACTTTTGAAAAGTAGGGACCTCTATGGGGTTTAGATGATGTCATTTGTCTCTGACTTCTTTAAAACAAACTTATTTTACTTGGTATTCTGTGGATTCAGTAAGATGTGTTTGGGTTGAAATTTATTTTGGGGGCGCCTGGGTGGCTCAGTCAGTTAAGCGTCTGACTTTGGCTCAGGTCATGATCTCATGGTTCCTGGGTTCAGCCCTGCCTGGGGCTCTGTGCTATCACCCAGAGCCAGGAGCTTGCCTCAGATTCTGTGTCTTCCTCTTTCTGCCCCTCACCTGCTCGTGTTCTGTCTCTCCTCTTTCAAATATAAACTTTATTTTTTTAATTTATCTGTATTTATCCTAGAATTATTTCTTCTGTGAATTTAGGTTTTTCATTGTTTCAGAAAATGTTTATCAATTGTTATCTAAGCTCGTTCTATTTTTTTCTTTCCCAATCTTCTAGTTAAAAATGTTAGACCTTCACATCCAATCTTAAATATCTCCTAATTATTATTCCATATTTTTCACCTTGTTGCCTCATTTGGAGTTTCCAGGTAGCTTTTCCAGTTTAAAATTTATTTTCCCTTTCATTAATTCACTTTTGGGCTATGTTTAGTTTGAAGATTAACCTATTATTATGTCTTCAATAATTATAATTTTTACTGTATACATATAGAGATATTTGTATTGTAAACATATAGAGATTTGTATTATATACATATAGAGATAAATGTGTTTGTGTGTGTATATATTCATTTGTAATAGGCTTTTGTTGATTAGTCCTATGTGAGATTGGGTCTACTTAATTGTTTAATCATTTTATACATATATATTCTATATTATGTAGCAGGTAGTTCTGGGATCTACAATCCTAGAGGTTCATATCTATTATTTGTTTTTTTCTATTGACTCTTAGACATATTTACCTGTTTTTTTTATATGTTGAATGATCTTTGCTTCTAGGGTCTATTCTTGATCTTGACTAGGTGAGTCTAGTAGACTTAATATGGGGTTTGGACATGCATTTTTCCATAGAGGATTATTTCTGCTTCTTATGCTTAGTATCAGGTGCCACCTGCCATGGGACCACTTCAGCACCTCCATGAAGGTACAAGTTCAGCACAAAGTTGAGGCTGCCTCTCACCACACTGACCTGGCTGAATGATCTATTTCCTTGCAGTGGCTATCAGTATGTATCCTCACGCAACCTCTCCTCTTGAAAACTGGTTCCTTCTCCTCTGCCCAGACCCAAGCTTTTTCTCTCTTTGATCTCATTTCACTCTGTGTGTGTGTGTGTGTGTGTGTGTGTGTGTGTGTGAGAGAGAGAGAGAGAGAGAGAGAGAGAGAAAGAGAGAGAGAGAGAGAGACAGAGAGAGAGAGACCAGGAAACAGAGAGGCAGAGAGACAGAGAGACCAAGTGGGAAAGTGAGAGGGAGATAAAAAGGAAGACAGGATAATGACCACAAAAGGGTAGCTCCACTATTAATTTGTCTGATGTAACTTTATCTCAGAGTCTTCTTTTTTCAGGGTCTAGTTTTCTACAGAACCATCCATTGGAATGCTTAGTTGTCCATAGTGCTGAAAGAAATTTGTTGTTCTTCTTTATCCATATATTTTAGTCTCTTAGTAATTTCAGCCAATTTATGTCATGGACATAAGTAATTTGCTGATAAATTTCAATCTTATACCTATATTCTCAATCATTCCCTTTAATTCCAGGGTCATATGTTCAACAGTCTACCAACATTTCTACATGAAGAAATATAAAATATTAGTGTATATATACATATAAATACAAAGATAACACTAAAAGAGAGTCCTTGATCTCCTACCTTAGCCTTCTGAAAAAGTCTGTTAATCCAACTATATTCCCCATCAGTAAACACAACCTCCTCCTCCTCTGCTCAGCCCAAATGCATCATTGATTGTTTCTCTTCTGTCACACTCTACATTCAATTAATCAGCCAATCTTGTTTATTCTAACTCAAATCTCTTCTCAGAACTTAGCTAAAAACATCATCCCTTTTCTGGCTTATTAGTTTGCTCTTTGGTCTCTTTGTTTCATCTTTCCCCTCTTTTTAATCTATTCCACAGCTTCCCTTTTTCTACACAGTAAAACCAGTAATAGAAATAATCTCCATGATCTCCATTGGCTTGCCAACCTCAGGTGCAACCCTCATCCACCTGATTCACATCACTGGAGCTTACTGGTATCTCTGTAAGCTTTAAGATACTCTGACATGCTCTACTCACTCAGTGTACTCTCCCTTGAGCAGTCATCTCACAGATAGCTGCATAGCTAGTTCTTTCATTTTCTTCATGTTCTGGCTTAAACATTGTGGTCTCATTCACGCCTTAACTAGTTACTTTATTTTATTTTATTTTTTTACTTTATTTTAATAACTACTCTAAGAGCATTTCCTAGACACCATATTGTCAGTGCATATAATATTTATGTGAGATATGCATCTTTCTTAACAAATCTTTTTGCTCAAATTAGAAAATTCTGAACTCTGTTATCTCCTACTGGGGTACTGTCCATTATTTAGGAGTCTCTTACATGGCCAACCAAGTCAGAGAAATAGATGATTGAGATCAACATTGTGATAGTTGTAACTGTCATTCAGCACATACTAGGTTTAACTATGAAGGAGTATTGTCACACCAAAGATATCATTAATTTTTTCAAGAAAAAAGAAAGGAAATTTTCAGATTATTCTAAAATGAACATTTCAATTACACCTTTAAAGATGACAACACTATTATTATAAATATATTGCGCCTTAAAATAATCACTCAAGGGGTGCCTGGGTAGCTCAGTCAGTTAAGGATCTGGCTTTTGAATTTGGTGCAGGCCATGATCCCAGGGTCATGGGATCGAGCTCCACTTCAGGCTCCGCACTGAGCATGGAGTCTGCTTAAGATTGTCTCTCTCTTGGGATGCCTGGGTGGCTCAGTCGGTTAAGCATCTAACTTTGGCCCAGGTCATGATCTCATAGTTTGTGAGTTCGAGCCCCGTGTCAAGCTCTGTGCTGACAGCTTGGAGCCTGTAGCTGCCACAGATTCTGTGTCTCCCTCTTTCTCTGCCCTTCCCCAGCTCATTCCCTCACTCTGTCTCTACCAAAAATAAATAAACTTTAAAAAAAAAAGGTTGTCTCTCTCCCTTTGCTCCCCCCTACCCCCCACTCAGCCTCGCTTGCTCTCTTTTCTCTCTCTTTCTGCTTGTCTGTCTCTAAAATATAAATAAATAAATAAATAAATAATTAAATAAATAAAGATAATCACTTAAGAGAAACACTTACTTGGATTTTAAAATTCTGATGCACTTAAAATCTTCTACATTTACTATTTTTAGTTATATGCCATTAACTTATTTCAAGCAAGAAGCAAAAAAATAGGTCTCATCAAGAATATCCTTGAATTTTACACTTAAGAATCATGTAAGTAATGACTTTTTGCAGCAGTATGTTAGTAAACCAAAACTGTGACAAAAGAATATTTGTATTCAAAGATTTATACAAATGACTATGGTATTATAAAATCTATACTAGTTCATGAGAAAGTCATAGCTCCTTACTGTTGGCAGATGCAATTTTCATTTAAACTAAAAAAGGGCACAGATTCTAGATGCTCTATGCCCCAAAGGAGCATAATTATTGTTCAGTGTGTATAGCTAATGTGCTGACACCTGAAGTCACAAATACTGGCTGGACATGTTGTGCCAATTCATTTTTCTTTGGATGCCAAGATTGGTTCCAAGTCTAGGGATAGAATAATTGATTTAAAAATCAAAGAAGGAGTCTTTTAATTGATTCTCAAAGGGAACTTATGGGTCTTGGAAAACATATATGAAAATGTGGCCAGTGCTGATGTCTATTCATGCTTACTAATAGTACAGGGAAGTTCACTGTATTTTTCGTCTCTTTGTATGCTTGTAAATATTCATAATATAAAACTAAAATTAAGAAATTAATACAATAGTAGTAAAAGAAGTAAAGAAGAAAGCTTAGTATCAACGTCTTCATGTTTTTACAATTGACTGCTTGACCACTCAGTATGCTCTTGAAAACATAACTGCAAAGCATATTACTAATCAGAACATGCATTCTCACACTCAAAGACAAGGCTGTTGTTGAATCTCCAAAAACCACACACACACACACAACATACACACACACACACACACACACACACACACGGTATTCTGATATTTATTTTCTTAGAAAATTTAAAATATTGACTATAATAATATAGCTGCAAAACCCATCAGTAGAAGTAGAAAAAGAATAATACATATGTGACATCTGTTACTTTACATATGAGTCAGATTTCTACATCCTTACATCAAAACCTTGCACAAAGTTTGCTGTTTAAAAGGAAGACCATTAACACTTTGGAGATTCTAGGCAGCCATTTAAGATATGTACTAATGGAGGGGTGTTTGTCTGTTTGTTTGTTTGTTTGTTTTTTGCATCTCACATCCATGAAATACAGCCAGATCAACACCAAACCATCCTGCACACCTAGAAACCTGATTTGAGGATTAACACAACAATCTGCACAACTTGAACTACAGAACTCAGCATGTCTGTGGTGTGGAGACATGAACTGGGGGAGAGAGAAGTTGTGGAGGGCCGGGATGTGTTTTTGCCTGCAGAGAGAGGATGGAGATGGGGGGGCAGAGTACAGGAAAGCACCGTCCAAAAGCAGCTGGATAGAAAATGGAAAAGTGGAAATAGTCTCAGGGTCTGAACAAAAAAGGGAGAAAGTAGAGGGCTTAAATTACACTAAGACTCTATAAACAAGGAGAGTTCAGAGTCTGAAATTCTGCAACTCATTACCTGGCAGAGCTCTGGTGAGAAGGACGAATCCCCTGGGAGCACAGAGTGAGGTGCAGGGGCCCTCAGGCCACACACAGTAACCCGGCTCCCCTGCTGGGAGGACATTTTTTTAGAGGCTGTGTGGTTACTTCACAGGCAAAGTTCCCAGCAGTCCCCAGAGAACAAACACATTCATTGGTGCTGGAATAAGGATGTCAAAGGTGAAACCTGGTGCCATATATGTGTTGTGATTTTCTATAATCCCTGAAACTGCTGCTACACAATTGCTGATTGGGGAGAATAGAGTTCTGATACTAGAGACTGGGTATCTGGGTGATGCCATTTTTACCCCTCCCGCACATGCATATACACACCTACAAGCAGCACAACAATCTACACCAGTGAACTAAGCAGCAGCTTCTAGTGGAGCACTTAGCCATTACACTAAGCCCCGCCCACTGGGTGACCACGTTTTTCAGGAACACCATAAGTCTCTCTGCATGTTTAGTTTTCAGACTATAAAGTGCTTCACAGTTTGACTTCTAGGGGAAAACAATACAATTACAATCATATTTCAGTCTGTTCTCTGGTCCATCTATTCACTTTTTTTCTTTTTTTTTCATTTCTTTTCTCTTTCTTGAATACAGAAAGAGAAAAAAATTATTTTTATTTTCAATTTTTATTAAAAATATTTTCCCTTATTTTGTTCTACTATATTTTTTTATTTTTTGGAAAATTTTCAAATTCTATTTTACTTCCAACATTCCATTTTATTCTATTTCATTTTATTAATTTTTTCAAATTTTCAAACGTTTTTGTTTTTGTTTTTCCCTTTTTTCTCTAATCTTTCAAACTCTTGTCATCAACCAGACCAAAACACACCTGGGAAATAACATCATTTATTTGATTGTGTGTGTGTGTGTGTGTGTGTGTGTGTGTCTGCGTGTGTTGTTTTTTTAATTTTTTAATTTTAAATTTATTTTTACCTTATTAATTCCTTTTCTTCCATCAAAATGATGAAACAAAGGAATTCACCCCAAAAGAAAGAGCAGGAAGAAATGATAGCCAGGGACTTATTCAACACAGATACAAGCAAGATGTTTGAACCAGAATTTAGAATCACAATAATAAGAATACTAGCTGGGGTTGAAAATAGATTAGAATCCCATTCTGTGGAGATAAAAGAAGTTAAAACTAGTAAGGATGAAATAAAAAATGCTATAACTGAGCTGCAATCTTGAGTGGATGCCATGGCAGCAAAGATGGATGAGGCAGAGCAGTGAATTAGTGATATAGAAGACAAACTTATGGAGAATAATGAAGCAGAAAAAAAGAGGGAGACTAAGCAAAAGACCACAATTAAAGGATTAGATAAATTAGTGACTCATTAAAAAGGAACAACATCAGAATCATAGGGGTCCCAGAAGATGAAGAGACAGAAAAAGGGGTAGAAGGGTTGTGTGAGCAAATCATAGCGGAAAATTTTCCTAATCAGGGAAAGATAAAGAATCAAAATCCAAAAAGTACAGAGGACTCCAATTAGAGTCAACAAAAACCAGCCATCAACAAGGCATATGACAGTCAAATTCACAAAATACTCGGGCCAGGAAAGAATCATGAAAGCAGCAAGGGAAAAAAAAGCCCTTAACCCACAAGGGAAGACAGATCAGGTTTGCAAAAGACCAATCCACGAAACTTAGCAGGCCAGAAAGGAGTGGCAGGGTATATCCAATGTGCTGAATTGGAAAAATATTCAGCCAAAAATTCTTTTACTAGCAAAGCTATTATGCAAAATAGAAGGAGAGATAAAAAGTTTCCCAAACAAAAATTAAAGGATTTCGTGACTATTAAACCAGCCTTGCAAGAAATTATAAGGGGGACTCTCTGAGGGGAGAAAAGAGGGGGATAAAGCAAAAGCAATAAAGATTAGAAAGGGCCAAAGAACACAAGAGAAACTCCAACTCTACAGGCAACATAATGGCAATAAATTCGTATTTTTCACTACTTACTCTAAACATCAATGGACTAAATGTTCCAATCAAAAGACATAGGGTAACAGAAAGGATAAGAAAACAATATCCATCTACATGCTGTTTACAAGAGACCCACTTTAGATCTAAAGACACCTTGAGACCGAAAATAAGGGGATGGAGAACCATCTATCATGCTAATGGTCAACAAAAGAAAGCCGGAGTAGCCATACTTATATCAGAAAATCTAGACTTTAAAATAAAGACTGTAACAAGAGATGAAGAAGGGCATTATATCACAATTAAGGGGTTTATCCACCAAGAAAACCTTTATGTGCCAAATTGTAAACATTGTAAACATTTTTGTAAACAAAAATTGTAAACATTTACGTGCCAAATGTGAGAGCACCCAAATATATAAATCAATTCATCAAAAACATACAGAAACTCATTGATGATAATACCATAATAGTAGGAGACTTCAACACCCCACTTACAACAATGGACAAATCATCTAATCAGAAAGTCAACAAGGAAACAATGGCTTTGAATGACACAGTGGATCAGATGGACTTAACATATATCCAGAACACTTCATCCTAAAGCAGTGAATACACATTCTTCTCCAATGCACATGGAACATCCTCCAAAACAGATCACATACAGGGACACAAATCAGCCCTCAACAAGTACAAAATGTTCAAGATCATACCATACATGTTCTCAGACCACAACTCTATGAAACTCGAAATCAACTACAAGAAAAAATTTGGAAAGGTAACAAATATTTGGAGACTAAAGAACTTCCTACTAAAAAATGAATGTACTAACCAAGAAGTTAAAGAGGAAATTGATAAGTATATGGAAGTCAATGAAAATGATAACACCACAACCCTAAACCTCTGGAACACAGCAAAGGCGGTCATAAGAGGGAACTATACAGCAATCCAGGCATTCCTAAAGGGGGAAAGTTCTCAGATACACAACCTAACTTTCCACCTTAAACAGCTGGAAAAAAAAAAAACAAAAAACAGAAAATAACACCTAAAACAAGCAGAAGACAGGAAATAGTAAAGATTAGAACAGAAATCAATGCTACCGAAACTAAAAAAAAATAGAACAGATCAATGAAACCAGAAGCTGTTTCTTTGAAAGAATTAACAAAATTGATAAACCAATAGCCAGTTTGATCACAAAGAAAAAGGAAAGAACCCAAATAAATAAAATCAAGAATGAAAGAGGAGAGATCACAACCAACACAGCAGAAATACAAATAATAATAGAATATTATGAGCAATTATACACCAATAAAATGGGCAATCAGAAAGAAATGGACAAATTCCTAGAAACATATACACTACCAAAACTGAAACAGGAAGAAATAAAAAATTTGAACAGATCCATAATTAGTAAAGAAATCAAATTAGTAATTAAAAATCTCCTGAAAAACAAGAGTCCAAGGCCAGATGGCTTTCCAGGGGAATTCTGCCAAACATTTAAAGAAGAGTTAACACCCATTCCCTTGAAGCTGTTCCAAAAAAAAAAAAAAAAAAAAAAAAGGAAATATAAGGGAAACTTCCAAACTCTTTGTATGAAGCCAGCAATATCTTGATTACAAAACCTGACAGAGACCCCACTAAAAAGGAGAACTATATACCAATTTCCCTGATGAACATGGACACAATAATCTTCAATAAGATAATAGCCAACCGGATCCAACAATACATTAAAAAAATTTTTTGCGATGACGAAGTAGGATTCATACCTGGGATGCAGGGCTGATTCAATATCCGCAAAACAATCAATGTGATACATAACATTATTAAAAGAATGGACAAGAACCACATGATCCTCTCAATAGACGCAGAGAAAGCATTTGACAAAATACAGCATCCTTTCTTGATAAAAACCCTTAAGAAAGTAGAGATGAAAGGATCATACCTCAAATAATAAAAGCCATAAATGAAAGACCTGCCACTAATATCATGCTCAATGGGGAATAACTGAGAGCTTTCCCCCTAAGGTCAGGAACAAGACAGAGATGTCCACTCTCGCCACTGTTATTCAACATAGTGTTGGAAGTCTTAGCTTCAGCAATCAGACAATACAAAGAGATAAAAGGCATCTAAATTGGCCAAGAGGAGGTCAAACTTTCACTTTTCTCAGGTGACATGATCCTCTATAGATTCCATCAAGTAACTGCTAGAAATGATCCATGAATTCAGCAAAGTCACAGGATATAAAATCAATGCACAGAAATCAGTTGCATCCTATACACCAACAATGAAGCAGCAGAAAGAAAAATCAAGGAATCAATCTCATTTACAATTGCACCAAAATCCATAAAATACCTAGGAATAAATCTAACCAAAGAGGAGAAAAAGCTACAAACTGAAAACCTGAGAAAGCTTATGAAAGAAATTGAAGAAGACACACACACACAAAAATGGAAAACTATTCCCTACTCTTGGATGGGAAGAACAAATATTTTTAAAATGTCAATACTATCCAAAGTAATCAACATATTCAATGCAATACATATCAAAATAACACCAGAATTCTTCACAGAGCTAGAACAAACAATCCTAAAATTTTTATGGAACCAGAAAAGGCCCTGAATAGCCAAAACAATCTCGAAAAAGAAAACCAAAGCAGGAGGCATCACAATTCCAGACTTCAAGCTGCACTACAAAGCTGTAATAATGAAGACAGTATGGTACTGGCACAAGAAGAGACACTCAGATCAATGGAACAGAATAGAGAACCCAGAAATGGACCCACAGACTTATGGCCAACTAATCTTTGACAAAGCAGGAAAGACTATCCAGTGGAATAAAGACAATCTCTTTAGCAAGTGGTGCTGGGAAAACTGGACAGCAGACATGCAGAAAAATGAAACTGGACCACTTTCTTACATCATACACAAAAATAAACTCAAAATGGATGAAAGACCTAAATGTAAGACAGGAAGCTATCTAAATCCTCAAGGAGGAAGCAGGCAAAAACTTCTTTGACCTTGGCGCAGCAACTTCCTACTCATCATGTCTCTGGAGGCAAGGGAAACAAAAGCAAAAATGAAATTTTGGGACCTCATCAAAATAAAAACCTTCTGCACAGCAAAGGAAACAATCAGTAAAACTAAAAGGCAACTGACAGAATGGGAGAAGATATTTGCAAATGACATATCAGATAAAGGGTTAGTATCCAAAATCTATAAAGAACTTATCAAACTCAACACCCAAAAAAACAAATAGTCCTGTGAAGAAATGGGCAAAAGACATGAGGAGACACTTTTCCAAAGAAGACATCCAGATGGCCAACTGACACATGAAAAAATGCTCAACATCACTCATCATGTGGGAAATAAAAATCAAAACCACAATGAGTTATCATCTCACACTTGTCAGAATGGCTAACATTAACAACTCAGGCAACAACAGATGTTGGCAAGGATGCAGAAGAAGAGGATCTCTTTGGCATTGCTGATGGGAATGCAAACTGGTGCAGCCACTCTGGAAAACAGTATGGAGGTTCCTCAAGAAATTAAAAATAGAACTACCCTACCACCCAGCAATTGCACTCCTAGGTATTTATCCAAGGGATAGAGGTATGCTGTTTTGAAGGGACACATGCACCCCCATGTTTGTAGCAGCACTATCAACAATAGCCAAAGTATGGAAAGATCCCACATGTCCGTCGATGGATAAATGGATAAAGAAGATGTGGTATATATATACAATGGAGTATTACTCGGCAATCACAATCACAAAGAATGAAATCTTGCCATTTGCAACTATGTGGATGGAAATAGAGGGTCTTATGCTAAGTGAAATTTGTCAGTCAGCAAAAGACAAATATCATATGACTTCACTCATATGAGGAATTTAAGATACAAAACAGATGAACATAAGGAGAGGGAAACAAAAATAATATAAAAACAGGGAGGGGACAAAACAGAAGAGACTCATGAATATGGAGAACAAACTGAGGATTATTGGAGGGGTTGTGGGAGGGGGGATGGGCTAAATGGGTAAGGGACATTAAGGAATCTGCTCCTGAAATCATTGTTGTATTATATACTAACTTGAATGTAAATGTAAAAAGTAAATTAAATTAAAAAAAATAATAAAATAATATGGAAAATCTAAAAAAAAAAAGATACATACTAATAGAGATGCATGGGCATGAATGAGATAAACTTTCTTATTGAGAAGCATTTTAATAGCAATTATATTGCATGATTACACATGGAAACTGGACTATATTTCTATGGTTCATTACTATACTATACTAGAATGTAAGGTTGTCAGACTTCCAAAGCAGAACTTCCTGATTTATCTATTGAGTTACACCCACTAGAAATCTAACTCATTTGCCCAAAAGAAAACAGATTGGCTGAAATCTAACTCTAAAAGGCTTAGTTTTTACTAGAAAAAATGCCATGATCTGAAACTCTTCAACAAATATTGTGCCCCATCTTCATTGGTTTACACAGTGACAGCAAGTTGTCAAATCTAGCCAATATGTCATAATAGATAACACCCTCCCAACTAGATTCTGTAGATAATTATTATTAAATAATTACCTGAATTATAGGAAAAAAGGTATAAATCATGAATGAAGTATGGAAATATAAAATGCTAACAATAATTAAACATACTTATTCTTTATATCCTTTGCAACAATTATAAAAAGCCATTATTTATTAAGGTGAGCAAAACATATTATCCTTATGGAGAACATTGGAATGGGATGTGTGGCTATCAAAATTAGTAGGAGTTTAGGAAGAATCAGCTTCCTGCATTCAGTGAACATCCATTGTGTGCTAGGGCACATCACAAATATCCTTTCCTAAAATCTTCCTAACAAATTTTAGAAATAGTTGATACCGTTCCATTCTACAAATTAAATATATGAGACTCTGGTCAAATACATTTTCAACACAGCACTATTGCTTGTTTTGCTTAATTTAGGTGGTTTTCATCTTAAGAAAAGTATAAACTTTTAGCTCTGTTATTAGCATATTACAATAACTCCATTATATTTTCAAAAGAAAATGGGGAACTACTATGACATAATTTGAATAAACGCTATCATCCAATAACAGCAGAGGATTTATTATTTTACTCACTAAATAAATCATTAATAATTTCTCATTCCACATTGCAGTTATTTCTAAAATTGGATTATTGTTTTATTTTAAGATAAAAATTTCCAGTGTAGCATACTATAGACTTTGGAATATATTTCTCTTTGATCTAATTTTTTCTCATTATGTTAAACTGTTATTATAAACAGAAATTTTACTTTGAGTGTTGAGCTAATGAAATTAGAAAAATAAAATGAAAAATGTATTCTGAATATTAAGCCCTTTAATGTTTCACTACAGTTTAGAAACTCCCATTGTTTATTCAGTGGTAATGTGCTTTAAAACTTATAGGACACTGCACTAGACTAAGTCCCTTTGGATTGTTTGTTTTCCAATAATTAAATGTTAGTATTTTGGCTCTGCTACAGTTACATATGTCCATTCACCTTTAAAATGGAAGTATTTCTTCATATAAGTTGCCAAAGAATGAAAACCATGTATGAGGATTAAAATATTGTATGAAAATCACTGTATAAAAATTAACTACCTTGACATTGAATTCTATCTTTCCATGAGAATTCCTACCCAACAGTTTTGCTACCTTAGATCTCTGAGCAGACTTTTGTTTTAATATTGACCTCATTCCATTTAAAGCTTCTGTTTACTAGAATAAAAGCTACTTCAGAACAAAGACTTTCTTACATATCTTTGTGTCACTGACATTTAGTTAAATACCTTCTAGTCACATTGTGGACACTTGAAAAATATGTAAAAGAGAGAAAGAAAGAAAGAAAGAAAGAAAGAAAGAAAGAAAGAAAGAAAGAAAGAAAGAAAGAAAGAAAGAAAGAAAGAAAAAGAGAAAAAAAGAAAGAAAGAAAAGAGAGAAAGGAAGGAAGAAGGGGGAAGGGAGGAAGGAAGGAAGGAAAGGAGGAAGAAAGGAAGGAAAGGAGGAAAGAAGGAAGGAAGGAAGGAAGGAAGGAAGGAAGGAAGGAAGGAAGGAAGGAAGGAAGGAAGGAAGGAAATCTTGAATACTCTGAATTAGCATACTGTATAAAAACTATGACCTGGAGAAGTATAGTCATTTATACTAAGCATAAGGGCACACTGAAGCAGAACTATTAGACTAAAGATACGGATTAACTGTGACTTTGGTTTCACTACTACTTTCCTTTTGCAACTTCCTTATTGTGTCCTAGAGTAGCCTTCAATCTACTTGTAAAGTAACACCAGGCAAGACAACCTTCAGGAATTTTTGTCCTTATCACTTACTTCTTATTAAAACTAATGTTCTGAGATCCATCCATCTGGCTGCTTACTGTGAAGGAGACTCCATTCTTTTTTGTCCTATCTTAGAGTGTAATATTCTGCCCTGCGCTAATCCTGAATTTATGGGTATTAACAAAAATTCTACCTACTCCACTACTAAGTTACACAGGAGGATACTGAGGGTTTAAGAATATCCTGAAGTGTTGTGATAGAACACTTCACAGAGTTGCTGAATATTTGATATGCAGTGACTCAAAATCCAGGCAGGGCCAGGTCTTGTTCATGCAATTTGTTAAACTGTCAGGAAAGTCCTCCATGAAAAGGTATATTAACTAAAATATTATGAAAATACTATGTTAAAATAATGTATTCTTTTTAGTATTGGCTTGCATTAAGTTTTATTCAAAATTGAATGTCTTATCTCTTTACTTATTATATCTAATTAAAGATAACCTTACTACTATATTAATAAATATCCAATTGATGACTTACTATCTCTTCACTTTCTTAAGGGTTTCACTAAGTTAGCAACTTGCTATAATTTTAGTAATATTATATTATTAAACTTCTAAAATGAATTCTTCATACTTTATGTTTCTTCCATATACAGAGAAACAAATTAGAAAGTTTGTTAAAAAAAAAGAGTGGCAACCCAGCATTAAGATACAGTTCAAATCAATAAGCCCAGCAACACTTTTACGTTTTGAAATTGAGTTTTTTGCAGAGTAGTTATTCATCAATTTTGTGCATCAAAATCAAGTTCCTTGAAAATTTCTGCAGTTTTCAAACTTCGCTAAAAAATGTTTCATCATTTTGGGAACTGAATCATTTAATGATCATATTTGGAAAAAGAGTCAAACCACAAACAGAATCCAAGAAAATTATCCATTGTGGAGATTAACTGGAGGTTGAAAATGTACTTAAACTCACAAGAAAAACAACTTATATCACTTTTAAAAAGTCACATATTTCAAATATGCTTATATTGTAATATTCTCTAACTACATTTGAACAAAATTCTTACATTTAAGCTTATATTATGTGCAAGGCACTGCAATAACTGCTTTATTTCTTGGCAAGGTATTGTGTGTGCACGTGTGTATGCATGTGCATGCACATGTGTGATGTTTATCATCAAAAGCCAATCCAACTTCCTAGGAAAATACATGGAATATGATTTAGCAATTCTTGGCTGAGGGAAATATAGAGATACTTTTAGCATATTAAGTATGGGAGATGTGATAAGAAGTGACGATAATAATGAATTTTAAGGAAATTCCTTTATCCTACCATGAGAGCCAGGAGAAACATGGGCAAGTGGACAAATGGTAGTGACCAAAACACTAAGAGAACAAATAACGAGGATTCATATGGAGGTTATAGACAAAAGATAGAATCCAAGAAGCCCACCATGATGGACCTACATCCACTGAGAAGCCAGAGATGGGAGTAAGAGGTCAAAAACAATAAAGGATCTCCTAATGTTAACGAATAATTCCCACATTGACCCTCTTGTTGACTCATTATAATTTGGGAAATACAATTTAAACTTAATGTGAAGAAAAACTGCATACATTCTTTATTTCTCCACATGTGTGCTTGATTGATAAAGTTGTTAAATAATGGACAATACCACCCTCACTCCTGAGATTATGAGCATATGAGCAATGCAAAAACCAATTCCTCTACCAGTCAACACCTAAGAAACTGTTTCTCATTATACAGATGAGAAAATTGAAGCACAGGCAGATTTTTTTAAAAGCAGTGAATTAGAAGAAACAAAAGTGAACTCAGTCTCTCTGTTTCAAAGGTAGTGTTTTCAAAAAGTGTTTCAGAGTGATACATCATATTCAATTTTTTGTGTATATATCTGTGACTCCTTCACTACACTGAGCTTTATGAGAATTGTAACTGTGCCTATATTAGTTTCCTGGGGCTGCTGCAACAATGTAACACAAACTCAGTGGCTTAAAGCAACAGAAAATTATTCTTGAACAATTCTCAAAGACTTTTATACAAAATCAAGGTGTCAGCAGGGCTCTGTTCCTTCTAAAGGCTCTGGGGAAAATACTTCCCTGACTTTGCCAGGACTGGTCATTCTGCATAGCTTCAATTTATGCCTCTTTCTTAATATTGCCTCCTCCTTAGTCTATTTTTTTCCCTTCTGTTTGTGTCGCATATCCTTCTTTCTCTTATAAAGTCACTTCTCATTGGATTTAGGCCCTATCTAGTTAATGCAAGATGGTGTTATTTGGAGATCACTAACTTAATTATGTCTGTAAAAAAAAAAACCCCTCTTTCAAAATATGAGTACATGCAAAGATATTGGGAATTGGAACATGGAAATATCTTTCTGGGATGCCACCATTAAACCTACTATATATGGGTAGAGTGGACCAGGAATTTTGCCTAATTCATCTAGATAGTACGAACACAGATGGAAGGGGCTAGCACATAAAAAACTCTCAAATTTTCACTGAAGGTAGAACAGATGACAAATAACTACTTAGAAAAGTTTTTGTCAGATTATTGACTTAGTATAACTGGAAAATTAAAAATAGATCTACCCTATGACCCAGCAATAGCACTGCTAGGAATTTACCCAAGGGATACAGGAGTGCTGATGCATAGGGGCACTTGTACCCCAATGTTTATAGCAGCACTTTCAATAATAGCCAAAATGCCCATCAACTGATGAATGGATAAAGAAATTGTGGTTTATATACACAATGGAATACTGCTTGGCAATGAGAAAGAATGAAGTATGGCCTTTTGTAGCAACGTGGAACTGGAGAGTGTTATGCTAAGTGAAATAAGTCATACAGAGAAAGACAGATACCATATGTTTTCACTCTTATGTGGATCCTGAGAAACTTAACAGAAGACCATGAGGGAGGGGAAGGGAAAAAAAAGTTTACAAAGGGAGGGGGCCAAAACATAAGAGACTCTTAAAAACTGATAACAAACTGAGGGTTGATGGGGGGTGGGAGGGAGGTGATGGGCATTGAGGAGGGCACCTGTTGGGATGAGCACTGGGTGTTGTATGGAAACCAATTTGACAATAAATTTCATATTTAAAATAAATAAAAGAAAAAATAAATAAACATACAATGGAATACTACTTGGCAATGAGAAAGAATGAAATCCTGTCATTTGAAACAATGGGGATAGAACTGGAGGGTATTATGCTAAGTGAAATAAGTCAGTCAGAGAAAGACAGATACTATATGTTTTCACTCATATGTGGATCTTGAGAAACTTAACAGAAGACCATGGGGGAGGGGGAGGGGGAGGGGAAAAAAGTTACAGAGAGGGAGGGAGGCAAACCATAAGAGACTCTTGAATACAGAGAACAAACTGAGGGTTAATGGGAGGTGGGGGAGAGGGGAAAGTGGGTGATAGGCATGGAGGAGGGCACCTGTTGGGATGAGCACTGGGTGTTGTATGGAAACAATCTGACAATAAATTATATTTTAAAACTTTATATTTAAAAATTTATATATTTAAAAAATGTCTTTAAAAATTTTTATATTTAAAAAATTTATATTTAAAAATTATATTTAAAAAATATATGGAAGTAATTCATGACAGACAAGGTAAAGACGTTCAAGTTTAAGCATTAACATTTTAAAAACTTTTTAAGAACTTACAATTTTACTTTCTTTTTTTACATTTATTTTTTTAAATTTTATTTATTTATTTATTTTTTTAATATGAAATTTATTGTCAAATTGGTTGTTGTGGTTTATATACACAATGGAATACTACTTGGCAATGAGAAAGAATGAAATATAGCCTTTTGTAGCAACATGGATGGAGCTGGAGAGTGTTATGTTAAGTGAAATAAGTCAGGAAAAGAAAGACAGATACCATATGTTTTCACTCCTATGTGGATCCTGAGAAACTTAACAGAAGACCATGGGGGAGGGGAAGGAAAAAAAAAAAAAGGTTAGAGAGGGAGGGAGCCAAACCATAAGAGACTCTTAAAAACTGAGAACAAACTGAGGGTTGATGGGGGATGGGAGGGAGGGGAGGGTGGGTGATGGGTATTGAGGAGGGCACCTGTTGGGATGAGCACTGGGTGTTGTAAAGAGCTTCCAATTTTAAAAAGTACATTGTTCACCTCTAATGCTGGCAAAGTGAATATATAGGTTAATTACTTCATTATAAATACAGTAATATTCTCTTCTGGTTAGAAGATAAACAGGCAAAAATATTTCTTTTTAAAGGACAGTTTGCCATAGATAAAATATGGGGGTGTTTTGAGTGAAAATATCATATACAGAAATTTGTCAGAAGGGATGATTAGATATAAATGAATTTGTTTATATAACAAGAATATTGTATCCTGCATTGTTTACAATCATTAAAAAATTTTAAAAGCTAAATGCCCATTCAAAAGAAAATAAACTATCGTGCGTATACAATGTGACATGTTACATAATTTGACTTAACAGTGTGGATTATATTTTTAAGAGAATAGTAGTAGATTATGGAATAAATTAGCATATTCATATTTTATTAAGAAATAAATCAGTAAGAATAAACAAAAAGTATTAACAATAATGACTCTGGATTGGTTTCTAAAAGATGTTTTCACTTCTTTCTACCTTTTTTATTGCTTGACAATCTTTATTTTCCATTATAACTAGGAAAATTTTAAAGAAATCATTTTATGAAAAGTAGAAATATCTAATGGTTTAGAAAATTACACACACACACACACACACACACACACACACACACAATGTATGACCTTGTCAAACTAACCACAAAGTGTTAGCATTAGGTTGCTGTGTCACCTAGGCATTGCCAACTTGTAAAGCCATTCGTTGAAAAGACAAAGATTTATTTGACTCCTTTAGCCAAGTACATTTTGGCTAAACACAGTGAACATACTTTTTTCTTAGGTTAATAGTTCACATATACTTTACACTTTTTTGCAAGAACTTTAAATTATTTGCTAAGTTCACAAACATTCTTCTAAAATGATCTTTTCAGATAAGTCTCACAATAATAAAGACCAAATGTAGCATATTTTGTTTTGTTTAATTTTACCACATTCTTTCATTTTCCTATAAAAAATTTTCACCTGACTTGATCTCAAGTATTCATGGCCAAGTCCTTTTTTTTTTTTCTCCTGAAGAGCTCATTTTAAATACTTTTCTTTTCAAGTAAACTTCTGTGAACACTTATCCAAAGTAGTTCTAGCCATTATTAATCTCTGTTATTCCTGGTTAGAAATCCTTATTATTTATCTTTTTATTTGCTTACATGTTTCCTTTTCCTGTCCACGAGAATGTAAAATCCATGAGGGTCAGATATATTCCCTTCTAGTTCAGCTTTGTATTCCCAACACCTAGCACAGAGTTTAGCACAGTGTATTTGTGTAATAATTGAGGGAAAGCTACATTGGATTAGATCGTGTGTATAAAACAGTAGATGAAAATAAAAGTTTAGATGATTTTTTATTTACTCTACTACTTATAAAAGCTTTCTCCAAAACTCCTCTGCAGCAATTACTTGAATGTCAACACATCTCCGTGCACTGTATTTCCTGTTTCCCTGATTTAAGCCAAGCTGTATTTCAGAGGCAAGAGGAGACATACGAGAAAGGATATTTGCTTTCATCCGGATTTTTATTTAAAAAGAAATGTCTACAAATACTATTTTGCTCTTATATCAAAAACACATTAGTTTTACTCTAGATATTTTCAGGTTTTTCCCAATAGACTTTTCATTTCTGACATAACTGGCATTATATCAACATGAGATAGTTAATATTACTACTCTATATAAAATAATTATACAAATCTAGATTTATAAAAATGAATTTGCTCTAACTTTTGTTATTAGAATAATATACAAAGAATGAAGTAGTTATAGAAAAAATATTTCATTGTACATTATAAAGATTAACACACTTTTAAAAATCCATTTATTAAAACCACCATATGTCTTCACAGTTTAAGAAAAAGTGATTTGAGTGCCAGTTTGTAGTGTTAATAAAAAATACCACAGGGAAGAATTGTAGATTAACAACACTGAATTTTAAAATGAAGAGGGCTGCAAAGAGCTGAATCTTTAATCAAAATATGCCTCTTGCAAAGATTTGTTCTTATGAACACCGATGGGGAAATAAAATATTACTTTTTGCCAGAAAAGTGAATTATGGTGATCACAATTCGAAGGAAATGAAAATCAAGCAATATCAGTTGCACAAGCATAGGACAAATTATTCAGGTAAATTCCAAGAATATCTGGAGACATAGAGGTATTTGGCTCCTTAAAGAAAAATGTGTAATGGAGGTATTGAATGTTAGGATCTACCAAGTATTTAATCATTTTTTAAGTGAGCCAGACCATTATCGACAAGTGTTATCATCTGTGAATTAGTCCTATTAGGTATGTTCTATACAGATTACTACATAAGATAAAGTCTTTTCCTCATTTGTCCTCTGATAAATGAACTTTAAAAAGCCCATCTTAACCTCTTTTCTTACAGAACCCTTCAATTAATGTTCATTATTGATTTTTTTCAGTGCTCCAGTGTGTTAGTTTCCTTTTTCACTATAAAATAAAATGTCACATAAAATTACAAAACAGTTACTGATCACTTAGGTTGATAAATCTTCAATATTTTAGATTTATCATTAATTCTCAACATAAGGGGTTCTGGTATGTTTTTATAAAGCTACTCAAGACTTAAATTTTATATATGTATATACAAAATTTTTATATTTGTGTGTGTGTGCATGTGTGTGTGTGTGTGTGTGTGTGCGCACGTGTGTTTGTGTGTGACAGGATAAAAAATATGGTCTACAAAGATTTTCAAATTTTCTTCAAATTAAATATATCTAGTGTTTATCAAAATCTGTTCCTGGGATCACAGAATAAAAGTTTCAATAGTCACCAAGATATTAACATTTATAGAAAATGTATAGTACCTAAATTAAGGTACACATCAAGTTTATATCTATTGAGTTTAAACTATGTAATTTAAATCTGCATCAGTTTTCTTATTTTGTAATGGCTGTGGTCAATCTTGATTACCTTCTTTCTTCCTCCACATGTGCCATCCACCGTTAATTTTGTTTGGTTTTATCAACCTGACCATTTCTCACCGTTTACACTTCTTCCCACCATTCCAGACCAACATTGTTTTTCATTCACACAACCAAAATCTCCTCATAACTGGCCTGTCCATTGCCACAGTTATCACATTATAATCTACTCTCCACACAATAGGCAGCATGGTCGTAAAAATAAAACTTCAAAAGTGCATAAGAACATTTCACTTCCATGATTGAAATATTCAATTGCTTGTTTAAAAAGCTATAATAGAATTCATTTTTTAAAATATTACAGAACCTGGTGCCCACTTCTCTCTCCAGCTTCATTTCTTATTATTTTCCCCTTTGCAATCTAAATTTTACTCCAGTCATGTGTGTCTTCTTTGTATTCCAGGAATACCATTGACTTTGTACCTTATTCCCGTCACTGCAGATGCTCTTCTCTGGAGCTTTGCAGAGTTGCCACATTACTCATATCTGATCTCAACATAAGCTCACATAAGCTCTTGCTGACCACTCCAACTAAAATAATTTTAACAGCACCCATCATATATACCCATTTTGCGAAGTCATTATTGCAGTTTGAAGTGATAATATTTTTGTTTCATTTTTACATCTTCCATCCTCCATGAGAACAGGAACCTTGGATAGTTTACCACTATTTTTCTAGAGCTTAAAACATAGCCTGTTGTGATATAAGTAATTAATAGCTATCCGCTGAATGAGCAAATTTGCTAATGAAGCTATCTTATACGCTAATGAGAAGTCCTCTATGATTAGTAACCACATAACTTGAAACAATTACTGTTATGGAAATTTACTCATATGCATAGGCAAAATTTCTGTCAACCTAGGCATACAACCTCACTTACTTCCCAGGGGTCAGAATAAATGTATAATCAATTTGTGTTGAATTGCCCTGGACTTTAGTCTTAGCACACACACTGTTTTTGTGTTGTAATTTATTGTTTCATTATCCTACTTAATGTCTTCTCCACCAGTCAAAACAATGTCAAATTCAATACTGGCATGTCACTAATAACCAGAGCCCTTACTTGCATGTCCTTGTTATTTTAATAAACAGACTCTTTTGTTATTAACAGCAATTAGAAGAAAACAATTGATAAAAATAGGTCATATCTTCAAAGCTGAAAGGAAAAGGTATTAATATTTCATTGAGGCACACTCATTTCCTGAATGGAAGATTAAGGGAGCAGTGGCTTGTATTCTATGCTGATAGATGTGTCTGGGCAACAATAAAGAAACTTATTAAAGTAAATGCAAAGCATAGGTTGATCCCCATGATGACTTATCTTCATAATAACAGAACAATAAAAGCTCACACTGATACTCTCAGAAAAACCCAACACCATCATTTGCATCTACAGTGCCTATACATATGAATGAACATTAATATCTGACCTTGAGCTACTGAGTTTACCATTTTAATTTTTTCCTTTGCAAAGTCCACTGACTGTTAGACATTAGGAATTACAATGAGTTTAATCAGCCAGACTCAGAAAAATCCAGTCTCCACATAAAAATTGGAGGGGAAAATAAAAAAAGAAAAAAAACAAATAGGGAAAGAGGGCAAAGAAACAAAGCACAAAATGAAAGGAAGAAATAGAAATACAAAGGAAAAATGAAGGTGATGATGAATCTGGATTGGTCTTGTGAGAATAAAATTAGTAAGTAAATACACAACCACATTCTCCTCTTCAGTTTTGAAAGTATTATCTGAAGAAAATCAGATTCAGAATTATTTGACATTATTTGTTCAACAAAAATTTACCAAACACTATTATGTTCATTGTTCTAGATTCTGGGGACACCATGGTGAATAGAATGACAAGTCTTTGTTCTGACATACTTTGTACTCTAGTGGAAGAATTCAGATAAAAACAAAAAAATAAAGCAAAGCAAAATATTTTCAGATAATAAGAACTCCTCAGGAAAAAGAACTATATTTTCTTTCTTTCTTCCTCCCTTCCTCCCTTCCTTCCTTCCTTCCTTCCTTCCTTCCTTCCTTCCTTCCTTCCTTCCTTTCTTTCTTTCTTTCTTTCTTTCTTTCTTTCTTTCTTTCTTTCTTTCTTTCTTTCTTTCTTTCTCTCTTTCTTCCTAAAGTAGAATGATGCAGTAGAGTTTTAGATGAATAATTATAAGACTGGACAGTCAGGAGAATTATCTGAGGAGGTGGCATTTCAACAGATACCTGAATTATAAGAAATTGTCAACCAAGGATAGATTAGAGAAGACGAATTAAGAAAAAAATTATAAATGAAGTACTTAATAAAGTACTATGTAAGTAGCTTTTAAAACTAATCAAATAATTGCATTTCCTATGTCATGAGTGCTCATAATCTAGCATGAACAATATCAATGTGGCTAAATAAAAAAAAAAAAAACAGAGCAAAACATTTGGTAGTGAAATCACCAAAAGTTGGAAATTTTGATGATGATAAAGATCAAGGTGAGTATTGATTTTGTCGGTCAACAACTCTTTCAGTAACTAATAGTTCATGCAAAAATAATAGCAATAATAATATATGAACAACATGAGCAAATGACCATTAGCAATAATGATAGATATTTTCAACCACCAATGGAACATCTATGAAAACTGACCATAAATTGGTGCCATTAAGCAAGTCTTGTATTTACTAACCACAACTCAATTAACATAAAATATACAAGTAACTATATGTATGAGGTCTTTTAAAGATACTTCATAATATAGAAAGGAAAACGAACTTTAGAAATAAAAATCAATGAGTTTGAATCTGAGGTAACTCAGTTCTCTATCAACTGGGCACATTTGCATAATTTAATTTTCTTCTGAGAGAAAGACTGAGAGTCTTTCAGACTTATCTTCTGAGAGAAAGACTTTCTACTGAGTCTTCTGAGACTTGGTAAAATCATTTTCAGAAGAATAATAGTATTAAGCACTTAGGCTTGCTATTAGATTAAATAACACTATATATGTAAAAATTTAAAGTACTTAGCACATAACAAGCACTCAAAAACTATATAGTAACATCATACAGTTACATCTGATACGCCAATATCTACAAAGACCTAAGACTACTTTCAAAAATTCAATCATTGAATTTATCTCAGAAGTAGATAAAAATCTGTGTTATCAAAAAGAATACTGATTGAAAATAAAGCTGCAAGTTTCATTAGATTAATTGGTCTGGCTGTGGCTACTTTTATTTGTTGTTTTAATTAGAGGTAATAAGTATGGTAATCCTAATTTAGAAAATGTATATATATGTAAAAAGAAAACGAAAAATATATATGTGTAATATATAACTACATAGTTTCCTATTCATTTATGAAGATTCTCAGTTTAAACAAGGCTGATACTAGATTAATTGGGACATGTGCAATGTCGGTTTGGAAACAAAGATCCTGGTTCACATTTTGGCATCACCACTTCCTGGCTGTGTAATCTTGGAGAAGGAATTTTACTTCTCTAAGCCTGTTTCCGGAAATAGAAGCAAAAGGTGTGTAAAAAGAGGGGCGGGGGCGGGGAAACACTATTTGGAGTGCCTGGCTGGCTCAGTCAGAAGAGCATGCAAATCCTGATCTCGGGTTCTTGAGTTTGAGCCCCACGTGAGGAGTAGAAATTACTTAAATAAATACAACTTAAAAAAAAGAACTACTTAAGTTTATTTTGAGAAACAAGTAAGGTAGTGTTGTAAAACAGTTTAGTTTTTGGACAATTGTAAAAGTTTAAATGTCATTATTATTATTTTTGCCATTATCAATAGTATTAATATAATTACTGTAATTAGTATAATTAGTATTAATTAATATAATTACCATAATTAATATAATTAGTAAATCTTTCCTTCCTTCAATATCAGGCAGAATCGATATTGATTGAAAATTCACTTTGCATTTTGTATAAAGGTATATGGGAAGGAGCACACATATTTTATTTTGCACTAAATTATAAACTGTGAATATATCTATATACTACCAAAAAGGGATGGAGTGGTTTATTGGACATTTAGTACATTCTAGGAACTAGGTTAAAAAAGAAAATGTTTCTGGGGTGCCTCAGTGGCTTGGTTGGCTAAGTGTCTGACTCCTGATATTGGCTCAGGTTATGCTCTCACGGTTCGTGGGATCAAGCTCCGTGTCCAGACTCTGAGCTGGCAGTGTGGAACCTGTGGGATTCTCTCTCTCTCCTCTCTCTCTGCCCCTGCCCCAGCTTCTCTCTCTCTCTCTCAAAATAAATAAACATTATTTTTTTTTAAAAAAAAAGGAATGTGTCCACTGTGAAGGGCATTATGATATGAGAAAAAGAGCTCTTTGATAAACTGCTGTTCACCTGGGTTATAGCAGTTATTAAAGGAGTTATTGTGGGTAGAAAAATAAAATGTGACCTCTATTTTCAGAATATTAACATACTCTGATCTTCCCAGAATCATATCCTCTAACCATGAAAGTTTAAGGAGCACAGTTGGAACTACATTTAATAATCATCTTGATTTTAGAAAGGCCACTGTGAAACAGAAGTGTCACACAGCTAGATTAGTGACAGGTCAAAGACAATATAGAGGTTTTTTTTCCCCTCATGTTCATGTTCTTTCCATTACACCTGCATTATCTCCCCAAATGCTGGTATCAAAAGAACCCGTATGTACCCATCCAACTTTATTGCCATGTTTCCAAACCCCTCCCATCTTTCTATTGTTTCTGACATTTTATCATTAACTTTTATAATCCATTTATTATTCACATTTCCAAAAGCTACTTTGGGGGAGAAACTGTGGATATGGAGTCTTGAACACACAAATCCAATTTTTCTGTACTAATCCCCTCTGTGGAGTGCTATGACCACCACATCAGACATTTTGGAAGAGTTTGTATCTCAAATCTAACAGCTGCTCTTGTTTTTCAGAAATACTGGTAGATTTGCAGAATCAGATGTGCCTCTTAACTCTGCCAAAGAAGACCTGGAGGTAGACAGAAGCAGTAATTGCAGTTTTCTCTTCTCTAGATTTCCAATATTCTCAATTCCCCTCTGGGAATTTTCCAGTTCTCAATTCCTATATGCTTCCAGTGGCAATTCCTGCACTGATAATCATGCCTAGGCAAGGGCAGAACTGCTCACACTCTGAAAACTGCACACAAAGTATGCATTTTGTGGGTTAAACCCATGGAGTTGTACTGCTTAACAATACCGTTCGTTTCAAGGTATTTCTTTGCAAATCTGGGAATTTCTTGGCAGCCTTTGATTACAATGTTATCTATTCAGGAATATAATGACATTTCCTAGAGTTTCACTTAGAGAGTATGCATCTAGGTTAGTACTGAGTAATGAAAACTCATAGATGTCTCTAGACAACTGAGTAGTTTCCCTTGTCAGTTGTAAAGAAATATTGTTCTGTGCTAGGAAGGCCAGTAAGCCATTAAGGCTAATGACTTTAGTCACAGTTTGGATAAAAAAAAAAAAAAAATCCTTGGAAAGAAAATGCTTTCCAATTAAAATAATATACACAAACTATAAAAAACATTAATAATGTGCACAGGAGACTCAGAGAAGTCATCCAAAGTGTTTCGAAGTTAAACATTTATCCAATTTGGGAAAAGACTACTATAATTACCAAATTTAAGTGTGTAGAAGATGACATTTAATGTAACCAGATCTGCAACTTAGCAATGGGGACCACTTGTGGGGAAAGATGGGAGTATTTATTTTAAAATGTTAGATTTATAAAAGGAAAAGTGAAAGGTCTACAATATTTTTAATTCAATATTTTATCATATATGGGACATTTTAAATGAATAATGCATCAACCAGAACAAACTTCATTCCAATATCTGAGTGATTCTTTTGAAAGAATAAAGAAAATAAACATATACTGAAGTTCATGGCAAGATAAAAAGATATTAAAAATGCATCCTTTGAAAAAAAAGTGTCTTTGTTTTTAAGCCATGTACATATGCCTATCGGGAGTTGTAAAAAGAATAAATCTTGAAGTAAGAAAACAATTAAATATTCATTTACACAAAGCTACAGTTATTCATTTTTATGTAAAAGAATATAATAAGTTAAAAGTGTATCTGTTATGCCTAGCATGGTCACCTGGATGATGAAAGTTTTTTTAAAAAGAGCTTATATTTATTTAGTACTTACAAGTACTTTACCTCATTTAATTCTTAAGACTAAGGGGAAGGTACTATTACCAACTGCATTTTAATTTCTTTAATTATTTTATTTTATTTTTTATTGTTAATTTTTTTAAATGTTTTATTTATTTTTGAGAGAGAGACAGAGTATGAGTGAGGGAGGGGCAGAGAGAGGGAGATACACAATCTGAAGCAGGCTCCAGGCTCTGACCTGTCAGCACAGAGCCTGAGGCAGGGTTTGAACTCACAAACTGTGAGATCATGACCTGAACAGAAGTCGGACGCTTAACCAACTGAGCAACCCAGGTGTCCCTATTACCTACTGCATTTTAGACAGCAGAAAAAGTTTAAAACATACAAGATTTAGTAGATGCCACAAATATTAGTTTATATAAAAACTCAAAAGAACCTTCTGAAATAGCTGTAACTAATTATTTTCATTTGTAAATGAAAAAGTAATATTTATAAAATGTAAACAACTTGTTCACCTTCACATAGTGGCAGAGGTTAAAACCTACGCTCTTAACAATTACAGTGTGCTGTGTCTCACAATTTAATTTTTGGTGAAGTAAGTACCATATCCAAGGTTACACTAATAGTTAAGAAATACATACAGAATTCAAAAAGCAATATTCTGTCACCTGGGCAATATTGTCTCTGGATTTAATATCTCCATTATTTTATATCTACATTAACCATACTTGATGTCTTCCTGTTCCATGGTTAGCTCCAGAGTTTATATTTGTAGTTCAAGCATTTCCTTTGAAATTGAGATACGCATATCCAAGTACCTAGCAAGGTATCAGTCCTTAGATGTACATGGTATCCAATAACATTGAATTTAGCGATTCCTAAGGGTACACTTATTTTTTTTTAATTTTTTTTAGCGTTTATTTATTTTTGAGGCAGAGAGAGACAAAGCATGAACGGGGGAGGGTCAGAGAGAGGGAGACACAGAATCCGAAACAGGCTCCAGGCTCTGAGCTGTCAGCACAGAGCCCGATGCGGGGCTCGAACTCACGGACCGCGAGATCATGACCTGGGCCGAAGTCGACCGCTTAACCGACTGAGCCACCCAGGCGCCCCAAGGGTACACTTATAAATAACTAGTGGGAATACTACTGAAAGCTTTACTTTGGAATTATACTGGACAATATATTTAAACTTCTTAAATATCAGTTTTCTTATCTAAAAATGGAGTAAAATAACATCTGTCTCTTAATATTATGTGGCTTCAAAGATTAATATATGAAAACACTAAAGAATGTATTTTAGGTCTTGGAGACAGAATAATATAAGCATGAAGAGAAACAAAGCCATAGAAAAGAAAAAGGAGAGAAGACAGAAGAGAGAGAAGTATAAAGGAAATGAGGAAGGAATGTATTAATGTCAATTAGGGTTGGATCTTGGATGTTAAACTGCCAAATTCTGAAATGTAAACTTTCAGAAAGTTTGTGTGTCACAAAGTGAATGTTATTACCAGAAATGTGCTTTGGAAGTTGAATGTAGATGCCATGTAAATATTATGTAAGGATGGGAATGGAGAGGAATGGGAAGGACGAAGAGGTATTAAACACATCGTAAGATTTAGGTGCCATATGTGGGTGGAGGGGTGGCTGATGCTTCCATCTAGGATTCATGTGATGTTGGCTGCAAGTCAGCACTGCCACGGGATCACTCTGCAATACTACCCCTGCCCACCCTGACCTGTGCCCACCTGTTAGCTTTCACTGCCCTCCTTCAGTACCAGTTTTGCTGAGTCTTTTTCTCTCCTACTACCAAAAAGAAAGCTGGGATGGTGAAGCAGGTTTTCATTTTTCTAAATTTTTTTCTTCCTAAATGAGAACCAGAGAAATCTCTGGAGTGAGAGGAAATTGCACAACAGGAGTCTGTCAACAAATATATGATAGAAAGCCCATGAAGACACTATCTCTAGGATCAAAAATCTCAGTTGGCTTTCTGCTCTACTGAGATAGATGAGGGGAAAGACTTGCCGGATACAATACATTTTAAAGACCGGAGGTGAGGTAAGTAGAGTCGGTAATTCATCGATTCTCTCCTGTGTTGTCTAGATACCAAGTTCAGTTTCCCTCTGAACAGCCTTAATCTTAGATCTTTTTAAGAGCTGCCTCATCCCAGCACAAATAATCAGAAGAGCAGCAGGTAAAAAGTCTATCCAGCAGGTGGTCACAGTTCTCCTTCCTGCTCTCCAAACACACACCTCATTCACAGTACACTCTGGATATGGAAGGGGCCCTGGAACAGGGAGGAGAAAATATAAAAAGCAATTATAAAAGGAATAAAGCCAAAGACAGTTTGAGTTTCTGTTAAAGGGAATATGTGTTAAGTGTTAGTGTGTTTAAAATGGCTTGAAGTAGTAGGGGAAGAAAAGGAGGGGTTCAAGGGCAAAAGGTCCTAATTCCCAAGTAACTAAAAAAGTATCCACAAGTGCAGCAAGAATTGGGGACTAAACCTTTCCCATTTTTAATAATTTCAGTGGAAATCAAATAGCAAATTGATCATAATGTTCTTGGCATTCTGGATACAGAAGCTTTAAGAGTCTGGCACTCTGCTCATCCTCAGAAAGTGGAAACTACAACACAGGGGGAAAAACAAAATGCCATCACCAGATTGACTAAACCCACTTAAAACCAAAACACAAAAAAGGAGTCTCATTTAAAAATGAAGTCTTACCCATCACCAGAACAGTTCAACATTTTATGACATTTCCTGCCTTCAACACTGTTAATTGCTACTGGTAACGTGCGAATTAGAGATGCAGAGTATGATTATCATGATTTTTACATCTGTCCTCAGCCTGGATATCATGAAGGAGCTGAAAAATCATGGGATTCATACATCTGGAAGGAGGCATACAGATAGGATTAAGAGATGGAGACATATGATGCGAAGCAGGCTCACAAACTCTGTGGGGAAAAGGATGAGTAGGCAAGATGGGTAAAGAGGTCCCAGACAAAGTGGCCGTCCACATTCATCCATCCAACTTCTGTAATTTTCTCTCTGTCTTGCCCACATCGTTTCTTATAATAACTTTTTAATTTCTATTTTTATTTTCCATTTCTGATTTTTTTCCAAGTAAAATCCCATTCTACTATATATTTATATGTTCTGTGCCAAGACAGAAAGATAATGAATGTGGAAAATTTTTAACAGCAGTTCTGGGACTTGGAAATTAACAAAATTGTTAGCAATAAGATAATAATTAGTATCTACTGAAGATTCACTATGTACCAGATACTGGGTTAATTAGTTAATATGCATTATCATATTTAATGTTAAAATATGTTAAAACAGGGATGCCTGCATGGCTCAATCGGTTAAGCATCCAACTTCGGCTCAGGTCATGATCTCGTAATTAGTAGGTTCAAGCCTGGCAACCAGCTCTGTGCTGACAGCTCAGAACCTGAATCCTGCTTTGAATTCTGTGTGTGTGTGTCTCTCTCTCTCAAAAATAAATAAACATTAAAAAAATTTAATATGTTAAAACATATATCAAGTAAAAACTATTATTATTCCCATTATACAAATAGGGGCACTGACTTTTAGGGGTGAAATAGTGGCAAAATTATCATTCAAATCCAGGCAGTTAGACTTTCCTATTTAAACCGCTTTGCTATTCTCATCAACTGAATATAAATCCTTTATATTATTGCATTAAAACTAAACAACCAAAGTTTTGAAAACAGCATATTAATAATAGGGTGTAATAAGCATTTTTTTCTATAGTTTATCGTTCCTTGACATCTTAGGACACTTCACATCCAGGGTGGGACTTAACCTCCCAGAGTTAGTGAATTCATAGACAGAGCAAGCAGCTTGTCTGTGAGTCTTTGATATGCAAACTAGCTAATCCTGAGTCAATACCCTAACCTGTGTCTTTCTACAAGACTCCTGCAGTGCAGAGCACTGTCCCCTGCCCCAAATCACCCCGCAGTCAGATACTGGATGAACAGGGACAACCCCTACAACCCAGAGTCTGCTGGAATTCTTGAAACTAGACAATTCTAAACCTTCTCAGCTTCCTTACCCTCCTCCATTCCCTCCAGAGAAAACCACAAAAAAGACTGCTGTCCATACTTTCCCTACCTTTCTTTTGCCTCCTGACCTACCCTCGTGCTTGACCATGTGACCCTTTTCAGTGATAGTGGTCTCCTGATCTGTTGGCCTCACCATACCTGAATAAAAACAAATTCCTAGGTATATCTCAGAACTTCCATAGAAAACCTGAAAAGGCATTTTAACTTTTTTCTTATTAATTTGTCTATGTCTATCCACACACTGTCTTTCTATTCTTGTCTTAAAATATTTTCCCATCAAAAAATGGTGGCTAATGACAATAATAACAGTATATTCGTCTAGTTTTTTTTGTATTTTATATTGCCTCATTTTTCCTAGCAACAATCCTGTGAATGAGGTAATATTGCCATAATTACAGTGATAAGGAAACTAATTACAGTATCACATATTAAAGATATTTTAAGAAATATTGTCATTACTTTGAGACCTTTATACCTGAAGCTACTCTCTTGCTTCCGGTCATTGATAAAGTAAGTCACCAAGTTGGGAAATCTCACATTGGGTGGTGTCCACATTGGAGTGTATCCTCTAGCAAATAGCCTACTAGAAACTGATGCCTCATTCCAATGGCCCTTGAGAAACTGCAATTCTGTTCACAGACATGAAGGCTTGACAGCTATCCTTCCTTGGTCTGGCCTTCAGATGGGGCCCAACCTTGGTTAACACTTGATTTCATCTTTATGAACTATCCTGAAGATGTAGACTCAACTAAGTCATGTCTGGATCCCTAACTACCATAACTATGAGATAAACATGTGTTGTTTTAAGCCACTATATTGGTAGCAATTTGTTATTCAACATTAGATAACAAATACAGGAGCTAATCCAGGAAGGCTTATCCTTATCTCTCTAGTCCTATATGAAATAGTATTGGTGTAAAGAATTGAATTCCATAGACCTGGGTCGACAAGCATTAGCATTGGTCAAGAAAGTTGCTGCAATGGAGGACAAACCCGTAGCCCAGAGAGTTCATGCCATAACTAGGAGAGACAGTGCAAAAAATTGTGGTGCATATATACAACAATGTAAACAAACAGGCAAATAAAACAAAACAAACAAAAAACTAAGATGTAATTATAGAGGGGTAAAATTATTGTTTTGTCAAGATATACCATTTATTCTGTACCTTGCAATTGCTACTGTAGCAAGTCCTAGTATTCAAAGGATACTGACCACAAAAACGGCTGGGGAATTTGGATACCAGCTGCCAAGTTCTCTTTCAGTGATCATCAGTGTTTTACTTCACAAAATTACTCTTCAGTAGCTGTGGTTTCTATTCCCAGTAATCCTCTCTACATCATCCATAAAGACGCATAAATCCAAAGCCCACATAAATTCCCGGAAACACGTGCCCAACTCCAGGTAACTCTTCCCCAGTGGAGGGACCTGTCCAATGGCCTGCCAAAGCAAAAATTTCACTGGACAAAGTTAAGCAGACCAGGAAAGCTTTATTCAAGGCTATTGCAATAGGGGCGAGGGGCCAGAATTAAAGTCTGAATTTAACCCTAATGAAAAAAAGGCAGGAGGGGTTTTAAAGACTGGGCTGACAGGCAGTTTTTGTTTCTTGGGTTTTGTTTTGTTTTTTGTTTTGTTTTGCTTGTTTTGTTTTGTTTTGGTCTGAGCTAGCAGTGCTCCATTATTATTTCTATTGCTGTACTTCAGTCCTTCATCCTTCTTACATGGATTAATGTAACTTCTTCCTAACTGACCTTCTCACCATTGTAAAAACAATACAATTTTTAATGTTTAAAAAATTTGTCTGGAAATATATCTCCATCATAATAATGTTTCCTCTTTCCATGTTATTTTTTTACATGCATGTATTTTATAGGAGATTTTATGAGAGGAGTAAAAATGATTATGATTACTGGGGAGCCTGAGTGGCTCAGTCCATTAAGTGACTGACTCTTGATTTTGGCTCAGGTCATGAGATCACAGTTCATGAGATTGAGCCCCATATTGGGCTCCCACTGGCAGCATGGAGTCTGCTTGGGATTCTCTCCCCTTTCCCTCTGTTCCTCCCCCGACGCCGTCACTCTTTCAAAAATAAACTTTAAAAAAAAAAAGGATTATGATTCCTAAGAGGAGGGTTATGATGTTTTTTTTTTTTTTACATAATATTGGCATTTTGGTTTATGATTTCCTTTTGGTGGATGTTTCAGAATCTTATTATATAAAGAGAGCTGGGTAGCACTATAGAAGAGTTTTAGGAAAAAACAGGATAGTATTCAGTACTGAGAAATTGAAGAGTATTTGGTGAAAAGAAAGTAATATTAATAACGGAAAATAAACTACGCATGGAAGAGTAGAAAAGATAGATGATAGATGGATAGAAATACACATACACAGTTAACCCAAATTTTAAAAGTCAGTAAGCACATACCGAGCCTGGGATATTATAGGTACAAAAATAACCATTTGTTCAATAAAATGAATAAATAGTACCAGGGCCATTGATAATTAATTAATATAACTACATTTTATTGTGCACTTACATTTGGAAAGCTAACTAAAACAGTTTCAAGTAGTTTTTACTAATCTCTGTTATGTCTCTCAGGAGACAAAACTTAAACATGGAAAGGAAATCACCAACACTTGTCATTTATTGAGGGACTACCGAACACCAGGCATTACACTAACTGCTCAGACTTTAGGCCAGTCAGATCTAAGTTACAATTCCTACTTTTGCACTTCCTAGAGACGTAAATGGAACACATTTATGTTTTTCTGCTTAAATTTCCAGATATTTGTGGAAGATTTAACTATTATTGGAGTTTAGAAAAATCAATGTACTATGATAATTCAAAAGAAAAAAACCCACTATTTTACTTTCTCCCTTACGGGCTTATAAAACCTTAAGGGTTTACATTTCAAACAAGTCTGAAATTTTGTAAATATTTGTTGATTTATAAATGGCTCCTAAATGTTTATAACATTTTTATAAAGAATGCAGGGATAGTCGTGAAAGTTTTTTTATCTTAAAATAGTGAAAAGCAGATAAATACTATGTTTTCAATAAAAATAAAAATATAAAATATTTTTATGCATCTGTCAAAAAAAATAAAAATAAATTATTGCCTACTTCATCATTTGTAAACATTTTGCAGAATAGGTGGCTAAAGCTGTCATTATGATAATTACATATTCATAGTTCATGTAGATTTAAGACATAACAACATAATTCTCTAGCCTACCTAGATGTGTTAGTGTGCTGCATACCTGCATTTGGAAATAATCTTTTACATACACTGAAAAAATTATTTTTTTTCCCTTAGCAGGAATGCATGGTTACTTTTACTCTAAAGCTTAAATACAAACATCCTACTCCCTGACACATGAGGAAAGATGATTCAGATTCAGTGATTTCATCATCTTGGTAGATTACTGTCCCAAAACACTATAGGTCCAAACATTTTCTTCTTCATATTGAAAGGATTTAGATAGAAAATCAGGACAATTATACTAGTGTTCAGCTTTTAATCCTTATGTTATTCTAATACTCAGTGTTAAAGGGATTGAAAGTGATACTTAGCTTTCCTCCATAGCCATGAGGGATAGTGTAATACAACCATTGTCCATTAATCTGTCACTATAATTAATGGGGTCATCCCAATATCAATACATGTCATTGAATAGCACATGATAAAGAATCAGAATATTGTAATGAATTCTAGCAGAATCATTTTTTAGAAGTGTAATTGTTTCAGTTGTATTTCATAGTTATGTGGATCTTAATCTAGATGATGGACAGTTATGTGTCTGCTTGCACTTAAATGAGTTGTAATTGAGTGCTGAGTAATTTCTATGAGCTTAACACTGACAACTGGGTCATCTTAAGTCTAAAGGTCTTGTACATCTATATAGAGGATTACAAAGGTATTAACCAGACTGAGTGATGGAAGCTTCAGCAGTGAAAATGTCTACTGAGTAATGACAAACTTCAACTTTAGTGAAATATCATGTGTTTTATTGTAGCCTAAAATTCTTTAAGAGTAAATGTGGAATCTTCTGGACTTTCTGTTTCATGGCAAGTGGGAAATACTATGTTATGTAAAAACAAAAATAAAATCCCACCCTATGCCTAAGAAGTCTCCCAAGTTATGGTTTGATAATCTTATAATAAGGAATATTGTGTGTCTCTCAATTTCTAGCTTTCCCTTTTATCCCTTGTTCAAAATCAAGATTCTTTCCACAAAGCATAGCTTCTTAAGTTTGGATAAAATAAACGATGATGCACTTTTTTATAGAAATGAAGTTTGAAAGAGTCCCATAATGAATTAGATTTTATTCAAAATTCTTTGGATTAAAACCTGCTATGAAAAAATTCAAATTTTCAAGTTATACATCGAAGCTCCAGGTTTTTCCTGTTTAATCTTAGCCAAAAATGCTATAATAGAAACTACTGTGAAGTTTTCTATACTCCAGCTTCTATACACCTTGAATGATAATGGACTACAAAATATTCAATTAAATTCGGGGAACACAAATGCTAAATTTGGGAAGTCAGATTTGAATTAAATACTAGAAGCAGCTTGATTTTCTCTAGCTTTCAATATTAAAATAGGTACTCACTTATTCAGTCTTTAAAAAAAAAAAAAGAAACTTGATGTTGAACTTTAACCCAACAATAAACGTAATGAAAAATGTTCTTTCCGTGTCTGTCATTATCAACAACCTATACTAAGTACCTGTTATGCAAGTAATATTAACTATTTCAAATGAGGAGTTTCTGTGTTGAAAATAATTAGTATCTATTAATTTTTCAAGTATCTTTAAAAACTATATGAAACATCATTTAGCCAACAAGCAGTAATTGACCATAATTTTATGTGGGAAAACAATAAAGCAAAATATAACTGAGCTTCTTTTAAATAGGAAAAGAAAATTATACCTATGGAACTCCTTCTTAAAAAGAGCCATCTAGTTATGAGGTAGTCACTTGTTTTTAAATTTTTTTTTTTTAACGTTTATTTATTTTTGAGACAGAGAGAGACAGAGCATGAGCAGGGGAGGAGCAGAGAGAGAGGGAGACACAGAATCTGAAACAGGCTCCAGGCTCCGAGCTGTTAGCACAGAGCCCGACGCGGGGCTCGAACCCACGGACCGTGAGATCATGACCTGAGCCGAAGTCGGATGCTTAACCGACCAAGCCACCCAGGCGCCCCAGTCACTTGTTTTTAAAAATCATGCCTGTGTCAAATAAATGTAAATATTTTTATACTATGTTGACTTATTTTTTTTCTGTAAGACTTGCAAGGGCAAGTGATTAAAAAAAGTGATATTTGAAAGAGAAAACAAACTTTGGAATCACATTTTAATGTTCATTAAGTCACACTAGAGTGTATCTTTCATTTTTGACTAAACTGGGGAAATTTAAGTCTTATCCACACTTGATCACTTAATTTTCTTGCTTGACGAATGTGAGACCCTCTCATCCTGGATCATCCGAATTCTAACACCCCTCCCCAAACACATAACTTTGTCAAAATAAACTCACTTTTTAGCTTTATTAATAATTAATCATTTTTAAAATAAAATAATAACTTCTTGCAAGAAAAATGGATATACAAAACTGTGTATATTTTAAAGGATAATTCACTCACACAAAGTTAATAGCCTTGTCATAGAAAATTGGTATGAATTGTTTGGGGTTGTGATCTGAGTGCCTGTAACTACACAGGAGCTAACAAAACAGAAACAAAAGCAAAAAAAAAAAAAACTTAAAATCCAAGGACATATGGTTTCTGAAATCAATAGGTGGAAGGAATCAGACAGAAAATTTTTATTTGACTTTGAAATGTGTTCTAAATTTTCTTGTTTCCTTTCAGTTAGAAACCAATACAATTTTAGTCAACATATCAATCCTTTTATTCCAGATGAATTTACAGCCAATCAGATGTCAAAAAAGTTTTTATCAGTAAGCTAAAAAAATATATATGTATCATAAAAAATGTTCATTAAAGCTTTCAAATTTAACTTATTTAAAGAGCAACTACAGAGGGGTGCCTGGGTGGCTCAGTTGGTTAATCGTCTGACTCTTGATTTCAGCCTCTAGTCATGATCTCATGGTTCTGGATTTTGAGCCCCATGTCAGGCTCTTGCTGGGCATGAAGCCTGCTTGGGATTTTCTCTCTCTCCCAATCTCTCTCTCTCTCTCTCTCTCTCTCTCTCTCTCTCTCTCCCTCTGCCCCCCCCATGCTCGCACTCTCTCTCTCAAAATAAATAAACATTAAAAAAAAAGAAATAAACAGCAACTACATAAATCTCTAAAAATTCATTCATTCATTCATGCAAGTATTTAAAAGCTACCAAGCATGTTGCTTCAATGATTGATTATGATTACCCTTTTATTCTATTAAACTGTCTTATTTTTGTTAACCAGAGCATTGGACTCACTGTTTTACCTGAAGTTTCACAGCTATTAGGTAGGTCACTTCATTTTTCTTTTTGACACTAGAAATTTACTTTAAATAAACTTCTGTGATTTCGGGAGTCCAAATCTTAGCTTTCAAAACTTTTCAAAAAACTCACCATGATGAATCTTCAAAATATGTAAAGTCTTGTAACATTTCAACAGCATCCAGAGGGTTACTTGATAGCTGCAATATGAATGGGTAAATAAGCTTCTAATTGAATTATGGAGGGAATACTTTATGTCATTATCAATATGGAATTTCTTTTATTTTTACTATTTATTAGATATTTATATTATGTGTGTGTGGCCAAATTCTTAACAGTTGAGAAATACAAATCTCCTGTTCTACACAAGAAAATGCATCTCTTTGACTGTTTTTTTATCCATGCTTCAAATTATTCACAATAATTTGTATATTTTATATTTGTATAGTTACATTTATTTTAAATTTAGAGCTTTAATATTCTCTTCACCCATGCTGCTTTAACAATTCCTTCAAAACTAAATTGTTTGTTGGTAACCA
The DNA here is from genome assembly GCF_028018385.1 of Neofelis nebulosa. Taxonomy (NCBI): domain Eukaryota; kingdom Metazoa; phylum Chordata; class Mammalia; order Carnivora; family Felidae; genus Neofelis; species Neofelis nebulosa. The sequence goes on from NC_080795.1 coordinate 31,979,881, forward strand.
GATACCACTGTTATATTAACTCTAGTAATTTAGTAAGTTGAGGCAAATTTAATTCAAAACAATACAAATTGTGTTGTTGTATTTGTTGTCTTAAATTATGAAATACCATAAGTTAAACGTATTTTGATCACCTTCTCTGTAAACTGTATTTGATAAGAGCTTGTTGGGTAATTATTATTTTAAAAAAAGAGAAGGACACTTTATAATTTATATCTTTATGTGAACTAGCAATATTATCAATCAAAGAATAATTTAAAAAATGTTAATGTTTATTCATTTTTGAGAGACAGAGTGTGAGCAGGGGAGGGGCAGAGAGAGAGGGAGACAGAATGTGAAGCAGGCTCCAGGCTCTGAGCTGTCAGCACAGAGCCTGATGCAGGGCTCGAACTCATGAACTGCAAGATCATGACCTAAGCTGCAGTTGGACGCTTAACCAACTGAGCCACTCAGGCACCCCTAATCAAAGAATAATTTTAAATTTGACCCAAGATCATGGAATTGGTGAACTTTCCCAAATCTGCTCTGTGTGTTTATCATTGTTTTTCTTAGTAATTGTCATACCTATGTCTTCATTGCGAATAAATGTATTCATTTGTTTCTTCTTTTTTTTTTTTTTTTTTTTTTCATTTTCTGGCTAAAAGTGACGTCTCATATTTCCTAAACCATGAGGTATCAAATTGTAGTGACAGGGCCAATATTTAATAAGCCACTGTTGAGAGAACCACTGAGTGTTTCTAATAACAATTAGCCACTGATTTTTTTTCATTTTAGTGTAAGTGCAGATGCACTCCACACCTATTTCTTCAACATTTCCCATGTTAAGAGTAAATTACATAATATGCAACATCAAATATAAACATCCTGCAAAATGCCTCGGATATCACTGAAGCTCACATAAGATATTCTTACAGCTTCAAGTGATATTTCACATATGCAGCACAAATTGACTGCCTATCTTTATTGATGTGAAGAACACAATTAATTTAATTATAAGAAATAATGTTTATGTCTGTTTAGCACAGCATGCACAACATTAAACCCGGTTCTCTGATTGGTAGTTATATAAAAAGAGAAGGTACAGTGTAACTTGCTTATATGGAAATTGGATGCACCAAAATTTGAGATATAATGAAATCATCTAAACACTTGCACTGGTAATCTTACATCTGATCAACACATTATTATTAAACAATCAGTAGAGCATTTCAAATGCCTTAAATTCTTTTAACAGTGAAGTTAATGGGGAAAAACTTCTTAATATACTTAATTCCTCCTTAATTATTCTTCCATGTTTCCTCTTGTTTTCCTAACTAGTTCAAGCCCTCTAAACATATAATTTTTATAAGCTGAAAATTAAGTTACACATACAAAAACAAGCACATTAGACTAAGGTGAGAAGAAAGGGAATCATACTTCTTAATTGAAATCTTTTCATTACCCAAGCCTTGTCTATACTCTTTTCTGAGCTGTCACTTCTAACTCTCACTCATACCAAAGTATTACTGGATTCAACCAATAAATGCAGCCTTGATTAGTGCGAAACAATGCACAGCCACTGAAAAGTGATGACCAAGTAAAAAATAAATCAAAAGAAAGCAAGGTGGTTCTAACAATGCCGAGAAAGAACATGAGCCAGTAAATAGTGAAATGAATTCAATGAGGTAAAAACAAGATTCTTTTCAAAAAAGGAACCTTAGCTGCTCTGGTCTCCTTCTCTGTTCTAGTCCACAGTGACGTGAACCACAGAGTCTCTTTAGATCCTTAAAGCAAATGTATTATTTTTTTATATGGATGAATTAAACTTGTGCCCCTGTCATGAAAGTTTACTGTGTACACCAGCAGAATAAGATTAAGTACAGGAGGCCCAAATTAATTTTCCTAGAAGTAGATATTCAACAAGTTAAAAATGAATATAATACTCTGTTGTCAAATGATATAAATATGGATTACCAGACACCCCTGTAACAAAAATTGAAAAAATTAAATGATATCAGAAAGAATTTAGGCTAATCATTGCTAAAATGAAAAACCATCCAAACAAATATGCAAAAATGATAATAAAACAGTATATCATTCACATTTTGTGTGCTAAAATCTCAATTTGTTCATAAAACCTTGATAGGGAAAATACACGTGAAATGTATTTTCTGTGTTGTATTTTGTTTAATGCATAAAATAATACATAATACCATACATAAGAAAACAGAACATTTGAAAAAAAGAAAGGTCATGAAAAAGTGAAGGAACCATTTTACTCTTAATTTCCTGGTGGCTAAAGCAATGGTAAAAATAACATTTCAAAAATCACTGCACTTAAAAGATTAAATCTTTGCCTTGGTTCATGAAAATAATCTCACCATTCCTACCCCTAAAGCATTTTTATAAAAGAAGACCCTACTGATGTGGGAGATAGTATTCTTCAAAATGTCATGGCAATAAATAAAATCATAAATTTTAGGTTTTACATGAATTTTGATGTGCAGGTGCCTCAAAGCAGTCTCAGGGTAAAATGACAAGACCTCAATTCAGTAGAAGCAAATCCATGAAGGTCAAAAGCAGTATAATCTAAAAATTGAAGTTTTTTTGTTAAAAACTGAGAACAAACTGAGGGTTGATGGGGGGTGGGAGGGAGGGCAGGGTGGGTGATGGGTATTGAGGAGGGCACCTTTTGGGATGAGCACTGGGTGTTGTATGGAAACCAATTTGACAGTAAATTTCATATATTAAAAAAAAATAAAAAATAAATTAAAAAAATAAAAAATAAAATAAAATAAAAATTGAAGTTTTTTGAACATCTAACTTACTCCAGTCCCTCTCTCTCTATAGATAGATAGGACATAGGTGTATATATATATATGTATACATATACATATGTATATGTGCATATTATATTTATATAAATATAGGTGTGTGTTTATGTATGTGTATAGATAGATAGATGATAGATAGATAGATGATAGATAGATAGATAGATAGATAGATAGATAGATAGAGATAGATAATATATAGATGATAGATGATAAATATAGAAAGACAGGTAGATAGATAGATAGATAGATAGATAGATAGATAGATGATTGATAGATAGATAGATAGATAGATAGAGTTGATCCTTGAACAATGTGGGGGTTAGCACTGTCAAATCCTATGCAGTAGAAAATCTTCATGTAACTTTTCACTTCCCAAAACTTAATGACAGTCTACTGTAGACAGAAGCCTTACTATAATATAAACAGTCAATTAACATATATTTTTCATATTATATGTATTATAGACTATGTTCTTACAATAAAGTAAGCTAGAGAAAAAATGTTACTAAACATAAGAGAAAATACATTTATAATGCTGTACTGTATTTACCACAAAAAATTCACATGTATGTGGACCTGCCCATTTCAAACCCATGTTGTTCAAGGGTCAACGGTATATACATGTGCACATGTGTGGTGAATATATATGCATATATATTCATTAACATAACAATTCACTCATCTTTATATTAACTTATGTTATAACATACACATATATTAAGACATATGTTTTGGATGATATTGATTACTATGACATTAAAGCAGAATGTATCCACTTCATCCAAAGGATATGCTCTTTGCCAAGTGACAGATAAATCTGCAAAAAACAGATTGAGCATGGGTTGGTGCTTAGAATATGTTGGTATGAAATAAAGGGATATATAAAATGGGTTAAATATCTCTTGTACCTGCTATCACTACTTTTAGTATTTACTCTAACATATTTATCTTTACTGCTTATTTTACATCCTCTGTAGTGAAATCAAAAACTTTGTTGAACTTTAATTTCACTCCTCAGAAATCAGAACATTGTCTAGCTCATAGTAGATGCTCATAAAATATCTTTGGATCACTTCATCAATGAGTACTTCATGAGTACAATACTAAATAAAACCTGCTAGAAAATGTGAAAACTCATGGACAAAAATACACATTAGGAATGAAATAAGCAAAATTAAACTCTTTCCCCTTCCATTCCCAAGTTAATGATATAATGGTGTTCTCAAAATACTTTAAAGCACTTATAAAGTATTAGGAAATGTTAATTTTTGATTTTATAAATCAAACCTACATTTGGCTTGCATTCATAAAACTGTTTAAAAGTAATTGAAAATCTTTCAGAAGTAGATGTTAGGAACAAAATGAAACTTAATCACATTCAATAACCATTATAAGTGGTGACTTTAGTAAATATAAGCTTAGAATTAGGTCAATATGGGGTCTTTATACAATTGTCACAAAAGAGAATTGAAAAATGAACCTCCACAACTTACTTGGGACTTGCTTTGTAATATATCTTTATATTATTATAAGACTATGTTGCTTAATAGCTTAATTGTGAATACTATCATTCATCATTTACAGTTTCCTGAGTTGCAATGTAAGAGAAATCATGAAAAAAGAGAATCATAAAAAAAGCAGTGATCACAGGCAATAAAAATAAGGTGATAGATTACCTTGGTTCCGCCTAGTCTTATCCTAGAACTATAAATAAACATGCTAGCAGAAAGGTTTTTTTTTTCTTTGAATTTTAATACAAGTAAAATGAATTGAGAGGTTGACACCATATTTTGAATATATTCTGGTTCATCTTTGGATGTTTGAATGAGTGAGATTAATTACCTATCTTTCACCATTGCCCATTTCTATTTACATTTGCCACTTTGAACTTGTTAGTTCATTTGCAACAGCCTTCAAATATGTTTGTACATAGAGTCCTAGGACATAAAAAAAAATCAATAGGCCACTTGAGAAATTAAAGTAGGCAGAGAGTATGTAAGAATTTAATATGAATAGAAAAATTAGTTTGGCTATAGATTTTCCATGACAAGGAGTCCCCATGAGAACAGAAATGGTAATCAGTTTTGTTCACCACTGTATTCCCAGTGCCAACAACTCAATGTGGCACGTAAAGAATTCAACAGATACGTATTGAATTAATTTTGAGAGTTGCCAGCACCGTGGAAGAAGCTGAATAAGTCATAGGCTGGGGAAGTCATGTGTGAGCTATCTTCTGATACAAATCAAAGAGAATGCATTAGCCTCTTTTGCGATGTATCTTCTCTATGAAAAGCTTTGGAATTTGGAGAATAAGTACATTCAGTGTGTTATGGAAAAATGAGTACTTTATTGTTAAGTCAAAAGAAAATCAAAAAAATACTTTGATGCATTTCCTCTTAGAAAGCAACTGATGGATATCTTCAGTGTTGCAGCAAGCCAAATTACTATATGAATTGATGTGGGACAGCGTACTGATCTATCCTGGCTTGCCAGATTTGTGGTCTTTCTTCACAGCATGCTTAATGAGGGGCTTACAATAATATGGAAGATAAGTTATTTTGTTACCATCAACTGATCCTTGCGCTTAAAGATAATTTATCTCCAGCCAACCTTGAAGCACTTCCTAACTGTAGGCTGACATGTCAACAGATTTTCTAACTTTGCTTTGATTACATAAGATATAATTATAATCACTACTAAGACATCAGACCATGTATATTACATCTCATGGTAAAATGAAAAACAGTTTTATATTATTCAGACATGGAAATCATATTGGTTTTGAGAGTTGCATATTAGATTCGATTTTTATTATAAATATGCTAAAGTTTTTAAATATCTATAATAGAGAAAACAAAGCATGATTTGAAATTTCTGTTTATTTTCCCAACTTAATCACCAGAGCAGATTACTTTAGGATTTATCCATTGTTATTTCATATAACAAGAGCCAGAATGAGCCCAACATTCAAATTATATCTTAGTTTTGAGGCACGCATAGGCATCATCAAACTCCAAAATCATTAAAAATTTAATGCTGTACCATTAGCAAAATGTCATTTGAAAGAAAAAAAAAAGGCATTTTTACTCTTAATTTATGCTATCACATGGGTGGTAACTTTAGATTCAGCCATTTCACTGCTTTTTAATTTCTTTTTTCATTGATTGATAGATTAATGCATTTAAGAAGTACAGAATTCCTTTTCTCGGGGTACCTGTCCTGGGGACTAATTTAGGTAAACATCCAGATTCTAAGAGACAAGAATCTTTTCCCACATCCTCCCATCAAGACTCACACAATGGCAATATCCCCAAACCCAAGGAGCAATAAAGAAGTTCACTGCAAATGCTCATCAGTGAGATGGTTCTATTTTTATTTTAATTAAAAAAAAAATTTAATGTTTATTTTTGAGAGACAGAGCACGAGTGGTGGAGGGCAGGGAGACAGGGAGACACAGAATCCAAAGCAGTCTCCAGGCTCCTGAGCTGTCAGCACAGAACCCAACATGGGACTCAAACTCACAAACTGTGAGCTCATGACCTAAGCCGAAGTCAGACTGAGCCACCCAGAAGCCCCAGGTTTTTTCCCTATTTTTAGAGTTTTAGGGAGTTTCCCTATTTTAGAGTTTTAGGTATATATTCAAATACCAACCACTACACAGCCATAGTATAAACCTGAACCAGTTATTTTACTGAGTAAACAGCAGATTCAAAACCCTTAAAATAAGAATAATATTAACCTTATAAATATTTTTAAATATAATGGAAATAATTTTGTACAATGAATAACATACCACCAATACATATTAGCTATTACTCATTTCATTCAACATTCAAGTGATATGCTGTCAAAGCAGCAGTAAAAAACAAAGGCAAAAATCTCTACCCTCGTGTAACTGAGTTCAAACCCTAGTTTACATTACTTAACTATATAACGTTCAGCAAGTGTTTTTCATAACCGTTAATCTAAAGTATACAGTTTTTCTTCCATCATCCTTTAAACATTTTTATTTTCTTCATATAACTTATTAGTACTGATATTTTCATATAAACCTTGCAATAATAGGGTCACTGATGGTCTTAATTATTCCTGCATATCTATATGTTAGATAGCACTTGGAACAGTGAGTGGTACATGATAATCACTCAATAGTCTCTAAATAATCAATAGGGGCACCTGGGTAGCTCAGTCAGCTAAGAGTCAAACTTCAGCTCAGGTCATAATCTTGCTGTTCATGAGTTCAAGCCCTGCATCAGCTCTTGCTGACAGCTGAGTCTGGAGCCTGCTTGGGATTCTGTGTCTCCCTCTCTCTCTGCCCCTCCCCTGCTCTCTCTTTCTCTCTCTCTCTCAAAAACAAGTAAACATTAAAAAATTTAAATATAATAATTAATAAACATAGCTTACCTATACTTCAGTTTATTAATCGTTAAAACTGAAATCAAAATAGCGAATATCCAATAAGGATGTTGAGGATATTAAAAGAGATAAGACAGGTAAAGAGGCTTAGGATGGTATCTTGGACTATGCAATTAAATAATTGCAATTTATTAAATAATGTCTTGTCACATACAACTATTTTTCCATTGACGTTTTAATCATTGGTCTATCAAGAAATTGCTAACTCTTCAGAGGAGAAATGTGAAATCAGCAAATGAAATAGGTTAATAATTGAATACTAGGATCTGCAAGAATGATATGCTACATCAGTGATAGTTTCGTTAATATTAGCCTACTGTACTGTTTTTGTCATCTTTCAAATTTCACACACCGATTTATCTCCTGCACTCCAGTCCTTAATCTATTATTCCTTGTTGACTAGTGGCTGTCTCCACATGGTTCCACTGCCATTACTCAATATAAGGTTACCTAAAACAAATGGTTTAAGTCCCAGGACTGTTTCAAACCATTCTCTCAGACAAGTATGTCTGAAATCCTTTAAGCCTACTCAAATTTTACTTCTTGAAAATGTCTTCCTTCTATTTCTGTTGAGGACCAAGTTCATGGATGCACATTTCTGGAATACTGTATTTACTACCCACCTACCTCAAGGTTCTCTTGCCTTTATGTAATTCAGCTGCAACTTGCTACCAGGGTATTTTCATAAGTCACTGTATTTATCATGTTCTCTTCCTAATAAAATCTCTTCAGAACTTCTCTGTAGTCTTTCATTTGTTTATTTATTCATTTAATTTGTCAATGCTACATTTTCTTGATTTAAATGTGGAAAGAACACTTAACATGAGATCTAAGTTCTTAAAGTTTTAAGTGTACATTTTTTGTTGTTGACTGTAAGTACAACACTGTACAGCAGATTTCTAGAGCTTATTCATCTTGCTTGATTGAATTTTTATGTAAATTTTATTTACTAATTAGTAACTCCTCATTTTCTCCTCCCCCTACCCCAGCTCTTGGCAACCATCAATCCACTCTGATTCTGTAAGATTCTATAAGTTGACTATTTTAGACACCTCATACAGCGGAATCATGAAATATTTGTTTTTCTGTGACTGGCTTATTTCATTTGGTATAACATCCTCAAGATTCATCCATGTTGTTGCATATTGCAGAGATGTCCTTCTTTTTTAAGGCTGAATAGTATCCCATTATATGTATCAACATTTTCTTAATCCATTGATCATTGATGGACGTTTAATTTGTTTCCACATCTTGGATATTGACAAAGGGGAATTACAATCAGGATCTCAAAGAGGTATTAACACTTCCATTGCCTTTTAAATGAAGATTAAACTCCTTTCAGAGCCATCTTATGGACCTGTGAATTCATGCTTAGAAGGACTCCATGTTTGGTTTAATAATCTGTTGTCACTATTTTGAAATTCTTAATATATTTTAACAAATATCTCCACATTTTAATTTTTCCCTAGGTTCCACATATTATGTAACCTTACCTGAAAAGTTAGGCTGGTATCCATTCACTTTAATAATCTTATCTAATTTCATCATTCTCTAATCTCATCTTTAAATTCCTTAAATAAAGTTACTGTATTTACTATTCATTAAACATTATTATCTTATTATCTTTCACTTTGTATTTTTCATTTACTTGGAATACTTGCACCACTCTCTACTGCTTAGCTAATTCAAGAGTAGCTCAACACTGAAGTTCTTTGTGAAGTTGATCTGGCCATTGAGATACAGTAAGTTGCTCCCTTTGAAGGAGTACAGCATTTTGCATTTGTAGTACCCATTAGACTGTTATCTAATTTTGTTGTATTTTGTTATTTCAATTTTCCATAGATGGTTGTTATTATACCTAATTTAGTGGCTCCTTAAAAACAAGAATTGCTATTTGTTAGATGTTTTATAGGCCCCACTATACTTATTAAATTGCTTATCATAGAATTGCTATTCAAAGATTATTTTGCCAAAAATGTAAGAAAGCTAAATTATCCTGATGTATGTGTTTATAACATTCACAGATAAGCTATATGAAAATTGTCTGAGACAGGCAGCTGTATTAAATTTCTATTTCTCAAAGAGAAGGAAAAGAGAAACACATTTCTCAGGGCCATACAATTTCAGGAGAAAAGGTTTTAAACATGTAATTTAAAATTTACTTCAAAACTGTCTCTGTCTTATTCATATTATTTATGCATTTTCTAAGTTGTTGTTTTTTTTATTTGAGAGAGAGAGAGAGAGAGAATGAGCAGAGGAGGGGCAGAGAGAGAGGGGGACAGAGGATCAAAAGCAGGCTCTGTGCTGACAGCAGAGAGCCCAATGAGGGGCTCAGACTCACAAATGGTGAGGTCATGACCTGAGCCAAGTCAGATACTGAACTGACTGAGCCAACCAGGCACCCCTTATTTATGTATACTCTAAGTCTTATTATCAATCTGTATCTTCAAAATTGACTCTAGTCCTTCTAGCAAAATTCCTAGAATGTTATCTTTTTTGTCTTTGGATGCCTAAATTATTCAATTTGTATGAGATATAAGATTAACCATGATGGGCCAGTTCTTTCTTCTTTTGACCTCCCACATAGGTCTGAACTACCATATCTGTTCCAAGCCCCAGAATTGAGATTACTTGTTTCAATCATGAATATGTCCTTGTAGATGCATAGAGAACAATCCTCCAGGTCATTGCTCTTGCCACTTTGTCTCTTAATCATGTCATACTAATATTGGCTGTACCTGGAACCTTCCTAAAAGAGATTACATCCTCTCAGCAGCCCTCTTCCCTTTATCAAATGTCCTTCATTCTTAGTCCACATACAGACATCTATTACTTTTACTCTATTCCCTACAGAGCCAGTTGGAGTGTTTTTCCAAGATCTTTAATGCATTTCCCCAGGACGTTGTCAAAATGCAAAGTCTTGGATTCTATCAAATGATTCGGGTGTATGTACTCAAAGGTCTGTACAAAACAAATCCAAAGAAAAACAGCAACAACTTTGCATTACTGGTCTAGTTAATTGACCCTATGACATAAATCGTATCAAAATATGTCTTCACCTAGTGCAATAGATTCACAATCATTTCATATCATGTTGAAGTCTTCATCTCACTTTCTGTTCATGAAACTGCATACGGATTTCTTTATATTCTAAGACAAACATAAATAACAGAAGAATATCATACAAAACTGTAATTTTTAAAGATTAGTGGGGCGCCTGGGTGGCGCAGTCGGTTAAGCGTCCGACTTCAGCCAGGTCACGATCTCGCGGTCCGTGAGTTCGAGCCCCGCGTCAGGCTCTGGGCTGATGGCTCGGAGCCTGGAGCCTGTTTCCGATTCTGTGTCTCCCTCTCTCTCTGCCCCTCCCCCGTTCATGCTCTGTCTCTCTCTGTCCCAAAAATAAATAAAAAAAAAAAAAAAAAAAAAAAAAAAAAAAAAAAAAACGTTAAAGATTAGTGACACTGAGATGAAGACTTTTAAAACTACATATGTACAACCTTGATTGCCTTTGAATCAACAAAAACAAACTTTCTTTTTTTTTCAATATATGAAATTTATCGTCAAATTGGTTTCCATACAACACCCAGTGCTCATCCCAAAAGGTGTCCTCCTCAATACCCATCACCCACCCACCCCTCCCTCCCACCTCCCATCAACCCTCAGTTTGTTCTCAGTTTTTAACAGTCTCTTATGCTAAAAACAAGCTTTCTTTGTATTGATCATATTTCCTTGAAAATTTCAAAAAAACATAGAAATGATAACTTTGAGGAATTCTTATAGTACACTGTGAGGTAGGATATCTATTCCTCCTAACATCACTTTATAGTATTATCCAGTGTCCATAGGTGTATTTCAAAGGTACTTAAACTGTATATTTTAAAAGTACTTAAATTATAACGAGCTAAGGAGATAAAGCAAATGGTATCTAATTTAATGTTGACACAAGTATGAACTGAAATCTAAATTAAAAAAAAACCTGCATCAATGAAATAACATATAGGTGGAAGAAATATACTTAAAATTGGATAAATAGAGGTACTGATAGCAACTGAAATTTTGTTATAATTTTTCACTATAAATTATTAGATTCTTATGTTTACATTCCTCACATCATAGTCCCAGTAGTTGTATTTTTAGAAAAAACAATATTTAATTTTTATTGCTTAAGTCATTACATAGTTAGAAGCTAGTCTGTGTCAGTTAATAATAACTATCAATTCTAAGCAACACGGTACAAATACCTGATTGGCATTTTTATTTTCAAATATATTTAAAATTCTAATTGAGCATTTAAACACCACCTAAAGCAAATGTTCATCCCCCCAAAATATGCATTTTAGAATGACTTTTTTCATGTTTACTTATTTATTATAAGAGAGAGAGAGAGAGAGAGAGAGCGCACACATGTACACGCACAAGCAGGGGAGGGGCAGAGGAAGAAAGAGAATCCCAAGCATGCTCCACACTGTAAGCAAAGAGCCTGATACAGGGTTCCATCTCATGAACAGTGAGATCATGACCTGCGCCGAAATCAAGAGTCAGATGCTTAACCAACCAAGCCACCCAGGCATGCCAAGAATGACATTTTAGACTGACTCTGGCAGAGATTTCTCTAGATTTAGCTTGCTTCAGAGTACTACCCAACTTCAGGAATTGTTTCTATTCACTGTTTTTGTTTTCTATGGATGGCCACATTATCCTGTTTATTTTTGCGTCTTGATATTTTGAGTGGGAAACTGGATATTTTAAATAATATAATGTGAAAATTCTGGATATAAAATTTGCCCTGCCAGCCCCCTTGGATTACTTGTTGCTGATTTAGTGACTTTGTGGAACTAATACTACAAAATCAGTATTTTATATGGTGTGTGACCACTGAAGTCTCTTCTCAGTTAGCTTAGTGGTCACTTAATGATTAGATTTCCTTAATTGCTATGAAAGTCTCCTACCTTTCGTTGAGAAATGCTGTGTGCACGTGGAGGCATGCCTTCATCACTCTGGCAGCTTAGCCTCACTGTCAGTCAGAAGTAAGGTATTTACTTCTAAGGTCTTTCTTGGTCATGCACACAACCCCGCACATGTGCATGGCCTTGCAGATCTCCATAAATATGCTGGAGCTTTGCGAGGCCCATATGGACATTTTTCTCTGCAGATTTTCCTGTGTAGCGTTCTGGCAATCGTCTTGTTTGCTCCAACTGGTATCACTGCCACAGGCAGCCATTGTTAAATGAAAAGCTTTGGGGAAAGGTCTTTCCTCACTGAGCAAGATTTCAGTCAGGAAAATAAAGACAAGCCCTGTGAATAAGGTTTTTCATGAGAGTTACCCGAAAGGTCAAATCATGACAGTTTTCCAGGAATGGGGCATTTTTTGTTGCTCCAGACCCATCTGGCCCCTCCAGGGTCCGCTAGCTGCTGGTGTTCACTGTGATTGCAGAGCTGCTGATTTTCAAGAGCTAAATATTACAAAGCTCGCTGTTCTTACTGAGAATCAGGTGTTTTCTCAAATAAACTGTACTCCAAGTTTTTCAGGCCATTGGTTAAGTTCCAGATTTCTAAAAACGTTGATTTTTTTAAAACTTTCAAGTGTTCTTTTTGATTTTATGGAAGAGAAGATTTTAGGAGGCCATTAATACATCTGGAGGTACATCTCCCTCTATTACTCTCACTGACTTATAGTTTACCCTTTGCTCAAGAGTAACAGTATTAGACTGTAATTAGCATTAGTATCCCTGAGTATGATATAAGAAGTTATATCATGAATATATGGAATATATTCTTCATCCAACTTTAATCATTGTTCTCCAATTTTAATGAACAAAATAGTAAAGGCAACGAATATTTAGCTACAAGATGAGTAGCTATGATATTGAAGGAAAAGAAAAGGTCCTGGAGCTACTAGCAACATCTTTCTAAAAGAGATATTTTTGCAGCCAAGAACGATTAATTGATAGCAGTTCAAAAAGGCAAAAAATATTCTGAACATTCATACTAACCTCATTTTCCTCTTACAACGTGTTCCTTGGCTAAAATCTATAATCATCAGTTTGGACATTTTTGAGAAACTGGACATCCTTCACTCCAGTGCTATTTCTGTTTACTGCTTTTTCAATAGTCCACTCTTACCCCTCAGTACCGGCTTGGAAAGGGGATCCTGTACCGGCCACTCAACAGAATAGCAGAATGGTAGGCATTCCTTCCTTTTCTCTCCCTATTATTTATAACCTCTTTCAAATACTCTCTTTCCCTTAAATGACAAGGCAAATTAACCAGACCCACATGCTCACTCCGCGAATTTAACAGTTAAAACTCCAACAGATTACCTTTAGCACAGACTGAGAAAGAGTTGAACACGTTAAAAGAGTTGATACTTGTGCTTTCATATAACTGGCATTGCCTGAGGACTTTACAAGCATATCTCATTTGCTACTATATCTGCTGCATGTATTGCCTTCAATTTCCCCCTTATTACCATTGGGCACTAAAACTTAAAGTTTTTTCAGCTAATTAGGGATAGAGGAAAAATATCACACACAGTTTTGCATGAATCTAGTCTATGTTCTTTGCAAGGGCTTCTTAGCACATGTGTACCCTCTCTGCCAGCAATATATACACCCACTGGGTTGGAGGAAATCAAATAGCTTAGTTTTTCAGCAACTGATTTCTTAAATAAGTAACACAAGTATCAGCAAATTGTATAGCTTCCATTATCATTCTTTTCTTGAATACCAAATTATAATACCTAGCGACCCCAGGCTGGAAAATGAAGGGAAAACTGAGTTTTCTTGGTTTCTGGAAAAGCTCCAATATTTTTTGTTGTATTTTGCAAACTCTGGTTCTGAAATGATGCTCTAGGTAGCACTGACACAATTTATACTGTCGTTTCAAAGCATTTGGGGATGCAATTGTCCTCTACTTATGCTTCTTCCCTGTGTCTAAACTAGACACAGGTACATTTTCTACCAAATAAGACATCCTTAAAGCAAGGGAATGATGCAAAACAATCAAAATATAAGCCTTAAGTTATTGAGATTTGCCATAGCCCATGTGGAATATATTTTACCAAAATATATCAAATATATAAAATATACCTATATAGTTTATCTTATAATATATATTAAATATATATTCTATCACATATAATATGTATTGAAGTGAAAACTGCATCATTGCATTTTACATTTAAGTTGCTTCACAGCTATAGATATATGCTAAAGAGGTGGTTTTGTAAATACAGGAACAACACGATGAACAATTTTATGAAGATACATACATTTTGCATTTTAACAAGCCACATATTCTTTTCAAATGTTCATCATATTTAAACATCTTCCTTCTTTCAATCATTCCAACTCGGCCATTTAGGCATATTAGTATTTTTTAGATGTAAAGTTATGTTACTTTTACTTGTGATCTCCTTACAAAATGGCCACAGGTTAGTATTTGGACTATATGAAGTGTGATTTCAGGCTTAAGGCCAGTTTTTATTTGCATTCTTGTAAGTAAACCTGCACCTTTACTGATGACTTCATCTTCATATATCAACCCCTCTGAAAAGTTCCCTCAGGCCACTGACAAACAAATTAAGTTTGCAGAGTCAAAATGGCAACAAAGCCATGAATGAGCCCAGTGCTCCCTGCTGGCAATGCAGTGGTCTGAGCTCTGGGTCTCCTCATTCTCTCCAGACTTACTTTGTATTAAGAATGTGGTCATGTCTGCCTGCCCAGTCCCCTTTGGTTATGCTTGTTTTGTGAGCCTTGTTCTTTGAACTTCCCAGGGACTCTATGACACCCTACGTTCTCATAATAAATTCGGTTTCTGTTAAATTAGCCAGTGTCCAACTCTGTTGCTGTCTACTAAGAACCCTAACTAGTGTCCTGTTTCACAGCTATTGTGGGAGAATTAAATGAGATAAGTAAAGAGCCTGGCACAGTGCCTGCCCCAGAGTAAACACCAACAAGTATTAGGTTTTTCCATGATTTAATACAGCGTTCCATTCTGAATTTTCCTTTAAAATCCTCTTGTTAATAAGAACCTTAATTTAGATCATGGATAACACGCATTTCTAACAATTAAATCTCTCACCATTGAGGTTAATATTCTGCATAATCACCCCAAGATGCAACAGAAAGTTTCCAAACTCATTTAATCTTCTGGACTTTCATAAAATACAAATATCTTAAGTCCCAAAAAGTTGTATACACACATTAATATCTAACGAAAAAAGGGAGACTTCATCCCTAAACTTTACGCCTCTCCTTCAAAGGTATTTTAGCCTGAAAGTTATTAAGGAGGAAAAAGAAGAGTAATGAGATTTATAGTATTGAGATACCTTCTGTGCCATATTTAGAAGATTTCTAATTAGTGAAACAATGGTCTTTCTAGAATTTGTGTTCTATTTTCTGCCAATAAAATGTAGCATCTCTTTTTACTTTTACTTCAGCTATGTATTTGTTTGAAAGCTTTATGGATTTTTCTATAACAGATCCCAAATTCGTCTTCAGTAGCACCTCAAAGTTTTTTTTCTATAAACAGATACTTTGTTCAATTAATTTTGGCTGTAATATTTACTTTAATATTCTTGTCTTACATGAATTAAATATATCATTTCTCCACTCTGTTTCCTATATGCTTTAAAAGCTTCCATAAACACATGGTTATGTCTTACACACTTTGTTTGATAATGGTATTGAATCAAGGTCTTTGTAGTATTAACTAGATCCCAGGAGAACAGTCTTGCCAATTCTTTTCTACCCATTATACTATTATTGTTATTATAACTTCCTTTTTTTAAGACTACGTTTTCTACCTAGATTACTATTCCTCCCACAAAATAATCTTTGTACTCAGAGTTATGAGACACTTGAATGGATATTTAAAGCCCAAGATTATACTGGTTAAGGAGTATTAACCAGTATAGATCTATCCACTGGATACACCACAACATGAGAAGTCAGATCTGGTTTAAATCCCAATTGCAATATTTTTTATTGTATGATTCCAGGAAAATTAATTTAAACTCATTGAATCTCAGCTTCTTTCAACTGTAAAATGGGGACGCTATGGGTAATATGTACTCTACCTACTCAGAATGTTACCTTGAGCATCAGATGGTAAGATATGTATGAGAGCAATTTGCTAAACTAAATAGCACTTCAAATTGCTTCTCTCCATGAAAGCACTTATCACAATGTCTGGTAATTATCTGTTAACTTGTCTGTCATCCCCTTGTAAATCCTTTCCTCCTTGAAGGAAAAATGAATGAATGAAAATGTAAATTACAAGTTCCAGAGCCAATAAGAATATTATACTACTAGAAATCTAAGAGATTTTCACCACTTGCTGTGCTTTTACAGTCTTGCTACTTCTTGCTTAAATTTAGAACCAATTTGTATAAACTCTGCTTCTCCTGTCTTTTTAATTTTTTCCAGTTGTTTTCCTAAATGTAAAATGAGAAAGAGTTGAGGAGAGAGCATGTGGATATAAAAACTTTGCTGTATAGACAATGCCACATTGTAGAGATGTTACCTGTAGCCAGTAACAGAAAGTGAAGTTTTCAACTCTGCTTGCTATTTAATTTGATTTCTTATATTCAACATGCTTTACAAATATTAATTAATTCACCCCTGTATAACTTTGAGAATCAAATAATTATCATTATTATAACTAAAGGCATGAGAGGGGAAATTCTCATTACAGTTAAAGACATTAGGACTACTGTAACTTAAAACAGGAGAGATGGAATCATTTCTGCTTTCTTGGTTATGAATTTTATTTCCGTTTTAATGTTTTAAAATGTGTTGACATCACTTATCACTTGGAATGTATAGAAAACATGTTATTTTTAATGGAGGATGTTAACTAACAACTCATCGCCTAACTTATTTTGGAGTAAGTAGTGTTTCATCCCAGACATTGCAGGAAAATTGTTCTCATTGTTATGAACAAAGTCAGTGAAAATATAATCACTCTAATTTTTCCCTTTTGCTTTGGGCCAGGATTGGAAAAAAAGAGCCCTGGGAAGAATTTCTGTTAAGAAAATCCCTGTGTATTTTTGAGTGACATAAATTCAGGATCAAGTTTTATTGAAAAACGTAACTTCAACAAAAGTGATAATATGTGTCGACAGATGCCTTAGCTGCCAGATGTAAATAAACAAGAAGGTAGCACAATTATATGGAGATATAGCAAGTAAATCATCTTTCCGGACTTTCATTTATCAAATATTAATTGTATATATTTTATACCAACACTGTGCTAGACAGTAGAGCTCAGAAGAGCACAACTATTCTGAGAGCATCTTACGGATGCATAAAATTTAATGCAGTGATAGCTGTTACTCTCACAACTCAAAGCAGAGATAGAGACAATTTGCAAATCAAAAGTGGCCAGAAGTAGTTTTAGCAATCCCTTTCTACAAGTTCACTGGAGCAGAACTGACTTCCTCAAGTAGCACTAAGGTACATTCATGTTTGGCAGCAACATGGATGTAGTAGTTCTTGAAATAAGAATGAACTTAAAGGCGCTGTGCTCAGATACTGAACACTGACAAAAGTCATTATTTTTTCCAAAGAAACATTCAGTTCTCCTACGTGATCGTCACCATCAGGAGGCCCACTAGAATGGGACACAGAAAAAGATCTCTAAGTCATTGTAATGTAGTGTAAGAAGTATGTGGTAAGAATAGAACCTGGACAAAGGTGTTATTGGCATATAATTTACATGCAGTAAAATTCACATACTTTAAAGGTATTTCTCAATGAATTTTTACCTTTGTATATACCAGTTAGACCACTTCCCAGTTCAAGATAGAAAACGTTTCCTTTATCCCAGAAGCTTTATTGTTAATTTTTCCAGTTTATATCTTTCAGAAGTAACCACCGTTCTGATTCTTTTATAAGAGCTTAAGTTTGCTTATTATTGAACTTCAAAAAATTGTATTGATATATTACTAAATAGGGATTTTAATTTATGGCATATTTTCATATTAGATTTCTAGTACATTTGCTAATATTAATGGAATGGATTCAGTAATGTTCTACTAACCAATCCGTTCTTTTAGCATTTTAAATCATATGTACAATATTTATTTGTGCATCAATAACCAACACATTCTGAATCCAGGTGACAACTTCAGGCAAGAATATGCTATACCCCCATGGGGAGACTAAGTGAGCAGTGGTCATTACATAATGATGGGCTGCTCCTTGAACAAAGTCTCTTTGTGTGTCACGGTACTGTTTAGTTCCCAAAGTTCTTTTATATAATTGTTTCATTTGACACTTAGTGCAAGTTTGTAAGAAGACAGGAGTGTTTTCCTGCATATTATTGGGGATTATGAGTGGTGAGTTTCAGAGAAGTGATAGAGGTGGCACCCAGATGGAGTTTTATCTCTCTCTGCTATCCTACACCGCTTTCTTCTTACAATAATTGTGATCATGCTAAGAGTGGTTTATTGTAAACATTCCACATAAAAGCCCTTGATTTAGCTCTAGACCATGGTTTAGTTTTTTCTTAAAGATATGTTTATGGATGAATGAGCAAAGCAAGGGAATAGTCTGTTACTCCTAGAAGAAAATTAAACAATTAATGTTTTTAATTAAACAAAAAAGAGGTAATGAAGAAGGAAGGTGAGACTGAAAAAATTTGAGCATCTGATTGCATTTCACAACTGCAAAATATGTTAAATACATTACCCTATAGTCAGCCTGCTTCCTAGTGATCTTCTCAGGATGAGGGATCAGGCCACCTTGTCACTGAATCCTTTTCTGTGCTTTCAGAATTCTTTCAGAGCTCAGAGCCTTAGGTTTACAGCACATGTGGACTGAACCCATCTCTTAGAGGAATTTTATGTTCAGTCAATCTTAGTAGAAGTTGAGAACAGACTATATTACGTTTTAACATTTTCTCTAGCTCAGGGTTTTATGATCCTTTGGAGATTCATAATTTCCAGTATCTATGACACTCCTTGGTATTAAGTTGAGTTTTTCTAATTTACTGCATCACACTAAATGGTGCCCTAGTGGTCTGAAAAATGAATGTGTGCACCCAACCCTAAATACTGTATTTAATACACTTGCCACTATCCCTTTCTTCTTTGCATATTCTCATTTAGGATTATCTCCTGTGAGCAGGAAAAAAAATCTTTGTCAAAAGCAGTATCAATTAAATCCTGTGTTCATCATATATTAGTCACCAAAGCTTAGACCTCACTTTCTGCATTATAGAAAGAGGAAGAAATTATATAGACCTTCTAAGGTGTTAAATTACTTAAGGTAAATAAAACTTAAAAAGAATATTTGGAACCTATAACAAGATATTAATTATATACATATACATACTACTTATACACATATATATACTAATTATATATATTCTAAATACTAATTATGTATGTACACATATGTGTATACACACACACACACACACACACACACATATGTTTGCTATATGGCTTGCTCTCAGTTTTCTTACCATGGCATAGTATAATACCCTCCTAATTGGTTTTCCCCTTTAATTTATGATTAAAGTGTAAAATACGTTGTAAAATGCAGTTGTCCCACTTCATTATCTTTGATCTTTAGCCCCAAACCCTACAGTGTTAACTCCCATTTGCTCAGCATGGCCAACAAATCCATCAGTATCTTGCTCAACTTACTTCCCAAATCGATCCTGTAGCATCTCACACCATCAGTCATCCCATCTGCAAATATCTTTGACTGAATCTAACTATTGGTTGTTTCTTAAATAAGCTCTATATGTGGGCCTCTGACACCATTACCTCCTGCCTCTGAGATGCTTCACCCACTTTTCCACATCATAAACTGAGACATCTTTCAAGTTTAGATAAAATATTACCCTCCTAAAACTCAGGCAAGCATTCTCTTCCAGGTTTCCATGGAGTGTTGTCAATTTTGCTGATACAATGTTTAAGTAATTAGGTAAGAGTTAGTTGTTTATGGGTGCACAGCTCTTGACAGTGAGAGACATATGTCATCTTCCTCAGAAAATAGTGTCGGAATTGACCTTATGTCAAAGATGTTAGTCTCCCTTCTGTGCAGGCACAGTATATTTAATATACTTTTGTTTTAACTAACTTCATTCTTGATTTACTTTTCAGTTTCTTAATTTCCCTTCTAGTTCCAACTCTCTGAACTCAAAGACATTGCATCTATTTATTTATTTATTTACACATTCATCAGCAAGTCTAGGGCTTGACACAGAGGAAACACACAATTAATGTTAGATCTTTTTCATTTTTTATTTGCAAAAAAATAAAATTTAGCAAATCCCTTATGTGAAATTGTGTACTATTAAGTTACTGCATTGGATCATCCACATCTACTGGTTTAGTGTCAAAAAAGGAATAATTTATCCTAAACAGTGTCCTGAAGGTACAAATGAGCCTCCGAGGAACTATTTCCTTGTTTACTCCTTCTCTCCCTTGTATTTGTAGCATCCACCTGTCAATTGTGCATGCATGTCACTTTATATACTGGCAAGCATTGTCCTTACCTATCTGAAACTTGATATGACCTATTCGGCATGACTGGCATGGTTACCATTTTGTGTCGTTGTCATTCTCAGTTTACTGGTGTCTTCTGTCAGGCATTTTGAGCGGTGCAAGAGATGAAGTCAGTAAATTTATATCTCTGCCTTTATTTTTACATTTAGACCTTTCAAACTCTTGAGTGGTGCCCGACTTATTATCTGTGTCATTCCATACATTACACATGTTCCAAGCACTTACTTCATTTTTTGTTGCTGTCTCAGACTCTTATTAATATTGTCACTCAGGGACAGTGAGCTACAGTACTAAAGTACTCATTGTATTATTTCAATTTGTATCATGTATAGAAGCTAAAGTACAATAGATTATCTACACTAGCCCACTCTCAGCTACCTAATGGAGATCCCCAAAAAGAGTGGCATATATGAACAGAAATAGTGACACTGGAACAGTAGCCGGGAATTGGTGAATTATGCTCAGTCTTAAACACATCATGAGACCAGCCCCAAATATTCCCCATCTGTTTTCATAGAGGCTTATAAATAAGAGAGAATGTATTTTAAATTTATATAAAATAATGTATATTCCATGTCCAGCTCTGTAAGGAAATGGTCATTGTTACTCAACAATCATATAAGCCTTCCTTTTTTAAAAATTCTTTCCTTCTTTTTCCCATTCTATTCCTTTCTCCTTCCATTCTTTTATCTTCCATCTTTTTATTCTTATTTCCATCCTTTCCTGTTTCTTCTTATTTTTTCTATATCGCATATTCAATAATATTCTTTTTAGTGAAAGGTATCATACTATGACCTGCAGGAAATACTGATTTAAATAAAATTAACCAACAAACGAAAAAACTTTGTCCTTCAAGAAATGCTATCTAGTATAAATGCATAAGAGTGTATGTGGGTAGCAGATGGCTTTCTTGGAAGGAAGTGAGAGGTAAAACAAGAAATATAGCTGTGATAATAATCATAATATATAGTGGTTAACAGAGATTTACTATATATCGAGAATTGTTCCAAGATTTGTTTAATTTGAGTTTTGTCTTCTTATGCAATGATCTTTGCGTGGAATGGTTTCATTTTTAACATGTTCCTGTAATATGTTTCTGTGTATATACATTTGTGTTTGTTTTCCATCATATCATGCATCACATATGTATGTGTATGTATCAGTTATGAAGACTAGAACAGAAAAAATGAAAATTGGATTTTAAATTTGTAAATACATATAAAGTAGAGATGCACCAAATAAATGTGTGGCCAAATGCTAAAAAAATGTTCTAATCATTGTACATGTATTATATATTTAATCATCACAGTAAAAAGAGTTTATTAGAACCATCAAAGAGATAAACTGAGGGTTGTATGGCCTTAGATTGGGAGGAATTACTTAAGGATATGAATGTGAAATATTTCAGCAAAGATATAACATCCAAATCTGGAATAAAGGGATTAATTATTTTGTTCTGATAAAGAAGGAACAGGTAAGGAGCTGGCTCCCAAACTAGACAGTACATTTTTGTCACTTGGGAATTTCATATAGAGATCTAAATGCTTCTGAATCAGAATCTTAGGGGGATTCAGTACTGAGGAGCATGGATAGAGGCCATTTTAATAAATGGACCCAATAACGCACAAATCTACAAGTCAGTGATGTTTGCAAGCCTCTGGATTATGAAATAATCTTACATGAGGCTTGGCACAGGCTGGAATCATAATTAGTTGGAACGGAAGGCCCTTGAAGTACATATAAAGGAGAAATGGTTGATATATCTGAAAAAAATAAGTAATTATCAAATAATGAGTTTCTTGAGCATAAATCCACTATTTCTGGTACTTATTTAAAACTTTTTGTTGAGATCCAAATTGCTGTTGAAGGCTTTATGAATCAAGCAATGATCAAGATAGATATTTACTCTTGTGAGGTTTGCATGCTAGTTTGGACAGATGAACAATAAGCAAATTAAAAAAGAAGGATTATCTCAGATACTGAGTGCTATAAAGGTTGAATCAGTCATGGGATAGGGCAATCAGAACAGTATTGCTTAGAAAGACCTTAAAAATGAGAAGGAGCCATTCATAAGAAAATATGGTGCAAAGAATATTCTAGGGAGGAGAAGAGCAAATACAAGAGGTCCTAAGCAGGGACCTAGTTGGCATGTTTGAGGAAGAGAAGTTATTAATTCCATTATTAATAGGCCACTATGAAATATATTAATGGAGGTTAACATTATTGTACTTAGAAGATCACTTTTTGGGCAATATAAAAATTGTAGACTGTAGAGAGGATACAGGAAAAGTCTAGATTAAATTTATTTGCATTAACCAGCATAAAAAGTAATAGAATACTCCCTCAAAAAATGACCCTAGGGATGACCAAGAGATTGACAAGCATTTTGAGACATATTTTGGAGACAGAACTAAGAGGACTTGGTAGTTGACCTTGGCACCATGAGCTACCACAGTAAGGAGAAAGTCAAAACTCAGTTCAAAATTTTGAGTATGTGTGATGTTACTTAACTACTGAATGTAAGATTTCAAATGCAGAATATAAGGATATTTGAAAATAGAACATTTGAACAGACCAATTGTCAGCCAAGAAATTGAATCAGTAATAAAAAAAATCCCAGCCAAAAAAATATTTCAGGACAGATGGCTTCTCAGGGGAATTTTACCAAACATTTAAAGAAGAGTTAATTCCTATTCTTCTCAAACTATTCCAAAAAAAATAGAAAGGAAGGAAAACTTCCAAATTCATTCTATGAGGCCAGCATTATCCTAATACCAAAACCAGATGAAGACACCGCACAAAAAGAGAACTATAGGCCATTATCACTGATAAACATGATGTAAAATTCCTCAACAAAATATTAGTGAAACGAATCCAACAGTACGTTAAAAAAAAAGTCATTCACCACGATGAAGTACAATTTATTCCAGGATTGGAAGGGTAATGTAATATTCACAAATTAATCAACGTGATACAGCACATCACTAAGGGTAAGGATAAGAATCATATGATCATTGCAAATGAAGCAGAAAAAGCATGTGACAAAGTACAATATCCATTCACAGTAAAAACCCTTAACAAAATAGGTTTAGAAGGAACATACCTCAACATAAGAAAGGACAACTGTGAAAAACCTAAGGTTAACATTATCTTCAGTGGAGAAAAACTGAGATCCTTTCCCCTAAGGATGGAGACAAAGATGGCCAATCTCACCACTTTTACTCAATGCAGTACTGGAAGTCCTTGTCGCAGCAATCAGACAACAAAAAGAAATAAAAGGCATCCAAATAGGTAAGGAAGAAGTAAAACTTTCATTATTTGTTAATTACATGATTTTATATATACACATCCAAAAGACTCCACCAAAAATCTGATAGAACTGATAAATGAATTTAGTAATAAAATCAATCTACAGAAATCTGTTGTATTTCTATACACCAAATAATGAAGCAGCAGAGAGAGAAATTAAGAAAATAATCTATTTACAACTGAATAAAAAATAATAAGATACTTAGGAATAAATATAACCCCAAAGGTGAAATACCTGCACTCTGAAAACTATAAAATACTTACAAAAGAAATTGAGGATGACACAAAGAAATGGAAAGCCTTTCCATTCATGGATCAGAAGCACAAATATCATTAAATTGTCTACACTACCGAAAGCAATCTACACATTTAATACAATCCATATAAAAATACCAATAACATTTTTCACAGAACTACAACAAACAATCCAGCAATTGCACTACTAGATATTAACCCAAAGAATACTAAAATACTAATTCAAGGGGATATATGCACCCTGAGGTTTATATCAGAATTATCTACAATAGATACATTTATAATACCTTCATGGCCTACATTCTCTACAATAACCAAATTATGGAAACAGACTATGTGTCCACTGAATGATGAATGGATAAAAAAAGAAGTGATACACACACACACACACACACACACACACACGGAATATTATTCTATGAAAAATGAAATCTTGACGTTTGCAATGACATGCCTAGAGCTAGAGAGTAAAATGTTGAGTGAAATAAGTCAGTAAGAGAAAGACAAACACCATTGGATTTCACTCATATATGGAACTTAATAAACAAAACAAATGAGCAGAAGGAAAAAAGAAAGAAAGAGGAGAGACAAAGCAAGAAACAGATTCTTAACCACAGAGAACAAACTGATTGTTAGCAGAAGGGAGGTGAATGGGTATATGAGTGAAAGATGATGATGGGGATTAAGGAGTGCACTTGTGATGAGCGCTGGGTGATAAAAATTTTTAAAAATGAAAAAATGATAAAAAATAGTAAGGATATTTGAAAAAGAAGGCCAATGGAAAGGTATTTACGTATTTGGTTCTGATTACATTAACATCACTCTTTGAGAGTTGCGAAACTTTTTACTGCTTTGTGATGGATTTAAAACTTGCTTCAGTTCAGAGCAAGCTGGTTAATATATACGCCTTATTAGACAAATCATCATTCAATTTGTCTGGGTATTGTATTCATTAGGTTTTACTTTTATTTGACCTGAAAAGGTACTGAATTGGAAGACTGGAAATCCTATATGTTTCTAGCTCTAATTGTGCAATCTTGAACACATCATTTTTCAAATTTTCAATATTCTAATTTTAAAAAGAGGAATGAAAAAGAAGTCTTGATTTATTCTAGCTCTAAAAATGTATGATTTTTTTGTCGTTTTGATATTTTAGTTAACCTATGAAAAGTCTTTTTCTTTAATGTTCTTTAAGTAGAAATCAATTGCCACTCCTAAAGCATTTATATATTCTCTACATTTAGTGAAGAACTTCTCTCAACAATGCCCAAAGACATAGAACTAAAAATTAGAGTTAATGACTAAGAAGAGATATTCATGTGGCTACTCATAGCCATTGTGTATATTTTAAAAATATTTTGATTAATATATAATAAATTTTCATCATGGGCAATCAGCAGTAGAGTTAGGATGTATAATCAACATCAGTGTTATACGTAAATGCTTCATACAGGCTGCTCATAGCATTTCTCAAATATTTAAGCCAACACTCTGTCTCTGGTAATATGTGTTGCCCCACCCAAAATTCATATAGTAAAACCTAATCCCCAATGAAGGTGTTAGAAGGTAGGAGCTTTGGAAGGTGATCAGGTCATGAAGATGAGGCCCATCATGAATGAAATTAGTGCTCTTTGAAAAACACTTCCAGAGAGATCCCTCTCTCTTCCAACGTTTGAGGACACAAGGGAAGAAGGCAGCTGTCTGTGAACCAGGTAGTAGGCTCTCACCAGATACCAAAACTGCCAGCACCTAGATTTGGACTTCACAGCCCAAAGAACTACAAGGAATAACTTTTTGTTGTTAGAAGCCACTGAGATTGTGGTATTCTGTTACAGCAGCTCATGGAGACGAAGACATCTGGTTATATATTTCTTGCAAGTTGTGATAGTTTGAGGTGACACTGTTTAAAAAAGTGATGTTCTTTGAAAATGCTGGAAGAAAGTGTTTTGTAATGGTTGAATATCAGAACAGGATATCAAAAATGTTTTTATTTGCCTCTAAATTCTAAGACCTTGTTTAGCAAAAACTGTATTATGCTGATACAAGACAAAAAATAACTTTCGTGAATGAAAAAGTTGAGCCTAATTCTAAACTCTGCCAAATACCTTGGGCAAACCATTTATGAGAAAGCAGTTCAGTCTCCATAAAGGTAAACTAAGGATAATTGTACCTTTCCTTTACCAACTGCACGGTAAAATTAAGAGGTTTAACTATTCAATCTAGTGCTTCAAGGTCCAGAGAACAACACTAGTAAGTATAATGGACCATCATTAACTGGGGCCTGTGGCATGTTATCTTAACCTTTCTTACCTTTGCTTCCTCATCTGTAAAATGGGGAACTAACAACCCCCTGCCATATCTAATTATTTTATAGGTGGACTAATTAGTAAATGATGGCTTTATAAAGACTCACTGAGGGGGGTATCACATTACTGACTGAAGAATCCACAGTAGACTATAGTTTTGTGAGTAAAGGCCCAGACCCATCTTTTGAAATAGGTGTGTTGTATCCTATAACAGTTAATGGCTATACTTCTTAGTATTCAGCAAGTTAATCTTTATGTATTTTACATATCTAACTCTTAGCACGAAAATTCCTGAAAACATGTCTCTTAGCCTTCATTCTGTATGAAACATTTTTTCTGTATCTTCAATATATCTTTCAGCAGCAAAATTACAAGTTAAATATGAGTTCTTAAAAGATCTCATCACAAGAGAAAAATTATAACTATGTATGGTGACAGATGCTAACTAGACCTATTGTGGCGATTACTTTGCATATATTGCAATATGCAAACATCAGATCATTATGTCATACACCTGAAGCTAATATAATGTTATATTTCAATTATACCTCAATATTTTACTCTTTTTTAAATTTTCTTAATGTTCACTTATTTTTGAGAGAGAGACAGACAGACAGACTGCGAGTGAGGAGGAGCAGACAGAGAGAGGGAGACACAGAGTCCGAAGCAGGATCCAGCTCTGAACTGTCAGCACAGAGCCCATTGCGGGACTCAAATTCACTAACTGCAAGATCATAACCTGAGCTGAAGTTGGACACCTAACCGACTGAGCCACCCAGGTGCCCCATTTATAGCTCAATTTCTTTTAAAAAATGATTTCCTTGAATCTTATATTATTAGTAGTATTTAAAATTTTTTGCTTGTTCCTCCAATTCAGAAATTGCATTACTAAATTACATTTTCTAACACACATTTATATTTATTAATGTGAATCAAAGAGTAATAACAATATTAAAAGTAATAATAAGAGTTTGAAGCTTGTATATATTTATCATAATGTGTTGTATTATATATTAAACATCATATTTTAATTTTAATTATGAAACATCAAGCAAACAAGAGTATAGAACTAAAAGTCATTCATACACAGATGGAGTAAATGTTTATATTCTGCCATGGTAAAAGTATTTTTTGTTTCCTCTTCACATATATCACTTTTTTAAAGTTTATTTATTTATTTTGAGAGAGACAGAGACAGTGTGAGTGGGGGCAAGGGCAGAGAGAGAGAGGGAGAGAGAGAGAATCCCAAGCAGGATCCATGCTGCCAGCACAGAGCCCAACATGGGGCTCGAACCCATGGAACCGTGAGATCATGACTGGACCCAAAACCAAAAGTGGGATGCTTAACCGACTGAGCCACCCAGGCACCCCATAAATATATCACTTTTAAGTGAAAATTTCTTCCACATATTAAAATGACAAAAATAAAATCTTCCTGATTTTTGAATTTTATTTCAAGATAGCTAGACATGTACATTCTTTAAAAGATCTGTTATGCTAAGTAATTACATTATTTAGTATATAGGATATCTGTTTCTCTGTTTTCCTAAGATTATAAACCTACAGGAATGTGAATTTACATTAAGTTTACTAGTATAAATATCCAGGAAAAACTTAATAATTGGATTCAACTTGAGCGGCATTTAACCTTTTATGCCTCTAAATAAAACAGCCACATTTATTTTCTTTCACGTTAGGCTTGATTATGTAAAAAATTGGTTAAATTTCAAGAGCGGAAATCATGTTCCAAAACTTTTGTTTTGGCCAGAGCATGAAATTTCCACATTTTGTTACACCTTGTAGGGATAGATTCGCTTAGGATGAAATTTGGTTCTGCAGGATTCCTGTTGTGTTTTGACATTCACAATTAAACACTTCCATACCACCCTAATTACATGCATTGGCTATAGAGACAGAAGTAAGATATTTTTTTTCCATTTACGCTGAGTCAAACTGGCATAGTAATGAGAAAATCTCACTAGGATGGGAGGCCTTCATGTTGAGCATGTTCTTCAACTATTCTTAAGATAGTTTTCAGCTGATGCTAAAACAATGTTTACCTGGGGTAAAAAACAACAGCTACAGTGTCCTATTTGCTCCATATCCCACAGAGCTCATCAAAAGAGCTTCTTTTGAATTAGTTCAACAGATTCAGAAGCAGGAAAGAAATAGTCCCTAAGATACCACAAAGTACATACATAGTACACACTCTTACTTTTTAAATCTTATATTTTGTCAAGTAACTAGTTTGAATGATATTGCTATATCAAAAAGAACAGATCAATGCTGCTTACTATATCAGAAATATAGTACTATTTAATTTTTAACAAATAATAGTTAAATTAAATATTTCATTCAATTTTAAGATTTTGCCTCCAGAAATAAGTCATTCTATTTGACCCATCATTACTTTCATGTAGGTGAAAAGTTTTTTTCTGAGATCAGGATACTAATATACTTGGTTACAAGAAACAGAAAATGATTCTCCGGGCACTTGGGTGCCCAAATAAGCGCCAGACTTTGGCTCAGTTCATGATCTCACGGTCCATGAGTTCAAACCCCACATCAGGCTCTGTGCTGATGCTCAGAGTCTGGAGCCTGCTTCAGATTATATGTCTCCCTCTCTCTCTGCCCCTCCCCTGCTCATGCTCTGTCTCTCTCAAAAATAAATATTTAAAAACAATTTAAAAAAAAGAAAATGATTCTGGTTAGGTTAGTCAATGTGTGTATTTGTGTGTGTGTGTGTGTGTGTGTGTGTGTGTGTGTGTGTGTGTGTCTCATACACCAGAGTGGGGTGTTATAAAATGTAGAAAATTAATGAACAATAAAGTACTGGCAAAAGCTTAGCAGACACTCAAATATTTTATACATTACAGGACAGGATCATTTCATCGGGGAGAAGGGTAATTACCAATGTGCAAAAAATATTTCAAATGTCTACTCATTATCTACTTGCTTATGTGAGGGTATTTTTTCCTATTTCTTAAATGAAAGTTTGCCTTTTTGCCAAGTTTATGTGTTCAGTTAATATCTGCAGAGGTCAACCTCAGTGTTAAATAGCCAAAGTAAACTGGTCTTCAGAATATCAGATCCAGTTATTTCAACTTTGCAACCAATTACAAGATTAGATCAACTGCACAATTTCATCAGAGTTTAGCAATGAGGACAAACTACACTTGGCTTATATATTAGGAGGATATATTTATATATAGCTGCAGTGTTCTATTTTATTTCTAGCATGAGCTTCAACTGATCCATACTGTAGTTTTTAATAGTAAGTGGAGATTCTATTTTAAAAGTAGCATTGTATTGCCTTGTTACTTCCAGAAATATCTTTTTTATTAAAAGCATAAACATTGAAATCAGATTGATGCAGCTTCTCTTAAGGCAATGCTTCAATTAATTCCTCTTGTGTTTGCTTCTGGATCCCTTTGCACCTGAAGTTTACTCCACCAGAAACAGAGTTGTCCTATAATCATCTTTAACGCTTTGCAGCATTCTCCTGAAGATTTGAAAAATTCCACTGGAATTTTTATTCTATGTATCTGATGTCATCTTTCATTCATCTTCCAGAAAGCCCACATACTTTCGTATAGAAGACTTTCGGGTTTTCTATCATTGTTAAGACTTTCTCTCTCTAACTATCTCTTTCTCTTTGTCTCTGTCTTTCTCTCTCTGTTTCTCTGTTTCTGTCTCTGTCTCTGTCTCTCTCTCTCTCTCTCTCTCCCTCTCTCTCTCTCTCTCTCTCTCTCTCTCTCTCACACACACACACACACACACATTACACTCATGTATATACACACTGGGTGGGAGAATAGAAAGAAGGTGGTCATGCATATGCATATTTAGTTTGTTGTGTTACTCAAATTTCAGTTGATTATTTTTTATGTCAGTATAAAAATATGAATGTTATAATTTAGATATTTGACAGTCACAGAAAAATCAAGTTTAAGTGTGGAATCGCATGCTCAAATATGTATATTAGAAAGATAAATCTGGCAAATTTTGAAGGTTAGTTTGAAAAGCTTCAAGACTGTAGGAGGAGAAGTAGATGGCAACTCTTTAAATAATTTAAATGGGAATTATTAGGGCAAAGTTAAGGTAGACGCTCTCATAAAGAAGAGACATATAGAAGATACACTGCACGTTTTGGATGCACAGGGCTCCTTAATCGGATGTGGAGATGAAAAGAGAGGGGGTAGTTTGCAATGTCTTCTGAGTATCTCTTTTAGGTCAGAGAGTTGCTAGAGATGCCATTCACTTAGGTAGGAAATATAAAGAAATGGATCAGGTTGAAAGGAAGTGTAAACTTCATTTTGGCCCTTGAATGATTAGTTTAGAGCTCGGACTCAATCCCTGGGATGGAGACTTTGATTTAAGAATAATCAGGATATAGGCGGGAAAGTCAGAGGAAGCTATGAAATTGCATTCAGAGTTCAGGTGGAACACCCAAGACAAAATGCTGGAGGAAAATAAGTAATGGTTAGATAAAGAAGAAGAGAACAGAAAAGATATCATCGTAAAGGTGAAGTAAGACAGTGAGGACATGAGAGAATGATGTCATGGGATAAAAAAGCAAAAGAAATTCACCCAGAGAGTGGAGAGCTCTGTCGAGTCACATAGAGAGGAAAGCCAACCAAAATGAACACTTTGGATTTGAGAATTAGAAAGCTGGCTTTCTTTGGTAGAACATTTGAATTGCACGGAAGAGTCAGGTCGCAGAATGAGGGAGTGCACAAGTATATAGAATTCAGATAATGAATTTGAGGAGTTTGAAAAATAAAAGACAAGCATTGAAACTACCAAATTATATTTGTGATATATAAAAAGAAATATATAAAATTATCACTAACTACGCCAAGTAAAAATTAAATAAACACAAAATAAACACAAACACCAATACATTAAAATAAAATAAATATAAATATAAATAAATATAAAATAAAAATAAATTTGAAAAAATGAAAAGCAGAATTACTAGTATTTTTGAAAAGAGAAATCCAAATTTAAACATCAAATGTTAATAATACTTTTCCTGGAATTTGATTTATTTCCAGAACGAAGTTTTTTGGGAGAATAGAAATAAATCTGGAGTATCCATTACTGTTAGTCTTACAGAAAGAACACTCGTCTATACAATATGAGATAAGGATTTCAAGAAAAATATAGAATGTCTAGTAAAATGTAGCAACAGTGACATTGATTGGCTTTGAATTTGGCTAGTGTATCACTTATCCGTTATCATAATAATGCTGCATAAATAAACAACCACAAATTTCCATGGCATATGCTAATAAATGTTCCTTTCTGCCTATAAATCTATAGGTCAGCTGGGTGATTCTACCAAAGGCCTGGCATGACTCATCTCAGCAGAGCTGGCTCATGGGTCTTTGGTCAACTGGTGGGTCAGCTGGATGCCGCTGGGTCTAGAATGGCCTCAAATGTGTCATTATAATCTCCTCTATATGCACCTGTCATATTATTTTGACAGCCTAGCCTAGCTATTTCCCATGGCAACCACACGGAGGGAATACAAAGCAAAATGTACAAGAGTTTTTCCAGTCTGTTTCACTCAAGTTTGTGAACTATAATATTGACCAATACAAGTCACATATACAAGCTGAGTCAGTACGAGGGGACATTAGCAAATGGCATAAAAATAAGAAGGTGTGGAAAACCTGGGCAGCTAGTATAATATATCTGCCTCACAGGACCTTGCATACACTAGTAATAACACAAAAAAAAAGTGTTTGGGAATCCTTGAAAAACAAAGGCTATCAAATAATTAGTTTTAGCAAACATAATAAGCAAAAAAGAGGCTGTTAGCACCAATCCGTACAAAAAAACAGGGGAGGGGCACGTAATGTATTAAAAAACAGTATACCTGTTTGACCCAGGTTACATTCCTATGAATATTTATTTTTTATAAATAAAGCCTAATACAATCTGTAGAAGATACAAAGGCTTAGCTAGAAAATTCATTTAAACATTGGTTTTAATTTTTTAAATGAGGAAAATATATCCACAGTAGTGGCTTGATTACTGTTTTGATTAAGTAAATTATGGTATATACATTGTGAAAGATCCCCGAGGACTACAAATTTCCCTCCCTTATCCTTATAAGGTCTTATTCCCCCATTGTTCTTCTCCACCTCTCTTGTTAAACCCAAATAGACCACCAATGGCTGGTACACGCTGATCATCGTCTTACTAGCCCAACATCCTCTCCCACAGCCAATGCAGCTTTGACCATTACCAATGTGTCTTATAAAGTCTATAAACTCCTCATTTCTCCAGAACATTCATCTTGCAGCTTCTCAGATTGGTACACTTTAATAAATGCATGAAATAATGTTCTTGGTTGTTTTTTCTCCTTCCACTGTACACTGAAGGAACATACATCTATTTTAAATTTTATCATAGGAGATATTTAATAGCATCAAAGATTTTACATAAGATATTATATGAAAAACAGTGATTTCAAATAGATTAAGTAATACAAAATGAAATACAAAGTATGACCTCATTGTGTTTTTTTTTTTAATGTTTAAAATTCTTTTCTTGTGCTGCCAGCACAGAGCCCTTTGAGGGGTTCGAACTCATGAGCCATAAGATGATGACTTATGCCAAAATCAAGACTTAGGTGCTGAACCGACTGAGCCACCCAGGTGCCCTAACCTCTTTGTATTTTAAAGTTAATTTGTATACCTAACTACATACAAACATATTTTTACCCATGTGTGTAAATATATGATAGATACCATAATATATGATAGATATCTTTATAATTTTTTTAATGTTTACTTATTTTTGACAGAAGGAAAGACAGAGCATGAGCAGAGCAGGGGCAGAGAGAGAGGGAGACACAGAATTTGAAGCAGGCTCCAGGCTCTGAACTGTCAGCACAGAGCCCAACGCGGGACTCAAACTCACAAACTGCGAGATCATGACCTGAGCCGAAGTCGGACGCTCAACTGAATGAGCCACCCAGGGGCCTCTATGATAGATATATTTAGCAGATAACAGGTGATTGCTTTCATTTTCATTTGTGGAATTTCTAAGTCTCCTCATGCATATATAATGTTTTATAGTTAATCACACACACACACACACACACACACGGAGATAAATGTTCTGAATACATAAAATAACATCTTAATTTTAAAAATCTACTTACTCCAATCCATCAGGCATTTATGCTTACAAGGATGTTAAGACATTATTTATAAAACATAATTTATAAATACATATATGATTGAAAGTATTTAAAATCAAACATGGAAAGAAATGAGTCTGAAATATTTAAAACACAAGTTTTATATCATAATAACTAATTGTACAACTCTATTTCCCTACTCTTGAAATTCAATAATATATCTTTTTTCATGGTAGGGATCAAGCTTCAAATATCTTTTCCATGAGGTTCATTCACATTTGATATTAAAAATATGTTTTACCTTCTAGACTTAAGCCAGAATATTGAAACATTTCATTCTCTTTTATCCCACTAGTGGGAGAAAATATTGTTTTTTTTTTATTTCTCAAGGAAACAAATTTCAGCATTGGTTGCAATTTTTAAAATGAGAAAAACTATATCTACAATTGTGAACTGAGACACATAATGAACAGTGATGCCCCCAAGTTAATCAATTTCTATATAACCTATTTCAGACTGACCCATATCCAATTGGATATAGAAGGAAGCATTAATAAAATTTCTACACCCAGATAATCAATAACTGGCAATACCACACAAGGCCACACTTCTCCAAAGTTTTTAGAGCCAAAATGAATATATGTTAAGTCTTTCATTTCAGACTTCGGAAAACATTGTATTAGGCACACAGTTAAATTAATGGAATAAAAAAAAAATCCAGCCACCTGTAAGTACAAACTGCAATGATCTCCTAGTTAGGAAATGGCTTGAAAGTAGTTTATAGCAGCACTCTCAACAATAGCCAAATTATGGAAAGAGCCTAAATGTCCATCAACTGATGAATGGATAAAGAAATTGTGGTTTATATACACAATGGAGCACTACGTGGCAATGAGAAAGAATGAAATATGGCCCTTTGTAGCAACATGGATGGAACTGGAGAGTGTGATGCTAAGTGAAATAAGCCATACAGAGAAAGACAGATACCATATGTTTTCACTCTTATGTGGATCCTGAGAAACTTAACAGAAACCCATGGGGGAGGGGAAGGAAGAAAAAAAGAGGTTAGAGTGGGAGAGAGCCAAAGCATAAGAGACTGTTAAAAACTGAGAACAAACTGAGGGTTGATGGGGGGTGGGAGGGAGCGGAGGGTGGGAGATGGGTATTGAGGAGGGCACCTTTTGGGATGAGCACTGGGTGTTGTATGGAAACCAATTTGACAATAAATTTCATATATTGAAAAAAAAAAGAAAGTAGTAATTTAGAATAGATGATAAAGTCCGGAGATTTAATTCTTGGCACCAGAAAATGGCTTTGAAATGCTCAGTAAGGCATGAGTACAACATGATCCAGTCACCTTGATCAACCGCATCTTTAGTAAATCAGGCATTGCAGAGTAGAAGAAGGGTAAAGAACACAACCCTGGTCAGCGTA
The DNA here is from genome assembly GCF_028018385.1 of Neofelis nebulosa. Taxonomy (NCBI): domain Eukaryota; kingdom Metazoa; phylum Chordata; class Mammalia; order Carnivora; family Felidae; genus Neofelis; species Neofelis nebulosa. Next base: position 32,015,089 of record NC_080795.1, read on the forward strand.
CTCATGATTCTTACAATACCGCCCAATAGGATCTCCTTAAATTCATGGATATTCTATATCTGCCCTATTCAATATAGTGGCCACTAGTCACATATGACTACTGAAAGCTTGAATTGTGGCTTGTATGCTGAGGAAGAGAATTTTTTATTTTAAAAAATTGACTGAAATTTGTATTGTCACATGTGCCTAGTGGCTTCCATGTAGGACAGTTCTATAGTTCCATGTATTGGGTTAGAATCTATACTCCCAACTCAGTCTAGTTCTTTCACTGGATGATAAATTTGGTAAAAAGTATAGAAATTAATCATAATGAGTTCTCTATTGTTCTTCTCCTATTGTGAGTTCGTGCTAGTGTATAATGTAAGAACATATCAGCCAACTTTTAAAGTCACTTGGATAAAAGCAAATCTGGGGAACACAAGCAGCTAGAAAAATACTAACTGGTTTGAGGGGATAAAAAATATTGGAGCCAATGAGTGGCACCTTACTACTCTTTATTCATTGTCTGAATGCATTGTTGCAAGGTCTGAGAATCTTCCAGATATATTTCTGGTGATGTCACTATGTGAATATATTTTAAACTGCTCAAGTTGAAGAGATAAATTATGTTAGTCTTGTTGACTCTTAAGTTATCATTCAATAGCGCTTGGCCTTGGTGTAATCTGGCTTCAGAGTTCTGCCCCAAGTGGGAAATGTTTATTTCTTTGATAGCACACAGAGCAGCTCTCGGCAGAAGTGATACAAAGCCAGAAACATAGTGGACTAACTTTGCTGTGTGTTTGGATTTACAAATAAAAATGTATTTCCAATGTTTTTCAAACGAGCAGTCCCCATGTGTTCAGCAGCCCTATTGCATCCCATAGAGGATAAGCACTAGGAAATTTAGCTCCGGTCATTCTCACTAGCTTAAACCCTGCACATGTTGACACTTAATGGCTGATCTAAAGGGGAAAAAATAATTACATCCTGCTAAATATTCAGTTAAATATTTCCTTTTGATGTCTTATTTTCTTCAACATGCTATTTTATTCAGTTATATTTGAAAATAGTTTCAAATGACACCGAAGTCAAACTTGTGGTCAAGTTTCTTAAAAATCTCTTTAGCAAGTTCCATGGAATAAGGTGTATAGACTGTTCTTGAAGTTTCCATTATGCTGTGAAATACTTTGATTGTAAATGCGTTTAGTTCTATTGTGAGCCTTCCAAATTAATTCTTTAACTTGGAAGCGAAAATAGCACCTCCAAAGAATCATGGCTTAAAGATTGAACAATTACCACATGATTAATATTTTCTTTGCCTGCAAAATCATCTCTAAGCTTCAGAAATGCACATGTTCTTTTTTTTCATTTCCCACCCTTCCCATTCTTCCTTGGATATTTGTTGTTGTTCTTAGTTCATGTTTCATTCTCTATTGTTATCAAACTATCTTTATATTACTTTCCAAAGACCAGCTCATTGCCAAGTCTTATCAGCTCTAACTTGATATCTTCAAACTTAAGACACTATTGAACAAATAAAATCAAAACAAATATTACAATTTAATAATTTTAGAATGTAAATATATACATGCACATATATGTATTAAAAATTAAGGAGGATCAATATGCTATTGAATTATTAATGACCAAGCCGGCTTAAGACTAATTTTTATACTACAAAGGAAAAATATGACCCCTTGCTATAATTGGTACTGGAATTTTAGCTTTTGTAATAGGTTTTTAAGGATATTAAAATAGTTTTAAAATGTTTGTTGAAGATGCTAATTATGTTAGTGGCTTTTTTCTCTAATGTTTTGATGTGCCTAAACAACAACAAAGTCTTAAGTCTTCTTGGCCATCAGTAATTCATTGGTGGCTATTAGATGAACTCAATATTTTTTTAAGTTTATTTATTTATTTTGAGAGAGAGTATGCCAGCAGGGGAGGAGCAGAGAGCGAAAGGGAGAGAGAGAATCCCAAGCAGGCTCTGCATGATCAGTATGGAGCCCTATCTGGGGCACAGACTCATGAACCATGAGATCATGACCTGAGCCAAAATCAAGAGTCGGACACTTAACTGACGGAGCCACTCAGGTGCCCCCGACTTCAACATTTTTTAAAATGTGTTTTATATCACAGGCTATACAATAATGCAATACTCCTTAGATGCAAACATAATATAAGCCCAAATCAAAAAAATATATGTGATATAAAATAACTGTTTTGTGATAAATGACAACAGTTTTTGTAAAACATAGGGCTTTGTAAAGATTATCCATATTCAGTTACAAAGAGGCAATATGTGAGTGAGGACTGAGGGGTATGATATTTGTCATTATTAAAATGACATTTTTTTAAATTTTTTTAACGTTTATTTATTTTTGAGACAGAGAGAGACAGAGCATGAACAGGGGAGGGGCAGAGAGAGAGGGAGACACAGAATCCAAAACAGGCTCCGGGCTCTGAGCTGTCAGCACAGAGCCCGACATGGGGCTGGAACTCACGGACCGTGAGATCATGACCTGAGCCGAAGTCGGACGCTTAACCGACCGAGCCACCCAGGTGCCCCTAAAATGACATTTTTAAAGCAGGATTCCTTTTATAGAATATGTATATATATAAGGACTTAACATCTTTAACTTTTTTCCCCATTTTAACGCCCTCTACATTGTTCACCTTTAAAAAACTGGAAAATACTGGGGTGCCGGGGTGGCTCAGTCAGTTAAGCGTTAGACTTCAGCTCAGGTCATGATCTCCCATTTCATGGGTTCGAGCCCCATGTCGGGCTCTGTGCTGACAGCTCAGAGCCTGATGCCTCCTTCAGATTCTGTGTGTGTGTCTCTCTCTGCCCCTCCCCTGCTCATGCTCTCTCTCTCAAAAATAAATTAAAATACATTAAAAAAAAAAACAGAAAATACTTATTTTGCCATATTGAAAAATACAGGTAAATTACTATTTATTATTGGCTTCCAACTCACAACAAAGCTAGACTACCTCCTTTATACTGTATTTTAGAATATGTATGTAACATCAACAACTCCTTATAAACCTTCAAATATACCCAGAATTCAACCATTTTCTTATCCTCCACCGCCACCTCAATACAAGCCACTATCATGTCTTTCCTGATTACTGAACTAGTCTCCAAAGTTATCTTTTGGTTCTGCCTTTACCATCAATCCTCTCCCCTAAATGGCCAAAATTATATTATCAACTTGGCAGCCAGGGTAGTTCTTTAAAAGTGAGTTAGATCCTGTCACTTGTCAACTTAGATCTTTCTAATGACTCCCATTTCACTCAGAATAAAAACAAAAACCCTTATAATGACCCGCTGGGCCGTGTGTGATCCATCTTCCACCACAATTTCTTGATCCTTCTTTCTACCTTTCTCACTTACTCTCACTATGCACCCAATACAGACTCCCTTCAAGTTTAACTGTCAGTCAGAAATGCTCACCAGGGGGAATTTGTGCTTGCTCTTCCCTCAGTTTGGAACTTCCTTCCCAAGCTACACACATCACTCCCTATCTTAGATCCTTGGGACTTTCCTTGCCTTCTCTAAGAGCATTTTCTGAATACCCCATTTAAATTGCATTTCCCCAAATATCCTGCATTTTTCATCTTCTCTCCTGCAATAGGTTTCACAACCTGATACAGCATATGTTACACTCATTCATTTGCTATCTCTGAAGTCTAGAATATTATTTTCACAAAGGTAGGATTTTTCGCCTATTTTGTTCACTGGATCCCACTGCCTACAACAAAATCTGTCACATATGAACAGGTAGTTCATAAGTAAGGAAATATAAATAGCCAATAATCATTTGAAAATATGCTCAACAGAATAAAGTTAATTGCAAATTTATAAATGAAATTTGTATTTTTCCATCAGATTGGAAAATATAAAAAATTTTCAAGGTGTAGATTCTGAAAAGGTAAGAATTTCTCTAACATATTTCAACAAAATGATGGGTATCTTCTGTTTGTTAAATGATTCCACCCTTAGAGTGATATGGCGTTGACAGGATTTTCATGGTCTCTGTGGTGAAAGAACAAACATTTTATTTGCACCCAAGGGAAAGACCAACACTAAGGAATGGAAATGAGTGTTGCAGGGGCTATTTTCCGTTCCATTCTCCCCTTTTTCCCATCCTTCTTTGAGCTCCTGGGAAACCGGCCTGTAAAAGTTATACTAACTACATCCTTGACCCTTGAATTTCTAGTTGTTTTCAGCCAATGATGGAGTCCCAGCAGAAGATGAGAAAAAGGGAGAAGACTGAAGTCACCCTGTGTATGTTACCACGTCCCTTTTGGCATAATCTCTATTGGCTGACTGCTTCCATGAGGAAGGTTGCAACTCCCGTAGGGCAGTCTTCTTCACATGTTCCCTCTGCCTCTAGAGCCTTCTGGTCTAGAACTGGTAATTCCTTAGTGTTATTAGCATTAGTGGATTGTATCCCTAAATCCTGCCCACTCTTTTGTAATTGGTCTCTTTATAAAATTCTTCTCACATTTGATAACTTTCATGTGTCAGTGCTCTATGCTGGGAGCCTAACTTGTACAAAAAGCAATCTGACTGCACATTAAAACTAAAAATAAATGTAATTTTCACCAGCAACTTTTGAAAATATAATCTTTTCAAACAAAAGTACCAGTAGCTACAGAATGCTGCAGCATTAACTGTAATGGCAAAATAACAGAAAATAATCAGAATCCCTTTCTATGAGGGAACAGTTATATACATTACGGTGGGATCATATTGAGGGTGTTAATGCAGTTATTAAAAAAGGATGAGTTAGAAGTGTATCTTAATTTGGAAAGATGACCATGATACGTTTTAAATAAGAAAATTAAGAGTCAAAGTAATTATTACATTTTTTTAAAAAAGCAATAAACCCCATATATGTGTATGGATAAAGGCCTAGGTAGACACCATAAAGCTACTAATATTAAAACGGCCTGAGGGACAGACACTTAACATTTTTCTTTAAAATATTTGCATCTTTTCAAGATATAAAATGAACATGTATTACTTCTACTTTTAGAATTAAAAAATAAATGTAAAATGGTAAGAGTAATGAACATTGTAATATTCTACAAGCTGAGAGTTTGTTTCTACAAACAAACTACAGTAATGTTTCTACAGGCTAAGAGTTTCTCTAATTCCTAAATCAGACTTTATTTATAAGCTCTTTTTTAACTCTCCTATAAACTCTACAGAGAAATCAGAAATCTGCTTCACTGAGAGTAACAGGCCTCGGATGGAGTAAGGGGGCTGAGTGAAGACCTCTCTATTTTATTCCTTCCTTCCCTTTTTTGTGGGCTGACTCACACAGAGTTGAGGCCATCAGCTTTCCTCTGACTAACATGGTACCTGTATGGAAATACCAGATATTTTCTCTTTTTTTCTTTTTTTTAAATGTTTATTTATTTTTGAAAGAGAGACAGAGAGAGAGACAGACCACACGCATGGGAGGGGTAGAGAGAGGGAGACACAGAATTTGAAGCAGGCTCCAGGCTCCAAGATGGCAGCACAGAGCCCAACGCAAGGCTCAAACTCACAAATTGTTCGATCATGACCTGAGCTGAAGTCACACTCAACTGACTGAGCCACCCAGGTGTCCCAATTTTCTTTTGCTTTAACATTCCTTATGACTATGTACTGTGTTGCAAGAGCAATTGGAAAATATCTTTTTTCATTTCCAATTAATTACAGAAATGTTTATATTATATGGAATACAGTCAAAATCTTATGGATGCAAATCTTGCCTCTTACTTAATAGCTCTAACTTATATAAGCTGTTCTCAGATAAAGAACATGTGTTAAGGAAATAAATTTGATATTAAAGCAAGAAAAGTTCAAAATGTTAGAGTAGAAACCCACTGTAACTTACATGCTGTGGAGGAAAAATCTAAACCTGATTAATTTTATCCTGTTCATATTTTTATTTCAGAAGGAAAAATGGCCCATAGTATATACAGATCTATTTAAAATTTAGGCTTCAAAGGGAGTTCTATGTGCATGGAATCTCTCTTGGAATTGGAAAAGTACCCCACAAAATAAGTATGCCACCTAAGCTGCCTCAGGCTCATTTCAAATTCTTCATTCCACATTCCAAAGGCATCAAAATAAAACATTAAAAATTGTTATAAATTGTTTAGAGTATGACCTAGATAGATGATATAGTCTCAGTTATCTGTGAAATTTACACAATAATGAAGTTTGTAGACCATTTTATTAAATACATTAAAACTTGCATCAGCAAAATGTGTTAAATGCATTTATAAATCAGATAAAATGCTAAGCCCTTGAATACAGTTATATGATAAAAACGTTATTAATAGGAAATGGAACTGAATAGCTGCATAAATTAATCACAAATAGCTTACTGCAGGGCCTGAGGTTCATATCTAGACTAATAAGATGTGTTGAAGAATTACTTTGGTTAGATTGCTGGAGTAAACAATGATGAAATGGATTTCACAATCTCAGCACTGATCTGTGTGTTCATAGTATTCTCACCCCCATGCAATAAATAGTCCCTGTTTGGATGACACATTTAAGTGAATGTTAGGACCTAAAAAATGTATGTGTCTGAAATGCCATTTTAATACCGCCAAACAGCTTAGAAAGCTTTATATCAAATATGTAAGTTTCATTTCAAATATAAAGTTTACATCAAATATCTTGTTTTTAGAATGCATGAATATAATATGGGACACCAAATATTTAACATTTTCATCTTGCATAGTAATTCAGACCAGATCTCCCACTTTCCTCATAATTCAGTAAAGACTACAAGCAATTTACATTGGAAAGGCAACTGTGCTATTCTTTAGTGCTTAAATGTGGATATTTCTATTGTACACACGTCTACTACAGGTCAATAAAATCTGATATTGGATAAAATATTTTCTGCTGAAACAATAAAAGATAAAATAACAAATATCCTAAACATTTGTAGACATGGGCACCTATCCATAAAATTTTAAATATAGCTTAATCTGAGAAAAAGACCTTGAAAAGTAATGAAAATATAATTTGTTTTCTCAGCTATGGTACAAAAGCCAGATACAGGTTCCCTTACATTAGGAATAACATTTGTTTTTCTATCACCACATAGGGAGTTAGCTCAAGTAATTAGCCAGTCATTAAAGCACTCAGAGCACTAACCTAATAATAATCAGCAATGCTGCAACTTTCTAGTCTCGCAGCCTCTTCCTAGTACAAGTCTGGGTAATTAGTAACTCTGCCGTAAGCCTGATCGTTCATTTATAAGTTGGAAATAGCCCAACTATCTCTCTGTCTCTTCATCAGAAACACAACTGTGTAATAAGATTTCTTTTTACCCTGTATTCATACAACTACTGAAACTCTAAATCTTCTGTCACACATTATTTCATTTGACCCTGGTCATTAGGAAAAGTAACCACACATTCCAGTTTGCCCAAAGCAGATTTGATTATAACTGCTAACTTGGTGTAATTATTAATAATGTACCATTTCATCCAAATAAAGCTAAAAATAAAATATTGTAACTGTCCTGGGACCAAAAAAAAAGGTCTATAAATATTTGTTATTTTTCTATAAATGTTTTTATTATGAATTTAAAAAGAAGAAAAGGAACTGGCATTTTTCAGTGATCTGTGTGCTGCTAATGTGGGCTGGGAACACAATGCTTTGATTATTAAAACAAGTATCCTAGGGGCGCCTGGGTGGCGCAGTCGCTTAAGCGTCCGACTTCAGCCAGGTCACGATCTCGCGGTCCGTGAGTTCGAGCCCTGCGTCGAGCCCTGCGTCGGGCTCTGGGCTGATGGCTCGGAGCCTGGAGCCTGTTTCCGATTCTGTGTCTCCCTCTCTCTCTGCCCCTCCCCCGTTCATGCTCTGTCTCTCTCTGTCTCTCTCCAAAAATAAATAAAAAACGTTGAAAAAAAAAAACCACAAGTATCCTACAGGCCTAGATATGTATAGCTCACTAGTAAAAAATCAGATTTTACAAATCAAGAAAATAAAATTTGTATCTAAAGAAAATTTATTTTTACATATGTGATTTTATTTTGCACAAAACCTGAAATATGTTAAAATCTAACTGTGGTAGATTTCAATGAACTTACTTTATTTTCTAAAACATTTTGTTATTTATAAGTAATCTCTACCCCCAATGTGGGGCTCAAACTTAGAAACCCCAAGATCAAGAGTCACATGCTTTACTAACTAAGCCATAATATTTGAGGTGGTTCACGTGTTTTCTAAGGTTAAATAAAAGTGCTGGTAAGTTGTTTCAATGTAAAAAAATTATAAATAAATAAATAAATAAATAAATAAATAATAAATAACTTCGCATTTGGCTGATAAACTATATATTCACTCTACTGTAAAACTGAAAAGGTAGAGATTTATCCTTTCATTTTACAGTGATGAAATTTAAGACTCAAAGTTGTTAAGTTAATTATCTTTCATAACACTTAGACCTGGTCAATGCTTTTTCTGCCACACCTTTCTGTTCATGATTGCATAAACTTTTTACTTGGGTACAATAATATATCCATTATAGAGTGTAAATAAATAAAGTAAAATGCTCTCTAGCTCCATTCCAGATCCAGTAATTTGCATATGGACTATAAAAACTGTGACATGTATGACAGTAGCATAGGCCTATAGAGCATCTATATAGAGGAGAAAAAACTTGGTGAAAGATACATCTTGGGAGATTAAAGGATGTATTTGTTTTTCTGAGTAGAAAATGTTATTAGTTTTACTTGGATGAAAAAACTGCAACCTAGGGGAGCCTAGCTGGCTCAGGGGGTTAAGCATCCAACTTCAGCTGAGGTCATGATCTTACCATGTGAGTTTGAGCCCTTCACTGTCAGTGTGGAGCCTGCTTCGGATTCTCTCTCTCCCTCTCTCTCTGCCCCTCCCCTACTCTCTCTATATGTCTCAGAATAAATAGATAAACTTAAAAAAAAAACCTGCAACCTGTATGATTTTTTCTTGTAAAATGGAGTTTACCAGAGAAAAATGCAGTCCTTTACACTGCAGAATAAATTTATCATGATGATGTTCAATATAAGATTATATAATCATAGAATATCTATGATACAAGGAACATAGACATCTTAGAATTCATCTCCTCAAGACCTTAATTTTACAAATGATGAAACCATGTCGCAAAAGTCACATATAAATATCTAAGAGAAGGTCAGTACTATAATATTATATACTTTAAAATATGGGACTGTGAAGAGATAGGTTTCAGTACTTGACAACCATTTTCTTGCAAAACCTGTCTTAGAAAGATCCTTTGGTCATATGTGTTTTTAATTTTTTAACGTTTTTTATTTATTTTTGAGACAGAGAGAGACAGAGCATGAACGGGGGAGGGGAAGAGAGAGGGAGACACAGAATCAGAAGCAGGCTCCAGGCTCTGAGCTGTCAGCACAGAGCCTGAGGCGGGACTCGAACTCACGGACCACGAGATCGTGATCTGAGCTGAAGTCGGACGCTTAACTAACTGAGCCACCCAGGCGCCCCAGGTCATATGTGTTTTTAAAATATTTCATATTCACAGCACATAAGGAGACAAAGAGCTCAATAAAGTTATATAGTTAGGAATCCAATTTTCCTTCTTGTTACCAAGCATTTTCAGAAATTATTTCTCCATATATTCTTATTTTGTTTTTGTGTATTTATTAGGAATATCTATTAGGAAATATTGATCTACACAGATACTTATCAATCTTTCAAATGAAGACATTCCCTTTCTTCAATAAATGTAGGTTGATCAAGAAATAAACAATGACCAAAAAGTTATTAAGAATTTGGCAATTCAGGCTCCTAAGTGGCTCAGGCGGTTAAGCATCCTAGTCTTGGTTTAGGCTTAGGTCATGATCTCATAGTTCATGAGATCTGACAGTGCAGAGCCTGCTTAGGGTTCTCTCTCCCTCTCTCTCTCTTTGCCTCTCTCTCCCCTCTCAAAATAAACATTTAAGGGGAAAAAAGACTTAAAAAAAGAATTTGGCAAGAGTAATGTCTTTGTTTCGGTAAAAATAGTTACTAATATTTATATCAGGTTTTATTTAAATTACAAACATTCCTTGAGATGTTAGATTAGATGATTAGATAGATACATAGATAGATGATAGATAGACCCATAGATCGATAGATAGATAGATAATTGATACATAGATAGATAGACAGACAGATAGATGGATAGACAGACAGACATTCTCAGTCCCTAGACTGACATGTTGTACAAGGAAATAAATATAGAGCAAACTTCAACCTAAACATACATATACAGAGAACTAGACAATATAAAATAAATGACTGGGGAATGGAAAACATAACCTTGAGGAGAGAAGTAAAGAGCAATAAAATATGAACTATGATTCTAGTTTAACTTAGCCTAGTCACAGAGGTTTGATGAGAAAAACAAAGATCACGTATTCTTTATAACTCTTCCTGAATATTTGTGTAGAAAACATCCAAAATGCCACATGCCTCACTTGTGTAATTTCACATTGCAGTGCTAACTTATTCCAGAATTGTGTTAGTGTGTTTCACCCAGCTCCTTTTCTTCAAACTCTCCGTGTTTTGTTTTGTTTTGTTTTTAATTTTTTTTTTCAACGTTTTTTTTATTTATTTTTGGGACAGAGAGAGACAGAGCATGAACGGGGGAGGGTCAGAGAGAGAGGGAGACACAGAATCGGAAACAGGCTCCAGGCTCCGAGCCATCAGCCCAGAGCCCGACGCGGGGCCCAAACTCACGGACCGCGAGATCGTGACCTGGCTGAAGTCGGACGCTTAACCGACTGCGCCACCCAGGCGCCCCCAAACTCTCCGTGTTTTAAAGTGCTGTCTTGCTTTTGCATTGGAAGAAGTGTGTGGTTAATTATAGGGCATTTTCTGTTGTGGAAAGTTCAAGAAACAGTTTCTTCAAATTTCCAGAAAACAAAACAGTCCTTTGCTTATCAAGAATATAAGTAAGGATAGGGCTCATAATCTCCTTCTCCAAAGATCAAACACTATCACGTCAACATATCAAATCTTTTACCAAAATTTATTTCCCTTTTTTTCAAATACCATCTTTTTTCCCCTACAGTTCCACTTGCGGACTGTGCACAGTCCTTGCCTTTTGTTCCAAATAAACATGCATTTGCTAAGTGTCACAATGTTTCTTAACCTTCCTGAAACACATCCAATGACCAAGTGTGATTCTCTTGTTTATAAGATTTCCCAAATATGCTTTAAAATATTAACCTTCATCACAAACTACTATGCATACTCATTTTTCCATAACATAAAGATATATGTTATTAAACTATTAAAATTCTTTATAAGATATAAATAATAAAAAGAGTAAGATATTTAAAAATTAAATTAACTTTTTTTTGATTCTCTTTCTTTCTTTTTTATTTTCTTGTCCTTTCTGTTCATCCATCAACAAAGAAAAAGGGTCTTCACTCCAATTCCACTCTAGTTTAAGGATTTCCAGGTTTATTCTCTGAACTTAAGTCTCCTTACTCTGGAATAGCAGTTTGGACTAGGGATATTAACAGCATACCATGTCTCTAAACTGAAATCTGCTTGCAAAGCGTGGTTTCAGTAAAAGCAAAGCCAATGTTTTTAATGAAAAGTATGAAAATTAATGCAATTAGGAAACAGTTAAGACTTCAGAACACCAAGAATGGCTAGCTTATATTTAATGAGCATTTGCCATAAGCAGACTACTCTAAGGGTTTTGAATATAGTATCTCATTTAATCAGCAAAATAAGTCTATGCTATTATCCCCGTTCTATCAATGAGGGAACTGGAATACAAATACTTTTAAGAACTTGCCAAAGGGCCCATAGTAGTACTTGAAGCAGCAACCTAATGCAGGTAGTTTGATTCTAAAACCCAAATAAATCACTATAATCAAGACAAATATTCTTAAAGTGCAGTACGTTCCATGGGTGGCAGGGCACCTCGTTGGCTCAGTTGGTTAGTTGTCCTATGTCGGCTCAGGGCTCTGGTCATGATTTCACAGTTTGTTGAGTTCAACCCTACATCAGGCTCCATTCTGACAGTGCTGAGTCTGCTTGGGATTCTCTCTCTCTGCCCCTCCCCTACTTTATCTCTACCAAATAAATAAACTTAAAAAAAAAAAAAAGGCAGTTTCGTGGCATAGAACGTATAATGTGTGGCTACTTGAGTTCTTAACATTAAACAGTATGGTTTTGGAAGCCAGTGCAAAGCCCCTACTGGGTGAGCTTTGCATTAAGAGAAAACTTATATTGAAAAGCAGAGCTAAATCTATCACTTTCCAAAAGATCTACCATTGCTTGTTTGGCCATTAGTTATCAGAAAGAGGAATTCATAGAGTTGGCCATGGAAGAAGACCCTTCATTGTCAGTATAGGTACCTAACATGTAGTTGACCAAACTATAGTTGCTCCCTTGGTAAAATGAGAAAGGACATTAGAACTCTTCATGGCTGTTGAGACAAGACACAAGCCAATCTTTAAAGCTATGTAGAGAGCTTATGTTCTAACTTCGACCCTGAACCTAAATTTTTAATTTTTCATCAAACTAAAGGAAGAAAGGAATTAAGATTGAGTGCTTACAATGTGCAAAAAACACCATTAAGTTTTCCATTCCATTATTTCATTCATCTTCAGTTTAAACCCTCTAATATGATGCAATTTTCTTAAATATAAGATGAGAAAACTGAGGCTTTGAGAGATTGCATAATTTACCAGAGATCACATAAGTAGCTAAATTTGGAAGCAACTGGATTAAATGGCATGATATTTCTACCCCACCAATATGCTTCCATAAATTCAATATCTAAACTCAGGAAAATAAGTAAGGGAAAATAAAAACAAAAAGCACCTCTAAAAATAAAGTTTTCCCTACATTTCTCCAGACTTCTTCAGGCTGAAGGTTTAAACACAAGACGTAATAATTAGAACAAGCACTCTTTCAGGGCACGTGGTTGGCTCAGTCAGTTACGCTTGGGACTCCTGGTTTCACAGGTGTGAGATCGAGCCACATGTTGAATACACTTCATCTGGCTCCCTGCTGGATGAGGAACCTGCCTGAAATTCTCTTTGCCCCTCCGCTGCTCCACTCTCTCTCTCAAAACACAAAAACAAAAATAAGCATTCTTTCTCTGATTTTCCCCCAGTTTATGTTTTGGATCCCACACTGCCCAACTTTCAAGAATTTCGTATCTTCATTATCCTTCCTTCTCTTACATGCTTTATCTGACTTAACTAGATTTTTTTTTTATCAAGCTTAGTGTTTTTTCAATTTCCTCACATAAAAACAAGATAAAACAAGGGAAAAAATGTCCCTTCCTTCCATATCCTTCATCTTTCTCTAGGTAACATTTTATTCTCCTTTTTACACCACCCCTTTGAGCATATGATCTTGAAAATGTCACCTTGATTGTATTCAATTCTTCACAGTTCATAAGCAATACTGATACATCATCTGCCCCCACCACTCCACAGAGAAGATTTTGGTGAATTCACCAATGCCCTATATATTGTGAAAAACCAAGGACATTGTTTTCATTCTTGCTTATAAGCACTCAGTAGCTTCTTACACTGTTTATGATATCCTTGTTGAAAAACCTTCCCTTCTTGGTTTCTGTGAAGGTACACTCTTTTAATTAAAGTCTGCATTGATTTTAAATGTTAAAATCAGGGGGGCCTGGGTGACTCAGTCTGTTAACAATCTGACTTCGGCTCAGGTCATCATCTCAAAGTTCATGAGTTCAAGCCCCACATTGGGTTCTGTGCTGACAGCTCAGAGGCTGGAGCCTGCTTCAGATTCTGTGCCTTTCTCTCTCTCTGCCCCTCCCACCCCTTGTTTTCTCTCTCTCTCTCTCTCAAAAATAAATAAAGATTAAAAAAAATTAAAGTCTGACTTCTCTGGCTACTTACTCTCTCATTCCAAATGGCTCTTTCTTCCACTTATCAAATATTCATTATGGAAGTTCTTCAAGTCTTAGTACCTTTTCTCAATTAACTCTAGACCTAGAGGACCCTAAAGTTATATTACATCTCAGGACATTCCTTTAAGCCTCAGACCTACTCATTCAAATGCCTTTTGCTAACATTTGTTTGGATAATTTTATATATAATGCAAAGTCAACATGCCCAAATCTGAACTGCTGTTTTCTCTTTCTCTTCCTATTCCCAAATTAGCCATCATTCTGTGTCCTTTACCTAAGAATGTAGTAACAAATTTCATCCCTTTATGTAAGGAAATATTTAAGAAACCATTCTTGCCAATTACTTCTTCTTATCCCTAATCACCAACGTAGCACTTCTTGCAGACTTGACTTTCCAAATACCTGAACACATAAAAAACTAAAAACTCTGTGTTAAAATGTTCACCGATACCCTGGTTTTGCTCAATATCTCTCAGACATCTTTGTATTTAAATTTTGCCTGTAGTATCTGACTCCATGGGTAAAGAGAAATTATTTGTTTCTGTGTCTGTGGATTTGCCTCTTAAGCTTTAAAAGGCAGTGGGGGAGGGGGTGTCATGAAAACAACCCAATAAAAAATACATCCTTCAGAACTAGTACCCTATCCTTTTTAAATCTGTGTTCTGGTACTTCAAACATAGATATAATAGACACTTCCTAATACATTAGTTTAAAGTAGAATATTTAAGGTGTTGATAATTGAAAACAAATTCTGTACCCAGTCTTCTCATATTCCTTTTCTGTACCTCAAAAATATGGAGAAAATTCTTGGACTATAAGAAAATTCTGTGATTATCTACTTTTTGCATGACTGCTTTAACATTGACTACACAAGTTCCCAGGCCATCCCAAGACATCCATGCATTCTGCTGCTAATGTGGACACAACGTTCTTAGTGCCAGGCCACCTGCCCCCATACCCTGATCTCCTTTTCATCATGGGCTTGCAATAGACAGGAGCTACAAAAATGGACTGTGTCAAAGTGCTGTAAAATATCACTGTGACACTCAAACGCCTGCTTCTCACAAACTGAGGCTAAATCTTTCTCTAATACCCAGGACTTCTTATTTGGAGGTCAAACTCTGTGCCAGGTGGAAGAGAGAGAGAGAGGGGAACAGCTCACAGAAGCTTCTGGCCTTGTCCCATTTCCTGTGGTTTTTCATTTCACCAAGTCAAAGAACTCTCTCAGCACGTTAAGACACTTAGCAAGGCACAGTTTGCTAATGCTTTGCTGCGTCTCTTTTTTTCCCCTTTCCCTATCATTTTCCAAATTGACTGGTTCTCACTGGGAAGTATTCTAATGCTCACTTAGTCCATCTTTACACATTTTACCAAGGTTCCAGAAGCCAATTTAAGAAATGTGCCAAGTTTTCTGCAGCATATTTTGCTATATAAAGAATATACGTTATAGCTTTTATTGATGATAAATTTGATGATGATTTGATTGATGATTAAGTCTTAGGACAGAATTTTGTTACTTAACCTTTGGTCAAAAACTCTTTTATTGTCCCCCTTCACATAAATGTAAATTCCAAACTCCTGAGTGGACATCTAAAAACTTTCTAAATCTGACTTCAGCCAAGTTGAAGACAGGAAGCTTTCATGATTTGAGGTAAGATGTGAATTATTTGGTGAATTCAAGGTGTAAGAGAGGGGAGAAGAAAGGAGACATTGTCATCAGAAAGGTAATTGACAGAAACAATGTGTAGGAAAAGCAGATCATGGTCAAGTGACAATTCTTGTAAATGGAGAAGGACACAGAACTATCCCAATGTTTCCAAGGAATTAGGACTTAGTGCTTCTTTGATGGCACTGTTCTGAAGATAAAAATTTACAATTTATCAGTTCTTTAATTAAGATACTTTGTCAAATCCTTTAATTTTTGAATAATTCAACACACACGCTAAAGTTGCTAAACATCTAACATTGCTGTTTACCCCAGCTGAAACCCAGCACAAGTACACTCATATTCTCTGATATGTCTGAATCACAGCATCCAGGTAGACTGCCGTGCTTTTTAACTTTTCCAGAGAAGCCCACCTAATGCCAGAGAAGAGCAAACCTGTGCTCCTGGGATGTGCTCCTTTATAGACATAGCCACGGGAGTGTAAAATGTATTTCCTTTGTCTTAAAAAGTAAGGCATTTAACTCTGCAAAGTATCCACATAAACATTTTAAATAGGTATTTCTGCAAAATCATTGACATACAGGTCATTTTATCTGGTGGCTTCTTTCTTCCCTAGCTAGCATGAGGTAAAAGCATTTTTAAAAAGCACTTGATGTTTTTCCTCTCCTTGGTGAAATCTTGCTTGTATCACAGTTTTAAAAGTTGAACATACTGTGTTTAACATCTAGTTCAGCTCTCTTTTCTCTTGATGGACAGGTCAATTCAGAGGTTTGTGATTGCCTGAGGCAAATATACATGAAGTACATACAAATCACTGCTTTCTTCTAATTAGAGGTATATTTGTCAGGCAAAGGACAAGAGAAATAATTTTATGTTTCTGACCTCATTCTCTTGCTGAATAATTGGAGATAATTCTCACTGATATTTGAACATCTATTTAATCTTTACAACTAAATCAAACTACTGTCATATCTCAAATCTTTTCTTCTGTTTGTAGAAAGCAGAGTTTAACAATTATCCTGAGAAAAGAAAATGGAGACAGCTGACCTAGATAATGTGGGTGTTTCTTTACACTGCCAAAATTAACTGAATCCCATGCTCAACCTGCAATTCGTTTTGACTGCCTAGGTCAGACTCTTGGCTCTACTACCTGAGTCCAGTGCAAAACAGGTACTTCGTTCTGGTTAAATGACTACACTTACAGCAGGTCTCAGCACGGAGTCTACATTCACCTTCACTGAAGCAAAACCTTTCACCATCACTGCTAACAGTGCCATTCAGTGTATCTATCAAGCACACTCCAATATGTCCTGGAAGCAGTTCAGACCATTCGATTTGCAAAGATATGACGGCCCACTTGAGGCCCACCAAATCACTCTTGACTGTAATAATCACATCTAGCCTTGGCACTGAGTCCCTGATTATTCCCCCCAATGAACAAATAAAACGGTTGGGGGAAAATGCTTCTTGGCAACAGCTTGAACTTAAATGGTGACAACAGCTGGCTTAGCAGATGTTCTTCATACGATATAACACCTGAGTTCTTGAGGACAGAATTTTGACTAAATTCGTACCTCTTTATGTCCTAAAACCTGTTTCAACAGAATTTTGCAAGCCAAATTGGGAAATATAGAGTGAAACCAAGAACATTGATGACATTAAGAAGATAATGCTCATTTCTACACTTTTAGTAGACGTATATCTCCAGATTTTGACATCTTTCTGCACAATAACCTAGGAATCAAATCCAGAAGGACAATAGGTTCTATCTTACAATCTTGCTAATGTAGAAATGGTTTATATAAAATTGGTCCTGTACAACTAAATGAACGTATAATTTTAACCTTTGCGTCTTCTTCCAGTAATTTTTAAACTGCAGTATCTGTCTATTATGAAAGTAATTTTTGCCATAGAAAATCAAATTAGTCAACAAGTACTGATTGAGTCTTAGGTTTGCTTATGTAAATTTGTAAATGCATTGTTAATATGTACAATGTTAATATATTTGATAAATTTTATTCAGAGACATTTAAATTTTGAATTAAAATGTTTCAGAAATTCTGGGATCAATGATTGTGGTAATTTTGACTAACTTGGCTCACCGCAAAATCAGTTACATTCTCTGGACCCAGCCATTGTTTTAAAGTCTCATCATAACAAAGATATATGAGAAAAGCATGGAGATATTACATGAACTTTCAACAATATATCAGTCTATATCTGGTAAAGTATAAGTATTTACTAGCAATCTACACTTGAAGAAACAATGTATGAATCTAGTTACAAACATTTAAGGTTTTTTTGGTGCATCCAAGTTTACTAATATATTTCTTTTTAGATCATATAATCATAATGTGATAATACACACACACACACTCATATTATTACCAAATTTTCTTTTTTTAATGTTTTTGATGTTTATTTTTGAGAGAGACAGAGACAGAGCGGGAGGGGCAGAGAGAGGGGGAGACACAGAATCTGAAGCAGGCTCCGGACTCCGAGCTGTCAGCACAGAGCCCAATGCAGGGCTCAAACTATCCAACTGTGAGATCATCACCTGAGCTGAAGTCAGAGGCTTAACCAACTGAGCCACCCAGGCACCCCAACCATATTTTCTGTAATAAAACTTCATTAAGTTTTTATGCTTTTTTAATAGTGTCAAATTTAAAAGTAATTCCTAGATTATGAAATGTTTATTTTTAAACAAAATTGATGGACAAGTAACAATCCTCGATTAAAAAATTATAAGTTAGAGGCTTTCGGTGAACTTCAACAGTAACAAACGATATTGTTTGAAATGAAACCTTGGGAACTGGCAGGCCTCTGTCTTACAGTAGTTTAAAGCTATACCTGTCAGGTTCAATATTCAAATGGGCAAATTAATGTGCTTAACTTTTCGACAGTACAAAGAAGGGGAAATAGCTATTAGAGTAATATATTCTTTCATCCAAAAACTTGAATTGTCATGTTCCATACAGGATTAATATCCTTCACTCCAATCTCGATCTCCAAAAGATCTAAAATAATTAACTTCAGTTACTAAACTCCTTCTACGTGCCTGAGGTTGTACTATGCATTCAACATTCATTCTTTCATTTGTTTTTCACCATCCTATATAAGTCAGGATTTATTATTATTTTCTACATTACTTAGGATACTTCAAGTTGTATCACTCAACTCCAACTGCCTTAACTAATATTAAAAAATAGTATATTACAGTTGAAGTTTCCAGAAAAAGGACAGGCTTTAGGCTGTTTGATTCAGTACTTCATCAATGTTCTTAATGGTCTGTGTTCTTTCTATTTTTTGTTCATAATATAGGTTTTATCCTAAACATGGCTCTCCTTATGATTGCAGAATGATTGAAAGAGGCAGCTGGGTTCACATGCTCCTTGATCACATCCAGCCATAAAAAGACTGGCTTGTCTTTCTTAGAAGCTTTGAGCAGAAGACTTGAAAAGAGCCTCATGCTGTAGTGGATTAAATTAGATTAAATATTCTATAAAGCAAGGAGCATGCAGATATTCTGATTGTATGATGAAAAGTATAAGAAATGGAAAAAATATTGAGGAATACAAAATAATGCCATTTCCATTGCCCATTACAAAATTAAAAAACTTATCATGAGAAGCTAACTAATTCTAAAGTCCTACAGTAATTAAATGATGACTCCTGAATCAGGAACCATATCTATGCCACAGTATTCTACTTTATTACGCATTTTCCTTGAATAGCTACACTGGGTGGACAGAGGTAAGGAGGAATGAATATATGAACACTAATGATTTTTCCCATTCCTGTGTAAATAGTTAAGTATTTTTTCACAAAGTGACTTCCAAAAGTAGGCAATTCCGTATAGTATAAATAAATATACTTGATTTTTTAAGATCTACTTTAGTGACAAGATAGTATAAACCTATTTCCCTGCTTCTACTCACTAAGTGACGACATACCAGCACAGATAATTTAAGGATGATGAAAAGTAGGAAGAGAAAGTTAGATTGACTAATGAATTTAAGACTTGAGAAACAAATTTTGGAGTTTTTTTGTAACCACTGGGTTTTTTTTCTGATAGCATCATATATCATATATAATCAATACCATCAGACACAAGATGACTCAGATGTTGGGATTATCTGACAGATATTTTAAAACTGCTATCACAGAAGCATTTCAGTGAAACAAGTGGAACAGACAGAAACAAATAATAAAAATGATGAAATAATCCCTAATATATCAATAATTGCTTTAAACAAAAAGAGTTTAAATATGCTAATTAAAAATATCTACAGACTATATGTTTTTTTTAAATAACCCAAGTATATGCTGTCTTTAAGAAACACATGTCAGGGGTGCCTGGGTGGCTCAGTCGGTTAAGCGTCAGACTTCGGCTCAGGTCATGATCTCGCGGTCTGTGGGTTCGAGCCCCGCATCAGGCTCTGTGCTGACAGCTCAGAGCCTGGAGCCTGTTTCAGATTCTGTGTCTCCCTCTTTCTCTGACCCTCCCCTGTTCATGCTCTCTCTCTCTCTCTGTCTCAAAAATAAATAAATGATAAAAAAAATTAAAAAAAATAAGAAACACATGTCAAATATAAAGATATCACACAGGTAGATTAAAAGAACAAAAATAGGAAGAGACATATCATACAAACATTACTTTTTATATAAAAGTAGAAGTAAAAAAAAAAAAAGGAAGAAAAGGAGAAGTAATAGTATTAATACCAGATAAATGTGGCTGCAGTGCAAAGCAAATGAGCAAGAGTAAAGAAGAAAATTACGGAACGAAATTTCAGTCCTCCAAGAACATCTGATGATCCTAAATGTTTACACATTTAAAAAAAATGTGAGGTCAGTGGCACTGGGTGGCTCAGTCAGTTAAGCGACCGACTCGGGCTCAGATCATGATCTCATGGTTCACAAGTTTGAGCCTCGCATGGGGCTCTGGGCTGACAGCTCAGAACCAGGAGACTGCTTCAGATTTGGTGTCCCCCTTCTTTCTCTGCCCCTTCCCCACTTGCACTCTGTCTCTGTCTCTCTCCCTCAAACATAAATAAACATTAAAAATTAATAAAAAATAAAAATATTGAATATATCAATTCATGGCAAAGATATAGAGCAAATGAAGCTCTTATACACTCCTGATGGGAATGCAAAATAGCACAATCACTTTGGAAAACAGACTGAGTTTGGTAATTTTTTTTTAAATTATGAACACTAAACTATCATATAATCCATATACTACACTCCTAGATATTTATACAAGAAAGTAGAAGTATATGTTCTTGCAAAGACTTGACAGAAATTTTCATAAAAGCTTCATATGTAATAACAAAAAACTGAGTAAAGTTCAAATGTCTATCAACAGGTTAATGGACTAAAATGTGACGAACTCATGCTCAGAAATATAAAGGAATGTATTGTTGATCAATTTATAAACACAAACAACACTGAAAACAATTCTGAGTGAAATAATCTAGGCAAGAACGAGTAACTATTTTATGATTACCATTATGTAAACATCTAAACCATGCAAACACAAAGTGACAGAAAGCAGATTAGTGATTGCTAAAGGGGCAGGTGGTGTTCTGACCGAGAGAAGCTGGGAAGGATTTCAAAAAGGAATAGTAATCTTTTGGAGGTAATAGATTTGTCATTAGCTTGATCGTGATGTTGACTTTATAGGTGCGTATATGTGAAAACTTATCAAATGTTACACCTTAAATATATTTCATTAATTATCTGCCAATTATACAACAATCAAATGTTAAGAAACGATAAATTGCAAGGTGAAAATTCAAGAATGCATAGATAAGTTTAAGACAGGTCAATCTGATCTGTAATTGCTGGTGCAAGTTTTTCAACACAGAGCTAAAAATTACTGTCAATGGATCAACATTACTATATTAAAATAGAAGTGTCGTGGAATGCCAGTGAGATTCAGGTATGGCAGATAACTATAGTAAGTCTCAGCAAGAACAGCTGAGGCCCTGGGGCTATTAATGCTAGGGTGTCAAGCTCTGGTGAAAAGCTTGAGTTAGTTTCACATCAGCATTGTCATTATCCAGCTTGAAAGAACCCATACTCAATTCCGAACAACCCATTTTTCACTCCTATCCAATTATTAAGTGTCTTACAGAAAGGGTTTATTTTTATTACTCTTGAGTATAAGGAGTTTTTTGTTTGTTTTTTTTTTTTTTTTTCCAACGTTTTTTATTTATTTTTGGGACAGAGAGAGACAGAGCATGAACGGGGGAGGGGCAGAGAGAGAGGGAGACACAGAATCGGAAACTGGCTCCAGGCTCTGAGCCATCAGCCCAGAGCCTGACGCGGGGCTCGAACTCACGGACCGCGAGATCGTGACCTGGCTGAAGTCGGACGCTTAACCGACTGCACCACCCAGGCGCCCCTAAGGAGTTTTTTTAACTTACGTTCTTTAATTAATGTGCTTACTATTTTTGAAAACCAGTGTTTTATTTTAATTGATGACTAGTAATTTCCACTTCAATAAAATTTCAACTTTTATATTACAAACTTCTTTTTAAAAATAGATTTTTTTAAACAGATGTTACTCTAGGCACTTATTCTGAGAGAGAACTTCACAAATGAGAAATGATATAAATAACGATGTTTGGAAAAGTTATAGACCAGCCAAACACTTTTAAAATAAGGCCTTAACCCCATTAAAAATTGACTCCTTGAAAGACAACTGCTTTGAGAATATATAAGCACCTGTGGATGATACAACTGCTGTCTGAAACACTTCCCTTCCATTTGTGTATAATAGAGATGTATTGATTGCCCCTTACCATCTATATTTTTGATGACCTCTTTGCAACCAACAGGATGGCACATTGTCACTTTCAACACTATTCATACCCAAATCATTAAATCAGC
Source organism: Neofelis nebulosa (assembly GCF_028018385.1). Taxonomy (NCBI): domain Eukaryota; kingdom Metazoa; phylum Chordata; class Mammalia; order Carnivora; family Felidae; genus Neofelis; species Neofelis nebulosa. Next base: position 32,037,571 of record NC_080795.1, read on the forward strand.
TTGCAAAACGGGCACGACTCCTGGGAAAGAAGATAACTTCATTGGAAAAGACAAGGGCAACTCGGAGACATGACTTGAATATTCTGAAATGTCTGTTACAAAGAGAGAGTAACAAATACCCCAAAGAAAAACACTCTTTTATACTATATAGGATATCACCAATATGTTTGGAAATTGTAATTATTCATTTTGATTTCTCTTTGTTTCCCTGGATTTTGAGAAGTTTTTCTTAGAAGTGAAATATAAACTAGGTCATAGGTATGAGAGAAGAAAAAAATAAGAAAAATCAAAACAAGAGGTGAAGATTAAGAGACAACTTAGGTGGAAGAAATTAGAGAACAGAAATGACTCATATGAGTTCAGTGTGGTGATAGCACCCTGTACTTGGAGTTCTAAGACTCCAAATTTGACCACTGTTCGCTATCTTTAACCATTTTAACTTTAAAGCTTCTCATCTATGAATGAAACAGGAAATGAGTGCATATAATGTATTACGCTCTTGTGGTGTTCAAAATAAGATAAATGCAAAATATGTAAGTACAATTGAGTTTTATAAGTATAAGGTATTGTTGTGTGATAAACATTGAGAATTTATAATCTTGTATAACAACAATCTTGATATGGAACAATGCAACTGTCTTTATAAGTCTCTAAGAGTTAGTAATGAAAAGTTCAATTATTATCTTTCTACTCAAAGAATACCATATAACAAATTCCTCTTTTGTAAAATGAAATGAAAAGAGGTAGTAACACCAGAATTTCTATATAGTAGAACCTTAGTGGAAGGAAATGTGGGAATATAGTTGGAAGGCAGGGGTTAGAGGACTTGTCTTGATTCCAAATCTGCAAAGCAAGTACATGAATCTTAATTTAAAGCCTCATGTTTATTTTGAGAAGACATGGCTATGGAAAGGCAGCTTTAGGTGGGTGGGGAAACAGATGCTGATGAAGACTGTGATCATTTGCCAGTTGAACTCTCTCAGTTTCCCTACACCCCCCCCACACACACATACCACCTAAAATACTTTTTGGCAAAACTGCTGATCAAAGGTCCAGTCCCCACATGAAACATAGATATTGAGATCACAGTGTCCAAGACTTCAGAATAGTTTTTGTTCTTTAATGGCAGTATACCTTTCAGATATCCAAGCTATTATTTCTCTATTCTTCATTCTTCCAACAATATAATTTTATTTTGACTTTGGTAAAGATGGAAAAATCAGATTAATGATAACTATTGCTTTAGATCCTGCACCAATTCATCACGAGGCGTTCCTTCTGTCAGTCAAATACAATTAGAATTATTACTCACAGTCAGTTTTTCTAAAGACTTCAATTATTCCATAGATTATCCCCTAAAAAATGCTCATCATTTTACTGGCAGAGTTCCTTAAGTGATTCAATCAATGGAACAAATCATTAGTAGTGATTATGATAACCCATAATTTAGAACACAAAGTTGAGGAACAACTTTCTAAAAGTTCTCAGAAAATAGGATGTGATACAATACAACTGTAAGACATTTAAATATGTCATTTTACTTGTCAGCTAGCTATACAAAGTGTGTGTATGTGGGGGGAAAACATGGTGCACACCATTCAGAATAACAGTTTAGTTAGCCTGGCTTCATTTTGAAGTAAATTATATAGTCTTTTGATGACAGGAACTATATCTGTATTTTTAGGTTTTGATATGATAATGATAAATAGGTTTTTATTCCATGAGTCTATGCTAGTCAGTGCTTGGAAACAGTCATGTAAATTCTATTTTTCCTGGAACCAGAATGAACTCTAAGTCTCTGTACCTAGAAAAGGGATTTTAATTCTGTGTTCTAAAAGACACCTAGTAGGGCAGAATACCCTAAACATTGATATCCCTTCCATATCTGATCATGAGTCCAGGAAATAGGTGACCTCTGTGGACTATTGAGATTTGGGAATGTGTGACACACCAATTACTCCCAAGGGATTCAATCCAGTATTTAAAACCAATATTTTCTTTAGAAAACACCAAACTCCAACTTTGGAAAACCTACAACTCAATTTTTACTAAATGGCTGACTAGATATAAGTATAAGTGTACAGGCAGTAACTGTCCAAAACTGACTTCCATTCTTTTCTATTTTTTTAAGCTTTAATATAGTTTGGAGGAGTCAACATGGCAGAGAAGTAGGGAAGCCCAAATTTCCCTTGTCCCTCAAACACAGCAGTATTGAAGCCAGAAGACTTGGAATTCCAGGAATCCGGGCTACAGAGTGACAGAAACATCTCCAGGGGCCCACAAGGACAACTTGGTGGACCATAGGTGTGTGACTGCGAATTGGGAGAAATAAAATGGGTGGAGTAGGCATGAATGGGAGGCATCCCCTTCTGTGGAAAGACAAAAGGAAGAGTAACAGAGGCTGTGGAACTGTAAGATTTTATCTGGACAAGAGAAAAACCTCTCTGGACCGTGGACTGGGGAATGGAAAAAATGGAGAGAGAGCCAATGACTAACTTGCAAACAGCTTTTGGAGTCATGATCCAGGGTTGCGGGACTTCCTCTGGATTGGGGCCTGCTGCCCTGTGCATGTGCCTGGAAGGGAGGGGGAGCCAGCCCTGGGCTGGATAGCTAGCTCAGTGGGAGAGCAGTCCAATCCCTTGAGTGCTGTGGGGAGAAGGTATATAGCCACACCAAGGACAAAAGACTGTGCAGGTGCCTGCCAGCCACAGGCCCGTCATCAGCTGGGCAGAATGGCACTACCACAGAAGCAGAACACAAAGAGCAGGATCCTTTAAGACATCAGGATTTCAATCCCAGCTGAGCACCAGGGAGGCAGGGGAGACTGTGGAGTAGGACAAACCGGCCCAGTCATGCCCATGCAGTGCTGTGAGGACTACCTGAACAGTGTGGTTTGGGACACCCAGTCTGGGGTGTCACCATTTTTTTTCCCCATCACAAACAAGGAGGGACGTCAGAGAACAGGACACCTGGCCCATAGTGGAGGCAGGACCACTTACACCAAACCCTGACTCTCCATGCCTATAACTGCATATCTACTGAGCAAGACTGACACTAACCAAACCAGAGGGGCCCTGCTCCAGACTAGCTCAGCCACCAGTTCCAAGTCACCATCAGTTTTGCATTTTATGACTTGATTCTTGGTCAACTACATATATATTTGTTTTTCTTTCTTTTCTTCCTCTTATTTCTTCCCTTCTCTATTCTGGTTGTTGGTTTGTTTAAGCAGTCATTTTTAATCTATTCTTTTTACACCTCTTCTCTATCTACTTCTTTATCCACCCCCCCCCCCTCTGGATTAAGGTGTATAGTTTCTCTGGTTCTCTGCATGGTCAATTTTTTTTTCTTTTTCCCTACCTTCATCATTTCTCTCTTTGTATGGGAGAAGGCTTCCTCCAACACCACCCCCTGTTTAAATTTTTTCCGTGGTTATTTCAATGAACAAATCAAAGCACACCTGGTAGAAGTTCCAAACCACCACTACAAGTAGGGAGATAAAGCAACCAGAGTCACAACAGAGAGCACACAACATACTCCAGAAACACCTCCTGAAAAGCCAGCCTTAGACAGTATATAGGCTATTTAATAGGTATAGGTATTTATTTTATTTTTTTTTAATTTTTTTTAATGTTTTATTTATTTTTGAGACAGAGAGAGACAGAGCATGAATGGGGCAGGGGCAGAGAGAGAGGGAGACACAGAATCGGAAACAGGCTCCAGGCTCTGAGCCATCAGCCCAGAGCCCGACGCGGGGCTCGAACTCACGGCCGCGAGATCGTGACCTGAGCTGAAGTCGGATGCTTAAGCGACTGAGCCACCCAGGCGCCCCTAATAGGTATAGGTATTTAATACAGTAGTGCTAGCAGATGTTGGACACAAAACAAGCTATTAATACATGTAAAGGGTAGAAATCTAGACAAAATGATAAAACAGAAGAATTCTCCTCAAAAGAAAATTCTAGGAAGAAATGACAGCTAGAGAATTTCTCAAAACAGATATAAACAATATATATGATCAAGAATTTAGAATAATAGTCATGAAATTAATAGCTGTGCTTGAAAAAATCATAGAAAACAGCAGAGAATCTATTGCTGTAGAGATCAAGGACCTAAGAAATAGTTACAGTAAATCAAGGAATACTGTAAATGAGATGGAAAATAAACTAGATGCAGTGACAGCAAGGATGGAGGAAGCAATGGGGAGAATAAGTGAAATAGAAGATAAAATTATGCAGAATGATGAAGCTGAGAAAAAGAGAGATAAGAGAATACTAGACCACGAGGGAAGAGTTAGAGAACTAATTGATTCAATGAAACTTAATAATAATCATATCATAAGAGTTCCAGAAGAAGCAGAGAGAGAGAAAGGGGAAGAAGGTTTGCTTGAACAAATTATAGCTGAGAACTTCCCTAATCTGGGTAAGTAAGCAGACATCCAAATCCAGGAGACACAGAGAACTCCCTTCAGAATCAACAAGAATAGCTCTTCACCTTTGTATATCATAGTGAAACTGGCAAAATACAAAGATAAAGAAAGAATCCTGAAAGTAACTAGGAACAAACAGACTTTAACCTATTAGGGTAGACACATAAGAGTAGTAGCAAACCTGTCCCCTGAAACTTGGCAGACCAGAAAAGAGTGGCAGGAAATAGTCAATGTGATGAATAGGGAAAACTGCAGCCAAGAATCCTTTATCCAGCAAGGCTGTCATTCAGAATAGAAGGAGAGATAAAGACTTTCCCAGATAAACAAAAACTGAAAGAATTCATAACCACTAAACCAGCCCTGCAGGAGATCCTAAGGGGAACTCAGTTAGTGGAATGCTGCAAAGACTACAAAGGACCAGAGACATCACAAGCACAAAACCTACAGATAACGCAATGACACTAAATCCATATCTTTCAAAAATCACTCTGAATGTAAATGGACTAAATGCCCCAATCAAAAGACATAGGGTTTCAGAATGGATTAAAAAAACAAGATCCATCTATATGCTGCCCACAAGAGAGTCATTTTACACATAAGGACGCCTGCATATTGAAAGTGAGTGGATGAAGAACCATCTATCATGCTACTGGAAGTCAAAAAGAGCTGGAGTAGCCATATTTATATCAGACAAATTAGATTTTAAACTAAAGACTGTAACAAGAGATGAAGACAGGCATTATATAATAATTAAGGGGTCTATCTATCAAGAAGAGCCAACAATTGTAAAGTTTTTTGCCCCCAATGTTGTAGACCTAAATATATAAATCAATTAATCACAAACATAAGCAATCTTCTTGATAATAATACAGTAATTCTAGGTGATGTTAGTAGTCCACTTACAACAATAGACAGATCATCTAGACAGAAAAATCAATAAAGATTCAATGGCTTTGAATGATACACTTGACCAGATGGACCTGACAAATATATTCAAAACTTTCATCCAAAAGCAACAGAATGCACACTCTTCTCAGGTGCACATGGTAGTTCTCCAAAATAGATTACACACTGGGTCACAACATAGCCCTCAATAACTATAAAAGAATTGAGATCATACCAGGTGTATTTTCAGATCACAACACTATGAATCCTGAAATCAACCACAAGAAAAAATTTGGAAAGCCTCCAAATGCCTGGAGGTTAAAGAACATCCTGCTAAAGAATGAATGGGTCAACCAGGCATGAAGAAATAAGAAATATATGGAAGCAAATGAAATTGAAAATACAACAGTACAAACCCTTTGGGATGCAGCCAAGGCAGTCCTAACAGGAAAATATATTGCAATTCAGGCCTGTCTCAAGAAACAAGAAAAGTTCACAATACAAAACCTAACCTGACATCTAAAGAAACCGGAAGCAGAGCAACAAAGAACTGCCCTCCCCCCAAAAAAAACCGGCAGAAGAAGAGAAATAATAAAGATTAGAGCAGAAATAAACAGTATAGAATCCCCAAAAAACAGAACAGATCAATGAATCTAAGAGATGGTTTTTTGAAAGAATAAACAAAATTGATAAACCCCCATCCAGACTTCTCAAAAAGAAAAGAGAGAGAACCCAAATAGACAAAAACACAAATGAAAAAGGAGAGATCATAACCAACACCACAGATATACAAGCAATTATTAGAGAATATTATGAAAAATTATATGCCAACAAACTGGACAACCTGGAAGAAATGGATAAATTTCTAGACACCCCTATACTACCAAAACTCAAATGGGAGGAAATAGAGAATTTGAACAGACCCAAACCAGCAAATAAATTGAATCTGTTATCAAAAATCTCCCAACAAATAAAGAGCCCTGGGCCAGACGGCTTCCCAGGGGAATTCTACCAGACATTTTTTTTTCAATATATGAAATTTATTGTCAAATTGGTTTCCATACAACATCCAGGGCTCATCCCAAAAGGTGCCCTCCTCAATACCCATCTCCCACCCTCCCCTCCCTCCCACCCCCCATCAACCCTCAGTTTGTTCTCAGTTTTTAAGAGTCTCTTATGCTTTGGCTTTCTCCCACTCTAACCTCTTTTTTTTTTCCTTCCCCTCCCCCATGGGTTTCTGTTAAGTTTCTCAGGATCCACATAAGAGTGAAAACATATTCTATCAGACATTTAAAGCAGAGTTAATACCTATTCTTCTCAAACTGTTCCAAAAAACAGAAACCGAAGGAAAGCTTCTGGACTCATTCTATGAAGCCAGCATTACCGTGATTCCAAATACAGACACCCTACTAAAAAGGAGAACTACAGGCCAATATCCCTGATGAACATGGATGCAAAAATCTCAACAAGATCCTAGGAAGTCGAATTCAATAGTTTATTAAAAGAATTATTCACCGTGATAAGGTGGGATTTATTCCTGGGCTGCAGAGCTTGTTCAATATTCACAAATCAATCAATGTGATACATCACATTAATAGAAGAAAATGTAAGAACCATATGATCCTGTCAATAGATGCAGAAAAAAGCATTTGACAAAATACAGCATCATTTCTTAATAAAAGCCCCTAAGAAAGTCGGTATAAAAGGAACATACCTTAACATCATTAAAGCCATATATGAAAGGCCACCAGCTAATGTCATCTTCAGTGGGGAAGAACTAAGAGCTTTCTTCCCGAGATCAGGAACATGACAAAGATGTCCACTCTCACCACTGTTGTTTAACATAGTGTTGGAAGTCCTAGCCTCAGCAATCAGACAACAAAATGGAATAAAAGGCATCCAAATTGGCAAAGAAAAAGTCAAACTTTCACTTTTCACAGATGACATGATACTATACATGGAAAACCCAAAAGACTCCACCAAAAAGTTACTAGAACTGATACATGAATTCAGCAAAGTCACGGGATACAAAATCACTGTACAGAAATTGGTTGCATTTCTATACACCAATAATGAAGCAACAGAAAGAGAAATGAAGAAATTGATCCCATTTACAATTGCACTAAGAACCATAAAATACCTAAGAATAAACCTAACCAAAATATAAAATATCTGTATGCTGAAAACTATAGAAAACTTACAAAAGAAATTGAAGAAGATACGAATAAATAGGAAAGCATTCCATGTTCATGGATTGGCAGAAGAAATATTGTTAAAATGTCAATACTACCCAAAGCAATCTGCACATTCAATGCAATCCCAATGAAAACTGCACCGGCATTCTTCTCAGAGCTAGAACAATCCTAAAATTTGTATGGAACCACAAAAGACCCTAAATAGCCAAGTAATATTGAAGAAGAAAATCAAAGCAAGAGACATCACATTCCCAGACTTTAGCTTCTACTACAAAGGTATAATCATCAAGACAGTATGGTATTGGCACAAAGACAGACACATTAGACCAACTTAATAAAATAGAGAACCCAAAATTGGACCCACAAATGTATGGCCGACTAATCTTTGACAAAGCAGGAAAGAATACCCAATGGGACAAAAAGGACAGTGTCTTTAGCAAATGGTGCGGGGAGAACTGGACAGCAACATGCGGAAGAATGAAACTAGACCACTTTCTTACACCATACAGAAAAATAAACTCAAAATGGATGAAAGACCTTAATGTGAGACAAGAAACCATCAAAACCCTAGGGGAGAAAACAGGCAACAACCTTTTTGACCTCAGCCACAGCAACTTCCTACTCAACACGTCTCTGAAAGCAGGGAAATAAAATAAAAAATGAACTATTGGGACCTTAACAAGATCAAAACGTTCTGCGTGGCAAAGGAAACATCAACAAAACTAAAAGGCAACCAATGGAATGGGAGAAGATATTTTCAAATAACATATTGTTTAAAGGGTTATTATCCAAAATCTATAAAGAATTTACCAAACTCAGCACCCAGAAAACAAATAATTCAATGAAGATTATGGTCAGAAGACATGAATAGACACTTTTCCAAAGAAGACATCCAGATGGCCAACAGACACATGAAAAGATGCTCAACATTGCTCATCATCTGGTAAATGCAAATCAAAACCACCCTGAGATACCACCTCACACCAGTCAGTGTGGCTAAAATTAACAATTCAGGAAACAACAGATGCTGGCGAGGATGTGGAGAAATGGAAACCCTCTTGCACTATTGGTGGGAATGCAAACCAGTGCAGCCATTCTGGAAAACAGTGTGGAGGTTCCTCAAAAAATTAAAAATAAAATTACCCTATGACCTAGCAATAGCACTACTAGGTATTTATCCAAAGGATACAGGAGTGCTGATTCATAGGGGCACATGTACCCCAATGTTTATAGCAGTGCTATCAACAGTAGCCAAATTATGGAAAGAGCCCAAAGGCCCATCAACTGATAAAAGGATAAAGAAGATGTGGTTTATATACACAAAGGAATACTATTTGGCAATGAGAAAGAATGAAATCTGGCCATTTACAACAATGTGGGTGGAGCTAAAGGGTATTATGCTAAGAGAAATAAGTCAGTCAGAGAAAGACAGATACATGTTTTCACTCATATGTGGAATCTGAAAAACTTAACAGAAGACCATGAGGGAAGGGAAGGAGAAAAAAAAAAATTCAAACAGAGAGGCAGGCAAACCATAAGAGACTCTTAAATACAGAGAACTAACTTGAGGGCTGATGGAGGGGCCAGGGGTGAGGGGAAATGGGTGATGGGTATTGAGGAGGGCACTTGTTGGGATGAGCACTGGGTGTTGTATATAAGCAATGAATCATAGGAATCTACTCAGGAAGCCAAGAGCACACTGTATACACTGTATATTAGCTAACTTGACAATAAATTATATTAAAAATATTTGATATAGTTTTATTTTTATTTTTTAAGCAGACTCCACACCCAGCATGGACCCCAAAGTGGGGCTTGAACTCATGACCCTGAGATCAAGACCTGATTTGTGATCAAGAGTTGCATATGTATGGGGCGCCTGGGTGGCTCAGTCTGCTGAGTGTACGACTTCGGCTCAGGTCATGATCTTGCAGTTTGTGGGTTTGAGCCCCGCATCAGGCTCTGTGCTGATGGCTCAGAGCCTGTAGCCTGCTTCGGATTCTGTGTCTCCCTCTCTCCCTGCCCCTTCCCCACTCATGCTCTGTCTCTCTCTGTCTCTCAAAAATGAATAAATGTTAAAAAAAATTTAAAAAGAGTTGGATGCTTATGAACTGAGCCGCCAAGGTACCCTTTGATATTTTTTCCCCAACAAGTGTCTTCCTCAATGCCCATCACCTATTTTCCCTGCCCCCCTTTCCACCCTCAGTTTGTTCTTTCTATTTAAAAGTCCCTTATTGTTTAAATCCCTCTCTATTTGTAACTATTTTTTTCTTTCCCTTCCCCCATGGTATTCTGTTAAGTTTTTCAATTCTACATAGGTACATCAACTGATGAATGGATAAAGATGTGATACACACACACACACACACACACACACACACACACACACACACTTACGATGGAATATCTACTCGGCAAGAAAAAGAATGAAATCTTGCCATTTGCAATAACATGGATAGAACTGGAGGGTATTATGCTAAGTGAAATAAGTTAGTCAGAGAAAGACAGATATGTTTTCTGCTCTTTTCTTATCTGGGGTTTAAATCAGAGGCAAGATTTCTGTGAAAGCAATAAAGTTTAAGTTTCTGGAAATTTCACTTGTATGGGCCTCTTCCCAGAATGGGGGAGTTGTCCTCCAAGAAACTGGGGAAGACACAGCTGCTGTCCCAGATGGGGGCCTATCCAGCCCAGGTAGTGGTTTCTAGGTTGTAGGCCAGTATTCACCCACTGCCAGCAACAATCTGCACCTTAAAGACCTCATGGAGCATCAAGATGCTTGAATCCCAGCAGAAATTGGCTGAAGATCTCACTCTGCTCACTAATTTTGGTAAAGAGAGGGCCATGGTCCCGGTTTCATTCAGACCATGTCACCATGCATGGATTCTCTCTCCAAAGCCTCAAAACTGAAAAGCACAATAGATCTGGCAAAATGGAGCTCTTGAAGAACAAAGTGTCAGGACCCAAAAGAGATAAAAGGCCTGCTATTCTCTGGAAATTTCCCCTGGCAAAACATTCAACTTCTCCTAGCAATATCAATGATAAGACATTGTGAAGCTGAAAGAGGCTTATTGAAAATTTTCAGTAGTAATAATAACAATAATAATAATTCAATAAATAATGATGGGTGAAAGAACATATAATCTATTCTTCAAATAAACAATATTAGACAATTGTCATTTGACAAAGTAACTACATTTAGAAATAAAATAAATTAGTAAGAATATTATCAATATATGCTGGACAATTGCTATGGTTATTATTATATGTTACTGTTCTAAATTATGTGCTTGTCAGCTTTTAAATTTTTTAATTTGTCATTCTTTCTCATTCTATATAAATATACAAGTGCATACCTAATTTTGTATTCATATTTTGCATATGTTTGTTTCTTTCTTACTGAATGCATTCCAGGCCCACAAGCCCTGGATCAGCCTCAGTGTTAGTGCATTCTCTAGGCATGAATGCCAACACAGTGCCTTTGGAATGCATCTTACTCTTCTATCATTTTCTGGTGTATAAATCAGAAGATTTATAGATTTATTTTACATTTCTCAAGTGCCATTTACTACAGTATTAGAACTTTTCCCCCATGGTCTTCCAAATGCTATCTTTCCTAAACTCCTTTGATTGTATTCTTCGGAAGCAACTCTTCCCCTGACATGTCCCCTTTCTAGTGTGAGTCTCACATTTTGCTGACTTTCTCGGGTTCAACACCTTTACTTGTACACTCTCTCCTGGTTCTCTCAAACACCCATTTTTGTATGCTCTTTTCCCTTCCCAAGTTCTACCATGCTTTCCTTTTCGTCCACCCATTCACCCACCCAACTATTAGCCCAAGTTGCAATTTTTTTCAGGTACTTTGACCTCTAAAATAAGAATCAGGATATGGAGTTCCTGGAATACCTTTATCTAAATCACTTATTTCCCTTCAGAGGCATAATGAGGTATTGGGCTCAGGACCTGCCTGTTAATAAGCCACCAAAGTGATTCCTATGCACACTTCAGTTCTAATCCTGTGGTCCTTTGGAATTAAATTTACCTCCTGATCACCAAGCTATATGGATTTCAGTGGCCACAGAAGAACTGGTAGAATGAGCTTTCCTTATCTCAATTCTCTCTCATGCTAGCCTCTTCAAAAAGAATAAAGTAGTTCAGAGGTCTCTCTTCCCACTAATATGAGTTATAGTATCTTTCACATTCTAAATTCCAGAGGCTAAAAAAAAGTTAAAATTAATTTTGGTTTCAAATTCCTAAAAATGTTCACCGTGCCTAAATTTCTAAACAGTGGCTTTAATCATTGTTTTAAAAAAGTAAATAAGAGTAATTTTATATTTTATGTTTCTGTTTTGTATTCAAGCCATACTACACGTTGAGAAAAGATTGACTCCATATGTTTCTGAACTACATTTTAATTTTTTTTTTCACAATTAATCTCTCTACCATGTATCCAGCACTATAATGCAGCCTCATCATAGCATTCTTGCCATTTCCTGGACATACCCTACTCACCAGCTTGCCCAATGCTATTTCTCATTTTTTTCTTTGTTTCTACTACTGCTGCTGCTGCTCTCTTAGATTTGTAAAGTCCTTTATAGTTGACCAAGTTCTTCCCTATGTTATTTAATCCTTATAATAATCTCATTAAGAAAAGAGAAAATTGGGAATAATAAATTCTTCAGAATTCCAGTGTTGGCAAGTAACAGTCACGTTCAGACACAAGCTCATTGTTTTGTTTTTTAATTTTAATCCAACAGTCCTGTCAGTGAATCAGTTTTCCAAGAAACATTCCCATAGTGTTCCATAAAAAAAAATTTCCTTGGATTTCATCAATGCTTAAGGGTATGTGAAAGGAATTAACTGTGTTTACATTTCAGTGCTATTGACAGGATTTAAATGCATAAAAGAAAAACAGACGAAATGAATTTGTGGTGTTGGAAATCGAGATATTGGGTACCCTTGCAGGGAGTAGGGCTAGTGATAAGGTGTCGGAAGGTGTCGCCTAAGACCTTCTGGGTCTTTGGCAATATTCTGTTTCTTGATCTAGGTGCATATTACACTCATGTTTTCAATTTGTAAAACTTCATGGAGTTGAACAATTAGAATTTCCATTTTATCTATGTATGCTATACATCATTTATAAAACAACACAGCGCCTGAAAATCTCTCAAAAGGTTTGGCAATAAAAACAAATTATCTTCATGGAAATTAATAACAAAATTAATATTTTTCTTGTCATTGTTAAAATCCTTCCTGTATAAGGATGAATATTTTGTGTCATAGATAAGGAAGATGTTAAGGAAATCTCATCCAGCGAGTGAAAAATAGAGCTGACATTCAATCCAGGTAGAATCCTTTGCCACTTCTATTCTACTGTAAAATAAATTTACGGTGTATTGAGCATTGCCTGTGGACTGCCTTCAGTGAATATTCTCTAGATATATATTTAGTGACTTCACTAATTTAGCTCCTGGGGCAGAATGTTTGAATCATTTTTGTATCCCATCACCAACCATGAGCTCACACATTTGTACATTGTACTGTCCTAGGAAAAACACATGTGAGCACACAAACACACACACTTTTAAAACTGTCCTAAAGTGAGGGGCACCTGGGTGGCTCAGTCGGTTGGGCGTCCGACTTTGACTCAGGTCATGATGTCACAGCTCATGAGTTCGAGTCCTGCGTTGGGCTCTGTACTGACAGCTCAGAGCCTGACGCCTGCTGTGGATTCTGTGTCTCCCTCTCTCTCTGCCCCTAACCCACTCACATTCTTCTCTGTCTCTCTCAAAAATAAATAAACATTAAAAAAATCTTTTAAATAAATAAAACTGTCCTAAAGTGAAACAATTTAGATATCTTGAATTAAGGGCATGCTTGTTGCCACATTATCAATGCATTTTTGTATGATCAAGCAAATAGTTATTTTTCAGATTAAATTTTGAAAATAAGCTCTTCAGCAGCTGACTAAAAATCACTAGATAGTGTGTAACTCAATCATCCATGTTCCTGAATTCAAAATCTGCCTATGTTATATTTTAATAAAATGCCCTTTGCAATACACACTTGGAAAGAAATATAATGTTACTCCCTGAACTTCCAGGTTTTGAAAGAAGGTGAGGCAAAAAAACTTGAATAAATAATTCTCTTATGTGTTAGATTCCTTTAAGAAGCAGAGAAATTTACAAGAGTTTGGAAATCATTGCAAAAAGCTATGCATTTTTTAAAATAAAGGTATATAGGTTAAAAATATTCCATTGTTTCTATTTAGAAAAAAATAAAAAAATCACATTAGCACCTTTCTTTTTTTTCTCCCATGTAGTGATTTAATTGAGTCTAGTTGTTGAGAAATGTTCTTCTTTTAAATTTTAAATACATTATTCTAGAATTATCAAAGAATCGGAAAATAAGATTTTTCCCTTTCATTTATTATTACAAACCAAATGAAGCCATATCATTCAGTCTATCTAGATAGAGTAAAATGATTTATAAAGAATTCATTAGCAAGTGCTGTGAAGTCTAAATATTATTGGTATAATATCCAGAATGCTTAATACTTTCAGAGAACCTTAGGTGTTTCTATGTAGCAAATTAGAAAATTGTATAGTTTTTACAAGAATTAAGCTACCTGTTCTCTAACTCCTTATCTTTGCCAGATATAAGAAATAGGATTTAAGATGATTAAGTACACACACATACACACACCCAAACTAATCCAATGTCCTCTTAGATTATGTTTTTGATTTCATATAATATATCTAAAAGAAAAAAAGTATTGTTTGCTGATTCAAGAGTATTCATATGGCTTCTAGGAAAAAGTGTAATTGAGTATCTCACAGAAAATATATGGAAGATGGGAGATAGGTTTCAGGGGAGGAGACAATTTTTTTAAATGGAAGATCCTATAACACTGGTTCACCAAAAAATGTAAGAAAAAACTAAAAAATAAGTATGTCTAACATTTATTTTTAAGTAATTTCCTATTATTTTCTTGGCTCTGTGCATCCCATGTCCCAAGACCAATCTTTCTTGTTTTTCTAAGGACCTTAGAAAATTTCATTTCAAAAGAAATAAAAAGTGTGAATTACAAAAAAAGTGAGAGAGTACCCAATCAATTATGTGATGAGTGGAAACTGGAATAGAAAAGTAAACAGATAAATTACAGTAAACATTGAGAGCAGCCAAAGGAATATAAGACTCCCCAACTTCCTACTTGGTAGTCTTTTTCACATGTATTAGCAATGCTTCAGAATTTCTCAAAGACCTGGAAAGAAGTTTGAGTATTTTCACTTAAACAGAAAAAGAAAAAAGTGGTCCTAATAAGTACAGAACTTGGGAACATTTGATGTTATAGGAATGGAGTTTTAGATTTAGAAGCTGACAGATCAGCATTTAATTCCTAGCTCTGATACTTACTGGCTGTGAGATTTGTGACTAGTCACTTGAAACTGATTTAAAGTGATCTCATGGAATCAGGAGTAGCAAAAATTAGCCCAGTATTTAGGATTCAGGATTAATTATTCCTACCATTTATGAACATATGAAAAATTAAAGTGTCCCAGATATGTCTAAAAATATTTTACATATATTAGTTTATTTAATTTTGATAACAACCTGAAAACATAAGTGGCGTTTTTTCCTTCATTGCATAGATGAGAAAAATAAGGCACAGAGATGCCAAAAACAAGATTTCATATCTAGCAAGGGGAAAACCCACGTTAAAATTCATGCATTAACACTTAGCTTAACTACTTGCCCTGCTGCCACTAATTTTTAACAATGCCACTATATGAACAGTGGATGAAAAATTTAAAATACTATATGCCAAATAAATGATAGTTATTTTTATATGCCAGACACTATTTTAATTTTTGTCACTTAAAAAAGTCACTGACAGGGAGGAGCCAAGATGGCAGAACAGCATGGACATTTTTTGTGTGTCTCATGTCCATGAAATACAGCCAGACCAACACTAAACCATCCTACACACCTAGAAAACTGATTGGAGGATTAACACAACAATCTGCACAACCTGAACCACAGAATTCAGCAGGTACGTGGCACGGAGAGCTGAACTTGGGGAGCAAGAAGCCGCAGGGGGCAGGGAGGTGGTTTTGTGGGCAGAGAGAGGACAGTGGTGGAGGGGGGGTGGGGAGAATACGGGAAAAGCATCCTTCCCCAAAAGCAGCTGGAGAGAAAGTGGAAAATTGGAAACAGTCGCAGGAACTAAACTAAAAAGAGAGAAAGGAGAAAGGAGAAAGGAGAAAGGAGAGGGTTTAAATTCCATTAAGACTGTAAACAAGGGGAGAGCAAAGTCTACAACTCCACAGCTCGTTACCTGGCGGTGCTCTGGTGGGAACGGCAAATCCCCAGGAGCAGAGTGGGGTCCAGGAAGTTCTTGGGCCACACAGGGAAAAGCAGTTCCACTGCTGGAAGGACATTTGGTAGAGACTGTTGAAGACACCTGGTCCCAGCAGACCCACATTCACTGGTCCTGGAACAAGGTCATTAAGGGTGAAACCTGGTGCCAGATGTATGTTGTAATTTTCCATAATCCCTGAAAAGCTGCTACTACACTATCTCCCGAACTTCTGGGGTGGGCTGGCACCCGGCCGCAGTCTTGGGGCTCCGGCAGCAGCAGGGTCCAGCAAGCATTCCCGGGTGCAGCCAACATTCGACCATTGTTCGGTGAGACCCTCCTGCAGAAGGGCAGAATGGGTCAAAGCCACAGTCCTTTAGAAGTAAGGGGCCGGGAAAACAGCCACATCTGAGACCATACCCAGGAGAGAGGTACTGTCTGGGGCTTGGTAATGGACAGTGAAAAAGCGGGGAGTGGACAAAAGCTGAAGACAGAGGATGGGTGTGTGATTGCTGATTGGGGAGAACAGAGTTCTGATACTAGAGACTGGGTAGCTGGGTGATGCCATTTTCACCGCTCCTGCGCATGGGCATACACACCTACAAGCACCACAACGTTCTACCCCAGTAGGCTAGCAGCGCCATCTAGTGGAGAATGGTGCCATTACACTGAGCCCCACCCAACTGTGCCAACCTTGCTCTTCAAGAACACAAGTCTCATGACCTGCTTAGTTCATGCACTAGAAAGAACTTCATAGTCTAACTTCTACAGGAAAACGAAGTAATTTCAGTCCTATTTCAATCTGTTCGCAGGTCCATCTATTCAATTTTCTTTCTTTTTTTTTCTTTTTCACTTATTTTCTTTTCCTTGACTACAGAAAGAGAAAAAATTCATTTTTCCTTAAAATTTTATTAAAAATATTTTTCTTTAATGTTTTTACTATATTTTTTTATTTTTGTGTAAATTTTTTCAAATTCTATTTTACTTCCATCATTTTATGTTAAGTGAACTTCAGTGTATTCACTTTTTCAAAGTTTCAAACGAATTCCTTTTTTTCTTTTTCTTTTATCTCTTTTTCATTTTTTTCTTTTTCTTGAAAGCAGAGAGACAAAAACTTCATTTTCACTTTCAATTTCTATTAAAATATTTTAATTTAATTTTTTACTATATTTTTTGCTTTTATGTAATTTTTTTCAAATTCTATTTTACTTCCATCATTTTATTTTAGTCTACTACAGTGTATTCCCTTTTGCAAATTTTCTAACGATTTCCTTTTTTCCCTCTTTTTTCTGTTTGTCATTTCTTTTTTTTTCCTTGAATACAGAAAGAGAAAAAATTCATTTTTACTTTTAATTTGTTTTTAAAATTTTTTTCTTTAATTGTTTTATACTATATTCATTACTTTTGTGTAAATTTTTTCAAATTCTATTTTACTCCCATCATTTCAATTTAATTTACTTCAGTGTATTCATTTTTTCAAATCCTCAAACAGTTTCCTTTTTACCCCCCCTTTTTTTCTCTAATCTGTCAAACCACTTTCAACACCTAGACCAAAATACACCTAGGATCTAGCATCGTTTATTCAATTTTGTGTGTGTGTGTGTTTTAATTTCTTAATTTTATTTTTTTTCATTTAAATTATTTTTAATTTTAATTGTTCTGCCTCATTAATTCCTTTTCTCCCTTCAAAATGACAAAATGAAGGAATTCGTCCAAAAGAAAGAGCACAAAAAAATGACAGCCAGGGATTTAACCAACACAGATACAAGCAAGATGTCTGAACCAGAATTTAGAATCACGATAATAAGAATACTAGCTGGAGTCGAAAATAGATTAGAATCCCTTTCTGCAGAGATAAAAGAAGTAAAAAATAGAATGAAATTTTTAAATGTAACTCAGCTGCAATCACCGATGGATGCGGCCTCGGCAAGGATGGATGAGGCAGAACAGAGAATCAGCGATATAGAGGACAAACTTATAGACAATAATGAAGCAGAAAAAAAGAGGGAGATGAAGGCAAAAGAGTACGATTTAAGAATTAGAGAAATCAGTGACTCATTAAAAAGGATCGACATCAGAATCATACGGGTCCCAGAAGAGGAAGAGGAAGAGAGAGAAATAGGGCTATAAGGGTTATGTGAGCAAATCATAGCAGAAAACGTTCCTAACCTGGGGAAAAACACAGACATCAAAATCCAGGAAGCACAGAGGACTCCCATTAGATTCAACAAAAACTGACCATCAACAAGGCATATCATAGTCAAATTCACAAAATACTCAGGCAAGGAGAGAATCATGAAAGCAGCAAGAGAAAAAAAAGTCCCTAACCTACAAGGGAAGACAGATCAGGCGTGCAGCAGGCCTACCCACAGAAACTTGGCAGGCCAGAAAGGAGTGGCAGGATATATTCAATGGGCTGAATCAGAAAAACATGCAGCCAAGAATTCTTTATCTAGTAAGTCTGTCTTTCAAAATAGAAGGAGAGATTAAAAGTTCCCCAAACAAAAATTAAAGGAGTTTGTGACCACTGAATGAGCCCTGCAAGAAATTTTAAGGGGGACTCTCTCAGGAGAGAAAAAAAAAATGAGTGAGAGAGACCAAAAGCAACAAAGACTAGAAAGGACCAGAGAAAACCTCCAGAAACTCCAACTCTACAAGCATCATAATGGCAATAAATTCACATCTTTCAGTACTCACTCTAAACATCAGTGGACTCAATGCTCCAATCCAAAGACAGAGGGTAAGAGAATGGACAAGAAAACAAGATCCATCTATATGCTGTTTACAAGAGACCCACTTTAGACCTAAAGACACCTTCAGATTGAAAATAAGGAGATGGAGAACCATCTATCATGCTAATGGTCAACAAAAGAAAGCTGGAGTAGCCATACTTATATCAGACAATCTAGACTTTAAAATAAAGACTGTATCAAGAGATGCAGAAGGGCATCATATCATAATCAAGGGGTCTATCCACCAAGAAGACCTAACAATTGTAAACATTTATGCGCCAAATGTGGTGGCACCCAAACATATAAATCAATTAATCACACACATAAAGAATCTCATCAATAGTAATATCATAATAGAAGGAGATTTCAACACCCCCACTCACAGCAATGGACAGATCATCTAATCAAAAATTCAACAAGGAAACAATAGTTTTGAATGTCACACTGGACCAGATGGTCTTAACGGATATATTCAGAACATTTCGTCTTAAAGCAGCAGAATATACATTCTTCTCCAGTGCACATGGAACGTTCTCCAGAATAGACCATATACTGGGACACAAATCAGCCCTAAGTAAGTACAAAATGATCAAGAACATTCCGTGTGTATTTTCAGACCACAATGCTATGAAACTTCAAATCAACCACAAGAAAAAATTTGGAAAGGTAACAAATACTTGGAGGCTGAAGAACATCCTAATAAAGAATGAATGGGCTAACCAAGCAGTTAAAGAGGAAATTAAAAAAGTATATGGAAGTCAATGAAAATGATAATACCACAACCCAAAACCTCTGGGATGCAGCAAAGGCAGTCATAAGAGGAAATTATATAGCAATCCAGGCCTTCCTAAAGAAGGAAGAAAGATCTCAGATACACAACCTAACTTTATTCCTTAAAGTGCTGGAAAAAGAACAGCAAATAAAACCCAAAGCCAGCAGAAGACCAGAAATAATAAAGATTAGAGCAGAAATCAATGCTATCAAAACCAAAAAAAAAAAACAAAAACAAAAACAAAAAAAACAAAACAAAACCCAGTAGAACAGATCGATGAAACCAGAAGCTGGTTCTTTAAAAGAATTAAAATTGAAAAACCACTAGCCAGTTTGATCAAAAAGAAAAAGGAAAGGACACAAATAAATAAAATCAAGAATGGAAGAGGAGAGATTGCAACCAACACAGCAGAAATACAAACAATAATAAGAGAATATTATAAGCAATTCTACACCAATAAACTGGGCAATCTGGAAGAAATGGACAAATTCTTTAAACATATAAACTACCAAAACTGAAATAGGAAGTAATAGAAAATTTGAACAGACCCATAACCAGTAAAGAAATCGAATTAGTAATTAAAAATCTCCCAAAAAACAAGATCCAAGGGCCAGATGTCTTTCCAACAGAATTCTACCAAACATTTAGAACGTGTTAACACTTATTCTCTTGAAGCTGTTCCAAAAATAGAAATGGAAGGGAAACTTCCAAACTTATAAGAAGCCATCATTGCCTTGATTCCAAAACCAGACAAAGACCCCACTACAAAGGAGAGCTCTATGCCAATTTTCCCTGATTCACATGGATGCAAAAATCCTCAACCAGCCAACCGGATCCAATAATACATACAAAAAAAAAAAAAATTATTCCCCACGACCAAGTGGGATTTATACCTGGGATGCAGGGTTGGTTCAATATCCACAAAACACTGTGATTCATCACATCAATAAAAGAAAGGGCAAGAACCACATGATCCTCTCAATAGATGCAGAGAAAGCATTTGACAAAATACAGCATCCTTTCTTTATAAGAACCCTCAAGAAAGGAGGGATAGAAAGATCATACCTTGAGATCATAAAAGCCGTATATGAAAAACCCACCACTAATATCATCATCAATGGGGAGAAACTGAGAGTTTTCCCCCTAAGGTCAGGAAGAAGACAGGGATGTCCACTCTCGCCACTGTTATTCAACATAGTATTGGAAGTCTTAGCCTCTGCAATCAGACAACACAAAGAAATAAAAGGCATCCAAATCGGCCAGGAGGAGGTCAAACTCTCACTCTTCGCAAATGACATGATACTCTATATGGAAAACTCAAAGATTACACCAAAAAACTGCCAGAACTGATCCATGAATTCAGCAAAGTTGCATGATACAAAATCAATGCCCAGAAATCTGTTGCATTCCTATACACCAATAATGAAGCAACAGATAGAGAAATCAAGGATTCCATCCCATTTACTATTGCACCAAAACTCATAAAATACCTAGGAATTAATCTAACCAAAGAGGTGAAAAATCTGTACACTGAAAGCTATAGAAAGCTATAGAAAGCTAATGAAAGAAACTGAAAACACACACAAAAATGGAATATTCTATGCTCCTGTATAGGAAGAACAAATATTGCTAAAATGTCAATACTACCCAAAGCAATCTACATATTCAGTGCAATACCTATCCAAAAAACACCAGAATTCTTCACGGAGCTAGGAAAAACAACCCTAAAATTTGTATGGAACCAGTAAAGACCCAGAATAGCCAAAGCAACCTTGAAAAAGAAAACCAAAGCTATACTACAAAGCTGTAATCATCAAGACAATATGGTACTGGTACAAGAACAGACACTCAGCTCAATGGAACAGAACAGAGAACCCAGAAATGGACCCACAAACGTATGGCCAACTAATCTTTGACAAAGTAGGAAAGAATATCCAATGGAATAAAGACAGTCTCTTCAGCAAGTGGTGCTGGGAAAACTGGACAGTGACATGCAAAAGAATGAACCTGGACCACTTTCTTACATCATACACAAAAATGAACTCAAATGGATGAAAGACCTAAATGTAAGACAAGAAGCCATCAAAATCCTTGATGAGAAAGCAGGCAAAAACCTCTTTGCTCTTGGCTGCAGCAACTTCTTACTCATCATGTCTCCAGAGGCAAGGGAAACAAAAGCAAAAATGAACTACTGAGACCTCATCAAAATAAAAAGCTTCTGCATAGCAAAGGAAACAATCAGCAAAACTAAAAGGCAGCCAACAGAATGGTAGAAGATATTTGCAAATGGCATATCAGATGAAGGGTTAGTATCCAAAATCTATAAAGAACTTATCAAACTCAACACCCAAAAAACAAATAATCCAGTGAAGAAAGGGGCAAAAGACATGAATAGACACTTTTCCAAAGAAGACATCAGGGTGGCCAGCTGACACATGAAAAAATGCTCAACATCACTCACCATCAGGGAGATACAAATCAAAACCACAATGAGATACCACCTGACACCTGTCAGAATGGCTTACATTAACAACTCAGGCAACAACAGATGTTGGCGAGAATGCAGAGAAAGAGGATCTCTTTTGCATTGTTGGTGGGAATGCAAGCTGGTGCGGCCACTCTGGAAAACAGTATGGAGGTTCCACAAAAAACTAAAAATAGAACTACCCTATGACCCAGCAATTGCACTACTAGGCATTTATCCACAGGATACAGGTGTGCTGTTTTGAAGAGACACATGCACCCCCATGTTTATAGCAGCACTATCAACAATAGCCAAAGTATGGAAAGAGACCAAATGTTCATCGATGGATGAATGCATAAAGAAGATGTGGTATATATATACAACGGAGTATTACTCGGCAATCAAAAAGAATGACATCTTGCCATTTGCAACTATGTAGATGGAACTGGAGGGTATTATGCTAAGTGAAATTAGTCAGAGAAAGACAAAAATCATATGACTTCACTCATATGAAGACTTTAAGAGACAAAACAGATGAACATAAGGGAAGGGAAACAAAAATAATATAAAAACAGGGAGAGGGACGCCTGGGTGGCTCAGTTGGATAGGCATCTGACTTCGGCTCAGGTCATGATCTCACAGTCCATGATTTTGGGCCCACGTTGGGCTCTGTGCTGACAGCTCAGAGCCTGGAGCCTGTTTCAGATTCTGTGTCTCCCTCTCTCTCTGGCCCTCCCCCATTCATGCTCTGTCTCTGTCTCAAAAATAAATAAACATTAAATTTTTTTTTAAAAAAAACAGGGAGGGGGACAAAAAAGAAGAGACTCATAAATATGGAGAACAAACTGAGGATTACTGGAGGGGTTGTGGGAGGGACAATGGGCTAAATGGGTAAGGAGCACTAAGGAATCTACTCCTGAAATCATTGTTGCACTATATGCTAACCAATTTGGATGTAAATTTAAAAACATAGAAAATAAAATTTAAAAAATTATCACTAACACATAATAGACACTCCTACATATTTAATATACAGATAAACTTCTTGTATTTAATAAAACATCTTGGAAGAATTTTTAGTAAAAAAGTTACTAGCTTATAATTAAAATTTGAATTCTGTATAATAAACGTAGCATCTACAATATTTAGGGCTTTGAAACATTTTTTACTTTAAACATCAATATTTTTGTTACATTATTAATATAAACAATATATTTGGGTACTACCTATCTTCTTACATTGTGCAAAAGTCAATTATCAGCCAACTTTCATGCAAATAATAATAAATTAGACGTTAGTGGCTCAAAACAAAAGAATTCTATTTATATGAGCAAGCCTTTCTTTTATAGTTCTATATGCACAAAGTATATGCATGTATACATATATACACAAAAATGGCCATACCTTTGATAGCAAAACATTAGCTGTTCATGTAAATTTTGCTTCTTTCACTATTACCCTGAGGGATTGCTTGGTTGAAAGTGCAATTAGTTGGAAGAAAACATTTAGCTTTTTTTAGTTTCCTTTTGCTATTTGGAACTAGCAGTGTTACTCTGGAATTAGAGATAAACACTTGCTTTATCATACACAAGCCATAACAAGAAAAAAGAAGGAACGTGATTTCTGTGTTTTCCATTATCTGAGCTATTACTAGCTTGTTAATCTATTTTAATTAAATGAAAACTAATGGTCTTTAGGTAACTAAAGCTGAAAACTTTGATTTCTTTTTAAAAGAAATCTTGTTTTTAAAATATTTGCATGTGCCTAATTTACTAAATTGGAATAAAAAGGTATATATCCATACATATGTTTACTTTAAAAATCCCTCTTCTTAATTTTAATTGCATGTATATATATATATACATATATATATATAATATGAGATATATATGTATATATATATATATATATATAACATGAGATATATATATATATGTATGTTTCTTTTTTGAGAGAGACACAGAGTGTGAGCAGGGAGAGACAGAGAGGGAGGGAGACACAGAATCTGAAGCAGGCTCCCGGCCCTGAGCTGTCAGCATGGAGCTCAATGCAGGGCTCGAGCCCATGAACTGTGCGATCATGACCTGAGCTGAGGTCGGACACTTAACCGACTGAGCCACCCAGGATCCCCACATGTGTTATTATAAAGTAGCTGCATCAGTGAAAGCTTACTGCACAAACTCATCAATTATCAAATTCTTAGTAGAAATAGAGAAAATATTCATTTTATTTCTCTCCCTCCTAATTTTAAAGAAAATTTTAGGAAATTTTAAAAATCCATAGTGACAGTAAATGAATACATATCCCTTTATGTTTAGTAGTACTAGACAGATATGTTTTATCGTAAGTGAAGATACATATTTCTGACACATGCGGGTGTGAAGCACTCCAGTGGGCTTCATTACCCTCTAAGGGAGGTCCCCACAGCTTCACTTGAAGACTATTAGCCTTTGCTGACTGGTGTATCCTAATCAACTGCCCATCTGTGAGAGCCACCCAAAAAAGCAGAAGTCCAGTTCCACAGATTTATTTTTATCTCATGAAAATCACTGGGAGTGTTTGTGAACAACCATTTATTACCTTCCTTGGGGCCCATATAATTAAAATTGTCTGTCTCACTGATTTGCTGTTGAGTGAGTTTAGAGGAAGAGTGATATTGCTATAAAATGACACAGTCATAGATTTCATTACCATCCTCACAGGGAACCATTTGTCTTTCCGCAGTATCCTCTTATGGTCTCTCATCTGTAACTGATCTGATGTTGAGTTCCAGAAAGTAGGCCTAATCCCTATAGATCCTAATCACACTGAACATAATTATCACCACTTGTTGCGTCTCTTCTATGTGTCAGTCTTTGTTATAAAGGAATTACAATGACTGTTTTTATAGAGCTTTCTACAAAGCTACCTGTGGATATGTGGATTTTACAGTGGATGGAACTGATTTTAAAGACATCAGATGAACTGCTCAGGGTCAATAGATAGTGACTCTGAAGAGATTTAAACTCAGAACTATCCATAGAACCACAGGCTCTGGGTTTTTCACCTGCTCACTCTGCCAGGGCTAAGGGTCTGAGATCTTCCTGGAGAGAATTAAGTAGATCGCTACCCTTTCCAACTTCCAAATCTAACAATATGCTCTAACTAGAGGGGATGGTCACTTAATAAAACATTTCAGAAATGATGACTGAAGCAATAATACTGGATGGACACATATGTATAACTTCTGATAAGAAAAGAATCAAAGATAGATCAGAGATGAGTTTATTCTCTGTGCAACTAATAGGAAATACTCATTCTCAGAAATACAGCCAGTCTTAATGTAATTAGTGACTGCACAGATAAGATCAAGAGCACATGCATAACCTCCTTTTGGCCATCAGTTTCAAATACACACACACACAAAGAAATACAGCATATGACATCATCCTTGAATCAAAAGGCTAAGAACAAATTTTGCATAATATTGTGAATATGCCTGCAATAATCACATTGGATAGATCCTCTAGAATGACAGACATATTAGATATAGCTACAAAATGGAATATTATGTAATCATTTTAAATATATTAATGTATTAATGATTTTAAAAATATTCATATAAATCTATTGAACAGGATATTAACTAAATATATGTTTCCACTTATGTAAAGTATGCATAACTATACTCACATATACATTTACTAAAATATGCTCACATAAAAACAGAAAAATATATTCAATGACTATGACAGGTTTGAAGAATCACAACTTTTTCTTTTTGTGCTATTCTCTATTTTTCAAGTTTTACAAGTTTTATCGACAATTATAAAATCATTACATAAAAATAACATTTTCAAGATGGTATATATACTTTATCTGCAAAGTTTGTTCTTTACAACTATAATCCTTTTCCTCAAATCATGAGAGATTAATAACTTCATGTTTATTTTACATTCTCTTGTCATGAGTATTTCAAGCACAGATATAACTTGCTTTTTCCTTCTGCTTTACAAACGTGGCAATAGTTTGTCCAAGTAGTATTGCGATTTATCTTATTCGTAGTTAGAATTTCCACAATCGTAAGGAATTAAATGAACAGCTTGCTCCAAGGCAAAATGCTGTTGTTTATTGAAAAAAAAAATCTAATTTTAACTATTGATAGACAATGAAATTTGAGCCAAATTTCATAGATCAAAAATCAAGATAAAAATGAGATAAAATAAAAAATAAATTATAGAAATTTGGTCTTCAAAATCAGCTTGATTCTTCCTCATTTTTAAAACCTCAAACAATATAATTTTATTTTAATAACTAAGATCCATGAGGACAAAACATAAAATAGTCTATCTTTCCATCTATTTCTACTACTTAACACAGTAGATGTTCAATAAATATGTCTTTAATGATTAACAATTAAATGAGCAGCAAAATTACTGGCAAATACATTCAAATATCTTGAATTTATCTGCCCCTCCCCTGCTTACATGAGCTGTCTCTCTCTCTCTCTGTCTTTCTGAATTTAAGGAGCCCTAAAATAACTAGGACATATATTCCTATTTTTAAGAGAATATTTTGCTTGGGAAATAAAAAACTCATATTTAGTGATTTAAGAATAAAACACTATAAGTTCAAAATAATTATTAAATGAATATACTATTTTCCAATGTAATTAGCTTCTGTACATTATTTGGTAATCAAAATTCAAGTTCTGACTCCAAACAGTTTTTCCCCTATTTTTTATCTCACCCTAGTTATTGGCCTCATCCCCATGAATTATAAAGTATGATCATTATTCCATGGAGTCATCTTTGATTATTTACTGGAATACTGTATTGTTCTGCTTATTTGTTTTCCTTTATCATGCATCTGCTTCTGTCAAGTAATTATTTCCACCTTGCCAACCAAATATTTAGATGTTCCTTAGGGTCACTGGAATCCTTATTTGAAAAATTCAGAATTGAAGACACCACAAAATTCCATCTAATTCCATAATTCTATATAAAATTATGAATCTTTTGCCAAATACTATATACTGTGTGTGTATGTGTGTGTGTGTGTATGTGTGTGTGTGTGTGTGTGTGTGTGTGTATGACTCATATCTTCAAAAGTAATTTTCTATGGTGCCTGGATGGCTCATTTAGTTAAGCCACTGATTCTTGATTTCAGCTCAGGTGATGATCTCAGGGTTGTGAGACTGAACCCTGCATCAGGCTCCACGCTGAGCACGGAACCTGCTTAGGATTCTCTCCCTCCCTCTCCCTCTGCCCCTCCCCTGCTTGCATTGTCAGTCTGTCTGTCTGTCTGTCTGTCTCTCTCTCTCTCTCTCTCTTTCTCAAAATAAATAAACTCTTTTTTAAAAAGGAGTCTAAAGAAATCTTTAAAAAAAAAGTAATTTCCAGGTCATTTTTACCACTAGCATGGTATTGTACTGAGACCTTTTAGTACTTATTTTGTACTGAGCACCTTATTGTACTTTGGAGTACAACAAGAAAATACACAGATGGAATTAATATTCTCAATACAGACAATGTTCCTAACAGAGGAAAAGTAGGTTGTAATTGAGAAGAAAGAGACAAAAGGCAAAATTATTAGCCTTATGCTTCCCTAAATATGGTCATAATTGTGCACGAAACTTTATGGCATAGGGGCTCCAGCAGTGCCATAGAATCATGTACATATCTCTGTGATTGGGTACCCAAAAATCACTGAAGAAAATATCCCATATCACCACAGCAACTGTTTGCTCACCTTTCTCTAAGAAACTATCAAAATTATAGCTCAGAGTTTAGTTTACCTCAATTATAGGAGAAGTTCTAGGCTCACCAAATCATCCTTTAGCATTTCAACATACATCTCTGAAGTTTGGCACATCCCATAATCTCACCCAGTCCTCCAGTTCCTTTCTTTCCACTCAAGTCTTTTCAAGTGCCCTCAAGAATTCCCTTCACCTTTTGTCTTAAAAATTTGGCTGTCCTTTGGTGACTGCCTCCCATGCATTTTTCTTTAGTAGAGACTCTTTTGTTTTGTTTTGTTTTGCTTTGCTTATCTTCCCCCAAATTCTCCTCTTATCTCAAGGCTGCGGGGTAGCTCCACCAAGACAAGTTATTTTTATGTCCACTACTTCCCATCCTCCCTTTTCTGCCATCCAACAAATTCTAGGCATGCTCTCCCATGCACTGAATCTACTGTGCATGCTCATCAGCTACCTGAAATAATGGTTTTGAGCATTGGTCTTTCTATCTTTAACTCTTGTTTTTCATCCCTTTTACTTAAGTGACCCCCTGTGTACGAGCATTTATCCTCACTGTCCTTCAGTTCTAGAATGTTTTCTTGAATGACTTTCATGATGATTTCATCTGCTTATTTGATTCATATAATAAGGCTCTTGATGGATTCTCTAAATGCCCTTAAATTTTCCATATTGTCTATTTGAGATTTTTTTCTTTTAATTCCTGGAAGATTTCTTCTACACTTTGTTTACTACTATTCGTGAATTTTTCATTTCTACTTTCATGTTTTTAATTTCCAATATGATTTTTAATTGAATTCATGTATGAGTTTGATGGATACAACATATTTTCTTATTTCTCCAAAAATATTAGTGATAGTTTTGTGGGGTTTTTTTTTTAATTTTTTAACCCTGCACGATCTTTGTCTTGATTAGTTTGTTTGCTTGTTTCTTTTTCCCTGTGCATTTGTCAGGGCTTTTCTTAACTCTTTGGGATTCTCGGTTGTCTACTCATTTTTTAAGTCTGTTAATTAAAAGCTAATGGGGAGTTGTGAATGTATGGGGTGAATGCGACTTGATCACTTTAGGCTTCACTCCAAGGCCATCTGGTTGATCAGTGTTTGGAGAATCCCTGATGTCCCTACCTGTAGGTATTTCCTTTGGACCAGATCAGATCCCCAGAGGTCTCAGGAGACCACACAATTTGATGTCAGTGTTCTCAGACCTAAGTTACTGAAAAGGTTGGAAAGTACTGGAATTCAGTATATAAGTATTCACTTGATCCTTTATTTTCAACATGATTTCCTACCTTCAAATGTACCTAATTTTTCTTAGTTCAAAGATTCTTTGCTTTACCTTCTCCATAGAACAAACGCTCAGGCTTTTTGTTTTGTGTTGTTATTAACAGCTTTAGTGAGATAGAATTTGAATACCTTTATTATTAACCACCCAAAGCTTAAAAATCAATATTTTTTTACCATGTTCACAGAATTGCTCATCTATTACAATCTAAATTTAAAACATTTTTGTCTCCCGCAATGGAAACCCCATACCCTTTAGCAATTACTTTCCATTGCTTTTGTTCACCACACTGAGCCCTTGGCAAATGTTAATCTGTTTTCTGTCTCTATAGATTTATCTATTTTGCAGATTTCATATCAGTGAAATCATACAATATCTGGTCTTTTGTGACTGGCTTCTTTCACTTAGCATGATGTTTCCAGACTCATGCTGTAGCACGTAACAGTGCTTCATTATTTTTTATTGCCTAATTATATTCTATTATCTGAATATGCCACATTTTGTTTATCTATTCATATAGGATGGATAAAAGCTAAAGAGGCTATTTTCATGTCTTGTTGTTCCTTATTCAGTCTTCCAGACAATAATCTCATTTTCAAAAATAGGTAATGCTGCTAACATCTGAAACTTTTAAAGATTCTGTGGAATGAATCAGGTCACTTTTTAGCTTGCACCTCGCCACCTGAAGATACTGCTTTGTTATTTCTTGTAACTCAGGGACCACATTTTTGACTGAGGTTTTGCTTCCATAATTTTATTGTTGTTTTCTTTTATCTCCCTTATTTTGACCTTATTGATTTATGTCTCTTAAAAATCCCTTTACAAGACTCCTGGTGGTTTTCTGGGGATAGGAATATAAATGCACTTCTTCTATGTAAGATCTGTACGCAGAAATCCAGCCCAGGTACATTTTACTATGTGTTTTTCTAATCTAGATATGTAGTCACTGTATAAAATAGGTCTGCACATACCTTCACAAATGGTATAAAACATTTGTATCTCTGTAATTTATTGTTGTATATCTCTGATATCACCAAACAACTTCCTCAGTGCTAAAATAAGTGTATTCTGCTACATAACTGGTTTTATCATTCATTAAAAAATTAAAATGACTTTTGGTGAAAGTAACTGGTTAGTTACCTGCCATCACTTTGAAACTGTGCACTCTTCAAATATTGCATACCTTATTACTTATCGAATGTATATTTTGTCATCAAGTTGAAAACAGCAAATGGAAGAATCATATTTCTAACTATCTCTAATTTAGTAACTCACTGCATGAGGTTAATGTGAGAAAAAGATATAGTATATTTCTTTAAGAAGATTCCTAGAGATCACAACTTTGAAAATCCACTTTACTCATACTAATATCCTTTTGTAAATACATGACTTAACCTCTAAGTTTCAATTTCATCCTCCATAGAATTTGTATTGATTTACAAATAAACTCATTGCACAGCTTCCAAAAGAGGAAAATTATGCTGACCTACACTACGGTTATGAAGGAAGGCTAATCATTAGGCAAACATTACCTAGCATAGTGCTAGACACAAAACAGTAAGTGTATGTATACACTAAAGTTAAGTATCATTTGCATACTACTGTGGATGAGAGCTCTGACAACAGAAGCTGGTTCATATCAAGACTTTGCTCACAGTTGATTTGAGGCAATGTCTTATTCCTCTTTGCCTCCATTGCTGGTTTCTACAATTGGGGTGATAATATTAGCTGCTCCGTATGATTCTGTGCAGTTTTAAATTAATATGTTTGTGTAGAGATCTTATAACATTGGCCTCATCAATAAATATAACCTATTCATATTAGGAATAATTGAACATAGCATACTTGTCATGCTCCTTAAGAAAACCTTACAATAAAAGACATCCATATTCAAACACCACAAAAGTGTTACCGGTTTGAAGAGAAGCCCTAAGTCAAATCATTCAAATAAATCGCTTATTCGTTATGTGACTAAGGCCAAGTTTCTTAATCTCTCTGAACCAAAGTATCCCATCTAGGTCATTCGTTCATTCATTCATTCATTCACTCATTCATTCATCAGTCATTTATTTGATAATTATGATGTGCAAGGAACTGTATTGGATGAACTAGAAAGGTAATAGCAAACAACTGTACTATTATTTGGTCCATGCATTGTGTTGAAAATAAAATAGGTTAATTTATGGAAAAAGCAAATTTAAGAAGTGCCATTTCCCATTTTATTTCTTTCCCCCATTTTTATTACAGCAAGCCTTCATAGTTTAAACTTGGCCATATTATTATAAAATCATATCCAAAAATATCATATCAGCCCAAAAAGAGATAAAAGAAATAATCCAGTTCACCTCCCTGTTTTCTGAAAAGCTAATATAAATAAACGAGAAATAATTTCAGTAAAAGGATTTTTTAAAAGCAGCAGCTATATCATAACACTGACAGGAAGAGCAATAACGATTCAGGAATACAAGTAGCCAAACATTTTTAAAAGTACATCAATATCATCATTATTCTAGAGAACATTTACAAAGGTGGCATATTATCTACTTCTATAGAACAGGGGTCAGTAAACTACTTCTGTAAAGAGCCAAGTAGTAAAAAGATATAGTAAATATTTTAGGACTTGTGGGCCATAAAAAGTTTCATTCTATTTTTCCCCAACTCTTTAAAAATGTAAAATCCATTCTTTGCTCACAGGCCATATAAAAGTCAGCCATAAGTCGATTTGGCCTAAAAGTACTGGCTCCCGTGATTTTTAAAAAATTTTGAAACCTGTTCAATTCACAGTTAAAACCTCTTGTAAGGAGCTCTCCAAGAAACTAAGTCAACACCTCCCTTTTCAACAAGGATTACCACTCAGACGATCATCCATTCAACTGATAGGTATCCATCATCTGCTGAATGTACTGTATTATTGCAGACGCCGAAAACATAAGGCAGTGTTGTACATGCAGGAGTCTATAGGGTTTATTTTTGTTGCTGTGCTTTAGTGGAGGGCTCAAATATGAATTCAAGCAAGTGTAACTCAGGCTGAAAGTGCTAAGATATGACTAGAAAGCAAGGTATTCCAAGGAAAGAAGCTGTAAACTTAGTCTCAAGTGTTCATGGAAAAGAGTAGTTTCTGGAGGAAGTGAGGTCTAAATGAAGATGAAATGGTAGTAAGGGATTGGAAGATTCAGGGAGAAGGAACGAAAGTCAGCTGCAACATTTGACAGATGAGAGAGAACTTGGCATGTCTTAAAAGAGGACAGAAATGCTTTTTGGCTAAAGCATTTATAGTGAAAAAGAGAAAGAGGCATGGTGGGGTGATAGATGAAGCCAGACAGGTAAGCAAGAGGTAAGTCATGGGTCTCATAGTCATATCAGGAGAAAAGAGACTTTGTCCTAAAATAAGTGGGGGAAAGAAAACTATGATCATTTATGCAATTTAGAAAAGTACATTCAGAAGAAAGTATGGATTTGAGAGATATTCTGGAAGCAGAATTTATAGGTCTTTGTGACCATGCAAATGATTTTATGTGGCACCAACATCAATGTCCAATTATATAACTTTTGCTGCATTCACATCAAGTTACATTCTCACTCACAAACCGGTTGTTATCTACTCTTCTTTTGCTCAGATGGTTGTTCCCATGCAGAATGCCTCAAACATTGCATAAGCCTCTTTAAAAGCTGGTGTTGCCATGCGCAATTTAATCCTGTACTCCTTAACATTGCAACCATTCTTGTTCAAAATTTATTTTGTTTTTTGTTTTTGTTTTTTCAACTCTTATATTATAGAAATCAACAAGATATAGTGATTGATTTTATTTTCTGTATTTTGTTTTTCTTCCCATCAACCAAAACAGTGCTGGTCGCACAAAGTGTGGGGTATATTCACTTATTGATGCAGAGCTCTACAGAGATCGGTGCACTAGGCTGGCCAGCTGCTTTCTACACAGTGTGGTTTGTAAAGCACTCAGCAGAGAGGGATTTTCCAACATTCCTATAGATGAATCTATTGTCTAACATAACTTTCACTGAGACATTTCTTCCATAGCTGATTCAGAATCCTTTATGTATTTTAGATACTGTCTAACAAATCTTTCACTCGGGAAGTTCTTCCCAAGAGGATTCAAATTCCTTTGTGTATTTTAGATGTGTCTAATTTCTATAACCCTACAACACAGTTGGCATACAATCTACTCTCCCTGGGACAGCTATAATGCTGTCCTAATTGATATTTCCCGGCACTAATTTTTGTCCCAGTGCATTTTTTTCTTCACAATAGGGACAGGAATATTTTTTAATAGATGTTAGATCATGTCATTCCCCTCCTTGAAACCTTTCGGTGGATTGGGTCTGAAATCCATGTCATGAATTATAAGACTTTTATATACTAAGCCCTCACATGCTAGTCAGCCTTACCTGGAATTTCTACTGATGATCAGTCCTGGGAGTTGCCTGTCCTTTGGTGCCAGTGAATTAACTGCCTTTTGGCCTTAGGAATATTACCTAAATCATTGCTTCTACCTGCTACATTCCTTCCTCAACGCTTTGCCCCCTTAGCTTGTACTCATCCCTTGTCTCCAATTAAGTATCAATTCCCATGGAAGTCCTCCCTGATGCCCTCAATTCTTAGACACAAACATCACTGAAATCTAGACTTATCTTCCAAATGACATGTGCATTCAAAGTAGTACTTTCTCTATACTCCAAAAGTTTTGAATGTTATTAAATCAACAATGTATCAGACATTTTTTGGCTTCTTACAACAGAAGAAATGTGCCGTGTTCTGAGAGAACTCTACAGTTGCACTCTTATTACAGTTACTATCATTTTCTTTTTTCTCATTTCATCTGACTTAGTACTATGAGCCCTGGACCTGTGCCCATCTCAGTCACCACTCAACTCCAGAACTTAACACAATGTTATAGCTTAATAGATACTCAGTCAATACTCATTGCTTACGGAATGATCTCATCGCTTTTCTTTCTCTCTAGAGGCAAATATATGCTGTTACATGTGATATAAAAACATATTGGGGCTTCCTGGAATCTTAATTATTTAGGAAATCTTGTTTCAAATCCACAGTTTCAAACCCTATGAGATTATAGCACTTTCCAATATCTTTATTCACAACCTCTGCTTCTTTGTTGGCTCAAATTGCTTAGATTATTTAATCTTGTTAGATAAATGCCCACAACAACTTGTTGCAGGACTCAATAAATTAAACAACAGGAATTAATTCCCAACAAATATGTCATTTTTTTCTCTTTGTTTGATTACAAGTTTATGACTTTGAGGTGGAAAGACTTCACATTATTCACCACACTAGATTCTACCACACATCACTGGGTCTCCTCCTGCGCGTCAACCCTGTTCCACTCCACAGCCTATGACGCAAGTAGCCACTTCAAAAACCCCAGAGCTGTCTTGATTCTGGATTTGCAAAGAACTAAATGCACCACTACAGGGAGAACAGAAACTCATGAGAGTATAAAGCAAAGAGCATGGATTTTGCAATGAAACCGAGTTGAGTTTCACTCCCAGGTCTTCTGTTTACTCACCATGTAACCTTGGGCAAGTTGCCTAATACCTTCAAACATCAGTTTCTTCAAATGTCAAATGATATGGAAACACTTATCACTTACGTTTGTAGTAAAGATTAATGAGCTGGCATATATGGAACCTGCCGAGTGTGGTAGCAGCAACATGTAGCAGTTTAATAATATCATACCTCTGAGTGTGAATAATAGGAAATGGTATACTGAACTCTCTAAACACACAAAAAGAATAATTTCAGAATAATAAGTAGGGATGGGAAAATTTTCTAGTTGGTAGAGAGAATTCTTTCCCATACTTCCTACACAACCCCAAACCTACCCTACCATTGAGTAGGGGTGCTCACCTTCAACAGTAGTAGACAATTAGAGCAATGTATCATGATATTCAGCAGTGGTTAAAAATAAAGGTTTATGGTTAAGTAATATTTACATAATAATTTAATAATTATTTAGTTTAAATGATAGCTATTGGTTTTCATATCATGTTTCAATAATAGCATTAGCTACTAATCCTCTTATATTTAAAAAATATGGGTTTCCTTAAAAATTAGCAAATGCAAGAAAATGAAATCAGTCTTACATTATCGTTTATTTCACAGCACGAGAGTTATGCTGTAAATAGTCTTGTGTAGGCATCTGGCCTGTCGTTTAAGAACTCTGATAATAAGCTCACTCAGAACAGAATCAAGCTTTCAAAGCCTGAAGGATAAGTTTGTTCTGACATGGATTAAGATATAATTTTCAAAATGATGGATAATAAAACTTACCTTAATTATAGAGGTTTTGCTTAATCATTTCAAGTGTTCTTAATATTTCAAGACGCCATGGAATTTAAAAGAGTGAGATTTGGTGTAGAATTTAAAGTGAACTCAATTGGTGAAACTCATTTATTAGAAATGTAGATCCAGTCAGTGCAGAACATCTACAAAGTCCTCCTTATGTGCCAGCACCTTTACTAGGCGATTTTAAATGAGTATTAAATAAAACAGATACCATCCCTGTCAATATAGTCCAGTGTGGTAAAGCTTTGTCAGTCAGAACCAAAGACACAAAAAAATAAGACCAGATGACATAAAAATAAACATTAACGTAATTTAATACCTAAAAATTTTAGAATTCCATATCGCAAAAAATGCTCTTAAAATGTAAAAGACAAACATAAGACTTGGAGAAATGTATAACAGAGATGTAAAAATAAGCACAACTATTTCAGTAATAATAACATCTTGTATATGACTTATATTTATCAGTGCATGTAAAAAAAGTGAGGAAGGATACACACCAAACTGTTAATAGTTACCTTTTGGGTACAGAACTAAGGTTAATGGGGAAAGAAGATGTAACTCCCTCACTTTCTATTTTAATACTTATCAGTGATGTCTGAATTACTTACCCGAGCCTATAGGCTATGTACTTTAGAAGATATGTACTAGCCACATCTGTAGCAAAACACAAATGTCTCCAAAGTAAACACAAAATCACCTAATTTATGTCCTGTTCCTTCAAAGTAAAGTTAAAATCATGTGGTTTCATTAAATAATAGAACAAAACTTAATCTCCTACCAGAAATCCTTATTTATAAATAACATGTATGTTGAAGAAATAATAGAATAATCAATTAAATCACATCTCAGTTATAGGAAAATTAATAACTACATATTAAAATGTATGTTTTTAAAAAAGAAAATATTCATTAATTTACATCTAAAACTATATACTGACCACCATTTAATTGTACTAAGCTCCAGGAAAGCAACTATAATATCGAGATCTTCAAAAGTGGAATAATTTCTTGGGATAGAAGATGAAAATATAAGTAATCACAACGAAATGCAATCACATTGGTAAAGCTACCTATACTAAATTTTGTAGACACATAAACAATAGAACAACTGACTTTGACCAGAGTCCCAAATGGCTTCCCAAGGAGGAAATTTTGAATCTAGGCTTAATGAGATGAGTGAAATCCATCAATAAAATAAGGGGAAGACTTACATTATAGGCAGAAAGAGTGGTGTGAACAATATAGCTAGAATCTGTACATTAGGATTTATAGTTTAGAAGGCATAGTTTAGAAGGCATAGGATCTGTGATAAAAAATTAACATGACTTCTCTTCTTTATTGTGCATATAAACATGAATGTGAAATCCAATAACCTGTGAATCTGGTTGAAATGCAAATTCCGATTCAGTAAGGCTCAGTTGCAAACTGAGTATTTATTTGTCTTTCTTACAAGCTCTCAGGTAAGGTTTATACTACTATTGCATTCACAGACAACCTTGAATAACAAGGATATGGTGCATGTGATAAACATTGTCATGAAATACATCTGCCTCATCATGGATCCGTATGCCATTAAATCAAGTTTCAACAATTCAAGTTAAATTTGTTACTCCATAATGAAAAACTATTTGACATTTCCAAGTTCAAAGGGAAGTA
This sequence comes from Neofelis nebulosa, assembly GCF_028018385.1. Classification (NCBI taxonomy): domain Eukaryota; kingdom Metazoa; phylum Chordata; class Mammalia; order Carnivora; family Felidae; genus Neofelis; species Neofelis nebulosa. Next base: position 32,074,395 of record NC_080795.1, read on the forward strand.
TGTGTTTTATATACTTTTTGTTAGTTGTTATTTTTTAACTGGGGTTGAGTTTGCTATGTTGAAAGTTGTTCTGCATTTTTCTTTACATTCTTTGCTTCCACACCTTGTCCTGGTCCTGATTCTACAACACCTAGTTTGGTAAGACCTCTATAATTTTTGGCAGTCATATTCATAGAAGCCTGCAATGCTATGGAAGAAAAGAAATGAGTTATCTACTTCTTGCCTGCTTAGGTAATTGAACAGTATTATTTCACATAGGTATTTATAACATATATGCTGGGTAGGAAATACAGTTGATTGTGATACCTTTCCCTCCATTGATGGACAAGGTCGTTGACATAACTAATCCAGGGAAGGAAGTGTCCTTCCTCTCTCTCTGTTCTTAGTACATTGAAAAGCTTCAATGCTTTCAATGCTTTCATAGTAATTAAGAATTTGAAATCACATATCTTAGGATCAAATCTTCACATTTCCATCACAGATAGAATAATTTGAGACAAGAATGTCAGTTTCCTCTTCTGTAAATAGATGACTGTTGTATTATAAGGATGAAATGAATAATAAATATATACATTTAAAAGTATATGGTGAGAGGAAGGACCAAGATGGTGGGACATAGAAGACTCCTGAACCTCCTTCCTTCTACAGACACACTGAATATATAGCTACACATGGAGCAATGATCTCTGAAAGAAATACAGAAACTGAGTGATTCATACATATCAAGTAAATGAGAAAATATCCACATTGAAGAGATAGAAAAGTCTGATACACACTCTCACCATAAACCCCATACCCAGCACAGCACCATACAGCCAAGAGGAATTCACAACTCATAGTTTCGGCATGAGGACCAAAGAGTTTGGACCACACATCTAGCAGCCCAACTTCTAAAATTCTCATCCAAGGGTTGGGTCTCCAAAACACATTTCTCTGACAGCCAATAAGCATTGCATCCATGAGACCCAAGGGACTATAACAAAGAAGCATTTCTTAACAGGTCTGCAAATATTTGCTGTGGCTATCTCCTCAAGGCTCAGTTCATAAGGAACAGGCAAAAATGACCATTTTCTAGTTATTTCCCTAAAAGAGGTTTGACTACATACTTACCACCTGCTGCCTAAGGTTCTAATTTCTAATTTAGTATTTATGTAGGGGCTGGCTACAATCCTCCCCAGAGACTGAGCAAGTTGGTGGGTGCTTCCCCCACAGTATCCATCTGACTCACTTCACCAATAAAGCCAGATCACCAGTATCTCTCTGGAAGTACACATGTGTGGTGCATTATTTATATGAGACAAAATAGACTTTAAGCCAAAAACTTTAACAAGAGACAAAGGAGGCCATTATATAACAATAAAGGGGTCATTACAACAGGAGGGTAGAATACATTTAAATATTTATATACCCTACATTAGAACACCTTAATATATACAGGACAAATATTGACAAGCTGAAGGGAGAAACAGACAGCAAAACCATCATAGTAGAGGATTTCAATACTCCACTTTCAATAATGGATAGATCTTCCAGACAGAAAATCAATACAGAAACATTGGACTTAAACTATACATGACATTAGATGGGCCTAACAGATATATACATAATATTCAATGCAGCATCCAAACAATAAACATTCTTTTCTTTTCTTTTTAATTTTTTTTAACATTTATTTATTTTTGAGAGACAGATCGTGAGTCGGGGAGGGGCAGAGAGAGAGGGAGACACAGAATCTGAAGCAGGTTCCAGGCTCCAAGTTGTCAGCACAGAGCCCGATGCTGGCACAGACTGTGAGATCATGACCTGAGCTGAAGTTGGATGCCGAACCAACTAAGCCACCCAGGTACCCCTACACATCATTTTCAAGTGAACATGAAACATTCTCCAGAATCGATCATATGTTAGGCCATAAAACAAGTCTTAATAAATTAAGAAGATTCAAATCATCTCAAGCATCTTTTTCAATCACAATAATATGACATTAGAAATTATTTACAAAATGAAAACTGGAAAATTCACAAATATATGGAGATTAGGCAGCACGTTCCACAACAGCTAATTGGTCAAAGAAGAAATTAAAAGGCAAATAAAAAAAATGTCTTGAGACAAATTAAAATGGAAACCTAACATACCAAAGTTTACAGAATATAGCAAAAGCAGTTTAAAAAGAGAATTTTATGGTAATGTCTTTATGATGAAAAAAAGAAGCATCACAAATAAACAACCTAACTTTGCAGCTCAAGGAATTAGGAAAAGAAAAACAAACTAAGGTCACATTTAGCAGAAGGAAGGGAATAACAAAGATCAAAGAGAAATACAGTGAAACAGACAAAAAAATAGAAGAGATCAATGAAATTAAGAGCTGTTTCCTTTTGTTTTTGTTTTTGTTTGGAAAGACAAATGACCTAGAGCTAGACTGAGAAAAAAAGGTAGAGAAAACTCATAAAAATAAAATGAAAAATGAAAAAGGAGACATTATGCCTGATAATGCAGAAATACTAAGGATCATAGGGTGCCTGAGTAGCTCAGTCAGTTAAGCATCTAACTCTTGATTTTGGCTCAGATCATGATCTCACAGTTTGTGAGACCAAGCCCTGCAGTGGGCTCTGTGCTGACAGCTTGGATTCTCTCTCGGGATTCTTTCTCTCCCTCTCTGTCTCTGCCCCTCCCACCTCAAAATAAATAAGCATTAAAACAAAAGAAATACTGAGGATCATAAACTGTTATGAATAATCATATAACAAATTAAATAATCTAGAAGAAATGGATGAATTCCTGGCAACATACAACCTACTATGACTGAATGATGAAAAAAGAGAAAATCTGAACAGAACAATTACTAGTGAGGATATTGAATCAGTAATCACAAAGTCCCAACAAATAAAAGAACCCGATGGCTTCACGGGTGAATTCTACCAAACGTTTAAAGAAAAATTAATACCAGTCCTTCTCAAACTCTTCCAAAACATAGAAGAAGGAATACTTCTAAACTATTTCACATGACCAGCATTACCCCAATACCAAAGCCAGACAAGAACATTATAAGGGAAGACAATTACAGGCCAATATTACAAGGAGATGGCAAAAGAAAGTAAGAACAAAGAGATTAAAGGAAGGTAGAAGCATCTCTTTAAATATTAATTTGAAAGATAATTGAGCATATTTATTTTGCTTCATCAAAGTTGAAGAATTAGGCCAGCTTCTCTGTTAAATAAGATGGCTGAATCAGTTCCAGGTTCTACCAGTAAACTAGGTAGTGGAGACTGTGTTTTTAATATTTGCCTAAATGATTTGGGCAATGAAACAGATTCACAGAAGAAACAGGGAAAAAAAGGAGCTACATGAACCCTCTTCCTACATGAAACACTTATAAACAGTATACTTGTCACATGACTAGCAATTCAGAGGTGTAGTGAATTGCAAGAAGAGACTCAAAACCAAGAACTCTCAAAAAACAAGTGTCTACTTGTTCTTACTTTGGAGTAAGTGGGTTCCAAAGACTGAAGGTATTTAAGGGTGTGCAGAATTGAGGTTCCATAAAAACATTTCAACTTTAGACATTCAGGGAATGGTCAGCAAGTATTAAGACATCAAGAGATGCTTTGAGAGTAATTAGGGGTACAAATAATACACCAATAAATAAACTCCATCATATTAAAGCCTGAAACCCTTTCCTGAATACCTCCTCTGTATTCACAAATTAGGTACCTACTGCATTTTCTAATTATGTCTTTATCTATCCACAACCTCCTCTGAGCTGAATTTAAGAAATCTTAGTATCCCTCCACTTGGCAGAGTGGCACATAGTAAGTTTGCAACAGGTACTGGTTGAAGCAAACAAATAGCTCTTCATTGCAGGAGAATAAAATAATACTGCAGGAAGAGTGTGGAATTAGGAGGTACAAGGTAAAGTGAAAATCAGAAGGAGCAAATGGCAAAACATCTGAAATCTTAGAGCTAAAACAGCTCCTTTTTTCCTTTCAGGATGTGAGAGTGACTTTTCATAATCTTACTCTTTTCAGGACAGTGATGTCTTGGGAGACACCGCAAAACAAATAACACCTACCTTAAAAATATTTTTGTTTTTCATTGTTTTTCTACATATTTGTAAGGGGAAATTACCAGACCTTCTAGTAACATATATTTATTAGGTTTCAGTATGAATACTCAAACAGAATAAGGAAGGAATCTGTTCTAAATCACCAGGGGCCCTTCATTCCATAGAAACTGTAACAACAATATATGTAGGTAGCTGCTGCTTTGGTTGATTGCCTCTATCCTCTGTTGTAGGCTACCCAAAACAAATCAGTGTATACTCTACCTGCATTTCAGTCATGAACCTGGGATGGTTCTGTTGTTTCTTGTGTATCAAAACAAGATGGAGGTGAAATAGTAGGGAAAGAAGCAATAAAAACAAGGAAAAGGAATGGAAAAGTCAAAACGAATGAAGAGAAAGAGTGAGAAAAACATAAAAGAGAAGAGCGATGATATAGAAAACAAGCCAAAAAATCAAGTAAAAATAGAGAAAAGGCATACTGGAAACAAAATATGAGAGAAAGGAAAAGAAAGCAGCTCAGATAGATCATATATGATCTTGTTAAACCCACTTATAACTTTGATTTATTACTTTTTTAAATCATTAAGCAGTGTAGAATCATCGAATGGAATTGTAGTGTTCCTTATAAGCAATATATTGATCTCTAGGTAGCCATTAATCTTATCTAAAACAGATTAGAGTAGGCACTGATTTCCTTATTTAAACATGTAAAACTGTGTGCAAACATGTCAATAAATGACCATCTTACTAAGTGGTGAAGGTTGTACTATTCTTTGTGGATGAAGAAATTGAGTTAGTTATGCTAACTTACTTCATTACTTAGGGTAGCCTAAATAGCTAAAAGTCAATTCTGAAAATATAATCGCTAAAGAATTTTATTGCTTGCTGACATAACAGTTCAGGACAGCTATTGTAGATTTTTTTGTGCCTTTCTTCCATATGCTGATTCAGTGACCCAGGCTTCTTCCATTTGGGGAGGGTCAGCCTCTTCTTGAACATTATCTTTTGCATCATATTTTTAAAAAAAGAACACTAAGGTTGAAACATAGGCATTCTCTTAAAAGCCCTGATGGAGCAGTAACCACCAGACTTCTGTTCATGTTCCACTGGAAAGAATATAGCCAAACAGATACACTACTGGAAAAGGTGTATCCTAGACGTTATTCCTAGGCATGTGTATTCCTAGACATTATTTTACTTGACCTTTTAGCAGCTCTTGGCATCAGTAACACATCCCTTCTCCCTAATGAACTTTCTTCATGTGGCTTTTAGGATTCCATACTCTCTTGAATGTGTTCCTACTTAATTGGCTATTCTTTCTCAATCTCCTACACTGTTTTCTTGTCTTTGACCTCTTACTGTTAGAATTGTCCAGGACCCACCCCTTAATCTACTGTCTTCTATATCTGTAATCCTCAGTCCTTTCTATGGTTTTATATATGATATTTGATGGCAACTCCCGAAACTATCTAACTCAGAACTTTCTCAAGAACTCCAGCTATTTTTTATTCAAGAAGAAATACATAGTATGTATCTGCTCTTGGATACACAATGTATATCTCAAACTTAACATGTCCAAATTTAACTCATGTTCTCCCATCATGAACCTGCTCCTCCTAATGTCTTCTGTTTCCCCCAGCTCAGCGGTTGAGAACTTCATCATTCAAACTGCAAAGGGCAAAAAAAAAAAATCCTTGATATTTTTCTCTTTCACACCCCACATCCAAACAAGAAAATGTTTGTTTGATTCTACCAGAAAAAATATAGAATCCCAGCATTTCTCATCACTTCTACTCATCTGAACCTGGTCTAACCCACCACCATCTACCGTCTACAGTATTTCAATAACTTCTTAAACAATCTCACTGTGTCTGTGTTGCCACCTATAGCCTTTTCTCAATACACGAGCCAGAGTAACCCCTCCAAAAGAGTTAACATTTTGACTGAGATCATTTCACTGCTAAGCTCAAAATCCTGCAAATATTCCCATTTCACTTGGAGTAAAATTCAAGCTATTTACAATGACATGTAACCCCTGTTACTACTCTGGGCTTTTACATGCCCTTTGACTTTCGACTTTGCCATCTCTTTCTTGCCCATGATACCCCATGGTCATATCTGAAAGGAGCATGTGGGAATATATCCTGGAGGATCATACTGCTTTTCTAACTCTCTTTTGCTGGTGGGAGTTCGGTTGCATAAGTATAGATTTAAAATCTGAACAGTCACAAGCTTTTTAGGCAAAGCTCATTTTATTTGGCAATAAAATCCCCTCAAAAGCTTAGTACTTCTCCAATGATGCATTTTGTTTCCAGCATGTTCTGTGTGCTAGTGACACAACCAAATTCCTTAATTAGGCATTGATAGTAGTCCTACCATGTGTGTGTGTGTGTGTGTGTGTGTATGTGTGTGTGTGTGTGTGTGTGTATTTTGAATATATATATTTTGAACCCTGATCTGCTGTTGGTTCTTTCTCTAAACGTATTAGTAGCAATTCCCTGAAGCCATCTGGAATAATGAGCTTAGGTTTTCCAAACTCTGTAGAGCCTCCATTTTCTGGCCTCCGTCTTTCTTCCCTCTCTTTACAAATGTATCATTCCCACCTAACCTCATCTCCTATAATATCTTCCAAAAGCTGTAGGCAGCAGTCAACAGATGGTGACCTACTTTTTTCAGCCATTTCCCATAGATCTGAAGACTCAATACATTCTTGCTTTGTCTTCTAAGTTAGGTCATATGACAGTTTTATCAAATGTTTATCGCAGCTTGACAGGACTGTCTCACTTTCTAAAATTCAAAAAACATTTTTTTTTCCAAATTGCCCACCAACTAAATAAATATCACATCTTCTAGTTTTGTTATGGCAACACCCCCTACACCCAGTACAAAGTTCTCTATTTTTAAGAGCTACATAAGAGACCAAAAACAATAGAGGCTGAGCTCTTGTTCTGTTCTATTTATCCATTAAAGACCCACTGTCATTTGTATTCAGAAGGCAGAAGAGAAAGAAAGTGCAAAGAAGGCACATGCTCTCTCTTAAAATCTCTGACCTAGAAATGACTCACATCAGTTTTGCACACATTAGACTGGACAGAGAGAATGCAGTCTACACTTACTGCAAGGGATGCCGGGAAACACTCTACCCACCATGATCCTATGAAAATGGAGGAAGAAGAAGAAGAAGAAGAAGAAGAAGAAGAAGAAGAAGAAGAAGAAGAAGAAGAAGAAAAAGAAGAAGAAGAAGAAGAAGAAGAAGAAGAAGAAGAAGAAGAAGAAGAAGAAGAAGGAGACACATTTGGCAGATAGCAAACCATCACTGCCACCATTATCAGAGCCTTGATTCTTACATATCAAGAGGAAATAGAAATCAAATATCTCACTTTAGACTTATAATAATTGTGCTTAAAATAGACATAGTATAAATTTCTAAATTTACAAAGTAAATGGACAAATAACTAGAATACCAAACAATGAGGAATTACAGAATAAGTATATCTCATGTTTAGATATTTCCATTACTTAAGGTTTCTAGGAGGAAGAAAAGCTAATAAAAATATTAGTCTATCACTTCTTAAACTTATCACCTTAAGAACTATGCAATCCTGAGGCCTCCCTGTCCCGGGTGTTCAGGGAGGAGGGCTCCCAGGTGGACCCAGCAGAGAGCTGCAGCTGTGCTCTACACCCAACCCCTGGATGGTCTGCATGTGTCTTGCTGCCCATAACAACTCCATCTCTGTGTGTCTGTCCATGGTGTCCCCATCCTGGAGTCCCCTCCCCACCCTTCCCACAATGAAGACACTTTCTGACCCCTGTGCCGCTGACGGCTGCTCTCTCTCAGATAGGCCTGCTCTGCCTGGTTGTCTTCCCTCTGGGCCTTAGGTGGGTCGTGCCTCACTGGTACATGCAGGCTCTGAACACACAGCCATTCATTGGGGAAGACTGAGCACCAATTTAGGGACAGCAACCTTCCCTACTGAGCATTGCCTGAGCAAGTGGGGGAGGAAGTCAAGCCACCTGGGCCAGGTAAGGCTTGAATCTGACCAGAGAGGAGGGTGTCTGTCACACCCAGTTCCCCATCCTTCATCTGAGGCCTCTAAGCAGCTTGGGGTCCCAGCTGGTTTGATGTAGAGACTGCTGTGCTGCTGTGCTCCCACCTGCCTCTCCCTGCCCTGGAGGACACCACAGGCCAGCACAGAGCCTTGTCCTCATTGTGGCTCACTGGGGTCCCAGGAAATAACTCATGGGAGAGGCCGTTTGTCCTTCTGCCCACCAGAGGGTGTCCCTCACTCAGGAGCAAGGCCTGGCTGCTGGATGCCTCAACAACCCCTTGCCCAAGGCCTGGTGGGGGAAGCAACAAGCCAAAGGTGGGGACATGGGTGTTCAAAGGCCAATGCTGGTTCATTTACTAGTGTTTACTGCACCTGCTTCAGGACCAGCTGCTGTCAGCTCCGCGGGCAACACTGGCCCAAGGCATCATGTCACATCCATGTCCTCACAGGTAGAGAGCAACAAACCATAAGACCAAGGATCTGGAATCCAAGGTGCATTGTTTCACATTTTAGCAACTATGGGATTGGGATAAGGGACACGCTAGAGCTTAATTGTAGCATTCCTTTTTTTTTTTTTTTAATTTTTTTTTTCCAACGTTTTTTATTTATTTTTGGGACAGAGAGAGACAGAGCATGAACGGGGGAGGGACAGAGAGAGAGGGAGACACAGAAGCGGAAACAGGCTCCAGGCTCCGAGCCATCAGCCCAGAGCCTGACGCGGGGCTCGAACTTACGGACCACGAGATCGTGACCTGGCTGAAGTCGGACGCTTAACCGACTGCGCCACCCAGGCGCCCCTAGCATTCCGTTTTCCTAGTAGCACTTTTAGATGTCTGTGGCATTAATGGCAATTAAATAAGGTGTGTAGCATTACAAAAAATAATTTGCTAATGAAGTGGGAACTAAGTTCCAATTTTAATAATAGATCGAGTCAAATATTAAAATAATTTAAAATTTTTGATATGTGGGTTTTCCTGTTTTGGAATATACTAGGGTGTTTCTAATAATAAATAATGTTCCCAGAAAAATGAATGTCCCATGAAACTTCAATAAATTATTAATAGTATATCATCTATTTTCTAAATATGAAAACTAGAGGTATAAAAATCTCCTGTTTAAAACTTTTTCCTTAGATACAAAGTGGGTCAATTTGAGACACAAATAGAATGCAAGAAGTCAATATTATTTTAGCCCTGTACACAGAGAAAAAATGTCTTTAGATGAAAATGGAGAGTAACTAAATGTGATACATTTTATGCCATTGCCGAATTGAGGCTCTAGATGAGATTCTGATCTATAAAGAATCCTCAACGAAAATGTACATATCTTTAAAAACCAAGCCTTCTAACAGAGGAAATCATGAAGCCATAATCACATCAGTGAACTCACTTTGTATTGAAGTTTACAGGTTCATCTAACTTCATTAAGTTTTTTTCCCCATTATTATTGCTGAAACAGAAAGATGGCAGGTGAAAGTAGAAATTAATCCATTAGAGTGAACATGTTTCCATTTCAAAGTATGTTAATTTCGTTTCTACTTTGTCAGCTTTAATTTGTCACTGAACCCAAAATGGGATAATTGCACCAGTATTTAAGTTCTCATACGTAGTCAAGGTTTTTCGTAATTTTATAAAATTACATTTAGATTCCGTTGACACTGCTTAATGTATTACAAGGTAACATGTGTTGAGACTTGGCTCCCAACATGTCAAATTAAATCAAAATATAAATTAATTCAATGACAACTCCGTGTTGATATTTGCTCATTATGCTGTAAATAGATTGTGTGTGGAATCTCTGCAATTTAACCTAAAATTATACAAAGTACATTTACCATGAAATCATGACTTGTTTTCAACACACTGGATGTTCACTGTGCCAAAGCATAGGTACAATGATCCTTTATTTTTTTGGAATGGGGCAGGGAGTGGGGAGCTATGCAAAGACAGGGACATAAAGATATCTGATAATTACCAGAGCTACTTGCAAGATTCTATTCTCTGTTAACTCATGTTGAATTGTCAAGATGGAATTAAAACACCTTTGAAACTCAACAGCATAGAAATTTTAGTCCTCAAAATATATATTTCCAGTATATCTCCAACTCGAAGTTATTTGGTTACATGACACTTATTCTTAGGAAAGATATCTTTTATCAGTCATACCTCAGTGTAAATGAAAATATCTCAGAGACAAAAGATTTTGTTATGATAACAAAAGATAAAGATGGGGAAACTGTGATACCAACACATAAATGTCTATAAAGAGAATGATTTAAGAAATAGAATAAGGGCAAATAAAATTTAATAGTTCTAAATCCTACCCTCATGGCTTTTCCCTCCTATTATGTCATCCACTGTATTAAGTCATTTACTTAGTATAACTTAGTAATTACTTCCCATTAAAGAATATTTATAACACTTCCTCTAAAATGCCAAGACAGCACAAAATTTAAGGGAAAAAATCATCACTTAATAGGTAACAAATAGTCTCCTAGAACATATTTTCAAAATATTTTCCACTGCATAAATACCTTGTTCAAAATAAATTTATAATACATTTATTATATTTATATCCTTCAATACAACAAAATACTAAATTTCTGGAACATTTTATGTATTTTGATTTTCTTCCTAAACAACTCATCAAAATTGTACAAACTAATTGCGCTTCCCTTATTATGACTGTTAAAATAAATTAGTACATTTTATTCACAATGATGTTACTGCCAAAAAATAAAAATAAAAAATTATATAGGATCTGTGCCCAAAGTTGTGTCAAACTGAAAAACTAGAATATTCATGTGAATGTCACTTATGAAAATCATTGGTTTCTATAATGAATTTTCCTAAGCTCATCTATTTGATGAAATAATCCTTAAGATTTTATATTTTTATTTGGGCATATATGACTTGTTATTGCCTAAATCATCTCATATTTATTCTCTCTGCGTTTGCACTGAATTATATGACTTCTGACAAATAATATGGAATTTGTCATAGTCTATGTTTAATTTTATAGAAAGTTGTAAAAAATATCCTATTTTTAATAACCTGATAGTTTCATTCCTTTTTCATAAATTTCCAGTGACCCCATACCAAAGAAAAACTCAAATCTAAAAGCATTAGTTATAAAAGAAGAGTTGGGCAAATTTACAACTCAGAAATGCTTTTTAAAATGTGGCTATTTTTCCAGTCATTGTACGCACATGCAGTTGGGTTTTGGTTATGACCATATTCAACTGCAAATATTTTACTTTCTTATCTTGAAGATAATCCTTTAGTTCTAAAACATAACACATTGTTGTGGTAGAAAGTTAACTTCTATTACAAGTCTGGTATATATTTGTTTTTTACAGTCACACTATTATAAAACAATTTTAAACATATGTAGTACAGAAATGTTTATTGCTCTTTAAAGGAAGATAACACCAAATACATAAGGATCGATTCCACTGACTTGTGGTGATTCTGTTGAGTTATATGGGATCAAATCTAATTCTTCATGAATGATTAACAATGCATTGTATCATATAGAGTGTATGGGTAAATAATCATGGCATAGTATATAAATTGGTGAATGCATTTTAAATGTAATTGTATCAGCTGAGTAATAGTTACTCATTGTAGGTGTTTATATTTTTACAAATATATATTTTCATCTTTACTGGTACCTCTTTAACTCACATGGTCTTTTAATTAGCCTTCTTGGGTTATCTACATATAAAATGATATCATTTGGAACACTGCTATGTATCCTCCTTTTCTCTCAATGCAGTTTTGCATAGAACTTGCCAATATTAAATGTTATATTGTTTAAATTCTAAGATATGCATTTTTCATAGTTTTAGCACTTCTGAAATGTAGCAGAATCTTATATTTGTTACATATATTTAATGTGATTGTCTTTTCTTAAATCTACTGTTCAGGAATTTTGCATCTATGTTTATCATTGAGATTGGTTTATAATTTCATTTTCTGTCCTGATCTCTGACTTCAAATTCAGCATCATACAAAGAGACAGGTGTTCCCTCTTTTCTATTACCTGGAGGAGACTGTAAAAGTAGGAAATATATAAGATACCAATTTTTAGAGTAACACCCCTACAAAGCTATCTGAAGTTAGGGTTTTTGAGGAAATATTTTGAACTCCATATTTAATTTGATTGTTATATAACTTTTCTTTAATTCTATTTCAACTTCAGATGGCTTTTGAAATTTACTTTCCCTATGGAATTATGCATTAGATGTAAAATTTCAACTTTATTGTCATAAAATTATTCATAACCTAAATACATGTTTACTTTCTCACACGTGTAAAATTCTTCCCCTTTTTGTCCCTTAAATAAGTTATTTGTAATCTTATTCTCTTGCTTATTATTTCCCCTGATTAATTTGAGCTAGCAATGTGTCTTTCATTCGTTCTTTCAAAAACCAGCCTCTGGTTTGGTGTATACATTCTATAGTATGTCTGTTTCTAACTTCATTAATATTTATATCTATTATTTCATTTATTTTATATTATTTTATTCTCTGTTGTTTTTTTTCTTATTCCTTAATTAAATGTTTAGCTTATGAATATTCAACTTTTATTTTTTATGTGAATATTCAATATTCTACATTTTTCCTCAAGTACCACTTTAGAAGCTTCACTCACATTGATATGTGATAGTTTAATAACTGTCTACTTAAACATTTCTAATTTCAGTGTTTTTAATTAATGAGTTATTTAGAAGTGTTTGTTTTTGTTATTTCCAAGCATATATACTTTTTCTAGTAGTTAATTTATTGTCAATTTCTAAATAAATTACTTTATGTTCAGAAAATCTGAAATGTCTTGAAGCTGTCTTAATGATTTTGAATGTGGTAAATTTTAATTAAAAAGTTTCATGTGTGATTAAAACAAATGAGAATTCTAATTTTGGTTACAATGCTCTTTATGTCACTATTATAAACAGGAGGAAATGTATTTATAAAGAAAGACAAAATAATTTATTTATTGTTTAATTATTTTTCTTGAGGTAGTTGTGGTTTACAGAGAAAACAAACCTAGTAATGCAATCACAAAGTGATGATATTGGACCAAAAAAAAAAAAAAATCTATCTTCCTCTGTGGCACCAGACCTAATGACTCCATTTTACATAATACATAGCATGAAGCTTTCATAACACATTGTATTACAATTTCTCTATTGAGTTTTATTCTCTGCATTTTTAGAATGTTTTTTATACTTCACTTTCATCCCAAATAGCAACTCAATGACAAGGTAAATAATAGCTGATCTCTTTAAAGATAAATTAGATGCTTCCCAAAACATGTTAGCATTGTCAAACAAACATCTTTAGCTAACATTGGCTACTGATATTTTTGAAATTATCATAATGGTCTTGCACTCTAAGAATACTTGTTACCCAAACTGGTTTATACATTTGAAATATATTGTATTTTAAGACCAAATCATTTAGTTTCACTTTGAGTAGATACTGCTTTTAGAGACCAAAAGTGAAGCTACAAATAGGACAGCAGAACTGTCACAGAGTGACTCCTGCCATTTCAGCTACTGGTGAGTCTAGAAAGTAGTTCGTTATGATATCTGAATGACTGAATACTCAGTTAATATCAATTATTCTTACCCTATTGCTTTTTGGACAGATTATCGATTAGTATTACAGAAAATGTAGTCAGGAGAACTCAGAGCAATCCTGTCATTGCATGTGAACTTCTCAAATCTCAAAAACATTCACTAAAATTCCCATTTCTACATGTTCTTGTTCCATTCCTCCCTGTTTCTGACATGATCACAAACATTAGAAGTAAAATCAACATAAAAACACAACTTGAGTTTATTTGATCAAAACTTATTTTGGAAAGCAATGTTTTATTCAATACATTTTATTCAATATATTTTCTTCTGTATTGTATATGCAAACTTCTCAGTGAAGGAAGACAGGAAATGAGAGATGAGGTTGGACTACAATTAGCTGATTCTGAAGTAGATAATATAAAGAAATTATAAATAATGGAGGCATATCACCTTGGCAAAGATACTATTCTTTAATCATCACATGTATCAAAGAAGCCAGGAATTCATGAAGAGATAGCTAGGGAAAAATTGATATATTTCTAAATATTTCTCCCTACTTAAAGGAAACTAGTCTCCATCATATACTATATTGAAAAACTGAAGACATTCTTGCTCTTTCTATGATGTGTGTATTTAACAGATCCATATACACAAATCTCCCTCTGAACTTGTACTTGTATTAGCCTTAGGCCAATTGAATGAGATAGACTGCATTATTTTTCAAAATATGTTGTACCTATTCCTGAGCTCTTGAAGTCGGTTTTGCCTGTGTGGCTTTCCTTGAGCAATAAAATGTGAGTTGCAGTTATGAGTGAATTCCCAAGAAGAACCTTAAGAGTCATTGTATTTCCAACATCCTCTTTACTCTTTCTTCCCAGAACTCAAGAATGCCCACCCAGAGACTAACCCATCTACCTGACTCAAAGTGAAAACACATGGAACTGATCCACAGTTGGACTTCACTGGATATGTAACAAATAGATGACTCCACGACATTGCCCATTCTTCCCTCTTTTATTTATTTATTTTTTTTACTTTTTAACATGTTTATTCATTTGTTTTTGAGAGAAAGAGAGAGGGTGGGGGGAGGGCAGAGAGAGAGAGAGAGAGGGAGAGAGAGAATCCCAAACAGGCTCCACGCTGTCAGTGCAGAGCCCAATGCGGGGCTCAAAGTCACGAACCACCAGATCATGAGCTGAACCAAGATCAAGGGTTGGACATCCAACCGACTGAGTCACCCAGGTGCCCCATTCTTCCCTATTTTAATAAGAATATTTATTGCAGGTACCTTCCCAGCATTATAAATTGAGTGTCCAGATGACGTAACTTGTCATTTTAGTTCATAAATCTCTAGATCAGGAGAATCCACAACCAAAACCAATGTAGAGACCATCCTGAGACCTTGGACTTTATGCTTGTGCTGTGATGGATGAGACTTTTAAGTTATCTCCCTTGGGAAGGAAGTGGGGATGTTTTCTATGCAGAAGGAAGGTAAATGAATATGTGTGATGGTGAGAATAAATTGTGGGAAAATATATTTTCGCTCAAATTATTTATCGTCCTTTCCCAGTGGATTATGGGTCATGAATTTGCTTTAGTTATTGGAATGAGTACAAGCGACACACATCATTTCTAAACAGAAGCTTAAAGATCCATCATGTGGTACTACCACGTTTCCTTTTCCTTCTGTCACAAATAAAAGCACCAGCCTACGTAGACTGCTCTAACAGCTGAGGACTTAGAATGCAGCTATGAGTAGCACTACTACAGAAAGCATGGATCAGTATGTAATATGAGTGAAAAACAAATACTTGTAACAAGACAATAAGATTCTAGGGTTATTTATTAATTGCAACATGAACTAAGCTGAATTACCAATGCATGAAGTAATCAAAATCCAGTATTCTGAGAGGGAATTATCCCTCCCAGATGTGACGTAAGGACTCAGCCTTGAGAAGAACACAGATAGAATATCAAGATGTATACACCACTTTCCAGTTTCATCTCTCTTATGTTTGATAGTCAGCTGATCATAGCTCTATGGAGAATTTTGGCATGAAAAAGATACAGATAACTATTTTCCTCCATATGTCTTCCCATTCTTTTTGATTGTTTACTTGACTTTTTAAAAAATCTTATTTGAATGTTACCCACATATTCCCAAGCCAACATCATTTTTACTAAACAAAACTTGGCTAAATACCTAACACACGCATCCCATAAAACAAATAATTAAACAATATTTACAGAGAGAAAACAAGAAAATTTAAATGATCACCAGCCATTATTTTCAGTGGAAACCTAGAAAGATATATTTTTTAATAATACATGTTGTTTTGCTAACCTAAAAATATAATCCATGGATATATGGTAAAAGTCATAGTTCCTACAGGGATATTTTTAGAACATCTTAATCAGCTAATGCAGAATCAGCATCTCATAATCAGTAAGGTATATGTGTTAATATTTTTTATCTTAGTACATGATGATACAATATGTGATAAAATCATTTTTCCATAAAAAGTTAGTGCATTACTATAGTTCTCTAAATGTATAAATGATGTGGAAAAAATGGCAAAATGTATTTTTCAAAGATTTTTTTATTTCTCTCATCAAAAAATATACTGTGAGAATATAATATGTATAGGACACAATGTTAAATGCTAGGAATTTGAAGGGGTTATGATAGATTTTGTCCTTAAGAAATCCCTAGTATCTGTGGGTAGGAAAAAATCACTGTTCAAGGGGAAAAATGTTATTACTTAAGACATAGAGCAGTTTCAATGTCAAGTACTTGGTATGATAGAAAATTCTACAAATTTCAAAGGAGTAAGCAATCTCCAAGTACAGGAAGAGTAAGATTTTATGGAGGGAATGGAATCAAGTTGTATTTAAAGATTGGGTAGGATACAGACAAATGAAGTAAAGCGATAACAGCTTTTTTGAAAGGAAAAAGTTGAAAATAAAATGACCATCACATTTTTAGAGAAACTCAAAGATCTAGTTTAGCTAAGACAGATCATCTGTAAGGAGGAAGAATGAAAGGTAAGGAGCCTACTTCAGGTTTTTATAAAGGGGGTGACATCTAAACCAATATCAAGGTTAAAGGAGATTTTATTCTGACATTATTGAACAAAAATTAAAAAAAATAAGTAAAGAAGGTAAACCCAATAATCTCCTGCAGAGTGTTGTTTTTCCTGAACGGTGGTAAAACAAATATGTAACAAGTGTATTTCAAGTGAAAGAGTAGACTGATGGAATGGGGCAGGTAGAGGAAGAGTGGTTTTAAGTTCATGACACTTTGAGTTTATGATGTTAACGGGTTATTCAAATAAAAGTGTACAATTTAATTTTATACATTAAGAATAACTTTGAAAAGTCAGACTTTAAATAAAGTTTTTGGAGTCATTATACAGAATCATGTATAGAAGTGAACACCAAAGGGGTACATGAAACAAGAGAGAGCTGGAGATATTTGATAAAGACTAGGAAGAGAACTTGCATGGAAGTTTTTTTGCATCTCCTGTCCATGAAATACAGTCAGATCAACACTAAACCATCCTGCACACCTACAAAACTGATTTGAGGGTTAACACAACAACCTGCACGACCCGAACCACAGAACTCAGCAGGTGCACAGTGCAGAGAGATGAAGTGGGAGAGAGAAGCCACCAAGAGCAGGGAGCTGTTTTTGTCTGTGGAAAGAGGCCACAGACTGGGTGAAGGGGGGGAGTACAGGAGAAGCACCCCAACCCAAAAGTAGCTGGAGAGAAAGTTGAAAAGTGGAAACAACCACAGGGACTGAATAAAAAAGGAAAAAAGGAGAAAGGAGAGGGTTTAAATTCCATTAAGACTCTATAAACAGGGGGAGTACAGAGTCTGAAACTCTGCAGCTCAATACCTGGCAGTGCTCTGGTGGGAAGGGTGAATCCCCAGGAGCAGAGTGGGGTCCAAGTGGTCCTTGGGCCAAACAGGGAGAAGAGGTTCCATTGCTGGAAAGACATTTTGTAATGGCTGTGTGGCCACCTGATCTCAGCAGACACCAGAGAAAAACCACATTCACTAGTGCTGGAACAAGGACTTTAAGGGGGAAGTCTGGTGACAGATGGGTGTTGTGACTTACCATAGGTCCTGAAACGCTGCTGGTACATGATTGCGTGAACTTTTTCTGGGGTGGCCTGGCACCCAGCCACAGTCTCTAGGCATCAGTAGCAGCACGGTCCAGCAAATGTTCCTGGATGCCACCAGCACTGGCCATTGCCCAGTGAGACCCTCCGCCAGAAGGTCTGAGCAGGTCAAATCTGCAGGCCATCAGAAGTGAGGGGCTGGGAAACACAGCCACATCTCAGATAAAACTCAGGAGGCAGGTGCCGACTGGCAACCTGATGGCTTGGTCATGGGCAGTGTAAATACTGGGAGTGGACAGAAGCCAGAGACAAAGAACAGGTGTGTGATTGCTGATTGGGGAGAATAGAGTTCTGGGTAGAACACTGGGTAGCTGGGTGACGCCATTTTCACCCCTCATTCCCATGTGCATACACACCTACAAGCACAGCAATCCACCCGAGTAAGCTAAGTAGCGCCATCTAGTGGAGAATGAAGCCATTACACTAAGCCCTGCCCAGTTGGGCCAACCTCCCTCTATAGGAACACCACAAGTCTTTCCAACTGCTTAGTCTCTCTGCCTGCTTAGTTTACTAAAGACAATAAAGTACTTCACACTTTGACTTCTAGGGGAAAACAATGTAATCTCCATTGTATTTCAGTCTGTTCGCTGGTCCATATATTCAATTTTCTTTTCTTTTTCGTTTCTTTTCTTTTTCTTGAATACAGAAAGAGAAAAAATTTATTTTTATATTCAATTTTTATTCAAAATATTTTTCCTTAATTTTTTCCTACTATATTTTACTTTTTTGTAAATTTTTCAAATTATATTTTACTTCCATCATTTCATTTTTTTCCTACTTCTTTCTATTCATCTGTTTTCAAATTTTCAAACGTTTTCTTGTTGTTTCGTACCCCTTTATTCTCTAACCTATCAAGCTCCTTTCAACAACCAGACCAAAACACACCTAGACTCTAGCATCATTTATTTGATTTTTTTGTGTGTTGTTTTAAATTTTTTATAATTTTATTTTTTTTACCTTATTAATTCCTTCTCTTCCTTCAAAATGATGAAACAAGGGAATTCACCGCAAAAGAAAGAGCATGAAGAAACGACAGCCAGGGATTTAACTAACACAGATACAAGTAAAACAGCTGAACCAGAATTTAGAATAATGATAATAAGAATACTAGCTGGGGTTGAAAATAGATTAGAATCCCTTTCTGTGGAGACAAAAGAAGTAAAAGCTAGTTAGGATGCAATAAAAAATGCTAAAACTGAGCTGCAATCTTGAATGGATGCAATGGTGGCAAAGATGGATGAGGCAGAGCAGGGAACTGGTGATATCGAGGACAAAATTATGGAAAATAAGCAGAAAAAAGAGGGAGGCTAACACAAAACAGCACGATTTAAGAATTAGAAAATCAGTGACTCATGAAAAAGGAACAACATCAGAATCACAGGAGTCCCAGAAGATGAGGAGAGAGAAAAAGGGGTTGAAGGGGTATGTGAGCAAATCATAGCAGAAAACTTTCCTAACCTGGGGAAAGACACAGACATCAAAATCCATGAAGCACAGAAGGCTCCAGTTAGATTCAACAAAAACCAACCATCAACAAGGCATATCATTTTGCCAAATTCACAGTTTGACAAGGAAAGAATCATGAAAGCAGCAAGGGAAAAAAAGTCCTTAAACTGCAGGGAAGACAGATCAGGTTTGCAGCAGACCTATCCACAGAAACTTGGCAGGCCAGAAAGGAGTGGCAGGATATATTCAATGTGCTGAATTGGAAAAATATGCAATCAAGAATTCATTATCCAGCAAGGCTTGCATTCAAAAAGAAGGAGAGATAAAAACTTTCCTAGAGAAACAAAAATTAAAGGAATTCTTGACCACTAAACCAGCCCTGCAAGAAATTTTAAGAGGGACTCTCTGGGGGGAGAAAACATGGGGGGAAAAAAAGCAACAAAGACTAGAAAGGACCATAGAATACCACCAGAAACTCCAACTCTGCAGGCATCATAATGGCAATAAATTCCTATCTTTCAGTACTCACTCTAAACGTCAATGGACTACATGCTCCAAACAAAAGACATAGGGTAACAGAATGGATAAGAAAACAAGATCCATTTATATGCTGTTTACAAGAGACTCACTTTAGACCTAAAGACAGATTGAAAGTAAGGGAACAGAAAACCATCTATCATGATAATGCTCACCAAAAGAAAGCTGGAGTAGCCACACTTATATCAGACAATCTAGACTTTAAAATAAAGACTGTACCAAGAGATGAAGAAGGGCATTATATCATAATTAAGGGGTCTACCCAAAAATAAGATCTAACAATTGTAAACATTTATGCTCCAAATGTGAGAGCACACTAATATGTAAATCAATTCATCACAAACATAAAGAAACTCATTAATAATAATCCCATAATAGCAGGGGACTTCAACACCCCACTTATAACAATGGACAGATCATCTAAACAGAAAATCAACACATAAACAATGGCTTTGAATGACACACTGGACCAGATGGACTTAACAGATATATTCAGAACATTTCATCCTAAAGCAGAGGAACACACATTCTTCTCCAGTGCACATGGAACGTTCTCCAGAACAGATCACATACTGGGAGAAAATTAAGCCTTTAACAAGTATAAAAAGATCAAGATCATACCATGCATATTTTCAGACCACAATGCTATGAAACTCAAAATCAACCACAAGAAAAAATGTGGAAAGGTAACAAATACTTGGAAACTAAAGAACATCCTACTAAAGAATGAATGGGGCCAACCGAGAAGTTAAAGAGGAAATTAAAAGGTACATGGAAGCCAATGAAAATGGTATCACCACA
Organism: Neofelis nebulosa; assembly: GCF_028018385.1. Lineage (NCBI taxonomy): Eukaryota > Metazoa > Chordata > Mammalia > Carnivora > Felidae > Neofelis > Neofelis nebulosa. The sequence goes on from NC_080795.1 coordinate 32,095,055, forward strand.
GTCCAAAATTTCTGGGATGCAGCAAATGCGGTCATAAGAGGGAAATATATAGCAATCCAGGCTTTCCTAAAGAACAAAGAAACGTCTCAGGTACACAACCTAACCTTAAACCTTAAAGAACTGGAAAAAGAACAGCAAATAAAACCTAAAACCAAAAAGAGGTTAGAGTGGGAGAGAGCCAAAGCATAAGAGACTGTTAAAAACTGAGAACAAACTGAGGGTTGATGGGGGGTGGAAGGGAGGGCAGGGTGGGTGATGGGTATTGAGGAGGGCACCTTTTGGGATGAGCACTGGGTGTTGTATGGAAACCAATTTGACAGTAAATTTCATATATTAAAAAATTTAAAAAAAATAAAAAATAAATAAATAAATAAGAAAGCCAAAAAAAAAGTTACCCTAAAAAAAAACAAAAAACAAAAAAAAACCTAAAACCAGCAGAAGACAGGAAATAATGAAGATTAGAGCAGAAATGAATGCTATAGAAACCAAACCAAAACAAAACAAAACAAAACAAAAAAACAGTAGAACAGATCAATGAAACAAGAATATGGTTCTTTGAAAGAATTAACAAAATTGAAAAACCACTAGCCAGTTTGATCAAAAAGAAAAAGGAAAGGACACAAATAAATAAAATCAAGAATGGAAGAGGAGAGATCACAACCAACACTTCAGAAATACAAACAATAATAAGAGAATATTATGAGCAACTCTACACCAATAAACTGGGCAATCTGGAAGAAGTGGACAAATTCCTAGAAACATATAAAGTATCAAAACTGAAATAGGAAGTAATAGAAAATTTGAACAGACCCAAAACCAATAAAGAAATCGAATTAGTAATCAAAAATCTCCCAAAAAACAAGAGTCCAGGGCCAGATGGCTTTCGAGGGGAATTCTACCGAACATTTAAAGAAGGGTTAACACCTATTGTCTTGAAGCTGTTCCAAAAATAGAAATGGAAGGGAAACTTCCAAATTCATTATAAGAAGCCAACATTATCTTTATTCCAAAACCAGACAAAGACCCCACTAAAATGGAGACCTCTATACCAATTTCCCTGATGCACATGGATGCAAAAATCTTCAACCAGATATCAGCCAACCGGATCCAACAATACATAAAAAAAAATTATTTACCACAACCAAGTGGGATTTACACCTGGGATGCAGGGTTGATTCAATATCTGCAAAACAATGTGATTCATCACATCAGTAAAAGAAAGGGCAAGAACCACATGATCCTCTCAATGGATGCAGAGAAAGCATTTGACAAAATACAGCATCCTTTCTTGATAAAAACCCTTAAGAAATAGGGATAGAAGGATGACACCTCGAGATCACAAAAACCATATATGAAACACCCACCTCTAATATCATCCTCAATGTGGAAAAACTGAAAGCTTTCCCCCTAAGGTCAGGAACAAGACAGGGATGTCCACTCTTGCCACTGTTATTCAACATGGTATCGGAAGTCTTAACCTCAGAAATCAGACAACACAAAGAGATAAAAGGCATCCAAATCGGCCAAGAGGAGGTCAAGCTTTCATGATACTCTATATGGAAAACCTGATTCTATCAAAAAACTGCTAGAACTGATCCATGAATTCTTCAAAGTTGTAAGATATAAAATCAACAAAAACAGACACTGAGATCAATGGAAAAGAATAGAGAACCCCGAAATTGATGCACAAACATATGGGCAACTAATTTTTGATAAATCAGGAAAGAATATCCAATGAAATAAAGACAGTCTCTTCAGCAAGTGATTCTGGGAAAACTGGACAGCAGACATGCAGAAAAATGAACCTGGACCACTTTCTTAGACCATTAACAAAAATAAACTCAAAATGGATGAAACACCTAAACGTAAGACAAGAAGTCATCAAAATCCTTGAGGAGAAAGCAGGCAAAAGTCTCTTTGACCTTGGCTGAAGCAAATTATTACTTAACACATCTTTGGAGGTAAGGGAAACAAAAGCAAAAATTAACTATTGGAATCTCATTAAAATAAAAAGACAGAATGGGAGAAGATATTTGCAAATGACATATCAGATAAAGGGTTAGTATCCAAAATCTATAAAGAATTTATCAAAATCAACAACCAGAAAAAACAATGGCCAGATGGCCACCCAGAGGGCCAACCAACACATGAAAAAATGCTCAACATCACTCATCATCTGGGAGATACAAATCAAAACCACATTGAGTTATCACCTGACACCTGTCAGAATGGCTAACATTAAGAACTCAGGCAACAATAGATGTTGGCAAGGATGCAGAGAAAGTGGATCTCTTGCACTACTGGTGGGAATGCAAACTAGTGTAGCCACTCTGGAAAACAGTGTGGAGATTCCTCAAAAAGTTAAAAATAGAACTACCCTACGACCCAGCAATTGCACTACTAGATATTTATCCAAGGGATACAGGGATGCTGTTTCAAAGGGGCACATGCACCCCCATGTTTGTAGCAGCACTATCACCAATAGCCAAAGTATGGAAAGAGCCCAAATGTCCCTCGAAGGATGAATGGATAAAGAAAATGTGGTATATAGGGGCGCCTGGGTGGCTCAGTCGGTTGAGCAGCTGACTTCAGCTCAGGTCATGATCTCGCGATCCGTGAGTTCGAGCCCCGCGTCGGGCTCTGTGCTGACAGCTCAGAGCCTGGAGCCTGTTTCAGATTCTGTGTCTCCCTCTCCCTGACTCTCCCCTGTTCATGCTCTGTCTCTCCCTGTCTCAAAAATTAAAAAAAAAATTTAAAAACGTTAAAAAAATTTAAAAAAAAGAAAGAAAATGTGGTATATATATATATACAATGGAGTATTACTCAGCAATCAAAAAGAATGAAATCTTGCCAATTGCAGCTACGTGGATGTAACTGGAGTGTATTATGCTAAGTGAAATTAGTCAGTCATAGAAAGACAAAAATCATATGACTTCACTCATATGAGGACCTTAAGATACAAAACAGATTAACATAAGGGAAGGGAAGCAAAAGTAATATAAAAACAAGGAGGGGAATGAAACATAAGAGACTCTTAAATATGGAGAACAAACAGAAGGTACCTCAAGGGTTATGGGAGGTGGGATTGGCTAAATGGGTAAGGGGCATTAAGGAATCTACTCCTGAAATCATTGGTGGACTATATGCCAACTGACTTGGATGTAAATTTAAAAAAATAAATTAAAAACTGCAAAAAATGTAAAATAAAATAATAAAATAAAATAAAAATGTTAGTACCTGTGGAGAAATAAAAAGACTAAAAAGAACTCAATTGAAGAGACAGAAAAGAAACTAAAAACAGGTTTATGAAGAATGAGGAGAAAATTATGTCAGAAAATTATGTCAGAAAATATGAAAATTATGTCAAGAGTGAGTTATCAAGACTGTGAACACATTCTAATGTATTATAGAAGACAGGGGAAAAGACAAAAAAAAAGCAGCTGAGAAATAAAGGGGATTAACATTTATGTTGATGATTATGGAGCAATGTATAGAATTCTTGAATCATTGTATTGTCCACCTGAAACTAATATAACACTGTATGTTAATTATACTTCTATAAAAAATTTAAAAAGTTATAATATACTTAGAAATCAGTAAGTGTTCTAAATATGAGTAAGGTGTAGTCAGAATAATGAGGATCAAATAAACTGAGCATGAATTTTATTAGATTTTTAAAAGGATTGCAAAATCATTAGCTGTCAGTTATTCCCTATGGTGGCAGCCATCTGGTTACCATCAGAAAATAATTGCTGGAGAGTGGAGCTTGACTACCTTAATAAATTTCATGACTGTAGAGATACATCTAAATTTGTATTTTTCAACTTGTATCTGTTTATTAAATTAATATATAAATTTGTGTTAAAACCCAATAAGATTGTTAAAAATCAAATTTAGCATTATCTTGCCTCATCCCTGACATGTTCATCTCTCACTGTTTCCACTGGTGATTACTCCCATATTTTTAAATAACATATTTATGTTGCTATTCTTTTTTCCCTTATCAATGTGTAGAAAATGCAGATGGCTTTTTTGGTTATGATGTATTTGACCTAAGCCAGTTTATCATTTACCCGATTATTGTTTAGCATACGTTTAACATATCGTTTAGCATAATTACATCACAAAATTTAGATGCCTTATTGCTTAAGTTTGGTATGTTTAAATGATGTTATTTATATTTTTTTATTTCTAATTCCATAGAATAGTTATAGTATTAGTAACACTAAGCATTAAAATATCAAGATATGGATAATAATACCCTTCCAATTTTCCTTCTTCTTTCTCCTTTTACTATCCAATTCTGCCATGGATACTTTTACTTTCATATTGTGAAAATTGATCCCATTAACTCAGTAAAATTGCTTTCTCTGTTCTTTGACTTTCAATTCATTTTAACATCTTTTGAATTTTTAATGTTTATTTTTATTTTTTTGAGAGATAGAGCCTAAGCAAGGGAGGAGCAGAGAGAGAGATGGAGACACAGGACCCGAAGTAGGCTCCAGGCTCTGCGCTGTCAGCACAGAGCCTGATGCAAGGCTCAAACTCATGAACCGTGAGATCGTGACCTTAGCCGAATTTGGATGCTTAACCGACTGAGCCACCCAAGCATTCCCAATTTTAACATTTGAAATGAATGCATTTTCATGGTGTTATGAGTATACAATATTGATTATTGTAATGTTGAGAATTCTGTTAGAATTCAGTTCTTGGAAGGTTTTCTTTTTCTTGATGTTACTAATTGCATTTATAAAAACAATCTGTTTGCTTTTTTTCATGTATTCTGTATTTTCCAACTCCACCATTATGCTATCTAAATCTATGGACATCCTAGCTGCATCCACATTATTGCAAATGGTAAGGTGTCATTCTATTTTATGGCTGAGTAATATTCCATTGTACACATACGGCATCTTCATTACGCATTCCTCAGTCAATGGACATTTGGGGTCTTACCACAATTTGGCTATCATTGATGATGCTGCTGTAAACATCACGGTTCATGTGTCCCTTCAAATCAGTATTTTTGTATTCTTTGAGTAAACACATAGTAGTGCAACTGGTAGGTCATAGGGTACTTCTATTTTGAACTTTTTGAGGAACCTCCATACTGTTCTCCAGAGTGGCTGCACCACTTTGCATTCCCTCCAATGGTGCAAGAGGGTTCCCCTTTCTCTGCATCCTCACCAACACCTGCTATTTCTTGTGTTGTTGATTTTAGCCTTTCTGCCAGGTGTGAGGTGGTATCTCATCATGGTTTTGATTTGTTATTTCCCTGATGATGAGTGATGTCAACCATCTTTTCATGCATCTGTTAGCCATCTCTATGTCTTCTTTGGATAAATGTCTATTCATTACCTCTGTCCATTTCATCGGATTATTTGTTTTTGGGATGTGAGTTTGGTAAGTTCCTTATGGGATATTAAGGACAGCACTTGTTGTAATAATCAATGGGTGTTATATATAAGTGATGAATCACTAAATTCTACTCCTGAAACAGATATTACACTGTATGTCAACTAAATGGAATTTAAATACAAACTTGAAACATAAAAACTTGAGGACCTGCGTGGCTCATTCGATTAAGTGTCCGACATCGCTCAGGTCATGATCTCATGGATCATGGGTTCAAGCCCCACGTTGGGCCCTGTGCTGACAGCTCAGAGCCTGGAGCCTGCTTCATATTCTGTGTCTTCTCTCTCTCTGTCCCTCCCCTGCTTGCGCTCTGTATCTCTCTCTCCCTCAAAAATAAACATTAAAAATTTAAAAAAAAACCTTGAAACATAAAAAATATGTATCTATGGACATCATCTTCCCAGTGCATTTTTTTTCTTTTTGGCTAAATCTTTTTTTTTATTGTTTATTTATTTATTTTGAGGGGGAGGAGGGAGGGAAAGAGAGAATCCTAAGCAGGCTCCGTGCTCAGCACAGAGTGCAGTGTGGGGCTCGATTCCACAACTGTGAGATCAAGACCTCAGCTGGTATCAAGAGTCAGATGCTCAAACCACTGAGCCACCTACATGCCTCAGTTTGGGCTCAATCTTGACATTTAAACGTGTGTACCCCTTTCATTCTGGACTTTCCTTCATTGTTTAACTGGTTTAAATCTATTTTTAAGTTTTTGTTTAATCCTTCATTTAGCTGAAGTACCTCTTAAAATAACATGCTAAATAGGATGCATAACAAATAAACATTATGATTTCTTAAATGTCTAAAGAGTCTCCACTCAATCTTCACAGTCAATTGACAGTTTCTCCAGGTACAGAATTAGCAGTAGAAAAGAAAAGAACTTTGAAAGCATTCTTATTTTTTTAAGTAGACCCCACACCCAACATGGGACTTGAACTCACAACTCAGAGATAGAGTCTGACTGTCTATCTCTGATAGACTGAGCCAATCAGTCTCTACTGACTGAGCCAGCCAATCACCCTGGAAGCATTCTTCACTGTCCTCCCAAACCCTCTGTTCTTGCTGAAATTTTTAAGTCAGGCAATTTATTGCCTTTATTTGTAGGTGAACTGTTTGTTTCTGACTTGTTTGCTTTCTCACTGTGGAATTATTATTTTTTTTAATTTTAGAGAGAGAGATGGAAAGAGAGAGAGCTGGGGAAAGGGACAGAAGGAGAGAGACATTGAAACTTAAGCAGGCTAAATGCTCAGTGAGGTGCTCAACTCAGGGCTTGATCCCACAACCCTGGGAATATGACCTGAGTGGAAATGAAGACTTGGATGTTCAACCAACTGAGCTACCCAGAGGATCTTCACTGTGGAGTTTTAGAATCTTCTCTTTATTTTTTAAAATATGTTTGTTTATTTGAGAGAGAGAGAGAGAGAGAGAGAGAGAGAGATATGGAGAGAGAAAGATAGCATGAATGGGGGTGGAGCAGAGAGAGAGGGAGACATTGAATCCAAAGAGGGCTCCAGGCTCTGAGCTGTCAGCACAGAGCCAGACACAGGGCTTAAACTCATGAACCTTGAGATGATTACCTGAGCTACAGTAGGATGCATAACCATCTGAGCCACCAAGGCACCCTTAGAATATTCTGTTTCGCCTTGGTGTTCCTGACTTTCCCAATATTGTGAATGAGTGTTTTCATGCAAATAGGTCTTTGAATCTAAAGCACTGTGCTCTTCAGTGTGGAAAATTCCCTGCATTATTTCTTTGACAATTTCTCCATTTGTTTTCTCTATTTTTTTTTCTTTCTCAGATACCAATTTAGTTGAAAAATACACCTCCTGCTTTAATAATCTATATTTCTAATTTTCTAATAATATTTCCTGATTTCCTTTGTCATATATATATTTCTGAAATATTTCCTTTTCCTTATCTTCCAAACATTCCATTGAATTGCATTTCAACACCCACACTTAACATTTGTTAAAAAGGAGACAAGGGTCCCAAATGGAGTCACTGTGTTAAGCCCCATAACAAAGTGAGACCTAATACCTAACCTAACTGCATCTTCACCCTCTCCCAGAATGTAATTTGACCAGTCAAACTGAGATTACTTGGTCAGCTCTGAGATAATCCACTCCATAGACCTATTCCGTTCCCCTTAGGAGGGCGATCTCGACTGAAACAGTGCATTCTTTCTGATAATTTCCTTTTATACCCCCTTTCTGCCTCTAAGAACCTTCCCTTCTCTATACCTTGGCAGAGCTCCTTCCTATTGCCCAGTAGGATGCTGCCCAATTCTGCCCAATTCACGAATCATTGAATAAAGCTAATTGATCTTGAAATTTACTTAGTGGAATTTTTGTTATTTAATACATTTCAAATTATTCTTCCTTGTGTTCTAATCATTCCATTGCTGTTTCATCTTACTCTGATTTTTGTTTTGTTTTGTTTTGTTTTGTTTATTGAAGACACAATATCTTCCTCAATCTCTTCAATGCTACAAATTTAAATTTTGCATTAAAAAAATGTCCTTAGGTCCCCAAATTAGCACTACTACACGAAAGTTATCTTGTGTGCTTGAATACACTGGGTTCTTTCATTGTACAAATTTTTGCCTAAAACCTGGTGATCATCAGTCCTAAGAATGAGACAATAAAAGCGGAGTGCGATTTCTGAGTGTGACTCTTATTCTCAAGAGGATGAGGACCTCACAATTTGGGACTCTAAAACAAAAATGTCCCGAGGTTCTCATGTCCATACTAATCACCTTATTTTTCATCAAAGTGTTCATTCCGTTTATTTAGTGATGAGTGAGTGGTGTTAAATGTCTCGAATGGAGAAAGGTCAATCATTCCACCTATTGATTTATAATTAACCCCCCACCTCATTTTCATTCCCATTCTTTTTTAATATTTATTTACTTTGAGAGAGAGAGAAAGTATGTGAGCGGGGGGGGGGGGAGGGGGAGAAGAGAGAGAGAGAGAGAGAGAGAGAGAGAGAGAGAGAGAGAGAGAGAGAGAGAATCCAAATAGGTTCCACACTGTCAACACAGAGCCCGACTCAGGGATAGATCTCATGAACAGTGAGATCATAACCTGAGCCCAAACAGTCAGACACTTAACCAACTGAGCCACCCAGGCACCCTTCATTCCCATTCTTTACTTGGCATGCTAACCCCCCTCCCCCACCCCAGGATCCACAAAAGTTTCTGCTATCCCCTTGGCTATAGCCTCCTACTCACTTATCCTAGCTTGCAGCTTTGATTTCACCAGTAACTATTCCTCATTTTCTTTTGGTATATCTTAGGAATGTTGATTTTTTTTATTTCTTGGTCACCAACCCCTTTTCTTTGGCATTGTGAATTTAAATCCTTTTTATTGCATTAAAACCATCTTGATAGCATCTGAGGAGGGAAGAAGGAAAATATGTTTTCTTTCTTTCACACTGATCTGGTAATGCCCATTTTCATTTGCTAGGGGGGTTAATACTTTTTTCAGCCTTCTTTTGGAATAAGAAAGTCAAATTATTAAGGAAGGAGTTTGTTTTCATTTTATACATGTTTAAGGAATTATGTCTTCTATAGTATATCAAAACCAGTATTTCCATGCATGACTATAATCAGGCTGTAGCATCTTTCCTTTTCTTGATGATCACCGGTGTAGATTAGGATTACATAACGGATATCTATATAGGCAGCTCTCAAAACTGAGTGCTTAGAACCTTACTGTGTTTCTTCCTTTACCCTATTTTTCTCTTTGTTAAATGTGGATTTGAACATGCATTATAAAATAGTGTAAGGTTTAGGGGATCGTGGGTGGCTGAGTGGTTAAGCATCCAACTTTGGCTCAGGTCATGACCTCACATTTTGTGAGTTCGAGCCCCACATTGGGCTCTGCTCTGACATTGCAGAGTCTGCTTTGGATCCTCTGTCTCCCTCTCTCCACTGCTCTCCTTCTCAGGCTCTCTCTCTCAAAAATAAATAAATTTTTTTTTAAAAACTAGTGTAAGACTTAATGACTGTCATTGATCTCTAGTCTAGTTCCATGCCTGGAACTCCCGGATGTACACCTGAGGGTTGTTGAATGGTAAGGGGTAAGTAGTTCTTACACACCAGGCTGCTGTTATATGATCCTTCTGTAGATATTCTTCTCTGTCTGCATTTCCTTCCCTTGATGCTTCGCACTCCTTCCCACTGTTCCCTCCACTGCTTGAACAGTTCTATGTTCAAACTTCACCTCAGTAATCATGGTACCACTTTCCTCTCTGCCCCTCTTCCCCAAAAGACATCCCACAACACAAGTCCAGTGGTTTCTTCTCACCCTCTGCACTTCCCAGAGTTCCTGTGCAAGTCTATTCAATGTTCCTACCACATGGTGCTGAGTATCTGTTTATGTATATTCCAGTCTCCCCTCAGACACTATAAGATAATGCATCTAATAGTGGATACATATTAAAAATTTTAGAGAGCTTTTAAAATTAAGCCAATCACCATCTCCTAGGATGGGGCCCATAAGGTTTTATAGCTCTCCAAGTGATTTAAGATGCACACAGGGTGAAGAAACACCACTATTAGGCCTCAAGGATAAGAACATGTTTTATTTGTCTTGGAAACTTTAGCCCCTGATACAGTGTCTGATATAGAGTGATTAAGATATTAAAAGGATATGATATCAGCACATCAAATTTTATTAAAATTAAATGACTTTAAAGTATACTTTAGTATTTCAAAACACCGAAAATAAACAGTTATATTTTATCAAGCAATTCAGGTTCATGTTTACAAAATACTTCTAAAGATTATTTAATAACGATCCACCCAAGTCAATCCATATTATATGAAAATAAATATAAATATACTATCTTCATATGTGTATATTGTTCTACAGATAGATAACTAGCAATACACAAAACGAGACACAACTATACACATATACACATACAGTGATAAAGCTAGAGTCTATATTACATTCTGGTATTGGGGGATTCACTAATCAGGGGACTAAAATCATTTTCAGAAATTAAATAAGACTGCTGTGAAACATGATTTCAAAGAGGCTGATCGAAACTAAGTAGATATTAAGGCATGCTGTCATACAGGATTAGTTATATTTTTCCATCACATTGTTAAAATAAAAATAGAGAGTGGGAAAAAGGAAGGAAGGATAAAACAAACAAACAAACAAAATAGATCTCATCCTGAATTTTAAACTAGAGATTAGCACTGCAGGTAGACAAAGGTTTTGCTAAAGAAACCATCAGTAGAGAGTTTTGGATTGTATTGCCTGACACTGACATTGAGAGCAAAACTACATATGGATAAACTGATAGATTGATAGCTTTATTCCATTCAGAAAGCAGATCTCCAGAAAGAGATTTAGTTCAAAAGAAAAGGAGAATGTTTTTCTTGTTTTTGTTGCTGCTGTCAGAAGCCATCTCAGAACTGTCTGGATAATAGAGATTGTTATAGTTTATATTTTAGTTTATAAAGAAAGCATTCAGCACCCTTATCTGAGAGAATCCAGCATAGATAATTCTTTATAAAAGTTAATTTATAACCTATTAGGTCACAGATTCGATTTTAGAAAAAAAAATGAAAATTGAATACTTGGTAAATGCAGCATGAATTACTTGAAAACTCCATACAAATAACTTGGTAAGCATGTGAGCAGTTTGTAACCTCACCTAAGTGTCATGCGTGTGAATCCTCCTTTTAAAAAGGAGCCATTAAATTAACTCGTTAGTTAATTAAAAGGCAGCCATATTTGTCCTCACCCATGTCTTAATAATGACATCTTGTCATGTGGTAGTTTAGCCAAAGAAAGACCTATTCAGGTTCATTTAAAAAAACAATCCCCACAGGGTGTCCTCTCCACAGCAGGAACAGGAGAGTAGCTTTGATCTGGCTAACCAATAGAACACTTTTACAACTGCAGTACAATTTTCAAGGAACAAAAAACCATTTGAAGGGGTTTGTGATATCAGGGATGTGCCTTCAACTCAGTGCACAAATATCTGGGCATGACACAAGTCCGAGAAAAATGCACTGTAGAGAGTTAAACAGATAAGGGATACTCCATTCAAGAATATTGCAATAGGGAAGAGAGATTGAATTCAACTCTACAGAAACAAAACGCAGAAGAAATTTTAGCACTGGATGAGCTAGTGGAAAAGTACTGGAGAATAAGTGGGAGGCTCATTGATGTGATTAGGCCTTCTGTGTTTGCTAATTATCACTTATCAAAGTTAGGCTCCTACACTCACAGAGACTGGGAGAAAGGGAGATGGACGTTCTCTCCTTCAATGATTACCTTTTAATGGGATCCTTAAGATCCTTGATCTTAAGTTCCTTGAGATCAGATCCTTGAGAAAGACATTCCTAGGATATAAAACTGCCAAAGAACTGGAAGATTTGTATCACAAAGGGACAGAGAAGAATTTATAACTGAAATTTATTAAAGTAAGTGGTCTAAGGAAAGGGAGGTCAGGAGCCTACAGTCAGGAAGAAACCTGTGTAAAATTTAGTCAAGATGAGGCGAATTTTTAGTCCGTCTTGGTTAGACATAAAGCTGAAAGATTAGCTTTCAAGTTGCCAAGCGTCTGCCACTATTACATATCAAGGATGAACACGTTCACAGACATGCACTAAGTATGGGGAACTGCCTGGTTCAAATCCCCCCTTGCCATTTACTGGCTGTTTAGCCTTAAGCAGTAATTTGATCATGTTAAAATGGAAGAAATATATATTTAAAAAAATAATGGCAGCATTTTCCCCAAATAAGAACCTTACTTTATTAAACCCCACATCTTGATTAAGACATCTAGATTATAGATAAATAAACTCCGGTGCAGGGAGACCTTGAAGAGAATCAAGCAAAAGCAAAATAAGAAGTATTTATTTCCTTTACATAATAGATGATAGGAAGAAAGTCTTGAAAAGGAGAAAAGGAAGCAAAGCCAGAAGGAAATGGAGAGAAGGCACAGAACCTTGACAGGGGCATGGAGCCTGAAGAGAACAGTAGCTGGTGAGAAATTGCTGGGGGTAAAGAGGACAGAAGGACTTTGAAGAACAGGCATGTGTAGCGATCAATTTTAAATTATTTGTAGTTCTGGGAAGAGGTCTCTCCTTTGCTTCTCCCTGATGCATTCAGTAAAATCCTGCTACACACAGGTATCGTCTGAGAGTGCTGCTTTAGGGGAATCAGTGAGAAAGAGGTAAAAGAAAAGTCATGTTATGTGAGAGAAGAGAGATAAGATTCAACATGAATTTGAAAGCATAGGTGGTCTACCACCATCGGAACCCCACTCTCACCCTCTTCAGAAATAGCGTAGGATGACAGCTGTAAAATGGAAAGTCAAGGCAGTAAAAGTGACTATTAACCTGAAAAGCAGCACCCGAGACACTCAGGCAACTGACACTTGCGTTATGTGAAAACCATAACTGTAATGTCCTGGGAAGGATTAATGTATAGCTTTAAATAGATAATGCAGGTACCTAATGTGTAGTAATGATGACCAATTGTTATTATTAGCTATTATAAGTGAAATTAAAAAAATGCAGGATCCATTAATAAGATACTAAAGATCGTGCATCAAGTTCTTTAGGTGAGATTGGAGAAAGGTTTTTTTGTTTCTTGTTTTTTGTTTTTGTTTTTGTTTTTGTAAATTTCTACAAAAACTTCCACTAAGGTTTGAATTTCAAGGATATACACTGAATAACATGCTAAAATTGTTGTAGATTCAAATGAAGAATGCAATTTCTACCATGGCCAGTATTCTTCAAAAGTAGATTTGTACTCTTGATTTATGAGTAGATACTTATGTTTCAGCATAAGTACATGTTTCAGTCAATCACCAAAACTAAGGATTTAAATATATTATACCATAGTTCCTACAGAGATCATTAGAGCTCAGCTCCATTCTCTACTCCTTGCTTTCGAACAGTTTGAATGTAGAATTTGAAGATTTTTTAGCACTAAGGGGTACAGCTTATTGATTCCTTCATAACAGGCATTGTGGTTACACATATATTTAATTTCTTATTCATGTATTCATTAATTCAACAGTTACTGAGAACTAACTGTATTTAATGGGCAGATTTAATACCTATCCTCAAGAAATGTTTAACCCAGTATGAAAGACTATCAATCAAATATTTTAAAAACAGCCTAGACTGTCTTTTCAGACATTATGTTTATTTAGCTTTTTGTTTTACAAAATATAAACTTACTCTAGATTTTCTCCCAAGAAGGCATTGACTCATATAATGTTCCTGCTAATGTTGTCTTCTGAGATACTAGGTTTGAGACTCTTCCTGGATCTTAAGGAAAACCTTTCCTTTAGCGAAAGAGAATTCTTGGGAAAAATTTGGGCACTGTGCAGGCCATAGAAATAAGTACACAAGCCATCATTTCATCACACAAAATTTACCGTTGAGATTATTTAATAGGCAATATAAGATGAAGTGCCACTTCCACAAAGGTTTCTGTTATTCAAGAAACAGGTATTAACTTGCTGATTTTGTCTAATAGATTGTTCTATACAATCTATATATGCTATTAAGGTCTGTACTGTTGAACTTAAGTAATTTTAATTTAATGACATTCATCTAACAAAACGAATACAAGGGGGCCTGTATTTTAATTAAGTGTTCGCTGAGAACAAGGCCTATACTTACTAGAGTATGTGGTACTCCTGACTTATTTTACTTACTTCAAGGTTCTATACACTCTATACAGATTTAGCATTAATCTTTAAATATTAATTTCTATTTCTTAAATACTAATTTCTATAATTGAAAATATATAAATGATATTAGAAAGTTAATATTTTGCATAACAATTATAGGAATATTTTTTCTACAAGGAAAAAAAAGTGTTTTGTTTTTTTTAACCTTGGGTGAATGTCAACATTTGTTAAAGATGTCATTAAAGAATTTCCTCTCTTCTTCAATTCCTCCAGCTATTCATCAGCCTTTGAGGAATGAGTGTGCTTTAAGCTTAACAGTAATAGAGTAAAACAGAATATGCTAAAGAAAGTGAATATAAGAACACATGAAAGCCATAAGGTGTAGAAGCAAAGATAAAATAGCTATCTCTTTCGGGAAAGACAAAGGCAAAATAATTCAAGGGAAGACAACTAGGGAAGAGGAACAGCAAGTTTAAGATTAAAAAATGAAATGCATCATGCATATAAACGTACGCATCAGAAAATGGGATGGCAGAACTCTCGAATGCTTGATCTTCAAAAACAGCAAAAGGAAAATTAAATGTTAAAAAGGAAAGAGGGGCGGCTGGGTGGCTCAGTCGGTTGAGCGTCCAAATTTGGCTCAGGTCACAATCTCACAGTTAGTGAGTTCAAGCACCAGGTCTGGCTCTGTACTGACAGCTCAGAACCTGGAGTTGGTTTCAGATTCCTTCTCTCTCTCTCTCTCTCTCTCTCTCTCTCTCTCTCTCTCTGCCCCTCTCCCCTCTCTCAAAAGACAAAAACAAAAACAAAACATTAAAAAAAGTTTTTAAAAAGGAAAGGCGGCAGTTTTCTTTAGATCATATACTCATTTAAACCGTCTGTTGGCTCATTTTCCAGGTTCAAGATTTCAGGAGACAAATCTATTAAAGAGTTTCATAGGGTCTCACTTGGTTTATTGTATAGGATTTCTAACATTTTTAAGAAAAGTTGAGAGATAGTTGGATCAAATTATTCTTTTTAAATTATATATGCAGACACATGTATATGTGTATGTTGTAGCTATGTGTATGTTGTTTTTCCCTGAAGATACTCATTTTAAACTATTTGTATTGCTTAACTTTAAAAATAACAATAACACAAGTGCTTGTCTTCCTATTTTAAAAATTAAAAGTCTTAGGAAGATAGTCATCAATTAAATTGGCAAAATGAATTAAATAGCTAAGAGTTGAGAGGACTGTTATTTGAATGCAGATAATGTACTGTCAAACCCCCTATTTACCAGTATAAAACAGTCTTGGAAGAAAAAAAATCAACAACTGTCCCTGAAATTCGTTTTCAACATCTGCATGGCTTTACAATTTTATTGGATATTAAAATTTCAGTATTTAAAAATTTTTAACTATTTTTCTCTCTTGTAAGATGACTAAAATTTTTTGCATTTCACTGCTTCATTTTTTCCTTAACAGAAAGCATTATCATTTCAATAGTATTTTATTCCATGTCAAAATAAAATTAATATTGCAAATAACAGGGTGCCTGTGTGGTTCAGTCGGTTGAGCACCAAACTCTTGATTTTATCTCAGGTCATGATCCCGGAGTCAAGTGATCGAACCCCACATTGGGCTTCATGCTGAATATGGAGTCTGATTAAGATTCTCCTTCTTTCTCCTGCCCCTCTCCACTAATGTTCCCTTTCTTAAAAAAAAAAAAAAAATATATATATATATACACACATATATATATTGCAAATAATATATCAATCCTCCATGCATTCTATAAAGTCATAGAAAAGAAATATGCGAGTTTAAAATATCTGTAGAGTCCAGATCATGGAAAAATCAATGTTAGTACTGAATAGACTTATGACCTTTTGAGATATAAAACTGAATTCATTAATCTTTAGCTATGAAATGATATAATTTTTAAGATAATGAAACAGAAACTCATCTCTTCATTGGAAACCATCTATAAAGGAAAAATCAGGCACTGACCCCTACCAAGATTAAAATGTTAACTATAGAAAAATTAATTAGTTATGAAAAAATATTGTCTATACATAAGTAATTTGACAGCAATGCTTGCATCCTGTTTAAAGCAAATAGTCTTACTCAGAAATTTGGTTTTCTATGGTGTTCATTCACTCAAAAGAGTGTATTCATTCATTCATGAAAGGTAATTTGCAGCTGAAACAGCTTTATTTAGTGTGTGGTTTTCTGGAGGAAAATGTACCCAATTTTGGGGACCCTTTAAAAGTGCAAACTATGGCTAAAAACTGAAAATATAAATTTAGACTTTAGTGTGGGCAATGAGGAATATTCTGGGAACTGGCACTCAAATGTGAAATTACTTAACTGTGTTTCCTTACATCTGATATCAAATATGGTATTACCAAACTATTTCAGAAAAGTAGACTCCATCTCTCAGGATCGTTCCAAATTATATCAAAGGTAAAGAATATTAAAGGGGGATATAGAAAAGTTTTATATGCAAATATAAAAAAGAAAGGATCACACAGGCACCTGGGTGGCTCAGTCAGTTAGGGGTCTGACTTCCTTGTCTCAGGTCATGATCTTGGCAGTTTGTGAGTTCGAGCCCCACATGGGGCTCTGTGCTGACAGCTCAGAGCCTAGAGCCTGCTTTGGATTCTGTGTCTCCCTCTCTTTCTGCACCTCCCCCGCTCACACTCTGTCTCTCTCTCTCTCTCTCTCAAAAAAAAAATGTTTAAACCAAAAAAAAAAAAAGAGAGAAAGAAAAAAACGAAAGAAAGAAAGAGCAAGAAAGCAAGAAAGCAAGAAAGCAAGAAAGCAAGAAAGAAAGAAAGAGAAAGAAAGAAAACCACAAGATTTTGCAACAGGAAGAATAATACTCCCCTTCATAAGGATAGTTTTAGTGAAATATTGGAAAAGAAGACTGTGTATCAATGTATTAAATAAATGAAAGGAGAAAATCAAGATCAAGAAACCAGGCTCTTAAAAAAAAGAAACTAGGCTCTTATCTAAAATTTTTTTGTAAAAGTAAAGAGTGAGATACGGCAGAAGCTAGAGGAAGATTAATCAGTTATCTGGAATGGATACAATGAAATATTATCTATTCATAAAGAATGAAGCACTAATACACAGTACAGCATAGATAAAACTTGGGAATATTATGCTAAATGAAAGGAACTAGTCATAAAATACCATGTATTGTATAATTCCTCCAATATGAAATGTTTAGCATAGGCATTTTTTTGAGACAGATAGTAGATTAGTGTTTCTATGTCTAGAAGGATTGGGGTGAAATAGGGAGTGACTGCTAATAGGTATGCGATGGAGTTTGGAGGGGATGAAAATGTTTTAAAAGTGATTGTAGTGTTGCATACACAACTCAGTTAAGGTACTAAGTACCACTGAATTGTAAACTGCACATGGGTGAACTGCATAGTGAGTTATATTTTAAGAAAACTTTTTAAAGAGATTAGTTATAAGGAATTCTAAAACATGTAAATTCTAAAATATTTAAAATACTGAAAGTAGTGAAACTTTTTTGACTAGATCAAACTCAAAGTCATTTTTTCAGACTCTCATTCTGATTCACTTGTGTATCTGAGTGAGAAAAATACAGTACATTTATATTAATGTACTGTTATAGCTACATTAATGTATTTGCTTATAATTGGAAGTCTATGTTGTTCAAGTTTAAACTCTACTTCAGCAGTTGATAGTGGTTGTGACCATTTTCCAGTATTGACTACGATTCACTTTAAGTTTGGGTGGATTTTGTCAAAAATCTGTACATCCATGGAAATGTTTTATACATGTTTAAATCATTTGATAACAACAAAATTGCTCAACCCAAATTTCCTGTAATATCTCAGGCATCTTATAATTTGTATTTACTACATAATATGAACTTAGGTTAGCAATTGGTTCAACAGTTCCCTCACTAATTTCTTCAATAATTTTTATCTTTTTTTTTAATTTTTATTTTAAAAAACATTTATTGATTGATTGATTGATAAAGTTAGCAGAGCAGGAGCAGAGAGAGGGAGAGGGAGGGGCAGACTCTGTTGCCAGCTCACAGCCCAGCGTGGGGGTCAAACTCACCAACCATGAGATCATGACCTGAGCCGAAATCAAGAGTTAAACATTCAGGTCTCCTGGGTCACTCAGTCAGTTAAACATCTGACTTCAGCTCAGGCCATGATCTCATGGTTCATGGGTTCGAGCCCTGCTTCCTGCTTTGTGCTGACAGCTCAGAACCTGGAGCCTGGAGCCTGCTTGGGATTCTGTGTCTCCCTCTCTCTCTGCCCCTCCCCCACTCATTCTCTGTCTCTCTCAAAAATAAATAAATATTAAAAAATTTTTAAGAAAAAAAGTTGGATGTTCAACTGACTAAGCCAGCCAGGTGGCCCTAAAAATTATTTTTTCAATAGAAGTTATACATACATTTATATACATATGTGATGTTCTGATATACATACATGTAGTAAAGTGATTACTACAGTCCAGCTAATTAACATTCCAAGCCTTCACATATTTACCTCTCACTATGATGAGAGCACCTGAAATCTCTCAGGAAATTTCTAGTATACAATATAGTATTATTAAGAGTATTATTAGCCATCATATTGTAAACTAGATCTACTTCAATTGAGACTTTTACCAAGAAAATGTATCAACTTATGCATCCTCTTCCTATTTCAGTTTTCCTAAGTTGAAAATGCTACATGTAAAGAGCTTAAGCATGATAGAAGTAGGAAAAAAAAAACGCATGGAAAAATTTAGACAAAATAATTAGTTCTTAAGTTATAGAGACTTGTCAGTAACTTTTATAAATTCTTGCTTTGTTTCCACATACCCTTATGGTTTCAAGAACTTGCCCACATCATTTTTTCCATTTTTTTATTACATTGCTCTCTGTAGAAAGATTTTCAAGGTTATCACTAAAACATCCTTTTGGAACTGCCCAAATATCTAGGTTATTTATTAGATTTCACTGAATAAGGAAGCACTTATATAAGAATGAAAGAACTCAAAGTTTCTAAAAAGAAAATTAAAAAGTCAAAATAAATTGCCCTTCTTTCTTGTTCAACATATCTCCTGAGAACAAAGAGCAGTGGTTTAGCCCCTCTAAATATAGTCTACATTCATTGCATGCTAAAGCCAATTTTGCATTATTATTGATCAAGGTGAAAGTAAGTCATTGTCTATCTTTATATTACACGAAGAAGATGAAAAAGAACATGATTAATAGTAGAAGTGAAATTTCAAATAGGTTTTGTGTCCAATAAAGAGAGAATAATGCCTTTTAAACTCCCTCTGGCTAAAATAGTTACCCACTCCTTGCAACCTAGTTTTCATCCATTATTTTATTTAAATTCAACTTTTAAAATACTTTTTTGTTCATATAACTGGTGTGAATATCTTCACACTTTGAGTACAAACACAGTCAGCACTCAGACATTTTAACGATTACCTAGCTGACATCGCACACACTGTAATAGCAGCAAAGGGCCAGGAAGAATAGAGCAGCCACCATACCTAAGTAGCAGAGTGAGCCCTCAAGTCTAACGAGTCTCCCCCTAAAGCCAATGTCCCTGTTATATGATGTCACCATGGAAGCTTGGTCCTGCTTAAGCAGGAGCACACAGTGATACTCTAATTTCTCACCACCTACATCCATGCACAAACCTCAAGGTTTCTTATCGGGGGGGGGGGGGACATTCCCATCTCTCAACACTAACATAAGTCTAGAGTCCCATGGTTGACTTCCCAAAGTAACAGCTTTTTTAGTAAAGCATATTTAGGTCCCATAATGCATCCTCTCAAGGTGAAAGTTGGCACAGGAAAACGGTCAGCACTCGTTAGAATAATGCCACCCAGAGTTGGAGCATCAATGTCCTTGTTTCCTTCTCAAGAATGCACCAAACAAGGGGCGTCTGGGTGGCTCAGTCGGTTAAGCGGCCATTTCAGCTCAGGTCATGATCCGGCATTCGTATTTTCGAGCCCCACATCGAGCTCTTTGTTGACATCTCAGGGCCTGGAGCCTGCTTCAGATTCTGTGTCT
Source organism: Neofelis nebulosa (assembly GCF_028018385.1). Lineage (NCBI taxonomy): Eukaryota > Metazoa > Chordata > Mammalia > Carnivora > Felidae > Neofelis > Neofelis nebulosa. The sequence goes on from NC_080795.1 coordinate 32,115,185, forward strand.
CCCTCTCTCTCTGACCCCCTCCCCTTCTCACACTCTGTCTCTCTCTCACTCAAAAATAAATAAAAACATTTAAAAATTAAAAATTAAAAATTAAAAAAAAAAGAATCCACCAAACAAACAAACAAAAATAGGTAGCTTTCTTCTTTTAAAGACTCAGAACACAATGGGAACAGCAACAAATCCTTGATCCAATAATCAAGCAGCTAGCCTTATACCCAGCCTCTAAGTGAAAATATCTTCACTTATTTTCCTGGCTTTTCTTGCCATTTTAAGTCAGTGTAACTCCATTTCTATGTGAAGAGTAAGATAATATCAGAGTTTCCACAGTAATTTTATCACTGGAGAATAGAAAAATAATGCACAAAGAATTTCTTTGTGAGTCATCAGACAACACATATGTTTTCTTCTATACAGTGTCTTATGGTTCTTACATTTTATTTGAGGGAAAGCTTAGCAATGAAATTAGAATATGATACTTTCATACCGTTTTCAGTGATTTTACATGATGAAGAAAAAAATAGAATATTCTTTGGAAATTTAATCATTATATATTTTTAACAGACTTACTGAGATATCATTCCCATACCATAAAATTGAGGCATCTAAGGATTACAATTCAGTGTTTTTTGGCAGCTTGAGAGTTTTGCCACCATCTTCACAGTCTAATTTTCAAACATTTTTGTCTCCCTATAAAGAAACTTCATACCTATTAGCAATCTCTCCCATTCTCTACCCTCCACTGTCAGACCTTGGCAAATACTCACCTACTTCCTGTCTCTGAAGATTTGTCTGTGCTGGGCATTTCATATCAGTGGAATCATACAATATGTGGCTTTTTTTTTTTAGTATAGTATCAGTTTTTCAAGATTCATCCATGTTGAAAGGTGTCAGTACTTCATTCCTTTTAATTGCTGGATAATATTCCATCATATAGACGTGCCAGATTTTGTTTATCAGTACATTAACAGATGGACATTTGGGTTGTGTCTGCTTGACTGTAATGAATAATGCTGGTAGGAACATTCGTGCATCAGTTTTTCTGTGGACAGAAGTTCTCATTTCTCTCAAATTTGCTGGAATTTCTGGGTCAAATGGTAACTGTTGAACTTTTCAAGGAATTGCCAGGCTGTTTTCCAAAGCAATCGCACTACTTTACATTCCCACGTGCAATGTTCTCACCAACATTTATCCTGTGTTTGTTTGTTTGTTTGGTGTGTTGTGTTTTTTTTTGTACTATTACAGCCATTATAATGGATAATAAGCCAATATAATGGTATCTCATTGTGGTTTTCATTTACATTCCTTGATAGCTAATAACATAGAATGCTCTGTATGCTTATTGGCCATTTGTAAATCTTCTCTGGAGATATGTATATTAAGTATCCTTCCTATTTTTAATAGGTTTGTTTGTATTTTACCATTGAGTTGTAGGAGTTCTTTATAAAATCTTTCTGTATAAGACATATGATTTGCAAATATTTTCTCCTATTGTTTAGATTGCCTTTATATTTTCTTGATGTGTCCTTAGAAGCACAAAACTTTAAAATTTTTATAAAGATCAATTTATCCATTGTTACTTCATTTGTTTGAACTTCTGGTGCTGTATCTAAGAAGGATTTGCCGAATCCAGTCACAAAAATTGACTACTATATTTCCTTCTAAGAGTTTATAGATTCAAACCTTTACATTTAGGTCTGTGATTCATTTTTCTATAATTATTATGCACAGTGTGAGAAAGGGTCCCACTTAATTATTTTGTGTATATATCTACATACATACATACATGTATGTATGTAGATATATACACATATATGTAGATATACATATATCCAGGAACAATATAATTTGTTGAATTATTTGCCTATTAAATTATCGTGCACCCATTAAGTATAAGTAGAAGGGCTTGTTTCTAAATTCCTAATTCTATCTCATTGGTCTATATGTCTAAGTGTTATGAAAGAATCACATTGCTTTGAATACTGTGGCTTTACAGATAGAATTTGAAACGGTTTGACATTAAAGACATTGGCCTCATAGAATGAGTTAGGAAGTGTTCCTTTCTATTTTACTTTTTTGAGGTGTATAAGAAAAATTGGAAGAAATTCTTATGTAAATGTTTGGTGGAATTTAGCAGATAAGCCATCTGGGCCTGGGCTTCTCTTTGTGAAAGTTTTCTAATTCCTAACTCAATTATCTTTTATAAGTCTATTCAAATACTCTATTTCACCTTGAGTACATTTTAGTAGTTTAGTAGTCTTCCTAGGAATTTGTCCTTTTCATTTGAGTCATCTAAGTAGTTGCTACCCAGCTGTTTATAGTATTATAATCCTTGTTAAATCTGCATGGCTGGCAGTAATCTCTCCCTTTGCATTCCTGATATTCATAGTTTGAGTCTTCTATCTTTTTCCTTGGCCAGTCTATATAAAGATTGTCAAATTTTTAAATCTTTTTAAAAAACAACTTTTTGGGTTTTTAAAATGCTATTGTTCATTTATTCCCTCTTTCATTAATTTCTGCTCTAATCCTTATCTTTTTTCCCTTTCTTCTACTTGTTATGAGTTTAGTTTGCTTCCATTTATATTATCTTAAGTTAGAAGTTTAGGTTGTTGCTTGGAGATCTCTCTTCTTTTCTAATATAGATGCCTAAAGCCAAAAATTTACTTCCAAACACTCTTTTACCTATTTTCCATAGGTTTTGGTATATTGTTTCTTTACTTTGTTCATATTTTATCTCAAAGTACTGTTTAACTTCCCCTTAACTTCTTCTTTGAGCAACCCCCTTCCTTTTAAGTAGAGCGGTTAATTACCTCTGGTACTGCCTTACCCTTAGAGAGGAGTAGAGAGTGCAGGGGAGGAAGACAGGAAGAATGTGCTCTGAGGATCCTCTAGAATTCTCATAGTAGGATCTTTGAACCAAAGTTACACTGAATTCTAATATTTCTAAATCCTAGGCGCACTTTTTTGCTCTCCTTTATCTTTCCCAAGTCTGCACTGAAATACCTGTACTCTTAATCTGCTATCCATACTGTCTCTTTTCTCTCCTCTTTGATCCCTGATTTCCTCTTTTACTATATTTAAGTACATCTTATGTAAGCAGTATATATTATAAAGAAATTAAATTCATAAAAGTATACATAGTTAGTAAATCAAGTTAGTAAAAGAAAGTTTGTAGAGGTATCTATTGACATGTATGCATATGTAAATATACATATGTATATGTGTATATACAGCTTTTTGTAAAATGTAAAATGTAACTTAGCTCAAAATAGAATATTGGCAAATATTTATTTATGCTTCCAAGATTTTATCTAAATATTAGTATTTTATTTGTTAAAAAATATTACTAACATGTCTTGTCTTCAAAAATTCAGCACAGGGTGCCTGGGTGGCTCAGTTGGTTGAGCATCCAACTTGATTTTGGCTCAGTTTGGGTCATGGGATCAAGCCCTCACTGGGGTGTAGGCTGAGCATGGAGCCTACTTAAGATTCTCTGTCTCTCTTTCTCCCTCTGCCCCCTCCCCCAATCACACACTCTGTCTAAAACAAAAGGAAAAGAAAAAGAATTCAGCACATACAGGCATAGTAAACAAATAAACAATAATAAGGAAGGAAGGAAGGAAGGAAGGAAGGAAGGAAGGAAGGAAGGAAAGAAAAAAGGCAAAGAAAGGAAAGGAAAGGAAAAGAAGAAAAGAAGACAAGAAAAAAAAGAAAGAAAAGAAAAAAGAAACCATGGTGTAAATTCTGGGCTGATTGTGCTATTATAGTTTCTTGTGGAATTTTGTTATTTTCTCTCCTTAATCTGAAATATAACAAAAGACCATTTCTTTCTAATTTGGATCCATATATTAAGCAATAATCTCAAGGTCCTCTATTTGCTAGGAACTATGCATGTATTATCTTATTCAGCCCTTTCAAAGTTCATGAGGTAGGTACTCTCAGTATTACCACTTAGTAGAGGAAGGTTTGAACTCATAGAGATATTAAGCAAAAGAAAACAAAAGCACTTGGGTGGGAAGCTACAGAGCTAGGAAGGAGAACCTGCCTTACAGAAGGCAGTCTTGTAGAAAAGTTCTCTGTCTCGCCCACAATCTATTAGCATTGATAAACTAGTGGTTCAAGAGACACAGGCATGATGTGATCCATGGCAGATCCCATTAAAACTGTTAAAGGGTTGGAAACGTGTTCTTCACCATCAACTTTGCCTCCACTGTTCTATTTCTCTTCACTCTCCTATTTCTATTGTCACCCAGATTTCTCAAACGGTATTGTCACCAACCTACATCAATGGTCACTCCAGGGGAAATGACTAGCTATTATTTGAGGCTCTTTATAATAAAGTGAAAATCTTGGTTTTCCTGAAATAACAGCATGAGACAGAAGATTCACTTATCACACTAATCACAGATCCCTAGTGTAAGGATACATACAGCATCTTTTGTGTTGCAGAGGACACAGATAAGACTATGTAGAATATATAGTCAGCAGGCACACTTGCTTCATATTCTTTGTGACATTTTATTGGCTTTCATTATGTTAGGGATAACAAAATCATGTCCATAAAACAAAAAAAATGGCAGAAAAGTTTTCCTTAATTTTACTTGTGCTTGTTCCGCCTTTTCAAAAACTAAAATCCTAAGAAGAACATCGTAGAAAAGTGTCTCCAATTCAAATTAAGAATCACATACTACAGTCAACAAAGAATAGTAAAGAGACAGGTCTGTACTTTTACATTGAAAATGATTTCATTTTTGGCCCTAAAATATTAAGTTGTTTATGATGTTCTAGAATGATTCAGAGTAAATAGAAAACTGTAGTTTTTCTCTTTGTAAACTATTTACTAATTGTAAAAGATTAACATTTCCAAATTTTACTGATTCATTTTAATTCTTTGTGAATCTCAAATGAGCAGCATGTTCAATAAATCACAAATGACAGAAATGTTGTTAGTTAAAAAAAAAAAACAAGATGGGGCGCCTGGGTGGCGCAGTCGGTTAAGCGTCCGACTTCAGCCAGGTCACGATCTCGCGGTCCGTGAGTTCGAGCCCCGCGTCAGGCTCTGGGCTGATGGCTCGGAGCCTGGAGCCTGTTTCCTATTCTGTGTCTCCCTCTCTCTCTGCCCCTCCCCCGTTCATTCTCTGTCTCTCTCTGTCCCAAAAATTAAAAAAAAAAAAAAAATGTTGAAAAAAAAAAACAAGAATGAGATAATTATGAAACAAATGGGAACTGTAATGACAATTTTTTCTGAACAAAAACAATATAAATCCCATTACTTGTTGCATTTAAGAATATGAAAAAATGCATTATAATGAAAACTATAACTTAATTGTGCAGTTAAGTAGCAGTGTTTCTTCATATGTAGTCAAATAGACAAACTAAGAACAGGCTGATTAAGTCCTAAAAAATTCATCAGTAATTCAAGAGAATAAGACAGAAGGAACAAGGCACAGTAGCGCTACTGAGTGATTATTACAAGATCCTTTATAACCAAAAGGGTAGCTATTTCCTTAAATGAGATTTACAAAGTGGAAGAGTAGCATAAAGAAGGGTATGAAAACAGAGAAAATAGATACTGCCTAGAGGATTATTAAAAACGGATAAGGCACTAAAGCCTTGAGCATTCATTTCGTCCATGGGCTTCCCTTTGGAATTTCACTTAATTAGAATACAGTATTGTTAGTCACTCATTTCTACAAAGTCAAAAAATAAAGTATATCAAACATTAAAAGGAGAGAATGATTCTCCAAATAGGTTATGTCCACCTATAACAGTGACGGGGGACTTATTTTCTAGTGATGAAAATAGCATATAAATCAGTCTAAGGAATTTCATCTTAACATGAACCCCTAAAATTGTTAAATTGTCAGTAAGATTTCATTATGATTTTTAAGCAACATAATACAATTTTTGTAGCATTACAAAGCAATAGAGTATTTCTTCTAAGTAAGAGACAGTGACCTGCGAAGTTAAAGTTCACAAAAGTGAATGTCTGAAAACTTTGGGGTGGGTGGGGAGGGCACAACAAACACTTATAATTCTGTAGGAAGAAGTCTCTCCTCTCTCTCTCTCTCTCTCTCTCTCTCTCTCTCTCTCTCTCTCTCTCTCAATTTCTCTCCCAACACCACTGTCCCAGAAGTTGATCTATGTTTTGTGCTAAGAAGACCTGAAGTATTAGTGTGTTAATATTTATTCTAATATAAAATATAATATGTCATCATTCTATTGGTTTCTGACACTAAGTAAGGATTCTCAGGGTGGAAAATGCCTTGGTAATTAAGTCATATTTTCTCAATTTTCCTTGTACGTGGCGCTTATTCCCGACACTTTTCTCATCTGAAGAAATGTAAGAGGCATTGCGTTTTAATTGGAAAAGAAATTTAGCTCATACACAGTTGGCAGATGTACAGTTTTACTGATTACTTTTTTCTCCCCCTTAAGAAAATTGGTTTCATGGTTAAGCTTAAAGATCAAGAAGGAATAATCATTATGAAACTGTTACATAAGTTATACTAAAGAGGTCAATTCAGTAGAAAAGTGTGATCACCTCATTCAGTAAGGACACTTTGTTTCTACCTTGTGAAAAAAAAAACAATAAATATGTGACCTCACACTGTTAATGATTGTACATATTGTTATAAATAAGTTTTCAAGAGCCAAAATAATCAACCAAACTAAAAAGACAGCTTGACAAATTTAGGCACCTGCACTAGGAAAAAAAAAATCATTTAAGCAAATCTTTTTCGCAAGGTGGTTCAGTTTTAATGACAGCATGTGAGCTTTGGTTGAATGCCCAGATGCTGTATTTTTTTTTTGCCTTGCTAGTTTAGTGCATGCTGAAATCCTGAAGAAGTAATAGAAGCAAGTGACAGCACACAAATTAGTAAGGCGTCTGGAACAGCTGACTCTTTTTACCTTTTGCTACACTTGACTTCTTAGGTTTTGGAGTCAGAAGATATATTTTTATTAAATATTCTCCTTGTGGAAAAGGGCTGTCATGCTAAAAGTTAAAAAATTAATAAAAGAAAGATATGATGTTGCCCTCCCAAAACTGTCAGGGTATTAGAAGCACAGCTATACCTAAGTAAGCAAAGTGAAATTGAAAGTTAATAAAATTTATCTAACTTGAGAAAATTTCTCTTCCATTGAAAGAAAATCAAAAAACATTTCAGCATGAATGATTCAGACGGAATATCTATATTGTCCAGATACCTACTCCACCTCACCATACCTGGTAAATAGTGTTTTAGGATCCTTATATTTAATATACATCTCAGTAAAATTAAAATGTAAATAGTGCTCTGGATTTTTTAGTCACACTTCCACATAGGCCTTAGGAGTTATTTTTCAGTAGTAGAACTGTTTTTGAGTTGTTTCTGAGAATTATTTTGGTTCTAGCTGGCTATCAAGCCAAGCAAAAGTCTGAATAATGGGCTTTCAGAAATAAAGCTCCTGGTCTCTCTTATATAGATATACGATTGGAAGATAGCATAAGGGTTTAGTTGAAGATCATGTTGTGGAGTGGAACATAGCTCTGACGAAACCAAAATAGTGGCCATGTACTGCCACATCGCCATTGTTGAAGGCTTGCTATTAAGGCAGGAATTGTGTTATCCTTAAATAAGTGTCCCTGTAGAATTATGAGTTTACTATTAACACGAGAACATCACAATGGGCTTCTTTCTTATATCCAGCTAGTACATTAACACTTACAAAGGGCCTAAATTATTAAGTAGTAAATAATAGTCACTGGGTGGATAAGAAAAATGAATGTCTTATAATTGTTTAATTTGTTTTTCTTCCCCACTACACTGTACACAGGAAGTGCCATATTGTATTTATTGGTGCATCTCCAGTGCCTTCCATGGAACATAGTAAATGTTTGAGAAATATTTTTGAATGAATGGTTATTTTGTTTGTTTTATATGGCAAAGAAAAATGAAAGAAGAGAGGGAGAGAAAGAGCAAGGGAGGGAGAAAAAGAGAGAGATAGGAAGAGGTGGGGAGAAAGGGAAGGAGGAAGGAAGGAAGGAAGGAAGGAAGGAAGGAAGGAAGGAAGGAAGGAAGGAAAGGAGAGTAAGATGGGGAGAGATGGAGAAAGAACTCAGACCCAAAAATGCTAGTACATTGTTTGTGTCAGTAATGCTGACTCAAATGGACCGGCATGATAACACAATGCTTTTAAGTCCACAAATATTTCTCTAGAGACAAAAGCTCACTTCTCTTTCGTGGTGTAACTGTATGATTAGTGGTAGTAAACAGAAATATATACAACATTGCTCTAGGAAAGTCATTGGGCCATCACTGGATTTAAACCTTCCAAGGAAGAGTATGGCTTTATTGGATCTAGATGATCCATCTAGCCCTAGCTGGAGGTGCTTTCGATTAATCAAAGAATTACAGAGGTTCACCACTCATGGGTTAATCAAGAGTGATTAAAAATGGGTGCTAATGCAGACTAAAATAAATATCTTCTCTGCTTCAAGTCTCCTGAGCCAATGCCCTGTCAACATGAAGAATCTTTGTATGCCAATGAAAAAGTAATTTTGGATTTTTGTCTTTGGCACAGTCTTTTTACTAGAGGAGAAAGTTATTAAATTAATTTTGTAGATGAAATGTCATTTGGAGTGAATTTCCTTGTGGGTATTCCCTCAAAGGATTTCAAAGAAGGAACTTGCTTAATCAGTAGAAATATTAAGTAAATAAAATGAACAATCTAATTTCTACCCTTTAGCTAAGAATTTATATATCTACCCCTGACTAGCGACCAGAAAGGAAATAATGATCTCATTAATGGAATAATGTGGTAACATGGATAAATCATAGATTAAGATTGGGTCCAATTTTAATCATATTGAAACTTAATAGTTAAAGTGATAGACATTACATGTAAAAAAGACTGCAGTATTCAGAAATCAACCAACATACTGTAAGTTATCCAAAGAAGGATATATAATGTGTGGGCCCTAAATGCACAGATATTATAGCAACATACAATAATATCTCAGTTAAAAAAGTCTTAAGAAATTATTATTAATATGTTTAATGCCTCAAAATTTCAATTCTAAAATTATCTAATTGTCTTATAACCATTACGTAAAACTGCAACAAAAATCCACTTTTAAATTTGGTGTCATTAAGTGAATACTTCTATTTCAATAATGTCCTTAGTATCTTTATTTTGAAACATGCTTTGGTTACTGGGGAAAAAAGGTTTCAGTTTGTCTGACTTTTATGAGACATATTAATATACATGCTTTATTTTTAAATATAATTATAAATTTAAAAATGCAAAATAATAACCACCAGCCAAAAGCTTACCAAGGCAACTTTTTACTTAAACCTAAAGGGAAATTAACTGGAGCCTTCTCTAACCCAAATTAAACAAACACAAAAATTAGTGTGACTGAGAGTGGTTCAAATCTCAGAGCCATTAGATTGAGTCTATTGCCCAGTGCCTGATGGTCCCACTAAGGAGACCATGTGTTCGCATGGGAGAGGTGGTTCAGTAAGCTTACAAAAGTTATAGAGGAGCAGGCAATCTGGAACAAGAAAACTTCGAGTCCCAAAGAAAAAACTATTTTTCTCTCTAAAATGCAAGATATTCAGACACCTGGGTGGCTCAGTCGGTTGAGCGTCCAACTTTGGCTCAGATCATGATCTTGCAGTTTGGGAGTTCCAGCCCCATGTGGGGCTCTGTGCTAACAACTCAAAGCGCCTGAAACCTGCTTCGGATTCTGTGTCTCCCTCTCTCTCTGCCCCTCCCCTGCTCATGTCCTGTTTCTCTCTCAAAACTAAATAAACATTAATTTTTTTTTTTTTTTTTAGGAATGGCTGGGTGGCTCAGTTGGTCTTCCAACTTTGACTCAGGTCATGATCTCTCAGTCCGTGAGTTTGAGCCCCACGTCGGGCTCTGTGCTGACAGTTCAGAGCCTGGAGCCTGCTTCAGATTCTGTGCCTTGCTCTCTCTCTGCCAACCCCCCTGCCCCCTGCTCATGCTCTGTCTGTCTGTCTCTCTCAAAAATAAATAAAGATTATTTATTTTATTTTTTTTTAAATGCAAGGTATCTGGGATCAGTTTTGAGAATGTACATCTCCCTTCTCCAAACATGTGTTATAGATCCAGTAACACACATAGTGTTTTTAAACCACTGATTCAACTGGTTTTAAGCCACAAACTATTAACACACAAAATCTGTCCTTAATATTCCCTCAGTGAGTCATGTTTTGTGACTTGCTTTCTCCTTTTTACAAGTGACAGCCAATCAATAAAAATTTCAGAGCAATCCTTGACTTCCATTGTTTCAATCCCCAGTGAAAAACTATTCTAGCTGGTTGCCCATAGGTTGTACTCATTCCTATAGTTTTTTTTTAATTATTATTATTCCTGTAGTTTGTTCTTAATAATAAACTTCTTGACAACATACCTTGTTTCAAAAGCACATAGATCTTCTTTCAATGAGTGACATGACAATCCCAGCATAACTCCCTTTATTTTTAATGATGACCATGTCTAATTTATTTACTTACACATGTAGTTACAACAAAATTACTTTGGCAACTGGAGAACAAACAAACTGAAACAGTTTTTTTCCTACTGCAGTAATTTAAGGCTTTCCAGTTCCATGTTCTTTTATGACGCATACAGCTCCAAGCCCCACCCTAGGCCTCAGCGAGAGAGATGCTTGAAGCTAATGGCAAAGAGAATAGAGGGGGAAGCCTCACTTCCCTCCCAGTGATCATAACACACACTCATTTCTAGACCTGGTGAACTTACTCCCAATAGCTCATGTCCCAAAAAGCCCACAGCTATAGCCTTATCTTTCTCTTGGATATTCATATTCCGGGTCTGTCAAAACTATTTCAAAGAGTTTGTTTTTTCTATGAAATGCAAAGTCTACCTTCAAGTTTTTGTCTACTAGATATTCGTATGGCATTCGTCCATTGCTTATCTTCTTTGGAAAGTGTAAAACTTGAAAAGAGAAATGGAGGGGAACAGGTAAAAGGTTCTCATATTATTCCTAATTGTTGGTTACTTTTTCAAAACTCCAAAAGGCTGTGAGTTGGTGTGGTCAGCAGAGCAGAACCCAGTCAGAAGCAGTAAGCTATTTCCACAGAAAAGGTGAAAGCCATAACACGTCATCTCGGAAAAGGAATGGAAACCAGAATGTATAGCACATGATACAGACAGGGAAACAAGATTTTTTTCAGTAAGTTAAATATTAAATACAAAATGAAGTCCATAAATGCACAGGAAAGAAATGGTATTCAATATTTAAACCTTTTCCAAATGGAACCTACAACCCCCTTCCTCTGATGCCATAGGCAGCTGATTCAGTTATACATGTAAAAGGGCTAGGTTTGTCCAAACTTAGTCAGAAGCAGGCAGAGATAAGAACGGATTTCAGCAGGAGGTGGCACATTCAATGCGGTTTGAAAACAAAATTAGAAATGAGGCGTGTAGATCTTGACTGTAAAAATGGCCAACAGCCAAATGACAAAGAAGTCAAACAGCGACAGGGATAGTCCAGAATTGGAGAGACCACAATTAAGATAATTTATAATTGTGTCACTGAGCAAACTGTGTTGGCCAAGTCGCACCGCCACAGAAAGATGAGCCTACATTTCATTTAGTATTATGATTTTTCTAGACCTAACATGATGCTGGTAACTTGGCAGGTGTTTAGTACATGTTCCCTAGATTGAAATTCCAAGTTAAGAAAATGAAATAAAGACTGATGCAGAGGACTAGGAATGCATCTGATGACAAGATCGGTTTCTCTGAAACAGAGTGGTAGGGACATGATTTAAACCTCAGGGTAAAGCCTGATGGGATACGGCATTTGCCATCAGCTTTCCCCGGTAACTATTTTCCAATTCTTCCTTTCCATTAATCTGACCTCCCTGATTTCGATTTGAGCACATCATTCCCCAGAATACGTTAGGAGACAGTTCACAGGTCTCCCATGTTTCTGCACATTATTTGTTCCAGGCTCTCATTTCAAAGATGTTTGTGTAGCATATAGCCTTGGAAGATAGACATAGGCTCTCTCTCCAAGGCAACAGACAGATATGTTTCCCACCCAGAAAATAAAAAGAATGTATTCCTCTGGGGGCAAAGTTTGAACAAGTTTTCTAGACGTGCCCTTATACCGCTGGGGTGACTTTCGCACAGGGTTCCACAGCTGTGACACAGATCCAGTGTATGCATGGCATCTATGTGGGCCCACAGGTGTGTTCCCCCATGGAAGTGAGAAGCGAGGGGAACCGAAGCATACATAAAGCTCCTGCTGCCTCCTCTGCTGTGCGTAATACAGTCCTTTGCCTTTCCCCTAGAACCACATAGCTTCTGCCAGCAACAATGAAACTATAGCAGGCTAAACAGTTCACTTGCAAATAGAGGCAAGCTTCAGACACTTTGCCATTTGGTTGCCTTCAGTTAAGTGCCAGCCACTTGACTAACTCCTGACTACTTGGTTTGAGCAAAAGTGCCTTAAAACCTTCAAGACATGTCCTTATAAGCAGAGACCATGAGCTTCTTCTATTCTTCCGGCTGGTTGAAATATACATGAAACTACTGAAGCCGGCATCCGTCTTGGAACATAATTTGGCTTTAGGAATAACATCCACGCAGTACCTAGGTTTCATGGTCTCTGACACTGTATAAGATTTTCTAAAATGCATTAATATAATTTTTATTGAGCACTAGAATGCTCACCATGTTATTAAACAACTATCACTTATTATTAACCTAGTAAAGCCTCATAAAAACTCTATAATGCAAACATTACTGTAATCCTTACATGAAGTAAACTGATGATTATTAAACAAGAAATTTAGCTGCCTATGAATTGCCACAACCAGAAAGTGGCACACAGCTAGCTAATGGCACACAAGTAGAAAACAGCAGGGCAGGACTGCCAGCTCAGTCTTCCTGACGTTACCAAACAGTATGTCATCCTTTACGCTCCACAAGGGCAAAGGACATGCCTGTTCGTTCCACTACCATATATATACCTCACAGCTGGCAACATGTCCAATACAAATGAGATAACTGATAGTAGGTGATCAATAGATGTTTATTTAATCAATTAGGGAGTTAAAGTCACGTAATCATTCTGACGCTCGGTTCCCTTACACATTAAACAAGAATAATAGAAATCTTGCAAAAATGCTCTTAGGATTAGACATAATAGCTGAATAAGTTCTATCATATATCTGGTACTCAATTAATGGTTGCAATTATTAAGTCTGTGTTAAGAAAAGTGGCAGCTGATTCACTCTGTTCTTCTGATCTCTAATGACCAATTTTGCTTCCAGGAGTTAATTATGGTAAACATATTAAATACAAAGAGACCCTAATTTATGCAACTAGAGATGGCAAATAATGTTAAAGCTACATGTTGCTACGTTAAAAAGATGTTTATAACTGACATAAGAAATAAACAAAGTGGATTGGGTTTTATTTTCATTGTTTTATATTTCATAATGGGTGAAGATCCCTTAAATACCACTCACGTCAGACACTGTCTTCTCTACAACAAATGCCAAATTACTTAGCCCTCAGACAATGGTGAAGACTACCAATGAATGCATTCCCAAACAGCTGCAGCACACATAATTAAAATGCACATGTTGGTTGACAGCCTGCATCTTCCTAACCTCTAGCGATTTCATGGCTCTGTTTTTAAAAGGCAAATAGAAATAATAAACTATTGCTAAACAAATACAACCAATGAATACTCGAACCCCAAATTTCTAAATATCGAGAAATCACAGCTGGAGACACTGAGAACTCCCCAAATAATCTATCAAATCTAATATGAGGAGAGTGTCATCTCAAGATGAATGGACACAGGCCAACATGGAATTAAAAAAAGGACAAGAATGAGACCAAACCAGCATGATTAAGGAAGAACAGGATCCAAATGAAAGCAGAAGAGAAATATTCTTGCTCTCTTTTCTGAATAAGGCTCAAATAGGCGCCTAGTGGGAAGGAAGTGAGTTCATACTAAACAAAAATTCTCTAGAATTATTTGTATAGCTAAGATTTTTATATTTACTGTATTGTAGCTTATCTCATAATGTAAACTCATTACTTATCAAAAAACAAAAGTATAATAAATTTGTCCTCATACAGATTTACGTAATGGCCCTTTTAGGAGCTTTCCTAACAATAAGGACCTGATACTTATTGGCATAAAGGCTAAGTGTCATTAAAATTCTATTAAGTAAGTTCTAGAGATTCAACGTAAAACTTGTTGACTGAAGTTAATAATACTGGATCATATAGTGGAAATATGGTAAGATACTAGATCTTAGGGGCTTTCACCACACAAACGCACACACACATACACATAAATACATACACACACAGTGGTAACAAGTGAGGAGATGAAAATGTTAATTAGCTTGACTGTAGTAATCATTTCATTATGTATATGTATATCAAATCATCATGATGCACAGCTTGAATACAAATAATTGTATTTTAAAAAAGAAGTAAAAATAGAAAAAAATCAACTAAATATACAGAAATATTATATTTAAAAAGAATCATTTATATATGGTGACTGAAAAGGCTCTTCATTGTGGGTACCCTTTCTTTTGGGAGACATTTGAGACATGTGATAAATATTTTGAATCCTTGGGGCGCCTGGGTGGCGCAGTCGGTTAAGCGTCCGACTTCAGCCAGGTCACGATCTCGCGGTCCGTGAGTTCGAGCCCCGCGTCAGGCTCTGGGCCGATGGCTCGGAGCCTGGAGCCTGTTTCCGATTCTGTGTCTCCCTCTCTCTCTGCCCCTCCCCCGTTCATGCTCTGTCTCTCTCTGTCCCAAAAGTAAATTTAAAAAAAGTTGAAAAAAAAAATATTTTGAATCCTTTTCTGGTATTTCTTTTCAAAATTATTCTCTTCGTGGTTAAGCAAAACATAAATCTACAGGTATATACCTATGAAATTAATACTTTAAAAATAAGGGAGAGATTTAGTGGTTCATTAGTATAACATTGTAGATCCAATTCTCCCTTACGTAGCAGGTATCCTATATTATCTCTGCCCTTATTTCCTGTTACAGATTTTATACCTATTTTGGGATATGGTCCCATTTCAGTCAGATTTAAACTCATTACTTCATGCACTTGGTGGAAGAGAAATTATCTGTCATCTTCTATTTGACAGGATGTTCTCCTGGGCTGTATATTTTAAGTTCAGATAGAGACTCTACCTCCTTCTGTCACTTTGAGTCTTGTCTACTTGGAATGAGTAACTAGGTGGAGACTATTGTGTTTGCTTAATGCTAAATCTATAAATATTGCTAACTTAACATAGTCATTGATATATTTTCTTTATGAACATGTGAAGTGATCAATTTGCCCACAATTTGCCCACTACCTTCAATCTGTGCCTAAATCTTAAATGCATACTCATTGTTTAGGGAGTAGAATTCAGACATTCCCCATCATTACAAGAGCTGGGCATGCAAGCTGAAACAGCTGTGTTTTGGACTGCACACTCCATGATTGGTTCTGATATTTTTGCAATACCTACTACTTTTGAATGCATCTTATGAAAGAATGATCATCACATGACTAAATGATGAAGTCATTTCAAACTGCAAGGTAGAAAAAAAATTAATGTCTCCCCTAAAACCAATTCTGCAAGTGTTCAACAGAACCATTATGATAAAATCAAACAGATTTCCCATTCTTTGGTCTTAGTACTAGTTTTAGCTTTTTTAATTTTTGGTGCTATTAAAATTTTATTGCTTCCAGTGGCGTAGCTTCAGTCTTTTTTATAACATCATTCCTCAATTATTTTAACTATTAAAATAAACTGACATTAAACTTACGTTCTTAATTAACAAAACTGGCTTATTTAATTTTGCCACTGCGGTGTCTCCTATTTTAATAATTACTGAGTTCTGCCATTTTTTAGACAGAAAAGGCCTACTCTAATATTTTCTGTGACAATATCATGAAAACATAAGAAATTGATCCTATTATGATTGATTAATCTTTAAATGTTTTTAATTAGAAAGTAAATCTTCAAATCTATCATTTAGCAAACTAGGAAAATACTCTTACTCCAAAAATTCCTAGATATACATCTATGATGAAAATATCATAATTTTATTTTATTATTTTTATGTTTATTTATTTTTTGAGAGAGAGAGAAGGGGTCAGAGGATCCAAAGCGGGTTCTGCACTGACAGCAGAGAGCCCAATGTGGGGCTCGAACTCACAAACTGTGAGATCATGACCTGAGCCAAAGTCGGGTACTCAACCGAGTGAACCACTCAGAGGCCCCAGAAAATATCATAATTTAAAAATGACAGCATCAAATCTACATCACTAGTTTCCAAGGGAAAATATTTGCAAGACTATCTTAAGACTATTGCAAGAACTGAACAGTATCCAAACCAGTGCCAAATATCGCCAGTATTTGTAGGTGTATTTTTAAATGTGTATATATCCAGAAAACTAGATTTGGAATATTGATGCCCTTTCCTGTAGATAATAAGAAAGAGATCTTTGCAAAGTACTCAGACAGCATTGTAGTAAAATAAGAAAATGACATTGGTTCACAAGTACTGGGAAGAAAAAAATCATGAATAAATATTTAAAACTGTTAAATTCAGCTAGAGAAACATAAAAAAAAAAAACAAAAAAAAAACAAAAAAAACCTTGCCAGCCCTTCCTAGTAAGTTATGATAAAGGAGGAAGTTAGTAATTTGGAGATCTGTCTTTGACTAGAACAACTAAATAAGTATCATCCTAACTCGGACACTTTTGAGGAAAAAAAAAGGGACACTATTAACATTCACACCAGGAAAGTAAGTGCAAATACAGACCACCCCAGTTAAACCAGGTGAGCAGACCACTACTGCTAGAAAATGATTTGTAGAAATATTAGTAAAGAGCAGCTATTAGGAAAGGCTAGACTGGCTCTGTGTGAGGCCAACTCAAGAGCATGCTGAGATTTGTGGACCACCGACTGAAAAAAAAATGTTTTTAAGGAAAATTTAATACCATTCATGTTACTCTATTATGAATTAGAATATATCTACTGTATGCTAAATGCATTAATGCATTTGATTACATAGGCAAAGAAGTACATTTGATTTTATAGCCAATGATTCTATAGATAAAGGCTATCAATTTTCAGCTACATGAAAAGAAGATTTCCGGATGTTTCCCTTCAATTTCTATTGACCCCTTCCTTTTCTCCACATTAAATGCCAAATGAGAAGCTAAGGAAGAAAGTTGGGTAGAAAGAGATATACATACTTTTGACTATCAACATCATAATCAGAAAAAAAAGAAGCAACATACTTGTAGACAGGATTGCATGAAAGATTGCCTTATGAGGAACCCTAAAAGTGCAATAAAATGGATGATGAGTCACTTTTGATCAAACAGTATGGTCTTAAATAATAATGGGTTTAATAATAATTATTATTATATTTGATTGGCACTGCTAATAATAGCTAACATGGAAAGTATTTAGTATCACCAGGAATCCTAAGTCTGTGACATATGTAACTACTTTAAATCTCTAGACAATCTATAAAGATAGCTAGATGATAGATGATAGATGATAGATAGATAGATAGATAAATCTTTAGACAATCTTAATGAGGTAGGTATGAATATTACCCCAATTTTGCACATTATGAGCAAGCTGAGGTTATATAATTTGCTCAAGCTCACACAGCAAGTAGGTATTTGATTTGGGATTTGAACTCAAGCAGTTTGGATCTAGAATGCTCACCGTTAAAATCCAAACAGAACTATAGTTATAAAGACAGACTTATCCAAAGATAGGATAAGTCTCCTCCAAATGTAGAGAAACTCCAGTAAATAAATAATATGTAGGAAGCGGTCTTTCAAGTAATGATTAAGCAAGACAATATTATTATAAGGTCTGTTCATCCCCTCAAGATATTTATAAAAGTTTATAAATTTATAAGATTATAAAAGTTACTTGTAAGGGAATTCACTTTAAAACAGGCTGTTTGAAAAATACGAAATATTGGCTGCATTTGTGACCAAAAAATGTACATTTAGAAGGAAAATCGCAGGACACACTTGTAGCAACCTAATTTATATGAAGCGGTAATGCTGGCTTTGAGAGTTAATACTTAAAACTTAAAAAAAGCAAGACCCCGCCAAGAGCATAACTTTCTGGTAACCACATGTTTCAAACAGTGAGTTCAAGAGCAAGACTGAATTTCAAAGGAATGATATTTTTTTCCTTTCATGACTCCAGATTCCGATTACAGGCAAGAATAGGACAACCTAAAAGCCAATCTTAAAAGTCACTTTAAAGGACACCCGGCAGGTGAAATAGAAAGTACTCAGCCATACCTAGCCAAAATAAGCACCACATACCTATATAAAATATTCATGCGTGGGGACTCAGCTAGTCCTAATCCACCTGTTGTTGAAAAATATATAAATAAAGAAAAAAAAAGAGATTAAAGAAATAGGCTAAATCTCCCTCAGAAGGAGCTTTCTCTGTTCTATGTTCAGTAACAGCTGTTCTAAACTAATTGAACTGGTTTCCTTTCTGTTTTCTTACATTTTAATTTTGGTTTGTTTCTTGTGTTTTTCCCATGTGAAACACCCCATATTTTTCTGATAAATTCTATGTTGTTACAAATATGATGCCTGTGCCATTAAAATATCAGTAGATTTTTTGAAAAGTGAAGTATTCTTAAATTTAAGATTAAACTCATTTTGAGGCACCTGGGTGGCTCAGTCAGTTCAGCGTCTGACTTTGACTCAGGTTATGACCTCGCAGTTCATGGGTTTGAGCCCCACATGGGGCTCCTGTGCTGACAGCTCAGAGCCTGGAGCCCTCTTCAGATTGTGGGTCTCCCTCTCCCTACGCTCTTACCCCACTCACACTCTGTCTCTTTCTCTCTCTCTCAAAAACAAACATTTTTAAAAATTTTAAATTAAACTCATTTTCCACAAATATTTCCATAGAAAAAAGAAAAAAAAAAAGCTTGTAAGAGATACATTATCTGTTTTAGTAATGGATAATCTATTGGTTAAGTAACAAAGAATAAAATTTGGTTGGGTGATTTATGGCTTCCCCAATAAAAATGTACAAGTGATTAGTGGTAAGTTATCAGGATAGCTTATCAAACTTTGCAATTACTCAAGTTTATATAATACTGGTCTTATTTATTTTTGAGTAATTTACGTACTTATAATCATCATTGCCAAGAAGAGTTGATGATAGATACATAGACTAATATTCAGAATCGGGCAATGACTCGATCAGAAATTTGATCGATCACTCATCGACAACAGAAAAACTTTAAGGAACTAACTTTTCAAACTTTAAGAAATATTTTGCCACATTTCAGTGGGCAGGTCCCCAATGGAATACAGGCCATTTATTTAATTCAATACATATTTATTGTTTGGCTAATTCTTGTCTGCTAAACACTACTGACTAAGAAATATTCTCATCTTTTGGTGAGTTTATAATTTTACAGTGGAAAATTAGAAACGAAATTTCAATTTAGTGTTATGGCATGCATGAGATTCAAAACTTAACTGCTTTATTGTGTCTGGAAAAAAAGCTTAAGAGTTTCAGTAATTAGTAAAATCAATATGAAATATGAGTATGATGAGCCATTCATACAGAACTAAAATTCACTGAGAAGTTGTAATAGCAGAGTGGTCTCCAGAACAAGATAAGGGATAATAGAATTTTTACAGGCATTGATCATACTGCTCCTTAATTATTATGTCTCATTGTATCTGAAATTCCAGAGGACAGTGACCACAAAACAGAAGCAACATTAAGTTATGTTATGTGGAGAACATGGTAACTTACTGCACCAAATCCATTTAACTTTTTCTTGACTTTTAGGCATTTATATAATCTCCATTTTTTTAATTCAATAAACATTTTATGTACACGTTTTTTGTATTTACTATACTATTTTCTTTTTCTTAATTAAAAAAATTATTATTAAAGTATAGTTGACATACAACGTTGTATTAGTTTCAAGTGTGCAACATAGTGATCTTCTAATTATGGCCTTTTCTTTCTCACTTAAATAAATCCCTTTAACATTTCTCATAAGGCCAGATTAGTGGTGATGAACTCAATGCTGTTTTCTCACAGTAAAAAGTTACATGTGGAATATTTATGTCATAGAGAAAATACTTGGAAAACGTGGTGCATATGGCCAGATTTCTTGAAAAATTTGACGTTTAACTCTTTTTCTTCTCATATGTGGAAAGGCCTACATTTCAATTACAGCCGTATAATTATACTGTTCAGTATGGTAGCAACTAGCCTTGAGGGGCTATTCAAATTTAAATACAATTTAAAGTTGTTTTTTCAGTTGTACTAGTTACATGTCAAAAGCTCAATAAAATGTTTGGTAGAATAGTATGTGTTCATTCTTTGTGTAAATCTTGTACATTTTTTAAAAATGTGTACCCAGCTATATCATTATCATTACTGCTATCCAAAATAATTATTTCAAATTTATTTTAAGCTAGTATTGGTGATAAATTTTTAAAATATTAATGTTTTTACATCCGTGCAATTCTGAACTATTTTTTATGTTTGAATAGTTTCACTTTGATGCTCCTCCTTAATGCAAATGTAATGACATCGGAAATATGATGCCATGGACCAAAATTCCCATGGACCAAAGTCATTTTTAGTGAGGTTAAGTGTAGTTTCTTTGTGCTTTGTCTCCTCCCTTTTGGAAATAGCCCAAATGGGCCACCTTCTCAGTGGTGTACTCTTGCCTCTAGACCTGGCTCTCCAAGACTAGGCAGAACTGTCTCATGCTGGAGTAAATCCCTGCCACTTTTAAGAAACTGGCTTAGAGAAAAATGGCTAGAAGCAAGTATGTGCTTTACTTTAGACCTCCCTTTGAACCATTAAATGCTGTTTCTTCATGGTGAGGGAAGGAACTAAGTGTATGACGTATCTCATTTATTTTATGGTATACCCATGCATCTTTCATTATTTTCTCCAAAACAGGGAATGTTGATAGGACATGCCAAACTTTCTTCAATTTCCTTCCTGAAAACCTGTAATTATTTCCCAGGAAAGGAAATCATGCATAAACTCTCAGTGTCTTCACCAATTTATCTGAAGCATTTTGTATCTGGCAAAATTTTCTTGAGGTTATGATTTGCTACCCTCTCATTTTGCAATTTCACTGCCAATGCATTCTTTGCTTTTTGTTTATTTTTACAGTTATCTCCTTCCTCTTTTCTTCCTAGACTTACGTATTTTTGTTCAAGGTGGGCAGAGGGTCTTATCATTTTTGCTTCACCCATGCAGTACAGAGTTTTATTATTTATTTATAGCTAAAAGCTAAACACTTCCCCAAGAAAGGCTGTGAAACTGTAGGCAATACCCAGCTAATCTCCAGCACTAATTTAGTATTTCTTGAAAGGTTTTTATAGTTACACACTACTAGGAAATGGGGAAAAAAAGTTATTAAGTTTTCAGAAAGGTTTCAAAATTTTACTGAAACGATGACCATTTTGGACTTGTAATCATGTTGATAATATGGCATCTTGAAGCTCCATAAGATCTTTAGCCTTAGATTCCTCCAGCTTTATTTATATTCTTTTCTATATCATCCTTCTGGGATATTAAAGCTTGTTACTCTTTCCACTTCCTGAAGAGTTCTAACTCAGCTGAAAAGCTTCCTGGGGTAGACAGGGCAAAAGAATAATGATCACCATTTTTAAAAGCCTCAGCATCAGGCAAGACCTGACTTTTTTAGGATCCCCACCATCAAGCACAGATTTTCATGTAGAAGAGCTTTTCTTATTCACATAAATCCTGAAAGAACGATCAGTCCCCAACCATGCACATGCCAAGAAGTACATATATACCAAGAGGATCTTCTAACATTAAAATTTTCCAAATAAAGAGTTGGAATTTCAGCTAATGTTAGCATTTTCATAAGACTAGACTGATAATCATATTATCATTGTATAATAGAAATTATGACCAAAAAAAAAGTAATGCAGTTAAAGTGGCAATTGAGAACTAAAATGTGACTAATATTTAAAATATTATGTTTTATTATCCCAAAACATAAAGATGTGATTGGATTTCTTTATTTCAAAAACACTGAAGAGGTCATCATTTTCATGCCAATGCAGAGGTCAAATCAACCAGAATCATGACTAGTACAGGCATTTCAGCTATTTTAGTAGTCAGTACAAACCGCTGTAGCTAAATTGGTCTTTCCAGGATCAATATCAATTGTGAAGCTACAAAGTTTATGCTCATGCTCAGGCTGCAGTCAAATGGTCATGGGAATTAAATAAATACCAACAGGGTGATACTATCAATAACAATTGTGATCATGTTTTTCCATTATACTTTCTTTTTGTTAGATTAACAGGCTAGCATGTAGCTTGATTTTTTAAATCAGAAAGTAATTTTAGGGACACCTGGGTGGCTCAGTCGGTTAAGCGTACCACTTTGGCTCAGGTCATGATCTTGAAGCGCCGTGGTTTTGAGCCCTGCATGAGGCTCTGTGCTGACAGTTCAGAGCCTGGAGCCTTCTTCAGATTCTGTGTCTCCCTCTCTCTCTGCCCCTCCCCCACTCATGCTCTGTCTCTGTCTCTCTCTCTCTCTCTCTCTCTCTCTCTCTCTCAAAAATACATAAACACTAAAATTTTTTAAAAGTAATTTTTAAAGTTTTAAGATTATTCAAAATACTATGTTAAAAGTGATTCCTTCCTTTCCTCCCCACTTCTCTCAGAAAAAACAAATAAATGCAATATCACCACAATTATAATGCTGCTTACAGCTATGCCTTAGGCCTACAGGAGAATGTGGGGAAAAGAAAGCAGTTTATTTGTAAGTGTGACGAAAGTTTCTTGATGTTTTCTTTACATTCTAAATTTCCATTATTACTATTACTTATGATTTCTCAATATTTAAATGTAACCAATATTGTGATTTTCTTTTAAATAAATCATTATTTTTCCTCATAGTTTATAATTTTTCACCCTACTTTAACATTACACCATTATGTTAACTGTTGAGTGTATCTAAACATATTCATTGGTATTTGTTGTTAATATATCACATTTTACATAATATAATATTTTTTAAACCTTCCTAACATCTATAGAATTTAAGGAACTATAGCTGAAGCACTGTTAAATATCTAGCACCAGAGCCTTGTGTTCTTCTGGTCTTCTTTGGATGTCTTTTCCCTGATCAGCAGCCCTTAAGATTCTTTTTGAGGTAGAAAAAAAGGGAGATATGATAAGTGCCAAACTGAAGGGCAAAAAAGGAGAGCAAGGACACAGGTTTCTATCAGCGTTGATTCCCAGCACAAAACACTATTGTTTGGGAAGTCTGTTTATACTTGTGCAATGAAAATATCCATTCTATAGTCTCACCAGTCCATCTTTAAATAACACATACACACACATACCCACACATGTGTGTGAAATATATGTATGCTGCACATCATACAAATAAGACAATTGGAATACAGTTTTAAGGCAACAACAAAGATCATATACTTCCCTTTTATTTTATAAATTCACAAAGGTAGTAATGGATGGGCTACAGTCAGAACATAACAAGCTTTCAGATATACTTGTGTGCTTTCTATGGAACAACACTCCAAAATATGCAAAAAGAACTCCTTAGAGAAACAACCTTTGCCCAAAGAAAATACAGTCTCTTCATACTGTACTGCAGATTTCAGTAGAGAAATTCTTTTGAAATTTTGGTAACTATGGCATATAGATTTCTCTGTTCATGAAGATAACAAAGCTATTGATTTGGCTTTCCTTGTAAAACTGTAAAAGAATAATAAGTCCACTCCACAAACAAAGTCAAAGAAAAGTATGCTTTAGTTTTGTATGTATCTACTCTTAAATGAACCTGTCAGTGGAATGTACTTCTGGATCTACAAATGCATCTGAGCCCAACATGTTTCCTGAAGATATGTTTCCGATTACACTAATGATTCTTAGTAGTTTTTGTTTTGGTCAATAATTCAAATATTTTTGTTAATACAATGAAAAATCTTATTATTCTTTAATACATTTTCACTATACAGTTCGTGGTAATAACATGGTTTTTGCTCACTATTGGATATTAATTTTTCATAAAAGATATGTTGTCACATTTGTCATATAATCACTAACTAAAAAAGAATTGGCCAAGAATAGTACTATGTGGTAGGAATAGTACTATGTGGTAGTTAACTTTATTAACTTTCCTTTCAACAATCATGTTGTCTGACACTTTAGTTATCATTTCATGTTTTACATCCATTTGTCATTCATTACTTCAGCAAATACTTACTCATCATCTAATGCAGTTTTCCTAAGCCTTGAGTAGAAAGATTACAAACATCACTACCGTCAAGGCCCTCATCATGTATATTAAGACATATTTGTCCATGAGGTGCTCTACTGAAATGTAGTTAAATACATTAGGTTAAAAGAATAAATATTTTTTTTAAATTTCATATCTCTCAGTATTATATAACATTTATATAACATTATAGAAGAATTCTACCCCAAAGGACGGCTCCTTGCTTTGGAACTAAAGAAAATAATGCTGCAATTTGAATGACCAAGTCTCTTCCCTATATAATGCACTGTTACAATAGTCTTTAATATAATTACCATATAACAATACCACTTCTAAATATTTACCCAAAAGAATACAAAGTACCATCTTAAAGAAACATTTGTATACCCATGTTCATAGCAATGTTATTGACAATAACCAAGAAGTGAAAGCAACGTAAGTGTTCAAGGATGAATGAATGGATAAATAAAATGTAATACATACATGTCATAGTATGTTGTTCAGCTTTAAAAAAAAAAGGAAACTATGATACATGATACAACATGGGTAAACCCTGAGGTCATTATGCTATGTAAAATAAACCAGTTGCAAAAAGACAAGTACCGCATATTCCATTTATATGAAGTACCTAGAAGAATCAAATTAATAAGGACAGATAGTAGAAGGGTGGTTGCCAGGGATTGGGAGAAGATGCGAATGGAGAATTGTTTAATAGGTAGAGTGTTAGGAGAAATGGCTATGGGTGATGTGTACCCTCTACTCTAGCATCATAAAGATGCTGCAAATTTAACCAAATTATGAATGACTGAAGAAAGGTTTTACAGTGGAAAATAAATGTACTCTTTTTCAAGGGTGACATTCTTTTTATGTACCTTATTGGATTATAGTATTTCTTCTTAGTATCATGCTAGAGATTCATAAAATAGAAGTAATCTGGTCTCAAAGAGTCACATCCATATTCAGTTGTGCCACTTGTTCACACACATATGAGTCCTATAATTCTCATTCTTTTCTACCTAAAGTGCAAATAATAATGTCTTTCTGGAATGGGGTTAATAAAACTATCTTTATTTACAGATAATATGATCTTATATATAAAATACCTACAGACTCACTGAAAATTTTTAGAATAAAAAAAGTTCATCAGGGATACAGAATAGAAGATCATTAGATCAAAATTTAAAAGTCAGTTGTATTTCTACACACAATCAATGAGCAATCACAAAATGAAATCAAGAAGCAATCCCATTTACAATGGCATCCAGAAATTAAGTATTTAGGAATAAACTAAACAGATCCAAAGTTTATCAACTGCAAACCATAATACATTGCTGAAGGAGATTAAAGACTTAAAGAAGTAGAACGCCTATGTTCATGGATCTAGAAACATAATATTGTTAAAGTGGTAATATTTCCCAATTTGATTTATAAAGTAAACACAATATCCCAAGAGGTTTTTTTGGTTGTTTTTTGTTTTTGTTTTGCAGAAAATGACAAACTGATCCTAAAACTTATATGGAAATGAAAAATGATCTTTAAGAAGCCAAATGGTATTGAAAAAGAATAAAGTTGGAGGACTCACACTTCTCAATTTGAAAACTTACAATAAATCTACAGTAACTAAGAATATGTGGTGCTGACATATATATGGAATAGAACTAAAGAGTTCCAAAATAAAATCTTATATTAATGGCCACTTCAATTTTGATAACAGTCTCAAGAAAATTCAATCAGAAAGAATAGTCTTCAACAAATGATGCTAGGACAATGGAAATTAACATGTAAAATAAAGTTAGACCCCTTCCTCTTGTCATACGCAAAAATGAACTCAAAATGGAAAACAGATCTGATTTTAAAAGTGTTACCTAATAGTAAGTCTAACAAAAATTAAGCATGAGATCATGAACAAAACTGTTTACATTCATTAAATCAAATAAATGGTAAATTTTCTACAATGTTTATAGATTATTCACTATCTTAGGTTCTCTGAAGATTATACTATCAATTCAGTACAATTCAATAAAACTCAGTGTTTCCCACAAAATTTGAAAAGATCTGCCTAAATTTTATATAACAGAGCCAATAAAAGCCAACAGAGTTTTAAGAACAAAAATTGTCTCTATTGTATTTCAAGACAAAACATAGTATTTCAAAAAGTGTGTAAGACACAATTAGATTAATTAAACCAAATGAAAAAACAGATGCAAAAACCACACTTTAATGAAAACTTTGTGTGTGACAGATGAAGCATTACATATCAGTGGAAAAAAATAATAAACTATGTAATATATTGTGCTTGTTTAACTGTAGGTCCATATGAAAAGAGATTAAAGTATATACAAACACCATGTAAAACATATTCTCCAGATTTAATTCAAAAACAAAATAAGAAAAGCAAAACTTTATAAGGAAATTAAGATATTATTTTCACAATATTATTAGTGTTAAATATAAGGTTTTTTAACTAAGGTAAATTAACTTTCCTTTGATCAATCCCATCAACAAAAATTTAAAAAAACTAGAGGTTATCTGATAGAAGGTGTCAGAGAAAGCCAACTTAGCCATATCCCAAAATGCCATCATCCTGAAGAGAAGTGAGTGCAAATTTATTAAACCAATACTTGGTGTGACATTTTCTCTCAAAGCATTTGTCAATCTACAAATGGCAGAATGGGTATTTGAGAGTCTGGGCAGTGCGTGTGGCCATCTCACAGAACTGCCAAAGCAAGAGTTGGAGTTCAGGACCCACCAAGGTACAGGCACTTTGGTGATGAGCCCTGGGTTTAAGATGGGTTCCCCAAAGGAGTAAAGACAAACAGGGAATAAAACACCCCTTACAGATGAAAACCTGTCACTGAATTACCTCAATTATTGACTTTAATATGAACATTTGCCTTTGTCTTAGTTATGGCTGTGAAACTGACAAACTTTTGGCAAACCCACACGTTTGAAAGATAAAATGTGGAGTTGAGGATCCCAAAGATGAGGACCTTGAAAATAATCTAGTTTGTCAGTTAAAACCAATAGAGGACTCAGTAGAGGATTAAAGGTGACAGGGAAGAGACAGAAAATATATAACAGAAACTGATTATAGAAATTCAAAGTTGATCCAGATATTAGGCATAACGTATCAACAAAAGAGTATATAAAAGGAATACAAATAGAAATTACAGATCTGAAAATATCATAACTAAAATAAAGAATACAATAGGGGAGCGTGGGTGGCTCAGTTGGTTAAACATCTGACTTTGGCTCTGGTCATGATCTTGCAGTTTGTGGGTTCGAGACCTGCATAGGGCTCTGTGCTGACAACTGGGAGCCTGGAACCTCCTTCGGGTTCTGTGACTCCCTCTCTCTCTGCCCCTCCCCCACTCACGTTTTGTCTCTCTCTGTCTCTCAAAAATAAATAAACGTTAAAAAAAATAAAAGAACAATACAAGAGATAAGTTTAATGGCAGATTAGCCACCACCCCCCAAAAAGAAAAAAAGATTAATGAAGTGGAAGATAGTTCATTAGATCCAGACTAAAGCACAGAGAGAGAAATGGGGTAGGGGAGAAAAGATGGAAAATACACGAAAGCACTTAAGAGACAAATGGGATATGTTAAAATGCCTAACATAACTTGTAAACAGTGTCTCAGATGGAAAGTCAAAGAGGAGAGTACATAGCAATATTTGAAAGAACAAAGCAAATAATCTTTCAAAGCTGATTAAGTACATTAAACACAGATTCAAAAAGTGCAATGAAGCTTATGCAAAATAAATAGAAATAAAACAACCCTGAGGCAAATCATAGGATAAACAAAGATTAAAAAAGAAATAAAATCTTAAAAGCAAGAAAGAAGAAAAAAATGGACCCATTACCTAAAATAAGAGCAATAGAACTGACAGGCAGGTGACCTTTCTATTGAAATAATAAGAGCAGAAGATGATACATTTGAGAAAAATGCACTAAAATAGAATGTTATTTACAGGGGAAATATGCTTTTCAAATGAAGGTAAAGACCTTTTCAAATATATAAAACTTAGGAAAATGTATCACCATCAGATCCACACTAATGAAAATACTTAAAAAGTACTTAAGGTGGAGGGAAAATGATCTTATGTGAAAGCCGGAGATCAGAAAGAAATAAAGAGTTAAAAAATTAAATATGTAGCTACATCTAAATGAATACTGATTACATGTAACAACATTACTGTCTTGAGTGCATTTAAAATTATGAATAATTAAAGTAAATGACAAACGGCAGACAACTCAGGAGGCGATAAATGGAATTAAAATGTTTTAAAGTCCCTGCATTGTCAAGGGAGCGTTAAAAGCATTAAGTTAAATCAGGCTTTGATAAATCAATAATACATATAGTAATTTCTCATGTAAACCACTCAAACAATATTTTACAAACATGATGAGAGAGGATGAATATCAAAAATGCTTAATTTTATCCAAAGAATGAACAAAATGAAAAAAAAAGGAAATATAAAGCTGGTGGAAAAATATAGCACAAATAATCAGATGGTAGATTTAAACACAAATTGAGGGGAAAATACACTAACTATATAAATTAAAAAATAAAAATTTTCAGACTGGATTGTTGAAACAAGGACATAACAAACCTTGAAAAACTGAAAAGAAGACAAAAAGGCAGAAAACAGAATTTCAAACAAACAAAAAACGAATAGATAGTAGATATAAATACAAATTCATCAATGTGTACATTCAGTGTAACAAAACAAATGTACCAAAGTTTTTAAAAAATCATGTTTGGGGACACCTGGGTGGCTCAATCAGGTAAGTGTCAAACTTCGGCTCAGGTCATGATCTCATGGCTCATGAGTTTGAGGCATACAAGGGGCTCTGTGCTGAAGGCTCAAAGCCTGGAGACTTGTGGATTCCGCGTCTCCCTCTCCTACTGCCCCTCCCCCGCTTATGCTCTGTCTCTCTCTCTCTCAAAAATAAATAAACATTAAACATTTTTAAATCATGTTTGATTAAAAAGAATCAACTATATGCTGATACAAATATTAGACAAAGCAGACAACATAACAGACATTATGAGAGATAAAGAAGTTTATTTTAAAACAATATAAGAACGAATCAACCCAGAAGATATTCAATGTAAAATATACTAATTAACATGGTCTCAAAATATATAAATTAAAAATTATTAGAGATGTAAGGATACTTACAGAAGGCAGAAGCTACCAGGTCAAATACAAAGGACAGTTTACTACCCAGCACAATAGCAACAGACAGCACAGTATCACCTGTATTGGCTCCCTAATCCCCATGTCCAATGAACAATGTGACTCACTAGGAGATGCCTGAAAAAGCAATGGTATAAAAAGCTTCTGCACAGCAAAGGAAACAATCAACAAAGCTAAATGGCAAACAACAGAATGGGAAAAGATATTTGCAAATGACATATCGGACAAAGGGCTAGTATCCAAAATCTATAAAGAGCTCACCAAACTCCACACCCGAAAAACAAATAACCCAGTGAAGAAATGGGCAGAAAACATGAATAGACACTTCTCTAAAGAAGACATCCAGATGGCCAACAGGCACATGAAAAGATGCTCAACGTCGCTCCTCATTGGGGAAATACAAATCAAAACCACACTCACCTATCACCTCACGCCAGTCAGAGTGGCCAAAATGAACAAATCAGGAGACTATAGATGCTGGAGGGGATATGGAGAAACAGGAACCCTCTTGCACTGATGGTGGGAGTGCAAACTGTTGCAGCCGCTCTGGAGAACAGTGTGGATGTTCCTCAAAAAATTAAAAATAGACCTACCCTATGACCCAGCAGTAGCACTGCTAGGAATTTACCCAAGGGATACAGGAGTACTGATGCATACGGGCACTTGGACCCCAATGTTTATAGCAGCACTCTCAACAATAGCCAAATTATGGAAAGAGCCTAAATGTCAATCAACTGATGAATGGATAAAGAAATTGTGGTTTATAGACACAATGGAGTGCTACGTGGCAATGAGAAAGAATGAAATATGGCCCTTTGTAGCAACGTGGATGGAACTGGAGAGTGTGATGCTAAGTGAAATAAGCCATACAGAGAAAGACAGATACCCTATGTTTTCACTCTTAGGTGGATCCTGAGAAACTTAACAGGAACCCATGGGGGAGGGGAAGGGAAAAAAAAAGAGAGAGAGGTTAGAGTGGGAGAGAGCCAAAGCATAAGAGACTCTTAAAAACTGAGAACAAACTGAGGGTTGATGGGGGGGGGTGGGAGGAAGGGGAGGGGAGGTGATGGGTATTGAGGAGGGCACCTTTTGGGATGAGCACTGGGTGTTGTATGGAAACCAATTTGACAATAAATTTCATATATATATTAAAAAAAAAAGCAATGGAATGCATTACAGGAGTGGAACCAAGTTAAGAAATATCCTAGTCTTATAAGAAAGCTGATACTATTGTGGTCAAACTATTCCCAGAAGGAGACATTATCTTCTTATTCTTAATCAAGAAATAAAGCTTCCTTTTGATCTAAAGGGAGACACCATCTCTATTTTCCAAAGCTGTTTCCTATACAGTCTTGAATAGTCTTAAATAAAAGCTGATTCCAGATGTATAGAAATGCCATGGAGAATTTTCTTTTACACCATTAAGAGAGTGTAGAAAAAAGCCCAACAATGGGAGAAAATATTGAAAATTCATATAACCTAAGAAATCAAAACATAAATAACCCTTGCAAATCAGTTAAGACCGTTTTCAAAAATAGAACAAAACATTAACAAGAATGTGTTTAAAAAGATATACGAGGGATGTAGGCAGAAGGCATATAACCTTGTCACTGCTTTTAGCGATGCTACAACATAGATTCCAAACACTTGGCAGGTATGGGACTTTTTCTGGGAGAAAGGACATCAGACACAGGGTGGAGAATCTTCTCATGGGAGGGTGGGTCCCTGTGCTGCCAGGTTCTTTAATATTTCGAGTTTTGAATCCCAGCTCTGCGCCAAAGAAAAAATACAGAACTATGGTGCAGGGCAAGCTGGCCACCCCTGTTATCCTATGAGAGCTGCCTGAAGAGCAGGGGATGTGATATCCCCTGTCCAAGAGCTTGGGAGATAGCCATTTCCCCCCAAATACCAACACAGTGGCACTTCAGAGAGCAACACACAGGTCCCCAAGGGAGGCAGAAGGCTTACGCCAAATCCCATCCCCCTCTGCCCAGCAACTGCTTATTTACTGGGGCAAGATTGGCTCTGAGCCAATGGAGCAGGCCTCTCATCCAGAAGGCCAGCAAAGGCAGCACCGGCCTCTCATCCAGAAGGCCAGCACAGGCAGCACCCCACATGTACCAAGTGTACTGAAAAGAGAGTGCTTCAAAACGACCCCTGCAGTTCTGGTTGAAACAGGACCAGGCTTACTTTTTTTTTTTCTTTTCTCTTTTTATCTTTCGGAATCAGGCTCACAGTTTTTTGTTTATTAGTTTGTTTGTTTTTTCATTTCCTTTTCTCTTTGGGGGGGGGGGAGAAATCAGGTTTCTTTTTTTTTTTTTTTTTTCTTTTCTATTCCTTTCTTTTTTCTCTTTTTTTTTTTCTTTCTTTTTCTTTGGAATCATGCTTATAGTTTTTTTATTGTCTGTGTGATTTTTTTTTCATTCCTTTTCCTTTTCTCTTTTTTGGGAGGAATCAATATTTTTCTTCTTTATCTTTTTTTTCCAGGCTTATCTGAACTAACAAGTCAAAGCACACCTAGTCAAAGGTCCAAACACTCCCCACTGCAAGGAAGGAGGAGCTCTGCAAAGGACTGACAAGTGGGAAACAGCAGCCAAAATGCAACAGAAGAATGCACACAGCATACACCAGAAACTCTTCCAGAAGTGTCAGGTCCTGGACAGTGTATGACCTCTTTTTATTATAGCATTACTCTCAGGTACAGGAAACATAACAAACTTTTAAAACACACAAAATACTGAAACTTAGCCAAAATGACAAAACAAAGGAATTCTCCCCAAAAGAATTACCAAGAAGAAATCACAACCAGATATAAGCAAAACAGATATAAACAATACATCTAAACAAGAATTTAGAACAACAGTCATAAGACTACTAGCTTGGCTTGAAAAAATGAATAAAAGACATTAGAGAAACCTGTGCTCCAGAGATCAAAGACCTAAAAACTAGTCTTGCTGAAATAAAAAATGCTGTAACTGAGATGCAATATCCACTGGATACAGTTACAAAGAGGACTAAAGAAGCAGAGGAGAGAATAGGTAGTACAAAAGCTAAAATTATGGAAAATAATGAAGCTGAATAGAGGGGGGGAAAACTACTAGATCACAAAGGGAGACTTCGGGAACTCAATGATTCCATAAAACAAAACAATATCCTTATCATAGTAGTCCCAGAAGAGGAAGAACAGGAGAAAGGGACAAAAGGTTTATTTGAACAACTTATAGCTGAGAACTTCCCAAATCTGGTGAAGGAAACAGGCATTCAACTCAGAGAGGCATAAAGAACTCACCTCAAATTCAACAAAAACAGGGCAACACCAGGACATATCATAATGAAACTTGCAAACTACAAAGATGAAGATAGAATTCTAAAAGCAGCTAGGGACAAAAAGTCCTTAACCTACAAGGAAAGACACATAAGGTTAGCAGCAGACCTGTCCACTGAAACTTGGCAGGCCAGAAGGGAGTGGCAGGAAATATCAATGTGCTGAATGGGAAAAATATGCAGCCAAGAATTCTTTATCCAGCAAGGTTGTCATTCAGATTAGAAGGAGAGATAGAGTTTCCCAGACAACAAAAACTAAAAGAGCTCATGACCATTAAAACAGCCCTGGAAGAAATCTTAAGGGGGATTCTTTGAGTGGGAAAACAACAACAACAACAACAACAACAACAACAGGAGACCAAAGCAACAAAGACTATAAAAGACCAGAGAACACCACCACAAACACCAACTCTACAGGTAACACAGTGGCAGTAGATTCATATCTTTCAATACTCACTCTAAATGCAAATGGACTAAATGCTCCAATCAAAAGACATAAGGTATCAGAATGGATTAAAAAACAAGACTCATCTATATGCTACCTACAAGAGACTCATTTTAGACATAAAGATACCTGCAGATTGGAAATGAAGGGATAGAGAACCATCTATCATGCTAATTAATGTGAAAAGAAAGCCAGAGTAGCCATACCTATATCAGACTAACTAGATTTTAAACTAAAGACAGTAACAAGAGATGAAGAAGGCCATTATATCAAAATTAAGGAATCTATCCATCAAGATCTAACAATTGTAAATATTTATGCCCCCAACTTGAACACCCAAATATATAAATCAATTAATAACAAACATAAATGAACTCATTGATAATAATACAATAATAGTAGGGGACTTTGACACCCCACTTACAACAATGGACAATTCATTTAAGCAGAAAATCAGCAAAGGAAACAATGGCTTTAAATGACACACTGGACCGGATGGACTTAACATACATACTCAGAACATTTCATCCAGGGCAGCAGAATACACACTCTTCTTGAGTACATGTGGAACATTCTCCAGAATAGGTCACATACTGGGTCACAAATCAGCACTCAATATGTACAAAAAGATCAAGATCATCCATACATATTCTCAGATCACCATGCTATGAAAGTTGAAGTCAACCACAAGAAAAAAAATTGGACAGCCCTCAAATACATGGAAGTTAAAGAATATTCTACTAAAGTATGAATGGGTTAGGGGCACCTGGGCGACTCAGTTGGTTAAGTGACTGACTCTTGATTTGGCTAATGTGATGATCTCATGGTTCATGGGTTCAAGCCATGCATCAGGCTTCATGCTGACACTGCAGAGCCTGCTTGGGATTATGTCTCTCTCCCTCTATCCTTCTCTCTCTCCTCCAATGCCCTCTCTCCCTTTCTCAAAGTAAATAAATAAAATTGTCTTAAAGTACATTAAAAAAAATGAATGGGTTACCAGGAAGCTAAATAAGAAATTAAAAATACATGGAAGAAAATGAAAATGAAAATATGACAGTCAAAAACCCTTTCAGATTCAGCAAAGTCAATCCTAAGAGGAAAGTATATTGCAATGCAGGCCTACCTCAAGATATAAGAAAGTTCCCAAATATAACCTTACACCTATAGGAGCTATAAAAGGAAATGTAAATAAAGCTTAAGGCCAGCAGGAGAATAGAAATAATAAAAATTAGAGCAGAAACAAACGATATAACAAAACAAACCAGTAGAAAAGATCAATGAATCCAAGAGCTGGTTCTTTGAAAGAATAAACAAAATTGATAAACCCCTAGCTAGACATATCAAAAAGAAAAGAGAAAGGACCCAAATAGATAAGATCACGAATGAAAGAAGAGAGATCACAGTTAATGTCACAGAAATACAAACAATTATAAGAGAATACTATGAAAAATTGTATGCCAACAAATTGGGCAGTTTGGAAGGAATGGACAAATTCCTAGAAACATACAGACTACCAAAACTGAAATAGGAAGAAATAGAAAATTTGGACAGATTTCAAAACCAGCAAGGAAATTGAATCAGCAGTCAAAAATCTCCCAACAAACAAGAGCCCTGGGCCACATGCCTTCCCAGGAAAATTCTACCAGACATTTAAAGAAGAGTTAATACCTATCCTTCTCCAACTGTTCCAAGACATAGAAGTGGAAGAAAATCTTCCAAACTCATTCTATGAAGCTAGCACTTCCTTGATTCCAAAACCAGATGAAGACCCCACTACAAAGGAGAATTACAGGCCAATATCTCTGATGACACTGGATGCAAAAATTCTCAACAAGATACTAGCAAATCAAATCAACAGTATATTAAAATAATTACACACCATGATCCTGTGTGATTTATTCCTGGACTGCAGGGCTTGTTCAATATTTGCAAATCAATCAAATGTGTTATGCCACATTAAAGAAAGGATAAGAACCATATGATTCGGTCAATAGATATAGAAAAAACATTTGACAAAATACAGCATCCTTTCTTGATAAAAATCCTCCACAAAGTAGGGATAGAAGGAACATACCACAATATCATAAAGGCCACATATGAAAGACCCACAATTAATATCATCTTCAACAGGAAAAAATGGAGAGCTTTTTTTTCTCTTCAGTCAAGAAAAAGACAAGGATGTTCACTCTCACCATTGTTATTTTTAAATAGTACTGGAAGTCCTGGCCTCAGTAATCAGACAACAGAAAGAAATAAAAGGCATCCAAGTCAGCAAGAAAGACGTCAAACTTTCACTGTTTGCAGGTGACATTATACTCTATGTCAAAAACCCAAAAACCTCTGTCAAAAAATTGCTAGAACTCACAGATGAATTCAGCCAAGTTGCAGGATGTAAAATCAACATGCATAAATCTGTTGCATTTCTATAACACACCAATAACAAAGCAGCAAAAAAACAAAAAACAACCAAAGAATCAATCTCATTTACAATTACACCCAAAACAATAAGACACCTAGGAATAAACATAACTAAAGAGGAAAGGATCTGTTCTCTGAAAACTATAGAACACTGATGAAAGAGATTGAAGAAGACACAAAGAAATGGAAAAGGATTCCATGCTCTTGGATTGGAATAAAAAACATTGTTAAAATGTCTATACTACTCAAAATCATGTACACATTTAATGTAATCCCTCTCAAAATACCACCAGCGTTCTTCACAGAACTAGAATGAACAATCCTAAAATTTTTTATGGAACCAAAAAAAAGACCCCAAATTGCCAAAGCAATCCTGAAAAAAACCAAAAAAACAAAAAACAAAAAACAAAAAACTGGAGGCATCACAATTCTGGATTTCAAACTATAATTTCAAAGCTGTAGTCATCAAGACAGTATGTCACTTGCACGAAAACAGACATATAGATCAATGGAAGAGAATGGAGAAACCAGAAATAGACCCACAAATATATGGCCAACTAATCTTCTACAAAGCAGGAAATAATAATACAGAGGACTAGCAAAATAACTGGGCAATGAGGGCTGAGGAAGGGAATGTATTAAATTACTAAACTTCTGGGAAAGATGCATCCAATTGAATGATATTTGTGATTACAGGGCCAAAACCTTGTATCTGGTACAAAATTAAAACTAGTAAATATTTACTGTCCAATTGAACGTATGACCAATATCAATGTATTATTGATTCTAGAGAGTAAAATTATACTGGGTATTAGAAAATGAAAGTATCTGAATGCTTCCTAATATGTATCAAAGGAAAACTATCATAAAGATATTATGATTTAGTAATAGTTCCAACTCAGAAAGAATAATTCTTGAGATTATGGTTATGATAGAGTTTTTGGTAAAAATTTGCAAATAATTTTCAGGATTTGATATTTGCTGAGTTTATATAAACCTATAGGCTACTACTACCTCAACTCATTTGATCATGACAAAATTCATGAGAATCAGCATTAATATGATAATTGTATAGATGAGGAAACAGAATCTCAAAGAGATTAAATAATCATCCAAGAACATTTAATAAAAAAGCTAGGGTGTAAATTCAATTCCATTTGATTACAGTACTCATACAGCATTTATTAAAAGTCAAAGAATTTTTCATGTAATTTTAAAATATAATTAGCTGTTGCAAATTTGAATATTTGCTGAATTTTGAATGTTAATTGAGGAGTTCTTGTGTTATCTAGCCGTGGGTATAAACCAAAAGATGTGGAACATTTAAATTTATTTTGATAATACCTCTAATAATGAGCCTCTTTGTAACCACAGGGAAAATATTTATTGAAGAGAATATCCCCAATTTTAAGTTTTTTCTATTTAAATTTTTGTCTTAAGCATTGATGATTTCTGCCACTTTCCTTATAGCAAGTTCTAGCAGATGGCAAAAGAGAATGAACAAAAAGCAAGTAAATATTCATGGAAAAATTGGATCCATTCAGCAGGCTTGGATGAAAGCTAGTGATTTTTTCTAAAACATATTCTCTAGGTCATGAATTTATTTGACTATTTAATATAGTCATATTTCATAACAGTGAAAGAACTCCATTTTCACATGCTAGAAAAAAATACATCTATTTTGACGGTGGTGCCCAAGGATTACTAGGACTGCCTATCATTCAAACAGATTTGAGAAGTACTCCCTTCTTTGGCTCTTTCCAACATTACATCAAAACTGAGAATTTTCTTTATTCTGGTGATGCTCAGCCCAAATTATTTAATTTGCTTTGTTTATAGGGATAATACTACTTTTCTCATCTCTAACCTCCTCCTTTGTCTTTCTGACATCACTTCATCTTTAGCAAAATTTTATTTTCTCCTGGCTCTCATTTTAAGTTATACTTAGGTATAGTTTAGTTATATTTACTATATTTTTATATTATAGCTACAGTCAGCATTTGTTTAAGGCTATTTCTTCATTATTATTTTTTTTTTAAGTAGGCCTCACATCCATGACTCTGAGACCCTGAGAACTCGTGACCTTGAGATCAAGACCTAAGCTGAGATCAAGAGTCAGAAGCTTGGGGTGCCACCCAGGCTTAATTAGCTTTATAATAATACCTCTTTCAAAAAGTACAGTAATGAAACACCCTACCCTATAATGTATTGGCTATGTTTACCTTCTTTGAGAGGATGATGTCTTTTGTCTAAACTTGATAATATAATTATAATTACCATTCAAATAGCAACATCATTGAGATTTTCTCTTTTAGTCCAGTTCAATTTTTTCTAGTCACACTTAAGCACTGTAGGAAGATCAAAAATGTATTTAAAAATTCATGCATACATAATAACTAAAGTTTAACTTACATGGGGTGCCTGGGTGGCTCATTCGGTTGAACGTCTGACTTCAGCTCAGGTCATGATCTCACAGCTCATGAGTTCGAGCCCCGCGTCAGGTTCTGTGCTGACAGCTCAGAGCCTGCAGCCTGCTTCACATTCTGTGCCTCCCTCTCCCTCTGCCCTAACCCACTCACATTCTGTCTCTGTCTCTCAAAAATAAACATCAAAAAAAATTTTTTAACTTACAGAGATTCGATATAGTGAGCACCAGGTGATGTGTTGAGGAGCAATGTTTTTCCTACTACATAGGAATGAAGACTTTTGATGTTGAAAAGTGGTAGGAAACCATATGACCCCTTAGATATTAATCCTTTTTTTAATGTTTATTTATTTTTGAGAGAGAGAGAGAGAGAGAGAGAGACACACACACACACAGAGTGTGAGCGGGGGAGGGTCAGAGAGAGGGAGACAGAATCCAAAGCAGGCTCCAGGCTCTGAGCTGTCAGCACACAGCCCAACGCGGGGCTCGAACTCACAAACCACAAGATCATGACCTGAGCCGAAGTTGGCCGCGGAACAGACTGAGCCACCCAGTCACCCTGAGATATTAATCTTTTATTGATAATAAATTAAATACTTAATAGGACAAAGTTCAAAAAAGACAACTTCTAGGTTTTTTCTCTAAACTAATAATTGGGGTGCCTGGGTGGCTCAGTTTGTTAAGCATCTGACTCTTGGTTTTGGCTCAGGTCATGATCTCAAGGTTCGTGGGTTCAAGCCCTGCATTGGGCTCTGTGCTGACAGTGTGGAACCTCCTTGGGATTCTCTCTCTTTCTTTCTCTCTACCCCTCCCTCAATTGTTCTCCTTCTCAATCTCTCTCTCTCTCTCTCTCTCTCTCTCTCTCTCTCTCTCTCAAAATGAATAAACTAAAAAAATTAACAATCTATCCTTTCATTTTTAAAAGACCTATGAGAATGTGAAACATCTAAAAGGCTTCATGTTATCGTTCTATTTTGGAATATAATACCAAATATAATTTGGTATGTAATCATTATCATTTAGAAGAGATTTTAAAGATGCCTAAAGAGATTATATACATCTTAAATTAAAATGTAGCAACCCAAAAGAGAAATATTTTTGACTCATAATATCAAATCAACATTAACTAAAGGAATCTTCTAAAATGAGATTTGACAATCTATGAAATTGTCAGTATCTTTTAACTTCTCTTGATGAGCATATCCAGTAAGTTAATATGTGATCAAATTTTAAAAAGATAAAGAAGTTAATTCAATCTGGGTTAAGTAAATAGATATTATGAGAAAAAAAACGGTAGAGTTGTAATTTATTTCCTGCAATTTATCTTTTAGATTTCACTAGAATTTCCCTTTTATCCTGAAATAACAATTTGATCCATTTCCAATGAAACAACTTTGGATTTCATGTAGTCAGGAAAGCTATTCCATTTCACTGAGTTCCTGTGCCAATTATAATCCTGTGATTTTTAAATCATATATTACTTTAGGAATAGATGGATGGCTATTGGAAATTTGCAGTTTAAGACTGATAAGGTGTCACATTAATTCATTATTTTAAAACATTTTATAATCTTTTATATATCAAATAAAGCTGGAAACAACAACAACAATATTTAGTTCTGGTTCCAAAAAAATTGAATTTCTTGGGTTCTTAGAGCCTGAATCAAGCAATAGCAATGGAATAATCATCAGTATACTAATAAAGAAAAGGATGTGGATGCTATTCCAAAGAAATTACTACAGTAAGTTTAGCAGTCAATTTGCTAATTTGCTGCTAAAACTAAATAAAGAAGGAAGGAAGTTAACTATGCCATAGTACAAGGATGCTTTTAAATCTTCTCCATAATACTGCCCATAACATTTCTACTCTCATCCAGAAGTGAAAATATTTCTATTTTGGAAAATATAAGCCATAAGTGAAAGAAGACATATGTTCCCACCACCCCCACCATCTCTTCCAAAGATTAAGATAAACAAATCTTTTTTCAGTTATCTCTTGCTGTATAAAAAACCACTCCAAAATTTAGCTCTATTTAGTCGACAAGTTCTACTTTTTTACTTCACATGGTTTCCACTGAAGTCACTCACGCAGCTACATTCAGCTAAGAGTTGGCTGCGGTCTCTAGGTTCTCCTGGACATAATCAGTCCATCAATCTCCCCACCTCCTCCCCATCTCCCTCTCTGCCTCTCCCCTCTCCAAGAACCTATC
Organism: Neofelis nebulosa; assembly: GCF_028018385.1. NCBI lineage: Eukaryota > Metazoa > Chordata > Mammalia > Carnivora > Felidae > Neofelis > Neofelis nebulosa. The sequence goes on from NC_080795.1 coordinate 32,155,555, forward strand.
CTCATTAAGAAGCCTACCTGAAGTTTCTTTACATGGTGGGCAGCCTGACTAAAAATGAAAGAGTGAAAATGGAAGCTGCAAGGTCTCTTAAATAATAAAGCCAACAATTACACAATATCATTTGTACTGTATTCTGTTGGTAGAAACAAGATACAAGGCCTGCATAAATTTAAAGGGAAGGGAAGTACATTCCACTCATTAATGGGAGGAGTAGCAAATTCACATAGCAAACAGCCATGCTGGGCAAGAGGGATAGGTGTGAACATCTTTGGAAAAATTCTACCATTGTCTATCTACCCTCTGGCCACAGCAATTTATAGGCATTCAAAATACACCCCTTCCTCCTCCAGAAGTCTGATACCCTGAAGGCATTGCCTCAAAATCCAGAATGTCATTATCTAAATTATGTCCATATGTGCCTGAGGTTTCCTGGATGCAGCTGCTTGGGTTCAGTTGCTCTTGATCCAGAGACATGTGAAATAAAAAGGCAGATCGTTTGCCTGCAACACACACTGATGAAGCACAGATAAAATAATTGCAACAGACACTTGCATTTTAAAGAAAGCAGCGATTTGTCATAGGTCCATGGCAATTCTAAATATAGTTGGACACACGTTACCATCCCCCCTACTTGAAAGTCAAGTAGATTGTGGGTCTGGCCCCTAATCCATCGTTTTTCAAAGATTTTTGCCTTTGCTTCAGTCATCTCTCCTTTCCTAGAAGAAATAGCTAGTATGTACAGTGAATAGTTCTCTCAGCCTGCTTCTTTTCCTTAGAAATTGGGAGCTCTTTGCATTTTGAATTATCTCTGTTCCTTTTAGCCAGTTAGGTGGTATTTTAGACAGTACAGGGCTCTTAAAAATTTGTAGATTTTTCTATAAATACTATTATGATTCACTTCATTCACTAAAAACAATATCTATTAATTTCGCCAAAGCAGAGTTCTATTTTGTACGTGTGAGAATATTTGGGAATATGTCATCCAGATTCTCAGAAGTCCTTATGTCTAGCTGAGAAGGTCTACAGGGAACCATCTGAAATTTTTCTGACATCATTTTTTAAATGTTTATTTGTTTATTTTTGAGAGAGAGAGAGAGAGAGAGAGAGAGAGAGAGAGAGAGAGAGAGAGAGAGCAAAAGCAGGGGAGGGACAGAGAGAGACAGAGGGACAGAAGATTTGAAGCGGGCTATGAGCTGAGAGGAGCAAGCCTGATGCAGGGCTCAAGCTCATGAACTGCAAGATCATGACCTGAGCCAAAATCGGATGCTCAACTGACCGAGCCACCCAGACACCCCTCAGATTTTTCTGAGATCTTAAAGGGGCTAATGGACATAAAACAGATGTAAACTTTACTGAGTAGCAATATTTTACTTGGAGAGTCTTTGGTCAGCTGGAGAAACTATTCTGGACCAAAGGAAAGTGATTACCTACTTACCTGACAGGAGAAGATACATGTCACATTACAAAGGACATGTGCAATAGCAGATCCTGTTGGACATATATGTGAAAAGACCTACCACAATTCCATTTTCAATCTAAACTACTTCTAAATCCTCTGCCCCATCATTTTCTATTTTTATTCATAAATAGAACCCTCGTGTGAAATATTATTCAACAACAATTACACAGCAATAATGTGTTAATATATGACACAGAAATAATACAGATGTCTTCAACGTAGTCCCAGATATTTTCTGCAAAAACTTTGATTGATTTAAATTTTCGCTTTTAATTGCTTAAATGATTTTATGTCTATCTACTACTCATTCTGGATTTTATAAATGTATTATTTGTTAGCAATAGAATGAATAGAATCATATTCAAAATTATCCCATACCATCTCATACCCATTAGGATGAATGTATTAAAAAAAAAAAGTAGGTAACAAATGTTAGCGAGAATGTGGAGAAATGAGAGGCTTCTGTATTCGTTGCTGGAGGAAATGTATTGGTTTGGCCCCTGTGGAAAACAGAATGGCAGTCCCTCAAAAAATTACACATAGAATTACCACATGATCCAGCAATTCCACTTCTCATCCTCTACTCCAAAGAATTGAGAGGTGACTCAAACAAACATTTGTCCACCCACGTTTATACAGACAATATTCACAACAGCCAAAAGGTCCCAGGATCTCTTGATTTTGGCTCAGGTCATGATCCCAAGAATGTGGGATTATGCCCGGCATAAGGCTCTGTGGGGATTCAGATTCTTTCCCTCTCTCCTTTTTTCCCTCTCCCCTACTTGTACTCTCTCTAAAATAAAAAAAAAATATTAATAATAAAAAAAAAAGATAGAAAAGAAAAGAGGAAGCTTTGGACATAGAAAGTAAAAAGTATTTTGCAAAGAATGGCTAATAAAAGTATTCCATTATTTTATAAAAATGACAATCATTGTTTTTTACTAAAATTGAAACTAAATTTAAAATAAATGTAATTAAATAATTAAAATAATAATTTTCATGAAACTTCAACATATCAAAATTAATAAAATAATCATACAATTATGATGTCAAAATATTCCATGTTCTATATTAATTAAAAAATTTAGGAGCGCCTGGGTAGCTCAGTTTGTTGAGCAACTGACTCTTGATTTCGGCTCAGGTCATGATGCCAGGTCATGGGATCAAACCCTGTATCAGCTCCATCCTGAGCATGTCGCCTGCTTAAGATTGTCTCTCTGCCCCTCTCCCCCACTTGTGCTCTCTTTCTCTAAATAAATAAATAAATAAATAAATAAATAAATAAATAAATAGTTTGCAGTGCTTAAAAATGTTAACTAGTTAAAGGTCAAGTGTTTTATAAATGTTCAAGTAATGAAGTTCTAATTTTGAAAAACACTAGCTAGAGTATCTGATTACTAATATCAAATGATGTTCCCGGTGAAACTAACGAATGCATGTGCATTCACATATTGCAGTGACACTATGCCATATAACCAATACTGATAGTAACTACTCTCAACCTTTAAAAATTGTGTGATTTTTCCAAATATTTAAAGTCATAATTTTCATATTTTTGTTATTCTTATTACCCAACAATGAACATCAGGAAAAAATTTTTTACACTAAGTGTTTTTGCTTATTATATGGTGAATTCTGTTCCTACTGTGCCTGATATTATTTAACCCAAATGTTTTAAGTAATGGACCTTACATTCTACCATCATTATATGATTGTTATGATTGTTATCTTGACCTCATTTAATTTTGAAAGAATTGCCTTCTTTAAGCAATGTCATTTCATAAACTATTTCAAACTTTGATAGGTAATTGCACTGATGGTTCAGAAAATCACTGTGTCTCTTGAGAGCCCAGATTAAATCAATCTACAAATTAAAGGGGAGGAAGCAATCAGATAACAATCTACAGAGTGTTTTGAAAATTATTATATCCTATGTGTCTTTTTTTTCAATATATGAAGTTTATTGTCAAATTGGTTTCCATACAACACCCAGTGCTCATCCCAAAAGATGTCCTCTTCAGTACCCATCACCTACCCTTCCCTCCCTCCCACCCCCCCATCAACCCTCAGTTTTTTCTCAGTTTTTAAGAGTCTCTTATGCTTTGGCTCTCTCCCACTCTAACCTCTTTTTTTTTCCTTTCCCTCCCCCATGGGTTTCTGTTAAGTTTCTCAGGATCCACCTAAGAGTGAAAACATAGGGTATCTGTCTTTCTCTGTATGGCTTATTTCACTTAGCATCACACTCTCCAGTTCCATCCACGTTGCTACAAAGGGCCATATTTCATTCTTTCTCACTGCCACTTAGCACTCCATTGTGTATATAAACCACAATTTCTTTATCCATTCATCAGTTGATGGACATTTAGGCTCTTTCCATAATTTGGCTATTGTTGAGAGTGCTGCTATAAACATTGGGGTCCAAGTGCCCCTATGCATCAGTACTCCTGTATCCCTTGGCTAAATTCCTAGCAGTGCTACTGCTGGGTCATAGGGTAGGTCTATTTTTAATTTTTTGAGGAACCTCCACACTGTTCTCCAGAGCAGCTTCACCAATTTGCATTCCCATCAACAATGCAAGAGGGTTCCCGTTTCTCCACATCCTCGCCAGCATCTATAGTCTCCTGATTTGTTCATTTTGGCCACTCTGACTGGAATGAGGTGATATCTGAGTGTGGTTTTGATTTGTATTTCCCTGATGAGAAGTGACGTTGAGCATCTTTTCATGTGCCTGTTGGCCATCCGGATGCCTTCTTTAGAGAAGTGTCTATTCATGTTTTCTGCCCATTTCTTCACTGGGTTATTTGTTTTTCGGGTGTGGAGTTTGGTGAGCTCTTTATAGATTTTGGATACTCGCCCTTTGTCCGATATGTCATTTGCAAATATCTTTTCCCATTCCGTTGGTTGCCTTTTAGTTTTGCTGGTTGTTTCCTTTGCTGTGCAGAAGCTTTTTATCTTCATAAGGTCCCAGTAATTCACTTTTGCTTTTAATTCCCTTGCCTTTGGGGATGTGTCAAGTAAGAAATTGCTATGGCTGAGGTCAGAGAGGTCTTTTCCTGCTTTCTCCTCTAAGGTTTTGATGGTTTCCTGTCTCACAATCAGGTCCTTAATCCATTTTGAGTTTATTTTTGTGAATGGTGTGAGAAAGTGGTCTAGTTTCAATCTTCTGCATGTTGCTCTCCAGTTCTCCCAGCACTATTTGTTAAAGAGACTGTCTTTTTTCCATTGGATGTTCTTTCCTGCTTTGTCAAAGATTAGTTGGCCATACGTTTGTGGGTTTAGTCCTGGGGTTTCTATTCTATCCCATTGGTCTATGTGTCTGTTTTTGTGCCAATAGCATGCTGTCTTGATGATGACAGCTTTGTAGTAGAGGCTAAAGTCTGAGATTGTGATGCCTCCTACTTTGGTCTTCTTCTTCAAAATTACTTTGGCTATTCAGGGCCTTTTGTGGTTCCATATGAATTTTAGGATTGCTTGTTCTAGTTTGAAGAAGAATGCTAGTGCAATTTTGACTGGGATTGAATTGAATGTGTAGATTGCTTTGGGTAGTATTGACATTTTGACAATATTTATTCTTCCGACCCATGGCACGGAATGTTTTTCCATTTCTTCATATCTTCTTCAATTTCCTTCATAAGCTTTCTATACTTTTAAGCATACAGATCTTTTACATCTTTGGTTAGATTTATTCCTAGGTATTTTATGCTTCTTGGTGCAATTGTGAATGGGATCAGTTTCTTTATTTGTCCTTCTGTTGCGTCATTATTAGTGTAAAAGAATGCAACTGATTTCTGTACATTGATTTTGTATCCTGCAACTTTGCTAAATTCATGTATCATTTCTAGAAGACTTTGGTGGAGTCTATCAGATTTTCCATGTATAATATCATGTCATCTGCAAAAAGTGAAAGCTTAACTTCATCTTTGCCAATTTTGATGCCTTTGATTTCCTTTTGTTGTCTGATTGCTGATGCTAGCACTTCCAGCACTATGTTAAACAACAGCAGTGAGAGTGGACATCCCTGTCATGTTCCTGATCTCAGGGAAAAAGTTCTCAGTTTTTCCCATTTGAGGATGACGTTAGCTGTGGGCTTTTCATAAATGGCTTTTATGATGTTTAAGTAGGTTCCTTCTATCCCGACTTTCTCGAGGGTTTTTATTAAGAAAGGGTGCTGGATTTTGTCAAAGGCCTTTTCTGCATCAATTGACAGGATCATATGGTTCTTCTCTTTTCTTTTATTAATGTGATGTATCACGTTGATTGATTTGCGAATGTTGAACCAGCCCTGCATCCCAGGAATGAATCCCACTTGATCATGGTGAATAATTCTTTTTATATGCCGTTGAATTCGATTTGCTAGTATCTTATTGAGAATTTTTGCATCCATATTCATCAGGGATATTGGCCTGTAGTTCTCTTTTTTTACTGGGTCTCTGTCTGGTTTAGGAATCAAAGTAATACTGGCTTCATAGAATGAGTCTGGAAGTTTTCCTTCCCTTTCTATTTTCTGGAATAGCTTGAGAAGGATAGGTATTATCTCTGCTTTAAACATCTGGGAGAACTCCCCTGGGAAGCCATCTGGTCCTGGACTCTTATCTGTTGGGAGATTTTTGATGACTGATTCAATTTCTTCGCTGGTTATGGGTCTGTTCAAGCTTTCTATTTCCTCCTGATTGAGTTTTGGAAGCGTGTGGGTGTTTAGGAATTTGTCCATTTCTTCCAGGTTGTCCAGTTTGTTGGCATATAATTTTTCATAGTATTCCCTGATAATTGCTTGTATCTCTGAGGGATTGGTTGTAATAATTCCATTTTCATTCATGATTTTATCTATTTGGGTCATCTCCCTTTTGTTTTTGAGAAGCCTGGCTAGAGGTTTATCAATTTTGTTTATTTTTTCAAAAAACCAACTCTTGGTTTCGTCGATCTGCTCTACAGTTTTTTTAGATTCTATATTGTTTATTTCTGCTCTGATCTTTATTATTTCTCTTCTTCTGCTGGGTTTAAGCTGTCTTTGCTGTTCTGCTTCTATTTCCTTTAGGTGTGCTGTTAGATTTTGTATTTGGGATCTTTCTTGTTTCTTGAGATAGGCCTGGATTGCAATGTATTTTCCTCTCAGGACTGCCTTCGCTGCGTCCCAAAGCATTTGGATTGTTGTATTTTCATTTTCGTTTGTTTCCATATATTTTTTAAATTTCTTCTCTAATTGCCTGGTTCACCCATTCATTCTTTAGTAGAGTGTTCTTTAACCTCCACGCTTTTGGAGGTTTTCCAGACTTTTTCCTGTGGTTGATTTCAAGCTTCATAGCAATGTGGTCTGAAAGTATGCATGGTATGATTTCAATTCTTGTATACTTTTGAAGGGCTGTTTTGTGACCCAGTATGTGATCTATCTTGGAGAATGTTCCATGTGCACTTGAAAGAAAGTATATTCTGTTGCTTTGGGATGCAGAGTTCTAAATATATCTGTCAAGTCCATCTGATCCAATGTATCATTCAGGGCCCTTGTTTCTTTATTGACCGTGTGTCTAGATGATCTATCCATTTCTGTAAGTGGAGTGTTAAAGTCCCCCGCAATTACCACATTCTTATCAATAAGGTTGCTTATGTTTGTGAGTGATTGTTTTATATATTTGGGGTGTCCTGTATTCGGCACATAGACATTTATAACTGTTAGCTCTTCCTGATGGATAGACCCTGTGATTATTATATAATGCCCTTCTTCATCTCTTGTTACAGCCTTTAATTTAAAGTCTAGTTTGTCTGATATAAGTATGGCTACTCCAGCTTTCTTTTGACTGCCAGTGGCATGATAAATAGTTCTCCATCCCCTCACTCTCAATCTGAAGGTGTCCTCAGGTCTAAGATGAGTCTCTTGTAGACAGCAAATAGATGGGTCTTGTTTTGTTTATCCATTCTGATACCCTAGGTCTTTTGGTTGGCACATTTAGTCCATTTACATTGAGTGTTATTATAGAAAGATATGAGTTTAGAGTCATTGTGATGTCTGTAGGTTTCACGCTTGTAGCGATGTCACTGGTACTTTGTCTCACAGGATCCCCCTTAGGATCTCTTGTAGGGCTGGTTTAGTGGTGACAAATTCCTTCAGTTTTTGTTTGTTTGGGAAGACCTTTATCTCTCCTTCTATTCTAAATGACAGACTTGCTGGATAAAGGATTCTCAGCTGCATATTTTTTTCTGTTCAACACATTGAAGATCTCGTGCCAATCCTTTCTGGCCTGCCAAGTTTCAAAAGAGAGATCAGTCAGGAGTCTTATAGGTCTCCCTTTATATGTTAGAGCACGTTTATCTCTAGCTGCTTTCAGAATTTTCTCTTTATCCTTGTATTTTGCCAGTTTCACTATGATATGTTGTGCAGAAGATCGATTCAAGTTATGTCTGAAGGGAGTTCTCTGTGCCTCTTGGATTTCAATGCCTTTTTCCTTCCCCAGATCAGGGAAGTTCTCAGCTATTATTTCTTCAAGTACCCCTTCAGCACCTTTCCCTCTCTCTTCCTCCTCTGTAATACCAATTATGCCTATATTATTTCTCTTTAGTGCATCACTTAGTTCTCTAATTTTCCTCTCATATTCCTGGATTTTTTTTCCTCTCTTTTTCTCAGCTTCTTCTTTTTCCATAATTTTATCTTCTAGTTCACCTATTCTCTCCTCTGCCTCTTCAATCTGAGCCGGGGTTGTCTCCCTTTTATTTTGCAGCTCATAGCATTTTTTAGCTCGTCCTGGCTGTTCCTTAGTCCCTTGATCTCTGTAGCAATAGATTCTCTGCTGTTCTTTATGCTGTTTTCAAGCCCAGGGAGTAATTTTATGACTATTTTTCTAAATTCACTTCCTGTTATATTGTTTAAATCGTTTTTGATCAGTTCGTTAGCTGTTGTTATTTCCTGGACGTTTTTTTGAGGGTAATTCTTCCATTTCGTCATTTTGGATAGTCCCTGGAGTGGTGCAGGACTGCAGGGCACTTCCTCTGTGCTGCCTTGAATAACTTGCATTGGTGGGCGGGGCCACAGTCCGACCTGATGTCTGCCCCCAGCCCACTGCTGCGGCCACAGTCAAACTGGTGTGTGCCTTCTCTTCCCCTCTCCTAGGGGCAGGATTCACTGTGGGGTGGCGTGGCCCATCTGGGCTACTTGCACACTGCCAGGCTTATGCTGGGAATCTGGCGTCTCAGCTGGGGTGGATCGGCAAGGTGCACGGGGGTGGGAGGGGCAGGCTCAGCTGGCTTTTCCTTCAGAGATCCGCTTTGGGAGGGGCCCTGGGGCACCTGGAGAGAATCAGACCACCCCAGAGGGATGGATCCGCAGAAGCTCAGCTTTGGGTGTTTGCGCGGTACAAGCAAGTTCCCTGGCAGGAACTGGTTCCCTTTGGGGTTTTGACTGGGGGATGGGCGAGGGAGATGGCGCTGGCGAGCGCCTTTGTTCCCTGCCAAGCTGAGCTCTGTCGTCGGGGGCTCAACAACTCTCCTTCCCGTTGTCCTCCAGCCCTCCCGTTCTCCGAGCAGAGCTGTTAGCTTATAACCTTCCAGATGTCAAGTCCCGTTTGCTGTCAGAACACACTCCATCCGGCCCCTCCACTTTTGCAAGCCACACTCGGGGGCTCTGCTTGGCTGGCAGGCCGCCCCTCCGCCCGGCTCCCTCCCGCCAGTCCGTGTAGAGGGCACCGCCTCTCGCCCTTCCTACCCTCTTCCGTGGGCCTCTTGTCTGCACTTGGCTCAGGAATGGGCATTCTCCTAGTCTTCTGGCGGTTTTCTGGGTTCTTTAGGCAGGTGTAGGTGGAATCTAAGTGATCAGCAGGACATGTGGTGAGCCCAGCGTCCTCCTACGCCGCCATCTTCCTATCCTAGGTGTCTTAAGAAAAAAACATTTGAACATGGGTTCTCCCTTCCAAAAAGAAGCTGTTGCCCTTTCACTTTGGTTTCTTCTGCTTTGGTAGCTTTTTGTGCACTATTGGTTGCCCCGACTTCATGTTTAGCTGCCTCACTGGAGCATATTTTAGATGTAGGACCCATATTGCCTTATACTTTGTGACTATGGCACTCTTGCTTATTAGAAAATAATTAAAACGTTCAAAATTAGGTTGGAGAGTTGCCAAGAATTCCAGGGTTGTTTAAAGGGCAATGATTTGATAACATTTGTAACTAGGGAACCATTAAGGAGAAAGATGCACAAAAGAAGCACTTACATTTTGCATAAAAATAAATCCTAATTGTAATTACACACAGAAAACAGTTTTCATAGATTGAAAGATCTACTAAGTAGGAAACCAATTAGAACACATTTAATGAAAGATAACTGAATATATTTATTTAGCACGAGTATTATTGGATTTAAGATTCTTCTTGACTTGCAAAATATCTAACATAAATCTTTAAAGTAAAGAAAATTGATAACTATTTTGATGATCAGAATGATATGAGAATTTAATTTTAAAGTAAAATCAGAAGCAGAAATTCTACTGTACATCTGATGCAAACAAATGCATACAAGTTATAAAATAATATCAAATAAAATGTTGATCATATCCTGTGTTCTTTGATGTTTCATACTGTAGTCAGGTTTCCCTGTACATATTCTTTATAAAAAAATTACATGTGTGTCTGATTATGAGTGTAAGATTTTTTTGTTGGAATCATAAATTTTATTTCTCAATTTATCCAGTTATTTTTGTTTACCTCTAAATGTCCTATGTCAAATTCAAATCCCATGATAAATGATAAAATGTACAGAATTATAAAATTAAATATTTAAAAGACATACAATATATTTAATTAAATAATTATACTTTTCCCAGTCTCAACATAGTGACAGAATATTCTTAAAAGTTAAAAACTATGAACTAGTGGTGTTTTTTAATAAATTTTTTAATGTTTATTTTTGAGAGATAGAGAGAGACAGTGTGCAAGCAGGGGAGGGACAGAAGAGAGGGAGACACAGAATCCAAAGCAGCCTCCAGGCTCTGAGCTGTCAGCACAGAGCCTGATGTAGGGCTTGAACCCATGAACCGCGAGATCATGACTTAAGCTGAAGTTGGAAGCTTAATCAACTGAGCCACCCAGGCACCCCTGAACCAGTATTTTAAGTAAATGTTAAAGTTACAGATAATTGCTTAGGACTATCATAACGCTTTCTTTATGAACGTTGAGGACTCACAGATAGTAAGAGACATGCAAAAAATTAGAATTTGACCAACATTTTTACCAAAAAAATTAATACAAATCTGTTGACATGAGGTGAGTACCTGAATGCATTATACCACACTGCCAATCTATTTTTATTTTTTGGAATAGTTTATAATCAAATCCTTATAGGGAAAACAACATAATGCTTGGTGATCATTGGTCAGTAATCAAGATAAATCTAAGAGAGATGCTCTACTCACCCCTACTCTTTGTCAAAATCAACATGACTGTTCATTCTCCACCAGTAACACTCCTTATCTTTTTTGTGTCCCTCTGTGTGTGTATGCATGTGCATACATATAACACAATAATATTTGATCTTTGTTACTATCACATAGATTGTTTTTATTTCCCAAGTTTAATTGAAGTAATCATATTGCCTGATTTGCCATTATTCTGCAATGAGGAAAAATACTGATTGGTTATTTTTAAGTTTAGAATGTTTTTCCCAGGAGCAATTGCTTTGTATATAATTGAGTATTATATAAACTATTTGAGGGCAAGGACCAAATTTTTTTTTTTTTTTTTTTAATTTATTTTTGGGACAGAGAGAGACAGAGCACGAACGGGGGAGGGGCAGAGAGGGAGACACAGAATCGGAAACAGGCTCCAGGCTCCGAGCCATCAGCCCAGAGCCCGACGCGGGGCTCGAACTCACAGACCGCGAGATCGTGACCTGGCTGAAGTCGGACGCTTAACCGACTGCGCCACCCAGGCGCCCCAAGACCAAATTTTGATATTGCCAGTATCTATCACTGAAAGTAAATATCAGATATTCAACAACAATTTAACTTAACTGAATAAATGAACTGTCATGCTTGACCAAAATAATTTCTCTTTTTAAGGAGATTACTAGATAAGGAATAAAAAGTGTTTAGCATGTAACTGGAATTATATATAGCACTTGATAAGTTTTCTAATGATGTATTTATAAAATTATATATAGAAGAGTATGGACATGGTAATTATGTTGATTAGTAAGTAGTTAAACAATCTAGTAGCAAGAAGATTAATTGATACAATTTGTCTGATCAAGCTAAAGAAGTCTTTGCATGGATAACCAAGGTACTCTGTTCCTGATCACATCCTGTTCCATAAAAAGATAAGGAAAGACTTCTGATTTCCAGTTCCACATGTAAGAAGCCTGGAAGTCACCACTCCATCTTAACAACATGGAAAAATCCGAACAGAGTCAAAAATCAACAACTCTCTTGGATCCTTAGAGGGGAAAACACTGCCTCCAACATTGGAGGGAGACAAAAAATACATAAAATCATGGCTTACCAGAGCAATGATTTATGAGTTGAAATGGCAATGACAGCTAATGCTGGGATAGGAAAACCAGAATGGTAACTGGTCAGTTGCTAGAGCTTCAGTATGGACAAGTCTGAGGGTTAAAAAGACCTGGGAACCCAGCCATCAAGACTCCCTATAATATTATGAGATTTACCTCCAAGAATTAGAATAGAATCCTTAAGGAAATATGGGAGAAATATCCCCTTGTGCTTTCAGCTGGGTTAAGGGGAATGTTACCTTTCTGAAGTATGCCAGACTCCTTTGTTCTTCTAAACAAGGCCTGCTTTCAGATAAAATCAGAGTCTAACCTGCTGAGGCATTATCAGAGCACAACTGACATAGGGAAAGGGAAATACACAACCCAACCCACTATAGCCATTCTGTCCCACCTAAGAGGGAAAAAACAGTGAGAAACACTTTTGAAGTTCACAGTCCTCTGAAAGTCTGACTATAAGTTGCTTCCTCTCTCCTAACACCTTACCACCACATTACCAAAGACCTATTTACAGCAGCTCCTTTCAGTCAGCACAACCTGTTAAGATATCAAGAAAAATTAACAAGGCACACCAAAAGACAAAAACACAATTTTAAGAAACACAGAAAGCATCAGAACCAGACATGGCAGGGATGTTGGAATATTCAGAACCAAAAGTTGAAACATCTATGATTAATACGCTAAAGGGTTCTAGTGGATAAATAGCATGTATGAACAGATGGACAATGTATTCAGAGACATAGAAATCCTAAGAAAGAAATTTAAAAAATATGCTAGAGGGGCACCTGGGTGGCTCAGTCAGTTAAGCGTCCAACTTCAGCTCAGGTCATGATCTCACGGTTCTCGGCACAGAGCCCCGTGTCTGGCTCTGTGCTGATGGCTCAGAGACTGGAACCTACTTCAGATTCTGTGTCTCCCTCTCTTCCTGCCTGTCTCCCATTCGTGCTCCATCTCTCTCTCTCTCTCAAAAGTAAATAAACATTTAAAAAAATTTTAAATATGCTAGAGATCAAAAACAGGTAAGTGAAATGAAGAACTCCTTTGATGGATTTATTAGTAGATTGGGCATGGCTGAGGAAAGAATCTCTAAGCTTGAGGATTTCTCAACAGAATGTCCAAAACTGAAAAGCAATGAAAACAAAAACTGTAAAAGAGAACAGAATATCTAATAACTGTGGGGCAATGTCAAAAACATAGCATATGCATAATGAGAATATCAAAAAGGGAAGAAAGAAAGAAGAAACAGAAGAAATATTTGAAACAATAACAGCTGAGAATTTTACCAAATTAATGTTAAACACCAAACCACAGATCCAAGAAGCTCAGAGAATACCAAATAGCAGAAATGCCAAAAAGAAACCAAAACAATCAAACAAAAATCTAGGCATATTGTTTTCAAACTACAGAAAATGAAAGATGAAGAAAAATTCCTCAAGAAGAGAAAAACAAAAATAGATCTTAAATATACAAAGTAAACATAACTTCCAACTTCTCTTTAGAAATTATGCAGGTGAGAAGAAAGTTGAGTGAAATATTTTAAGTATTGAGAAAAAAACTACTAATCCATACATAGAAAATTATCCTTCAAAAATAAAGGGGAAATATTTTTGAGATAAATAAAAATTGAGCAAATTTGTTGCCAGTAGACCTGCCTTGCAGGAAACGTTTTAAAAACTTCTTTAGAGAGAAAGAAAATGATATGGTCAGAATCTCAGGTACACATAAAGTAAGGAAAAGCATCAAGGAAAGAATAAGTGAAAGTCAAATAAAACTTTTACTTTTCTTATTCTTAATTGAAGTAATAGATAAGGGTTAGTTCAAAATAATAATACCATCGTTGTATTTGATTACGCATGCTTACGTGCATGTGAATGCATATTCTTATAATGGTAATATATAAGTGAAATTAATGACAGTAATATTTCAAGGGTGGAGAAGAAGGAACTAAGATTACTTTCTTATTATAAGCCACTTACACTACCCACAAAATAGAAAGTATTATTTGAGTTTGGACATGAATTAGATATAAATGGATATTGTAAACTATAGAGCAGCTACTAAAATGAAAAAGTAAAACTGCTATGCTAAGAAAGGAGAGAGAGAATAAAATTACACAGAATGATCAAATGAAAATAAAAAGGCAGAAAAAAAGTAGAATACAATAATATGAACAAAGGAAACAAAAACCAGTAACAAATATGGTAGATATTATTTCAACTGTACCAATAGTCACTTAGAACATCAATGGTATAAATTCACCATTTAAAAGACACAGTTTCTCAGAATGTATCAAAAATAAGACCCAAATATATGTTGTCTATAAGAATGACGCATTCAATGAAAAGACACATACAGATTAAAAGTAAATAGATAGATTTCACCCCAAGAAAAAGGGGGGCATTGTTTACAGGGATTAAAATGTAAATGGATGGAGAAAAATACACCACACTAGTCTGAATCAAAAGAAAGTAGAAATAGGTATATTAATTTCAGACATCAGATTTTAAAGCAAGGGAAGTTATCAAGGATAAAAAAAAAAGGGGGACATTTGTAATGATAAAGGAATAGATTCTCAAACAAAAAAACAAACAAAAAACCATAACAGTCCTTAATGCTCGTGCACCTAACAGAACGTCCTTCTGTGATAGCCAAAAACTAATAGAATTGCGAAAAGAAGTAGATGAATACACCATAAGAGTTGGAGACCTCAACACCCGTCTATCAGAAATGGACAGACCCATCAGACACTAAATCAGTAAGGAAATAAACTCAACAATGCCACTTGAATATAATCCACAGTATAGACTATTTCATCAAACAATAGCAGAATACAGATTCTTCTCAAGCCCACGTGGGACATTCACTGAGATGGAACATATTCTGAGCATAAAACTCACATAACTCAATAAATGTAATAAAATAAAAGTCAATGTCTGCTCTCAGAACACAATGGAATTAAACTAGACCTCAATAACAGAAAGATAAATGGAAAATACCAAATATGTGAAAAATTAAACCACACACTTCTCCTTGTTGTTGTATATTATCTATGTTTGAGAGAGAGAGCGTGTGCACACAAGTGGGGGAGGGGTGGAGGGAGCGAGTGATAAAGGATCCAAAACAAGCTCTGTGCTGACAGCAGACAGCCCAATGTGGGGCTCAAACTCAGGAACCATGAGATTGTGACCTAAGCCAAAGTCAGCAGCTTAATAAACTGAGCCACCCAGGCACCCCTAAACAACACACTTCTAAGTAACAAATGGGTCTGAATGAAATCTCAAGAAATTTTAAAATATTATACAGATTTTTATACTATTAGTCATTTATTCAATTCCCCAACATAAGACATCTTAGTAAGTTTTTCCTTTCTATCATCTTAAAGTATCTGAGTTAATTATTCCATATTATTTTCTCATTATTGTTTTAACTTATCCTGAGTTTTAAAAACTTATTCAGTATGGTCCCTTCATTTCCAGGTTTCCTTGCTTCTCCCTTTAACTGCTTTTTTTCTAGATTCTTCTAAGAACCTATGACACATATGTAAAATAGTGTTTCTCAACTTGTTTTAAGCAATTGTTTTTTAAGTCAGTTCAGGTTACTATAACAATACCACAGACTGAAGAACTTATAAACAGCAGAAATTTCTCCTTCGCGGTTCTGAAGGTTGGAAAGTCTGAGATCACAGTGTTAGCATGGCACTTTTCTGATGAGGGCCCTCTTCCAGATTGTAGACCTGTTTTTTTGTTGTTGTTGTATCTTCATATAGTGAGGAAAATAGAGTAAGGGAGCTCTCTGAGGTTTCTTTTATAAAGAGATAAAGCACATTCATGAGGACTCCATCATCTTGACCTTATTGCCCCTCTAAAGCCCTACCTCCTAACACCATCACATTAGGGGTTAGGATGACAGCTTATGAACTGGGGAGAGGAAAACATACACGTTCAGTCTATGACACCTACCTTGATAAATCTAAATATTTCCCCCATTTTTAAATGCTATTTGACATTCCAAATTCATTACTCAGAATCACTAAACAAAACAAAAGCAACTGCAAAATGTCTAACTTTTATATTATCTCCAGACCCAAGTATGTCCCTCCCTATAAATGATCATGTTATTTGCCTTTCAAGAATCAAAATCAAAAGTGCCTTGAGAGATAGGCATTCTGAGTTAAATACAACAAGGCAAATATAAAGATACTGCATGTAAGTGAAGCAAGGACAGGGACATTTCTAATAACTAAAAAGTATATGACCTGGTACAACCTATGTTGGTCCCTTCCTAATTCAGCTTTACCCAACTTACGTAGAATATTGAATCTTGATAAACCAGGCCTGCAAACACATTAGGAAACATGTACAAAACTTAGTGGAGTATCCAAAGAACCTGCTTCTATTTGCCTAGTTTCTCAGAAAGAACAACATATGATACCCAAGAAGTTATACATATTTCATGCTTAATATTCTTTTTATAACATATAACTCATGCTTATATCCAGGCCTCCTAGTGTCTAGTTTTTCCCTTTTTGCTCCAGTCGCTAGTGTTCTTTCTTCAATGGGAAGACAAAAGAACTAATAGCTTTTCCATTTTACTTCACATCTACTCTGCACTAGGCAATTATACTTTGCAATAATGGTATGAAGTCATATTACTAACCACACAGCATGGCTGAAAAAAATGAGTTCAAAATAAAAGTTAAACACATATGGAGTTACCTCTAAATCAGGCAATGAGCATAACGTTGGAAATTGTGGGGGAAAAAAAGGTGCTAATTATGCTCAAAGAGCCAATAGATTTAGGGAGACAGATGGGAAGTCAAATACTCCCAATACAGTGGGGCTACTTCTATGATAGAAATATGCACACAATATTATAGCAAAATGCAGAAGCCATCATCTTCACCCAGCCTGCAGGACTTTGGGGAAGGTAATTTCTGAGTTTCATCTTGGAGGCTGTGTAAGCCTAAAGCAAATGAACAAAAATATCTTCCCACCTTTGTCCCTCCCAAAAAAAGGTGTCATTAAAAAAAATCTTTGGGGGGGGGGGCGCCTGGGTGGCTCAGTGGGCTAAGCTTCTGACTACAGCTCAGGTGGGTTCAAGCCCTGCATCAAGTTCGAGCTGACAGCTTGGAGCCTGGAGCCTGCTTCGGATTCTGTGTCTCCCTCTCTCTCTCTGCCCCTCCCCCACTCATTCTCTCTCTCTCTGTCTCTCTCTCTCAAAAATAAATAAGCATTAATTTTTTTAAAATCTTTGAAACTTCATCATATATATGTATATTTATATAGTTTAATGTTTCTCATAAAAAAATGTCATAGACACAAGACACGGAGATGGTAAGGCTGAATGGGTTGTTAGGGGTCAAATAGGAGAATTCTGTGTGCCACACTAAAAGATTTAATTTGATTTTATAGATGAACTGGAAAGCAGACACATACTCATATGTTTACTTTAGTAACATTACTGTGTAGGAAAAATTCAAGGAGGCCTGAAGCTGAAGCCCAAGAAACCAATCAACAGTTATTAGTGAAACACCAGGCAAGAGATGGCAAACGTCTGGGTGGTGAGAACCAACAACAATGGAAAAAGCTAGCTATCTAGTAAATATTTAATAGCTTAGATTTACACTAGGAGATTTATTAGATGAGGATTTTGAGGAAAAACAGGACTACAGGAAATAACTCACAGGTTTTAGGGTTGGATAACTGGGTGGATAGTGGTTCTAGAAACAATTTAGAAAGCATATGGTATTTGTTCAATTTTTAGATGTTTTGAGTTAGAGGTAATTGTGGGGCATTCAATTATTGATTTCAATTAAAATTTGGACTGATTTCTTTGGGACATTCAAGACAGGTTAGAGCTGAAAAAAATCACATTGTAGGTCATAAACATTAAAAATGTAGTTAGAACATTGAAAGGTGATTCTGGAATAGCTTAAGAATGTGGAGAGGGGCGCCTGGGTGGCGCAGTCGGTTAAGCGTCCGACTTCAGCCAGGTCACGATCTCGCGGTCCGCGAGTTCGAGCCCCGCGTCAGGCTCTGGGCTGATGGCTCGGAGCCTGGAGCCTGTTTCCGATTCTGTGTCTCCCTCTCTCTCTGCCCCTCCCCCGTTCATGCTCTGTCTCTCTCTGTCCCAAAAATAAATAAAAAAACGTTGAAAAAAAAAATTTAAAAAAAAGAATGTGGAGAGAAATTAGCAACAGTAGAAATTCTGTATCTTTTCTTTATTGCTACATGTAAAACCATCCCCAAACCTAATTGACTGAAACTAAAATGATGAGATACTTTTCAAATCCCTGTGGGTTAATTAAATTATTCTTCTGGCAATCTTGCCTGCTCTCATTCATGTGACTGCATTTAACATACAGATCTCCTGGAGACTGGTCTAGGGGACACACCTGGAGCCACTGGGTTCCATTTCTGTGCAATCTTTTATCATAGACTGCTTCTCCGTATTTCAAGACAGCAAACGTTGACCCTGTAAAGCCTCTTGAGGCCTAGGCTCCAGTATCAACAATGTCATTTCCACCACATTTCTTGGTATAAGCAAGACACAAGGCTAGCTCAGATTGGCTTAGGGAAATAGACTCAACCACTTTTGGGAAAGAGCTGCAAAATATTGTGGACATATTTTTTTAATCTACCGTATCTAGGAAACACCAATATGTAAGGGTAAGATGTAAAAATAAGAGACAAAAAAAAAATGAAAACCAATTATCATAAGAATTACGTCATTGGAAGCCAAAAGAAGAAAGAAAAAAAAAAAACATTAGAAAGAAAAGATTGTTTAACATGGTCAAATTTCCCAGAGAATTAAATTACCACTTGAACTAATGAGCACACGTATCTCTTAGGTTTAATAAGTGAAAGTCACTGACGAACAAAATGAGAAAAGTTTTAGTGGCGTGGTAAGATAGAAGCCAGATTGAAATTTATTGAGAAGTAGATGGAAGTACGAAATGTAAATAGTCATCATGTTAGGTTATTCTTTTTGAATTTTAGGGGAGAAAGAAGTAGAGTGACACTCGGAATCATGTAATGGTTGTATTTGTTTAATGGGAGAGATATGAATATACATGCAGGCTTAGGAAAAGGAGCTAAAAGATAAAGATTGGAAAGATAGAGGTAGATAAGGAGATAGAGACAGATACAGGGGCAGTGACGGTATGGGGGTTGGAGAGGGAGAGAGAGATGAGAGGGAAAAAGAGACAGAAACAAAGAGAAGGGCACCTGGGTAGCTCAGTTGGTTAAGCGTCCAACTCCTGATTTCAGCTCAGGTCATGATCTCCCAGTTTGTGGGACGGAGCCCCACATTGGGATCTGTGCTGTCAGCTTGGGATTCTCCCTCTCCCTCTCTCTCTGCCCCTCCCCTGCTTTCTGTCTCTCTCGCTCTGAAAAATAAACAAACGTGAAAAAAGTTTAAAAAAAAGAAACATATAGAGAAGGAAGTACAGAGATAGAGAAACAGAGAAACAAAGAAAGAGACACAGGAAGACAGAGAAATAGAAAAAGAGATAGAGAGCCATAAAGAAACAGAAAACACACCTGCAGGGCACCACATATACAAGTACAAAGCCATAGAGAAAGACACAAGGCGGTATGGAAATAGAGGCATACACACAGAAACAGAAAGTCAGACAACATGTAGAAAGTCAGAAACAGATAAAGAGGGAGAGGACAGACTGACAGAGAGAATAAGGATAAATGCTTTCAAGAACAAAGGTGGGGGAATCAGGCGTGGACACAACCAAGGATCTCATCTCTGAAACAGAAAGGAGTTAGAATGAGTGTTGGTATGTGTAAATTTACAGGAAGATGAGGGAAAGAAACAAAGGGAATTCAAGTGTGATAGTCTCAATATATTTGAAAAGATGAGAAGATGACATCTTTCTACTGAAAACAGAAGCACTGGGAACCACACTACAGCAGTGGCTTCAGCCATGGCTGCATGTTGGAATCAGCTTGGAAGATTCTTTTAACACAATATTACTTGGGCCATCCCTCAGATTCTTATTTATTTCCTCTGGTGTGTGCCTGAGTATCAGAATATAAATCTCTCTAGGTGACTCATAAATACAGGCAGACCTAAGAACCTTTTGTTAGAGTTTTCAGGATAGCAATGATGCTTTGGATTCATTCCTGCGAGTAATGTTCCAGGGATATAAGATCAGGAATAAATGAAAGGATTGATGGGTGTATTCACAGCCCTGTGAAAACTGACCCCCCACCACCAATAGATAACTGAACCATTCCACCTGGTCTTTCAGGTTCCTTTTTTGGTATTCAGCTGACCAACCAGAGAGGAGGAGAAGATTGTAGGATTTTCTAGGAATGGTGAGGCCTAATGATATGGAACAGAGGAATCTGCTGAGACATAGTGACAGTGACAAACAAGGACCAGGTTTATTAAGAAAAGAAGCCGGGGCGCCTGGGTGGCTCAGTCAGTTAAGCGGCCGACTTCGGCTCAGGTCATGATCTCAGGGTCCGTGGGTTCGAGCCCCACATCGGGCTCTGTGCTGACAGCTCAGAGCCTGGAGCCTGTTTCAGATTCTGTGTCTCCCTCTCTCTGACCCTCCCCGGTTCATGCTGTGTCTCTCTCTGTCTCAAAAATAAATAAATGTTTAAAAAAAAAAAAAAGAAGCCAAAAATGTCCAGATAGACTGGACAAAATTACAGGAATCACAAAACCATAGTTATAGGTGAAAGGACATATACAAAAGGGCATATTTGAGGTTAACATATACAAGTTTAGGCCTAACAGTGAGTTATGGTGTATAGAAGTATCCAAAATGGAACAGCTCCAGGTCCATGATGTGGAAAAGGTAGATCAGATGAAATGGAGGAAAAGACCAAGTGAAAAAGAAAAGATTATGAAACTGCGTTTACAGGGGCACAGAAGCCACTGACATTGAAGATGAAATCACTTGCTATGGTTTTTGTAGAAAATAATTTTTTTTTTTTTTTTGCACGAGGGGGATAAAATGATGGTTTGGAAACCAAAATAGGAGACTAAATGAATGTAGATGGGTAAAGTCACTTTGTGTAACATCATGAAAATAGACGTGTAGCACCTAGAGCACTGCCTGGTTCACAGTAAGCACCGAATAACAATTAGCTATTATTAATTGTGCGATTATCATTGAACACAAAGTCTATCCAACTCAAAAAGTACATGTTTTTTCAAATATACCAAGAAGTTTCATTTCCTACCTTGGAATTACTTCCCGATTCTTACTAGTTCCTGTGAATAAAATTCTGCTCTAAACTCAGCTAGGTGGCTGGACTTGCTAACAAAAGAAACTTTGCCTGTGCCATTCTTATATCCTTATACGCAAACCTCTCAGATTAATGGAGGTTGGTAAAGGCGGAACTCTCCCTAGGGAGCCTTTTCTCGCTATCCTTTCACTAACTACCACTGTCATAACCACACTGACCTCAGAGGGGCAATGCTCTCAAGCAATCTTACTTGGGTGAATGTGGGCAGGCTAGGATATTCAACACCTTCTAAAAGGTCTGGAGAATATCTCTTTACTCACATCAAAGAGTAGCACCCATAATCAGAGATTCACAAACGGGTGTGCACTACGGTCTCAGAGAGATTTGAATCATGCCATTTCGTGAGGTTATCCAAGCTAATTTCCAATAAGATCCTCAGGAGGACAGATCCTAATGTGATCACTTTGTAGTCCGAAGATCAACTCGGAAAATCGTTGCATTAACTATATGTTTTACAAACTTGATAAAAGTAAGAACCACCTGACGTATTTACTAAAAATAAAAAAAATAAATAAAAGTCTGGGCCTTTTCCCTAAAAAGTATTTAATTTAGTATATAAGGGAAGTAGGAATCCATATTTGTAAGAATAACCTCTATGTGATTCTTATGAAGAATTTGGAAAATTCTGCATTAACCTCCTTGACTGAGGAGATTCTTACCTAGTTAAGCCAGAAAGCATTGCAGATCTTCTAGAACTTGGCTGCTCTAAGTGAGGTCAGAGGACCCATCATGCTGTCATCACATAAAAGAATTTTAGAAATTCAGAATCTTGGACCTAACCTCACACCAGTAATCTGCATTTTACTAACATCACCAACTGATTAATAGGAACATTAAAGTTTCAATCTAGAGAGCCTCCTGCCTGAGGCTATAGAAATACTCCCTGTTCTCCCTATCCAACATGAATGTGGGAGAAGCCATCTCTTCTCTTCCACTAGGGAGCATTCTCTGATTCCTGTTAGCCTCTTTTCAACAAGAATGGACCAAATAAGCTTCTCATATAATGTACTACTTCATCTTTGATAGGGCTTTTCTAACTCAACTCCCTAACCAAAAAAAGCTGAGAATCATGATCAACCCACTATCTGGATAATATATCTCCTAGATCACCAACACCTCTGAATAGGGAGTACGATTAGGGCCAGAGAAAGCAATGCAGAGGTATATTCAATGCAGTAACAGAAACAACCTAACTGGGGCACCTGGGTGGCTCAGTCAGCTGAATGTTCGACTTTGACCCAGGTCACGATCTCATGGTTCGTGAGTTCAAGCCCCGTGCTGGGCTTTGCACTGACAGTGCAGAGCTTGCTTCAGATTCTCTGTCTCCCTCTCTTTCTTCCCCTTCCCCACTGTCACTCTCTTTCTCTCAAAAATAAATAAACATTACAAAAAATTAAAAGGATGAAAGTCGACTTGTTCTTTATTCCATTCCTTAAAAAAAAAGAAACAACCTAACTAAGAATCAGAGCTATGCATGAATAGCAAAGGCAGATACCATGGAGTAACTGAGTTGAGCTACACAGGAAACTTCAAAGAATATGCTGGAAGACTATCTGACTGCAAGCTGAAGGAAAGATTCTAGAACCTAACATAAGGTTATAATTTCTCATTTTTAATACCCCTTCCAGTCATGATTTTTATGCTTATAAATATTAGTATCTACTATTTTCATATCCTAGAAAACAATAGGATTATTCTTTATATTAGCATTTCCAAAGCATGTCCTACGTTTGTGTTTATGTAACACTATACTTTAAAAGTATACAATAATTAAATAAGTTTGAGAATCAGTCATTGAACCTACAAGGTTTTCATTATAGTAATTCTCAGAGCCTTTAATATGTTAACGTTCCTTATGATCTTCCAAGATGAGGACAGGGATTGCGGTGTTTTCAACATTATTTGACCATAGATTATTTTTTTACAGAACTTCTTGCAGCAGTTATGTTCTGTGAAACACAATTTGGAAAATGAAAATACATAAAGTAAGTCCTCAAATGCATGAAATCCAATAAGAATTGTGCTCAGTATTTTCCTACCTCGTAGAGCATCTCTATGCTATGACACTTTACATGGGAAAATGATGCTGCAAATAAACATTTGTCATCACAATCATGTAGTTTGTGACATTTTAACTTCCATATCTTACAAAATATAAAGTACTCCAGTTCTATTAATAATCTTATTTTTTTCTTCACCCAAACTTCATGGCATTTGAAACACTGTATGCATGAAACACTGCAAAGCAATAAAATGTTAGAATTTTCTCCCCTTTTATTTAAAAAATAAAATTATTTATTATATAAACATGTTTTTAATTGCTGCCATGGTACCAGATGGTATTATCTGATTTTATTTTAATTTAGTAAGTCTGCATTTTTATTGACGAATATAAAATCAGTCATCAAAACTACAACAAATATATTTTGAGTTTAGAATGTCTTCCTATAGATAGATAATTAGACTGATAGCTCTATATTTGAAAAATCTGGCCCCCTTCCCAATTTCTGCCATTGGAAGAATAATTAAACACGAGATTGGTGCTTGTCAAAAACTCAGATTATCACAAGGAACTCCATGTTTGATGACAGCAAGTAAGCTATATAATGTGTGTATACAACAGACAAACACACAGCACAAACTGTACAACCTGATGTGGTGTTGCCAATCTAATCCTGTGGACTGTCGCAGTGATAGATGTTGATGTTTGCACAATTGCATCAGCAGCAGCCGTTCAAATCAATTATTGCGATAGCTAAAATAGTCATATTGGCCTCCTGTATTCTGGTAATTTCTTGTTTACAGCTTAGACTGCAAAGTCACTTTAAATGTGTTTTAAATGGGAGCATTTCTTAAATCAGCCTTCATGACAATTAGTTCCATGCTCCATACTGATGCAATAAAAATATTGTCATTCTCCCTTTTACCTGAAGAATGAAATAATTCATGCTATATAAACATTCTGATACTGCAATGATTTATCATCTGAAAAAAAATGAGATTCCAATATTACTTTGAAGGAGATGGAAACTGCCAATGTAAACAGTCAGAGAGAATTCTCATTGTGCTGAATCAGACGCCTCTGAGGCCTTTTGGTGCTACTGAACCTGCATTTTACAGTGTAAATACACACTTAAAATGGCTGTAATGTAAAATTGAAATATATGATATTAAATGATGAATGCATTATTTTTTGAATCTATTCCTAAATTTAAACAAACTATTGAAAAACCTGTTTAAATTATTTTTAAAAATGGATTAGCTAAAATAATTTCTATAGTAAAATAGTAACTTAGAAATTTTTGATAAGAGTAGAATACTTGAAAACTCCAGTGCCCAGTTTCCAAGGAAATGGAATTATAATTCAAATAGCAAGAAGTATATGAAAGCTATAGTTACATCTAAAAATATATTCTATTTATGAGACCAAGGATTGGCATATTGAGTCATGGTGTCTGTACATAAACTATGCATATCAAAATAATTTTACTTTTTATTATTCATGCCTATGGCATGGATCCAATCATTTTTAGTTACCCAAAGATAAAATTAAGTCCATACAACATCTGTTGCCTGAAAATGTACTAAATTGTCTTTCTTCTGTACCTTTTTCTTTCCCATATCTAGTGTCCCAAACTGCATTAATGTCTACATTAACTTGACATTATGACTCCATGCTTTGTCCTGTTTCCTCAAATCCAAAATGCAATCCTGAGTTTCTAAGTAGCAACACTGATTATCAATATAGGCTAATGTTATGGACAGCATGTTTGTATCCCCTCAAAATTCACACATTAAAGCCCCAACCTCATGGCAATAATATTTGGAGATGGGGTCTTCAGGATATAAGTAGGTTTAGATGAGATCATGAGGGTAGGGCCCTCATTGTGGGATTAGTATCCTTACAAGAAGAGTCATCTCCCTCCCTCCCAATCTCTTGTTCTCTCCTCTCTCACTCACCCTCCCCCTCACCCCCAAGCATTCCGAGAAATCAGGCAAAACTTTGATCATAGACTTCCCAGACTCCAAAGCTGTGAGAAATAAATTTCTATTGTTTAAACCGCCAAGTCTGTGGTGTTTTGCTATGGCAGCCCAATATAAGATAGTAAGAAGAGAGAAGAACATGAGCTTTGACCTAAATAGCCCCAAGTTTTAAACTTAGCCAGTCCACATACTCTTCTGCCCTTAACAAGTTACTTTATTCTGCTAAACCTCAGCTTCTTTATTTATAAAATAATAATAATACTACCTAGTTAGGAGACGGTTGTGCGAACCAACGAAGGTAATATTTGTAAACCACCTTATACATATAAAGTGGTCAAATGTGAAGGTTATTGCTCTTAGGATGATTTTATTATATTTTTTCTTCATCTAATAATTTGCTACCTATCTTTTATTCATAATGTCATCTGTTTTATTTTTGAAGAGTCTCTCTAAGCATCTTGAGGTGGATTATTTAAATCAACAGGAAATTTTCTGCCTTCTAACATAAGAAATCTATCATTTAAACTTACATAATTTATCTAATTGGCTCAACTCCTGCCGCCTTATTTTATTATTTATAAATCATAAATTTGCTTTTGCTATCTATGTTTTCTAAAATGGATTTTGCTTTCTTTGCTTGTTCACAAATGTTTGCTTTTATTTTAAATCACTTTTCATTATTATCAGGTTTTAAAAACATTTCATAAGTAACAGGGTCACACCATAAATACAAAATAACACCAAACAAAATACTATAGCATATTACAACTATATTCCATTCCAGAGAAGGAAAATTCTGTTTTAGGAAATCAATATCAAATATCACTACTTTATAGTTTTAAGGAAGAAGAAAATATATAGACATCTTGATGACACAATAAAGCTTTAGACAAAAATTTAACAACTGTGCATGGTAGAAGAAAACTGAATAAATTTGAAAAAGGAGGAAAGATCTTTATCTTGATTAAGGCTTCCCAGTAGAAAACTACGGCAAATAATGTAGTTAATATGAAGCAAATCACTTACAAATCACTTACAAATCAGGGGCAAAGATAAATGTAGCCACCAGTATATATTGCTTAAAGGTCAACCCAATGTAATAAGGCAAGAAAAGTACGATGTAAAACAAAAAGTTGGAGCATCTGGCTGACTCAGTCTGTAAAGCAGGCAACTCTTGATTTTATGGTTGTGAGTTCAAGCCCCACGTTGAATATAGAGCTTAAAAGGAAGAAAGGAAAGAAAGAAGAAGGAAGGAAGGAAAGAAAGAAAGAAAGAAAGAAGAAAAAAGAAAAAAGTAACTACAGATGTATAAATAAATAAAAAGAAGAAAATGCACCATTACTATGTGCAAATACTATATCTGTGCTCTTAGAAAATAAATAAATAAAAACTAACTGGAAATTATTAGAAGTAATAAAAGAGTTAAAATGATTGCTTTTAAGATCAACATCAGAAAGACGTCATTTTCTTACATCAGTAAAATAAAGATAAATAATTATAAAATGTAAAGGGTAAAGGTCAAATTTATAAGAAATGAGACAGTGAAAGATTTAATATTCCTTACTTATGTAAAAAATTATTAAAAGTTATGCTAAAGAATACATGAAAAAATGGAAAAACTGTGATCCTGCTTCAGAAGACTCAATTTATCAAATCATAAAGAAATGTCAACCCC
This sequence comes from Neofelis nebulosa, assembly GCF_028018385.1. Lineage (NCBI taxonomy): Eukaryota > Metazoa > Chordata > Mammalia > Carnivora > Felidae > Neofelis > Neofelis nebulosa. Next base: position 32,182,425 of record NC_080795.1, read on the forward strand.
AAATCCTGCCAAATGTCAACCCAAAGTTTGCATATGTATATACCCTTTGTTCCAGCTCACCACTTAAGACTCAACAAAACAAAAAACTATGTACCAGGACATTCAGGCATTGCTTATACTATCAAAAGACTTTTTTTTTTTTTAATCTGCAAATGACCTAATGGCATCAACAAGAGAATGGTAAAGGGGGATTTTCACTCTTTAAGTCATCAATTAATATATTATTAGTACGTGTGCAGTAAAGGATTAACTCTCCTTATCAAGACTGTGTACGTCATAAAGAGGTTTGGCACTTGTCCCTGGCTCATTGGAGGTAGCCTCTAAATCCCTGGAAAATCCTGCCTGATAAGAATGTCTTTGTTTTCATGAGAGCTTTGGGCCATGACATATAGTCTATGTTAACAATGTAATACATGGTGAAGGCCTTGAACTACATGGTGTCACCTTGATATCTGGAGTGGACAGAGCTTGATTGGGAATACTTTGTACATGTTGTCATACATCATTGCCGGTAGAAATAAGTTCTATCCATACAACATCACTGTGAAAAAAAAACCGGGAAGCTTGTTCCTGGTCTCTCCTGGACATTGTAATTAATACCTTTTTCCTATTCTGATTTTAATCTGTATCCTCACACTATCCATGTATACTTACTGTATCCATGACTATAACGGCTTTACTGAGTTCTGAGAGTCCCACTAATGACTCACTGACTAAGGATCGTCTTGGGAACTTCTCCAACTGCAGTATGCTTTTAACACTGAGGTAGTGTTCATGTATACTTTTAAAAAGTTTTAGGGGTCCCTGAATGGCTCAGTTGGTTCAGTGTCCAACTCTTGATTTCAGCTCAGGTCATGATCTCAAGCTTCATGAGATCAAGTCCCATGTCAGGCTCCATGCTGGCAGTGCAGAGCCTGCTTGGGATTCCTTCTCTCCCATTGTCTCTGCCTCCCCCCCCACCCCGCCCCGCCCCCAACTCATGCTCACTCACTCTCTCTCAAAATAAATAAACTTTAAAAAATGAAATATTTTAAACCAAGTTATACATACACATGTATACCTACACACAAAGGATTTCAACAAAAGGATTAGTCTCTAGTCAAAATTATTTCTTTCAAGGTTGTTTTCAATTATTTTTTTAACATTTGAATAACGTATAAATATATAGGGAAAATGTTCTGCAAAGGCTTGTATGCATCTAATTTCAGTGGTACATGCCACCATCATTAGCACTGCACCATACTCTTGAGGCAGCATAGAAGAATGACAGAGGTCGTGAAGCCAAGCTGCCTAAACGTGATCCTGGCTCTTAAGTAATATGAGCCCAGCCAGTTATGCAACCTACTCTACCTTGATTATTTTATTTATAAAAATAAAGATGATTCTAGATTTCTGTTGTTTTTGTGGGTTCAATTAATTAATATGAGAAAAGTAAGAACAATGCCTTTAGCATTCACTCAATAAATAATCATTTTTATTCTTTTTATTTTTAATATTTTTAATTTTACCTTTAAAATGTGATTGCTTTCAACATATTTTTGTTCAAAAATGAATATTCAGTAGGCATCTTTTCTAAGTTATTGCATGTTATTAGCATATATTTCTCCATTATGCTAATTAGGAGTGAAATTGGCTATGTATAACATTTTTGGTTGACAATATTTTTCTCTGAAAGCTGGATAGTGTTACTTCATTGCTTTAGGAATTTAGTATAGCATGAGAGAAGCTTAAGATGAGCTTAATTTTTATTTCTTTTAAATTCACATATTTTGAATGCTTATAGGATCTACAGTTTGTTTTTAGTTTCAAATTTTTGTAAAAACAATAGCCTATTGTTCTTGCTTTGGATTCTTCCTAGTTAGCCTGTAATTTGTATTTCCATGTTAATCACTATCACTCATTAAGTTTATTTCTACATGTTTTCCCTCTAAATCGGAAAATGTTCTCAGGTTTGTCACCTCATTAGTGACCTCTTTTCCATGGAATCAATAATACCCAATAAATCTTCTAATATTGATTTTGATAATTCTATGAATCTTGGGGGTTTTTTTTCTTTTATTTTAATTTATTTCACCTCTTTTCATCTTTGCCACTGACTTTGAAATCTATCCTTGCCAATATTCTTCTTAGTGTGTATTTTCCATATAGCTTCTAATTTTTGCTTTGGTTTCACAGAAGCAATGTCTTCCTAACCCATAAAAAACACAAAATATCTTCTTAAAATTTTGCATCTCTAAGATGTACCTATAATATGAGACTTGTTCTTCCTCTAAATCTTCACGATAAGCTTTTAATTTCATTTTGTAGCTTCTGATAATAGGACACAGTATTTTTTTCTTCCTCAAATTAGAAGATATTTGTCCAGATAGGGGTCCACCAATAAACAGCAATATGAATTTCTGTTTATCTCACCCTAGATCCACTTCATGAGAGTAAAAATATTCTTGTGAGGTCTACATGCTTAGGGCAGGTTGCTTGGAAAGAACTCAGCCATTCTGCAGCACCCATGGGTGTTGCCTCTACTCCAGCTCTGCTGGAGTGTTTACCTGCTCTGACTGAATCTCCCTTATAGCAAATGGATGGGCAATACAATATACCAACTATGCATTGTTACCAGGACTTTTTCTTTGTCCTCCATGACACACCCAGCCATCTAAAACCTGCATGTATGGAATTTTGCTACTTGAAGTAAGATGTGGTGATTCACTGTCAGTTTCCCCTTTAGTTTCTTTCCCTTTCTTTCTTTCTTTCTTTCTTTCTTTCTTTCTTTCTTTCTTTCTTTCTTTCTTTCTTTCTTTCTCTTTCTTTCTTTCTTTCTTTCTTTCTTTCTTTCTTTCTTTCTTTCTTTCTTTCTTCTTTCTTTCTTTCTTTCTTTCTTTCTTTCTTTTTTTCCAGTCATCCACATGAACCAGGAAATGAGGAACTAATGTAATTTGGGCTCAGGAAACCATACTTTGGGTTCTTATTCAAGCAATACTAACATAATAGGTATTTGACTTCTTAGACAGGACTTGCTGGAAGAATCTTTGAAACGAGGCCAATATAGCATACAGCAGACACTGCTTATCTGTACTTATCTTCAAAGTTGGATTTGTCACATTTCAAGTGGCAAAACACACATGCATCATGAATTTCAGAAGTCATCTCAGCACCAGAAATTCTATAGTTAGTAGAAAAGAAAATCTCAGATTTTGCCAATCTGTTGACTATCAAAAAACTTCCTGGGTAGCGCTGTTAGAAGTTTTTATTCCTCTTTCTAGCCTCATAGGTATGTTAAATGACAGTTGGTTCAGGCTAAGGAAGAAATTTCTAAAGAGATGTCATTTTACCTGAAGTCCCCCCTTAAACTGTTTCTATCATAGTAAAAAATATATTTACACAAAATAAACCAGCTAAGTAATGTGTTATAATTTAAACCTGAAATATATAAACATAATTAAGCCTTAAAGTAATAGGGAAAAAGCTAAGGGAATCACCATATTCCTTTTCAGGCTGTAATTGAATCAAACACACTTAATGATAACAAAATTATACAGGGTTTTACATTTACAACCTCTTAACCTCCTGTATTGCTAAGGAATCCTCAAAAGAAGAGAGGAGGCAGAAAAAGGTTGAACTAATTAGAGTACATACTAATTACTATGTGGATGTTTCAGCACAAGCAGCTCACTAATCAATAGCAGAGTCCAAGTAAAAGCCCGCGATTTTATGTTATCTTAAAAACCTCGGTGAATTTTCAAAGACACATTTAGCATACTTGCAGATTGTGTATAACCTTGTTAATTTTTAACCAGGTGTCTCTAATACATTTATTTAAAAGTCTTCACCACTAAAAGTGGATATCTAAAGATCTGGCACTTTGTAGGGCACCTGGGTGGCTCAGTCAGTTAAGCATCTGACTCTTGGCTTCAGCTCAGGTCATGATCTCATGGTCTGTGAGTTCGAGTCCCACGATGGGCTCTGCACATACAGCTTGGAGACTGCTCAGAATTCTCCCTATCTCTTTGCTCTTCTCCCACTAGTGTTCTCACTTACTCACTCTCTCTCTCTCTCTCTCTCTCTCTTCTATTTCAAAATCAATAAACATTTAAAAGAATAAATAAATAAAGATCTGTGACTTTGTAAAACACAAGTTTTACCTGCTGGCCTTGGCATTTTATATGACTCCTGGACAACCCTCAGAATTGACACAGGAGCATTTTGTTTTGTGTTTGTGTTACTAGGGAACATCTGGCATTGACCCTACTCTTTTGTTTTTACTGCTTAGTAATTGGTATATACCTGTATTTATTTTTACATAAACATAAACCAATCAACTTAAAGCATTCTGGTGTAAAATTGATACTTTTCTTAGGCTGAGAACTTGGAGTACTTTCAGTTGACCTGATGACTAACATCAGAATTTCTACAGATGAACATGCACCTCTGCCAGTTTGACTTGTAGCTCAGGGTTCTGGAAGACTTTTGGTGAAATTCCCCTGTATGGGACTAAAAGAGACAGGACACACTCTCTTTCCCAAGTTAACTCATGCAATTAACTTCCCCTCCATCTTCAGAAAAAGTAAATTATAATGCAAAACAGTATAGTAGACAAGAAGAGACTCAAGCCAGACAACTCCAGTCAGATAGCTAACTCACTTACTTTATACTAAGGAGTAATATTGTACAAGGTATTTAAACTTGGAGCAAGAACAGAACAGATGTCACAGGATAGCTGTAAGGATCATACCACTTAAAACAATTATACCTACAAAAAGACTTTTGGCAAAATTGCTTCTTTTACAAACTGCCTACATGATGTTTTCATATAAATAATATAAACAGAAAAGGATATGCTCACTGGACTATCTCAAAGTCTTCTTTTATGTTAAGCTGCATACATTATTTCATAAAATAATGTCGATAAAAGGAGTCAGAATATTTACCCCTTTGGAAGTAGTTGCCCAGTGGTAAGCACAAATCAGTAAGTTTATTTTCCTTCTCTTGTAAATCATAATCATAATCATAATAATCTTTTAGGAGGAGAGCTGAAATTAGTGCAGACAATGAGTGGCCATTGACTTACTCGTTCATAAGTATTTATTGAGGGACTACTATGTGCCAAGAATTATTCTTGAAACTAGAAATATAAGAGTATACAAAGAAAACAATTATCCTTGGCCTGTGGAACTTATATTCTAGTGATAGTGGCAATTAATATATTATTTATTTTATAATCTGTATATGTATAAGTAAACACACATACACAATATGAGAAGGTGATAAATGTACAGTTAAAAACTGAAAAGTTAAAATGTAGAGGAGGGTCACTGGGCAAGTGAAATTTGAGAAAAATCTAAAAGAATGGTCTTAATATCATGTTAGATCATGAATAAACGGACCATTGGGTTGGGAGGACTAGGAACTTTCCATGGTCCTGAAATATTACCTAATTACTTAAGTAAGTCAAACCTAGAGAAGTAAATAAACCCTGGTTTTGATAAGGCCTAAAACACTTGTATAAATAAATGCTGATAATAAAGCTTCAGAGAAAGGCTATAGTTTCACTCATTCAATGGTACCAGGCCCTTGACAAAAATTGTCATTATGCTGTCTTTCCAAAACCTGGTTTCTATCATCCACCTATCTATCCATCATTCTATCTAGAAAAAGTATTTCATTTTAGACCATATAGGATTATCAAAAAGGTTCACTGAAATAGGAACAACACACATTTTTGCAGAGTTAATTTAGGATTATATACTTAACCAATTACATAAGTATTACATACTTAACCAATGACACAGGATCTATTACTAGCTAGGATATAAATGCTAGACGTAACTGAAGACACAGATCTTCATCATAGGTCTATTCCTTCTTCTGGATTGCTTTTATCAATTCTCATCCTATGCTGAGATTGGTCTATATAATTGTTTATCAAAGGCCTTTATTCTCACTCACCAATCAAGTGTTTGAAGAAAATTTTTATGAGTGAGTTTTATCAATTGATTGCTATTTGAGTCGTTACCACACTGCAGTCTATAAGCTAAAGGCCTGCTTCCTTACTCACCCATGAATGGATATGTTCTGCTTCAGCCATTTCTGTGAATTAGAAATGCTGAATACTGCCTCCTTAGTAGAACCAGAAGACCATGACCACTTTGTATTAAAGTGACAGAATTTTGACAGCTGCATTCAACATATAACTAGCTGTGTAAACTTGGGCAAACCCAAGTTTCTTCCTGTTTAAAAATGGAAATAAAGATATATAAATCGAAGGATCATAAATATAATTAAATAAGATAAATCACATAAAGTTTAGGGCAGTGCCTAATACATTATTAAAGATCTATAAGGGTAGTTCTTAAAAATTTTTTGCTGAATTATTTTTCAGACACCCTCAAATAAAACCCACATGAGAGATACTACATCTAGAGATCTCCGGTATTTAATCGACTTCCCTCGTGTGGTATAGTCTCAGGTGTAATCATCTCCCTTGGGGGTTGCAGAATTCCTGAGCAAGCCTACAAATTTAGTTTGTAGTCATTCCCAAGAGACAAAGACACTGGATAAACCTGTAGTCAAAATGACTACAAACAGCCAAAACAAGAATTGTCATTTCGGGCTTAGTAGTATATGGAAGTGAAAGGAAGTAGGCACAATAAGAGACCCTTTCCAATCTCAAAGACACATCCTGCTGTCACCATCAAAGAAAATATTGTTAGATAAACTAGACTGTCCCCAAGTGTACAAATAATTATTACATGGAGAATAACTGGAAGCTGTTCTTTACTTTCACAAAAAGTAGAACAAGAATAGCTCTAGTTTGTAACGTCAGAAGAGGTCATTGAAGGAGAGATGGACTCTCACATGTTGAAAATCTTTTAATTTTTTTTGTTTTGTTTGAGAGAGAGAGAGAGAGAGAGAGCGCACGAGTTGGGAGAGAAGCAGAGGGAAAGAAAGAGAAAATCTTAAGCAGACTCCATGCTCAGTGCAGAGCCCCACGTGGGACTTGATCCCAAGACCCTGGGATCATAACCTGTGCCAAAATCAAGAGTTGGTCGCTCAACTGACTAAGCCACGCAGATGCCCTGAAATGTTTAAGTAGCTATCTGCCTCTTTGTCTGGGGTAGTTCAGGCCAAACCATGCTGCAGGTAGAGGAATGGATTCCATGCCCTCATCTCTCCATTCCTCACTCAGTGCTTCTGTGATTCCATGATTGCACTTAGAGCCACCCTTATGAGAGTGCATGAGAAGACATTAACATTTCTCCTGGAAAGAGATGATTTTCTGCCTCTACAACCATAAAACTATATCCAAGAGGTAGCTGAAGATTTTTAAAAGAATATGTTCAACTTATATTTTGCATTAAAATTATAAGTTCATATTACTGCTCACTGGTAAATAAAAATTCACCAAGCAGTAAATTTGCTAGCTTAACTTGTTCTTTGGGAATACTAATTTTTCCAGATGTTAGCACATGCCAGTGCCTATAAGATAGTGCGATATTACACAATTTGACTTACAAGGAGTAGTGTACTTTTTTCTATTTTAAAAGTATCACTAGCTTCTCTTTTCTTAGGAAATGTCCCTTGTGAGTAGTAATGAACCACAACCACCTCTAAGTTATTAAGTGTAATTGTCTGCTTTGTGGAGCATTTGACCTGTTGTTTCTTCTTCTCATTCCTCAGGATATCTTCTACTTTGGCAATTTCATTACTCATCCAACACTACCCCAGTGGGTGAGCAGAGAAATAAAAAGAGATAAAATATCCATCAGTTAATTGGCTCCTTTTTAACAGCACCAGAACAGTGTGATAGAGCTTGAATATAGCTGTTAGAATGAGGTTTAAAAATCATTTATGATTGACACAACACCCTCTATATTCAAATGCATTACAATACATGATCAAGATTTGATTGTATTGAATTATAATTAGGTTGCTCCTCTATATGAGGATTTTTCTTACCACCGATCATTCTGGTGGTAAAAATTTTTTAAAACTCTGATAGCCTCCCAATACTTACATATTATTATCTTTTGGGCATTCAAAAGTTGTCCTCAATTGATGCTAATTTAAATTTACTAACAATCAAACCAAAGAAAAAATAAATTCTCCCCAGACTAATGCTCATCTTCCGCTTTCACTGAAAACAGCCAACAGCTTATTCTGTTCTGTTCCTCCTTCTTTTAGAATAACTCAAGATGTTCCCCAAGGAATATTTTTCTTTTCCTCAAACTGGTACACTTCGCTTTTAAAATATTCACTAATATTGAATTTAAATTTGCTTTTTTATGAATCTACAACTACTCCACTTCATAATGCCTATAAACCACCATTAAGAATTGTTTCCTTTAAGGGGCACCTGGGTGGCTCAGTCGGTTAAGCACCTAACTTAGGCTCAGGTCAATCTCCCAGTTCATGACTTCCATCCAGTCGGGGTCTGTGCTTGCTGTCAGCTCAGAGAACCTGGAGCTGCTTGGGATTCTGTGTTTCCATCTCTCTCTGACCCTCTCCTGCTTATGCGCTGTCTCTCTCTCTGTCTCTCTCTCTTTCTCTCTCTCTCTCTCTCAAAAATAAATAAACATTGGGGCGCCTGGGTGGCGCAGTCGGTTAAGCGTCCGACTTCAGCCAGGTCACGATCTCGCGGTCCGTGAGTTCGAGCCCCGCGTCGGGCTCTGGGCTGATGGCTCGGAGCCTGGAGCCTGTTTCCGATTCTGTGTCTCCCTCTCTCTCTGCCCCTCCCCCGTTCATGCTCTGTCTCTCTCTGTCCCAAAAATAAATAAAAAACGTTGAAAAAAAAATTTTTTTTTAAAAATAAATAAACATTAAAAAAGAACTATCTCCTTTAAGAGCACAGATATTTGTACTCAGCTGCCATAGCCTTCTGAGTTGTTTCATCAAACTATGCATATTCAATTATTTTAATTTTTCTTAACTTCAATCCCTCCAGCTACTTCTGTATTGCTCTTTACTGATTTCTATCATATTTTTATTTTCTTTCAGGGATAAGAAGTCAGTGAAATATTTTAAGCATCTCTCTGGAGCTGTGCAAAAGCATCTCCCTGAAGCAGTGACCTTCCAGTTTTTTCCTGAAGTGATGGCTCGCCACCATTTCCCATCAGTTTCTTTAATAATATACCAAATATTCAATAGAAACTCATTCCAGATGAGAAAACAAAGAGTGAGACAAAAGGCAATTCATTTCACAACAGTCATTGAAAACTCATTTCCCCCCAAAAGATTGCAAATGTGGGAATAATCTACTCTATTGGGAAATATCACAGAAAGAAAAGCATTAAGAAATGTTACCAAGCCTTTGTTCTAAAATTACTGAAAATCATTGAATTTGTTCTTAAAGTGAAAAATGGTCTCTACTCTTTTATTCATCTCTACCTACAGGTTAAGTATGTAATATATTTTAATGGTTCTGAAATTGTCCAAATGTGTATTTTATGTGATATAACTGTATCTGTATCTGGAGTTGACTTGTTCATTTAAAACTAAATCCTTTTGTTGAAGTCAGAGTCATTGGTATAATAGCTTTTCTGCACGCCTTACCTTCCCACTTTAACACACACACACACACACACACACACACACACACACACACCCCTTTGGATACCTATCTCTCATGCAAACTACCTGAGTAAACTTCTTGACAATAGAGACTTTGTATACATCATTATACCTCTTACATATTCTTTATATCCCTCACAAACCCAAATAGGCATGTCATAGATGTTTGTTGAGTCAATTAATTAATCAGTGAAAATAAATCAAATGAGACAATAATAGATGACCAAGGCCAAAACCAATGCTAGAAAAGGAAACTTTTCTAGAAATGGAACACTTTTTAAAAAGTCGATACATATGTTCAAACCCTGAATCCAGAAAACATTTCTTGTTTTTTTTTATTTTATTTTACTCTGAAATGCATTAAACCCAATGTATTAATATTCTTATGGTCTTTTCAAAGTTTACATATTTCATTCAGCCTCTTAAATACAGACGTCTTATTTATTCAAAATAATACAAAAAGGAGTTAGTTACTGAAACCTTGATTTAGAAAGTGTGATCGTTCTACTCACTACATAGTATCTGACCCTTGTCATTTATTGTGAACAGCTTGATCAATCTCACATGTGTGGGGAAAAACTGGCAATCAGGATAAAAATAAAATGTACTATCAAAATTTGCCAGAGGCTTAATTTTTAAAAAATCATTTAATATCTGCTACATTGAAGATGACTAAAGGATCCATTTGAATAGTGGGATCTCTAACATAATATATAATAAATTTTTTCAATAAATTTAATTTCACTTGCAAACCCCTCATTCATACAGAACTTCATAATCTTTCAGTGTTTTAACAAAAAACACAGTTCATTCCTCTCTGTGATTAGTTTTCCTTACAACACATAAAGAATGCTAAAATTTACTGTGTTATCAAAGCTCATGTGACTATGTATCTTGGATTCATTTATGGATACATTTCTTTTTGAAATTTTGGACACTGAGCTCCAAACTATACCAGATGATGAGGGTTTTTTTTAATATTATTTTCCAATGATCTCCTATGCATCCCAAATACTTTCTCTTGCAATTAGATAAAGTCTATTCTTTAACTTGACTGCCCTTCGATGGTACACTTCCATCTCTTACCTCCCATCCTTGGTTGCTGTTTCATCTTTCTCTGATATTTAAAGCTACTTTGGTCCTTTATTTCAGATATAATTTATAGCATGTATTTCACACTTACTGGAATTCTCTATTTTCTATTTTTTTTAATTTTTTAAAATGTTTATTTTTGAGAGAGAGAGAAAGAGAAAGCATGAGCAGGGGAGTGTCAGAGAGAGAGGGACACACAGAATCCGAAGCAGGCTCCAGGCTCTGAGCTGTCAGCACAGAGCCTTATGCAAGGCTCGAACTCATGGACTGTGAGATCATGACCTGAGCTGAAGTCGGACATTTAACCGACTGAGCCACCAAAGAGCCCCATAGAATTCTCTATCTTTTAAAAGTTCGAATAACATCGTTTTAATTTTATTCTTTAATTTTCATCTCCAGAAAACCTTTCTGCTTATGGCAAAGAGTGGTTAGGAGTTCTTTTTCCAATGTTAGACTCAACTTTGTGAATCTAAACTGAAGCAGCAGCAGAAATCTCTTGGCTTCTGTGACTCTTGATTCCTAAGCTAAAAAGAGCTTGATGTAGTTTTACCAGATGTGAGAATATGAAGCTGCACCTGTGAATGGAATCTCTTGATTATCTATACATAAATCTAATTATAGAAACCAAGATAAACCTACCTAGTAAAGCCAATGATACTACAACATTTGTAAATTAATTTTTCAATATGTGTTTTGTTTTTCATGTGATAACAAGTATTAAATTAAAATCTTATAAGGAGCAGAGACTTAAAATCATCAGGTTTGTTTTTGCCTAATTTGAGCAAGTTTTTGAGAATATTACCTCAAGGACAAAGTTTCACTTTCATCCTCCAAGCTCTACTTCATGAATCATTCAGTTATTTTTTCTTATATTTTTAAAAGCAAAAACCAATTAATGCAAAGATTTCCCTTGATAACACTTCTTTTCCCATTTCTTGGGATTGTTTTAATAAAAGCTGTGATATTGATTAAAATTTTATTAATTTGATGCTTAAAATGTATTACAGTAAATTATAACATATTTTATGTGTATCTACTTCACATTTTCCATTATTAAAAATGAGAAGTAAATTTAAATCACATACTTAATATTTGTGTATATTTTTATCATGGCTGGTAAGCATGATAAATGAATTATGCAAAATATTTTATATAATTTCCTGTCTGGGTGGCTGTTAGTTAAGTGCCCAACTTGATTTTGGCTCAGGTCATGATCTCATGGTTCATGAGATTGAGCCCCATGTAGGGCTCTGCGCTGACAGAGTGGGGCCTGCCGGGGATTCTCTCTCTCTCTCTCTCTCTCTCTCTCTCTCTCTCTCTCTCTCTTTATCTCTCTCTCTCTGCCCCTCCTTAGCTCTCTATCTTTCTCAAAAATAAATAAATAAACTTAAAAAATAATTTCTTGTTTAATTTTGTTTGAGAGATAAAATTTAAATTGTTTTACACAGAAATGAAAATATTATAATGTATAGAGTAGAATCATCTAATAATTCATGATAAATGCTAGTGATTATGAAGGGCAAAATAGGGATCCTGCTAATAAGTTGGGTGTAAAGTTGGCGTCTAAGATTCTAAGTATAAAAGAGGCATTATATCATTGAAGAAATAAGCAAAGCCACATTAAAATACAAAAAAAAAGGGTCCAGGGTCAATCTGAAATGTCTTTTCTTTTTTTTCAAGGGGATGTGTTAGCAGTAGAAGTACATACAAAATAAGCACTGGAGAGCATGTTTTGGCAGGGCCCATTGAAGCCCTGTCCAAAGGCGATGGCTTCCCTGCCAGTAACTCAATCACACCAGGTCCTCTGGCAAATCTAGTCCTCTCATACTCAGATGCCAATAAATATCTGGATCATACAACTTTCCCGTCCTGCTTCAGCAAACTTCTATGTATAATTTGGCTTCCAATGTAAATCTGCTTAAAGGGTTATTGTTCTGGCCGTGTTCCTATAAATATGCATGTTCACACAATAGCTCTATTTCTTTTGGGAAATTGGCAACTGGCAACCTGATTTTACATATTATTCTTTGTGATGTATACGTTGAGTCCACTCTGTGACGTATGGTAATTCATTGCATGTATGAATACATAAATAAGAGATAGATCCACACTCACTGTGATAAAAACATAAATATTGTAAACCTGAAGATGCAAGGGCCAGATAAAGCAAATTCCCCACCTGCGGTGTAAGATGATGACACGTGAGGCTTCTTGGCAATCTGACCACAGTCTTTTCCTGAAGCACATTTACCTCATGCAGTGTTTTTCCTTTAAACTTTAACAGATTGTATCACTGTCTCTGAGAGCAACAAAAATATTTTTGTATTTTCCCATCAATAAAGACACAATACCTACTCTAAAAACAGTTAAATATGATGGATCAAAAGCACACATGTAAGTATGTTCTCTTCTAAAACCAAGCTTTAAAGTTTGTTGGTTTTTTTGTTTTGTTTTGTTTTGTTTTTTTTCTGAAGACATTAACCTACCAGGTCAAATACACTGATAAAAGAGACAATAGCACAAAAGTTTAGAATCTGCGGGAAGAAGAATATGTGGGAACTAATTTAAGAAACAAAAAACTGTATCTGAAGCTAGTAATATGGGGAAAGCAGAGGATAAATTTATTCTGCATAATTTGTAATAGACCTAGAAGCAGGCGGCAACAGGGCTCCTGAAAATAGGAATTGAAACTGCAATACCAGTAGGTGGGCTGACAGAAGTCTGTTTAAAGAAGCATTTAGGCCACCTCTCATCATACCAAGCAGGTGGGTGATGGCACCTACCCACCTTGGCAGAAGATGGAAATTCAATTCTCTGAAGGAAGTCTAAAAGAGCCAACCCAAATCTACCAAGCCTCTAGGTCTCTGTTTATAGAAGCTACCAGCTGTGAAAAAGGAATGAGTTAAATGATACTACAAAGGACACTCAACCAAATCTAGTAAGTAGAATATTCCATAGTCTAAATAACCTGGCTTTTCCGAAAGTTTGATGGGTCAAAATTTAAAAAGCACTAATTGTGAAATACTGTTATAGAATGAAAAAGAATTATGCACATATGCGCACGCGCGCGCGCACACACACACACACACACACACACACACACACACACACACACACAGAAATACACGAAGTGTATAGATTTGTGTCTTGATTTAAACCAACTACTGAAAGAAATGTTTAAGGCAATGGGGAAAATATGAGTATGGTCTAAGATAAAGATCCTTAAGCTTTACTTGCCTTATATGAAGATTATCAAAAGTGCAAGAAAATAAACAATATATTTAATAGCAGATTTATAATTATATGCGTATTTACTATTTGAGATAACAGTCCAAAACCAAAACCAAGAAGATCCAAAATATAAATATTAAATAAAGCATGCAATTAAGTTCTTAAAAACAGGTTAATCATGTAGAAAAACAAGTTATGTAATTGTGCTTGAGTTGACTAGAGAACCAATATCAATAGAAATATTTGGGTTGGTTGACCAAAAAGCTAATACAATATTATCCTTCACTAATAAATAGATCTTCCCCAAGTGAAACATTTAATATGTTTCATTATACTCTGAACAGACCATGTCAGCATTACCTCTTTGAATATATACTCTTGGTTCTTGCCAAACCGATTTTCTCCCTATCTGCCAAAAAGTCTATGTTTACTTATTATTTAAAGGCTTATTAATGTAGAATTCACTACAATAAAATACACTGTTTTCTACTGCAAGTTTCTATGACTTTTGGCAAACACATCTAGTTGTGTAATCAGCACTACAATCAATATAGAACTGTATTATTTACTACAAAAATTTCCCTCAAAATCCTTTTAGCCATGTCCTTCCCCATACACCAAATATCTCTTCTGTCCCTGTAGTTTGTATTTCCAAGAATACTATTTAAATACTGTATAAATACTACCGTGGCTTCTTTCACTTAGCATCACGAACGGTACACACTTCCTTTGCATGCATCAGTAGATAATTCTTTTGTATTATGGAGTAGTGTTCCACTGCACAGAGGTACTCGTTTTTTATCCAGTCACAATAGAAGGACACTTGAGTGACTTCCAGTTTGGGGCTATTATGAGTAAAGTGATCATAAATATCCATGTCCTTCTTGAGCACAAGTCTTTATTTCTCTCATATAAATACCCAAGAATGGGATTACTGAGTCACATGACGAGTGCACCCTTAACTTTACAAAAACTTGGCCAGCTATTATGCACGGTGGGTGTCCTATTTTGGATTCCTACAATGTGTGAAAGTTTCAGTTGCTCCACATCCTTGCTAGCACTGGTTACTGGCAGTGTCTTTGATTTTAGCCATTCTATGAAGGTACAGTGCATCTGACTGTGATTAGTTTGCATTCCCCCAGTGATTAACGATGTTGAGTGTATTTTCTTAGCTTCTTTGCCATCTGTATATTGTCTTTTGTGAAGTGTCTGTTCATATCTTTTGCCCAACTGTTAAATTGGTTTGCTGTCTTACTTAGTTTTGAGAGTTCTTTTTGTATTCTGAATGCAGCTTCCTTTCCAGATTTATCTTGCAAATATTTTCTCCCAGCCAGGTATTTTTGTTTTTCTTAGAAGAGTCTTTTGCAAAACAAAAAGTATTATTTTTTATGAAATCCATTTTTCCTTGTTTTGAACAAATTGTGCTTTTGGTATTGTATTTAAGTAACTTTTCCTAAAACCATGGTTATAAACTTACTGTCTTTTTCCTAAAAGTTTATAGTTTGGGAATTTATATTGAGGTCTGTGATTAATTTTTTAAATTATTTTATACGGTGTGAATATGGGTTAATGTTCATTATTTTACAAATAGATGCCTAATTAGTCTAATACCACTTGGGTTTTTTTGTTTGCTTTTTGTTTTCTTTTGTTTTGAGAGAGACCATGTAAATGGGAGAGAGGAGCAGAGGGAGAGAAAGAGAGAATCTTAAGCAGGCTCAGTGTGGAGCCCAATGCAGGGCTCAATCCTACAACCCTGGCATCATGAACTGAGCCGAAATTAAGAGTCAGACTCTACACTGACTGAACCACCCAGGAACACCCTAATACCACTTCTTGACAACACAAGACTTCTTCTTGACAACACTATTCTTTCTCCATAGAATTGTCTTCATAGTTTTGTAAAAAATCAAGTGACCATATATATGTGGGCCTATTTGTGAAGTCCCTTTCTGTTTCATTGATCAATGGTCCAATCCTTTCAGCAATACCACATAGTTTTAATTACTAGAGCCTTATAGCAACTCTTAAAATCAGATGATGTGAATCATCCAACTTTATTCTTCTTATTCGAAATTGTTTTGACTATTCTAGTTTTTCTAGCTTCCTTTCTTTTTTCCTGTTCTGTTTTTCTTTTCTTGTTTTAGTTGGTTCCTCTGAAACCAAATTCCTAACTATCTTATATACTAAACCAGCTAACCTTTAAATATAGGTATAATCCCACATCAGTCATAAAGCCTTCATCAGTTACTTTAGAGCTGTAATATCCTGTGACATTTCCCCCCTCATTTAATACATTCCTATCAGTCAGCAATGCCCTCACCTATATCAGTCATACTTCTGGTGAAAAACAGAGGCACATTCTGATGGAATTGCAAGGAAACTGGAGACATGAAAGCAAGTTAGAGGATCCAACACGTGTTTGGGCTCTAGGGTACTAATAATTTGATTGATAAGCCTTAGCCATCCCTTGGCTTCCAAGAGAAAGAAAAGGAAAGAGTGTTATCAGAACCCAGGGATAATGAAGATGAAGCAGAAAGAGCATTCCAGCTGGAGCTGTCATCAGAGACGTGTTCAGCTACTGTCAGATCAGGGAGAAAGGAAATAGAGAAGAAATACCTAGGTCTCTTTCTCCTTCTGTCCTATAGTCTCTTCATGTCGCCCCCTATTCCCTGAAACTTACTAGAAACAAGGCCAAAGGTATTCAGATATTGCAGTCCAAGAAGGTAAGCATCCGGGACACAGCTCACTATTGAAAAAGACAGACAATGGATCTAGGGGCGCCTGGGTGGCGCAGTCGGTTAAGCGTCTGACTTCAGCCAGGTCACGATCTCGCGGTCCGTGAGTTCGAGCCCCGCGGCGGGCTCTGGGCTGACGGCTCGGAGCCTGGAGCCTGTTTCCGATTCTGTGTCTCCCTCTGTCTCTGCCCCTCCCCCGTTCATGCTCTGCCTCTCTCTGTCCCAAAAATAAATGAAAAACGTTGAAAAAAATAATTAAAAAAAAAAAAAAGAAAAAGACAGACAATGGATCTAGATAGCAAATGGAGAAAAGCAGCCCAGCAGCCCAGCCCATCCAGGATTCTGACTGCAGCTCAAATATGTCTCCACAGCTCACAAATTTTAAGTTCAAAACTGTAAAACATTATAATTATACACCATTTTAGAGACTGCAGAGAAAACCAATGATCCAGTTTAATAGAGACAATTTTGCTTTTTCTCAACAGAAAAGCTGTTTTTCAAATGGATGAATATTTAAAATATGATCCATATAAATGATCTAATAAATATGATGATAATTAAAAATGTAAGCAGTAACTTTGAGATTATTTTCTTACTCATTCTACTTTACTTTTGCACAATAAGTTGCTCTTTCCAATTTTCAAGGCTGGCTTTGGTCTCTGAATCATCCCGGAGTGGTTGTTGCTCAATCAGGGTCTAATTGCTTACTTCTCCAAATGCTGACATCTGTTTCTGGGCCAGTTCTTTTCCATGATTCATCACCCCTCATCCTCTGAACACTTCCACCTTTCACTACCTTGTACCTCAGAATAACCAGAAGAAAAATAGTAAGTGAAATCATTTTGCTTCTAATTTAGTGTTAAAAGGCCTTTCCACATCAAGCCTCGATTTTACCAAACTTAAGACATTGTAAATGTCTCCTGATACCTGGTCCATTGTATGTAAGCAAGTTTCAGAGCTTAGACATATGCTACACCCTTTTTGTCTCATTCTCCACCAAATCCCATCACTTCGGAGCCTTGATTTTCCTCAGGGTGTGGAGGAGGTGCTGGCAGGAAGCATTACTTCTACTTCAGGTTGAGACCTAACTACAAACCAATGCATCTTCATAGAGTCTAGGAGTGGGGCTGTCTATATATGTGTGGAGGGAGCAGGGTGGTGAAAAGGAAGAAAATGAAGAGAGACAGGAGGAGAACAGGAGAACAATTATCAACGATGCTACATTTTATTGCAAATGAAAATGAAAATGAAGGTTAGAGTAGGCAGCAAACCACAACCACTGGAAATATTTACATATGGACTACAAAAAATAGTATAGTATCATGTCTATTTGCAAATATCTGTATTTAATTTTACCGGTGATGTCTGGTAAATATCTGTATTTGCAAATATCTGTATTTGCAAATGTCTATTTGCAAATATCTGTATTTAATTTTACCAGTGATGTCTGATACTTATTACAACCAAACTACGTGAAATAAATGTGCATCAATAAAAGCTCTTGTGAGAAAAGACATGATTATTAATGCTGTGAAGCCCTCTGTGATTTCTGCAAAGTGTGCCATTCCTTACATCTAGTGAACTAATGAGTTTGCAATCTTCACGTTATTTTTTGGCAAGAAACTGTGTAAAAATTATGTCAAAATTTATGTTATATAAATTAATATATCAACTTTTATCTGAGCTAAATTTTATATCTATGATTAAAACAAAACAATTTGAATTTTTTAATCAATTCTATAACTTGTATTTTGTGTTGCAGAGGTACTATTTTATAAAGGTTTTATCTATAGGTCCACACCTTATAGAAATATTGACAATACTCAGAAGCAACCATTTGAGAATGTAAGAACAAGATTGAGACTTACTATATATGTTTTATGATCTGGACTACATTCAGCACTAATGCTTCATTGCATTGCCTAATATTTCTTATTTGTATCAGTGGCAAAAAATTTTGCATTAATTAGGCAGAAAGGAGTTTATGGGAAAATTAACAAACCAAAAAGAGAAAAAGAAGGAAACAGAGAAAAATGGTTTTTAATTTCCAATGTATGAATTAGTTGATAATATCAATGTGAAAAATACAAGTCATAAAATAAGAGAAATGCTTGAGTTACAACAGATTGCATTTTTTTAGCATATATAGTGCATGGAAATTATAGTAAAAGCTCATTTTTCCTGGTGTTTTCATTAGAAACTTAAAAAACATATAATTCAGGATTATTTAGCCTATATGCATAAAAATGTATGATTGGTAATATCAACCTACTGTCTTATTAAGCCATTTAATGCTTGAAATTATTTCTCACATTGACAGATAAAAATTATATTGCTATTGATCTTTGGTATGCTTCCCTAATAAATTTTTATTGCTTCTTCTGTCCATTCATGCATGACATCATTTTATTCATTACTTGGATGATTCTCTGTTGCGACTCTTTAGTCTTATCTAATAATTCATTTAAAATTTTCCCCAGCATACATGTATAAAAATGTGTTGAAAGCTCAGCCAGAAGGAAATATTCACTCATTTCAGTACGACTCAAGCTCTAATTATTTTCCATCAGAAACTCTTGAGCAATCATATTAAATCTTACACCTTAGTGCTGTGTTACTGCCATACAATTCTGTAAGCCTGAAATACTCAATACATATCTACTTAGAAGTTGTAGAATATCACCCCATGATAACTGCAGTATTTTACATGTTTATAAATGGCCAAAAAAAAACTTTCTACCTTCTTTAAAAAATGTTAATAGCAAAAGTGTTTTATGAAATAATAAATATATCGCTTCTTGGCCTTTTTGCTAAGATCAGGTGAAATAATAAAGGTAAGAAAGAGGCAGAATGAAAATATGAGAAAAAAAGGAAAATGCAGATCTAGGAAAATAATCAGATAACTTGAAAAATAAAGTTAAATATCATATTAATGAATTAGTAGATGAAATATAGTTTAATTTTTAAATAAATGTTTAATTGAATGTATTTATAGTAGGATGGATTATATCAGCCATTTACAATAAATCCAAGGTAACTTCAATCTAAGTAAGTCTTAAAAGCACCGCATATTTTTCAGCTTGAGCCTTCATCTTAGCATTTCCTGACAAAATTAAAAATGCAAGAAGTCAAACAAATATTTTGCTAACTTTGTTTAATTCCATGTTTTACTTAAAAGAACTAGTTTCCGGTAGAACGTCATACAGGAAGCTTTAGTTTTATGTTTTGTTATATTGGCTTTGGCTTAGTCTCCTATACCTGCTTAGTGTCTTTTCTGGTTTTCAGTTGCTGCCTATAAAACGTTACCACAAATTTAGTGATTAAAAAAAACACAAGGCATATTTATTATCTTCTAGCATTGTAGGTCAGAGATCTGGAAGAGTAGAACTCGGCCAGTTCTTTGCTGCGGGCTGTACAGGCCAAATTCAAGGTGTGGGCAGGTGTGTGTTCCTTCCTGTAGGCTCTGGAGATGAATTCCATCCCAAATTCATTCAGACTGTTGACAGAATTTCGTTCTAGGAATTCAGGCCCCTGTTTCTTTGCTGCCTGTCAGGTAAGGGGTTGTTCTTAATCCATTGAGGCCATCTCCATTCTTTGGCTCATGGCTACCTTCTCCATCCTTTAAGCACATAATGGCAAGTTGAGTCTTTCTTACACTTCGAATCTCTGACCCCCTTTTCTGCTTCATCTCTCCACTCTTCCGGCAGGAGACACTTCCCTGATTTTGAGGGCTCTTGTGATTAAATTGGGCCCACCCTGGGATTTATCCAGAATAAATCCCCATTTCAAGGTCTCTAAACTTTCTCACACCTGCAAACTCCCTTTTGCATGTAAAATAATATATTTACAGATTTCAGAGATTATGATGTGCATACCTTGCAGGAGGGGAGGCATTAATCTCTCTACCATATTATCTACCTTTCTTGCCAGCCTTTTTTTATCTCTAATCCTCTCATGAATCTGGGCAACACGACCTACACTTCTCAAAGAAGGGTGACAAGTCCACTTCCACCTTTGTTGTTCACCCTTTCACCTGAGCCTGAGATACCTTTCTTATTATATCCTGGTTGTTTTAACCTCCCCTTCCCTTTATGACTCTAACTCAAACTCTACCTACTCAATGAATTCTTTTTTTGTTTTAGACTTGCAAATTCGATATCTGAAATGATTTATAGACCTCAATGAGACTTTGCGTCTGTTCTTAGAATATATAACTTTGTGGAGAGCCAGCATAATTCAAGCCCTAAAGCCAAACACTCTGAGTTCAAATCCTGATTCTGTCACTATCTTCCAAATGTAAGTCCCAGGTTGTCTCTTTATAAGATGTGGCTAATAAAAATAATACCTATCTCTCAGCTTTTGTGTGTTGGTGGGAAAATTATTGAGATAACACAATTAAAATATGTGGAGCTATGCCTAGCAAGTGGTAAGACTTCAAAGACAGTTATTATTATTATTTGATGAGCATCTCTAACAAATTCTCAAGAGCTGCTCAAGTTGCTGGGGCATCAATTAGGATGTATTTCAGCTGCAAATAACTGAACGACTTCACACAGACTGGCTTAATAAGAAAATGTATTTTTTACTTTGCAGGAAATCCAGAAAAATGTGTCTGTGGTGAATGAGAAGTGGTCTAAAGATCAGTTTATGTTGGGGCGCCTGGTTGGGCGCCTGGTTGATCAGTCGGCTGAGCGTCCTACTTTGGCTCAGATCATGATCTCACAGTACAGGTCATGATCTCACAGTTCGTGGTTCAAGCCCTGCATTGTGCTCTGTGCTGACAGCTCAGAGCCTGGACTCTACTTTGGATTCTGTGTCTCCCTCACTCTCTGCCTCTCTCTCTCTCTCTCTCTCTCTCTCTCTCTCTCTCTCTCACACACACACACACACACACACACACACACACAAATAAAAATAAACATTAAAAAAAATAAAGATCAGCTGGGGCACCTGGATGGCTCAGTCAGTTAAGCGTCCAACTTCGGCTCAGATCATGATCTCATGGTTCGTGGGTTTAAGCCCCACATTGGGCTCTGTGCTGACAGCTCAGGTCAAAAACAAAATAAAGATCAGTTGATGCAGTGACTCAATGAGAAGGTCAGTTTTTCATCCTTCTGCTCCATCATTCACCATATGGCTTCATTCTCACAGCTTTAGCAAGAAGGTCATTGCTATTGGAAATGGCACATTCATTCATAACTCAGTAAAACCCAAAGGAAAAATAAATACTGTTGTTTTCTATGTCTTCCTTTTTAGGGTGTGGAAAAACTTCCCAAAGATCTTACACATGTTCTCACATGTCACGGGACTGAAGCAGTTCACACACTCATTACAGAACGCGGTCCAGAGTGATGTTAGCTTTCCCTAAGGCTGGGTTAGGATTGGCAGTAGAAAAGGGGAGTTGGGATGGAAGGAAGGAGTAGGGGATATCTTTATAAGGTAAGTTTCTGCTGAGAAGGAAGAAGTGAGAATGACTTCAGGGTAGATAAATGATACTCTATCTTCTATAGCAAATATATATTTACCTCACTTTGAGGTAAAATATCTATGATTATGTCCTGCATAAGGTAAAGTAATATTGATATTGCTAATGCTAATTTTTTTTATTTTTTATTTATTTTTTTAAGTTTACTTACTTATTTAGAGAGAGACAGAGATAGTGTGATTGGGGTAAGGGCAGAGAGAGAGGAAGAAGAGAATCCCAAGCAGACTTTTCACTGACAGCACAGAGCCCAACAGGGGTCTCAAACTCATGAAACCATGAGATCATGACCTGAACCAAAACTGAGAATCTGATGCTTAACTGACTAAGACACCAGGTGCCCCAGGAACTTTTTAAAATGGCATACAAATTTTGACTACTTCTGGAATGTCTACTTATTCATTTCATAAAGTGTTTAATATCATTCTAATTATACATTGATTTTATAACTTAATTGTATTAAATTCCTTACAAATAAACACGACTCTTAAGGAAGGTTATTTCTTGCAGGTTGATTCCTAATCCCTTAAACATGCTGTTAAAAACTGAAGTGACATGAAATAAGGTGACAGAATTCAAGACACAGGTTTGTGGTTCACAAAGATAGCCCCCATTTCATCTCAAAGTCAGCGTGGCTCCTTTGTGTCACTTCTTTCCCCGTGAACTCACGAAACACACAACCTACAGCCCACCCCGCAAAATATTGCCTGATTTGATTTTATGGTGATTTCAAAACTAAGTGGAGAAAATTATCCAAAAGGAATTGTTTTTCTAACTCATACCCTTATTCAAACAATGGTCAGCCCTTCCGTCTCCATTTGTCACAGTGAGAAGCTACTTCTGAAGTTCAGGTGAAATGTGCTCCACTTAGAGTCCAGAGATTCTGCTATTTGAAATGGAAAGGTCAGAGTGGGGCTTGATGCCTTTCTTTGATCCTTTCCCTTTCTAGTAGAAGTTCCTGGAGAAAATGTTAGATGCCGGGTATCGTGTCATTTGCTGTAAGAAATATAAAAGTGTGTGATACATACTCTTGGTCCTTAAGTAAATTACAGTGTCATTATGGAAGCATCATGGAGACACATATAAGTAATTTGAAACACATTTGTAATAGTATGTAATTTTGTATTAAATAGATCATATTAAATGTACACCTCTTAGGAGTTCCACAAAGATAGAAATTATTATGATTTGTACAAATTGGAAGACAGAAACAAAAATTTGTTGCTTTAATAACTTTATTCCTTAAATTATTTCATATGAACTAACACAGTCTGCCATAAAGATTGTAATGAAATTTTAGAATTTAGAACTCATAATATTATTATATATATTAAAGAATTATATATATGTATATATGTATGCATTATATGTACATATTATATGTATATGGCTAATTTCCAAAAAGCTATTAGATCGGACAGTCCAATCTGAGAAAAAATGAAAAAAAAAATTAAAATTAATTGAAGGCTGAATTCCTGTGTGTTCCATGTAAACAGTTACCCACACGAACTGGACCTGGGAATAAATGAAGATAATGCAAAAGTAGAAATTAAAGTTAAATATAGGCATGGCTTTGAAATCTCAAAATCACTAAAATCGTCAATTATCTTTATTTGGCAAGAGGAAGGCAATAACAGTAAAATATATATCGGCACCAACTGTGATGTGAAATTTAAAGCTCTAAAGCCCCATTAAAATCAGCCTGGTAATGATGTACCATATGCACTGATCTACACTTGCCGGAGGATCCCTAACCTGTGGCTTCTTCTTCTCTGTCACATTACCTTGTTAACCAAGAATGAGTTGAGAATGTTTGTTTAAGTATTCATAAGATTGTACGTAATATAAAGGTTGACAATTTTAGGAATGCATATATCTTTTGCTTCTCGATACATACTATATGTCTGCTGTAATGTGCCACATGTGCTTGTTTCCAAAGTAAAATTTAAATATAATATAACCAAAAGCTATTCATATGGAATAAAATAAATTAGTTATTCTGACTACAAATTTACATATGCATTCTGGTACCGGAACTGGTTTAATGTGATGATTACGGGGGCCTATTAATCAGAGCTCTGATCAGGTGTCATAAAAAAAAAAAAGATCCATATTTCACCACCATGTTCTGAGGCACCCAGTTCTTTACACTTCTTTATTGCTCACCTTTATAAATAATTCAGTGCCTATTCTCTTTTCCATACACTTACATCTCTTTCATTAACACCTGTGAAATTTGAGATTTTGTAAGGAAGGGAGAAAAACTTCCAGCTCTAGCTGAACATGTTCATTTTTTAAGCTCAGAGAAATTATTAATAAGTAAGCTCTGGGTCTATGAGATAAGTAAAATAACATTTTTATTTATATGTTCTTGACAAATTGATTATTCACATTAGTTTCCTTTTCCTGGCTTAGCAGTTTGTCCTTACTATATAGGTATGCTGCCACTAGGATTTTCACAGGAGAAGAAAACTATCTTTGAAGTAACTACATAGCTACATATGAAATTTTTAAGGCTGCATGTATGAAGTTTCATCTCCACCAAGTTAAGTGACCAGTCATCCATACTGTGAAACGCACGACACATTTTCAGCAGTCTGGAAACTACTTACTTTCAGAATTAATTCATTAAAATTCTCTGCCATCAAGTGACATAATCACAGGAACCTTAAATTGTCTCACTTGAAGATAGTGAAAGTCAAATATTCTATTCTCACATGACACTTCCCCTTTTTTTTCTTTCTCTGTCTTTTTCTTCCTTTCTTTTAGATGAATTATTCTAGAAAACTCTTATGCTTTTTTAAAGAGAAAAAGGGGTTTGAATCAATACTGACTTCTTCCACTCTCTATCCACCTGCTTGCTCCCAGCCCCCTGGTTATTTGTTTCCATTTCTGAATGGATCAAGGTGGGAGAGCATGTGTGTTCACTTGTAATAAACTGAGGTAAAATAAAAGCTTGTTTTAATTATATTATTTCTATGTGTTATCATGTATAACATGAGTCAACACACTTTTCTTCAAGGGGCCAGCTAGTAAATATTTTCTACTTTTTGAGTCATAAAGTATTTTTCCCAAGTCATTTCTGTCATTTTAGCATAAAAGCACACTTATGCTACATGTAGATGAATAATTGTGGATATATTCCAATAAAACTTCACTAATGGACACTGAAATCTGATTTTTATATTATTTTCACAAAATAGTCTTAATTTTTGTAAATTAATATCTAAAAATCTAAAAACGTACTATATCAAGAAATATAAACAGGTCTTAGCTCTCTTTACTGAAAAAGGTGGCAGGCCATATTTGGCTTGCCTGATGTATAATCCCTGCTAAATGATAATACATATAATGGCTTTAGGTTATATCATACATAAGGGGAAAAACAATGAGAACACATAGAATAATATTTCCTGAGTCTCAAAAATTTTTCATTGATCCACAAAATACAATACGTATATATGCCTGTGTGTGTGTATACGTATACATGTTGGTTTATTCCTTTCTGATTTGATGTTTAGTTAAAATACAATGAATATTCATATTTTTCCAAACCATAATCATAATGGATGTGTCAACTCTACCTAGACATTTTACAATCAAATCATATACTCTGTAAATAACTTGGACATATTCTAGGTACAAAGTTGAAACAATCCCTGATAACTCCTGAATCACCATCTACAATTGCAAAATTTCTTGAATTATGTGAATTTAAAGGTGTCACCATTATTATATGCCAAAATCAGTCCATCTGTTTGTCCCACCAACAGACACTTTGGAAAGACCAGACTAAGTATGTTGTGATTATTCCTGCTTGGGCACAACTAAAAGATCACTGTTAGATGCCTGACTCATTGGAAATGCTTCCTCAATCATGATTAAGCAAACTTAAAGCTCAGAGGCAAATTTCTTTAAAAGCATTTGTTTTACACTTGCAGGTAAGCTATCTTACCTACTTCTGGGGATAAAATTATCTATTTGTGAATCGTTTCTTGCTTTTAGCTTTGAAATTTTTTTTTCATTTATTTAAAATGTATGTATTAGGGCTCAAAGGAACAGCAACTTTTGGTGGGGTTTTTTTGTTTGTTTGTTTTTATTTTGAACTCTATCACGCCTTTGCTATCAAAAAACCAATTTGGTAGATGATCCTATAAGAGTTATAACAATTTTGCCCCCTGCCACACTGAAAATATGACATATATGAAAATATTGTTCCAGGAGCACCTGGGTGGCTCAGTCAGCTGAGCATCTGACTTTGGCTCATGTCATGATCTCCATTTGTGGGACCGAGCCCCACATCCGGCTCTGTGCTGACAGCTCAGAGCCTGGAGCCTCCTTTGGATTCCCTCTCTCTGCCCCTCCCCTGCTCATACTCTGTCTCTATCTCTCAAAAAATAAAATAAAACCATAAAACATTAATTTTTTTAATACTGTTCAAGGTAATCCCTCATGAGAATAGAGGAACATTTTCAGTTATGTTATGTGACTCATATTTTAGAACAGGACTAAGTGTGCTTCATTTAATGTGTGCCCTGATTTCCATGTATTTTCAGGTCTGCAATAGTTTTGGCAATGGCAAACATTTATGACTAAACTTAGGGTAGTAGCTATATATGATGAAACAATGAGGAACAAGGTCTCTCCCAGACTTTGACATTCTATTATTTTTATAGGTCACTTTGATTACAGTGTCAATCCAGAGCAGGACCAATTTGGAATCATTTACAATAAATACAAAGAATTTTTGCTTAACACAGAGTTAGGCTAAGGCACATGCTATATTGGTACCTCTTGCCAGACATATGGTAAAGTAACTTTTAATTGAATCTTACAACTAACGGTTTTCTATTTGGAAAGGAATATGACTAATATAGGGGAAATTTAAGTATTCATTTTATTAGATATATCAGTCTGAATTAAACACACCTTCCTCCTAAATTTCTGTACGGGTCAATAGTATTCCCACTATTAACTTGTTTTATTTAGGATTACATCAGAATTCTCTTTTATTTATATTTTGTGAGATATTTATTTTTTGCAACTTAAATAGTGAAAAAAGTGCTGTGACTTTAACATATATTAAGTCATTTTAAGTAGAAATGCACATAAAACAAGATAATGTATTGATTGATTGGTGAAAATGTGACCAGAGGCTCACAGAAATCTATTCTAGCATTGTCTCTAAGAACAATGGCTCCTATTCACTAATTCAGTGTTTGTGGTGACTTTATAAAACTTGACTGTCACAAACAACAAGACTCACCAGTACACATAGACTCAGGACCAGTGTCAATTCTCGATGAATAAAAATTGTATATTCTAGCTTATGTTCCTGGTACATTTTAGAAATGTTGAATGACCAGAAAAAGTCATTCTATGCCAAATAGAACATAGTTAATTTGCAAGAGAAGAAGGAACAGAGAGACTAAGTATACCCAAATTGAAAAAGACAGATGAATGTAGCTTAATATGAATTTCCCGTTCCCCTTCCAACATTATTTCTAGCCAAGACAGCCTTAACATTCCTCTCAGCCTGACTAAACTTTAGACAGGTTTTTGTCCTGATGATAGGCTCAAGACCTCCGTTTTCTTAGAGCACTAACTTTAGAAAACTTGCAATTATAAATTCTCTTTCTGCCCCTTTGAGATGTAATCCTTCTCCCAGCCCCTTGCCACTTTTACATCCCAGGAATGTCTTTCTCAAGGACATGGGAGTCATCCCTCTCAAGTATAACTATCAAGAAAGATATCCCTGTCTCCCAGTCTCTGTGAGAAGGTAGGTATCTAACTTTAATCAAGACCATGCCAATTGACAAATACAGATGGCCTGATCACATGGACCTGATGTTCACACTGATGTCCTCCAACACTTTTCCACCAGCTCACTCCAGTTTTTAAATACTCTTTCATCTTTCGTTTCAGCAGATCTGAATTCAATCTCCCTTATTCAAATAGCATTGAATAAAGTCTTCCTTCCTGTTTAAATTGTGTGGTGCAATTTTTCTTTGACATTTCCCTGTATCTCTTTTACTTGACTTAAGTATGAGTGTTTCTGGGGCAGACTACCCGCACATGTTCACCCGCGTGTACACACACACACGCGCGCGCGCACACACACACACACTTGAAGGAGTAATTCAGTAATAAATCATTTCAGGATAGGTGTAGGTACTGATAAAGCTATCCTCATTTCTTATTTTTCCCCCAAAGCAAAAAACATCCATGGTTTCAAAGAAAAGTGGATATGGTGGGAAGAGACAGAGGACAGTCCCCTCAATCAGAAGATCAGTTAATTCTTATCTGCTACAAATGCTATCTCCTCCCCACAGCACATGGTTTCATTTGGAAATACCTCAAGATGGGTTTTATTTTGTTTCTTAATGCATAAGGTAGTATATTATTTATTGCCACAATAATGTTTGAGTAACAGACAACCAAAATACATCAATGACATAAAACAATAAACATGTATTTGCCTCATGCATTTACAGAATTCCACTGAGTTGGATTGGGCTTGACTGATCTTGACTACTCTCATTCATGCTTCTGTGGTTCTGAGACCTTGCCACATCTCATTCACAGATGTCGTCAGCTGAAAACCTGCACAATCTGTCTCTGTTCCACGTATCTTTCATTACCCAATGGACTAGCTCAGGCATGTTCTTTTACATGAGCAAAGGAACAAAAGACAAGTGGAAATGCACAAATGTATTTCCAAGTCTCCTTTTGCATCACATCTGCTGGCATAACATCTAAATACATCCCATGGAACAAAGTCAGTCGCCAGCCAATCTAGATTTGTGGTGGTGGTGGGATGTGAACTGCAAGGCACACAGGGAAGATCACGGATATGGTGGGGAATAGAGAATCGGGGCCTTTCATACGCCTGATCTAATGTGCTCTTTCATATGCTTATTTCTGCATTCCTTTTTAGCTTTACAATGGCCTACTTAGCCCTGACTTGGAGGAAAACCAGTTAATTACTTTGCAAATATATTTACACATATAATTTTAATGTAAATTCTACGATCCAAACCATCATCTACTATACGATATGGCAAATGCTATATTTTAAATATATAATTATCATGAGTTTGGGAATAATGAGTTCTTTTCACTCTTGGTTGAAATGTTTTCAATGTGCTAGGAATCTTTACTAGAAGAGAAAAGTTAAATATTAATAAAGTTCTCCTTTTGAAGCATTTTAATTAAACTTTGGGTAGTTTTACATTTCACTTTATCCTCTTGCATTATCTCACCCTTTTGGAAAAAATTAATGAAAAGGGCACACAGTGTTCATGTTTTATTAAAAGGTGGAGGCAAA
The DNA here is from genome assembly GCF_028018385.1 of Neofelis nebulosa. Classification (NCBI taxonomy): domain Eukaryota; kingdom Metazoa; phylum Chordata; class Mammalia; order Carnivora; family Felidae; genus Neofelis; species Neofelis nebulosa. Next base: position 32,211,856 of record NC_080795.1, read on the forward strand.
CTCATTTGAAATAAATGTTCAACTTTTTGCAGTATCACTAAGTGAGTACAATGTAACAAATCTCTGAAGCAGGGCTCTTACTTTGATAAACTCAGCATTTCATCTCATTTGAGTCAGGATTCTGTGTCTTTTCTCTGTTCACAAACAAAGACACTGCAGTCCAATTGTTTGTATAGTAGCTAAAATTATGCAGATGTTTGAGTTATTGTAGTCCTTGGTTTTCTTTATCATCTTGTATTGTTGTGGGGTCAGCTATAGTGCAACAGTTCCTTCCTAATTGTAATCTTCCTAGCCAGCCTCCAGCAGCTGGTAAAAAAAATTCATTGGGTAGTCTTTGAATTTTCCACTCTTTTGCTTGAATTTACAAAATACAGTAGCAGTCATGCTAACAGGAAAATTTACATGAAGTATGCAGTTTCCCCAGAACTCCTGATGTGTGAGTAGAAAGGTAAAAATTTAAGAGAGTCCACACTTCAGAATACACAATAATCCATATTGGTTTTTGTTCTCTAAGACAGGGACTTGCAAAAACAACTTACATGTCATTAATGAGAAAGGTATATACAGGCATGATTCAGAACTTTCAAATATTTGGAATTTCTGGCTAAATTGGCTGCTTGGTCCCCTAATTCAATAATCACATCTATTAAGAAGAAAACATGGAAACAATTACCATCTTTGTACTATTTTGACCCAGGACTTCGGTTTGAGAAGAGAAAATTCTACTTCCCTATTTGTTCTCCTCGTTACTAATTATATGATTTAGTGCAAGTCACGTCCCATCTCTGACTCTCAGTCATCATCTTTAACAGGAGCTTATTATGATCTACTTCTCAAGATACTGTAGAGTTATAGGCAGAGCATACACAGGTCCCAGATCGGTGCCAGATAGACTACTATCATAATTATCATTATTACCAGACTCTTTCAAAGTCAAGAATATCTTTACAACTGTAACAAAAAATTCAGCTTTCTACTTTATGAAGATAAAGTGTGCAATGGCTTAGTGACAAAGATTCTACTCATGGATGCATGCAATGGTCTTGATATTTGGATGGAGAGGTGGGGTGAAGGAATGGGTATTTTTTATTTATACGATAAATTAATAATCTGGACAATTTGAAGGAATAAACAACCAGTCCTGGTTAAATCGTGGTTGATAAGTGGTAGCTTTGATCAAAATGACCCAAAAAAGTAGAGAATGGCCTTAGAAACTGTCCCATGGAAAATAAGTGTGTTTGAAACTGAGTTCTCTATGGAGGAAGTTCTTTGCGACCTGGAGTTTTGTTTAACAAAGCTAATTTCGTTATTTTCAAAACAACAATTCAAGATATATGAAGTTTTTATACACTCAAGTTGATTGAAAATGACAACTTCTGTTGAATGTGGAAACATTAAATCATGTTCTCTGGTCATAAATTCACTGTTCATAAGGCAAACTACTAAATTATATGGAATGGGGACAGAACAATCCTGGCACCAGTTGTCACTACTGGGCTGTAGACCTTATGAAAAAATAAAAATAAAAATAAATTGCATGTCTGTGGGGTATTTATAAAATCTTGTGCAATTTGGAATTTTTGTGAAATGATGGTAATATGCCAGTTTTAAATATAATTTAATCCCCTCTGTTCGGGAGGTACTATCATAGGCGCTTGCTTCCACACACATTATCTCCTTTGAGGGATGGTGAAACTACTCTCTCTCTCTCTTTTGTTTGTGGTTTCTTTTTTTTTTTTTGTAAAGATATCATCTATAGACGATATCTTTGTTGGACAGCAAAAATTTTTTGGATCAGTATGTTGGAGCAGCTCACTTGCTGTGGGTGTACTTATTTATTATGACATTAAGTAAGACGCAGCAAGCAGGTATGTTTTATGTGAAGTTATAAATTTCTAAATTCTGTGATTTAATTTTAATGTGCACACAATAAAAAAATTTGATATTACAGAAATTTAATGCTAAGGTTTCCTTTAAAGTAAGAAATATAATACACATATGCATGAAATAACAGTCTTTGCTGGAATGCCTAGCAAATCACTCTACTAACCATAAAAAGACAATTGTTAAGCAACAGGTTTAGACACAAACAGGGCTAGACTCTGAACCTACTGATTATCGTAGAGTATAATAACAGATAAAACGTTTTCAATCTCAAAGAGCAGGCAAAGTATGAAATAAATAATATTAGGTATAATGTATAATGTTTGAGTTTGCTCCAAATAGTCCCTCTCCGGCTAATATTAGATTATGGCTTTTCTACTGTCCATGCTTTATACAGTATGTTTTCCTCTATTTTTATTTTATAAACTCTCACTCTGATCTCACCAACTCCTCTGGTGACTGAAGTTGATGGCCATGACATCTACTGTTCCATTTCCAACCTCAGCCCAGACCCCAACTCTGCCTGCTCAGGATCCAACAGTTAGCCGGACATTTCTCTTTGGTTTTCTACAATAATTGCAGCTGACTTGTCTCAGAAAACCTGTGCAAGGTTTTATCACCTTTTTTTTTAGTATTCTCTAGTTTAATTAGAGACCCTAACAGTCACCCACAATGGACACTTGAAATTCAACCTGATATTTTTTCAATATGTTCAATAACTATTTCTTAAGTGTCTGTGTTTTCCTGTCTGTACTTATTGCAAACAACTCCTTAATTCAGATCATCATTATTCTTATATGGTTTCACAAAATATACAATACTGAAATTTACTGTAGAAGCGATTGCTTAGCTGGGCCATTTAAGTGGTTGGATTATGTCTTTAAAGCCCAATGGTAATTTGAAGAAGTTGCCACAAGATGGTGTTTTCTTCTTTTTAGTTTATTAATTACATACATATTAAACCTTGACTAAGCCATGTAAGATAAGTATGATATATAAATTACACTTTCTTTCATAATTGAAGGGTTCAGTATCAGGTAGTCAATACATACACACATAAACTGAGAGAATGTACCAATTGATGTAAAATAATGAGGAATATGATATCCAGGTCTTAGTGCTTTCAAAATACTGTAAACATTCTGGACTGGTTGGCAACATTAAGCATGGTAGTCCGCATGCATTACTAAGCTTCAAAGAGATTCTGCATTCTAATAAGGGAAACGCTATCAGCAAGATCATAATTTTACTTGCTGGGAGAAAGTAGCAGTAGGAAATGATAAATATGATTGGTTTTCTAGCTTTCAAACTTTTGACTTTCTTGCATTTCACAATCCCTTAAGTTCCTTTGTCTTTTGTATTCAACATTCTCGCCCCACTCTATGCAAACTTATCAGTTCATATGCCTGTAATTTCTATGAAGATGGCTTTCCAACCCAAAGCTCTAGTGTCAGTTATTCGTTTTAGAGCTACACACACATTAACATAAACCTATTTATTTTTCAAAATTCAATAGCTTTTCTTTATAGCCTCAGATATCCTTATTTCTATAGAAGTCAAACATGAAACTTCAGTCTTCTTTGATAATGTTCTCTTTCTCATTCTGTCCCATTCACACATCTACTGGGAAAGATGTCACATTTTTAGACTCTGTTTTCATTGCCTCCAGAAGGTATTTTTCTCTTTATCCTCATAATTTTAGGACCTCACTTCCTCCATTTCCAGCCCCAGAAGGCATTTTACTTTACCTGTATAAACACTCATGTACATCACACAGAAATGCATATACACACATACATACACACACACTTTTGATTTTTAAATCAAGGAATGGTCATATGTATATATATATACACCCATATATATATATATATATATATATATATGTATATATATATATATATATATATATACACACCTGTAATATATTTAGAATGTCATGTGATATTATATATAATATATAACATATCTTGATATATATGTATCAATAAAGATTTTTATGTAAAAGAACTCACAATCACCTTTTTGATTAACACATACAGATCTGTATCAGTGTTTATTACCTTCATGCCATGATAATATATCAATGTGCCATAATTAATTTTGATATTCCTTTATAATGGACATTTAGGCTATATCCAATTTTCTTCACTATTACAAATAATGTTACAGAGAATATTCTTATAAATATGTCTGTGCGAGGGTTTTTTTTTTCTTATGAAATAGGTTCTCATATTATCAACTATTTGGGTTTGTACTCTTTTTTTAGCTACTTCAAATTATTCTCCAAAAATCATGCATTAATTTGCCCTATCATCAAGATAAGGGATTGCCCATTCTCCCATATATTTAACAACAAAGATATTATTATTTCTTCATATATTCTCTGAACTTAACATAAACTTTTTTATTTCACTTTTATATATGTTTAATAAGTTTCGACAAGTGGCAATATAGTCATTAGCCATTTTTACTTCTAATTCTTGTTCATATCCTTTGCCCATTTTTCAACTGATTGTTTACAATCTTCTATTCAATTAATTGTTGGAGATTTTAATATAATGTGTGTTGTGTATAGTTGTTGCTGTTGTTAAGATGTCAATTCTCACAGGTTTAAGTGATTGGGAATTTTATCAGTGTTTCTATTTCTGGATTAAACAAGTCTTTTTTGCTTTTACGTATTTGTGAATTTTCGTTACAAATGTGATATTTTTTGTAATCAAGAGAAGAAAACACAAATTCTGTTTACAAGTTACCAGTGAGAGTTTGGGGAGAGTGATAAAATTGAAGTGCTATTAGTCATGATGGTAAATTTCAAACAACCTTTTAACTCTTCCTTTTTCTTGCATTTAATTTCTGGTACTTACACACTATACAGAAAGTCGGGCCTATCACAAGACAGGTCAGTGTGAAAAAGAAGAAAAGAATCTGCTTATTTATTGTATCTATTCTGCTTGGCTGGTGCCTATGTAATACCAACTGTCAAAAAATGTTACATATCATGTCTTACTATAAGCTTACTATAACTTTATTTAAGTTCTCTTGTTTTAAATTTAGAAATCAAATTCTACTCAAGAGTGTGTCCCTATTCCTCCTGCTCACACTATGGTCCTGATGGTAATTTAAGTTTACAATTCTTCCATCACTCACCAAATACGGTTATATACCCCATCCCAGGATGTTCACAACTATGTGAGACAAGGAGGTTCATAATTATTATTCACATTAATGAAGAACAAAACTGAGACAAAACTGAGATGTTTCTCAATTTGTTCAACATCATTCAGCTAGTCAGTGTTGGATCCAGGACCTGAACATAGCTCCTTTGATGCTACTCATTTATCAGCATTGCGTCTCTGTGTCAACACTGAATAATGTGCTTTTTCCAAAACAATTCCAGTTAAATTTGAATTTCAGATAAATAGTTTTTGTAAGAACTGTAAGTACATCTCATATGTTGCATGGGACATGCTTATGCTAAAACAAGCTGATTCTCTGAAATGGAACTAACTGAGAGGCCTATATTTTATCTGGCAACCCTGTCTTCACTCTTATTTGTTCTCAGAGTATGAACCATTCTTTAACACGAATGATCCTTCTTACTTGAAATGTATCCTAATCTCCTAAGCAAGCTAATCACTTTTTCTTGTAATTCATGATGGTATTTCTTTTTACCTCTCTATTAAAATCTACCTTATAATTTTGTGGCTTCTTCTACTTTTTTAAATATATTAAAATGACTTTGACAAGCTACAGCTTATTCGTCTTAAGTCCCAAAATACCTAACATCCTGCATATGGTAGATGTTCAAAAAATCTTCACTAAGGTGAGTTAGTATATGATAAACTACATCTACCTTTTCAATGTAACCTGAATCAATATCTATGACAATATACACTACCAAGAAAAAAGAAAAATAATAGCACATTGCGGGGGCTGGGTGGCTCAATCAGTTAAGTGCCCAGCTCTTGATTTTAGCTTACATAGTGATCTCATGGGTTCTGAGTTAGATACCCACATCAGGCTCTGCGCTGGCAGTAGAGAGCCTGCTTAGGACTGACTCTCTCTCTCTCTCTCTCTCTCTCTCTCTCTCTCTCTCTCTCTGCCTTTCCCCTATTCACACACACTCTCTCAAAATAAATACTATATATATATACACACACACTATACACACACACACATATATATACATACATATATATATATATATATGGGCACATTTTAAAAGTGTTACTTGAAATAAGTTAAATTATAAAGAATTTCGTATATTTGGGATATCTTCATGTTCAGAACAATTTTGTTCTCCAGCTACTAAGTGACCAAGATCATATCTTACCTTGCTTGGTTTTTAAGACCTTGAGTAAAACTTAACTTTTCTTTAGCTTTCAAATTCTTCAAATATGTGACCATAATCAGGATGAGAGAGCTAGGTCAGATTTTCTTTTTTATCTTAACAATTCATTTTTATCTTAAAACAATATTTTTTATCCTAACAATAATTCATTAACTTTCTCTTATAAATCAAAGTAGTTTAATTTCCCAGATATGATACTTAAATACATAACTGTACATAATTGTCAGCTTTCAATGCATCAAATACTGTGTTATGTATAAAAGACGAAAGTTACATGGTACATGCTCTTAAGACCTTCACATTTGAAATATTATGTACAATATATATATATAACTTTAATACCAATAATTTAAAGGGTAAATTTGAAAGAGACAGAGAAAAGGAAGTATCCAAGTATCAGCCAACTTAAGACATTTTAGTAACCTTCAAAGTTTTAATATAGACTCAATGTTTCATGTTATATTTTGCATCTATTTTAAAATTTAGCTGAAAGAAGTGACATATGCAAAAATTCAGCTAAAGAAGTATCCATCCCATTATTTACAAATATTCAAATACATATACATATAATTGAAGAAGTATTTAATAAAATGTAATACAGACATAAAATACAATATTGTGCAAACAATAAAGTGCCTCTGTGGGAATGTAATATCGTCATGAAAAAAATGTTTTAACAAATTATTGAATAAAAAAATTCTAAAATAGAATGACAATAACCATACACTTTTTGTTGTTTCTGTAGAAAACCGATGATTACATAAGCACAGAGTTAGGAAAATTCTTATCACTCTAAAAAATTACTTTTCATTACCATTATATTTTATATATATTTAGCTCTTTTTTCCTGGTATACTTGTGTACTTAATTTTCTATCTATTCATCTTATGTTTATATAAAAGTTAAAAGATATTAAGTAAAAAGATACTTCTAAGTAAAAAACAGATGATATTAATTATTTTGTATATATAGATACAGGAAGTAATCACAAATGATGTCATTAAGATTCAAGTTCTTTCTACAAATATCTACTCAATGTTAACGAATAGAGCTATCTCCATGTACAGAGTAGATATGAGGACTGGCCACGATGTTCTGACCCACATAAAGCATGGATGGTGTCAAATGCATCTTGGGAAGGAACCATCTGAGAATGGCATGTTTATTCTTAGTTAAAAAAAAAAAAAGCAGCTTTCTCCTTCTGTTACTGTCTTTATATCAAACAAGTAAACATGTCAACTCACCGCAGTAAAAGTGTTTCTTTTGAGTTCACTAAGTCAGTTTGGAGTTCAGTTTACCTACTAAGAGGTTAAGTTCTTTTGCCTCTTCTTTTGTGGAATCACCTATTATTCTAGAAACTGCTTCCACAATATTACAAATATGCAGCTCAGCTGTTCTATGGTTAGAATCTTTCCATTTGGGTCAGACTTAACTTGTTTCTAAAACTTCCTCCTGCTGCAGGCTTTTCTGTCATTGTTTTGCAAGGGGACTGCTGTCTATAGTTTAGCAACTCAAACTGATTTAACATCAGTAAAATAAGCATTTGCTCCTGAAATTTTGGCATTAGGTTAGCCTAGGATTTCTGGGCAAGTAAATATATGTGTGTATATATATATATATATATATATATATATATATATATATATATACATACACACACACACATATGTGTGTGTGTGTTATATAAATGTATACATATGTTATATATATGTGTGTATATATGTTATGTATGTGTATACATATACATATATATATATAAACCTATGTTTTTAATAATGTTCACATTTTTTTTTATAATTCTTTTTTCAACGTTTTTTAATTTATTTTTGGGACAGAGAGAGACAGAACATGAACGGGGGAGGGGCAGAGAGAGAGGGAGACACAGAATTGGAAACAGGCTCCAGGCTCCGAGCCATCAGCCCAGAGCCTGACGCGGGGCTCGAACTCATGGACTGCGAGATCGTGACCTGGCTGAAGTCGGACGCTTAACCAACTGCGCCACCCAGGCGCCCCAATAATGTTCACATTTTAAAACATATCAAACATGTCAATGAAATTTGGGAAAGTAGACATGCAAGGGTTTCTAAACACAAAATATATTTTAATTAAGTGAAATCCTCTCTATTTTTCCTTGTGTTTTCACAGAATAGAAACAATAGGCATAGCAAAAGAGCATTCCAGTACTCTCCTAAAAAATGTGTCAACCATGTTGTACACAGAACACCTCTATGGGTGAGATGATAGTTCAGCGAGGATGTTGATTCAGTCTGTAGCATCGACAGAGACTGCCAACAAGGGTGCCACTTGCCAACTGGCACTTACTGCAGTGGCTTTTTCCCCTTATGATAATTGCTTATCAACTGGGAATTTCATTTATTCATTGGCACTATAAATTTAACTTCAGTTTATGAAGCAAGCTCTAATACCTCCAGAATTTTTGTCAATAAAATCATTTGAGATTTTTCATTAGACTAGTGTTTGAAAACATGGCATTGTTGGCTGATTTTGTTCCTCTTCATTGCCCTAATTGTTTATAAAAATTATACTCCATAAGCTTTTTAAGAAAACAAGCACTTTAATGAGAACTCCATTTTAAAAAGTGAGGATAATTTAAGCAATGTAGAAGCCCAGGCATTAGGAATATGTCTCGAGCTATTTTCAATATACCATCCAGCAATCATTATCTCACTAAGTTAATCATAAGTAAAATTTAGAGAGGTTACGATTTTATTTATGTCTACTTAAATGTGACATAAGACCTACTAGGGGGTGTGCAGGAAACTTGTGTCTCCATCCCCCCTCCTACACTGACCAATATGCAATACACTGAAGGGTTCTGCTACCACACCTACTGCATGGAAGGGGAGGAATGGAGGAAAATACACAGCTTAGATCCAGGACGTTGAACCGACGTAACACTAAATTCTGCTACCACTGTGAGAAGAGCGAGAACGCTGAACAGACTGTACCAGGGAGGCACAGATTCAATGGGCTTTCAAGCTTCACTTTCTGCACAAGGTAACAGTAGCACAAAACTGAAGCAATCTGGAGCCTCTTGTGCACTGAAAATAACTTTAGCAATCACAAACCCATTTACCTCAAGCTCAGATTGGCAGACACAACACTGATCCTCTCCCGCGGATGGTAAGAAAAAGGAACAGGGGTGTGTATTTCTCAATGTAAATATTATTTACCTCAGCCTCTGTGATCCTTTTACTTACAATATTTAGCATCCCATCAAAAATTTTAGACATTCACAAAAGCAAAGCCATGGTATAATCCATGGCCAAGAAGAGAAGAGAGTAAAGCAAAACAAATAAAACAAACAACAAAAAAGTAGACCCCGAGACAAACCAAAATGTTAAAAATGTTATATGAATACTTTAATATAATTGTAATTAACATGTTAAATCATGTAAAGTACAAGGTGAAAAACCTGCATGATAAATGAGGAATTTGAACATAGAGAAGGAAACTTACATAGGACATTAACAGGAAATGCTAGAAATGAAAACACTATATAAGAAATTAAGAATCCTTTTGATGAATAAATGGCACTTGACAGAGTGGAGGAAAGAATTAGTGAATGGAAAAAAAATAAAAGGAAACTATCCAAACTGAAACAAAGAGGAAAAAAAAGTAAAACAGCAACAAAATAGAGCATTCAAGAGCTGATGGATAATAGAAGCAAACATACAGGTAATTAATAGGCTGCAGATTATGTAACACCACAACCAATCAAGTTATCTTAATTAACATTTAAAAAACCAGCACTGAAAACAATCATGGTCATCATTTTCAAGTGACCTGTAACATTCACAAGATAGGCCATATTCCAGGCATGAGGTGAATCTCAATAAATTTAAAAGATTGAAATCATTCCAAGTATGTTATCTGAGCACACTGGCGTTAAGATATAATTTTAAAAATACAATAATATTCCAGAAAATAAATAGAACAATCTGCAATGTTTAGAAAACACAGTTAAACACAGTTCTAAAGAATCCATGGTCAGGTAAGAAATTACAGTGAAAGAACAGTCTAACTTGATGTATTAAAAAAATAAAGAGTTCAATCTTTCTCTCTGCCCCTCCCCTGCTCAAGCTCTGCTTCTTTCGCTCTCAAAAATAAACATTAAAAATGAAAATTAAAAAAAATAAAATAAATTTTAAAAAGGCGCCTGGGTGGCTCAGTCCATTAAGCGTCGACTTGGTATCAGATCATGATCTCACTGTTGGTGAGTTCGAGCCCCTCATCGGGCTCTGTGCTGTCAGCTCAGAGCCTGGAGCCTGCTTCAGATTCTTTGTCTCTCTCTCTCTCTTTTCTCGTTGCCCTCCCCAACTCATGCTCTGTCTCTTTATCTCTCAAAAATAAACATTAAAAAACATTTCAAATAAAGAGATCATATGCAAGTCACCAATATTAGGAATGAGAGAGAAAATATTACTACAGACTCTATACATTAAATGGATAATAGGGATATTTTATGAGCAACTTAATGCCAGTCAATTCAACATGTATGTATCATATTGCTTGAAAGACAAAAACTAAGTTTATTCCAGAAGTGCAAATACCCTGTATACCCTTATATTTATCTTTAAAAATTGAATTTATAGTAAAAAAATATTTATTAAAAACAAAATTTCAGGCCCAACAGGTTTCATTGGGAAATTATGCCAAATATTTAAGAAATAATTTTATATTATTTCTGAGAAATAGATTAAAAACACATTTCAGGGGCGCCTGGGCGGCTCAGTTGGTTAGGCGACCGACTTCAGCTCAGGTCATGATCTCACAGTTTGTGGGTTTGAGCCCCGCATCGGGCTATGTGCTGATGGCTCAGAACCTGGAGCCTGCTTCGGATTCTGTGTCTCCCTCTCTCTCTGCCCCTCCCCAGCTTGCGCCCTGTCTCTCTCTGTCTCTCAAAAATAAATAAATGTAAAATTTTTTTTAAACACACATTTAATACTCATTTCATGAGGCCAGCCTTGCACTGGTACCAAAATCACAGACCTTACAAGAAGAAAACTACAGACCATTTTTCCTTATGAACATTGACACAAAAATCCTTAAATAAAATATAATAAATTACACCTAATAAAATAATAAAAAGGACAAAACCAAAGAGAGAGAGAGATGTCTTTTATCAGCTTGTGGATGTTCCTATCGACTACTAGTTGCTTAGAATTATTAACATAAATTGGTATTTGATCTATAGAATCAATGCAATCCCAATCAAAATCCCAGCGAGTTATTTTGTGGGGATCAATTAACTGGTTCTAATCTTTATTTGAAGAGGCAAAAGACCCAGAATACCAAAAACAGTATTGAAGGAGAAAAACACAATTGGAGGACTGACATCAATGACTTCAAAACTTACTATAAAGCTGCAGTCATTAAGACAGTGTATAACTGGTGAAAGATAAGGCAAGTAGTTCAATGGAACACGGCAAAGAGCCCAGAAATATATCCACATAAATATTTGATATAGGAGCAAAGGCAATACAACAGAGCAAACATTCTTTTCAACACATGATGTTGGAACAACTGAACATCCACATGCAAAAAAATTAATTAATTAATTAATTAATTAAAAGAAAAGAAAAGAATCTAGACACAAATCTTACACCTGTGACAAAAATTAACACAAAATGGATCACAGACTTAAATGAAAAACACAAAACTATAAAACTTTAGAAAATGACATAGGAAAAAACATAGGTGAACCTGGGGTATGGCACGGACTTTTTAGATACAACATCAAATGCAAAAGTCACAGAAGAAATAATGTGTAAATTGGACTTAATTAAAATGAAATACTTCTGTTTTGAAAAAAAATGATGTCAAAATAATGAGAAAAAAGCCACATATTGGGAGAAAGTATTTGTAAAAGTATATCTGATAAAAGACTATTACCCAAAATATATAAAGAACTCTTAAACTCAACAATAAAAAACAACTATTAGAAAAAGACCCACGCGGCACTTGTACCCCAATGTTTATAGCAGCACTCTCAACAATAGCCAAATTATGGAAAGAGCCTAAATGTCCATCAACTGATGAATGGATAAAGAAATTGTGGTTTATATACACAATGGAATACTACGTGGCAATGAGAAAAAATGAAATATGGCCTTTTGTAGCAACGTGGATGGAACTGGAGAGTGTGATGCTAAGTGAAATAAGCCATACAGAGAAAGACAGATACCATATGGTTTCACTCTTATGTGGATCCTGAGAAACGTAACAGAAACCCATGGGGGAGGGGAAGGGAAAAAAAAAAAAAAAAGAGGTTAGAGTGGGAGAGAGCCAAAGCATAAGAGACTGTTAAAAACTGAGAACAAACTGAGGGTTGATGGGGGGTGGGAGGGAGGGCAGGGTGGGTGATGGGTATTGAGGAGGGCACCTTTTGGGACGAGCACTGGGTGTTGTATGGAAACCAATTTAACAGTAAATTTCATATATTAAAAAATAAATAAATAAATAAATAAATAAATAAATAAATAAATAAAAAAGAAAAAGACCCACGGGGCTATCTTAGCAACGGTCTCAGACCCTTCATAAGTCTTTACATAGTTAGGTTACTTGTTTTCAGTCTGTTTTAAAATTAATGTATTTTATTTACCCTTTTTTATTTTACTTTGTTTATATCTGAGCAAAATGTTGACATATTTCCATAGTCGGAACTGTAGAATGGTACAAATCATGGAAATCTTGCTTTCATCTCTGTCCCCATCCATCCAACTTTCTATTTCCTTCTTCTTATCAGTAAGCATTTTTATTACTTTTTGTTGAACTTTCCATTGATTTTAAAGAATATGGAGAGATAAACATTAAGATAGAAAGGAATTTAGATGATAGGTAGATAGATAGATAAATAGATAGATAGACAGACAGACAGGTAGAGATGGGCTGCCGGTAAACAGACCTCCCTGGAATTCCAGAATTATTAACTGTACAGGGCAATGTGGGATTGCAGAAACAAGAATAAATGGGCTGGTAAAAAGTAAGGGCTGAGATACAGATTTTGTTGGGAAAGTCGTCTCCATAGCTCATTGACTAGCATTGAAGTCCCTGTGGTGTCACAATATTTGAACTTACTGGAAATTTGCCCTGGGGTTTTAGAGCTTGCTTCATCTCACTCCTATTCAGCTATCCCCTGGATGTACTTCCCCGTCTCAGAAAATGAATATTTAACATATAAGATGCAGCACAATGGTATGGTAATGAACCAGACCTCTGGGAAAGACAGGAAAAGAAAGAAAAAAAGGAAAGGAATCAAAAGGCCTAATTGTAGTGTTTGCTAATTCTCATTGTATAAACATTACCACCACAGAGAAAATCGTAAGCTACCAACATATTGCTGAACATGAAGTCAGATGTACAGTTGGATATACCGAACACAGGGAAGGATGCCCACAACTGCCTTCTCTTACTGGCTCCAGCAAACCACTGAGTCAACATCCAGCAAAGTATCTTATGTGTAGAAATTGCTTGTCTTTCCATTTGCTTGAGAGAAAAGGGACTCATGACTTACACTTGACCTTCTTTAATAATAGGCACTTAAAGCAGTAGGTTGGGTCCCTGAAAGTCCCAAAGTACTGGGGACATAGTATGTGTCTACTCTATTCCACCCAGGTCAATGGTGATGTGTCAAATTTAATTTTCTCACATTCTGGCTCATGACATTTCACGGAGCTTTATTTTTGCTTTTGTTATTCACCTTATTTAGACAGACGGGCTATCATGGCCTGGCTCTTTTTTTTTATAGTCCTCCCACTACCTACTCATTACCAAATCTTCCAATACATACTTTCCCCAAATCAGATCCTTCTTGGTTCTTATTTATTAAACTGTACCTGGGCTTATACTGTCATGCGAACACCTTGCCTTTTGCCTCTTTTTTTTTTTTTTGGCAGTACGAGCCTTTAGAATACAATTTATGCCTAAAATATCCACACGCTGCCATTTTTATCTACTATTTTTTCCTGAGCAAAATGCCACACTGTCCGTGTCAATAACAGTGTATTAAAAAACTGTGACTGGAACAGGACTATGTTGTTACGAAGGCAAAAAGAATTATGGATATAATTATAAACATATTTAAAAATTCAGTGTATGTATAAACATATAAATGATAGAATTTGTATTTACTGAGAGTATATATATAAATTCTCTACTTGACTATATGACAGACTTTTCAAACAGTGAAATACTATGGAGATTTTATTATAATTGCTAAAATCACTTATTAATATAGTAAAAACACATCAAAAGGACAGTGCTTTTCATCATTTCTGTAAGAATTTTTGCATTTAAAAAATAATAACGCTTATAAAATGACAGATAGGTACTTTTCTACTGAGGGTCAATACACAAAAATATAAAAATGAGAACAATTTTTCCTAACATGAAGCTCAGTGAAGTTTTTATTTTTTTTTTTAATTTTTTTTTCAACGTTTTTTATTTATTTTTGGGACAGAGAGAGACAGAGCATGAACGGGGGAGGGGCAGAGAGAGAGGGAGACACAGAATCAGAAACAGGCTCCAGGCTCCGAGCCATCAGCCCAGAGCCTGACGCGGGGCTCGAACTCACGGACCGCGAGATCGTGACCTGGCTGAAGTCGGACGCTTAACCGACTGCGCCACCCAGGCGCCCCTCAGTGAAGTTTTTAAATGCTAAGTTAAAATCAAAGAGCAAAATTCAATGCTTTAAACACAGTATAACAACACTTTTTGAACACTTAAATAAAACACTAGTTTATACACTAAATATTAATAGTGGTTTTTCTCAAAGCTATAGGATTGTGAACAATCTTTTTTCTTTTCTATATTTTCCCTACTTTCCCCAGAGTGTGTATTACTCTTATAGTATGAAAATATAAAATGATGTACAGAATTACATTTTAAAGAATATAATGAAGTCAATTTGGTTATATCTTTTAAATACAATTAAAGTAGTTGAAGGAATCATTGGTACAATATTTTTTAAATGAAGATAAAAGATTTCTTCTTTCATTAAATGACAGGGCTGATTTAGCCATTAAAAATTCTATGAAGAAATATCAAAAAATAGCAAAAGTTTTGATATGAAACATCTTGAAGTTAAAGGAAACTACAAAGTATTATTTAATACTTAGCAAATTTTGAAAGGCAAAAGAAAAAATAACTCGATGAAGTGTTCAAACTACTCTTAAAGAAATGATTTTCCGGGCGCCTGACCAGCTCAGTCTATGGAGCATGGGACTCTTGATTTGGGGGTTGTAGTTTCAAACCCCACACTGGGTGTAGAGATTAGTAATAAATTTAATAAAATCTGTAAAAAAATAAAGAAATGATTTCCAAAATCTATTTTGGGGACATCTTCCTCAAAGGAATTATACCTGGTGACTAAAAACACAAAACAGGCAAAAGGTGAGAGGCCCCTATTAAAGTAAGAATGGGGCAACCCTCATAAGCTGCCCATCCCATAATAGTAACCCTGCGCCTGGGCCACAGTCCAAAAATCACTTTCCTGAAGTATGAAAAGAGCAATGAAATTAGAACTGAGAATATTGATACCAAGCAGGCTCTAGTCTATACAAGTATTATTTAGCTGAATAGGTATTAAAGTATTCCAAATCTTTGAGAAGAGTCTGTGAACAATGACAGAAAAGAAAGGAAAAAAATAAAAAATTAAGTATCCAAAGCCCAAAGCTTACCCTGGCTAAAGGGCAGAGATTTATGCTGGCAGCAGTTAGTGAAAAAACTATCAATGCAGTGTTGCAAAGAAAGCAAAAAAAAAAAAAAAAAAAAAAAAAAAAAAAAAAAAAAGAACACATTTTCAAAATCACTACCTTATAGGAATAAACCTCAGATTTTGAATACACAATTGTATAATACAACTGTTGTGTGCATAAGGCACAAGTAGAGCAAAATAAGGTTTTAGAAGTCTTTAAGGAACAGTTTATTCATTGAAAACTGCATTGGGTACATAATATACAAGATAAAAACATGTTCAGGCAATTGTACCAAAAGATCAAAATTAAACATGGCATTTCTATAGAATACTGAATTGAAGAGGAACAAAACCAATTTCAAATAATATAAACCAAGTAGAACATACTGCATAGAGTTGTAATTAGTATGATGAATGAGTAGAATTGGCAGGAGGATTTAGAAAACTTTATTTTCTCCCTTTGCCCATTCAAACCCTTTTTGTGGGACAAGTTTACCCCTTGTCCCTGGATGGGATCCAGCGCAAACCCAATAGCTTTCCCACTCATTCTCAGATAATAAAAAAGGTCTCCAGGTTCAATGATTGGCATACCCAGTCCTTTATAACAAAAATAAGTAAACTCCAGCTTTCATTTAAAAGTAAATTTCCATTTTAGATTCAAAATCTTATATCTCCAGGCCTTTGATTTTGAAAGTAAAGTCAGTTAAGGAATGTTAAAGAGAAAGAAGGATTATGGAAGGGAGGGGAGGAGAGGAAAACTCCCAACTTCATTTAAAGATAAAAAGCCTGCTCCCTTGGATATGCTTCAGGCTAGCAGGTTGAAAGCATTCTTGGCTTCATTTCTCCCTCCTTGTAGCTAGCTCCTCACTCCTGCTCTTCAGGCATCTTCTAACTTCCCCAAAGCTGAAGAGGAGGATGGAAGGGACAGATGGAGGGGAGGGAGAAAAAAAGTTATGCTTGACTAGTGTCAATCTGATCTGGTTTTTGTTTCCTGTGATCTGACCAGACTTTGTTCTCTTAGCAGCTTTCCTTGCTGGGTGATACTGACTGCCGCTGCCTCCTCTTTGAGTTGCCACTTAAGATTCCCTGTCAGAGTCTGCATCTGTCACCTCACTTTACCAGGGCTATATTGCACATCTGGTTTTGAGGCTTCATGCACTTTGGGACCACCATCAGTGCAAGCAAGCTAATTCCCACAGAGCCTATACTCCACTATGGTGGCTCCTTCTGCCACTCTTACCTTGAGTCCTGTTTGGTTCTAAGAAAAATTCAGACATTTGTTGACTTTGCCTCACAAACTCCAAAAGACATAGGTTAAACACATAGGGGAAACACATGTAATTTCAATCATACTTCAGTCTGTTTGCTGGTCCATCTATTCAATTTTTTTTCTTTTCTTATTCTTGATTACAGAAAGAGAAAAAATTATTATTTTCCATTTCTATTAAAAATACTGTTCCTTAATTTTTTTCTACTATATTTTTACTTTTTGTAAGTTTTTCAAATTCTATTTTTTTACTTCCATCATTTCATTTTATTATATTGCATTGTATTTATTCTTTTAAAATTTCAAACATGTTCCTTTTTTCTCTTCTTCTCTTCCATTTTTTTTTCTAATCTATCAAGCTCCTTTCAACAAACAGACCAGAACACACCTAGGGTCTAACATCTTTATTTGACTTTTGTGTTGTTTTTAAATTTTTAATTTTTTTCCTTATTAATTCTTTTTCTTCCTTCAAAATGATGAAAAAGGAATTTACCCTAAAAGAAAGAACAGGAGGAAGTGACAGCCAGGGACTTAAGCAAGACAGATATAAGCAAGATGTCTGAATCAGAATTCAGAATCTTGATAATAAGAATACTAGCTGGGGTTGAAAACAGATTAGAATCTCTTTGTGTGTAGATAAAAGCTAGTCAGGATGAAAAAAAAATTGCTATAACTAAGCTGCAATCTAAAATAGATACCACAGCAGCAAGTATGGATGAAGCAGTGCAGCAAATCAGCAATGTAGAGGACAAACTTGTGGAGAACAATAAATAAAGCAGGGGAAAAAAGGAAGACTAAGACAAAAGGGTACGATTTAAGAATTAGAGAAATCAGCAACTCATTAAAAAGGAACAACATCTGAATCATAGGGGTCCCAGAGGATGAAGAGAGAGAAAAGAGGGTAGAAGGGGTTGGTGAGCAAATCATAGCAGAAAACTTTCCTAATCTGGGGAAAGACACAGACATCAAAATCCAGGAAGCACAGAGGACTCCTTTTAGATTCAACAAAAACCAACCATCAACCATCAACCAACCACCAATCATAGTCTATTTCACAAAATACTCAGGCAAGGAAAGAATCATGAAAGCAGCAAAGGAAAAAAAGTCCTTAACCTACAAGGGAAGACAGATCAGGTTTGCAGCAAACCTACCAAAAAAACTTGGCAGGCCATAAAGGAGTGGCAGGATATATTCCATGTGCTGGATCAGAAAAATATGCAACCAAGAATTCTTTATCCAGCGAGGCTATCTTTCAAAATAGAAGTAGAGATTAAAAGTTTCTCAGACAAAGTTAAAGGAGTTCTTGACCACTAAAAAAGCTCTGCAAGAAATTTTAAGGGGGAATCTCTGAGGGGAGAAAACATGAAAAAAGAAAAGACCAAAAACAACAAAGATTACAAAGGACCAGATAATACCACCAGAAAACTCCAACTGTACAGGCAACATAATGGCAATAAATTCATATCTTTCGGTACTCACTGTAAATTTCAATGGACTAAATGCTCTAATTAAAAGACACAGAGTAACAGAATGGATAAGAAAACAAGATGCATCTATATGCTGTTTACAAGAGACCCACTTTAGACCTAAAGACACCTTCAGATTGAAAGTAAGGGGATGGAGAACCATCTATCATGCTAATCACTGACAAAAGAAAGCTTTAGTACCCATACGTATATCAGACAATGTAGACTTTAAAATAAAGACTGTAACAAGAGATGAAGAAGGGCATTATATCATAATCAAGGGGTCTATCGACCAAGAATATCCAAAAATTGTAAACATGTATGCTCCAAATGTGAGAGCACCCAAATATATAAATCAATTCATCATAAACATAAAGAAACTCATTGATAATAATGCCATAACAGAAGGGGACTTCAACAACCCACTGACAACAATGGACAGATCATCTAAACAGAAAATCAACAAGGAAACAATGGTTTTGAATGACACACTAGACCAGATGGACTTAACAGATATATTCAGAACATTTCATCCTAAAGCAGTGATATACACATTCTTCTCCAGTGTACATGAAACATTCTCCAGAATAGATCACATACTGGGACACAAATCAGCCCTCAACAAGTACAAAAAGATCAAGATCATACTGTGCATATTTTCAGACCACAATGCTATGAAACTCAAAATCAAATACAAGAAAAAATGTGGAAAAGGTAACAAATACTTGGAGACTGAAGACCATCCTACTAAGGAATGAATGGGCTAACCAAGAAGTTACAGAGTAAATTAAAAACTAAATGGAAGCCAATGAAAATGATAAACCACAGCCCAAAATCTCTGGGACACAGCAAAAGGCAGTCATAAGAGGAAGTATATAGCAATCCGGGCCTTCCTAAAGAAGGATGAAGGGTCTCAGATACACAACTTAATCATACACCTTGAAGAGCTGGAAAAGAACAGCAAATAAAAACCAAAACCAGCATAAGACAGGAAATAATAAAGATTAGAGCTTCTGCTATCGAATGAATCAATCGAATCAATGCTATCGAAACCAAAACAACAGTAGAACAGATCAATAAAGCCAGAAATAGGTTTTTTGAAGGAATTAACAAAACTGATAAACCCTTAGCCAATTTGATCAAAGAAAAAGGAAAGAACCCAAATAAATAAAAATCAAGAATGAAATAGGAGAGATCACAACCAACACAGCAGAAATAAAAGCAATGAGGGGCACCTGGGTGGCTCAGTCGGTTAAGCATCCGACTTCAGCTCAGGTCACGATCTCACGGTCTGTGAGTTCGAGCCCCGCGTCGGGCAATGGGCTGATGGCTCAGAGCCTGGAGCCTGCTTCTGATTCTGTGTCTCCCTCTCTCTCTGCCCCTCCCCCGTTCATGCTCTGTCTCTCTCTGTCTCAAAAATAAATAAACGTTAAAAAAAAATTAAAAAAAAAAGAAATAAAAGCAATGATAAAAGAATATTATGAGCAATTATATGCCAATAAAATGGGCAATCTGGAAGAAATGGACAAATTCCTAGACACATATAAACTACCAAAACTGAAACAGGAAGTAATAGAAAATTTGAACAGACACAAAACCAGTAAAGAAATCGAAATAGTAAAAAATATCTCACAAAAAAATAAGACTCCAGAGCCAGATGGCCTTCCAGGGGAATTCTACCAAACATTTAAAGAAGAGTTAACACTTATTTTCTTGAAGCTGTTCCAAAAAATAGAAATGGAAGGAAAACTTCCAAATTCTATGAAGTCAGCATTACCTTGATTTCAAAACCAAACACCCCACTAAAAAGGAGAATTATAGACCAATTTCCCTGATGAACATGGACGCAAAAATCATCAACAAGATATTAGCCAACCGGATCCAACAATACATTAAAAAAGTTATTCACCACGAACAACTGGGATTTATACCTGGGATGCAGGACTGGTTCAATATCCGCAAAACAATCAATCACGTCAATAAAAAAAAGGACAGAACCACATGATCCTCTCAATAGATGCAGAAAAAGCATTTGACAAAATACAGCATCCTTTCTTTATAAAAACCCTCAAGAAAGTAGGGATAGAAAGATCATACCTCGAGATCACAAAAGCCATATATGAAAAACCCACCACTAATATCATCGTCAATGGTGAAAAACTGAGAGCTTTCCCCCTAAGGTCAGGAAGGAGACAGGGATGTCCACTCTCACCACTGTTATTCAACATAGTATTGGAGGTCTTAGCCTCTGCAATAAGACAACACAAAGAAATAAAAGACATCCAAATCAGCCAGGAGGAGGTCAAAGTTTCACTCTTCGCAGATGACATGATACTCTATATGGAAAACTCAAAGTTTACACCAAAAATCTGCCAGAACTTATCCATGAATTCAGCAAAGTTGCATGATACAAAATCAATGCCCAGAAATCTGTTGTATTCCTATACATCAATAATGAAGCAACAGATAGAGAAATCAAGGATTCGATCCCATTTACTACTGCACCAAATCATAAAATAACTAGGAATTAATCTAACCAAAGAGGTGAAAAATCTGTACACTGAAAGCTATAGAAAGCTAATGAAAGAAACTGAAAATACAAAAAAAAATGGAATATTCCATACTCCTATAAAGGAAGAACAAATATTGCTAAAATGTCAATACCACCCAAAGCAATCTACATATTCAGTGCAATACCTACCCAAATAACACCAGCATTCTTCACAGAGCTAAAAAAAAACAACCCTAAAATTTGTATGGAACCAGCAAAGACCCAGAATAGCCAAAGCAATCTTGAAAAAGAAAACCAAAGCAGGAGGCATCACAATCCCAGACTTTAAGCTGCATTACAAAGCTGTCATCATGAAGATAGTATGGTATTGGCACAAAAACAAACATTCAGATCAATGGAACAGATTAGAGAACCCAGAAATGGACCCACAATCCAATGGCCAACTAATCTTTGACAAAGCTGGAAAGAATATCCAATGGAATAAAGACAGTCTCTTCACCAAGTGGGTGCTGGGAAAACTGGACAGTGACATGCAGAAAAATGAACTTGTACCACTTTCTTACACCATACACAAAAATAAACTCAAAAATGGATGAAAGACCTAAACAGACAGGAAACCATCAAAATCCTTGGGGAGAAAGCAGGCAAAAACCTCTTTGACCTTAACCAGAGCAACGTCTTATTCAACACGTCTCAGGAGACAAGGGAAACAAAAGGAAAAAATAACTATTGGGACCTCATCAAAATAAAAAGCTTCTAAACAGCAAAGGAAATAATCAGCAAAACTGACAGGCAACCAACAGTATGGGAGAAGATATTTGCAAACAACATATCAGATAAAGGGTTAGTATCCAAAATCTATAGAGAACTCATCAAACTCAATACCCAAAAAACAATCCAGTGAAGAAAGGGGCAGAAGACATGAATAGATGCTTCTCCAAAGAAGACATCCAGATGGCCAACCAACACATGAAAAATACTCAACATTACTCATCATCCAGGAAATACAAATCAAAACCACACTGAGATATCACCTCACACCTGTCAGAATGGTTAACATTAACAACTCAGGCAACAAGAGATGTTGGCGAGAATATGGAGAAAGAGGATCTCTTTTGCATTGCTGGAGGGAATGCAAACTGGTGCAGCCACTCTGGAAAACAGGTTGGAGGTTCCTCAAAAAATTAAAAATAGAACTACCCTACAATCCAGCAATTGTACTACTATTTATCCAAGGGATACAGGTATGCTGTTTTGAAGGGACACATGCACCTCAATGTTTCTAGCAGTACTATCAACAATAGCCAAAGCATGGAAAGAGCCCAGATGTCCATCGATGGATGAATGGATAAAGAAGATGTGGTAGATGATATAGATGATATAGATATAGATATAGATATAGATATAGATATAGATATAGATATATAGATATAGATATAGATGATATAGATATAGATAGATATAGATGAGATAGAGATAGAGATAGAGATAGAGATAATATAGATGATATAGATATATAGATATAGATATAGATATAGATATAGATATAGATATAAATATAGATTAGATATAGATTTAGATATAGATATAGATTAGATATAGATCTATAGATATAGATATATATATACAGGGAGGGGGACAAGAAATAAAGGACTCTTAAATATAGAAAACAAAGGGTTACTGGAGGGGTTGTGGGAGAAGGGCATGGGCTAAACGGATAAGGGGCTTAAGGAATCTACTCCTGAAATCATTGTTGCACCATGTACTAACTTGAAAGTAAATTATAAAAAATAAATGAATTATTTAAAAATAAAAATAATAAATCAACCCTTATCAACATACTTAATTTTAATAAGCTAATACAATAAAGAGTAAAGGGCACAAATTAGTTAATTGATTCCATGAAGTCAAAATATAATATTCTCCACCACACTTCACACATACTTCACACACACACACACACACACACACTGTACTGATTAACCTGATGGATATTTCTTGTGGTTTGAGAATAGATAAGAGCATATAAAGATTCTAAATATTTCTTAAGATTTGCATAATGATTCTGGTACTTAGGATACCAAACAAAAGTGAAGTAAAACAAAACCAAGCACAATATACATATATGAACAGAGAGGAATGGATAATTGAAGCAATTATCTTGAGCATTCATGCCTAATTTGCTGAAATAATCCCTAAAATATCCAAATAATAACAATTACATTCTGTGAGTAGAATGCTTCTGAAGAGAGGAATCATCTCAAACCAGTGCTCCACGGTTTGGCAATGAAATTTTCTTGTTTTTTTGGAAAACAAAGTCTTTTATTTTTTTTAATTTTCTGTTTAACATATGGTTACAGAAGGCGACTTTCTTCCTCCAGGATGAAACACTAATGAGCATATGCTAAAAGACTGGAAATCTGATGGAAAGATGTGAAGACACAAGGCAGTCTTACCCTGATTTATCACTTGGTAATAAAAAATATATATTTAAAATTTTCTGAAATGTTTCCTTCAAGCATTGATTCTTGTTTTATTTATTTCTTCCTCTCTACCTCTTTTCCTTTGCTTTCTAGTAAGTTGAGGTAAGTGTCTAGGGATGTCAGAGCACATTTTTAATAAACTTTGCTTTTAAATTTTAGATTAGATTTAGATTCACAGTAAATCTGAAAAACAAATTCCCTTGTCCCCCTTATTCAGAGGGGGGTGGTGGTGACGACCCCTGTCGTTAATATCTTACACTACCCAGACACGTTGGAAAAACTAAGAAACTAACATTGGCATATTACTACTAGTTCAGCTAAGATTTCACTAGTTTTTCCCACTAATCTTGCTCTGTCCCAGGATGGCATCCAGGACACCACAATACATTTCCTACTCATGTTTCTTTAGTCTCCTCTGGCCTGTGATGATTCCTCAGATTTTCCTTGTTTTTCATGAACTTGACAGTTTCTTGACTACCAGTGAGGTATTTTGTACACTGTCAATTTGGGTTTGTCTGTTTTTTTTCTCAAGGTGAGCCTAGCATGTAAGACTTTTAGGAAGAATATCATGGAAGTGAAATGCTCTTCTCACAGCCTAAGAAGAGTACGTGTTATCACCATGACTTATCACCAATAATGTTCATGTTGGTCACTTGGCCATGGTAATGTTTGCCAAGTTTCTCTGCTGTAAATTTAATTTCCACTTTTCATACTCTATTATTTAGAAGCAGTCATGAAGTATAGCCAACACTCAGAAGGGAAGGAGGTAGTCAAAATACACTTCAACATGCATAATTGTCCTTAATTGCGAAGTAATTTTGAGTCTGATTCTTTCACTGGATACAAAATCCATGTTTAGCTATATCATATATTGGGAGGAAAACAGCAATTCCATGCTGATTTTCATATCATTCCAGCCAGACATTTTTGCCTTCTTTATTGATTTATTGAGTACGTACTATACATGGTGATCACTCTTCTGGACATTCAAATTTTAAGAAAAATGGCCTGCCCTTTCAAGGTTATATTGGAGCATATTGTTTAACAGTCACACTCCAGGATTATTTCTTTATCTAGGTGAACATGCCTTTGTTTGACCTACTATTTACTGTTGACTACAGCTCAGATGCTATGAAATTACTGGGCATGTGTAGATTTTTGTTTAGCAGAAACACAAATGATTTGTTTCCTGATAGAAATGTAACCCTAACTTTATTATTATAGTGTCCTATAATACATTAACAAGTTTTGTTTCTAAGCTATTAATATTATTCCTCCTTCAGTGCCTAAAATACTTGGTTTCTCAAAAGTTTTGCCAGTTTTACCACCCTGATAGTCATTCCATTAATGATCTGAATAAATCCTTAACATTTATTTATCCAATATTATATGAGAATCATTTTACTTCGACATGGGGATATATTAGTGAACAAAACAGTCAAAAAAATCTTGTGCCCATGGAAACTATACTATGGTGGGACAGAAACAATACAAAAATAAGTAAGATATATTTTGCTAGAAATTGATAATTACTACATAGAGACAAAAAGAGAATGGGATAAGGAATACAGGAGTAAAAACTGTAATTTTTTAAATAGAGTGGTTAATCTAAGCCTCTCTGTGAAAGTGGTATTTGAACAAATATTAGAGCCAAAGCATAAGAGACTGTTAAAAACTGAGAACAAACTGAGGGTTGATGGGGGGTGGGAGGGAGTGGAGGGTGGGTGATGGGTATTGAGGAGGGCACCTTTTGGGATGAGCACTGGGTGTTGTATGGAAACCAATTTGACAATAAATTTCATATATTAAAAAAAAACAAAAAAAAACAAAAACAAAAAAACAAAAAAAAACAAATATTTGGAGGAAGTGAGAGCACAAGTCATGGGAATTTCTAAGGGAAGAGCATTTCTAGGAAGGAAGCAATATGTTCAAAAGTCCTCAGTGGGAACACTCCCAGCATGATGGAGACAAGCTAGGAGACTAGAAATATACTGGGGAGAGGATAAGGGTGGTATAGAGACATTAGACTTTTACTATGATTGAGATGGGAGACTCCTGGCAGTTTCTGAGCATTGGCTGACAGAATCTGATTTCTTTTTTTTTTTTTAGAGCACCATTCTGGCAGCTCTGTTAAGAATAGATTGTGAGGTCAAAGGAGAAGGGAAACCAGTGAGTAGGTTATTTCAATACTGCAGGAGATTGACGGTAAGAAAAAAAAAAAGAGAGAGAGAGAGAAATGGCAGAGCTATGGACCAGTGTGGTACTGATGGAGGAGGAAGAGGTGAAAAGTATACTTGTCTTGGGGTGCATGGGTGGCTCAGTCAGTTAAGGATCTGACTTTGGCTCAGGTCATGATCTCCAGATTCGTGAGTTCCAAGCCCTGTGTCAGGCTCTGGGTTGACAGCTCAGAGCCTGAAGCCTGCTTCCTATTCTGTGTCTCCCTTGCTCCCTGCCCCTTCCCTGCATATACTCTGCCTCTCTCAAAAATAAATACTTAAGAAAATTTTTTAAAATGTACACTTGTCTTAAATTTATTTTCTCACATGTAAAGAGATAATAAGTCAGCTGCCAAAGGGATTACCCAGCCTAGCCCAAAGGGCCAAAACAAACAAACGAAAAACAGACCCAAACTGACAGGGAGTCTGTACAATGTCATAGGGTATAGAAGACAAACTGAGCAACTGAGAAGTCAAAACCATTTATTCCCCTTTTTCAAGACTGTCCTTACTGTGAGGAAGGGGTTTTCTGCTACCTTAGCTGAGGGACATTTTTTTAAGTTTTATTTTTGGATTATGATGCATGCTTATTATAGAGCAGTGGAAAAATATAAAACAGTATGTACAAAAAAAATTTTTAAGCAATTAATGTCTGAAAGAGTTTCTCATCCAAGAATAATTCAAGCAGCAAATGCTGTCATGTACTATAATTTAGGCTAGTAGCCTTAACGTTAGCACTAGGACAGTGTATTGGGTTTTTGGTTTTTTACTTTTAAGTCATTGAATCCTTTTTTGCAAATAATATATTCCTAAAAAATACATAAAAAAGTTAAAGGCAAAAATTTGTTACTTCAATCTGGGATATGGGAATAGGAACCTAACTTGTTTAGACACCAATGTTTAATCAGTCACCTGCAACATCCAGAGCTCGGGAGAGCATGATGGCTTCTCTGATCAGCATTGCTTCACTAAACCCAGATAAAAAACTACTTTCAATGAAAAGATATACATTTGGTTATATATATTTTTCACAATAGGTTAATGATAAATGTCACAAGAAATAAAATAAAGTCAAGGACACTCATGAACTTGTCCTCTATTTAGCATTCTGAATAATTGATTTGTTTTAAGAGTTTTAGGAGAAGCCATCCTGTAAAAGCAAATCTTGGACCAAGAGTTGAGACACCAATCCAGTAGGTCAATCCAAACAATACAAACACACTGCAGACTTATACCTCTGGTTCTCAATTAGAATAGGCTACTTACAAAAATATTTCAACCACTTCTCCAAGAAGGAGTTGACCTTTTGGATCAGATTTTTTAAATAAAAATATAGTGTTAGAAGAAAAAACCATGACTTACTTAGTATATGCTATTAAGTTTCTCTTCTGTTATCTATGTCCAAATGCACACTGTACCATAAGATTAACGAGCATATTTTATTCATAAATGAAAAGCTAAGAGAAAGGAAATTGAAATCTTTCGTATGCCCATTAAATATCTAGCATTAGTCTTACCAGATTGTGATCAATCAACATCATTTTTCTTTGGCTATATTTTAAAGACAAAAATAATTGCAAGTTTCAAGAAGAGTTTGGGCCACAGACTTATTTTAACTTAAGAATACAAACCACGAACATAGACAATAAAAATGCACCCAGGAATTGGCCAGTATTCACAATGTATATAGGCGGTGGACTGGTTTAAATAAAACTGGGGCACCTTATGACCAGGTTCAACACTTTCTTACAACTACAAAAAAATGAGTCCAACTCCAAATAACCTTGGCAAGGACTATAGAGCTTTCCCGCAGGCCTTTTAGTCACCTTATCAATAAGACTTCATTCCACTAAATTTTCTCCTCCCATTCTCTTCAAGCCATAAAACTGCAATCGGCCCTATTACTCTCTTCTTATCTTAAAATATGGGGTATCTAGCCTCCCCACACATATTCAGTGTAGATACATGCACATTCTTGGGGAGCCTTATCTTCTCATTCACTCGGCATCTCCTATAATGCATCCCTATGCCAGTTTGCAAAATAAAATGTAAAAAAAGTTTAAAACACCATTTTAGGGACTCAGCTGTAATAGACAGTGGGCTATTTATAAATTTTAATC
The DNA here is from genome assembly GCF_028018385.1 of Neofelis nebulosa. Lineage (NCBI taxonomy): Eukaryota > Metazoa > Chordata > Mammalia > Carnivora > Felidae > Neofelis > Neofelis nebulosa. The sequence goes on from NC_080795.1 coordinate 32,239,876, forward strand.
TTTTGTCCCTGTCACCTATATTCAACACAGATAAAATCATGCAGCATATTTTGTAACCCACTCTTCCAGTTATCATTGTTATTTCCCCCATATTATTAAATACTTTTGACAATATTTGAATGACTACCTATTGTTTGTCATTTATATTATTTGCAATTTTCTTTGATATTCAAAGATCCCTTTGTATTCATCATTTTAGTCAAAATTTTTATAGCATCCATGATGTCTAAGAAGAAATTCCTTGAAAATAAATTTTGGGGTCAAAACACATGAGTATTTTTAAGGCTGCTAATATATTTTACCAACATTCCCTCTGAGAATTTTATTGACTTGGATTGTATTGCTTACTAAATTGTCTTCACTTTTTTTATTTCTCATATCTTATTTATCCAAATCATTAGTTCAATCCTGGACTGGCATAGTCCATTTCATTGTTTAGATCAAGCTTTATGTAGGGGTTCTCTACCTAGACTGTAAGTATTAATCTCACTTTCCATTTTATTGATACTTAACACAAAAGTGTTTGAATGAGTTTGATTTGGCAGCCTACATGGTTTCCTTATGGAAACCATCCGTGCTCTTGAGTATTTCTCACTGCCTTCTTTCATTTGTTTTTCTCTTTTTCTTTCTGGAATAGTTTCAAATTACTATTTCAGACTGCACAGTAAGCCCTGTGATTTGGAGATTTAGTATTTCTGCTTTCAACAACTGGACAGTAACCATGAAGGTCTAGGTCACATAATTGTTGAAAATTTGGCCAAAGCAGAAATTTGAATGGTGGCACTGTGAGTTTGGGTTGGGAGTGAGTCATTTAGTGAATGCATCTGCATCTCCACACATTTTATTTACTGGCAGACTCTTCTCTGGTGTCTCTAGGGAAGCACTAATTCTTTTTTACTGTGAAAAATAGGGCCCAGAAAAAAAAATCTTCTAATAGAGTTGGAGCAGAAACAACAGACAAAACAATGGAGTTTCAAAGGTTACGGATATCGTTAAGAAAATAGAAGTCTTGGTTAAACAAAGTGGCAGAAACTCTAATTTGGTTGCAGACCTTACCTAAGATATTTTTACATTTATCCTATGCTGAGTAGAGAAACTGGGGCAATTCTTGTCACATCAATGTAGAGGTAAAACCTGAGAGAATTTAAAAATTACCAACCTATGTTTTAAGGCTATTCACAGCACACCCCTAACTCTTAAAGAAAATGCAATTCAGGTCAAACCCAGGAACTGCACAAACATTGCCAATGAACAAAATAGGACCATGAGTAAAAGCTGATGCTGAGAATTTGAAGAAAAAATTAACAGGGGAAGCAGCGTTTGCCAAATATGTGTCTGCTAAGGCTTAACCTCCCAAGCCAAACATCTTCACAGAGGGGAAGGTCCATAGTCCAGAAAAAAAGTAGTCAATGAAGACAAGCCTGTTTGTATTGGAAGAAAGTGCCTTCCTGACCAGGCAAGCATTTAATCCATGCACTGCTCAGCACTAATCATCATTCATCACCATTGATTCATTTTGCTGACTCAGAGAAGTTCAGAATTAGGTTACTCCAGTAATAATGTAATGTACTATGGAGTTTATTTTAATGGCAGAATTAATTTTAACAGCTTTATAAATTACTTTAGTTCTGTATTTATAGAACCATTAAGGTTATGAAGAGGTCAGTCATATTTTCAGTTATACTTTACAGCATTTATAAAGGAAATTATATGTTACATTGGTATGAGGGAATTAACAGATTCCAACAGCTCTAAGGGTGTAGCACTCAAGAATCTATTCTACTCTAAAACATAGGTTGTGAGCCTCCTCCCCCCCCCAGACTTAACTGCATCAACTTATTTAACACTTCACCAAATAATTCTCCCCAACACCTGCTTTCTCATGGGAATGAACAAATCCTGAAAAACCTAAACATTTTTAAAAAAGTAAAATGCTGCTTAACCAAAGGTAAAACCAAGATTCTTTGTAAATGCCTCGATTATAATTCTTTTTCATCCATCATGTCCACTAGGCTTTAAGCACGGGCTGCGATCAGAGAAGATATGAATTACAGAAGCAAAGTTAGAAAATAAACATCGTAAATAGTTCTTCTGTCCAAAATTTAAGAATTATACTTAAAGGCATAGAAAGGTAAACTTGCCTATGAAAGAAGGTATAAGATTTTGTATGATGGCATCTTAAACTCATATTTAATATTGAGCCATTTTCTTAAGAATAATTACCTCTAAGACTATGGATTCTAGAAAAATCATAAAGATGCTGTCAAACATATTTCAGTAAGCACCAAATGAACCTCACTTGCAACCATAAATCATTAATCTTTAATCACCAGCCAATTTCTCAATAAGCTCATTGGCATGGAAATTCTAAGATACTCAAAGGATAGTTCTCGCTGATCTGGCATGCATGGTTGGCTTGTGTGTTTAATTACTGTTTATGCATCAGCAGGATCCAGGCTTTTGTATGTAATAAATAGAATGCTGTCATAGTGTCCAGATGGTTTTAGATGCAAGACCCAGGGAGCATGTTTGGAGATTATAGTACTGATTTACTCTCTGTTTGCACCAGTTCAATTGTAAAAATCATGCTAATAGTACACATATCAAAAAAAAAAAAAACTGCAGTATAGAAGTAAATGTACTGCTTTATTGGTTTTTTGAAAGATATTTCATTTTGACTTTACCTTTATCATAAGAAAATGTAAAGAAGTTTTAAAGCAAACTTAATATCTTTGTTTAATATGATGCCTTTTATTTTGGAAGGAGATACAGAGTACCTACCTAGGGTCCAATCACTACCCCATCAAATAGGCTTTTAAAATAAATGAATATATAAACAGATGTTACTAATAACACTTCAAAACAATCCTTTCACAGATTAAAATTTCTCATTAGGCATGGTAGAATTCTTAGTAGTAAGTTGTAAGGATCAGAAAAGTCATTTTTCTCCCACTCTTTTTGACTTATTTTCACATGATATTTTTAAATGATAGTGACTATTAAATAACAGTGAGTTGGACAAAATATTTACCTATTGCTGATTACTTATTTTCCTCATATGAATTATTTTTGTTTATGGAAAATTCAGAGCCAGATTGTTAAATTCATATCTGGCTGAAATATTAGAAAATGTTGAACATATGGATAAAAATCCTTCAATATCGGGGCGCCTGGGTGGCGCAGTCGGTTAAGCGTCCGACTTCAGCCAGGTCACGATCTCGCGGTCCGTGAGTTCGAGCCCCGCGTCGGGCTCTGGGCTGATGGCTCGGAGCCTGGAGCCTGTTTCCGATTCTGTGTCTCCCTCTCTCTCTGCCCCTCCCCCGTTCATGCTCTGTCTCTCTCTGTCCCAAAAATAAAAAATAAAAAACGTTGAAAAAAAAAAAAAAATCCTTCAATATCATTCTAAGTGGTTTGAATCATGAGCTTTGCAGCCAGTCTAATGAAAAGGAGGAGGAAAAGAAATTATAAAATTTTTAATCTTCTTTTATATGACTGGGTTGAAGACTAATGTTAAAATAAACTGAAGAGGAAAAAAACTAGCCTGTCTCCAATTTCAGAATCTAGGAGTACGTTTCTATCCAGGAGTCTGCAGTTGAGCATGTATATGTGTTTGCTATAAAAATATTTAGAAGAAAGCAAATTGTCCTAAAACTGGTCTCTGATGGTTGATATGATCTATTTTCTCTTCTGGAAAATAATTAGAATTTCTGATAAAAATTCGTAAGCAATTTTATAAAAGATGTCAATGATTTCAGGGTCCCTTTGGAAAACCTATCCACTTGAGAGGAGCCTAACCAGTCTTACAAAGAGACTGTGATTTTGTAAACAACATGCATTTGGGGGGAGGAAAATCTAGTTTAATACTGACTCTAACTAGTCTAATTTTCTTTGTTTTTTAATTTTTTAATGTTTTATCTTATTTTTGAGAGAGAGAGAGAGAGACAGCGAGACAGTACAAGCAGGGAAGGGGCAGGGATGGAGGGAGACACAGAATCCAAAGCAGGCTCCAGGTTCTGAACTGTCAGCATAGAGCCTAATGCAGGGCTTGAACCCATGGATGCTGAGATCACGACCTGAGCTGAAGTCAGGCGTTTAACCAACTGAGCCACCCAGGCCCTACCTAGTCTAATTTATTTTTATAAAATGTCTTTACCAAAGGAGAAGCTTATGATTTGCCAGGTACAATTTTCTCAAGGGCTCTTAACTGTTTCAGAAATTGTATTAACACCCTACTGGCATATCTAACATGAGGACCGATGACAACTATGGATCAACTAACAGAGAAGTAATATGTCCGCATAAGAAATAGCAAAAACAACAGTGAAACAGACCCCCATACATATGGCCATATGATGTGTGACAAAGGCAATCCTGAAATACATTGAGTAAAGCATGCTCTTTTCATTAATGATGCTGAATCAGTTGTAGACCAACGTGGAAAACAATAGATCTTGGTCCCTGCTCCACACCATCCATAAAAGTCAATACCGTATAGCCAACAATTCCACTTCTGGGCATATACTCAACATAAGTGTGTTAATACGTTTACATTTTTATGAAAAAGAATGTTCATAAAGGCATTCTTTGTAATGGGCCCAAACAAACAGTTCCAACCTTTGAAAAGACAAATTTAACAAACTCATATAATGATTATGATACAGCAACAATAATGAATAACTTGCAAATACAAAGTATTCAGAAGTATTTCACAAATATAACGTTAAGCATAATTGGTCAATAAAGAGTACCTACTGCACTGTCTGAGTGGCTCAGTCAGTTAAGCTTCCGACTACAGCTCAGGTCATGATCTCGTGGTCTGTGAGTTCGAGCCCTGTAACAGGCTCTGTGCTGACAGCTCAGAGCCTAGAGCCTGCTTTGGATTCTGTGTCTCCCTCTCTCTTCTCTGCCCCTCCCCTGCTTGTGCTCTGTCTCTCTCTCTCTCTCTCTCTCTCTCTCTCTCAAAAATAAATAAACATTAAAAAAAATTTTTTTTTATTTTTTTTAACGTTTATTTATTTTTGAGACAGAGAGAGACAGCATGAACGGGGTAGGGTCAGAGAGAGGGAGACACAGCATCTGAAACAGGCTCCAGGCTCTGAGCTGTCAGCACAGAGCCCGACGCGGGGCTCGAACTCACGGACTGCGAGATCATGACCTGAGCCGAAGTCGGCCGCTTTACCGACTGAGCCACCCAGGCGCCCCTAAAAAAACATTTTAAAGAGTACCTACGGGATGATTCAATTGTATGAAATTCAAAAGCACATGAAACTAATATACTATGCTCCAAGTCAAGGTAGTGGGCTGGTGGTGACTGAAAGGGAACACTGGAATGGTTTTGTGGGTGTTAATTGTTCTGAAAATTCCTTTAGATATTGGTTTCATGTGTGTTCATTTTGTGGAGTCTCATTGATTTTGTGTGTGTAAGATATATATGACCTATATGTAAGTCATATATATATGACTTAATTCACATAAGTCATATATGTGTCTATGTATATATATGTATATATGTATATGTATATGTATGTATATATGTATATGTATGTATATATATGACATATATATATGACTTACTTCAATAAAAAATTTATTTTATAATGAGAGAAAATTCCTCATTATTCATACCTATATATCAGGATTTTGTGAATCTTAAATTAAACCTTACCATCTATGTATTTGTGATACCTGCCTTCTGGAACTTAATTTTGCCCAGCCTAAGGTCCCAACTCTCTCCTACTTCTAGTCTGTACAGTATCCAGATCAATGGCCTCTCTGTTTTGTAGACCCCATTGTCTCTTATGCAATTGATAATTGTGATTTTGCTTCAGTTAAGAGAATTGCCTTATATTTTGTATCATAAAATTACTAAATATCTTCTCTAATATCATATATAATTCAGAATATTCTAAACTTATATCTAATATAGTACTTTCTATGATACTGTCAACACCTAGCCAAAGCAATATCAATCATTTGATCGACAGCACAGCTTTTAATTGGATGCAGTAAGAAAGTCTCTTTAAAATCAAACACACAACCACTCAATGCCCTGGAAAAGTAAGAGAGAGATGGGAGCAGGGTAGAGGGCAAGAGAGAACAATATCCTTTCATGCAGGATGAGTTTCTGATTGAAGCAAATAAAGGAAACTGAAAATCTCATTGATTCCTGCACAAAAGTAAGAGTATGACTTCATTGGCTAGTATGAGGTGAAATGCCAAAGCAGAACATGTCAATGAATGAACCATATTCCTAATCCCTATATAAGTAATTCCTATAAATGCATTGGTATATGTTATTATCCACAGTTCATTCTCCTCTGCTAGTATTTTTAGTGAGAGAGGGTATGATGTAACCTCATGGAAACTTTATTTAAGAGCAAACACTTCCATTGGCATAGAATGACAGTAATTTATTCCTGGAGAAATTTGAAATAGAATTGCACATCTAAAATTTTAAGTAATCTTTTTTATTTTTGGCCATATTATTGTTCTGAATTTTTGAAATTCATAAATAATATCAAGCTGGCACATTCTATGGAGATACACTGAATACTACTCCTGGATATTCGCTGAATAAAACAAGCATAAATATAGTCTGGGCGAATTCCAGCAGATCAGTTATTTCCATCTATATCTGGGTGCCTGGGTAGGCAGAACTTCTGTAAAAATGCCAATTAAAAGTTGCCAGAGGCTTGTTTATCTACTTGGATATCTGGAGATTATATATATACTGCCACCTTTCAAGATATTTTCTATGAACTGTGAAGAAATGTTTGAAGAAGCATCTTAGTTATGATAATGCAAGGCAAGCATGCACCTATTGTTCTGAGGAAAACGTAACACCAGTTATGTGTCCTCAGGGACTTTCACTGTCAGTATCCTTTGAGATACATTTCTGGAGAAGAAGGAAAACGTTTTGCATGGACTCCGAGGAGGAAAAAGATAAGAAACTTCACTTTTCCCTTTGAAGCTCAAAGATTTCAGAAGCACTATGAAATGATTCTGACTCCTCAGTCAAGAGGGCACAAGGACCCAATGGAGAAATCCTTATCATGGTACATTCACATCGGTAAACCTGTATAGTAGTATGTCCTAAAGCTGGATACGTACTCACCTCATGATTTGGCAATTCCAGTTCTACTTTATATTCAAACAGACATCAGTTCATATGCTGACCTCAAGACTTCTGCTAAAATATTCATAGCAATACAATTCGTAATATTCCTGGGTAGAAACTACCCAAATGCCTATCGACAGCTTAAAAGGTAAATAAATGAAGTGTACTGACATGATGTACTTATACACAGCAATGAGAATGAAAAAAAAATAGACAAAATATGGTTGAATCTCAGAAACATAATATTGAGGGAATTAAGTTAGTGTGAAATAATACATACTATAGGGAGTCCTTGTATTTAAAGTTCAAAGAGGGTTAGAACTAATCTATGCAGTTAGAGGTCAGTACATAGTAACTCTTGAATAGGGTCAATGACTGGAAAGAGATACAATGGGGGGTTTGGTGTGCTAGTAATGTTCTTTCTTAATCCAGATACTGGTTACATGGGAATATATAGTTTGTCAATATTCATCAAGCTGTAGAGCTATGATATGTGTCCTTTCCTATATGTATGTTACACTTCAATTAAACATTTAAAAATATAATAAGTTGTGAACTTTTTTCAAGCTGGCAAATGTGTTATGCCATTTTTACACATTATATGTTTAGATCTAAATTTAGTGGAAATAGCATCATTAAAAGAACATGAATAAATGATCTCAATAGAAAATATGTTTATATATGTCATATTGTTAACATGTATGTTTAAACAATTTTATGAAATAAATATGTATATTTATTTGTAACATATAGCCACTTATTTTTGATGAACGGTAATAGGAAAAATTTATTTGTAATAAACTTCTTAGCATACCATTATATTGGGCTTTAAAGTTTAAAAGATACCTGATCATGAAAACAGAAATATGTGTCTAATTATAAATTCACTTATTTCATGTTTTCCATCTATCTTGTTCAATGTCGAAAAATGCAACTGTTTTGTACTGTGGAGAAATGACTCGACGTGAGACTGGCATTGCCCAGAAGCTTTGCTACTGAGGGTAGCTGGAACAGAATGTCTGAATGAACAGAGCCCCTAAGAATTTGAGGAGAAAGAGTAAGGCATTATTATTAGCAATAAATCTCAGCAGCCTTGATTACATTTTGTATAATTAACTAACCCTTGAGTTTAAAAATCACTTCTGAATGAAAGATTACTAAAGTGCCAATAATAAATAAGTTTCAGGTAGTATGAATTAGGGAAGCATATTTTAACCTTGGTGTTTGACATTTACATGCAAGAATAATACAGACAACACTACAAAATAGTGATTATTATTCTCCTTTTTTAAATAAGGTAACTAATACCAAGTGGTTAAAACCATGCATAAGTTCAATAGGATGTGGGGAGTCTGAATTTAAAACCAGGAATGTCTGATTTCAGAGCCCTGGCTCTTAACCAACATGCTATAGTGCCCATGATAATATCAAAAAACCCCACAGAAAAGACACACGTGTTAAAGACACTTTGAACCTAGAAATATAATTTCTCACCAGTTCATCAAAGGGTTGCTAACACTCAGAACAACGGAAGACTTTTCATATCTTAATATCACAGAGGAAAACATGCACTTTCCTCTAAAAGCTCAGAAAGGGACAGAGACAACATGTGGCAAATATGCTTTTGAAAGTCGGTACTTAAGGAAGTCTGCCTGGGAAAGAGAACTGTGTGGTCCTAGGGTTGAATGACTTGAAGGCTTTAAAAAAAGCTTCAAACTTAAAAAAAAATGTTATTCTTAAAGTTGGGAAAATGAAAAAAATGCAAAATTACAGTTAAATAAATCTCACAAAATAAACTGATTCCCAGATGCCATACATTTTTTAATTAGCATCCACCTACTTAAAGGAGAAATGGAATCAAAGTCAATCAGAGGAAGAAAGGATGTCCAATTTAATAGAGCATGTACAAAGACATAAGTATATTTTCTGAGAACTAAACATGGCTTTCTACAGGATAAGAGGAAGAGAAAACTGATGAATGGGACTGGAATTGTAGACAAATACTGGATTTTGCATAGTGTTTTATGCCAACCTAATAAATGTAACTTCATGTTATTATAAAGAGGACCTATAGGTGGCTCAAACCAGAAGATTAATATGACCACTTATATTTTAGAAAGATCCCCCTGCCCACAATGAGGGAGACAGCTAGATTAAGATGAATATAGGAGGCACAGAAGTGAGAATAATGGTAATTCCTTTCTATAATCCAGAGATAAAATATAATGACGAAATTATAGATAATGGCTAGAGGAAAGTGTGAGAAAAATAAGAAATATTTCATAAGAAACATCTACAAAACAGTTTGGCCAACTGAATACAGCAGGTAAGGGAAAGAAAACCTGAAGAATGACTCTAAGTGTCTGAATTACTCGACTGGTTGGATGGCCTCCCAGAATAAGTGTAGAAACAGTGTAGGAAATACAGTTTAGGGGGAGGGAGGAGGAATAGATGATGCATTACCTACGAGTAAGTATATTAAAATAAATCAAATAACCCAAATAATTATTGGACTTTAATAAAAAAATGATACAGTACCAGAAACTGCATTCCAAAAGGTATTGGCAAATTTTGAATGACGTAAAAATAAGAAAGTCATCCCTATGTTTGCACATCATATTTCATAATTTTAATCTAGCATGATTTTAAATGTTTTAAAGTATTAAAATCATCACAAACTGTGTATCTCTCAGTAGCACTAAATGCTCAGAGAATTTACACAGAAATTAGATAATTTTGAAAAGTCAATCTTTAAGGAAATCAACCTAAATTACCGAAATCATGTTACAGACTTGGTTAGGAAACATAAGTACTCTCTATTATTCTACTTGTTTCAATATTTCATTCAGCCTTTACTTTCATGTTGTCTAATATGATAAACGTTTTCCAGATTTTCTGTTGTATTAGAAATTTAGGGAAATCTGCAACATCATTTAACAACATTCTATGAAATGTACCTAGCAAAGCAGGCAGGGTTTTAAACTGCATGAAAATAATTAGAATAGGACATTCTAATGAAAAGTTACCATTAAGATGCTCTCCAATAATTGTACCATATTTATTTATCTTTAATGTTTGTTACTACTATATAACGAATGAACCACTAAGCTTTATCTTAGTTTCAGGTTTTCGTTAAATGCCCGTCTTGGAATTTTGTTCTTTTGATAGGTGTGATTTGGTCATATTTATTTTCAGCTCTATTTGGCTATTTTGAATTTTGATGAGTTTTCTTCCTATGCAGTGATGGGAAGTTATATATAACTTCCAAAAGATAAATGTGAATATAGTTCTTATCTGTAAAGCCACAGCACAAAAAGTAAATTTTAGGGTAGAAGGGGATATATGATAGCTTAAATATATATATATATATATATAGATAGATATAGATATAGATATAGATATAGATATAGATAGATAGATATAGATATATATACATGTGTATATATATTTTATATATATATACACATATATATACATGTGTGTGTGTGTATATATATATATATATATATATGTATCATTGTAATTGGAATGAAGATGGTATGTATCTCCCAGAAAACAATGTCCCTAGTCACACAGAGACTGGTGCTGGTAGTTGTAGGATAAATAAGGCAACACCTGTCCTTGTGAAATTTATCCATGTAGTCGCCATGAAAGGCAGGTAATTTGAACTGAATTGTACCCCCCTAAAATTCATATGTTGAAGACAGAAAGGCACTGCGCAAGCATTCTATTGTTCTCTCAAACTTCACAACAAAATTAGCCCCTCCTCAACCTCAAGAATATGCAAATACAGGAATAAAAATAGGCCAGTAGTTGAACAGTAGTGGAGATAACCTAGATGTTTAACTTTGTTTCCCATATAAGGGGGCAAACGTATTTCAGTCTTTCGGCTGGTGACATTTTATGATTAAACAATATCAATCTATCAAGAAATGACATGCTCACAGATATCCATAATTACACAACTTTTGAAAAAAAATCATATTTTTTCTAGATTTTTTTCATTCTTTTCTTTCTCTTCATAATTTTGATATCATGTAAAGTTGATTCAGTTTATTCAAGTGAGAGGAGAATTCTGGAAAGAGGGCATACAAACATACTGAGCAATGAGGATAGTCAAACAAAAAGGCACAGACAATATCTACAGAAAGAAAATTAACACTCTCATGATTACCAAAATGCAAGCAGATGGAGAATGGACCCCTGATACCTAATCTTTGCATGACAATGGGAGAAGGAAGCAAAAGGGCATCTGATAAAACTTGAACACATGAAATAACCCACAGCTTATATGAAAGCTCAGCAAATCAGTTCTAGAATGGCACCAAAACTGGGAGTGCGTATGATTGAGAGAGAACAAGGTGCCTTGGATAAGAGGACAAGGGGTTTCAGATAAGTGCAAAGATGCAGAGCATTCTGTACCCTATAAACTCTTGGAACTAATCTCTTTTCTATGACAATAATCCGTGCTCAGGAGAAATGTCTATGACTAAAACTCAAAATAAAAACAACAGAGGCAAAAAAAAAAAGGAGACAGAATAAAGAAAATAGAATAAACTGAAGGAGAGAATAATGAATTCAGGAGTTCTCATGACATAAATTGCTATATACTTCAACTCTTCATAAAAACAACAGAAGAGAGAAATTTCGATCCAAGTTAGAAATGCTATCTTAAAGTTTAATGAAATTAATTTCATAAACATAAATACAACCAAAATGACACCCATCCTGCGTTTCATGGGTTTGAGCCCCGCGTCTGTGCTGACAGCCCAGAGCCTGGAGCCTGCTTCAGATTCTGTGTCTCCCTCTCTTTTTGCCCCTACCCTACTCACGTTCTGTCTCTCTCTGTCTCAAAAATAAATAAGCATTAAAAAAAATGTTTTAAAGAAAGAAAGAGAGACTAAGACACAAAATAAATAACATCCATACAATGAAGGCAGGTCAGAGGAAATGGCCACAAAACATCAGTACATCAAAATGGATAAAACGATGAAACAAAAGTCATTTAAAATATGAAAGAACAGGGAGCACCTGGGTGGTTCAGTCGGTTAAGCATCCGACTTTGGCTCAAGTCATGATCTCACAGTTCCTGGGTTTGAGCCCCAAATCGGGCTCTGTGCTGACAGCTCGGAGCCTGGAGCCTGCTTCGGATTCTGTCTCCTTCTATCTCTGCCCTTCCCCCACTTGGGGTCTGTCTCTCTCTCTCTCTCTCTCTCTCTCTCTCTCTCTCTCTCAAAAATAAATAAAAATGTAAAAAAAATTTTTTTAAATATGGAAGAACAATATAACTCAGAAATGGAGTGATAGGATCAGGGAAGAAGTAGAAACTTAAAACAAATATGTCTAAAATATAGAATGAGAAGAGCAAATAACCAGGCAGTATTTTAAGGGAAATAGAAGATTTAAAAAAAATAGAAACATTTTATAAATCAAAAGAAATTACAATAATTTTATATCTAGTCAAGATTAATTTCAAGTATAAAGTTTGCAGAAAATTTGTCATCAGCATGCAGGGTCTTAGGGCATGTTTTTCTGATGAGTCTTAACTTAAAATTTACTAAATAATGAGCTTCAGACAACGAAAATGACTGCAAAGAATTTGTCCTCTTAGGAGGACTGGTGGTGAAGATTACAGATTAGTGATTTACCTATGGAATCAAAATTAATGGAGGACATAAAGAAGAGAGTATAGAATGTATTGGCAGCATGTTCTGACAATGGGTATAATACAACTGTGAATAAATAGGAGAGAATGAGTAGAGCATTTGAAAAAAGCTCTTTTTTAAATTGGTGCTAATGTTGGTATTATTATTCTAAAGAAGCTGTGTGTGTAATGTAGGATAAAATCAACAATTCTAATTTTATCAACCCTAGTATCCTTGCAATTTAGGCTATTCAATGTGGGGGAGAGGAGATAGACATATAAAAAAAAAGGAAAGGTTAAGTTTTACTGAATATGAATACAAGTTTCATGCAAAATCAGATATCTTATTTTTAAAATATTTATCTAAGTTTTCTTCATACATGTCTATATTTATGTAGAGAGATGATAGATGATAGATAGATAGATGATATAGATAGATAGGTGATAGGTGATAGGTGATGATAGATAGATAGATAGATAACAGATACATAGATGATAGATAGGTGATAGGTGATAGATGATTAGATAGATAGATAGATAGATAGATAGATAGATAGATAGATAATAGATAGAGCACACACACATATTTTCTAATGCTGTTCACTGGAAAATTCAAGTAACAATGATCAACCTATTAGGAATGGCAATCCTTTCTCCAAAGTGTGATCTTTAAATACCATCTCCTGCTAGAAGGAATCTGGGCTACTTGGATAATTGCCTAATTCTAGGTCTCAGACAGGAAATGTACAATATACCATTTTCCTATAAGATTGTCAGAGAAGTTGGTTCTAATAACAAGACATTTGATCAGAGATATAATTAATGAAGGAGAGAATAAATTGGGTTTCTGAGAAAGAACGTTCTTGACAGAGGGAATAGCAAAGTGCAAGTTCTATAGGTAGAATTATGTTTGTTGAATCGAGAAAAAGTAAAGAGGTCTTTCTGGCTGCAGCTTTGAAAGTGAGGATAAGTGTATCAAGCAATGGACAGATGGCTTAGAGGTTGACCAGAACATGAAGGGTTTTGTAGACCATTTCTAACAGTTTGGCTTTTCTCTGAGAAAAACAATTCGTAGAGTTATTTTGAGCAGAGAATTAGTATGACCCAACTTCTGTTTTGAAAGGATCACTCTGGCTGCTGTGTTACATTAAATTATTAGGGGAAGAGTAAAAGTAAAAGCAGGGAGACCAGTTGAGAGCCTGTCAGTGATCTGGGTAAGATCTGGTGGACACTGGGACATGCATAAGATAAAAATGGTGAGAAGTGGTAGGATTCCAAGTATCTCTTGAACGTACAGTCAGTGGGCTTTTGTGATAGATGTAGGGTGTGAAAGAAAGAGACATTTCAAGACCACGCCAAGATCTAAGACCTGAGCAATTATAAAAATGAAGACTAATTCCTGAGATGACGAAGACTTTGAGAAGTGCAGGTCACCAGGGGACAAATCAAATACAAAAGTCTGCATAACTGTTCATCATAATTATTAAAATTATATTAAAATATATTCATTTTAAAATATTTCTTTTTTCTTACTGCTACATTTCATTAAACATTGTAGTCAATCTTTGCAAATGCATCTTTCATGTCACAGGCTTTATCAAAATCAGGGCAATTTTTAAGGCCACCTAACACATTTTTAAGAATACATCATCTTCACTTCTATCTGTGTTGTGAAAAATAGCACCTTTTCAAGTTAGGACTGATACGCCTCTGGAGATCTGATCACACATATATAATATGAAGACCATCTTTTGAAAAATTTGTCTTACAAATGTGGGTACGTGCTCTCAAAATATAAACCACCTATTATACTATAATAAATTCCACAACATTTCTATCAAGTGTTGTTTAAGGAACTTAATTGAAACACTATGCATCTATTTGCAATGGAGATATTGACACTTTAGGAAAAAATATTCAAACTTGCTAAATTCCTTTGATTTGTTTTTTTATTACAACTGATGGTCTCGTTCAAAATGAACACTGGTTTTCATTGAGGTCATTCTGGAAGAGGGTGTCTTACCCAAATAGTAAGTATTCTGTTGTTTAAAATAAAATAATTATGAAACTACCTTTTAATATGAAAGGCATGGCAAGAACAAGCATAAGAAGCAATTCTATTTTTAGAATGATGATGAAAAGGGAGATAAAATACAAACAAGTGAAGTACATTCAGGAATAATTATTTCCCTAACTCAGGGATTTTTACTTTCTCTATATTGTTCCATCTGTGTAAATTCTTTGTACCTTTACTGATTTTTCATTCCATATTTAAATATTTTTATTTAACTTTGGAATTTCAGGGAGGAAAATATAGTTAAGTTGAATCTTTTAATCACCAAAAGAAGAAACTTAAAATTACCAAATCTATTCTTATTAACATTTTCTTGACAAGAGAGCATCATGAAAAAGCATTCAATAGTGTAATATTTAATTTTCAAGTTTAAATATTAGTTATATTCCACAGTTAATAAAGATATTTAGTCTGATGACTTTCAATTCTGCTCATTTACATTTTGAGGTGTTGCCTAGTAAAATTTGTTACCAAATTTTATTTGTTATTTATATACAAGGGATAGAATAAGGCTTTCTTGAGATAGTAAATCACTGGGGTGCCTGGCTGTCTCAGTTGGTAGAGTGTGTGAGTCTTGATCTCAGGGTCATGAGTTCAAGTCCCATATTGGGCATGGAGCCTACTTAAATACATACATACATACATACATACATACATAACAGGGGGAACAAAAGCACTAAGTCACTATTGTGCCATTGTTGTTAAAGAAACTAATATCAATGTTGGAGAGTTAAAGTTGAGATTAACTCATAATGGTGCATAGAAGAGTTATGTAAAGTCTCCCTAAGAAACAGTACTCCAAGGTCAAGACATTCCTTGACAAAATTGAATGTACTCCTACATTTAAAGAAAGAATGTATCAAATAGAGAAGGATTAGTAACCTATAGAAAACTAGAAAAAGAATAGCCAGTAGAGACATTGGTACACCCAAGTGTCCAGGGATGACAGCATTTTACCTAAGAGGTTTCAGGCATTTGCTCTCTTTGGTAAGACCATTCCCATTTTGAGATAAACACAAAAGTTTTGGGGTTTTTTTCCAATTTCTCTAACCCCATTCACCCTAATTACATGTTTTCAAAAGAACTTACAATAATGCTTTCTTATGGGAATAACATAACCTGATTTCATCAAAACGTGTTGAAATAATTCAAAATTTTTAAAAAACAAAATTTTATCTCACATATCATTCTCCATTATTTTGGTCCCCACCACACTATTCTTCCAAAGACTCATCCACAGTCCCTATTGATAATTCCTCTTGACCTAATTTCTTTTGTACCTATACAAACCAGGATTTTATCCCTTTCTGGCTAGTGAAACAACTCTTGTGAAGGTTACCATTGCAATGCCAATTCCAACAGTTAATTTTTACTCTTATTATGTAATATCAGCAGCTTTAAATGTTATTATTAATTTTCACACATATGGAAGAGTAAGAAGAATAATACAACAAAGCCCCATATAGCCCTTACATTTTTTTACATGTTTTTGTTTGTTTTGTAGTAAGAACATTTAACATGGGATCAATCTATTCTCAACAGATTTTTTAGTGCCCAGTACAATATTTCCACTACAGGCATAAGTTTGTACATCACATCTCTAGTATTTGTCTTGCATAACTGAAACTTCATATAGTTGAATGGCAACTCCCCTTTTCCCTCTCCCTTTTGTATGAGTTTGACTATTCTGGATACCTCATAAAGGTGGAATCATGCAGTATGTGTCCTTCTGTTACTTGTACACTATTGGAGGAAATGTAAAATGGTTCATCTGCTATGGAGAAAAGTATGGAGTTTCCTCAAAAATTAAAGAGAACTACCATATGATCCATCAATCCTACTTCTGAGTAGTATCCTGTAATGCCTGAAGTTCCAAAACCTCCCACAAAAGACCACCAGAGTCGTAAGTCAAAGCCAAGCGGCAAGGGTCGTTTATTGCAGGTTCGAACCTGGTCCTCTGCGCACTCGTCGCCGGTGACAAAGAGGCCACGATTAGGGTTGGTATAGCGTTTTTATAGACAGAGACAAATAGCACAGGGGAGGTTTTTACTTGTGGTGGGAGGAAGAAAGGGGGAAGGGGGTAGGTGAGGAATGTGCTAAGCAAGCAGGTTTACAGAAGCGAGAAATGCCGGTTAGTTTGTATACAATCACTCATTCCATTACATATCAGACTACATTTAGGAAGTTTTACAGCCCATTCTACAGCGGGTTACAATCAGGAAAGGTCTCACGATGCTCATAGCAAACAGCAAGCAAAACAGACTTCTCAGCAATTGTATTTCTTATCAAAGATCCATAATAAGCAGAAAAGAGAACCTAGCTTTAAACTAAGGCAGGGCTGTCATTTGGATTCAAAGCTGTTCCTTTCAATCCAAAGGAAGTGAAAGCAGAATCTTGAAGAGTTACCTGTGCTACCGTGTTCATTACAATATTATTGACAATAGCCAAGACATGGAAACAACTTAAGTACCCATCAATAGATGAATCAATAAAGAAAATGTGGTATATACATATTATTTAATCTTTAAAAAGAAGGAAATCCTGCCACATATAGTAAACATGGATGAGTCTGGAAGACATAATCTAAAGTCCTTACGTATTCAAACCACGCACCCTACCTATCACTCAAAACCCAACCATCATCAAGATTTTGTCACATTTTCCTTTTTTCATTTGCTGAAGCACTTAAAACTCATGAAAATGAAATTTGTTAAAGCAAATTCCCCCAAATTATGGTATTTTATCACCATCTACTTAAGTATGTGCTTCTAAAACTATCAACATTTTCCTGCGAAATCCAAAAAATATATTATCACATTGAACAGAAAGAATAGTAACAAAATTAACAGTAAAATGAAATAATATCCAGTCCATAACCAAATTTCCTCAATTATCTCAAAAATGTGTTTGTATACTTACTTTATTTTAAGGAGGATCCAGACAAGGTCAGCACACTGAATTTGGAACTTAGGTTTTTTTTTAATGTCTCCTTTATTTTTTTTAAATTTTTTAAAAAATTATTTATTTTTGAGAGAAAGAGAGAGATATAGCACAAGCAGGGGAGGGGCAGAGAGAGAGAGGGAAACACAGAAGCCGAAGCACGCTCCAGGCTCTAAGCTGTCAACACAGAGCCCGACACAGGGCCCTAACTCATGAACTGTGAGATCATGACCTGAGCTGAAGTCAGACAATGGACTGAGACACCCAAGCACCCCAAGTCTTCTTAAATAGATTAGCTTCCTCTTGGATTTTTTTTTCAGTTATAGTCATGGATTTTTGTTGTTGCTGTTGCTGTTGTTACTTTAATGGCACTGAAAATTAGTCAAGAGTCACATTTTATACATATTTCCCAGAGCGCTTTTAGAGTAGATGCCTTGATGTAACTGGAATGTTTCTAATTATTGTTCACTTTTCTTCATACAGGTCTGAACATCTTTCATTCCCACTAGATATATATGAGAGTGCTTATTTCCTCACAGCTTCCTCATCAGGCAATGTGGTCAAAATTTTGGATGTTTACCAACCCGATAGGTAATAAACTGTTTTCCAATGTAGTTTAAAATTGTATTTCTTTTAATTGAGTACAAATAATGTATTTGCATGTTTTTAATGATCATTTTTACTTTTTCTTTTGGTAACTACCTTTGAAGTCAGCAGCTTTGGACAGCTTTCATTACTACCTCTTTAATTAAATTTTTCTTCATTGGACTCTCAAGACTTACCACTCACCTTGCATCTCATCTCCTTCACTGCTCTTTTTGCTCTCGTTCTCAAACCAGATTATTCTCCTCTCAATCTCTGTCAGCTAGCCCTAGGGCTCAGTCTAAGAACATCTTTTCTCCATCTATACTCACTCACTAGGGAACTTCATCCAGTCTCCTGATTAGAATGCCATCTACACACTGATGGCAATTCTCAAATTTGTATCTTTCGTCTTTAGTTCTACCTTCAAGTATAGAAAAATGTAGAATTCACTACTAAATATGCCCACTTGACTATCAAACCATGCTCTTGATCATCCATCCCTACACTCTAAAGCAAACCTCCCTTAATAATCTCCGTTTCTTGCCTCCTTTCCTATTGGTCAAGCCAAAACCTTTAGAGTGATCAACAACTCCTTTCTCTCAGGCGCCTCTTCTAATACAGAACATTCAGTTGGCTAACCAGAATTTGACCATTTTACTACTATCTGCACCATTATAGTTTTAGCCCAAGAGAGCTTCATCACTCTCTTGGATTTGGGGATAAGCCCTTCTTACTGGTCTCCCTGCTTTCACCTTGTCTTCCTGACGTGCAGCAACTGAAATATTGCTTTTAAAAGAAATCAGATCAGATCCAGAAACTTCTTTTCTGGATATATATCCAAAAGAATTGAAAGAGTCTCAAAGAGATATGTGTATATCCATGTTCAAAGCAACATTATTCATAAGAGCCAGTAGATGGAAGCTTATTGTCCAAATGTTCATCAATAGATAAATAGATTTAAAAATGTGATATAGAAACAGTGGAGTATTATTCAGTCTTATAAAAGAGGGGAATTCTAACACAAGCTACAAATGAACCTTGAGGACATGCTAAATGAAATAAGCCAGTCACAAAAAGACAAATGCTGTATGATTCCATTTATATGAAGTATCCTGAGAAGTCAAACTCATAGAAACAGAAAGTAGATGATGGCTACCAGGAGCTGGAGAGGGAAGTGAAGAGTCGTTGTTTAATGGGAATAGACTTTCATCTTTGCAAGATGAAAAGGTTCTAAAGATTGGCTGTACCACAATGTGAATATACTTAACACTATGGAACTGTAGACTTAAAATTTGTTAGGAGTGTAAATTTTATGTTATATGCATTTTACCAAATGAAACTTTGAAAACTTTGAAAAAAAAAATCTAAGTCAGATCTCCTTCAAACCCATCAATTTATTCCCTTCTTTTTCAGAATAAGTCCAAAATTCTTCCCAGAACTTTCAAGGCCTTATATGATTGGTACACTCAGCACTTACCTCTGTCCTCATCTTCTACTACTTTTACTCTCTGTCTCATTCTGCCTCTGCTTTCCTGCTGTGCCTTGAGCTTGTCTAAAACACTTCTCCCTCGCGTCCTTCACACTTCATGTTTCTGGTGATATCTACATAATCCGTTCCCTATTTCAGTTCACTGCTCACAGAAGCATTCCCTGAAAACCTTATCTAACTAGTACCTTCTTGTTGTCACTCTTTGACCCCTTACAGATTTATTTTTCTTCATAAAACTTTGTGTGTGTGTGTGTGTGTGTGTGTGTGTGTGTGTGTGTGTGTGTAAAGCATTTATTTTTGTATTATTTTTCTCTTCCTCTATCTCTTTTGATGTTCATATTGTCAGGGAGGAAGACCTGCTTGTGACCTATGGTCCTTCTAGCTAGACTTGGAATCAAATTAATACAAAAGAGATTAATATGAGAAAATCAAATTTAATAGATGCACATATGGGGAATCGACACTGACATGAAATTCCAAACACAATGAGGCAACATGAAGCTTAAATGAGCTGAGGAGAGGGGAGGGGTCTGAAGATAAAGGGGAGAAGACCATTAGCAAGAAGATGAAAGGACATGTTCCCTAAAACAAAGTTTGCCTTATTATGTGAATAAGTTTCTTAAGATAAAGGGGAGTCTCTCTTAATAGCTCTCTTCCTGGCATAGGCTCTCCTTTCCAATGTAAATTTAGGCAGTTGAGGGGGAGGCAGAGGGCTTTTCCTGCATCTGCTAAGTTTTGATTACTTTTAACTCAAAATAATCTTTATGCTAAAGTGGCCCATCTTGGGGCAGCTTGCCCTTGGCCCCTACAAGATGCTTAACTAGTTTTTCTTTCTGCAGTTATTAAAAACTATCTCTTTCACTTTCAATCTCTCTCATAAATGAGCACCATATATATTTACATTTGTATCTCTACTATTTCTTCCCTGTAACAATATCATACTACCTTCATTTCTAGAGATTTCTATCAAATCTCATTATCTGTTAGGTGAAGTATCACAAAATGTCCTTCAAAATGGTCTTGTCTATCCTTGCTCTTTAATTGTTCTTATCTACCTAAAAATAGGCTTGTGAAGTTCCATGAGAATAATTTGTGGAAATCTTAATTGGAATTGCATTGAATCTTTTATTGTTTGTTGGAGAATGTATACCTTTACATTCCTGGATCTTCCCCTCCTTGCATATAATGGAATTTATTAAGGTGGCTAATGTCTTTCAATAAAGTGTTAAGATTTTCTGAGGAAAAACTTTTACATATCTTGTGAGATTTATTTTTAGTACCTTATAATTTGGTTGTACTCAGATAATATATATGTTTTTAATTTTTTTAACGTTTATGCATTTGTGAGAGACACAGAGAGACAGAGCACAAGCAGTAGGGATGCAGAGAGAGAGAAAGACACAGAATCTGAAGCAGGCTCCAGGCTCTGAGCTGTCAGCACAGAGCCTAACTTGGGGCTCAAACCCACAAACCATGATATCATGAACTGAGTTGAAGTTGGACACCTAACCAACTGAGCCACCCAGATATCCTGATAGTATTTTTTTAAATAGAAGTTTCTTTCATTTTCTGATGTAGAGGAATGCCATAGAATTCATTTAATATCTAGCAACTTTCCTAATCTCTCTTATTAATGCTGTAGATCCTTTGGGGCTTCTGTGTTGTAAATCTTATATCTGTGAATGTTGATGTCTTTGTTTCCTTTTCAAAACAGTATGTCTTTTCCTTTCCTTTTGTCCTGCTGATCTTTGTACAACAATATTGAATAGAAATCAGGACAGTGAGTATCCGTGTCTTATTCTTTATTTAAAAGATAAATGCTTTTGATATTTTACTATTAAATGTTAATTTTTTCTCCAAATGTTCTCACCTTATAGTTCTATTCCTATGTTGCTAAGTATATTTTTGTTTTAATTCATGAATGATTATGCATCTGTTGGGATGATTGTAGTTTTACCTTTAATTTATAAATGCAATAAATTACATCCACATATTTTCTAATGTTGAACTAGCTTGCATGTCGAGAGTAAACCAATTTAGTTGCACTGTTAAATTACTAGATTTGGTTTGCTAATATTTTTAAGTTGTTCTCAACACGTACACAATAGAGATTCCACTATAAAGTTTCATTTTCATATGGTTACTTTCTATTTTTGTAGCAAGGTAACACTTGTGTCATAAAAAACTTGAAGAGAGGGGCGCCTGGGTGGCACAGTCGGTTAAGCGTCCGACTTCAGCCAGGTCATGATCTCGCAGTCCGTGAGTTCGAGCCCCGCGTCAGGCTCTGGGCTGATGGCTCAGAGCCTGGAGCCTGTTTCCGATTCTGTGTCTCCCTCTCTCTGCCCCTCCCCCGTTCATGCTCTGTCTCTCTGTCCCAAAAATAAATAAAAAACGTTGAAAAAAAAAATTAAAAAAAAAAAAAACTTGAAGAGAGCTTCTGTTTTATTTTGTTTTGTTTTGTTTTGTTTTTTCTCTAAACATGTGCAAGGCTGCAATTATCTGTTTTTCTTTAGTATGTATTTAAACTAGTCCTAACATGTTGTTTATGGGTAATTTTATAAATAGTCATTACATTTCTTTAATGATTATGAGGTCAAAAGTTCTGTAGTTGAAGTCATGCACTTAAAATACTATGTGTTTATTTACTGGCAATGTTATAAAAACAAACTATATCATGAACCATATCATGTTCAAAAATCTTAAAAACTTAATTTCAAAACAAGAAATTTTCCTAAAAATGTTAGGAAATTTACATAATTTTATGATTCTAGTTGAATTTCTATTCTTACTTTAAAAAAGTTTTTATTTATTTTTGAGAGAGAGAGAGAGAGAGGATGAGCAGGGGAGGGAGAGAGAGAGAGAGAGAGAGAGACAGAGAATCCCACGCAGGCTCTGTGCTGTCAGTGCAGAGCTTGACTTGGGACTCAAACTCAAGAACTGTGATATCATGACCTGAGCCAAAATCAAGAGTCAGATGTTTAACCAATTGAGCCACCCACGTGCCCCAAATCTCTTCTCTTTTAATCGATTTTAGAAAGTTACACTTTTTCCAAAAATTTGTCCACATAATTTATGTTTTAAAAATTATTGCCATCACAATATCAGATTTATTTTTCATTTAAATTTTTAGTGTGTTTTTTTACCTTTCTAACTTAATTTTTTTTCAAGAAGTTCTGTATGTTATCAAGTTTTTTCAAGTATAATTAATACAGTCTATTAGTTTCAGATGTAAAATGTAATGACTCAACAATTATATACATTTCTCAGTGCTTGTCAAGGCAAGACTACTCTTACCCCTTTATCTATTCCCCCTATCCTGTCACCTAGCCCCTGGCAGCCACCAGTTTGTTTCTCCGTATTTAATAGTTTGGTTTTTGTCTGTCTCTTTTGTTGCTGTTGTTTTTGTTTATTCATTTGCTTTGTTTCCTAAATTCCACATATGAATGAAATAATATTTCTTTTTCTCTGACTGACTTATCTCACTTAATTTCACTTAGCATTATACCTGCTAGGTACATCCATGTTGTTGTAAATGACAAGATTTCATTCTTTTTTTTTTTTAATGTTTACTTATTTTTGACAGAGAGAGACAGAGCATGAGTGGGGGAGGGGCAGAGAGAGAGGGAGACACAGAATCTGAAACAGGCTCCAAAGTCTGAGCTGTCAGCACAGAGCCCGATGCGGGGCTCGAACCCACGAACCGTGAGGTCATGACCTGGGCTGAAGTCAGACGCTCAACCGACTGAGCCACCCAGGCGCCCCAAGATTTCATTCTTTTTTAATGGCTCAGAATATTCCATTGTAGGTATATATGCATATATATATATATATATATATATATATATATATATACATATATATATACATACATATATATATATGTGTATATATATATATATATATACACACACCTATTCACATGTATACACGCACACACACACACACACACACACACACACACCAGTTCTACTTTACTCACTCATCTCTGGATGGACACTTGAGCTGTTTCCAGAGATATATAAATCTTTCCAAATTAATGTTTTTTTCTTTAGGTAAAGATCCAGTAGTGGCATTAGTGGGGGTCATATGCTAATTTCATTTTCAATTTTTTGAGGAACCTCCATATTGTTTTCCACAGTGGCTGCAACCATTGCATGCTTTCCTTTTTTGAAGTTTTCTGCATTCCAACTTACTACCTATTCAAGATGCCGTTTACTATTATATGCATGTTATTCTAGGAAGGAATTAATTTCTTAATAATGAAAATTAACTTTCTATCATCACAACTCTGAGGTTTAGTTCCCTCCTATATAAATGAGGATAAAAATATCTACCTTGAGAGGATTAGAATTGACATATGTGAAGGACTAACACAGTTCCCAGACAGGAGTATATGTCTAAAAAATAGCTGAAAAATAAGTGGATTATTTCCTGGGTGCATATATAGATGTGTTTCATGTATTTGATTACATTAAATGTTTCTTGAGTGAGTCTGCTTTTTCGTATCCAATGCTTTCTAATGTAATACTTTGCATAAGTTAAGACTAAATACTTTTTGTGCGTGGTTAATTGATTGACTATTTGAGTGACTAATAACAAGTCAATCATTTGGAATTTCCTATCATTTTTTTAATTTCAGGTTTTGAATGTCAACATTAAACATACAAGAAAAGCACACAATGATGAATAATGGTCAGTCACTAAAATGAAGTCAAGTTGACTATACACTACTTTGTGTATGGAGATTTCCTAAAGGGTGGGTCAAAGAATGGTCTGTGAAGACATGCTAAGAATAAACCTTAATACAATGGGCCCTAAATAACCGGATGTGTGTATTGTATACATACACAAACATACTCTAATCCTCAGTAAAGTCTATTACACACATATAATCTCTTGGAATGCTGCCATGGGAATGAAAGGACGTAATTTCCTCCTGCACAATTAAGCAGGCAGTAGCAGTATCACAGCAAATGTATAACAGTTCCAGTGTTCCGGATGGGTCACCAGAAATGAAGAAAGAAGACACTTCAGGAGCATTTGGGGAAGTTATTGGGAAGCATATGGCATGGAGGAGTAGATACAAATGGGAGATTTGTGTAGCTTCCAATATCCTCCTCTCCCTATCCACCTTATAGTCTCAAACTTTGCCATCCCTACTACCACCACAAGTCTTGATTTAAGTGTTCTCTCTGATCTCAACCTGGTTCCCTTCACATTACTTATTCAACTATGTACTTTAGCTGCTCAATTAAATATTTTGAAGGGATACTTCATACAGTTCTTACCTTAATAACCCTTTATACAAACATTTACCACCTCTTTCCATGTTCAGTTTTACTTTCTAAATGCCTTAAATTTTGGGGCGCCTGGGTGGCGCAGTCGGTTAAGCGTCCGACTTCAGCCAGGTCACGATCTCGCGGTCCTTGAGTTCGAGCCCCGCGTCAGGCTCTGGGCTGATGGCTCGGAGCCTGGAGCCTGTTTCCGATTCTGTGTCTCCCTCTCTCTCTGCCCCTCCCCCATTCATGCTCTGTCTCTCTCTGTCCCAAAAATAAATAAAAAACGTTGAAAAAAAAAAATTAAAAAAAAAAAATGCCTTAAATTTTTCCATACTTCTAGTCTTCATACCTATTATAATCTCTTTCCTGGACAACTATGGTAGCCCCTGCAGCCTTTTTGCACTCATTCTTGTTCCCTTCCAATCCGCAGCCAAAGTGATGTTTTTATAAAATTCATCTAATTCCCTCATCCCACCACCATCAAGCTTAAGGTATTACTGAGGATTTTCATTACTTTAAAGATAAAGACCTAAATCTCTAAATTCTCCAAAGGCCTGTCAAAACCTATTCCTTACTTAACTTCTCCTGGTTTATACATGAACTTTCTTTCAATTTCTAAAAAGCCCCATGCTCCCCCACCTGCCTCAGAGTATGAGTGCCTGCTGCAACATCCATCACTCTCTTTGCTCCTCAGCCCTCTCTCGAGTCAGCTCCTACTCTCCCTTCAGAATGACACTAGTCTTTTTTCAAATAAACAACTCTCCTAGTGACAATTATATCTGTAAGAGATTTCTTTGGTATACATTTAAGGAAAATTCTCATCATTTTCTTTGGTTTAATAGATTTGGCTCAATAAACAAAAGCAATCACTTAGGAAGGAGAACAGTTTTCATAAAATACATAATACTAACATTGAATGGTAAATTTATGGTAGTATCAAATAACTATGCATAATTTTCCAAAAATATTTTAAAATGCTGTTTATATATTTGTCAAGGAAGATAACTAATATCGAACAATCAGGATCAATAGAAAACATCTAGAATCCCCTGCTTAAATTAAAAATAGTTTAGGGGTACTTGGGTGGTTCAGTTTGTTAAGCGTCCGATTCTTGCTTTAGGCTCAGGTCATAATCTCACCATTCCATGGATTTGAGCCCCACATCAGGCTTTATGCTGACAGCATGGAGCCTGCTTGGGACTCTCTGTCTCCCCCCACCCCCTCACTCATGCTGCCTATGTCTCTCTCAAAATAGATAAACTTAAAAAAAAAGAGACTAGTTTAAATGACAATGTTAATTTTTTTAATGTTTATTTATTTATTTTATAGAGAGAGCGCACATGCATACTAGAGATTGAGAGAGAGAATCCCAAGCAGGCTCCATGCTGTCAGCTCAGAACCCCACATGGGGCTCAATCCCACAAACCATGAGATTATGACCTCAGCTGAAATCAAGAGTCACCCATTTAACTTACTGAGCCACCCTGGCACCCCTAATTTACACCCCTAATTTAAGGAAATATACAATTATAACAGATGAAAGTGCAGTAATCAAGCAAATTCAGATTTGTTTTTCCTCTATAGCTGGTTGGTTTAACTAATGAATGGAATGTTGGATTTTACTCCTGACTCTTAGGTTCAGCATTACATATGAAGAAGTCAAATCAATAGAGAAGTCAAGAGGCAAAGCAGGATAAAGACTAGTAAGTATCTCTGGATCTGGTAAAGAGTAGGCTATTGTGCTTTGGGGGAGAGAAAAAATACTGAAGAGTGAGTCAGAGACCAGTTGCTAAGGCTGGAGGGGAAAATGGTTGGTGACAAAGCCAAGGTAAGAATGCCAATTGTCATTGCAAAAAACCTGTTTCTCAGAGCTTGGTTCTAGGGCAAAAAGAACATTGGAGTCCTAGATTAGAATGTAGACTAGAGGGAGTCATCACCGTTGTCTTCTTCTTTAGATTGGAAATGTTACTTTGAACATATTTACTTGCTAAAAGAACAGTGCTAGTGTATAGATGGATTGAAAGTGAAAATGAAAGGGGCAGTACTTGCGAAATGAGATCACCGGAAGAGACTGGAGAAGATGAGATTTAGAGTACAGGAAAGTGGTAGGTATTATCCGACAAACCTTAAGAGATGCCAGGTTTTTAGTCAAGTTCTAGAAATTATTAAATAAAGGTAGTATATATTTATTAAGTACCATGTATGTGGCCCTTTGGGATAGACGAGTAAGAAAGAGATGTGACAAAAAATAATAAATACAGTTTTTTCCTTCAAAGTGTTGGTAATTTTGTTGAGGGACAAAAGGAGGAAAGGGTAAGCCCTTCTCATGTGCCAGGCACTGTGCTGGACACATCAAGTGCATCATCTCACGTAATCCTATAATTGCCTGAAAGGGAGCATTGTTGTCTTCATTTTACAAACAAAGATAATGAAGATGAAAAAGACCAAATAACTTCCCCAACTCACAAAGCTAGTAATTGACTGAGTTGAGATTCAAGCCCAGATCTGTTCAAATCTAAAAAATATCCTTTATCCATTAAGGTACATGTTTGAAAAAAAAAAATGCATCAAATCCTGAATGATCCTTATGTCCTCATGTTGATCAAATAGAACATTAAAAACTAGGCAGTCAGAATTTACAGCTTACAGTTTCCTTTCTGCCAAAATGAGATTGGTTGGTTTGAATAACATATTTGCTATTCTGATTGCTTAGATAAAATAAAGTTTTAAGTATCAAAAGACCATAACAGTCACTTACATCATGCATAAATCAAAATTGTCACAAAAAGATAAATTATTTTAAGGACGTGACTATAATATTTAAAACTTGTACATATGCCCAGATATGTATGGACTGGGAATATTTTGCAAATTAAGGAAAAGTAGAGTTGGGGCAATATCCAGCTACCGCTAAAAGAAGTGAAGTTTTCAATACAAATTTAGATGTTTGCCAACTTGTGTAATTTTGTGAGAGGAAAAATATAAGCCATTCTTTTGGTATCTAATGTGTCATTGTGTCCTTCATTATGATGCTAATAGCATTGCTACTGCTGGTGCTTGACATGAAGCATCTGATACATTTGGACTAAAGCTTCTGAATTAATCCTAAAATACATGAATTAGATCTCAGGCACTGCTCTGTGAGCTCATTTCTTCAAAAAATTTAGGAATAGTAGTTTGCATGAGTTCTGTGTTTGTTTACACTTAATTTTAGAATTTCTCAAGTGAGAGTCTGCTTTCTAAATCTCCCTACACATTTTTAGGTAGTCAAGGGTGGGAACTTTGAAAATTTGGATGGTAGGCTGGTCATCGTGGAGAGAGGGAATCATTGGTAGAATGACCACACAATTTATCAACTCAGTTGGAATGCATTTTAGAACAAAAATGCTAATATGTATGGACATTAGCACTGCAGGTCTTAACTAGGATCAGCCAAAGGAAACCAATGCATAGCTCCAGATTAGCTCCAAGTAACATCAGTCAGAAAAGGGGTCCATCCACACACTTGTCAATTCAGGTTTGCCCTCTCTGCATCCAATCTACTCCACCTTATTGGTTTGTCTGAGTTGAACTTAGTATCAGAACATATGGAAATGAAAAAGAAAAAAATATTATAGGATATCTCAGGGAAAATTAAAAGTTTAAAAACTTTGAAACAATTATCAAACTGTAGGTGTCTTGATGATAATACTGTATCTGATACTATGCTTTTTTTCATACTGCAATTCTTTTTAAAATAGCAAACAATTGGGGCTCCTGGGTAGCTCAGTTGGTTGAGCGGCCAACTTCAGCTCAGGTCATGATCTTGTGGTCTGTGAGCTCGAGCCCAATGTCAGGCTCTCTGCTGACAGCTCAGAACCTGGAGCCTGCTTCTGATTCTGTGTCTCCCTCTCTCTCTGCCCCTCCCCTGCTTGCTCTCTGTCTCTCTGTCTCTCTCTCTCTCTCAAAAATGATAAACATTTAAAAAGTTAGCAAACAATTACAGAAAATTTTGTTATATGACTATTAATGATTTAATTAACAAATACTTGCTGAGCAACTACTGTGGACTTGACATGGTTAAATAGTCTCGTAGGAGAATAAATCAGACATAATTCCTGCCCTCATAGATGCTGGTAAATGTGTGATTACTTCTACAACTGAAAACAAATTTAAAGTATTTTACATTAAAGATAAGCAATTGTATGGGCCCTCAATAATACTGATTAATTCACAAAATGATAAAATTTTCAGGTTGCATGTTAATAGGAAAGACTGAAATGAATTAACATTGAAAATAATTTGTTAAACTCCCTTAGCTACTTTTAATGAGATAAACTCTTCATAAATATTTCTGGGCTTCTCACTAATTAGAGAAAACCTTAAGTTTACAACAATCAAAACAAAGACACAAATGCATAGACTGCTTCAGAGTGTAGGTTCTGAAAGGTATCGGAAACAAATGCAATTAGTTTATTTCAGTAAGAATATATTTTTACCACATTCTATCAAAGGTAAATATCATTTGGAGATGCCACAGAAAATTAAGTCACTGAGTAATATGCAAAGTATAGCTGATAGCAATGAAACTAAGAACAATAATAGCATTTCATTTGAGTCATCCAAGACCTAGATGTAAGCAAGAAAAATAAAATTAGTGAAATCAAAAGCACAGTGGTTTTTTTATATTCTATATCATATATTTATTTAGGAGAGATCATTTTTTTTTTTAATTTTTTTAACGTTTATTTATTTTTGAGACAGAGAGAGACAGAGCGTGAATGGGGGAGGGGCAGAGAGAGAGGGAGACACAGAATGGGAAGCAGGCTCCAGGCTCCGAGCCATCAGCCCAGAGCCTGACGCGGGGCTCGAACTCACCGACCGCGAAATCGTGACCTGAGCCGAAGTCGGAGGCTTAACCGACTGAGCCACCCAGGCGCCCCAGGAGAGATCATTTTTTTAAGTTTATGTCTTTATTTTGAGAGACAGAATGAAGAGAGAACACAAGCAGGGGAAGGGCAGAAAGAGCTGGGAGAGAGAATCCCAAGTAGGCTCCACGATTTACTGCAGTGCCTGATGCAACTCTTGATCTCACGAACCATGAGTTCATGAGCAGAAATCAAGAGTCAGATGCTTAACCAACTGAGCCACCCAGACACCACTACGGAAGATCATTTTTATGGGCCACAATTTTCTTTAGACATAAATACTTCTGAGATAAGATGGGGATGTCACAAATTGGTAAACGGCATTTCAGAGAATACAGTACAGAAAAACACTCAAATAATTTTTGTATAAATCAGAGCTCTACAAAACTAAAGATACTCTCCCATTATTCAAAACAGATCCACATTTCATTTTTTTTTTTTTTTTTTCAATTTATTATTTTTGGGACAGAGAGAGACAGAGCATGAACGGGGGAGGGGCAGAGAGAGAGGGAGACACAGAATCGGAAACAGGCTCCAGGCTCCGAGCCATCAGCCCAGAGCCTGACGCGGGGCTCGAACTCAAGGACCGCGAGATCGTGACCTGGCTGAAGTCGGACGCTTAACCGACTGCGCCACCCAGGCGCCCCGAGATCCACATTTCATTTAACAAATGCAAAGAGAACCCTTTCTGCAGTTTCTCAAATTTTTAATTTAATTCAATTTAATTTAATTTAACCTAACTTAGTTAATGGGCAGGGTAGCAGAAGTCCATAGCATTCTCAAGTGATGTGGCTACTGCTTAATTTAAAATTAGAACTTGGGGCGCCTGGGTGGTGGAGTCGGTTAAGCGTCCAACTTCAGCCAGGTCACGATCTCGCGGTCCTTGAGTTCGAGCCCCGCGTCAGGCTCTGGGCTGATGGCTCGGAGCCTGGAGCCTGTTTCCGATTCTGTGTCTCCCTCTCTCTCTCTGCCCCTCCCCCGTTCATGCTCTGTCTCTCTCTGTCCCAAAAATAAATAAAAAACGTTAAAAAAAATAATAATAAAATAAAATAAAATAAAATAAAATAAAATAAAATAAAATTAGAACTTAATTGTTACCTATAAATGTATAGGATCTTTCTTGAAGGGTTTCTCAGACTGAACCATTCCTTGGGATTTAAAGGACACTATTAGTTTATCACATTTACATATTATGGGACATTTCTGGTTAATAGAAAATGTGAGGTACTGGATCGTATGATATTGTATGATATAGCAAACTGGCTAAGATCAATGACAATGTCTGGCATGCTGGTTAAATATCTAGGCATCGATTACCTAAAATAAATGGTAAAAAACTAAAATAATTGATGATGATATAACTTTATATTTTTCCCAACTGGTTTCCCTCTCATTGCCTCAGTTGTACAAATCATCTTAAGTTACAATTCATGTCTCCCCCATTATAATACCATCCTACAGATTCTGATCCACATTACTTCTTTTATCCATACTGGAACAATTATAAGTGCCTACTTTTTTTGGATTGGACAATGTATACTATCTTGTGATTATCGAGGGTCTTGTGAATACTACTAGACTCTTCCTGTGTCTTCAGCAAAACAGACATAAATCCCTGCCCTCATAACGTTTGTATTCTAGTGGGGGAAATCAATAATAAACAGCATAAATAAGTACATTCTAGCATATATTAAGTAGTAATAAGTATTAATGGAGGAAAGCAAAGCCTTCAAGAAGACTAGGAAGTGTTGGGAGGCAAATTGTCATTTTTAATAGGATGGTTACAGAAAGCTCAAAAAAGAAAGTGACATATGAGTAAAGAATTCAAGAAAGTAAGGAGCAAGCTGTGAAATGAACAGGTCACAAGGTGTTCTCAAAGAGGAAACATCAGTACATCAGTTGTGTAGGCTTTGGGGGATAGGGAGGTGGGGGGGGTACAGGTTGTACCTTTCCTGTTCCAAGAACAGCAAGAAGGTCCTGAGTTCGTATGACCTGAGCAGAGAAAGCAAAGGAGACAGTAGAAGGAAATGAGGTCAGAGAGCAAATGGAATGCAGACCAGGTAAGGATCACAGTGAGGATAGATCAAGGTGAGGACGTGTATATTTTTCTCTTACTTAATTCCACAGGATCATTCCAGTAGCTATATTGAAATAGTGCAAAGGGGGATATGGAAAGAAAGACAGAAAGTCTTTGCCTTATAGAATCTTTGAATTTTATTGGGCTCATGATTTACTGAGCACTTATGAATTAATTTTCTCACTTAACACTCACAGTTAGTATTTAATAATTGCTTTACATTCTTTACCTGACTAATACAGCTAAAATTTGAAGCTCATAATAATATTAAAGGGGAGCAGCATTTGCCACTTCAAACTATGTCTTTTTGGAATAAGGACTGTCGAGCTGGTTATATTTAAGAAAAAGCAAACTTAGGACAAGCTCTGAAAACTAGTATTAGTTACTCTTTTGTAAGAGACTTTTACATTTGTAAGGACAATCTCAACGTGTAAAGGTGTCTTCCTCTCTATACCAAGATGATTAAAGCTCTAGAAACTCTTATCAGTGGAGAAAGCAAGGACCCAAATCTACATGATAACCTTACCCTTGTTTGCTGTGTTTTATCTGATAACCTCTCATAACCGGCTCCCCACCCCCAACATCTTGTGTCTTTAGCTTGAGATGATATTTAAGGTGGTAGCTTGGGTCATTTCAGGCAAGTTATTTTCCTGTGTTATCTCCCATGACTCTCCCATATACACAGGAAGTATATATGTTATTAAACTTCTGATTTTTTTCCTGGTTAATCTGTCTTTTATTATTGGGGATCTCAGATAAGAACTTAGAAGGGTAGAGGGAAAATTATTATTCCTCCCCTACAATCTCAACCCATTTTCCAGATGTGGAAGCTGAGATGTAAAGAGATTGAGTAAATTGCCCTAAATCACATAATAAGAGGCAGAGCTGGAATTTGAAACCAAACCACCCAAATCCTGTTATGCTTACTCAACAGGATTCCCACACCTGCACTTACCACTGGTGATGGTAGAAAGAACTGACCTCAATGTGAGAAGCACAAAAGAAACTTTCAAGGGTATAATTATGTTTATTATTAATTATTCAAATTTGAACATTTTTATCATGTCAGACTTCTTGCTTCCACCATTCATAAGTTCATCATTTTGCTTTTATGGGCTTTGAGTTTTCTAAAAGGAAGCTAGGGTTTTTTACCAGAATCTTAAAATATTAACTAAGACTATCTCAGATGGAGAGGTACTCTAAAAGCAATTAGCTGAGACAAAAGAAAGGAAAAGAAAAGAAAAGAAAAGAAAAGAAAAGAGAAGAGAAGGAAAGGAAAGGAAAGGAAAGGAAAGGAAAGGAAAGGAAAGGAAAGACAACTATTAATGAAAATCTTGGGTCATTCAAGTCTATTTTGCTTTGAGGAAACAGTAACAGATAATCTGGACAAATCACTTAGAGAAAGATGACAGGGCAGATTCAAAAGGTTTTGAGTCTTCTGTGTAGCTCATGCTAATTTTCTTTGAAGATTAAGCTCTAATAATAGTTTTGAATCTCTTTGGGCCTTGAACTTCTAATACTCATTAATTCTCAAAATCTTTTAAGTGTGGACTCCTCATGGAGCATAGTGTCTAGAATTTAGTAGGCACTCAACAGATACCTATTGACTGAATCAATGAATAAATGAACAAAAGAATTATTAGGATCAGAAAACCCCAAACCACACTCAGTCTCCATATGTAGATAAGTTTTACATTCAATCCTTGTTAACTTCAAAAAAGTTTGTAATATTAAAAAACTAAAAATATCAAAATACTCAAAATCTCCCAACCTTAAGATTCTTGACTTATATGTGTTAATATTGCCTGTAGAACAGGTTGAATGAAGGCTTTTTGAAGTTAGCAAAGAAAAAGGGCAACAACCGATGAACCACAAAATAGCAATAGAGGGTAATATTTGCTGAGTGCTTATTTTGTGCTGAGCATCACACTAGGCACATCATCTAATTTACCTCTTTATTACATCATCCTGTAAGGTGGGTATAACATAGTACCTACTAAAAATTGGGACACAGAGCCAAAATTCCAGTGTTGGAGCTAGGAGAAAGTGAGCTTGGGAAAGTGGGAAAGTGGCTAAAACCCTCTGTTTCCTTTCTGTAAAAAAAGAATGATAATAGTAGTATCTACTGGGTATATTTGTTTTAAGGATTAAAGTGTTACTATATAGAAATTGCTTAGAATTATGCCTGGCACCAAGTAACTGTTCTATTCAAAGTAGCCATTTAAAATACTATTTTTAAGATTGAGTAAATTAAGGTTTAGGAAGTCTGTCTTCCTCCTAAGCTTCTGATTGTACCACCAATCCCAATTATAAAATAATCCCATTTATCAAAAATAAGAGTGTTTATAAAGAAAATGCTTACTGTGGTGATTAGAAAAGCTCAAGTCAGATACTCTGAGATATGAAGGTCCTCTAGCATGAGACTTCTTCATTACCCACAGAGATTTAGAAATATATATTATTATGTATGTATTTTTTATATATGTAATATGTGTATTATGTATGTATGTATGTGGTTCATACAAAGTATGGTTCAAAGTACCAAGTTTCCCCGAAATAAACGGCTTATTAAAAGCAAAGCTACTGGGTATTCTAATTCAATAACACTAGGATGATACTAAATAGGAAATAAACAGAGAAATGAGGATATTCCAAGGAAGAAACTATGGCATTCATTATGCTCTGAATTTATTGCCATCAGCAAGGTAATCCTGAAAGAAAACAATATATGCCCAGTGTGAGGACAAATACAAATTAAAAATAAGAAGTTTGACTCTCCCTGTTGAAAATAAAGGAAAAGATTTGCTTCCCTTTCTTTTTCTTAGAGCACTTACTGTAAAAAACTTTTCAGTGCCTCTTCCTATCTTTGAATGTATATAAATTCTTTTGAAACTAGATAGACCTTTTGTCAGCTTTAGGATCCAAGAAAGTCTTGTGCAAGGACCTGAGAGCCACCTCTTTGAAAGGTAAACATCATAGGATAGTACCCCTTTGTCCCATTTCTATGAAGGGGTTAGAAAGCTAACTTTGTTGAGTATCTTGCTCTAAGTTGCAAAACTAATTCCTGCCATAAAGATCTGAGAAGTTTGTTTCTCTTTTAGATAAAGTCAGTTAGCTAACATAGTCACCCCAATTACCTGGGGAATCTAGGATGAACTAGATTGCATGGTAACAGTGCTATCAAGTCCTTTTACTTGAGGACTAGTTATTGTTTATTCTGAGAACAAGTATGGAATAGGTTCTATCTGGCTATAGAAAAGAGATTTCTTTCTGTTTTTGCAGCATTTAGCAGATTACCTATGATGAACATCATTTTCTGATTTAATGTTCATTGCATAATAAACTTGCTTTTTTATGACAAACATTGTTTAAGTTTATTGATTTTGGGAGAGAGAGATAGACAGAGAGAGACAGAGAGAGAGAGAGGACAACCATGAGTGGGGGAGGGGCAGAGAGCGAGGGAGTGGAAAAATCTCAAGCAGTCTCCTTGTTGTCATTGCAGACCCAGACACGGGGCTCCATCTCACCAGCCATGGGATCATGACCTGAGCCTAAAGCAAGAGTTGGACATTTAACCAACTGAGCCACCCAAGCGCCCCTGACAAAAAGCATTTTATTCTTATAAAGGCATCACTTTGCACTGATAATTCTTCTTGTTTCTCTTGGATGCTATTTTCACTTCAATTCTTTCAGAACAGCAGAAGTGCCAGGTGAAAAGGAAAACAATGAAAAAACTGTTTTATTTCTTTGTTACTTTTATGGAGAATTGTCTGGGTTAGGAGCAGATTTTGTTTTTTAATTTTATTGCCCCAGCACCAGTTATCTAAGAAAACACATATCTGTTATCAGGATGGTATTAAGTCAGGTGACATAAATAATTGATTCACAACCAACGTTTCATATAGCAGGAAGACTCTACCTATTAACCAGGAATTGTTTTCAATTTCATTATTATACATTTGTACTTTATCAAATGTGAAGAAATATACAAAGAGAGGTAAGAAATGTATCAATCAGTTTCAAGTGTTTAAAAGCTAAGAGATAGAACATTTTCATCATTTCAATTAGACATCTACCTAAGAAGGCTAGGTAATTAATATTCTAAAGGTTGAATGGTATAAATAAATCAAGTAACCATTATGATGCCAGTTGCAAAATGCTTTATCCATCAATTAATTCACTCTCTGAATTTTTATTGGAGTGACTACTGGCTGATTATTCTGGTTCCTGTATAAGATACATTGTAATAAAATAGAATTTTTGAAAGCGCCTGAGAATATTAATGGTTCAGTGGCAAACCGCCACTCAGTATTACTGTGGTTAGGAACAGCATTGGCCTAAAGAGATACAGACTGAATTGAGCATGGTTTTCATTTGACCAAATTCTAAATATAAACCTCTTGCACAGAGCTAATTCCTTCTACCTTCTTCCGTACTTATTCTAGGAGAAATACGACCTCTGATAATAGCAAATACATTCTTTTTTTATTGTTATAAATTAGATCATCATTACTGATAGAAACAATGCTCATTTCCGGCCCATTGTGCTTTTCCATTGATCAGTCTACCCTATGGATCAACTAGGGCTTTGACCTGTCTCCCTGATTACCCACCAACATCTTTGAAAAATAAAATGATTCATTAACAAATGAAAGCCAGATCCCATGACCTGCCTCCCCCAAGCTGGCTTCTCTGGAATACATCCAATTAAATTAAAAAAAAAAAAAATCTATTCCTTTTTGTATTTCTTTATTAATATTAGGTTGCATGATTTTTAAATTTTATTGTATCAACTGTTAAGCATTTAATAAACAAAGGAATGCAATGCTTAATTCAATTTTTTTTATAAATAAACTATAGTATGTTTCTATATGGTTTTCTTGTGTCAGATTTTCTCCACAGCATCAATTTTTATATTGTCTTTGAGCAGTGATATATCAGAGGATTTTGATTAAAAACATTATTGCATACAGCTAAGATACATATTTTCTTGTGAATGATATTTTTACAATTTTATGTACCATAATAATATATTTTATTAATTTACTTTCTACTGAATCTTTATAGTTTTATCAGAATATGAACTTTAAAACTTTTAATTTTTGGATATGATAACATCTGGCAGATAGTTTAGGTTATTAAAATTACTCAATAATCATCTCATCTTAAGTCAGTATGGATGCAAAACTATTCAGATAGTCATTCATTCATTCATTTAATATATATTTATTGACTCACATATGGGCCAGAGACTGACAGGTACTACTTATGTTGAAATTAAAATGATGAAAGATCAGTAGATGCTTACATACTGATAACTTACATCCTGAGGAGTTAGAAATGTCAGAGGAGATAAGTGTGGTAGACTTAATCCTCAATATTTGCACAGAGAAACTTAGTTAACTATGTCATTTTCAGGCAATCGTCTGACTCCAGAGAATGCATTCACCCAATCAAACCCACAGCAAGCAAATTATGATTTATAAGACAATTGCTGGGAATATCTGATCAGATAATCCTAGGGAGTTTATTCTTTATTAGTAAAGAGTATTTAAGTAATCAAATTAAAGTGAGATTGTTTTGATACCATGGTAACGCAAGAGGAATCGGATGAGTCTGTTACTATCACAAAAATTGGACAGCCTGAAAGATTCCCTCACCAGATGAAGAACAAGTTGTGTTGTATTGAAGAGACTGACTTTTGGAGTCAGATACAACTTGGCTCAAACCTCAGCTCTATTACTAGGTAATCTCCGGATTACTGCTTTTTCCGTCTGTATTTTCTCATTTGTGAAACTGGTATTGCTCATAAAAGAAATATTGATCTGACAGGCAGAATAACAATTTAAATCATGACTGAAGTTTCTCAAAGGGGTACCAAAAGAAAAATACACAAAATATTTTACATAATATACAAAACTTCTCTCATAATATACAAAAACTTCTTAATATCTATTTTTTCTCTATCTCTCAATATTTTAGAAGGCAGTGCTCCCTGTAGAATATGTAGGGCCCTGGGGAAAAATTTTTGTGGGGCCCTTCCAATATAACCAATTTAATTAAAATATGTAATACAAAACTCATGTGTCTATATGATATATAACTATGTATCAATATTTAAATCAGTGGGTAGAAAAAAGAGATTGCATATTTGTTCACTGTTCAATCAGCACCTGTAAGTATAGGGGAAGAAAAATTTTTACTCTACCCTTCTAGGTTCTGTTGGTTGGTCTGTTATTAAATTGACATAAGACAGAGTAACAGGAGAAAAGCAAACTGAATTTCTATGTACAGGAGCCCCACAAAGACATGAGAGTCTCAAAGATAGTCAGACAATTAAGGCTTATATGCCATCCTGAGCTAAGGAGAAGGGGGTAGTGGTCTGGGGCTTTAAAAGAAAGATGGGAGCACCTGAGTGGCTCAGTCAGTTAAGTGTCAGACTTCAGCTCAGGTCATGATCTTGCAGTTTGTGAGCTGGGAGCCCTGCGTGGGTCCCTGTGCTGACAGCGTGGAGCCTGTAGCCTGTTTAGTGTTCTATGTCTCCTTCTCTGCCCCTCCCCTGCTCACACTCTCTATCTCTCTCTCAAAACTAAACATTATAAGAAAGAAAAAGAAAGAAGAAAGAAAGCAAGAAAGCAAGAAAGCAAGAAAGCAAGAAAGCAAGAAAGCAAGAAAGCAAGAAAGCAAGAAAGCAAGAAAGAAAGAAAGAAAGAAAGAAAGAAAGAAAGAAAGAAAGAAAGAAAAAAGAAAGAAAGAGAAGACAATTCATAGGAAGATGGGAAGAATAAATGAATGTTTGGTAAACAAGTGTTTGCCATGCCAGGCAGAAACAATGGGACACAGAGGGGACTTTGAACAAACAGGCCCTGCCAACCTCCCACAGCATCCCACAACCTAGCCCATACTGTTTGTAGTTATATCTGCTGATAACTCTCTTCCTGGACCAGGCCCTCTATCTAAATTCTGAGCGGTAGTTAAAAGGAAGGTAAAAACTCTTCATTAGTCTTTTGGGCCTTCATTGTCTTGAGCTCAAAATAATCTGCATGCCAAAGTGGCACATTATAAGGAATCTCCTGTTGAATGTTCTTCATAAGTCTCTTTCCTGGTGTTTAGCCCCTGTTTATGCCTAGAAACCATTTCTTCCTGTTCTTTATTGTCAAAGGTATCATTACTAGCTAATTTCGTATCTCCTATCATGAGAAAAAGGTAGTAACATTATTATTACTCATAATGCCATGGCTTTTTAGAGCCTGTTTATGCTGAAACAGGTGAGCCCTTCTTCTCTATAGAGTTCCCTAATACCAGCCACTTAATGTTGCCTAGATCTTTGCATGATTTTGGATCACCCAAGGTGATGTCTGGATATAGTTGTTACTAATGACTCTCTCATAGGTTATTCCTGTGCTTCAGGTCCCTCACATGCAAATCTTAACCAGAGAATGCAGAAAGAAACATGAAAAATAATTTATTTTCTAATGATGTTAAACTTACTATTATAATTTCATTACAATTTTATAGACTAAACAGAGCACATCTTTCAGCCATGTTTTCTTATGAAATCTTTGGACAGTAGTAACTGCATACCTAGAATTTGATTCTTTTAATGTTTACCAGGATTTCCCTAGGGATTTGTATAATAGCCATGACCATGATCATCTTCCATAGCATTCAACAGTTAAATATTGAAAAAGAGGACTTTTTCACCTTTCTTAGAACCATAATGTAAAATATGCATTTCATTAGCAGCATGTTTATTGCAATGTGTCATAGTAAGACAACTGCAATGATATAAAGTATGTAGAAGGTAAGCTGAAATCCAAATTATACAGCAGAGCATTTCTTTTGAGTATCATGAGTGATAAATCTATGAGCACTTAAGTATAATGGAGGCAAATGTCAGGCAAGTGTCAGGTGAATGTGCAACATTTTCTAAAGGGATCCTGAGCTATGGGAATTTGGAACTGTCTAATCCAAAATAATATAAATAATATAATAAATATAATATAATATAATATAATATAATATAATATAATATAATAAATATAATATAATAAATGTAGCGTAATATAATATGACATAACAATATAATCCTCTTCAGTTAGAAATCAAAAACACAGGATAGAATGATTTTCTAAAAAGCATAAAATTACTGCACTGCTCAGTGAATCCTTTGTTTCTCAATCCTGATTTATTTACCAGTGTTGCTCTCTTTGAGCCCATAGAAACTTTGAGTT
Organism: Neofelis nebulosa; assembly: GCF_028018385.1. Lineage (NCBI taxonomy): Eukaryota > Metazoa > Chordata > Mammalia > Carnivora > Felidae > Neofelis > Neofelis nebulosa. The sequence continues at coordinate 32,280,222 of NC_080795.1, forward strand.
TTGGTATCTCGAGTAGATACCACAGATCATGGATTTACCAGATAAATCCTAGATTGCTAGGTCTGACCAAACCACCTGGAGAAAGGAAGAAGCCTGGTATTTAGTGAATGAGTACAACATGCCTTGATCAATAGATATGTTTTTATTTTCTCTCTTAAAAAACATAATGGGATATTGTTATTTTCATTGCATTCAATTCCTTAAGATGAAGGTAACACATCAGCTTTTCATCATATGAAGCAAAGTTCAGTATTTCCACTGTGGCCATTTGATCGGGTTCTCACCAACGGGACATGAGCACAAAATATGTGTGAGATTTCTGCCTTACTTGCTTAAAAGCAAATAGCTTGTCCTGGAAGTCTTCTTGTCTTTCCTTTCCTCTGAGCTGGGACACAGCAGTGTCAGTGATGCACTGTAGACCCAGAGGACTAGAGCAATGATGATGAATGGGCAAACCAAACAGAAAGAGAACCTGGGTCTCACAATGATCTTGTGAAGTAGACATTCCTACCAACCTGGATATGCCTGACACTTCAAGCGAAAGGGAAATGAACTCTCATCTTACTTAAGCTACTGTATTTTTTCCCCAATCTTTTTGTTACAGCCACTCACCCTCTACCTTTCTAAGTAATGTAAGTGATTATGTTCCTGGATGACCTAGCCGTCTAGCATCGGCTTTGAACTTGTGGAGTTCTAGTGGGATGTGTTACATACTTCGTGCTTAGTGTTCATTCTCCACTGACTAAATTACCTGCAATTTCAATGCTATGTCCATAACATGTTGCGGAATCTATTTTTGTTGATTTATACTTCGAATATGTGAAATGTAAGCAAGCCTTGTTGTTCAAATGATCAACATTGTTTCCCACAAATCTCACACAAAAAATTGAGTATTTCTCTGTGATCTAAAAATGTTAAGGCTTGAATCCCATTGCTTTTGGTTTTTAACACTCATCTTGAATTCATTCAAGAACTCTTATTGAGTATTAAATACATTTATACATATAAATACATTTATACATATAAATACATTATGTAAATGTAAAAATACATTATATATATATAAATATATATATATAAATATATATATATATATATATATATATATATATATATTTCCCCTTCTTTTGCATATCTATTGGAAGTTAAGAGAGATATTTTGGAAGGCTCCAGCCTTAAATTTTCAAATAAGCAACTTTACACATACTACATGTACGCAAGGAAGAATTATATACATGCAATGAAACAATATATATGTAAAAATTTTCATGATGGACATCTCATGTATATGGTCCACATAAACACCCCCCCCCCCAAAACCTACCTAGAAGCTACTTTGTGCTCTGACCTGGAGCTGAAAATTTTCAACACATACATGAAATTTTCACCCTTCTCTAATAACTAGTGGCTTCAGATTCCTACTTGGGGAATTGCCCTTTACTTACAATGTTATTTGTTGACTCCCCTGCTAAATGTGTTACATGGCAGAGGAACTAGTAACACAATAACAAAATAAGAAGTATGAAGGAATGAGGCCAAAAAGAGGTATTTTTGCTGTTGACAGGGAAAGTGGGTAGAGTATGCACCACCAGCTGAGGAAAAGCAGGTCTGAGTGGTAAGATTCAATGAGAGGCTTTGGCTACATAAATAGGCAGGCATAAAAAGCCAACTGATATACAGAAGCATTAACAGGGGAAATGAAAGAGGTAAAGGGATGCTCAAGTCAATTTTGCCTGCTTCCCAGGGTTTCTACATCACAAGATACCAAGACCTTTGCTCTAGACAAGTATCTTACAAGATATACAGCTGACCTCAGCTTCCTGTATTTATTCTCCTGGAATAATCACTTCTTAAAAGGGAAGGGTGATCTTAAGGGAGAGATTATCGCTAAAAAGATTTTGTCCAGAAAATCCAGGAAGAATCACTTTTTATAAGGTTAGGAGTTAATCTCTGCCACACACCATGTCTCATGGGTGGGACAGTTCTAAAGCTGTAAGCATTCTCAATTGCTTTGATTTATCTCAACTCCTTGGAAGTTATAAGAAACTGTTCTGTCTGAGACCATCTCAGATTTGTTATTACAGATGAGATCTTATTTTCCAGTTTTCTTGAATTAATCTATAGTTGAGATGTGACAAGAATAAATAAAGATGTGCTGGGAGAGGGTTACACAGGTATGAACTTAAGAGAAATGTTCTGAAAGGCTGCAGCCTTAAATCTTCAAATAAGCAGATGTACACAACCACATTTGCAAGAGAGACTTCTGTTTGTTAAACGTCAGTAATAAGAGGAAGGAAGAGAGCAAGGAGGAGAGGGAAAGAGAAGTTCACATTTTTGAATACTTGCTCATTATATACTCTTCACGTTGCATTAAACATATTAGCACTGTTTATCTTTTCCCTGTTAAGGACTTTTTCTTGCCTTTGATGACCTTGACAGTTTTGGAGAGTACTGCTCAGATATATTATAGAATGCAACCCTTTTCTCAAGGTTAGATTGCAGTTTAGAAATATAGAGAGGAATACCATAGGCAAAATATTATTCTCATCACATAAAAATAAGGATACATGCTATCAAAATGCCTTATCACTGTTGATGTTAACCTTGACCACTGGGCTGAGGTAGTGTTTGTAAGCTTTCTTTACTACAAAGCTACTCTTTTGCTCCTCTCTGTGTTATACTTTTGAGAAGAAAATACTACTAGCAGCCTGCACTTAAGGAGTGGGGACTTATGCTCTCCTTCCTTGAAGAAAGTGTATCTACATAAATTATTTGGAATTCATCTATATGGGAGATTTTTATCTGTTTGCCTGCATTTATTTACATACTCAATCATTTAATTACATCAATACAGACTTGTGGATATTTACTTTATACTCTGGGTTAAAAGCCAATACTACTTATTTTATTGGTCAATTTTTTCTATCTTTGGCTACTGGGGGACTTTTTCAGTTGATTTCTGTGTTCCTTTGACTTAATATTATCCATGTGTTGTGGGATTTTGTTTTGTTACCTGTTTTTGTTTTTGTTTTTTGTGTGCGTGTGTATGTGTGTGTGAGTGTGTGTGTTTTAGCACTTCCTTTTTGGGACTATAAGATGTTCGAGGATCACTCCCTGCCATAGCCCTAAAATCAGTTATTTCTTCAAGGAGTCCTGGTTCCTTTGACTAGAGAATGGTATTAGAAACCAATATCTAGGTGCTGTGTGGACTAGTCACTTTTGAAAATCTTCACTCCCTTCATTTGCCTTCTAATGCCATCTGTTCTTTTAGTTTTTTCTCTGCTTGCCCCTCAAACGTTGGCATTTTTTAAATCCACAATCCCTACAGTTCTCATTCTACAAGCTATGAGAAGGATTTCATCAATTTTTGTGTCTTGCACCTACCACGTGTATGCTGCTGGCTCCCAAATTATACCCAGACCTTTGCCCTGATTCCAAGTGCCTGATGAATATGAATGACTAAATTCCAAAGGTGCCTCGAATTAAGCATTCCAACACTGAGTTCACCTTTCCCTCACTGAATCGGTTACTCTTCTCCGAAACTCCATTCATACCACTATTGGTCACCAGTCAATCCCCAGTCTCTGGAGTCATTCTTGTCCCTTCCATGGCTCTCATTCTGCTTCCTACTCGATAATCAAGAGCTGTTCATTTTACCTCATAAAAGATTATCCGATCAACTTTCTCTTTTGTGTTGCTTTGCCTTCCCTCATTCTGGTCTAGTTCCAGTCTTTACCAGTTCTCACATGCACTACTGAAAGTCTCACTGTCTCTAATTTTGCCTCCTCAAAACCATCCTGTAACATGAAGACTTGTTACAACGTTCTTCAGACTTTTATTATTCTTCTACATATATACCCTATACCATCAGACAGGGAAAAAAAAAAGAAAAGAAAAGAAAAGAAAACAAGGGCCTATGTTTTGTTTTTGTTTTGTTTTCATTATCATTGTTTGAGCATTTGGCACAAGGCTGACATGTGATAAAAGCATATATAAATAAAACGTCATGATTACACCAATCTTCTAATTTTTTATTAGCACCGTGGCAGGTGCTAGAGCAAAGATGACCTCAGAAGAGGTCTCTCAAGGTTTACTTAAACTACTGAAAAATGAATTCCAAAAGTAAATATCAGTGTGAAAGTATCATGGTTATCCTGATAGAAGAGTGATCACAGAATCAATATAATAGCACTTTAAGGAAAACCCAATGATCAAAATGCAATGTTGTTTCTTTAGGCAGTTGTCCTTAACTGCTGGGTAGCAAAGATTTGGTGTGATACATTCATTTTTTGAGGCTACAATTTGCTACTACTAATAAAATCCTGAAAAATGCAAATGATTTACATGTTTGATAAGTTACATTTTCTAACATATTCATAAAACAGTGTTTTACTTGTTTCTATGGCAATAGACTTTCTTGAGAGGAGGAGTAAGGCTGTGCTTAATCTTAGTAATCTGGTAACTCTGGGGAGCATCATGTGCATTTGAACAGCCCTCTCTGATAGAATATCAAAGAAGTAAGAACTGCTACTCTATGTACCAGCAAAACAGAGCTGCTGGTGAGGTCTTTAGGAGTCTGAACCACTTTCACCAACAACATCAGGCTAACTCGACATGATGGATCCCTTCCTTACCTTTGTTCTAAAGGATCACTCGGCCAAAATATTTATTAGACAAGCATTTATTCCAATTTTGTGCAATGCATGAGACTGACAGAATCCCATGCTGGTAGACAACATGCATATCATCCTGTTAAAGGTGGTCATCCACATGTGTGACCTTGGTGTGCTTTCCATTAGTAAGTATGACTGATACCTTAGCAAGTTTAAATAACTAAAGTGTGTGTGTGTGTGTGTGTGTGTGTGTGTGTGTGTGTGAGCACGTGTGCGCAGTGCCAGAGGTTTAAAGAATACCCACATAATGCCAAGGATTAATTCCAATAAAGCAGAACACTACGTTTCAGACTCCATCTCTCAGCTTACTGTCAACTATGATACTATTTATTTTTTACTCTAGCCAATAATATTATGTGTGACATAATGCAGGGTATTTAGTACTCATCTGTTCTCAATGGCTTCAGGATCCAGCTAGAAAGGTAACACAGACTTTTTTCTCTCTCACACACACACACACATTAGGGAGGTAAATCAAACAGAATTACATAGTAGATACCCAAAATGAATGGTGCATATAAAATATATTTTTGTACTATTTTTGTATAATATGAAAATGTCTGAATGGAGAGTAGGTTTGTAGTTTAACGTACAGGCTACGTGGCATTCATGGAATTCATTTTGGGGTACCCAGGTGGTAACTCGTAAGGATCACAATGGTGCTCAGAGTAGTGGAAATAGAAGTACGAGAGCCCCGGCTGGGTCCTCACTGCAGCAGACCTGCCATACTGATTAGATAGCTTGGGCAGAGAAAAACACTGTTTCCAAACATGAAGCCCAAGTTAAAACTCAAAAGAGCAGGAGCTTTAATTTGTAGGTGCTATTTTATAATTGAGATGCATCTTACATGGGGAACTCTATGAAGCATACTCCAAAGTGAAGAGCAAGGGATTTACTTCAAACTGTGGTTTACTGAATTTCAAAAAAATATTGTGAAAGTCAACCAAACTGTAAGTGTAATGGATTCAGCAAAAGAAGAAATCGTTGTTTGCTAGTACTATTGAAGGGAAGCATTAGAATGTGATTTTAATTGAATTTGGGTCTGTAAATATGTCTATACTTTGGAATAAAAAGACAAGGAGCAAACCTTAAGACAAGGAAAGAGATACAAAAGAAATAACCTGTTTTGACTGCAGACTCCCAAGCCAGACAATTTTGTTCAGTTATTACACCGACCATTTGTGATGTTTTGGCCCACACTTCAGTTCATTTCACCTCCCAAATTCCCAAATGTCAATCAAGCAATTCCCTGAGGTTTACTTTTCAGTGAATTCTGCCACTAAAAAGGGGCATACACTCCCCACTCCCAGTATAACTTCTAAATATAAAAATTCACTAAACTTGCATCATTGAAAGATCATATTACCTATCACTTCTCCAAACTGCACTGGATCGATCCATCCCTATAGCAGTTATTTTTTTTTATTTTATTTTTTTAACATTTATTTATTTTTGAGACAGAGAGAGACAGAGCATAAACGGGGGAGGGTCAGAGAGAGAGAGGGAGACACAAAATCTGAAACAGGCTCCAGGCTCTGAGCAGTCAGCACAGAGCCCGACGCGGGGCTCGAACTCATAGACCGCGAGACCGTGACCTGAGCCAAAGTTGGACGCTTAACAGACTGAGCCACCCAGGCGCCCCCATTTTTTTTTTTAATGAAACGAAACAAAATCTAAAAATATTGTAATAGTTGCTTTCCCCCCACACCCCCCCCCCCACCTCAGGCAGGAATTTTCTTTCTTTCCTTCCTTTCTCCCTCCCTCCTTTCTTCCTTCTTTCCTTCTTTCCTTCCCCACCTCCCTTCCTTCCTATACTTTGACTCTCTTCTAACCACACCTAAGCTGACTCCTTTTTGCTATGTTCTCTTTCGAGGCAACTACTCAATCAGCTTCATTTTTTCAGTTCACGTAAGTTAGGAAGAATCCCTTTGCATATATTCAACATTCTTCTCTGCCAAGATGTGCCTCTTAAGTGTGTAGGATTTCCTCACCCTAAAGTTATACATGTATGCATAAAATTTGTTTGGGCTGCTGTCTATTACAAATACCTAAAAGCCAAAAACTAGGTACAGCTTTAAAATAGCTCATTTAGAGAACCACAAAAAATGATTTTTGCATTAGTAATTGTCATTATGGACCCAGTTTGATCATAAGGTTACTTTAAAATGGTGCCAGTTGGGACGCCTGGGTGGCGCAGTCGGTTAAGCGTCCGACTTCAGCCAGGTCACGATCTCGCGGTCCGTGAGTTCGAGCCCCGCGTCAGGCTCTGGGCTGATGGCTCCGAGCCTGGAGCCTGTTTCCGATTCTGTGTCTCCCTCTCTCTCTGCCCTTCCCCCATTCGTGCTCTGTCTCTCTCTGTCCCAAAAATAAATAAAAAATGTTGAAAAAAAAATTTAAAAAAATAAATAAATAAAAAATAAAATGGTGCCAGCGTAATTTATGCCCTTGATTTTACCAAAATTTTGATATCTAATTTTCAGCATCGTCATGCAAATACTGTAGAAAATACCATAAATTATAAATGCTAGTCTACTAAAAGAAAGAAATTGTGTTTAAAATTACTACATAGACATTTTAATGGATAAAAATTGAATTACAAAACTTGTGTTATTTTTCAAAGATTGGCTGGAAAATTTGACTCTTTTCACAATAAAGATTTTTTTATTAGACAGTTTTATTTTGTTTCCATAACACAGGAAAGTTTATAATTATCCTTTTATATCCATATATTTTACCTTAAATATTTTGATAATTAGTTTCCGATAAAAGGGGGTAGAAATAATTTTCTTTCTTGATAAATAAACATCATATTTGAGAAGAGTACATTTACCTGTTTTAGGAAATTACGTGACCTGTTACAATTATAATGTTAGTCAGCATCAGTAAGTTTATGCTCTAATCATTATTCCTTTTTAATATGCTAATGTTATTATTGTTTGCGAATATTTTGGTAAATTCAATATTTCCTTAGCATATGCATTCTTGCTTTTTAAAAAATTCCCTTTATAAATAAGTTATTTGTGAAATCTCCTGATTTTAAGTTGGTTTTATATTGCTACTTGCAGGTTCCATTTAGGTATTGGTGTCATTATAAACTCAAAGAATATGCTGCCTTTTTGAAGAGATGCGGAGATAGGCAGCAGAAAAGAAAAGAATACATGAATAGCAATGAAGTTCATTAGAACTTACACTATCCTTTTCTAGGAATTCAGCAGGAACAAAGAAATGAACATATAAAACAAAACACATAAAAGCCTTATTTATATCTCATCATTATTTTCAATTTACAGGAAAAAAATCCTATTTTTTCTAATACTTACAATAGAAATATTCAGTCTTTTCTGTCAGTAACCTAGTCCATCACAGTTTCCATTTATAATTAACTTCTGATTATCCTTCATGACAGAAAATCAATATAAAACACAGAGGAAATAAATTGATAAAGTTCAAATATCCACTTTTTATTACCTTTCTTATTTCTTGTTTGACTCCAAAAATGCTTCCAGCAGCAATTCTGCTGAATTTTTTAAAAATCCTGACCGTAAATTTTCTGCAATTTTCAGACTATTCCTTTATCGAATACACAAGTATTAGTACCACTATTGCAGATCCCGCAAAGTCTAGAAGATACAGAATTCTTGTTCTCTTATTTCTCTTAATTTCAGATACCAGATTCGTACACTTACAAACAGTACTAGTTGCTTTAATACTATGTATTCTTCCTCTTTTTCTAATACAACTCTGATTTCCTTAAAGTGCTAGTTAAATACAGTCAAGTTTCTGGCTTACCTTACCTTTTTGTCTTTTTACTCTCTTCCCTCTCTCCCGACCAGAACACAGCAGTGATGCCTGGGGTTGGAGAAGCCTTCTTGGTCCTAGGATAAAGAAAGTCGAGGTCTAAGTACAGCAGGATGGACCCGTAGATGTTGTTGGGTGTTGAAGACTTCTTGAAACAATGTGCCAGCCCTGGAAATTTTGGGATGTTGAAGCCGGGCAGTGTGAGACAGAACTGTCAGCCATCAAGCCTGTAAATCATTCTTTGCTGCTATTAACTGAATCCAAGTTCAAAAATAACTTCCTTTTTGACACAGAGTCTGAAAGTTTGGTTAAAATATTTACGTTTTCTTAGGTAGCATCTCTTTTATTAAGAGATTTATAAAATCTCATTTATTAAAGACCCTCACATTTATTAAAGACCCTTAAGTATTAATTTTGGTAGCTGAACACATAGAAAAAACATGCTAAAAAATCTGTAAAGTTTGCTTTCATGTTAAAAACTGCCAAGTATGAAGTCGAGAGACGTATCAGGTCATGCCATCAGATCATGGGGGCAAGGTAAATTAATTTTCTGGTTAGAAAGTCTTACTTTGGGTACATTTAATAGCGCTCTTCTTTTTCTAATTGGATAATGTCGATCGGTGGAAATAAAATTTAATTTTTCTGAGATGTGTTTGAAGTTATTTTCACTGCCTGCCCCCACCACTTACAGGCCTTGTTATTCATGCCAGCTTTGGTACTGTTTCAATTATCTCATGGTTCAGGGAGTTGTTGGGTTTTAAATGGATACTCCCGCTATGGGAAATGGCTGCTGTTTTTCACCATATTTTCTCTTATCATCCACAGATAATTAGTTCTGCCTGACAAAGCACATCACAAGGGACAACTCCATAGCCTTCATAAGCATCTCAGCACTATCTTCCTTATGGCTAATTCTTCCTCAACCTGTTTAAAACTGCTTCATTATAATTATTATTCCTCATCACTTGTCCACACTGTAAATGTAGGCAGTATTAACAATGTATGTAGCAGATACCCGTATGTCATCTCTTTAATGCTCCTACATATTTGCATAGCAGGAAAGTGGGGCATAAAAACAACAAGCTTATTCTTCTGACCCTTAGCATCCATACTCGCATCCCACCACTGGATTATTAATGCATCTTAAATTCCCAAATATGTTATGTCCTCCCACTCTTTACATAAGCTGAGTTAACATGTAATCTCTCTTTTTTACAGTAATAAAATATCTAAAAATCATAAATGAAAGTCTGTGACTACCAGTAAAATAGATTTTTAAATTCTAAGATACTATAAAATAGAAGATGCAACATCATTTTAGAAAAGCTTCTCAAGAATGGGGAGAAGTGCCTGGGTGGCTCAGTTGGTTAAGCATCCAACTCTTGGTTTTGGCTCAGGTCATGATCTCAGGGTTCCTGGGTTCCAGCCCTGCATTCCCTGTCTCCCTCTCTTTTTGCCCCTCCCCTGTTTGATTTCTCTTTCTCTCACACACACAAAAAATAAATAAATAAGCATTAAAAAAACATTTTAAAAGAATGGCGGGAAAAACCCTTTGTATTAAGGGTATGCATCTGGTGTGAAGTATAAGCCAATTAAAATATATTAACATGTGAAAATATCCTTCTTATAATCAAAGAAATGTGGTAAGAACATCTTTATATGAAGTTGACAATATTTGAACAAAGAAAATTTTGAAAAAAAATTATTGACTTACCCATGCTCCTTCTTAAAGTTTCTAGCAGCTTTTTTTCCATATACCCCTTCTCTTTCTCTTGTCTTTAACTCGACCACTGGAACTTCAGTCCCTGTGATCCCTTGAGGTATTTCCTTTGGAGAACTCATCCGATCAAAGAGCTTCAAAAATCTGTGCCAATCTATGCCAATTACTCTTAAGTCTCTGAAGAGACTACTGAGAAATTTACTTTTTATCTGCTGAGTAATTCCATTTGTATATCTTTCTGTCACTTCTAGCACAATACGCCCTCAAACTAATGTATAACTTTTCCCAACACCAGCTTATTCCCCTAATTTTTTTTTTTAAACGATACCTCCGTTTTCTAGGAAATAGGTGGCATCACATTATCTTGCTCTTTTATTCTCAATCTTCCAAAATCAGGCTGCAAAGTCAGTTTAAGAGTCCCCTTAACACCTTTCTGATGCCACTGTCACCACACTTCTTAGTTCACAAACTTAGGAGTTTCTCTAGGTGAAACACGAAACTGCTCCCATACACAGAAGCCAAGTAGGGATGGAAGAAAGGATCAAGCCAGATTGGTAGGCGGTGGGTTTAATAAGCAAGGGAACCAACATAGGAGGCTTGTCTCCCGCAGCTGCAAACTGAGTAGATCTCTGCACCTGCTTGCTAGAATCTTAAGTTTATATACAAGCCTTAACAGCATTCAGCCATGTTTACAGTCCAGGTGGTCTCAATAACACATTACCTTCTCAAGGCTGCATTCTTAAAATAGCTCCTAGTGTGGGAACGGAGTGTGGAATGTACATTTCAAACTACAGGGGAGGGGTAAGGACACTCCCATCTAACTCAAGGATCAACCAGCAGTCATGACCTCGCCATGACCTCTCTAAACAACACTAGTGAGGTTTTCCTTCTCAAGCATGGGCACCAGCAAGCAGCTATGGTGTTCTGATTACACAGTTCACGCTGATGAGATATTTTTAGAATCTTTCTAAAGCTTTTCTTTTATATCAACTGATTCAATACAAAATTCATCAACCTTTGCCTCTCTTGCCACTCTTGCCTTCTTGGAAGTCTCCTGGTTTCCATTCCTTCTGACAGCTCCCTTGTAGTCTTCTTAAATGTTGATGCTCCTTGAGAGCTTGTTAAGAGCTTGAAGTAACACTGCCTGAATGTGAATTCTGACTCTGCAGAATAGTGTGTAACCGTGGGCAAATCACATCATCTCTCTATATATCACTTTCCTCATCTGTAAAATGAGGATACCGATAATATCTAAGCCATATGGTCATTATAACTTTAACTGATTTTATCCATATTTATTAGCTCTAGTTTAGATCATTCTCTTGAGCTGCAGATAAGTATTTCCAATTATACAATGGAGATTTTCACTTGGATCTTTCACAGACATCTTCCCATCTCTCTCTTTCCCCTTCTCCCTCACCTGCTCTCACCTGCCTTCTCTATACTTCCTCCTACCTTTGAAAACTCCAAATTATTCTTTTTAAAAATTTTTTTAAATGTTTATTTATTTATTTTTGAGAGAGAGAGAGAGAGACAGAGGGAGAGAGAGAGAGAGAGAACGCAAGTGGGGGAGGGGCAGAGAGAGAAGGAGACACAGAAACTGAAGCAGACACCAGGCTTTCAGCTGTCAGCACAGAGCCCGACGCAAGGCTGGAACTCACGAACTGCGAGATCATGACCTGAGCCGAAGTCAGACGCTTAACCGACTGAGCCACCCAGGTGCCCCTGAAAACTCCAAATTATTCTACAATGTTTAGCTTGGCTATAACTGTAATGTAGGAGATAAGATTGTTGCTGAGAGAAAAGAGCAGTGAGGGGTAAAGGACTTCAGTTGAATGGGAGAAGCAGATTCTTAAAGTGGAAAATGGGAAAGAGAGAGAGAGAGAGAGAGAGAGAGAGAAAGAGAGAGATAGCAAACGAGCAGCAGCATAGGTAGGATTTGTAAAAGGCCACACAGCTGTGATTGGACATTCTTCATCTAGAGACACAGGGCATAACAACTGTTCCTCTTTATCTTCCCAGCATTGAGCGCAGTGTAGACAGCATTGCATGTCTGAAATAAAACTTACTTGCATGACTGGAAGTGTTGTTGAAAACTGACCTCTGTGCTCCAGAGCCGAAATATATAACGTGAAGACAGAGCTTGGGTATAAAGAAGAAAGCTAGTTCATTATTTTGCCAGGCAGAGGAGGCTGTAGTTTAATGCCTCCAAGACTGTGAGCCCACGCTGGGTTAAAGGCTGAGGAGTTTTATAGGAAAACAAAGGATCTGGGCAGTTTTGATAGGAATCTGCTACATGTTGCCAGCTGTGTTAGTCATGTCTTCAAGGTAGTCTCAAGACTAGCCCTGGTGCTGGCCATCTGAACCTCCCTATTAAGTATACATTGAGGTCAGCGAGATGTCAATATTGATACTAAGTTCGTGGAACAAAGGACTCTACAGAAAAACAAGTGAAGGGGAAGGGGGAGCTTCAAGGATGAGGAAGGGAAAAATTTGTTCAGTTTAAAGCCAAGCCTTGCTGAAGCACTAGGGTGTACATCTTACTTTCTATCCGTCTTTACATTTCTGTGTTTCAAAAGAAACACATAGATGAGAAAAAATAAATGAATACATAATGATGGTACACTTGTCTCAGAAATTTTTTTGCTCCCCAGCATTTTAGTGGGGCACAAATTAGCAACATCTATAAAAGTGATCTAGTCTTGGGTAATTATTACCAGAAATAAACGTTTCATAATGTTGTTGAATTGCTATTTGGGACAGTCATCTTGCATTGTTAAAAGGATAATGATAATAATCTCATTCAGTAGGCGTGTGGATTTGGACACTTCCGGGAATGCCTTTTAAGCTCAACATCCTGGAAGATCCTTTACAGTGCAGCTCTATTAAAAATCATAGATTTTTTTTTTGTTTGGGCTGTTTATTGACATAATTGTCCTTAAAAAGTTCAGGCCTTGTTGCTCTTCTTTGGTTTCTCTTCTTGGCAGGATTCTGGGTAAATAGCTAAATCACCCTGTGCTTTTTTCAAAGCAAAAAAGTTGTGCCCATCGACTGGTACATACCATTCATCACACTTTGGAGAAGTGGCCTTGCTCTCCACCTGTGTGAAAGATACGTATCAGGCCGGGAATTTTCACAGAGAATATCATTTCTACTGTCTGAACACCTGGTATCTAAAGCATATGGATATCTACTCAGCAACACCCTCTATCAGCACCCCAGTAACTTGTCAAAGAATTCAACCATAATCTGACTATAACCCAGTACTTGGGAAAGGCTTGCTTGAAAAGCTGATATTTATGACTGTGTAGGAGACACATTAACTCCAGGTTCTCAAAAACCTAACCCTTTGTGGTTAGAGCATAGAAATAAATGGATTCCTACAGATATGCTTTCACTTTAATGTTAGAAAATTAATATAAAGTATTTATGTGAAAATTATTGTTTTTATTACAAAAGCATCATTATACGGATAGAAAGAAATAAACTCCTTTGAGATTTCAGCATTAAAATAAAGTTAACCCTTCCTGATGAACCTGTGTATTTCCTTGATCAGTCAGTGAGAACAAAGGTTCGGAGGCAAATTTATACTTTGTTAAGGAAATTTACTCATTTATGTGCTTGATGCATTGATTTCTCTCCAACTTTTAAGGAAATTTTATGTTATGAAAAAAATCTATCTTAAAATCATGCTTTTTTAAAACAATTCAAATGAATGAAATAAGATCAGTAAACAAAGATTTAGTTTCTGTTTTGGTCTGAATTTAAAATATCGAGAATCTTTACATTTGATATACGTTGATTCCATTTTAGTTAAACTTGAGACTGGAATAAAGAAACCCAATTTTGATGGGGTTTTTTTTTAATGTTTATTTTTGAGGGAGACAGAGACAGAGCGCAAGTGGGGGAGGGAGACAGGGACAGAGCACAGAGAGAGAGAGAGAGAGAGAGAGAGAGAGACAGAGACAGAATCTGAGGCAGGCTCCAGGCTCTGAGCTGTCAGCACAGAGCCTGATGTGAGGCTTGAAAGTCACCACCTATGAGATCATAACCTAAGCCAAAGTTGGATGGTTAACCAATTGAGCCACCCAAGTGCTACCTGAAATTTTTGGATGTCTTTTATGATCCATATTGTCAGTGTCTCCTGGAGAAGTGAGCTAAAGCATAGATTTGTTTGAGAACATTTTCAGAGTCACATTAACAAAGTTTCAGCTATAAGATTATTTCATCAATCGTTACTTGTTATGCATCCCTAACATTGCTTGAACAGGTTACAAAGTAATTCTACATGTTGATGGATTATTTGCAAATACCCACATACCCATATATTTTAGAATACCAAAGTAACAGAATAATTTTTTTCCATAAGAACAAATGAATATTTTTATAATCATTATTTAAATTGTACGCAACTTGGGGTGCCTACGTGGCTCCATCAGTTGAGCATCTGACTCTTTATTTCGGCTCAGGTCATGATCTCACAGTTGGTGGGATTGAAACCTGCATAAAGCTCTGTGCTGACAGTGCTGAGACTGCTTGGCATTCCCTCTCTTTCTCTCTTGGTCTCTGCCCCTCCCCCTGTCTCTCTCTCTCTCTCTCTCTCTCTCTCTCTCACACACACAAAATAAACTTTAAAAAAACAACTTGTATACAGCTTATCAGCTTATAGGATGTGAATGAGTAAATTGTGTGTTTTAATAGTCGATTTGCCTACCTAACCTGTTTACCTACGTGAGTGTTATACTTGTCATAACCACCAGATTTTTATTGATGACAAGAAAAATACATTATAAATAACATTCAAGTCAACGTAAAATTATGATGTATTATGTTTCAGGATTCTTACAATGATCTCTATCCTGAGCAGAAAAGATTCTAGCTTTATCAGTAACTATACTCGATTCCAGAAACATTTTATTAAGCAATAGAACCTTTGTCTGTTCCTACTATGTTGCTGAAAGAAAATTAGGAGATGTTTTACTTTTTGACAAAATTTTATGTATAAAGTCCCTCCTTCCCCCCAAAAGTAGTATGTTCTTTAAAAAAAAAAATATATATATATATATATATTTATTTATTTATTTTTGAGAGAAAGAGAGACAGATTGTGAGTGGGGGAGGGGTAGAGAGAGAGGGAGACACAGATTCTGAAGCAGGCTCCAGTCTCTGAGCTGTCAGCACAGAGCCCCGACGCGGGGCTCGAACTCATGGGCTGCAAAATCATGACCTGAGTTGAAGTCGGCCACCCAACTGACTGAGCTACCCAGGTGCCCCCAAAGTAGTATATTCTTCAATCAACTCTTTAAATTTTAATTTGCTAGACTTGCTTTCTCTTTATTAACTTTCATTTAGTGTACTTTAATATTTTAATAATAGCCTTTAAAACTAATTGTTCCTCAGTTAATATTTGAAGAATGTTTCTTGACTTCTTCTTATAAGCTTTAAAACATGTTCTATGTCCTGTTGAACAAATAACAAAATAATGACAGACTAATTTTTAATTGTGATAAAAACAAGTACCAATTTTACGGATTAATTTTTTTCTGGAATTTACATACGTTTGTTATCTCCTGGGTTTTGCACAGAGTTGATTTAGGGACTACTAATAAAATATTCTGTTTCATTTTTTTTTTTTTTGAAAAAAGTCAGCTACTAATTCTCTTTGAAAACAAGCAAAAAATGATGTATATCAAATTTTAATGAAATCTTCTTATAGTTAGGTGACAATAGAGAAAAGTCCTTCATGTGATTTTATGTAATTTGTAAAGATAAATGCGTCTGAGCCTGGCACTCATGCAAGGATATGTGAGTACTTGTAATAAATGGTGTGTTGCTTTTTTCTGATGTGAGGCCTAACTGGAATGCTTGTGTATTTATAAGTTTGTAGTTTGAAATATTCATATTTTGCCCAGTGGCCTACTAGTAGATCATTATATTTTTATTTGGAAAGCCTGTGTTTGATCTTTGCTCTTGTTTTCTTGGGAGCTTTAAATGAATAAAATAACAAATAATTTACTTCCCTGAAGCCAAACAGCCAAGAGCTCTGATCCTTTCAGAACTTAACATGTTTTTTTGACCCCTCTCAACATTGAGGAGGGAGAAATCCATGGGGGAAAAAAGGAATCTGGGTAATATACATATATATACATATCACATACATAATTGACTATTTTCCAAATTCATTTTTTAATCAAATGTCTATTCACACATTTGCTAGTACAAAAATTTCCATAAATTCAGTAAAAGCAAAAGTCAAGGAATTAATGTGTTAATATGCCCTCATCCTGCCCCACACATATGCTATGAATATGTTAGGAAGATAGAAGAGATCTGAGGTCTGAGACAGAAATAAACAAGAGAGGAGAGAATATCAGAGGAAATTAAAAATATAAAAGAGAGGGGCGCCTGGGTGGCGCAGTCGGTTAAGCGTCCGACTTCAGCCAGGTCACGATCTCGCGGTCCGTGAGTTCGAGCCCCGCGTCAGGCTCTGGGCTGATGGCTCGGAGCCTGGAGCCTGTTTCCGATTCTGTGTCTCCCTCTCTCTCTGCCCCTCCCCCATTCATGCTCTGTCTCTCTCTGTCCCAAAAATAAAAAAAATAAAAAAAAAAAATATATATATATAAAAGAGAAAGGTTATATAAAAGCAAACAATTTTTAAAAAAATTTTAAATGTTTTTTAAAATTTATTTTTGAAAGAGACAGAGACAGAGCACGAGCAGGGGAAGGGCAGAGAGAGAGAGACACAGAATCCGAAGCAGGATCTAGGCTCTGAGCTGTCAGCCTAGAGCCTGATGCGAGGCTCGAACTCATGAACTGTGAGATCATGACCTGAGCCAAAGTAGGACACTTAACCAACTGAGCCACCCAGGTATCCCCAAACTATTTACTTTTTTAATAAGACCAAATACAGAATCTGGAAAATACAGAATTATGCATACCACACATTGTATGCATTTTGTATAATCAGTTTTGAACAAATGCCTATTCATACATTGTTAGTGCAAAAGATGTACATTAGCAAATATTGATTATTCACGTGTTCAACACTATAGTAGAGGCTTGTAGAGTACATTGTCGTATGATTTGTCACCATAAAATGATTCTATTGTATTTATCTGTCTTTTGAAAAATCTTAATTTCATTCCTATGAAATTTTGTTTTCAAAATGTAAGCTTTGTATTAATAGAAATAATTAACTTACTAAATTTCATGGTAACTAACACCAAGTGCTTTTTATTGACAGGAGCCCAAGACCTGACAATAACCAATGAATCTCATGCATTCATCTTCTGAATGCTATAATCTATAAACAAATAACAAATGAATAATCCTTACCTCAAAGAAAAAAAAATTCCAGACAATTAAGTTAATATTGATACTTAAATCCCTATTGTCTCTAAACCCCAGGTTTAAAAAATTAAAACAAGTAAACAAAGAGAAAAAAATAAACAGAAGAATCAAAACTATAACTCCACAATATCACTGTATGTAAAGGAGCTACTTCATACCTATGAGTCTAAGATCTTGTGGGTTGATACTAAAATGTTGGTTTTCTGTCATTCGTCTTTATTTAGTTCTCCTTAGGCAAAATTAATTTTCCAATGAAATCATATTGTCTTCTCTTACCAGTCAGGATCATTAGGAGAAATATATCTCTTAATTTTTAAAAACAAATGAAAATCGCTCTTTCTGATCCTCTTTCTTTTTAAAAATATGACTTCCTCGGGTACATAGTTCCGTTAACCTCAGCAAGATGGTTTTCTAGAGTTTTCAGGCAACATTTCGTTGTGCTAAAGAAACATATTGTAAACTCTGTAATATTTTTCGAATGTACTTTTTGTCACATGTTTTTTAGGACTCATCTGTAAGACCTAAATCTGTCCAGTGTTTGCACTTGTCTTGTATTTCTCATATATTTTTTTGGAGATTTTTCCAGGCCTCCCACCCAGTGCTCTTGGTCTTACAACTTCCTTTCCTACTTCTTCTCCTCTCTCTTTGCTTCCTCTATTCCTTTCTTTCTATTCATCCTCCTCCCCATCCCTCTTGCTCTTCTATAGTTTCCTCCCATCCACCATCATTTTCTCAAATTCTTAGCTGTATGATGGAACTTTGTCATTAAAATTACTTTTTTTTGTTGCATGGTCTAGCTCTCTTACTGGATATGAAAGCGCCTTGTTGTTCTGTTGTTGTCTTCTGTCTTTGAGTCTTTTAGAATCTCAGTTTCTGACTATGAGGATTTTATAACAGTACATATGTGAAGCATGTAAAATATAATAAGTGTTATTAAATGGCATGTATTTTTCCTTTATAGGATATTTCCAACTTGTATTTTGTTTTGCATAAATCCTTTTCCTTCTCGTTTTCTTCAGGCTTCTTGTATGCTTCTATTATATCAATACATGATAAAGTGTTTTAAAATTAACTTAATACTTTTAACCTTTAATACCTATTCAGAGGCCTATTTTTGTCTCTTAGGATTACCACATTTTCATCTTTAACTCTTCAAATCTAAAGAGATATTTTGGATTTGCAGCTTACAAATTTATAAGCTGACATATTTTATATCCTCTTTAGAATGAACGATTGTCAGATCAGTAATCAATGAAAACTAACAAATGGTGCGGAACACTGAACAAGTCATGTGCTGCACAGAACAGGGATAAAAAGGAACAGCTCACAATTGCAACTTTGCCTAAGTTTCTGTAGTTAACTCCTGAGAATGTAGCCAGGAAGTACATGACCACATCTTGTATACAGATTTTGTTAAAGAAAAAAAGTAACCTCTTAATCTCTTCTTTTGAAGGTTTGCTTCTTCTCCTTGTGCTTTATGGAATTAACATAATGAATGAAAATAGTGTGTACTACTGTGATTTGTGGTGAGTAATAGAGTCAAATTAATCCCCACAGGTTTGTTTTATATTTACTTACTTTATTTAGAAATTGATGCATGTGTTAATATTAGTACCAGTATTTGAAAATATTTACTATCTTTCATGTTTTATTTTGAAATATTTTATTCTAGCTGTAAAACCAGATAAAATGTTGGTTGAATCACACTTGTAATATGTAATAACCATGGGATCCTCGGCAAATTACTTTAATGCCCTGACTTCATTTTCCTAATCTGTAAAATGAGTATAATATCAACATTATGGAGCAGTTACAAAAACTAAATGAGAAGCTTTGCTCAATACATACTAATTCTCTTAATCTAACTTTATATGCTGTTGGTTTTCATATGGTGATGCAGCCTAGGAGATGAGAACAGCACATGGAAATAAAATAAGTGGAATATTTTGAGCACCATACTGTAATTATGTAAGCAAATGGGAAATGTGCAGGGAGGATATTGATGTCTTGCTTTTTCTTCAGCAGAACTGCATTCAACATAAAGGGGAGTCATTTTATTGAATAATAAAAGCCTGACAATCACTGTGATTGGCTGGAGGCCATTACTGCAGTGCAATTCTAAACAGCTTGTTTTTCAAAGTTCTTCTTGCATAACTCTTCCAAACCTAGGCTTTGCCCAGGCTACTTGAAAGTTTCAGAACTCATTTTTAAAATGAATTTTCTCACTGCTGTGATATATGTAAGGGAAAATATGTATTAAAATAGCATTTTCTTCTCAAGTTTTTAGAATCAGATACTTTTTGACATGGAAGAAAACATTTGGAAAATGTAGCAAACTAAGTTTTAATGGTAGACAAAAGCAATTCATGACTCAGAGAAGAAAAAGACTACATGGGAAGAGATCTTATTTAAAAAAAAAAACAAAAAGAAGACGCCCAACATGTTTTACAGTGAAAAGCACATTTGGTCTGTATTGTTCAGCGTAAAATCCTATGATTTCCCAATAGAAATCAATGAGGTTTCTGAAGTTAGCAAATCCACCTTGATGCATTCATCTTTTCCAGCATTTCTAATCAGCAATCCTTACTGTAATGTATGTATAATAAGTGGGTGTAGAGTTGGCAACTCACCAAAATAAATATTTAATGACATTTTAATGGTTATTTTAAATCCCTTTTATTTAAATTGTGGATTAATACTTTATTTGGTCAATGAATTCTGACCAGAATGTTTGAGAAACATATTTGCAGTTGAAGCTCTCTATAATGGATGTGTACTTAATTTTCAGAATTGTCCAGGTTAGATCATCTCTGATGGAGGCATTTTATCTTAAATGTCAACATTAGAAACACTGAGATAAAGATCAGGGGCAGCAATCTGTGAACTGCGGAACTGTGTTAATTGTTCATTCTCAAACATAGAGATGCCAATTAATTCCACACAACCCAGATTCAAAGCAGCCATAGGGAGATGGTCCTGATGTTAATATTGCACACAAATGAAGAAAGTACATGTGCTCCAGCGCCCAGAAAGCCGATTCTTCAACAGGCAGCAATAGAAGAATCCCAGTGCAACCAGCAATTGGTGGATGGAATCTTTGTTCTGGCGATAGGTTCCCTAAGCCAGCTGCTAGGTGGAGAGAGAAATCCCTCTCTCACCCTCACCTTCAGAATCAACGGCTCAGCCACCTGGGCTCCCGCGGGCTGCGCCACCGCCTCACTTCTGGTGCACGTCTCCCCCTCTCGACCGCCAAGTGCTCACTCCCTCTCAGAGAGCGCTTACACAATGGACTCACTTGTTTCCCTTGAACCTCTCCTTTGACTTCCAGCCCCAGCCCACAACTTGAGCAAGAGTCAGGCAGGAGCCTC
This sequence comes from Neofelis nebulosa, assembly GCF_028018385.1. Taxonomy (NCBI): domain Eukaryota; kingdom Metazoa; phylum Chordata; class Mammalia; order Carnivora; family Felidae; genus Neofelis; species Neofelis nebulosa. The sequence goes on from NC_080795.1 coordinate 32,301,130, forward strand.
TGCCATGGAGAACCGCGGAGCTTGGAAGCACGCGCGCACAGGCAGACGAAACAAACAATGCTTGGTCCACGAATGAATAAATTAACGACACCCATGCCCCCACCCATTGCTCTGCAACCTGCAGAAAGAAACCTGGAACGGGGTTTCCTAAACGAGAGATTTTGTTTTGTCTTTCAAACTGCAAACATTCTTCTCTGGTGACGGCAGAAGAGATGCTGTCCGTTCTGATGGCAATAAAGATTGACGGTGGCTTTGCCCGTGACAACGCCCCCAGTATCGCGCCGCGCCAGGTTCCCTGAGAACCGCGAGGGGGAAGTGCAGATCCAGGGGAAAGGAACAGCAGAGGCAAAGGCAGCTTAGGAGGGATGAGAAATGGGCACTCAGGGAGGAAAAAAATAATGAATGAGTTACATACGGTTTTAATAGTGAAACTTCGGGAGAGAAAGGGGTGGGATCTCTTTCCAGGTAACTACCTTCAAATAAAAAAAAAAAATAGATGAATGCATAAGGAAGTGGCAAGCAACAACTTTGAGGTGAGCAGCAAGTTGTTCACCTCCTCTTGGGCGTTGTATCAGCACGCCCAGGGCTGCCCCAGAACACGCGCTCCCCATCGAAGGAGGCGGCGGCGGCGGGGGGCAGCGGTAGCAGCAGCGGCAGCAGCAGCAGCAACAGCAGCAGTAATAGCGGCAGCGGCGGCACAGGCAGCGGCAGCTGCGCGCCTCCGGCCCAACCCCGCTCCGCTCCCCCTCTCCCCGGCGCCCTGCCTGTCTTGCGTGTGCGTGTGCGTGTGCTCAGCCTCAGCGTGAGGGGCACCTGCTCGTCTGGGCTCACAGCGGAGGCAGCCTCGCCGGGAGCTGCCGCTGCCGCCGCCACTGGTGCTGCCGCTCTCAGGCGCCGGGCTCCCAGTCGCCGCCGCCGCCGCCGCCTCGCCGCCGGAGTTGGGCTCCGTGGGGCTTCCCCCCTCGCAGCCTCGGTCCTTCCCGGCTGCCTGCAAGTCAGCCCTGCTCCGAGTCACGTGTCAGTGCCTGAGGCAGAGACTGAGAGAAAAAAACGCGCTTCATTCCTTCTTCCACCGCCATACTGTATTTTATACTAAATCTCATTTTTATTCCAACATTTTACTCCCGCTCGGTGAGTACCTTCTCAGTGGCATTCTTGTCCTATTCTTTTTTTTTTTTTTGTCCTTTTTTTTTGTTTTTTGTTTTTTTGTTTTTGTTTTTCTTCTTCTTCTTTTTTTTCCACTTCTTTGATTATTGTTTATATTTGGGAAAGCTGGAGGAGCATGGTTTTGAGCCTTTTCCTGAATCCAAGTTTTTCTAGCATGCGATGGTTCTGTAGACAAGGCGCTGTGTCTGGGAGTCCGTGGCGACCGTGCCCGCCGGGAGCGACTCCCAAGTCCAGCAAAATATGCAACTGGTTTTATGGAAAAAACGATGTGAAGTATGGTGCCTATTTTTTTTTCCTTTGTAAAAATAAAAAGCATGTTTCTAACTCTTTTTTTTGCATACTCTTTTTCTGATAAGATTTTTGTATAGGTGGGATTTTACGGCAGTGTTTACAAGTTTGTGGCTTTGCAATACTGGTACAAACCACTGAGCAAAGGCATTAATTTTCTATTTTTTGTGCCGTTTTTGGAAGCCGGTGAGAACAAATTCGTTTTTTCCCTCCTGTTTTTGACACCCATTGATAACATGAAACTTTTCTTGCAGCTGGTTACTGGGATAATTTTTAAGCAAAATACTTTTTTCCTCCTTTATATTAACTATGACTTTTGCACATTTGAATTTTTTAAAAACCGAGATAATTTTATGATAGATATCCTGATATCTATATATTATCCCTTCTTCCTTCCCCTTCCCTCCCCGTAAATCAATTTTCAAATGATGGCAGTGGAAGGTTTTTCTGGAAAAAAAAAAATGAAGTGCGGTTTGGTTTCCTTGTCAACGGAGGATGAAGTGAACAGCTGAGCAGCTCGCAGAGAGCAGGTACTTGGTCCCCTTGGAGGCGTTTCCCGGGTTTGCAATGGCAACACTGGTCCTGGCAAAGGAAGCTGTGTGTGTGTGTGTGTGTGTGTGTGTGTGTGTGTGTGTGTGTGAGCGCGCGTGTGTATGTGTGTGTACGCGCGCGCGCGCGTCTTGGGCAGTGTCCGAGCCCGCGGTGGGGAAAGCCGTGCCGGGAGCTAGGGAAAGCCAAAGTCCGTTCCCTGCCTCGGGATCGTTTTTGGATGTGCGCAAAATACAGTCCCTCCCCGGGCTGCGCCCAGGTCATCTCCGCCGCGGGCGGTGTCTGCGCCGCCGCCGGCGCCGGCTGGGGACGCGGGCCCTGTAAGTTCTCCGAGGGCCACTTGCAGAGCAGGAGGGGCGAGGGCCGAGGACGCGGCGCGGGCCGGCTGGGGCGGCCCCTCGGAGCGCGCGGGAGACGTGGGGAGAAGTGGCAGGGGCAGCATCTTCCGAAGGGGGCTGGCTCCTGGCCACGCGGGCCGGGAGCTCGAGACATTTCCAGATCCCTGAGGATGGCCCCAGCCCCAGCAAGCTCAACTCCTACTCCTCCTCTTTGGCTTGAGTAAACAACGCAGTAGGTCTTTCCCAGCCCGTTTTGTCTGTTCCGAAGGGTTTTGCTTTCTTAGTGGTGTTGTCTTTGGATCTTTTCTTATCTGGTTGTGTTGCTTTGGTTTTAAGTGCTCTCTGGCGTCTTCCAGGGGATGGGGAAATAGTTACTTTCAGTGATGGTCAGTTGGGTTTAATGTTGAGGACGGGACTGTTAGTTTGAATAATTAGACTACACCCCTAAGGTACAAAATAGCCTTTTACTTAAGTTTTAAAGGGACAGAACCACCTGATAGTGGTTCCAAAGGTTTTCCCCTGAGAACTGGGCACAGGGCAAAGGGTAGGGGTTGGTGATGGTGTGATTTCGGTGTATTGGTAGCATTACAGTACTCAGTGTTGAAGGTATTCTGTGGAGTTTAAGATATTTTATGATTGTTCTGTTACTTATTTCTAGTATCATCTAGCACAGCTTTTTGGAGATGTACCAGTTGGTAATAAAAAACCTTTTCTGCACTTAAGCACAGTGACAGAATCTGCTGGAAAACTTGCTGTCCACACAAATTTCTTGTCATACTTTAAATCTTAAAATCTGGAGGGTAACTATTATTTAAATGATTTGACTTTTAAGCTTTGATGTTCTTTTTCCCCCCTTAAATGAAAAAAATTCAGCCTTAAATTTGTTATGTGTATATAATTTGCATTCTGTTAAAGTAAATCTAAAGTAAATGAAATAACTTTTTACTTTTATGACTAAGTTTTCTTCTAGGTTATCTATAGACAAAACTAATTCCACAATACAAAAGGGCCCATAAAAATGGGTTAATTACATACACTTTTGTGGCTTTTAAAGCAAATATTTTGAAGTCTGTAATCTCAGTTGGTGGAATGAAAGTTTTATGATTATATTTATTTACTCTCTGTGGTGAAAAAGTTATGAGTACAAATGATCATTTATCTGTAGAAGAATAACATTTATTGCAATGTCTAGAAAGCTTTTTTTAAAAAATTCACAGTGCTCTCTTATTGGTCTTTGGAAATTGCAGTGTGAGTTATTTTTATACTCAGGGTAGCTTTTTCTGTGAAGAAAGTCCTGTTGCATTTATATAAGCAAGATAGCTCATATCTTGTCCGTGGACTATCAGACTTGATATCATGAAGGGTATAGTTCTAAGATGTGACACAAATATTATGTTACTGAGCTTTACATTTTGGCGTGTGTGTGTGTGTGTGTGTGTGTGTGTGGCGAGCACATTACTAAAATGTAGTCTTCCATATGGTTTAAATAGCAAACAAAACATTTAAAAAGCCACTTCAACATTCTGTGTTATTTTATCGCTGTTATAATGTATATAAATAGAAGTGCTCGTTTATTTAAAAATGCAAGCTAATGCACGTGTACAATATTTCTTAGGTTGTATGTACTGTAAATCATTAAGTTATTTTGAATGAGAGAAACGGTGAGTGAAAAAGAAAAAAAACTTGAATAATCAAACCAGAATTTTCATTGCTGCCCTAAAATGGGGGCTATTGGGTCAAAAGATGGGGGCAGAGCTTGTACTGTACTGTATGTAGGATGTTTACAAATGAGAATGACACTATAATGGGGCAGAAGAAGATGGCCACAGGATTTTAATGTGGAACAAATACGTAGTTGTGCTTTGCATTCTGTAACTAAGGATCATATTAAGAACCTTTAAATCATGTTAAGTTTTCATTTATTTAATAATCATAGTTCATTAAATTTCATATTTATGTTAAATTCTATGACATGAAAATTTTTGAAATTTCCTCTTTCATGAATCATACTGGGAAGTGTACAACTCTTTAAACTGATCACCTATTCTATGCGTGTTTTGGTTTAAAATCTTTGAATGTAGTATCCTAGAGTTAGCACCGCCTACTGGCTTCTCATGGAAAAATAATATTGTTCTTCCATTTAGTAAGCAGTCCACCCCGATTCTGATCAACTTAATCATCCAGATTATTTTCCACTGCTTTCTGAGAGGAAAAAAAAAAATTTGCAAGGAGAAAGGGCTTGGGAAGTAAAGATGATGGGTGAGGGTAGGAAGACACATAAATTAAATTGGTTATTGGACCATTAGCTGACCTCGAGTATTTTATTATTTGTATCTTGGCAAAGAAATCATCACAAAGGTAAAATAGCCTGTTACATTTCCTAGAACTTTTCTGTGGGATGCCAGAATTTGGACATTCTTGAAAAATCCTGGATTGTTGAATTAATTTTACAGTTTCTGTTCCAGTCTTGAACATTGTAAAGAAACCCCCCTTTGGAGTGTTGTCTTGAGTGTGTGGTTTGTCCAAAAATTTTTGAATAGAGTTTTCATAATTAAAAATAAACATTTATTTTTTCCTTTTATAGTTATCCTTACATGATTAAAGACAAGCAAGGAGCACACTGATTTTTTTTTTTTTTTTAGTATTCATGAAGCAGCCACACCGTAGTGATGTTATGTAGATGGGGAGAAAGTTTCAAACATATTTATAAAGGCACTCTTTATATACTTAACCACAAAAGTTATACTGCCTTTAAAAAGAAGATAGCCAGTTCATTTTCTCTAATTATTATGAAAGGCTGTTGGTTAGAAGAGCTACTGTATTTATGCAAACAAATGATGCCTTTAGACTAAAAAATAATGAACTAGAAAAGTAATGCACATACATATGCGAAAAATATTGTATTTTCTTAGTTAAAAGAATCATGTGCTATGTGAATAACTGTTTCTTAGGTAAAGTAGTCATTTTTTAATTGAGCTTATATGGTATGAAGTGTGTGAAAAAGCTCCAATGTTTGTTACATTCTTGAAAGCATTCCTCTTGAGTAAGAGTATGGTCTGGACTTCTTTACTGTTTGCTGGTATTGTAAGCAATTATACAGTGCAGCAAATCACATAAAACTCTATACTGGAAGTAGAAGAGAAGCAGATATTTAGAATTGTTTGCATGATGAGAAGGAAATTGAAGAAAACATGTTATTTCAATTTAATTTATGTATTCTGTCTGACTTTTGAAAACTCTTATTTTTAAATGATAAGCTTTTAAAAACTGATTTTAAAATCCAGTTTTTTCGGGGCGCCTGGGTGGCTCAGTCGGTTAAGCGTCCGACTTCGGCTCAGGTCACGATCTCACCGTCTGTGAGTTCGAGCCCCGCGTTGGGCTCTGGGCTGATGGCTCAGAGCCTGGAGCCTGCTTCCGATTCTGTGTCTCCCTCTCTCTCTGCCCCTCCCCCATTCATGCTCTGTCTCTCTCTGTCTCAAAAATAAATAATAAAACGTTAAAAAAAAATTTAAAAAAAAATCCAGTTTTTTCTTCACTTCTTTTATCACATTGCCATTAAGAGAATTCCATTTTGTGCATAAAAACTGCAATCGTGATGAATTTTATTCCTGAAACTTGTTTATGGAGCTCTGGAATGTAATTAAAAACTAATTTAAAAAATTCCTCACTGCTCTGAAGTTATTGTTCTTGTTTTCTTATTCTTTCATATTATTATTATTTGCTACTTCTAGTGACCTGCAAATGTACCTTTAAAATCCCATTTTTGGGATGCTTGGGTGGCTCAGTCAGCTAAGCGTCTGACTCTTGATTTCAGGTCAGGTCATGATCTCATGGTTCATGGGTTTGAGCCCTGCCTCCTGTCTGTGCTGACAGTGTAGAGCTTGCTTGGGATTCTCTCTCTCTCCCTTTCCCTCTCTCTGCCCCTCCCATGTGTGTGTGCTCTCTCTCTCTCTCTCAAATAAATAAAATAATCTTATTTTTTTAAAATCCCATTTTCATAATTCTGTGTGATGTTTCAAAATATAATAAAGTCCTCCATAGTAATTGGCTGTGGCAACATAAACTTTCACATTAATGACGATAATGACAATTACTTTCACTACACTTTGATTTTGAGGATAATTATTAAATAAAATTTAGTTAATAAGTGATTTCTGTATGCACACACAGCTAGTCCACATTTAGCAAGTTTTATAGAAATATAATATTTATAATTTTTATTTTTATTATTTAATTTTGGTCTCTAGAAGAGATATATCCAGCCATTGACAACCTCTACTACTTTTGGTTATTCTCATAGCTTTTAGATTTTTAAGAAAATATTGGGGCATTTTTTTGTTGTTGCTGTTCATTTGTTTTGTTAGACTTCTGTTAAATAGCAAACTTACATTATGGTTAATTGATTTTGTGTTTTTGTAATTCTCTTGTAAATTTAAAGCTTTTTGTTTGTTTTGCATTATCTTGCTGTTTTCTGGGGCTGAAATCTGGAGTATATAGAGGTGCTGATTTCATTTTCTATCCATTCCAAGTTGCAGAGAAGGCAATGGGAGAACTTTAGTTAGTGTTTAGGATAAATGTGTTCTGGACTGTCCTTGCAGACACTTCAGCTGGGGTCATGGCTGTAAGATTTATTTCTTGGGCCATATATAAATCTAAATGGAGAGAATTATGGTGGAGAACATGGGAACCCTGTCCTGATTTTCTGAAAGATGCAATGGAATGCATCACTAAACAGCCTCATAATAAGGGAAAATTAGAAACTTTATTTGCATAAATATGTAAAGTTACAGCTAACTTACAAATTTATCTTTCTATACATTTTGCTCTGAATAATATAGCTGAATATTTTGTTTAAACTTTAATTGTGGACATTAATTGCATTCATACAGAATCCATGTGTATAGATACACATTTTGATAGTCAGATGCTAAATTATAAAAAGAACCACATATTTTTGAGTCAGTTGGGAAGTTGGTAGCATATTGGAGTAGGGAGAGTCAACGTTTTCATTAATCAAGATGAGATGGCGAGAAGAGTTAAGACTAACATTTATTGATGTGTCAAATGAATGCAGTTCATTTGTTCTGCCGTAAGTAATATCATTATTTTATATTGAGGAAACCAAGACTTACATGTAACTTCCTTAAAGCCTCACAGGGAGTAAAGGCACAAGTGAGAGGAATGTCTGAATTGACACCATTATGTCCCTCCTTCTGTATAGGGATGTTCCATTTGCAGAGAGGAGTTGGTTTTGTTTTAGCTAATCTGAAACAACTGGTCTCTATTCTTGGTACATATTTTAAAGTTACTGTAGTCACTTTCACTAGTGAGTGCTGTGGCCAGAAATAATAGAAAATGGCACCATTTACACAGAGATATTTACTGGTCCCGAAAGGACCTTTAAGTAACCATAGCATCACAAATCTTTCCACAACTCTAGGATTTTCTGAAGAGAACCCAATCATGGAAACTTGTGGTTCTGTGATCAGGACAGAATTAGATGGTTCTATGTCTGTGGGGCTTTGCAGAGGACCTGGGGAAAAAACTCAACAAATACTGACTTACTAAGTTTAAAATGTAATTTCTACTCAAGGGTTTTGCGGTGTGAAGTGGAAAATTAGTCTTTTGCACAAGTAAAACAGAACTACTGATTTCCATAACACAGCAAATCTGTAAATATAGGTGTCTCTTCCGTCTACCAACATTTCACTATCAACATCATCTTCACCTCAGAATTTCACTGTTACACATATTTGGATGTGACATTTTTTTCAAGCTCATTTAATCTATTTGTTAATAACATAAAACACATATAACTGCCAGATGTTATTTTAGGATACTGTTTTTAATTGCCTCTTCAGATGTGTGAAAGATCTTCCATTATTAAATACTTTCCTTGGAACTTAAAAAAGTGAATATTTTTCAATAAAGAATGGAAAACATAAACCACAGTGAAGGCAGTGTGAATGAATGTGAGAAAATGGATTGCAAAGATAATGGTAAATCTGCAAGTCCATAAAAATAGTGGATTTGAAGGCCAAGGCCAGAAGGATTCTCAAAACCCACTTTTGTGTTTTGGAATCTGGATAACTTGAAAACTAGTGGTATAAAACAAAATCAGAAAATAAAAATACCTAGAGGAGAACCTGACTTGGTGGAGAATGGTTCAGCTTTGGACATATCACTGATTTGAAGTTCCAATATTAACTCTTGGATAAAATGACCAATGTGCAATGAAATTCAGCTCTAAAGTTAGAAAACACACTGAAAGCTAGAAATAGATAGTAAAAAAATTATCTACACTAAAACTTTAGAAGGGAATAACTTCTCCAAAGGCAAAAATTTGGGAAGCACCTGCAGTTTTTCTGAGTGTATGCTAAAGGGTCTGGTTAAAATTAAAAAAAAAGAGGAAGAGGAGAATACCCACTGAAGCTTACGTGTGTGTGTGTGTGTGTGTGTGTGCGTGTGTGTGTGCGTGTGTCTGTAAAGGAGAAGTGTTGTTCAGCAGGGCTAATGCTGAATAGACTTAAAGGAGGGTGAGGCTTGAGGAGAAGGTCCTTGAATCCGTGGTTAAAATCCATTAATTTTAAAAAAGAAATAAATGAACTTGAACAAATATAATATCCTGGATATGATGTGACAGCATCATGAAGAGATCAGTTCCCAAGATTGTATATGACTTGTGTTTGTGTGTGTGTGTTTGTGAGTGTGTGTGTGTGTGTGACACAAACTCCATAGAAAGACCAGTAAAAAGTTCCTAGAAGTAGATACATTGATTTTGAATTAAATATAGAAAAATAAAAATGCAAGGATATCCAGGATAAATACCAAAAATGAGAGCGAAGAGGGGACTAACCTATTATATGTTAAATTATACTATAAAGCTTTTAAAAATAAATATATTCATTAGCTCTGTCTCCTGAAGAGGCTTCTAAACAATGTCTCTCCAGCAGCAATGAGCACACTTAGTGCACAAATTATGGTTTCTAAATCCCATTTCCTACTCAAGGGGACCAGAGCTTTTTAGAGAATTGGCTGCTTCTAGGTCTGGGCAGAAAAAGTACAAGATGATCCTGGGATATCTCATTGTGCCAGAAAGTAAGGAAATGTCCAAAGATGAGTAAGATTGTATCAGCTTTATTTATAAACTGTAACTATAGACGAGAGCCTGATTGAAGGGCTTTCCAGTTGCCGAATTTCAATTAATTTGAACATCAGGTGGGGCGCCTGGGTGGCTTGGTCGGTTAAGCGTCCGACTTCGGCTCAGGTCATGATCTCACGGTCTGTGAGTTCGAGCACCACGTCGGGCTCTGTGCTGGCAGCTCAGAGCCTGGAGCCTGTTTCAGATTCTGTGTCTCCCTCTCTCTCTGCCCCTCCCCTGTTCATGCTCTGTCTCTCTCTGTCTCAAAAATAAATAAACGTTAAAAAAAATAAAAAAAAATTGAACATCAGGTGTTGTTGGTTTGCAACCTCAGGTTTTTTTTTTTTTCTGGGTGAAATTTGAAACTGGCCCCTTTACTCAGAGGGTAAGGAGAAACTGAAGCAAGAGGCACATTTGTCTCGATTGTGACAGTTTTAATAAGAAGAGAACTTACATCGGGTGGCCGCAAGACAAGTCGATTTCTGCATCTATCCACCAGAATCTTAAAAGTTTATATATAGGTCTTAGTAGATCCAGTCCAGATGGGCTCAACAACACATTATCTTCTTAAGACTGTATACTTGAAATGACTCCTAGTGTAGGAACAGTGTGTGGAATGTACATCTCAAGGATGGGAGGAGGTAAGGAGCCTCTGACTGCATGGGTCCAGCTTGAGGGTTAACCAACTGTCTTGTCTTCTCAGTGGTCTACTCCAGTAAGAGTGACTGTAATGGATTGTACAACATTGAATGAGCGGCACCTGGGTGACTTAGTTGGTTAAGCATCTAACTCTTGATTTTGGCTCAGGTCATGATCTCATGGTTCGTGAGATCAAACCCTGCATTGGGCTCTGCAATGATGGCACAGACCCTGCTCAGGATTCTTTCTCTCTCTCTCTCTCTCTTTGCCCCTCCCCTGCTTATACACACATGTGCTCTCTCACTATGTCTCTCTCAAATAAACATTAAAAAAACATTCAGTGAAGTAAAATCTGTAAGTCCATAGTGAAACTCTTGAAAAAAAAAAAAAAAGAAACAATGCTGACAATAATCAAATGGAAAGAAATGGTTAGCCTGTTTTTCTAAGGAGGAACTCTTCTTTAGTTGATGAGGGACCAGTTCTGTACAAAATAATGTGAGTTGATTCATGTAAGAAATGCTAGAAATAGAAAATTACTATGTATAACTCCCATTGAAATAAATGAGTCAGGAATCATCAACAGATGCTAAAATCATTAGGTAAATGTATGTTGGGCAAACATATTCTCATGGTGCTCAAGTATCAGTTCTTAATTGCATCTAGCAGTTGTCTTTTTAAATAAGTGATCAAACCTAGCTTCATTAATAGACAGCTTGATACCATAAGCCTTCTGATGGATGCGATATTAAGTCTCTTTCTGGCCCCACTTTTGAAATATTATTGCTAGAATGTTTAAGCTGAATCTAATAAACCTGTTTAAACTTAACTTTCAGTTTACAGAAAAATACAGGGAAAGAGGAGCAGGTTAAACTAAACCATGAAGAGATAATCAGACAAATTTCCTAGGTTTAGTATCCTGCATCAAACATTCCAGGGGCGTCTGGGTGGTTCAGTTGGTTAAGTGACTGACTCTTGATTTCAGCTCAGGTCTTGAGCTGGTCCCGAGTTGGGTTCTACACTGGGCGTGAAGCCTACTTAAAAGAAACACACAAAAAACCCCAAAAAACCATACTAGATATGTGGCCTAGTTTCTTCCAAAGTCACACTATGGTAGGGGGAGTTTTCTAGATTAGAAGAGAGTGAAAGATAAACAGATGCAGTGCATAAAGCTGTATTTGATCCTAGTTAAAACAGCAACAACAACAAACAGGCTCAAATCTTGGTAGAATTGGGAAAAATTATATATAAGCTAGATAAATGACATTATGAGACTCATGCTGCATTATTTAGTGATGAGTGCCATACATTCATGCATCATCATGAAATGTGTGGTGTGCATGTGTAACAAATCATTTGTTAATTTTTATTAAGTTTATTTTTGAGAGAGAGAGAGAGAAAGAGAGACTGTGTGCATGAGCAGGGGAGGGGCAGAGAGAGAGGGAGAGAGAATCCCAAGCAATATTTGCGCTGCCAGGATGGATCTCACCAACTGTGAACTCATAACCTGAGCCAAAATCAGGAGTCAGAAGCTTAACCAACAAAGAGCCACCCAGGTGCCCTATCATTTTTGAAATTTTTGAATGCACGGAGTGATTATGCAGATTTCATAGTATTCTTTCAAATTATCTGTTTGATTTTTCTTTCACTTAAAATGTTGAAAAGTCTATTAGTTGTCATTGACAAAAAATACGCATATTACAGTTAAATAGAAGCAGAAAGAAGGCCAGTTGCCCATGTTTGAGGTCATATAGGGTCTTGAAGACACAAACCAAGAAGTAAATGAAGTTTAAGGCTAATTGTGGGACTGAAATAGTACTCAAGGGAGTAATATTATTGAATGAAGAGTATATTTTTAAGCCAGGATAAAAGAAAATTTGCATATTTACTTTTTTCGGGTTGGAATCCCCTGGCAAGAAGGAATGGAAGTATAAGGAGGTGGGATGGTAATTTTCAGGAGCAAGTTTCAGACTGTTCTAAGGAGGTCAGTGTGATTAGTACTAGCATAAGAAGATGTTCACATCTTAGAAAAGGAAAGAAATTGAGTCAGGTTATTAGTTAAGTAAGGAATTCCTTATTTGTGTAGCCCTGTACGCAGGATGGGGATTCAGTAGTAATAGGACTAATAAGGAGCCTGTTTGCCAGGAGTTTGGCATGTAATGGTGACTGTAGTCTTCTCAGGTAAGTGCGAGGTCATAGGTTCAGATGAACGGATATGGGGATAGGAGCTTGGGGAAAGTAGCAGAGAATATGCAAGAGGTCTGTAAAAAGAATCTAGACCCATAAGGAGGAAGTTGGCAAAATTAACAATTCCTCACATTTTAGTCAACACAATTACATCACTTTCTTGAGCAGTACTTAGTCTGTAATCTGAATGGGTCTAGCAAACAACTGAGGTTTGCTTGGTTAGAAGATTAGCAAGGCACGCATGATGCAAAACACAGAGCTGGGCTTTCTAGAGATAGTATGTTGTAGAACAGAAGGGCCATAAATCTGGGCTGGGTAGGGGGGCAAGGGCAGCTCCAGGAGATGAATAAACTAAGAACAGGTAAGAATTGAGAGCCTGAGGTCAGAATGAAAACTAATAGCAAGTTTACTATTTTTAATGGAATGAGAAATTTGTAAGGATGGATGTCTTTAGTCAGAGGAGAATATTCTTCCAGATTTTGAAAGTGGAGCAGAGTCCAATGATGAACACATTTTAGAGTTTGGGAAGGCATGTGGCTAACTAAGGCAGATGCTGCTGATACTGAGAAGTTAAAGTGTTGTGAGGAGAGGCTGAGTGTTAAAATGTAATTTAGAGAAAGATTAAAAAAAATTTTTTTTGATGTTTATTTTTTTGAGAGACACAGACAAAGCGCAAGCAGGGGAGGGGCAGAGAGAGAGGGAGGTACAGAATCTGAAGCAGGCTCCAGGCTCTGAGCTGTCAGCACAGAGCCCAACACGGAGCTTGAACTCCCTAATGGGGAGATCATGATCTGAGCCAAAGTCAGATGCTTAACAGACTGAGCCACCCAGGCGCCCCTAGAGAAGGTTTTTTTTTAAACCATAATTGCAGACAGGGAAAAAGGTGGAAAGGAAAACTTTAAAACGTGATAAAAAGTATCAGAGACATTTCTAGAGGTTTATAGACAATTGATGCCTTCAAGGATTTTTTTTCATTTGTGTAGGATTTTAGTCCTCTCTTTTGGAACTTTAAGAAAAGAGCTGTAGGTAAGCAATGTTTGCATTTATCTTGATTATATTTGATTGGAATATTCAGGTAACACAGAAATAAACCCTACAATGGTTATTGCAACCCAAAGTTCAATTTTGTAAGGAAGTTACTGATCAGAACCAGGGAAATGAATATAGGATGCTACAATGAAATACTTTCTAAACATAACAGTAAATGATTCAGATTTAAAAGAAGGTACAGCGTGTTTGTTAATATATTTTGTTTTCTAGTTGAAGCTTTTTCTTTAAGTCAGAAATCCAGTTATGTAGATAGACAATAGCTGTTGTTACTGCTAGTTACGTGGCTGCAGCAGCTACAACCTCATTCCATTTATAGATCATTCCTTGTGGGTTCAGACTCACTGCTAAGTGCTTAGTCCTATTGTACCTCATCTTTGTTACACCCTGGAAGAATATATTATTATCCCAGAGAGTAATATTTGGGAAGAAATAGAAGATCAGACAGATGACGTGTCAAAATTGCTGTCAAATGTCTGACGGAAGATCTGAGCACAAGCCTTTTTGTTCCACACTTACACCTCCATGCCTTGTTTTAAAAATGGAGAAAAAGAGATACTTGATTTGTATATCATCAGGTCAGTGACATTTGTCTAACAAAATACACACTCACCTCAGCTCCCTGTATATGGAAGCTTAAAAAAACACAATGCTTTCATTCGGAGCTAGGCAATTGTGAGATTTTAAACATTTGTTCATTCATTCTACCACTATTTATTGAGAATCTGTGGCATCTAAGTGAGGTTTAGGAGATTTAAAAAAAAAAGCCTAAGAACAAAAGACACTGAACGTATCCTCATGAACTGACAAATCTACTTGAAGGAAACGGTGCAAGTGAAAAGTGACAGTGATGAAGTCATCAGAATTAAGAAAATTACAGATGATTACTTATAGTTACTGAGATTTATTTATTTTGAGAGAGAGAGAGAGAGCAGGGGAGGGGCAGAGAAAGAGAGAGAGAGAATCCCAAGCAGGCTCTGCACTGAGTCCAAAGTGGGACTTGAATCCATGAACTGTGAGATCATGACCTGAGCCAAAGTCAAGAGTTAGACGCTTAACGGACTGAACCACCCAGGCTCCCCTAGTTACTTCAATAATTAAGGCACCTGAAAAACTTGGAAAGCAGTGCCTCTCTCTTCTTACTTGCAGTGACTTTGCAAGGCCCTCCCATTGGGAAATATGACATTACTCTCTTGATACTGTGTCTGTAGTTAGGAATACGTGAGCCTGAGCTCATACAGGGGAAATGTATAGCGGGAAAAGTAAAAGGGCCAAGGAAAAGAACAGTATAACAAAAAGATTTAGAGACGGCCATCTGGAAAGGAAATTGGGAGATGAAAAGGAATGATAGACTTTTGAAGAAAAAAGAGGTCAGCAATAAAGAGGTGCAGTTGATAGGAGTGTATGACTTTGTCTTCATAAATGTTTTGTTCACTAAAGTAGAGTTCATTGTTTGGGAAAATGAATTTTATTTTGAACTATATTGAGATTACTCAAAATTTCAAATAAAAATACCTTATTAGAAACTCTTAAATGCTATAAAACATATAAAATGAGTTCAGAAATATCAATGCATTTAGATGTTTTAGGTGGACAGCAATATACAGTTGACCCTTAAAAAACACAGGTTTGAACTGTGCAGGTCCACTTTTATGCGGATTTGTTGTTGTTGTTGTTAAGTTTTTGGAGAGTCAGAAGTCATACACAGATGTTCAGCTGCACAGGAGTCTGTGCCCCTAACCCCTATGTTGTTCAAGAGTTAGCTGTCGTTTTATTAATAATTTAGATTAGTGAACCAGTTGTATGAACATAATTTCTGTTTTATTTAATTTCTTAGCATATTCCATCATGGTTGTAGTTTTTATTTCAGAATTGCTAGATCTTCCTTCCTTATTCCAGACCTCCCTCCTGACATTGTCGCAACTGTAGAAAAAAAAATAACAGAAAAAAGGTGTCGAAGGGGGAAGAGGGCAATAGAGGAGGAGGCCAGCAACAGTATGGGGAGACAGTCCCTAGATCAATACTGCCCGCTGAAAGCCAGCCACCTTGCATAACTTTAAATTTTTTAGAAGACCCATTCAGAAGTAGAAAGAAACAGGTGAAATTAATTTTCATAATATGTTTATGTAACTTTATATTTTATGTAATTTTATAAAAAATGATCATTTCAACATGTAATCAGTATAAAAGTATTTTTTAAATTTTCTACTTTTTTTGGTGTTAAGTCTTTGAAATCCAATGTGCATTTTACATTTAGAGCACAGAACTAGCCAAGGTTAAAGTGCTCAATAGCTACGTGTGCTCGTAGCTATCTAGTATCTGGAGGGTTCAGAAGTCTCAGGACGATGTCATGTTTTACAATTTTTTGATGTTTTGCATTTACCAGAGATTAGCCAAGATATACTTTGAAATACTCTCTGATTGTCTCAATTTTAGCCTTCACTTTTTATTAAGAATCTAAATTGAAATCTTTTGAAGTTCATTCCTGCTAAAAAGCGATCTCAAAGTATGGTCAGTTGGCTAAGGAATAATAATATTTGTCCAGTAAATATATTTCCTGACAATTTGCTTTTTCACCATTCTGTGTGTCATGAGATACTCTATGATGTATGAGAATGGAAATTTCAATGGGGAAGAGGCAGACAGTGATAAATTCCCTAAGAGGTAAAAATAAAGTTCAGGGTTAAAATGGTTTCTGATTTTGTATGAAATCAGAAGATTAATTTCTGTATGTAATTCCACTCACAAAGTATGACTCATAATTTAGTGAATAAAGTCAAACCAGTTTTAGATGACTATATATAGAATGACACATTATTTGAAAAGAACACCACAAGTTTATAGAATATTAAATAATTTGTGTAACCTCCAAGATTAAAGTGAGTTAGTATCTTTGGCTAAAACTTGTGAGTCATCAGGAATTTGATGGGGAAATATGAACATTGAGTGTTGATCCATCATCTCTCATTTTTTGGTTGTTTCAGAGGTAAGCCTAGGTCAGTATACCCTTTACAGGTCTTCCAAGGTGTGTTCTTGGGTGATTGAGAGGGATATGACCACATGAATGTGTGTGAGTGGGTAGGGGAGGGAATTCATTTCTCAAGAAATGGCATTAGGTATCTATTTGCCATATAGAATCAAATTAGAGGAGTAGCTCTCATTCTTTTTTGCCCATTCTTTTTGATGCCATGTTGCTTTGTCCCTAAAAGAGGCATGCGTGACATTATTAATTTAAATAAATTTTACTATAAGATAGATTTCTTGTTTTTGATACCCCTGAAGGGAGTTGGAAACACTCAGAGCATGCTAATTCCAGATTTTTGGGTTCTGAGGTTTTGACTGAATGCGCCATGGTTTTGATTCAGATGTGTTATTGCAAAACAAATTTATTTCAAATTAGTAACGAGCCAGTCATCCCTTTTTCCTTCATGGCAAAATATTATTGTGAATTTGGTATTTTTACTTATCTAGTGAGCATTATATTGGTCTGCTGATCTTCAGTTAGAGATTAATCCTTAGTTGTTTTTGATCTTTCTGTGGTAAAGGAGAAGCAGCTTAATCATATCTATATTGAAATCCCATAATCTCTGATTAGGTTTACAGTATACCTAGGAAAGAAGATAGGTTTAGATTTTGTTACAAGTGAAAATAAATGGTTTGGCCTTATGATTTCCTTTAACTGATACAGAATATTATTCATTCTGAAAATCTAAATTTTTAATTTTACACTTCATTAGATGATTTCTTCCAAATAGCTAAATTGATACATATATTCTCAAAATGTATATTTTCTAAAAAATGAAATCAAAATGAAAAATGCCCAAAAAGTCTTAAAAGGAAGCATTGTTGTTGCGATAGTATTGATGTTGAAATTTTAATCAGACACTAGTGAGAAGATTCAAAATTACATCTTCCTTCTTATTCACACTGTAGGGTATATATTTTTTCAGTTTTGTTTAAATAAGTAATGATATAATTTCTAGTAAACATTAGTAATTGTATACTTGTATAAATTATACATAATACATATAAATGTTTATGTGTATACTACATAATATGTATAGTAAAAACTTTTCACTTAATAATATACTTCTCATAATATTATGTATAGTAAAAACTTTTCACTTAACAATAAACTTTAAACACACTGTCATCGACTATCATTTGCCATATAATTTTAATGGCAGTGTAGAATTTCACAGTATAGTTTGCTATACCCCACTGTGAATATTTTAGTTGATTCTCTTTGCATTTTCTTTTGATTTTTATTTCAAATAATGTTTATTCCCATACTTACATCTTTCTGTGTTTGTTTTAGTACAGTGTTGTAGCATTATGTGCACTTTTAACTTACATTAATTCATAGATTTTTTGGTTATATATTTAGTGAAAACACAAGCTGAGCAGTTATCCATTATTCAAGGAATTTGTCTTCTTGTCCAACCTTGGTAGAAAAACTGTTGGATGGATAAAGAAATTGTGGTTTATATACACAATGGAATACTACTTGGCAATGAGAAAGAATGAAATACGGCCTTTTGTAGCAATGTGGATGGAACTGGAGAGTGTTATGCTAAGTGAAATAAGTCATGCAGAGAAAGACAGATGCCATATGTTTTGACTCTTATGTGGATCCTGAGAAACTTAACAGAAGACCATGGGGGAGGGGAAGGAAAAAAAAAGTTAGAGAGGGAGGCATCCAAACCATAAGTGACTCTTAAAAACTGAGAACAAACTGAGGGTTGATGGGGGGCTAGAGGGGGTGGAGGGTGGGTGATGGGTATTGAAGAGGGCATCTGTTGGCATGAGCACTGGGTGTTGTATGGAAACCAATTTGACAATAAATTTCATATTTAAAAAAACGTGTTGGACTTAGGATAAAAAAAAGCAAATCACATGTAAGTAGTGTATAATCTATTTAAGGTATTTTCATGAGGAATTTTTACATACCTTGCATGATTACTTTGGAACCACTAGGAAATAGGTTATGCAGTTGCATTTCTTAGAATATTTTTCTTGCATGGGCAATAACACTGTGAACTTCTAATTAAAAAAATTTCCAGACTGTTTAAAATTTAAAGTTTAAAATGTTATAATGATTTCTTAATAGTTCCACCACATATATGTGTACTGATTTTTGAGTATTCTGGTTGCTTACCAGCACAAATAATACTTTTTAGTAATATGTCACTCACACGTGGAAGTTACTCAAAACATATAAAATAAAAACAGTATTACATGGGAAAGGAGTAGATCTCAGTACTTTTTGCAGTTGTAAATTAATTTATTTCCGACAACATAACAAAGAAATGTTAATTCTTTTGAAACAGAAACCATTGGAAATCAGAAGGATGCTTATGCCATTTATCATTTGTCACTCAGGTGAACTGGGCTTTTTACCTGCCATAAGAAGAGTGCCTGGTGCTGTGAATCTTTTCTAGAGAAGAGAAGCTGTACATATGTAGCCTCCTTTTGAGTCCTCCAAAGTTGCCAGGATGACTTAAGTTTGCAGGAAAGAACTAGAACCATTTGGTGTTCGGTTTTTTGTTTTCATTTTTGTTTTTTGTCTGTTGTGTGAGTCACAGCACAGTTGTGAAAAGTACAGGAAGAAAATAATGATTTTCTCAGCAGATTATTCTAAACTAATTTTAATGGAAGTTTTCAAATGCTTTTCTTTCACTTACTCTTGGGTTTAATGAGGGTTTTCTGCCTTCATATTGTTGATGGCAATAGTAAAAAATGATGCTGCTCAAAGTAGTCTGTGGCCTATTTTTTTTAATGTTTATTTTTGAGAGAGAGAGAGAGAGAGAGAGAGAGAGAGAGAGAGAGAGTGAGTGAGTGTGTGTGAGTTGGGGAAAGGCAGCGAGAGAGAGGGACACAGACTCGGAAGTAGGCCCCAGGCCCTAGGCTCCCAGCTATCAGCACAGAGCCCCATGCGGGACTTGAACCCACAGACCAGGAGATCATATCCTGAGCCGAAGTTGGATGCTTAACCAACTGAGCCACCCAGGCACCCCAGAAGCATTTTATTGACAGACAGAATTATAGCTCTAAAAATTATAGCTCTAAAAGAACTAATAAGGAAAGAGGAGCACAAAATATTTTTTTCTTTTCAGATGAAAATATCTGGAAAATACTGATGGATTAAAATCTGTAAACAATATTCTATGATTGCCTTAAAGTAAACAATGGAATAAGGTCTTAAATTTTTTTTTCTTGTTTACAGAGAGACACATTTTGACTCCATTGGTTTATGTTGAATGCCTACAAACTTGCATTGTAAATGTGCCTGTTCTTACTGCCTGCAGGTTTTGCAAGTATGTTTACATATCCCTGATTAACATCAGTTTTACCTAAATCAAGTTACTTTTCTTTTTCTTTGTTTTTTGTTTGCTTTTACAAAAATGTTGTCTCACCATAGTATGTTCCCCAAAGTACCACTTTGACATTTTGCTTTTTAAAAAATATTTGGTGAATTCTTAAATGTATCTTTTTGGTGCATGCCATATGTTCAACTCCTGTCTCAAATTTCTTCATAAAGCTTATGTGATTATTTCTGTAGTCATTTCCAAAAATAACTTACTCTGAAGACATGATTTTAGTAAGCAAAAACAGTGTTCATGGTGTTACTAGGTTTAAATAATATATAACTGTTTTTAATGTGTATTTATTTTTGAAAGAGAGAGAGACACAGAGACAGAGCACGAGTGGGGGAGGAGCAGAGAGAGAGGGAGGCACAGAATCTGAAGCAGGCTCTAGGCTCTGAGCTATCAGTGCAGAGCCTGACGCGGGACTTGAACTCACAAGCTGCCAGATCATGACCTGAACTGAAGTCAGATGTTTAACCCCCTGAGCCACACAGGTGCCCCTATAATTAGTTCTTTTTTGTTTTTAATTTTTTTCAATGTTTATCTTTATTTTTGATACAGAGAGAGACAGAACATGAGCGGGGAAGGGACAGAGAGAGAGAGAGGGTGACACAGAATCAGAAGCAGGCTCCAGGCTTTGAACTGTCAGCACAGAGCCCGACGCGGGGCTCTAACTCGCCAACTGTGAGATCATGACCCGAGCTGAAGTCGGACGTTCAACCTACTGAGCCACCCAGGCACCCCTAATTAGTTCTTTTAAAAAAAAAGGTCAGGACTCTCTTTCTTTATATCTAAGTAAATTGTATACACTAACAAATTAGAAAAATTGCCATGAGTTATCCTTTTCCATTCACAATACAGTTAGTACATTAAATTTTTTAGACTTGACTCTCAGAGCTGAAAGAGCTTAACTGGTAAATTTTTTAAGTGGTCAATGATCAGCTTTTCTGTTGAGGCTGTGTTGGTTCCAGGCCCTTCAGGAGCAACTTCAGCTTTCCAGAAAGAGAGTTCTCAGTGTCCCCAAGACCAGAGAACCTCGAAAGGGCCTTGGATGGGCAGATGAAGACCTGGATGTAATTCCCACTCTGACTTTTGAGCTCACATTACACTTTGCATGCCGCAGCTTTGGTTACTGCATCCGTAGAAAGTGGTGCTAAATTCCTTTTCCCTGTCTGATTATTGGAACGATTGACAGAAAAAAAAAAAAGCACTTTGTGTTACTCAAATACATTATTTCTTATTTAAATGTCAAATTTCAAAAAATAAGGAAGTTTTATTTTTTAAATGTTTATTTATTTTGAGAGAGAGAGGGCACAAGCCGGGGAGGGGCAGAGAAACAGAGGGAGACACAGAATCCGAAGCAGACTCCAGGCTGTGAGCTGTCAGTGCAGAGCCCGACGTGCTGCTCAAACCCACGAACTGTGAGATCATGACCTGAGCCGAAGTTGGACACTTAACTGACTGAGCCACTCAGGTGCCCCCAAATAAGAAAGTTTTAAAGCAGAGGTCACAAACAAGGCTGAAATTGCCTCTCTGTGATATGAGAGGGTTCTCTAACATGACTACCTCAGAGTAGCAGCCTTGTCTAAATAGGAACCCTATTGTATCTAGGATCCCAGGGTAAAAAATAAATAAGAAGGAAGGAGGCCATTTAGTTGGAAGATTGTACTGGCTACATGAAGCGGCCATCCTTGTGGGAGGTATGATTGTGAACTGGAGAAGCTTATATACATACACACCTGAACACATAAATAATAATAACAATAATAAAGAAAAACATTAAACATTTAAGGTAACAAGTTTTGCAAGTATACTCCTCAAAGAAGGCTATCCATATAATATATAATAAGAAGCCTCCTCCTTATTTTTCGGGAGGTATTGTCTTTTTGATATTCCCTGATATCCAGCTGGTTCCCATGCAGTTTTCAAAACATTCAAAACAACACTACTGCTGACCAGACAAAATGTAACTTCTGGCTCTTTGTGAGATTCCTTTCACTGGCCACTTTTTGGCCCCAGTTACAAAACTCTCTGAAAGCCTTTTGGTTTAAGTCTGGTGTGTTGTAAAAAAAAAACACGCCTTTTGAATCTGAGAGATCTGGACTCAAATACTAGCTTTGCATCTACCTCTAAAAGTTTCCTCTTGTCATCTGCAAAGTGGGGATGGTAACATCTAACTCTAATGGCTGCTGTCAGCATCACCTTTAATAAACTGAACCACCACATGACAATGTGTTTAATAAATGATGGGTGGCCCTTACATCCGATTTGGAAGCATCTGGGTGTTAGATAAAAATTTCAGTGCTCTGATTGCAACTTTGAGACTCAGGTTTATGGGGATTTAGGGAGGAGCTTGGAAATCAGCATATTAGAAGTTTCCAGTTTATTTTAAGGTGCCTTTGGGGTGGGCACCAGTGTTCTATCAAGTAATTCATAAACATTACAAAGTAAATTTAGCATTCTGATGTACTTCCCCTTCACCTTTCCACCCCCGGCTCTGTGATTGTGTGCACATGTGTGTGTGTGTGCACACGCACATGTGCAACTACTCCAGTACGATGACTATGAACAGGCAGCTATCATTGTTTATACAATATGCTGATTTCTTTCATTTGTCATTTCCTTTACTTTTTATTAACAACATATATAATGTGGTTATGAGTTAATGCAGCTACTTTTTTCATATGGCAAAATCCATACAAAAGCAATTGTTAAAAAGGAGTGTGACAACATTGTTGGGATAAGTGTATATCTCTGATGCTGACAACTTTGGGTTGACAGTAAACACATCAGGGTAGAAATTCTGATATGTTTAAAAAATGAAATCCATGTCTTTATGAGCTGTCTGGTTTTATAGTCTCAGAATTGTACAAACCTGGTCATAAATAAATAAATGTGTGTGTAACTTAATTGTTTTTCAAATTTTAAAATCGCCTTGACAGTTGTTGCATTGACAGCTGATAAGCCTTTAGGTCTTATATTTAACATTTTGGTAACTGGCATTCAATACATTATAGATTTCTCAAGCTAAATGTTTTTTTTTTTATTTTTTATTTTTGTTTTTAGCAGCCTGCTTGTATCACTGTTGGCCTCAATAGTGTATGTGCCAGCACAAGCAGCTTCTCTTCCCCAATTAGTGCGTCATTCATAGAAAGAATATCTCATTAACTTTCAAAAACACAAGAAGGATGCTATGATGTAAACAAAATATATACAAGCACTTATTAAAGAGTCCAAGTAGAAATGAAGTGAAGATCACCTGCTGTTCTGGATCATTCCCTCTACTAGTGCAGAAAATAGAGAAATGTTCATAATAGAACATGTTTTGTCTTATTCATTGGAAGGATCCATGTTGTAAGGTCATGGGCCACTGAAACTTTATTTTATAGTTTGCTGAACCTTTTTATTATATTTTATTTTCACAGTCTTAATTCTTTAAAACATTACTCTGTACCGGTCATGCTTATTTGAGAGACATATGTACGTGGATTATTTGTTTCAGTCTGTTTTCATAAATTGTATCATCAGCAGCATGATCATAACCAATTTTATGTACCTACAGTGTGTGAGGCATAATCTAGCATAGTCTTCATGTTGTTTGTATAATTCTGGAGAATATTATAATAATGCAATTGTGTTTGATGCTTAAACGTTGATTTCTTCCTTAATGTATTTTACAATTTCATGATTACCAATAAAGATCAACACCAACTTTTTAATAAATACATTTATGTGTATATATATATACATAAATATATATATTTATAAATACATTTATTTGTATTTATTTATAAATATAAATATAAATATTTATTTATTTATTTATTTATTTATTTATTTATTTATTTATTTTGAGAGAGAACAAACAGAGGAGGGGCAGAGAGAGGGGGACAGAGAGAGAATCCCAAGCAGGCTCTTCACTGTCAGCACAGGGCGCAGTGCAAGGCTTCAACTCATGAACCATGAGATCATGACCTGAGTCGATATCAAGAGTTGGATAGTTAACCGACTGAGCCATCAGGTGCCCCACCAATTCTTGAATACAAACAGTGTACCAGGTATTATGTAGTCGTCATTTCTAGTATTTATACAATCCCTGAAAGATAGATGTCTTATTATCTCCACTTTATAGATGATGGAACTGAAAATTTAGGTCACTAACCTGTGTCCTTTAGCAAGTGGCAGAGCCGAGATTTGAAAATATGCCTGTCTGACTATACACCTGACCTTTTTCTCACAAACAATACTATTTTATCCTCACAGCCTCCACTTCCGGATTGTTGTTACCCGAAGATCATTAGAATTAGAATTCCCGGAGCCCCTTAGTTAATTCTCTAACAACTCATCTTGATTTGAAATGCATAGCTACTAGCTTTCCAGTCACAGTTTGGACTGGGGCCCAAAATGGTCTATTGAATGTTTGGTTGTATAAATGACTGCAGCAACTTGCCATCTTCTCCATCAAGCTACTGAATAGTAACATAATTAGATCCAGCACTTAGATTTTGCTTCCTCCCATGATGTTTTCATCATTTGGTGATTAGATTACAATGTCAATGATTAGCATGCATAGTTTCCCACTCTAAGCAATAAGAAACTCTCTGTTCCATGTTCGAAGTTGGCTGCAGGGTTAATCCACTAACTGCCTGTACCTTGATCCAAAATTATATACTGATGAATGGTGATGAATTCCATGAAATTCAGGAAACTGTTTTGTTGGCTGACACTAAGATGTATTATGATTTGATGTGGCTGTGTATAAATGTTTGCACTCAATCAGAACCCCAGGAAAATATATTTAGAATATAGAAGAGAGAATTCATGGTGCTGGAGAACCATCCCTAGGCAAAAACCTATGAAGAGAGTGTAATAATAATAATTATAATAGGTCACCTGAGTGGCTCAGTCGGTTAAGCGTCCAACTCTTGATTTCAGCTCAGGCCAGGATTTCATGGTTCATGAGATCAAGTTCTGTGTTGGGCTCTGCACTGATACCGCGGATCCTGCTTGGGATTCTCTCTCTCCCTCTTTCTGTATCTCCGTTTCTCTGTCTGTCTCCCTGCAAAAAATAAACTTAAAACAATAAAATCATCAACAACTTCTTTAGTACTAGTCTATTGCCAAGCAATATTCTAAGCACATTCCAAGCATGAATACCTTTAGTAATCACTGTAACTAGTGAGGAAATTGAAGTATAGAGAATGTAAGCCCAGGTCACAGAGCGGCAAAGCCAGAATTGCAGCTCAGGTAGTTGTATTCCAGATTCTGTGTTCTTTTACTTTATTTTCCTTAACAGTTTTATTGAGTTATCATTGACATATAAAAATTATGTGTATTTAAGCTATTCAGCTTGATGTTTTGATATATGATACATTGTAAAATGATTACCACAATCAAGATAATTAACATATCCATCACTTTAAGATTCTGTGTTCTTAACCATTGTGAATTCTG
Source organism: Neofelis nebulosa (assembly GCF_028018385.1). Classification (NCBI taxonomy): domain Eukaryota; kingdom Metazoa; phylum Chordata; class Mammalia; order Carnivora; family Felidae; genus Neofelis; species Neofelis nebulosa. The sequence goes on from NC_080795.1 coordinate 32,326,305, forward strand.
TCTTTCAGGAAACCTTATGTGGATATAAATGTAGTTCTAAGTATAAAATGTAGATTTAATTTACATGAGGATTTCTAGCAGAGGTTAATAATTCTGAATATAAATGTGGAGTAAAAATTATATTTTCTGTGAATTATCATAGTTTTTCCTGTAAATAGAACTTTTATTTCACATTGTACTTTAAAGATTTTTTTTCAGTGTTTGTTTATTTTTGAGAGACAGAGAGAGACAGAACATGAGTAGGGAAGGGGCAGAGAGAGAGGGAGACACAGAATCAGAAGCAGGCTCCAGGCTCTGAGCTGTCAGCACAGAGCCCAATGTGGGGCTCGAACCCATGAACCATGAGATTATGACATGAGCTGAAGTCGGACGCTTAACCGACTGAGCCAGGCACCCCGATTTCACATTGTATTTTTAAGATGAAAAATGCTATTCCAGTCTTCTGTCATGCCATAATGATATTACTGTCTTTTGTTTCTTTATTACATTTTTTCACAACTATTTCCAATGTGGTGCAAGTTGCTGTAATTCCCATAACATTAGGTGTTTTGGGGGCAGGTGTTGTTTTCTAAAACTATTAACAAAGAAATTAATTATAGGGATGTGTAATGAGTAGCACAGAATCACCGGCAAGTGAATATGAGGCTTGGAATGAGAACACACATTTGATCTGGAGAAGCAAAGGCTATTGCATCATCTAGATTTTGATGAAATAGTTTCAGGTTTTTAGAAACAAGGTCTTAGTAGCAGTGTGTGAAGCTGTAGGTACAAGCAGCAAAGTGAGGGAAGGAAATGTGAGAACTATACATATAGGAATAGACCCACTGAGAAACAAGACATAATTTCAGTGTCTCACTAAACATATTTATGAATATTGAAAAAGATCAGTATTCTCTTCAACATGTATTTTTAAAAATTGCCTTTTCAGGGTCACCAGTGTGGCTCAGTTGGTTAAGTGACCAAATTCATGATCTTGCCATTTGTGGGTTCGAGCTCTGTTTCGGGCTCTCCTCTGTGTGAAGCCTGCTGGGGATTCTTTCTCTCCCTTTCTCTCTGCTCCTCCCCTGCTCATGCTCACTCTCTCTCAAAATAAATAAATACAAACTTAAAAAATAAATAAATAAAAATAAAAATTGCCCTTTTTATTTTGAAGCAAGCTGTATTATTGGCAAGTTTTATAATGAAGAGGTTTTTTTTAAGTTTTTTTTTTTTTTTATTGTTTATTTTTGATAGAGACAGAGCATGAGCAGGGAAGGGGAAGAGAGAGATAGGGAGAGAAAGAATCCCCAGCAGGCTCCAAGCTCTGAGGTGTCAGCACAGAGCCCAACGAGGGGCTTGAACCTGTGAACTGTGAGACCATGACCTGAACCGATCGGATGCTTAATAGACTGAAGCACCCAGGTGCCCCTATTATGAAGAGTTTCATAAGAAGATTTAGGTATGTCACAAATGACATTTCAGTAGTAATTAAGTAATGAAGTTCTCCATTTACTTCAAGCTATCACGTGGATTTCTTTTAACCTCTAGAAATTGTTCTTTATAATTTGCCTTAGGAATTATCCATGTTCTAGGGTTGCCTGGGTGGTTCAGTTGGCTAAAGATCCGACTTCAGCTCAGGTTATGATCTCATGGTTTGTGAGTTCGAGGCCCGTGTCAGGCTCTGTGCTGACAGCTCAGAGTCTGGGGCCTGCTCTGGATTCTGTGTCTCCCTCTCTCTCTGCCCTTCTGCTTGCACACTGTCTCTCTCCCTCTCAAACAAAACAAAACAAAAACAAACAAACCTCCCCCCAAAAAACATTAAGAATTATCTGTGTTCTCTTTTCCTTACTTTTTGGGTTATTCTCAGAATATGGATATAATTGGTAGTTGTCTTATTGTGTGAAAATAGATTTCTGCATGTAAAAAAAGGTTATTTTATGCTTAAATTGAATATTATTTTGAAAATTTACATCAGAATCCATTTAAGGGCTCCTCATTTTTCTTAAATTTGTTTTATTTTGAATCACTAGGTATTTTTCTCAGAAGGAAATTATACATCTTTGTGTATTTTGATTCAAGATAAATGTTATCACTTAATATTCACACAAAATGCATATTAAAAGCCAACTTTCACAAATCCATATTTACCATTTTCACAATAAATCCGTAGCATGAATTTCATGTTTTCTCATTAATTACATTTGAGAAGTACAATGATTGCATATTTTTATTTGGATTTTGTCCTGAAAATATGTATTTGAATGTTCAAAATTAGTATGTATACACTATAGACAGTTATATATACAGTAACCATTAATGTATATACCATAAATGTTCTCAATATACCTTTTTAATATAAGAATTATTCCCTTATAAGTAAAAGTATTGACCTTTCACAACATTCCTGGAAGTTGAATGAAAAATATGTTCTATGCAGTGTAATAAAAATTCTATTGTTAAAATTTCTTTATTTTTATTTCTAAATTGTTAACACTACTGCAGTTCGCTTGTCTGTAGCTGACTTAATTTTCTGTGGCTGTGGTGCATCATTGTTATCAATTGCTACAACCTAGACCCATATTTTAGGCCAGTTATTTACAGAATATGCTAAGTTAGGTCATATTGTAGTTGTTGCTCTTGGGTGGAAAAGATAAGACAAAGTAATCAGCGTGTAAATCAACTTTGAATAATGAAAATTGGTAAGTTACATGTAAGAAATTTGTATTGTTTCATATACATAAAATAAGCAGAATTTTTGACGTTTTTATGGTCAAACTTCATTTTTCATAATTGGATGCATGTTATGGTCAAACTTCGTTTTTCATAATTGGATGCACATATATAGATTGAGATGTTGTGTGTCTTTGTGCTTTATCATCTTTATAACTAAAAAGAGGAATTACTGCATTTCATGCATCTTCGTATTTGGCATTAATGCAATAATGTATTTACCAAAAAGCCTGTTTACCTGAATATTTCTAAATTATTTAAAAAGTTTTATCTATTTATTTTGAGAGAGCAAGCGAGCATGGGAGGGGCAGAGAGAGAGGGAGAGGGAAAATCATAAGTAGGCTCCACGCTGCCAATGCAGAGCCCATTGTGAGGCTTGAACCCATGAACAGTGAGGTCATGATCTGAGCTGAAACCAAGAGTTGGAGGCTTAACCTCCTGAGCCACCCAGGCACCCCTACCTGAATATTTCTAAAATATGCAATAAAACTTATTTTGCCCTTTTAGCTATGTGTTGAAATTTTCAAATATTGTGAAAGAGGTAATTTAATTAACATTATTTACCATAATGGCTATGGTAACATGTACGTTCATATTTGTGTTTGTGTATGTGTATACACATAAACGGCAAGAATTATTAGAGGCGTTTTTATTGAATTGTATGTTAGTCCCTTTCCAGGAGAAAAATGTGTTGTGATGAACTCAGTGCTCCTCAAAGAGTGGTCTGAGAACCCCAGTTACTCCACAAAGTTTGTTTTGGGCCCAGCCAGGAGATGGGAACTGAGATTGAACGTTTAAGAGTTTTTATAGTAGCAAAGCAACAGTGTGATTTTACCTATTGAGTCTGATGAAGATTTTGGCTTTTCTCTTTGTGTGTCATGTTTTATTACGCTTTCCCAGTTATTATGTTTTATTTTAGCAGCCATAATAGGGAAGGAGGAGGGAAGACTGGTCCTTCATTACTTAGTGTTTAAAAAGCACTGATTTATTTATCTGATTCATGATTCAAAAAGTTCAGTGTATAACTAACTCTGATACAAAGTTTAATGTTATTAGTGTTACTGGAAAAATCAGACTACTTGAGTAAATGTCATGTCCATAAAGATTTTTTGACATATAAAATGCAAAAACTGCCATTACCCCTCATAACATTTTTTCAAAATGGTCATTAGCACTCAGATGGATCCTTTCTGTTTATAAAGAGAATATTTACACTTTATTATTTATTGATTCTAAATAGTGTAAATGATCTTACATTAAAAATACTACTCATCTCAGTGGAGTGAATATATCAAAAACAGAAAAATTGAAACTTGAATTATTTATAGAAAAAAATCCCAGACCATATTTCTTAATTCATCTCCTTTGCAACTTGCATCTTTATTTTTCTGCCTGTGGCTCTTTTTTTTTTTGCTGCTATCTTAGATAGGTTTTCCCTGTCTTATAGACAATGGCTTGTTTATCTTAATTCATAAACCAGCCATTACTTTATTCTGTGAAGATGTTCAGATGACTTTTGTGATTTCTGGGTCAAACTACCCACAGTAACTCATCCATCTCACTGCACACAGAGAAGAGCAGAGACAAAGGATCTTTAAAGAACATTTTAAGAATGACTCATTTGAATAATATTTGCGTGTGGCAAGAAAAAAAAAGGTCTAAAAAGTTATAAACTAAAAGGTACATCCTCCTCCTTATACTCCCTAGAAGAAATGATTGCCAGCTACTTGTGTAAGAAAACTAAAGTATTCTCCCCCATGAAGACGTACACACACACACACACACACACACACACACACAAAAGCCTTATGAAGTCAGAATTGATAGTGGCATGTGAAAGTACTTGAGTTTTTGTGAGTGATGTCACACATTCACACTTGCTTTTTGTAAGGTACCACCTTACCTTTCCTCCTCCTCATTATGCTGTGATCCAAGTGTAATCCCCCTGTTGTACAGGTAGAAGTCAGTTTTACATGTTGAGTTTGCAGCAATGCTGCATCCAGAATTTGAGCCCTGGCTACTTTGTTCCTAGAGTCTGTGCAGACACTTCGGCGATGATGTGATACCTACGTTTTTGACAAATCTAACATTTTGCTGAGCTACTCAGTGAAATTTGTATAGTCTATGGGGAAAATGGACCTAGGTGTATATCTCCTTGTGTCTGTGTAACCAGATCATGAAGAAAAATAGCATTATTTTAATAAAAATCTCCGCAGAGTTAAAAGGAAATGTAAACTTCCTAATAAAGAAACAATAGGACATAGTAAGAATTAACCATAAGAAATGGTGAAGATGGCAGGTAGAAGGAAGAATAAGGAAAGGACAACACTGTAAAGTTATGGAGAGGAGCAAAATGCATGAAGATCAGGGAGCATGAAATAAGCACTTAGAAGACTGAGTACTTGAGCCAAGAGGATGAAGGAGCCATAACACATAACCAAATTATTGCTGCTTTCAGCGGTAATGGACGTTGTGTTCACTTGCTGCTCCTTGGTGGCACAGACCCCTAACTTCTTGGGAAAAATTAAGTACAAACCATTGCTATCCAATGACATTTCTGCAATGAGGGAAGTGTTTCTGTATCTGCCCTGTTCACTACGACAGTCACATGTGGCTGATGAACACTTAAAATGTGAATACTGTGACTGAGAAACTGAATTTTTAATTTTATTAATTTTAATTTATTTACATTTGAATAGCCACATGTGACCGGTGGCTACTAAATTGAACATTGCAGATAGAAACCGAATGATTTCTATATTGTGCTAATATCAGTCTTCTGTTTACTCTTCCATTTGAGCTAATTCACTCTCCAGATAGAGGTGGGATAGCCGATATGACTGATCTCATAGCCAGTATGCTAGGGTCTGTCCAGAAATAAAATTGGAACTAGCTTACATATGCTGCCAGTAGACTGACATCCGTAATGATAATACAAAGAGTTGTAGTGGGTTAGAGTCCTTTTAAATAGAAGCCTGCTCATCAAGGAGCACAGCTTAGCTTCTGAGCTTATGCAAACTTTCTGTTTCATTAATATGTAAATCTTACCTTTCATAGGTAAGCTCTTTCAGAACTGTGATCCACTTAGTGTGTTCTTGTTTCTCTGTGAATAATCATTTCAGACATGGACACTTTGTGTTTAAATTCGCTGTGTGAGCTTAGTTTTTAGAAACTACTATGCCAGTTAAGGCCAGTATTTTCTTTTAGAAAAAAGACCATTATAATTTATAAAATAAAAGTAGTTTAGAAAATTCATATTAAAAATCAATTTGAAAAATGTCTCAAAGTATTTAAAATACAATAAATATGAAATATATTTGAAATAAATTATCCTTCAATGTGTATGTTTGCAACATTATTTTATTTTATTTATTTTTTTTAATTTTTTTTTAACGTTTATTTATTTTTGAGACAGAGAGAGACAGAGCATGAATGGGGGAGGGGCAGAGAGAGAGGGAGACACAGAATCAGAAGCAGGCTCCAGGCTCTGAGCCATCAGCCCAGAGCCCGACGCGGGACTCGAACTCACGGACCGTGAGATCGTGACCTGAGCTGAAGTCGGAGGCCCAACCGACTGAGCCACCCAGGTGCCCCTCGCAACATTATTTTAAATTAGATAGACATCAAAAGAGGATACTTATGCAATATTAAAAACCTGGAGTATATTTAACACTTAAAGCTAGGTCAGTGGTACACTAAGAAAGAGAATTTTGAGTGAAAGTTGAGAGTGTAAGTTTTTTAAACCACTTGTATAGCTTAGTCACATAGATTTTTTTCAGGCCTGTATAACTTGGTCTGTATGTGGTAGACTTTCTCAGATCCCTTGAAAAGCAGAATGCTTGGAAAGAGTTTATAATAGATCATCCTTGAAGATAGGTGTTCTCACTACCTGGTCTTTCATAAACATGCCTGTCTTTGGTTCGCTCTGTGTAATCAGGCTGTAGAACGATGGTTGAGGATGAAACTAGTCAGATGTTCTATAAACTAGTCACTTACCCAATAATTTAAACATTGTATTAACATGCTTTCTGGTAAAAAAAAATTAGATTCTTTAGAAGAGAGATTCTATAACATTTTATTTCAGTACTTGTGAAAATTATGGGCAGGCTGCAGCTATTTCTTGTAAGTGGGTAGAGTGGTCATAGACAGTTTTGTTGAGCCACTTTCCAAGTTGATAGAGACGATGATTATGTTCAATTCTTTATAATTGGGGGGAGGGGAAGGAGCTAATTGGGGCTAGTTATGATATTTCAGTAGAAACATTGCTTAAGCATTGTCTTGCAGGATGATAGCTTCCTGTATATTATCAAATTTAACATACCTTTGAATGTCAGATGCATCATTTTATGTACTGATAATGTGGAAAATGCTTTCAATTAAACTATGATATACGCTCACTTATATAATATAGCTTTCTTTCAGAGATGTTAAAAAGTGACTAAAACATGTGCCTAAGATTCTATGAAATAGGATAATTTTATCACAAAGGATCCTTTGGTGCAATAATTTTTGGAAATACCGCAGACTGATATCAGGGAAGACCTTCATACCCTAAAGGTTAGAACTCTAGTGACATTTCACTCCTTCTGGAGAATGTTCCTGAGTCCAGACCTGAGTCAGATGCCCCTTCTCTTGGCTCCCACAACACCAGTGCACAACTCCGTGGAAGCTAAACCTAATAATCAACTTAATGGCTCTTCTGTACCTACCATGTGATTTCTGAGCCTCAAGGCATATAATTGGCTTTATTCAAATTTCTAGCATTCTGCCTGGTGTATGGTTGGTGTTAAGTGACTCTTTCATGAATAAGTAAATAAATAGATGAATACTAAAAAACAAATACGTGCTGGTGCAGTAGGCACAATACCAAGTGAAATTCTTTTTAAACTCTTCTTAGAGACTAACAGTAGAACTCCCACATTTGAATTATAATTCAGTGACATTTTCAAGCCATCCTGGAAGCTGGATAATTTAGTGCCTGCTCTTGGATGATGTGATATCAAAGTCACTCCCAGAGTTAATTACAGTGAACATAAATAAAAACTATAGGCAGGTAAAGTTGAGACTGTGTACTTTATAGATTTTTTTCGGTTTAACGACCCATTTGCTAATTTTCACTCCCTTTATAGTAAGTGTAACTTAAAAATGAAGAAGATATTTCTGTGTTGTTTTTCTTAAAGTGTGGAGAGTAAGCATATTTTTTTTTCAAGAGAAGTGGATGGGGATGCAGGATGCAGCATAGCCGAAGTGAAGAACAAGAAATAAAATGAATCTCTGATATTTGAAGTTCTTAAGTTGTAGTAGCTATAACTGGGTCTGACACAGACAGCATGATCTAAGAGTGAGGAGATAAGGACGTTGCAAACAAAATATTACTGCCATCCTTGTTCTCCTAAAAAAAGTGTTGATAACAAAGGACATGTAGACAGGCAAAGAGTTATCATGAGATGGGTCAGACACCCTTCCTGTGACTGAATGATATAAAACTAAAGAAAATGGGGTCCTTTAATTTTTGGCTATGGCAACACCAATGATTTGATATTTTGGATGTCTTGATAATCTTAGCTTAGTCATCTAGATCAATGTTTGACTATGGTATTCTGGAAATACTGGACACCCTTATGTCCCAACATTAAAAAAATTTTTTTTAATGTTCATTTCTGAGAGACAGAGACAGAGACAGAAAGAGAGAGCTCTCAGGGGAGGGGCAGGGAGAGAGGGAGACACAGAATCCAAAGTGGGCTCCAGGCTTTGAACTGTCAGTACAGAGCCCGATGTGGTGCTCGAATTCATGAGCCTTGAGATCATGACCTGAGCTGAAGTTGGACGCTCAACCGACTGAGCCACCCAGGTGCCCCATTAAGTGCAAAATTTTGATGTGGTTACCCAAATCTTACTAACAAGGTAGCTAATTGTGACTAGGTAATATATCAATTACTCATCTCTTGAAAATGTTATGTTACTACGTTAAGAGATTAATGTGGCTCCTGTTATAAACAATTATGCAATCAAAGTTCTTTAAGACTGCAGAAACATGTTTGTTTCCTATTTATATATTTAATCATTTGTTTTATCATCTGTGTAAGTATAATACATTTTTAAATGATTTGGCTTGATATAACATGCATGATTTTACTGTGAATCAAAAGCCAGTATTTCTCTGCATGTTGAAATATGGTGTATTTTTGTCCCTAACAAATTTACAGCTGGAAAGCAGATATTCTTGTAACACTAATTTTTGAGAAATGTTGTTCATACCGGAAATGATTGACATTGTTTTATGATACTTTCTTGAAGATTATGGTAAATGATACTAAAAAGAAGAAAAAATATAACCCACTTCCAAATGTCTTCCTGATTTTTACATAAGAACATAATTTTTATGCACACATAATAGCTATTTGAAACAATTTCCATATTAGCTAATATTTTATTTCCCCCAGGTGATGAAAATAGCCACTCATTGAGTTCCTTCTGCAGTGAGTTTTATGCAATTAAACCAAAAAAGAAGAACAATTTCTGTAAACCACAGTCTGGAAAAATTAAATAGAATTTGTACATTAGTGATTAGGAGTTCATTATTAATATAACTAAAATTTTTTGTTCCCTTTATTAAAAGTTTCTCAAACATATTCATTTATTAATTTAAATTGTACTATCTTAGTAAATCCCACTAAACTATCATTTAAAAATATTATATGTCTATATCATATGGTGTTAGAATGTATCTTGCTGAAATCTTTATAGAAACACCATCTTCAACACTTTCAGGTGAGGTAAAATATATTTCTTTTGTATTTCCTCCTAATGATATGGTTGACTGTAAAAGAACAATAATCACTATTGCCTCAGAGTAAATAGGCTTTGAGATTCATTAACCACCTTAGTTTTGCTTCAGCTATTAATCTGAGAAAGCATTTATTATTTGCATATTACAATGCAGTAGAGAATATTCATTAATTAATTCCATTGGGAGACTTTGGTACTATGATAAACAACATTTAAAAAATAAATTAATCTTATAGGGAAATAGAAAGTAGAGAAAAATATATGTGTGTATGTGTGTGTGTGTGTGTGTGTGTGTGTGTGTATATATCACAAAGAGATGGAGAACTGTGAGTAATTATTTTCATATTCACAGAGGGACAAGTAGTTATAACTCAGGAATTTTCGCTGGAATGGAGGTAACAAGGAATAGGATTTGATGATGGGGGGAGTCAGCTTAGAATGGCAGTTAAGTGCATAAACTCGGGAAATACTGGGTTTAGATACTTATTGTATTGATTACTAGCAGGGGAATCTTATGCTAGTTCTGTTTCTTCTCTAAACCTAGGCTTTGTCAACATGCAATGGAACTTAAAGAGCGTGTTTAGGAACAAGGTAATGGAATCAAGTACCTTGTATTGAACAAGGTATTGTAAAATGTTCATAGTAATGCTAAATGAATCTTACCTGCTATTATTGGGTACCAGAGTGATACAAATGTGTTTTTCACAATTGCATCAACACAAAACGAAATCTGAAACTAAAGTGAGAAAAACATAGCAGTTCTTGTTTTATATCTGCTTGCATGTAGATTAACTGGAGTGCAGCCGGAGGGATAAAGTCAATGCTGTTCAGATTCTGCTGCAGCCCCTCTTCCTGGAACCTGCCAGCCTTGTTGTTGTTGTTTACACAAAGCAAACAAATTGCTGTTTTATAGATGACCTTAAGTATAGGCCTACCCTGGAGATACTGTGAATTTGGTTCCAGTCCATTGCAGTAAAGTGAGTATAACAATGAAGTGCATAGATGAATTTTTCGATTTTCCAGAGCATATAAAATTTATGTTTATACTGTATTGTAGCCTATTAAGTATGCAATAGCATCATGTCTAAAAAATGATATACATACCTTTATTAAAAAATACTGTATTGCTGAAAAATGCTGGCTGTCATCTGAGCTTTTAGTGAGTCTTAACCAGTGATCACAGATCACCAGAACAAGTGTAAATTTAATGAAAACATTTTAAATATTGCAAGAATTACCACAATGTAACAGAGAAACACGAAGCGAGAAAATAACTGTTGGAAAAAATGGCATTGGTAGACTTCCTTGATGTATTGCCACAAACCTTCGATTTGTAAAATCACAGTCTGTGAGACATGCAATAAAATTAGATATGCCTGTACTTATTTTTGTGTAATTATAATTCATCTAAACTAACCATTTTGGTTTTAGGTGTAGTATGAATATTATAAATATTTGAGGTAAATGTATACTGTGCCTGTGATCTGGGGAGAGTAAATGAGCATTGCTAAATCACCTCTGTAATGGGTACATTGATACCAGTCTGCCTATGAGTTTTTGAGGAACATTTGAGATTATTTATTTTCTGAATAGTACATTGTAAACTACAAATAATATGCAGAGGTATTATTATGCTTATAATACTTAAGGAAAATAAATAAATCTATTTCAAGTGTAAGTTGAAATTTATCCATGTAAATCAAAGGACCCAAATTATAACACCTACCATGTTCAATCGTCTGTTGGATCTATGTTGTATTAACACACTAATTAACTTTATTAATTCAGCAGTACATATTTAAGAACACTTATATGGTAACCACAGACACAGAACCAAATAATATATATCCTCAACTCTGAATTAAAATGCAGAGTGTTGAGTGCTATAATGGAAGTAAATGCCATGAGTTACAGAAGCCTAGACATGGGTTTACCTTATTGATTAGAAGATTCTGGGAGGTTTTCTTTAAGACTGTGATGTTTAACTTGGTGAAAGATGTGCAGACCAATTTTCTTTATCTCACTTTGGGAGATAAGGAAAGGGGAGCACATACCATGGAAATTTATGAATAGCATATTTTATGGACTCAGTAAAACCTCACTGATTGAAAAGATGGATTCAATCGCTTTGACCGATAGTAATATGGTCCCTGATGTACAAGAGGCCCTTAAGGTTCATATGCTACTGAGAACTAAGTAGCTTCTTATGTAACAGTCACGTGTTAAGGGATGGGGGAGAGGGGTGCTATAAAAAGGTAGGCCTTTGGTTGTGAGCTGAGGGTGATGTATGTGATTGTCCTTGACACTTACACCTGAAACACATGGAAAGGGAGCCTTGCAGGAACACAAGTACCCTGAGAGCAGAGGATCCATTACTGTAGCATCCACTGCCTGCTACATCTACCTTGGAGAATTGCCCCATTAACAGAATGTTGTGTCTTCCAACTTGAGGTGGGAATTGGGGGAACAAGTAGGATGGAGGAGTCCTCTTTCTCATTCTCTCCCTCTTTTTATTTCTTTCCCCCTCCCTCTTCCCTTGCCTCCCTCCCTCCTTCCCTTCCTGTCTCTCTCTTGATGTGTAGAATTTAATACGGAATACTGTTTTGGCCAGTAGGTTATGTTGGGAGGATGTTGATAAGCTCTTGTCTCTCTGGTTCTTCTGGTTAGCTCAAGGGTGGTCACTCAGAATGAGACAAAGTTCAGATAAAGTGCTTGCCTCTTTGGTGCCACTGGAGGATGACTAGGTAGTGTGGGCAAGGATAGTGGTGAGAGTTTGGAATACTCACAACTAGAAAAGCAAGAGGAAGCTAAGCGACGCTGTATAGAATGAATGACAGGTGACGGGTGGTTTGTGTACCTTCCTTTCTGACCTAGCCCTGGGACCCACAAATATTATGGAAGTGCCTGCCTTCCTCTCAACATCCCTGTCTCAGTTTATAGCATCACCATCCACCCAGTTACTCAAACTAGATAGTCAGAAGTTATTTTTACCCACCCCTGTCCCCCTAGAAGTTATTCTTAATTCTTCTCTATGCCTTTATCCTCTATTCTGATACTGAGCAAGTCTTATAGGTTCTCTTAGTGAATCTTGAATTTTTCCACTGTTTTGCCCCATCTCCATTGCCACCACCCTAGGGCAGGTTACTTCATTCCCGGCTTAGATTCACTGAAAAAGTCTCTTAACTGGACTTTCATGTTTACATTCTCTAATCCATTCTCTACATAGCATTTAGAGGTGATCTTTCAAAAATGTAAATCAGATCATGTCACACATTGGCTTAGCCCTTCAGCAGCTTTTCATTATACTTAGAACAAAATCCAAATTCCTTGTGGTGACTTACAAGGCCCTGCCTGATTTGGCTTCTGCTTATCTCTCCAACCTTGTCTTGTTCCTTCTTGCTGATTATGTTTCAGCCACAGAATCTTTCTCAGTTCCTTAAAGAAGCATTATTTCTGCCCAGACTCTTGGCCATTTCTCTGCATGAAAATTCTGACCTTAGATTTTTTTGCACAACGGATTTCTTTTCACTTTTGATGTCTCAGATTTTATTGCACCTACTCAAGGAGGACTTCTTTGGTTTGAACCTTGTGTCTTCCTTCACTCCTGTTTTTCTCTCTTACAGCATCATCAATATGTTCTTTGTAGTACTTAGCACAATGTAGACTGTGTGTGCTTGTCTTCTGGCTGTTATCAGCTTGCTGTTCCATGAAGATAGAAACCATGTCTCTCTTCTTTTTCCATCGTGTCTTTATCACAGGGGCCATGCCTGTTATATGTGCAAAGTCAGTATGCTTTTGGAAGAATGAAAGACTCAAAGGAAATGAGGAATAGGTTTTTCATAATGGTAATAAGAGGAGGGGAGCTGATCACTATAGATAGCATGTCAAAAATATAATTTTGATACTAATGTATAGTGGGCTAAGTACGAGTACTTGTTTATTTAGATGAGATAGATGTTGCATCCCTTCAGGTAAGATCTCAATCTTTATCTCTTGATAAAATTCACATAGTTATTCAGATTAGAGCTTAATATTTTATTTAGGTATTTGGTGAGTACCAGTCTTATTCACACCCTCATTCTTCTTTGTTATTTCAATTTGTTCTTATTAATCATTAAAACAACTATTGCTCAACTTATCAGTCAAAATAAATAATATAAGTAAAGGAAAGAATATAAGTAAAGAAAAAATACCAGTAAAGGAAACATAAAACCATCCAACTTAAATATTTTAACTGGGAGAATTTATTGTTCAGAAGTCTGTTAAACTAGTTTGATAATTCATGCATGTCTACAGGGATTGTTTTGGAAAATAAATCACCTTGCATGTAGTAAGTTAAGTATTGTTTCATGAAGAATTGATTCAGTTAGGTGTTCGTACATGTATATGCTATGTGTCTATACTGGATCTCCAGAAAAGTGTATTTCTTGAAAAGGTTTGAAAAAATATTTGAAAGCTCTGTTCTAGGTGCTCTCATTCTAAAACCTTTGTTTATAATTCTTGCTAGCCCAAGCTCATACAAAAGTTCATTGAGGGAGGATTCAACAGATATTTTTGTTTGTAAGTATAACCAGAATATGATAATTCAGTCAGTTCTTACTGAACAGAAGTTATATAATCTTCTTTTTCACAATTCTAGCTTTTCAATTTTATTGATAAATTTTTGGTTTTGGTATTTTCATCTGAGAGTTCTTTAGTCACTTCAGAGTCACCCTCTGTGAAGATATTCCTCCTGACTCCCCTATTACTGTTAAGGAATGATGTAAAGTTGATAAGAATTAATTATGGTTACAATAGCTATGGGTCATTAAGCACCATGCATCAAGTCTTAGAAATTAGTTTCATTATTGTAATAGTGATTTAGAAAACAATTTTTCCTCTTTGACTTGTACAATTATTATTACTGTGATATGTGATATTTGTGGGTCCATTTATCAAATATTAATCAATGAACTGCTTTCTGCCTGCCACTACAAGTTAAAAGACACCTTTCTAGCCTACAGGGAACATGCATTTAAGCATAGAATACAGACTGGTAAATAGATACGATCATACAGTGAGATAAATGCTTCAATAAGCACAATGTAGAGGTTTGAGGGGAGTGATTTGAAGAGACACTCCCTCATTCTTGAGGATTCAGTGAAAACTTCTTTGTCCTGCAAGTGTTATTTAATCTGAGACATAAAGGATGAGTAAAAGTTCACAAAACAAAAAAGACAAATGTGATTGTTGTAGTTAATGTTCCAGTTAGAGAAAATAGCATAGTATGGGGAAATGAAGGTGGAGGAGGGCTATGAAATGAAGTGGCAAGAGTGAGCCAAGTTCAGGAAATTAAATTCCATCCTGGGTGTAGAAGTTTTCAAGTGTGTGAGAGCACATACAGCATTACAACATAGAAGAATTTTGATAGCACTGCTAATCTAAGTACACTTTAGCATAAATGGTGGACTCTTGACAATTAGACTAACATTGGACACAAAGGGCATCAACTGACAAAATCCTGCAGTTTTTGTGTGCAGTTAGAAATGGTAAGAAAATCAGTATTTAGAAGAGAATCTCCAAAACTGTCAGACAGGGAACATCTGTGTTTGCATCATGGTGGTGGGGCAGGGCACATCATTTGATATTAAACAAAACTGACTTACCAGAGTTTTATTTTGTACACACATTTTGTACATGCACGTGCATGCACACACACATACACTGAAACACTAGACATATGTAAGAAGTTATATGCCATTCCCATACTGTGGGTTTCCCCCTCCTCTAGTGTGTCCTCTAAAAGGCCCTTAATCTAGGTCCTAGATATTTCTTCAGTTTCATCTCATGCTGTTCATGCATTCATTTATTCATGCATTTATTCATATTTGAGAAACGTGCATACATTATTATGTTCAGTCAGTCATTTAGCCATTTCTTGGGAAAAATTTATAAAAATTTATATCCTTCCAGTTTCCTTGGTAGGCACAATATCTGAAATGTATAGTTCTCTGTCCTTGAAGAGAAAATGTTCAGAGTCATGAAAGAAGTATATGTAAATTACTTTGGATTCTCCGGCTCTCTCTGTCTCTGCCCCTACCTCTCTCGCGCTGTCTTTCTTTCTCTCTCTCAAGAATCAATAAATAACCGTTAAAAAAAAGAGTCTATTGTGCTTTGTTTCCCTCTATTCTCTTCCCCTACCTTCCCATATGTTCATCTGTTTTATTTCTTAAATTCCACTCAGTGAAACCATATGATATTTGTCTTTCTCTGATTGACTTCTTTAACTTAGCATAACACATTCTAGCTCCATCCATGTTGTTGCAAATGGCAGGATTTCATTTTTTTGATCACTGAGTAATATTTCATTGTGTGTGTGTGTGTGTGCACGCGCACACACACACACACACACCTCTTTATCCATCATCAGTTGATGGACGTTGGGCTCTCTCCATAGTTTGGCTGTTGTTGATAATTGTGCTATAAATATTGGGAAGCATGTACTTCTTCAAGTCATGTTTTTGTGTCTTTTGGGTAAATGCCTAATCGTGCAATTGCTGGATGGTACGGTAGCTCTATTTTTAGTTTTTTGAGGAACCTCCACACTGTTTTCCAGAGTGGCTGCCCCAGTTTGCATTCCCACCAACAGTATAAGAGGGCTCACCCTTCTCTGCATCCTTACCAACATCTATTGTTTCTTGTGTTGTTAATTTTAGCCATTCTGACAGGTGTGAGGTGGTATCTCATTGTGTTTCCCTGATGATGAGAGATGTTAGCTTCTTTTCATGTGTCATCTGGATGTCTTCTTTGGAAAAGTGTTTATTCATATCTTATGCCCATTTCTTTTTTCTTCTTTCTATAAATTACTTATTTTTTATAATTTACATCCAAGTTAGTTAGCAGCTGGTGCAACAATGATTTCAGGAGTAGATTCCTTAAGCCCCTTACCCATTTAGCCCATCCACCCTCCCACAAACCGGTTCTCCAGTAACCCTCTGTTTGTTCTCCATATTTAAGAGTCTCATGTTTTGTCCCCCTCCCTGTATTTATATTATTTTTGCTTCGCTTCCCTTATGTTCATCTGTTTTGTCCCTTAAAGTCCTCATGTGAGTGGAGTCCTATGACATTTGTCTTCCTCTGACTAATTTTGCTTAGTATAATACCCTCTAGTTCCATCCATGTAGTTGCAAATGACAGGATTTCATTCTTTTTGATTGCCAAGTAATATTCCATTGTATATATATACCACATCTTCTTTATCCATTCATCCATCAGTGGACATATGGGCTCTTTCCATACTTTGGCTGTTGTTAATAGTGCTGCTATAAACATTGGGGTTCTCCTGCCCATTTCTTAACTGGGTTGTTTGTTTTATGGGTGTTGAGTTTGATAGGTTCTTTATAGATTTTGGATATTAACCCTTTATCAGATGAATCCTTTGCAAATATCTTCTCCCATTCCATAGGCTGCCTTTTAGTTTTGTTGATTATTTCCTTTGATGTGCAGAAGCTTTTTATCTTGATGAGGTCCCAGTGCTTCAGTTTTGTTTTTGTTCCCCTTGCCTCTGGCAATGTATCTAGTAAGGAGTTGCTGCAGTGGAGGTCAAAGAGGTTGCTGCCTGTGTTTTCCTGTAGGATTTTGATGGTTTCCTGTCTCACATTTAAGTCTTTCATTCATTTTGAGTTTATTTTTGTGTATGGTGTAAGAAAGTGGTCCAGGTTCATTTTTCTGCATGTCCCTGTCCAGTTTTCCCATCACCATTTGTTGAAGGACGGTCTTTTTTCCACTGGATATCCTTTCCTGCTTTGTTGAAGATGAGTAGACTGTATGGTTGTGGGTCTATTTCTGGGTTTTCTGTTCTGTACCATTAACTTGTGTGTCTGTTTTGTGCCAGTACCATACTGTCTTGATGACTATAGCTTCATAACATAGCTTGAAATCTGGAATTGTGATGCCTCCAGTTTTGCTTTTCTTTTTCAGGATCGCTTTGGCTATTCAGGGTCTTTTGTGGTTCCATACAGATTTTAGGATTGTTTGATCTAGCTCTGCGAAGAATTCTGGTGGTGTTTTGATAGTGATTGCATTAAATGTGTAGATTGCTTTAGGAAGTATAGACATTTTAACAGTGTTTGTCCTTCCAGTCAATGAGCTTGGAATGCTTTTCCATTCCTTTGTGTCCTTTTCAATATCTTTCATAAGTCTTCTGTAGTTTTCAGAGTACAGATATTTTTTTAGTTAGGTTTATTCCTAGGTATCTTATTGATTTCGGTTCAGTTGCAAATGGGATCCATTCCTTGATTTCTTTCTCTGCTGTTTCATTACTGGTGTATAGAAATGCAACAGAGTTCTGCACATTGATTTTATATCCTGGGACTTTGCTGAATTCATGTATGAGTTCTGATAATTCTTTTTAAGTCTTTTGGGTTTTCTGTATAGAGTATCATGTCATCTGTAAATAGTGAAGTTTGACTTCTTCCTTGCTGATTTGTATGCCCTTTATTTCTTTTTGTTGTCTAATTACTGAGGCTAAGACTTCCAGTACTGTGTTAAATAGTAATGGTGAGAGTAGGCATTCTTGCCTTCTTCTTGACCATAGGGGAAAGGCTCTCAGTTTTTCCCATTGAGGGTGATATTAGATGTGGTTCTTTCAGATATAGGAGGCTTAGAGGACATTTTTAAGTATTTTATTTTTTGTTGTTCTTAAAAAATTCTTTGGCTATATGCTCATAAGTAAATTTATAAAATTCTGGTTATTTCTCATATACTTAATTTGCATGTTTATGTCTGCCAATATTTCCATAGATGTTGGATTATCATTAAGTCCATCAAACTCTCTCTTAAGGTAGTCTTTCCATCCCTTTCAAATACACATTATGAGGAAACAACTAAATATTTTATACAGAATCATTTGTAAGATCAAAATACTTGAAGTAACTTCCATTGTTCTCAGGACTAGAGTAGAGAAAGTCCATATAGTATAAAAATACAGTCATTAAAAGTAATCAAGTAGATTAATATTTGTCAACATGGAAAATCCCTTGATATCTATAGATATAGATATAAAGATACAGATATCTCTTGGCAATTAGGATATAGGTGATTTTGTTCAGTTTCACATTTGGATTTTTATTTATTACATATTTTGGAAAATAAAAATTTTCCATTTTATTAAATTTTTTTTAACGTTTATTTATTTTTGAGACAGAGAGAGACAGAGCGTGAATGGGGGAGGGTCAGAGAGAGGGAGACACAGAATCTGAAACAGGCTCCGAGCTGTCAGCACAGAGCCCGATGTGGGGCTTGAACTCATGGACCATGAGATCATGACCTGAGCCGAAGTCAGCCGCTCAACCAACTGAGCCACCCAGGCGCCCCTAAAATTTTCCATTTTATAAGAAAAAACCTGATGGATTTGGTGGAGACAATACTGTAACAGGTCTTGTGTCTGGGTACAGTCATGATGGTATCAGAAGTGTAGAGTAGCTAGACTAACTCCACATCCATTAGCTGAGTGGTTCAAAGCATCTAACTCACTCCAACTTTTGTCCCCTTTAGTTTAGAAACTGAGCAGAGTTAGAATAATTAGCAATTGAGTTTTGAAATTTTGAGACAAAAAAAAAGGAATTACTGTCACTGCTTTGTCCTTCCACCATGCCACCTCCCTCTTCCACTCATAAAAACTCAAAACACTGAAATGCTGGTGACTTTTCACTCTCTTTGTGTTAGTCACCCTCACTACTTACCAAATGTAATTCCTTCATCCATTCTTTTTAGTCCACGTGCACCAACCTCATCATTAGAGATTCTAGCCTCTCCTGTGTGTTGATGATGCAGTGACTTTCCAACTGGTCTCTTTCTCTTTATTCTAAAACTGCTGCTAAGATAATGCTTGCAAATGTCATGATTCAACTCAAACTTTTAATCACTTCCTAATACATAGTGGAGAGTAGCTTCCTTTCATTTTGTGCTTCATCTGTTGACTATAAAACTTTTAGCTGGGCAGCCATTGTGGCAGTGATATATACTTGGCTTTCCAGTCTCATTTGTCTGGAATATCCTGATGTGTTTTTTATTACCTTGCCTTTGTTCCCTTTTGGGGGGGGCACCCCTATTACATCTTTATTTTTTGTATCTCTCCATGTATCAAATTATAAACAAAAATATCAAGGTAAACCAGATAACTCCCCTAATTTTCAGTGCATTTGGGATCTTTGGAAAAATTCCACAGTTAAATTGTTCATATACTTTCAAGAATCTCGTCATTGCTAATTAGTCCTTTCCACTCAGCCATTTCCTAACTTTGGCGGGTAGTCGCATTTATCCGTTTGTCTTTTGATTCATCTGAAAGAAAAAAAGAAGATTCATGCTTCTAAGAGCACAATCAAATAATAACTTTTATCTTCTTAGTCTATGTGATAAAATGACATATTATGTATTCTATCTCCAACAGAAATACATCATCACTTGGTCTGTAATGATAAGAGAGAGATTGATTGAACAAATTTAACACATTTCAACATCTTTTCCATAAGTGATACAAAGGAGTAACTGGGAAACTTATTTAACTTCCTTAAGCCTCAGTTTCCTTCTGTGAAAAGAACTACCACTTTTGAGTGATTTGCCTTCATGGAATATCTTTTCCTTTCTGTCAAACTTTTTTAAAATTTGCAACATCTCTTACTTTTTAGTTTGTAAATTTTATCTTTTGTGCTTTTACCCACTTATCCCCTTAATGCATTCATCCTTTTATTATTGATTTGTAAGATATTTTATGTATGTATGTATCTATCTATCTATCTATCTATCTATCTATCTATCTATCATCTTCTATTCCAGCTTTCTTTAGATGTAATTGACATATAACATTGTGTAAGTTTATTGTATACTTGTTAATTTGATACACTTATATATTGAAAAATGATTACTAGCATAGTGTTAGCTAACACCTGTATCATATCACTTAATTACCATTTCTTTTTTGTGGTGAAATCTATTCTCTTAGCAACTTCCAAGTATGTAAGAGTGTTATTAACTAATCACCATGCTACACATTATATCCCCAGAATTTATTTTTATTTTTGTTATTTTTTATGATATTTAATTTTTTAATTTATTTTTAAAATTCCAGTATAGTTAACATACATACAGTGTTATATTAATTTCAGGTATTACAATATAGTGATCCAGCAATTCTATGCATTATTCAGTGCTCATCACGTAAGTGTACTCTTAATCCCTTTGCCTATTTCCCTTTGCCCCATACCCACCTCCCCTCTAATAATGACCAGTTTGTTCTCTATATTTAAGAGTCTATTTTTCTTGTTTTTTTTTTTGTTTGTTTTTTTGGTCTCTTAAATTTCACATGTGGATGAAATCATAAGGTATTTGTCTTTGACTGACTTATTTCACTTAGCATTATACTCTTTAGCTCTATCCATGTTGCTGCAAATGGCAAGATTTCGTTTTTTATGGTTGTGTAATATTCCATTGTATATACATATATGCCACATCTTCTTTATTCATTCATCTGCCGATGGACACTTGGGTTGCTCCTGTATCTTGGCTGTTGTAAGTAATGCTACAATAAACATAGGGGTGCATATGTATTTTTGAATTAGTGTTTTTGTATTCTTTGGGTAAATACTTTGTAGTGGAATTAGTGGATCATATGGTATTTCTATTTTTAATTATTTGAGGAATCTCCATACTGTTTTCCACAGTGGCTGTATCAGTTTGTATTCCCACCAGCAGTGCACAAGGGTTCCATGTTTTTTTCTTTAAGTTCATTTACTTATTTTGAGAGAGAGAGACGGAGAACAGGGGAGGGTCAGAGAGTGAGAGAGAATCCCAAGCAGGCTCAACACAGCGAGCACAGAGCCCGACACAGGACACAAACCCATGAACCATGGGATCATGATCTGAACCAAATCAAGAGTCGGACTATTAACCAACTGAGCCACCTAGATGCCCCAGTGAACAAGGGTTCCTTTTTCTCCACATTCTCATCAACACCTGTTTCTTGTGGTTTTTATTTTAGCCATTCTGACAGATGTGAGATGATACCTCATTGTGGTTTTGATATTTATTTCTCCCATGGTTAGTGATATTGAGCATCTTTTCATGTGTCTGTTGGCCATCTGTATGTTTTCTCTGGTAAAATGTTTGTTCATGCTTTCTGCCCATGTTAAAATTGGATTATTTGTGGGTTTTTTTGGTGTGGAGTTGTGTAAGTTCTTTGTATATTTTGGCTACTAACCCTTTATCAGATATATCATTTTCAAATATCTTCTCCCATTCAGTAGGTTTGACTTTTAGTTTTGTTGATTATTTCCTCTGCTGTACAGAAGGTTTTTATTTTGATACAGTTCTAATAGTTTATTTTTGCTTTAGTTTTTTTTTTTTTTTTGCCTTAGGAGTCATATCTAGAAAAATATTGCTACAGCCAGTGTCAGAGACATTACTGCCTGTGATCTCTTCTAGGAATTTTATGGTTTCAGGTCTCACATTTAGATTTTTAGCCCATTTTGAGCTTACTTTTGTGTATGGTATAAGAAAGTGGTCCAAGAACTTATTCATCTTGTAACTGTAAGTTTGTATAAAATTAAATAATTTTACTTTTGATTATTTATCTTTAAGAATTAAATAATGTGAAATTTGGATCTTCCAGAAAATTGTTTTATCTAGAATTCCTTTCAGTTCTGATCTGGTGTGTTAGAGTCTTTTCCAAATATATAATTAATGTCAATTGAAGTTTTGCTGATTTTGACCCCACCTTGACATCCTGAGATGTGGAATATTGAAAGTCCTTCTTTGCTACAATCAGTTCCAATCAAGAGATACTTATTGAGGACCTACTAACTGTAACAGTGTTACAAAGAAATAAATGTCTTTAGAGAACATGCATTCTTTACTGAAGCTTAATTCTTTAAGATGATAAAAGAAATGTCATAAGGTGATAACATGATTCATTGCTACATGAATAAAATAGACAGGAAGTGCTCTTGAGTTTTTGAGTGAGGAGAGAGCTCTTGAGACTTTAACCACCATGAATAACAATGTTCTCATGGCAAGACTAGCTCGAATTGGGCGTTTATGGGAATGTTTCAGTCAGTAACTTTAAAACTCTATCCAGCTAAGTACAGCCTTTTTGCCTTAGCAGAGAACAATAGAAAGGGTGGAGCAAAGAAGCTCACATATGAGAAACAGTTACATCTTAGGATCGGCATTGATATTTAAAAAATGTGTATTTTAAAAATTTAAGTAATAGATGCACGTAGCCTAAAAATAAAAATAGTAGTAATAGGCCTATAAAGAAAAATAGCAGACACATTCCCCACTCCTCTACCTCTCTGTATTTAAAGGGAAAAGCACTTTTAGTTTCATTAAGTATTCCTTCAATATTTACCTTAGTATATTAACAGATGTTAGGTGTGTATGTGTCTGTGTGTGTGTGTGCACGTGCATGTGTGTGTATACACGTGTACATGAATATATATATGCACAAACACAAATGTCTTCCCCTTCTTTACATAATCTCCACAACTTCTGCTGAGATGCATTGTCAGTATAATTGCTGTTATTTCCTTATAATATTTTTTCTTTCACTTCGTGGTCTGTTTCATCGTGTTTTGTTTTGTTTTGTTTCTTCTTGCTTCTGTTGGTCTTTCTTTTTTTTGTGTGTGTTTGAAGCTTCCTCAAATGTCTGATAATCCCTGGTTATGTTCATATTTAAGAGTAAGGTACTAAGGGTTCCCAGGTGGCTCGGTCGGTTAGGCATCTGACTCCTGATCACAGCTCAGGTCTTGATCTCAAGGTCATGGGTTCAAACCCCGCAGCATGCTGGCTGTGAAGCCTACTTAAAGAAAAAAAGAAAAGAGAAAAAAAAGTATGGCACTATGGCACTAAAGGCTCTCTATGCCTGGGGAAGGGTTGGAGAATAAACAGAAGGTGTGGGAGGTTTGATACCTGATGCGATTTTTAGAGGGTGATCAGTGATCTGGACTAAACTCTGTATCTAGGAGGGCTTCAAAGTTTCAGTATCCACAGAATTTTTCTCTGAGGCTCGTCAGATTTTCCAGAGTGGAGTACTCTAGGTTTCTGTCTGAAGTTATGCACCTCTCTATCCATGTTCTGAAAGCTCAGTGGGGGAATAGAGCTAAGGGTCCCATAGTTAAATACATAGACTTCACTTAATTACTCATCCTTCCCACCCGCCCCCTGCTACCCTCTACACACACACACACACACACACACACACACACACACAGTTTGCTTCATGGCTTAATTTGCCTTATTCTTCTCTTTGCTGTGCTGATTTTCTTCCTCTCTGGGGTCTCTTAGATTTAATTTCTCAAAGATAACCCACTTTGCAAGATTGCATTCACATGGTACAGTGGCCTGAGGGGTCATTACCTATGCACAAGTTGGAGTCACACACTCTTGAGTTAGTGGTTCTGGGACGACATGAGTCAGTCTCCCTCTCTTTGTATTTGTCTCTGCAGTCAGACAGCCTCTGCTCTGCAGGCTCTGTTGTCATTCTTCTAAGAGCTTCACATCATCTGAAATAGGTGTGATGCTCTTACTGGTTCTTTTGTTGTGCCTTTCATTTTGTTCATGTAGTTTAATGAACTCTTTGTTCTTTACTGCCAGTTAGTGATTTGGGGGACAGTCAGGAGATAAATAAATATGTATTTTCAACCTGCCTCAATGAAATAGAAGCAAGTATTTTGGTCTTGCTATCTCTTATAAACATCCCAGGATATTTCCCTGTGAAGTTATTCCACTTTATACATGAAGGCATCCAGATTCAACAAAGGTTAAATAACTCAGCCAAGACATTTGACTCAAAAGTTTGTACCTTTCCCACTGGTTCCCAGGAGTAATAAAAGAACATAAAAATTCAGGACTCCAAACTTTTTAAAAACTTTTTAAAATGTTTATTGTTTAGAGACAGAGCCCAAGTGGGGGAGGGGCAGAGAGGGCAGACAGAGAATCCAAAGCTGGTTCCAGGTTCTGAGTGGTCAGCACAGAGCCAGACTCGGGGCTCAAACCCACGAACCGTGAGATCGTGACGTTCGCGAAGTTGGACTCTTAACCAACTGAGTCACTCTGGCACCCCAGGACTCCAAACTTTTTAACATGGGGGATGACTTTATTATTCCTTTTACCTTCTGTGCTTTCAGTAATTTTGTTTACCAAGCAATCTGCATATATACATACACAACTTTGTTTTTTCCCTTGTTACATTCATCCAAATACATAGCCAAAATTTCCTCAGACTGTGAGTAGCCAGAGCTGTCCAACGGGACAGGGGTTTCCTTTCTTCAGTTTTCAGTATCAATTTTGTACTTTCATTTAAACTATCCTGAAGGACATCCAGCTTCCACCAGCAGAATTGTTTTCAGAACTCTTCCGCCTTTTATGCTTGCCATGCACTCTCACATTTGCTGATACACCTTTATGTTCTTGTTAGGGCAGCGCCTCATTACCAGGTCTTTGTTGTCTTTGCTGCCAACCCAGTTCCTTCACAACCTATTAGCTTAAACCAAAAATGATCATTTATTACCTCTCACGTTTTGTGGATCATGAATTCAGAAAGCACGGTAGGTACGGCTTGTCTCTCCCATCACAGTGTCTGGGGATGAGCTGGAATAATCAATGGTGGGGAGGTGGAATCATCTAAATCTCCTTTACTCAAATCTGAAGGAAGGTTCTGGCTACTTCTTGGCACTTGTGAGGAACTATGAAGGGTCTGAGATTGTACTGGATATATAAGCTATCATGGATGATCGCACAAGATACAAGACTCCTGAGTCAGAGACAGAAGAGTTTATTACTCAGGACACAGAAAGCTGCATGGGTTTTCAAGGTCACATGTCTTTAAGACCAATGAGGAGGGAGACATGGAGTGACTCAGGCAGATGCTACGCATGGAGTGGGTGTACATAACAGCTGAAGGACTCTGATCTTAGGAAAACTCATTTTTTTTCAAGTGGTTGCAAGCAAACTTGCTGGAACTTTGCAGCAGAGGACAACATGCTCTTTATTATTATACTGGTCAGCACCAAATCTACCCTTGCTCCAGAGGGAACAAGACCCTATCTGTAGCTCCCAAAGTTCTTTGATGCACAAACATCCTTAGAATCAGGAATAAAGGACAGTCAGTGTCTCTGCTAGTGAGAGGTGCAGATACACAAGAGACCCATTGAGAAATTTTCCTCAATGAAAGGAAGAAGAGGAGAATGGATATTGGAAAATAATTAGCAGCTTCAGACACGCTATTAGGACACACTTAATTAGAAACAAATCATTTCACCATCGTGTAGTAAGTAGAAAGGAATTTGGGCTTCTTAGATGGGTGGCCTTAAGGCAAGACTGACAAATTCTGCTTGGGGACTTTGATTGAAAGGAGAATTCAAACAGCAAATGCTTGAAGCGAGCAAATCAGATACTGAGGAAATCTTCACACATGCTACTGTTGTGTTATTGTTACCATTGTCACTAGCTCTTTGGCCATATGCATATAACTTATCACATCTAAGATGCTTGAATAGTTTTAGGTGGCATATTTTCATAACAAGGTTTATTAACATTAAAGTAAATGTTTAGCCTGGAGAAGGGTAGACTCAAGGGTATGCACCATACCATGTTTAAATAATCTGAAGGAGTGAGTGCTGTAGGGTGACGAGGATGGAGGTTCAGACCGCTCCAGAATGCAGAACCCAGATCAATGAATAAAGGTTATGGGGAGGCAGATTTACCCTCACTACAAAGAAGAACTTTTTAATAATTAAAGCACAGCCTGGGAGGAATCCTAATTGACAAAGAGAAAGTGAAGCTTTGAAAGCAAGTGCAGAGAGCGTCACAGAAAAAAGTGTGCAGAAAACCAAGACCTAAATATTCTAGTATCGTGTCGGTGTTCAGAAGCCACAGTGAGATGGCAAAAGGGTGACAGTGACCCTAAGAGACAACTGCTTTTGTAAGACTGACAAGCATTCATTCAGTTTAAGCTTAGCAGGGACAAACTGAAGAAGGCTTAGTGCCCCGAAGTTACAGGCAAGGATCGGGGTGAAGAGGTAAAGAACAACAGCGAAGACAGTTGGAACAGGCTCAGAAATGAGCCCCTTCTCCACTTTTCTTTTCCTTTACCTTCCCCCTTCTTTTTCTCCTCTCTCTCTCCCTTCTTTCCATACTTTTCCCCCCTTTAATCATATAAACATGGTCTTTGCACCAGACACTATGCTCAGACCAAAGGTGGTTGCATTAGTGAACAGAACTTGTGGTCTTTATTTTCAAGAAACCTGCAAGTTAGTGAGAGAAACAAAACAAATATAAGACGGCAAAGCATAAATGCCATGTAAGAAATAGGGCGCTTTAGAAGAGATATACAGGGGAGAGCTATATTGGATTGAGAGAATGGAAAAGTTTCACTGAGGAGGTGACACTGAAACTGAGATCTAAAGCCAGGGAGAGCCTGCCAGGTAAAGAAAGAAGGAGCTGTCGTAGAGGTTGTAATGGAAAAGACCTTAGCACGTTCAAAAACTGAAGGAAGGCCGCCACTGTGGCTGGAGCAAACTTGATGCAGGGGAAGTGATTTGAAATGAAGTTGGAGAACTGGATGGGTCCCAAAGCTGAACGCTGCTTCTGCTTGGAGACCTGATAGGTAGTGAGTAGGTTAATATGGAGGATGAACCACCAGGGGACTATTGCCACGGTCTAGGTAGTGTGGACCAAAAAGTTGGCCTTGGAGGAAGAGAGACCTGGATGAATGCTTTTCATCACCACTGAGTAGAAGAACTTACCCACTCTTCAAAGAAAAACGCTGATCATCCCCCAGCATTATTTTCTAATTGCCATGAGTTGTCTGTGGCCCTCAGAAGGCATGATGGTGGGCAGCGAAGGCTCTGGAGTGAGACCTGCTGTGTCCAAGGCTCAGCTCTACTGCATATAAGCTTCATGAACCTGGGCAAATCTGACCTTCAGATCCATCACGAGCTGCATACGAGTAGATGTTTTATAGGAATTGCGAGATTGTCAAAGTGCCGATGGTCATGTGTGGAAAGACATCCCAGGAAGAATATACGAGTTTCTTTAACGAAGTTTGCAAGAACTTAATTGGGTGGCTGTAGTTGTACAAAGGAGTTATCTCCATTAGAAGAGCAAGTGTACCATGCCTTTAAGTGCATCAGTTGTGCCTTGGCATTCACCTGACCATTACGTCCTTTTTGATGTTTACTTTGTAGTGCCCTAGACCATTTTGGCTTGTCCCAATACTTATGTATTGCTCATTAGATGCATATAACTGGTACAATACTCCCAGCATGTCACTGCGCTTATGTCAAGATTCGTGTAGTGTCCCTTAGCGGATCAAAGATTTAGCTCTATTTGAGTTACTCCTGCAAATTTTTGCTATTATTTAATGAGGCAATTTATATAAAAACTTGGCCCAAACTTGGAAAAACATGATATATGATAGAATGCAGGCTTTAATTGTTAGTGAATCGTTAAATAAATCCATGGCTTAGTTTTGGTTCTTCTACATTCTATTTTAAAGTTTATTCTAAAAAAAGAATTTCTTTTATTTTCCAAGGACTTATAATAAAGTACCCCTTCAAGTGTAATAATCCAGACATGTCTAAACTAAGTGAACCAGCTCACCATCTGCTCACAGTTCTGCTACTTAGGCAGAGATAACAGTAAAAACAGTGTGCTAGTGTTTCAGTTATGTAAATAAAATAGATGGTGGGAACCAGACTACTCTTGCTTTGCATTAACCCATAACTCTCAAAACTGACACTCAAATAGAAACAATCCCTCTATGTATTATTATGTCACATGAATATATTTTATGAAAACCTTTTGTGAAGTGAAAAGTTTCAAAATATAAATAATTGTTATGTTTAAGATTACCTACTGAGCTAATAAATTATAATCATTCATAATAGTAATAGTAAAAAAAAATAATAGCAATCATTGATAAAGTACATGTAGCTTCATTTGTAATTTGTTAAGGGGATACTTTTATATACCTAAGAGGGAAATATAAGATTTATATGGTGGGTACTAAAATATCTGAGACCAGTTTGCTTGAGTACCTCAGGGTGTTATGAGATATCTCTTCAGGATCCTCATAAAGAAATTGGCCAGGTCTAGGCTCACAGACAGCTTGAAGAACGATTCAAGGGCTCATGGGGGTAATTAAAAGTAAAGATTAGCCAGTAATGGTCTGCTCAGCAACTGCATGAAGCCTGGATCAAATAATCTGCTGATAGGGAAACAATGCCATGCCTTTCTCACGGGATAACACCTGACGTATCTCTCTTAGTGCACCTAGGAGCTCTCGGTTGTCAGAATTCATACATCATTAATGATTATTCTAATATTGTTTCTTCAGAATAATAACAGCAATAATTTGATCCTCTCTTCTCTTGCTGTTGATACAGTCTGCGTGTGCATAGTCCTTAGTCATCTTGTGTTCTCCAAAGCTGTCTCTCCAGGTTGTAGACTTACACTGGAGAGCTGTGGAGACATTTTTCCTCTCAGCCCTCTCTCTTGTTATGATGTTATTAATGATTTTGAATTGAGAATCAATAGAGAGGGGACTGAGGAAAGAGAAAGAAAGAAAGAAACACCACATTGTACCATGCTTCTCTTTTTATATATTGTTTATTTCATGGTCATGGAGGGACTACCTTTTAAACAAAAGTATTTGTTAATTGTGATAAAAGGGACAACATGATGAACAACAGTGAACTGTACAGACAATAGTGAAACAGCTGAATATAAAAATATAAGGAGATGTCTTCAAAAACTGGTGTTATTTGGTAACAGAGGGAAGGAATTAATAGAAAGGTGCTAAAAAGTGACTTATGTTCTTTCTTTGCCCTGCTAGCATTTATTGTAGTCAGATGGCTGTTTGACACTTATTAAGATTTATTTAAATTTTGCAATTAGTCAGAAGTGGTAGATGATATCATATAAATGTTTATTCTTCATCTGTCTGAGATCCATATCAGTGGAGAGGAACTCATAGAATAACTTTCGTTTAAAGTTTTCTAATATATTCCAGCAACTTAACTATTATCATTAAGCTATTAAAATTTATAACTTTACTAACACATGTCTAAGATACTAAGTGAAACTTTTTATAGTCCTATTTTTTTAAAAAAAATGTTAATGTTTATTTTTGAGGAAGAGAGACAGAGTGTGATCGGGGGAGGGGCAGAGAGAGGGAGACAGAATCCGAAGCAGCTCCAGGCTCTGAGCTGTTAGCACAGAGCCTGACGTGGGGGTCAAACTCACAGACCACAAGATCATGACCTGAGGTGAAATCAGACGCTTAACTGACTGAGCCACCCAGGTGCCCCGTACAGTCCTATTATTTTTAAAGGTCAAAAAACAAAGACTTGAGGATGTGATAAAAGATAGATGTGGAATCCTGTAGTCTTGCAATTGATAAGGAGTTGAGTATTTTCTCTGCATTTTATAGTAAAAGAACCTGAATTTTAGAAATCAACGGATACGATTAGATCGTTTCAAAGGACCAAATCCTTGATATCTTTGAGTATGCCTTTTCCACTGTACTATACCGCATTTAGAAGGTCCTAATAAATCTTGAAAAAACTTCCCAGAAACTTTTAAAAAGTAATAATACCTGTATTAATTATTATATTTCAGTTCAGTTTATTTTCTTTATACATATGTAATTGAGCTATCAATAACAAAGTAACAGGAAAATGTAAAAAGCTAAACTGTTTATAGTAGGGAAAATATGTTGAAATTAGTCCAAAAATTTACATAATATTAGTATAGAATTTTTTATTTTATTCCTATTTTAGATTAGTTTATTTATAAAGTCCAACATCTTACTTCATTAAACAGTCAAGATTATATAGAAAGGAAACTGAAAATCAATTTACATATGTATAATATATATGTATATATGTATATATATACATACTTATATATATAAGTATATGTATATATGTATATATATACATATATAGATATGTATCTATATTAGCTG
Source organism: Neofelis nebulosa (assembly GCF_028018385.1). Lineage (NCBI taxonomy): Eukaryota > Metazoa > Chordata > Mammalia > Carnivora > Felidae > Neofelis > Neofelis nebulosa. The sequence goes on from NC_080795.1 coordinate 32,356,807, forward strand.
CTGTATATATATATACACATATATAGTATATATATACATACATATGTATATATGTATATATATGTATATACATACTTATATATATATACGTATATACACGTATATATATACTTATACGTATATACTTATAAGTATATACGTATATATATAGACATGTATATACATATATATCTACATATACGTACATGTATATATTTATATATGTATAATATATATACATATGTGTATATATTATACATATATATGTATATACTATACATATATGTGTATAATATATATATGTACACACTCTTTAATTTTAGAGAAATAGACTCATTAGCTTTCAAAAGTTTTAATGATGGTCAAATGGCAGTTAATATCTTGGTACAGAATTTTAAAAAATTTTGCTAAACTCCAAATCCAGATGAGCTGAGTGAGCAGTTAGTGTAAAGCAGAACTTCAGGTGTGTCCTATCTTTATGTTTCATACATATTCTGTTTAATCTACAGTCAGGTTTAGTGTGATAATGTCATGTGCCAATTTGAAATGACCTTTTCTATTAGCCCAGAGAAATAATGGCCATTTGTTATTGTTACAGACAAAACTTAGTTTATTAATTATAGGAAATTTCAAGATAGAAATATAGAATTGTATGGATTTTGTCTAGAAAAAGTGGAAACGCATAGTATGCACATACTGCTGAATTGCTTTTAAAAACCATGTGCAAAATTTAATACTCTAGTCCAGGCTGATTTTCCTTAGTGACTGTAAAAGGTGACTTTTCAAACAGTCTGCCATATACTTTGTTAGAGCCTTTTACTACAGATTTATCAGCAAGTTAAAGGCAAAATATGGTGAAATGAAGAGAAAACTACAGTGCCATGCAGCCCTATTTTCACTCCCAACCTTGGTACATTAGGAGGTAACTACTTTAAAGTCATACTATGGAGCAGTATCTCCCTCTTCAACTTCTACTCTGCTTTTAGCATGCCAGATGTTTTTTATACTTTCTGTGCAAAGCTGTTTGCTCCTAATTCTCCATTATTAAATACTTTTTAAAAAATTCTAAAAGGAATAATGTGTAAAGAGTATTTCCTGTATGCAACATGACAGGTAAGAAAGCTCTAGGTAGTGTTTACAAGTCATTTTTACCTAGTGTGCCTTTTTTTTCTTTCACCATACTCTTGTAAAAATGTAGATGGGGAAGATATTCTGTTTACAGAATTGTGAAAACTGAAGCAGGCAACATTTAAATCATTACTTTACCCTTGTGCACTGTTGGTGGGAATATAAACTGGTGTGGCCACTATGGTAAATAATATCAAAATTTCTTCAAGAAATTAAAAATAGAACTACCATATGATCCAGCAGTCCCACTTCTGGTACATATCCAAAGAAATGTAATCATGATCTTGAAGAGATATGTGTACCTCCACGTTCACTGCAGCATTGTTCACAGTAACCAAGATACGGAAATTACCAGAGTGTCCATCTACAGATGAATGGATAAACAAAATGTGATCACACACACACACACACACACACACACACACACACGAATATTATTCAGCCACAGGAAAGAATATTTCATTATGTAAGTATATATCTATATACGTATATATATATGTATACATATACATATGTGTGTGTATCTGTGTGTGTGTGTGTATATATACGTATATATATATATATATATATATATACGTATATATACACATATGTATATACCACTTCTTCTTTATCCATTCATCAGTTTGGACACTTGGACTCTTTACATAAGTTGACTGTTGTCGATAATGCTGCTGTAAACATTGCAGTGTGTGTGTCCCTTTGAATCAGTATTTTTGTATCTTTTGGGTAAGTACCTAGAAGTGCAATCAAACCTGAGAAACTTAACTATAGAGGACAAAAAGAGGGTTGCTAGAGGGGAGGTGGGTGGGGGGATGGGTTAAATGAATGATATGTATTAAGGAGGGCACTTGTTGGGGTGAGCACTGGGTTTTATGTGTAAGTGATGAATCACTAAATTCTACTCCTGAAACCAATATTACACTAGATATTAACTAACTAGAATTTAAATAAAAAATCGAAATAAACAAAAAAAAAGTAAATCATAAAGGTGCCAAATGTAAGATAATAGATAAGGTCTGTGGCAAAATGAAGAGGTTCATTGAATTAATATTCAGTCTCTTGTTTTGTTTTGTTTTTTTATGCAGAGCCGGTGAAAGAAATGACTATAGGCCATATTTGACATATGGATAGTGTCTCCATAGACATTGCTTGAATAGTTTTTATGGATTCGTGGTAAAGAGGGGAAGTCTGGGCAAATACCATTTCTGTTGTACATGACCTGCTTTTTTCTGTCTGGATTTTCCACCCCTATCCCTTACAGAAAAGAATATGCTGTGTTGATTTCTTTAGTTATGTTGAAATAAATAATCCTTTCGGTTTTCAAACTCAAGTTTTGAATTGAGTTATTTTGTTTTTGGATGTTATTCCCATGTTATGTCCTTTCTTTAAGAATATCAGTCTCCCCATTTTTTATTTTCTTCTATACATCTTTATTTCCCTTGCATTATTGGAGGATCCTCTGAAGTTTGTCATTTACATTATGGATTTAGTTTCCTGAATAACCCTGTTGCTTTTGCTTCAAATTCTGATTTCAATTTTCCATTTTATTTACATTTGATAAAACTTACCTCCTAATCTCCTCTGCATTTTATTTGACATGTACTTACCTCTCAACCAGTATCACAGCCCTTAAAACTGTGTGTGTGTATGTGTGTGTGTGTGTGTGTATGTGTTGCCTCATATTACTTTATTTACTGTTTAATGAAAAGAGGCGTTTTTATGCCTGGTATTTGAAAAGTAATTCTTTGGGAAAGATAGATTCTGATTGTTCTGCGATCGAGCCCTGTTGAGTGCTGTTACAGTACTTGTCTTAGATCTTAAATTATAAAAGTCGTTTATGAGGAAGTTTTAGCCATACTCTTTGGATCTTGTATTTGCAAGTTCTCTCGAATTAAGAAATCTTTAACCCACTATCTGAATAAAGTAGAATTTATACCCAGATAATTGAAAGGAATATTTCTTCCTCTGACATCATTTATACAGAAAGTATTCCTAACTTTTAAGGTTCCATTTCTTCCTCGTGCAACTCTCCAGTCCAGGGTACAGCACGCCATTGCAGGTCCCCTTGAGTCCAATCCATATCATCTTTTGGAGAATAAATATCCGTGAATGTATGAAAATATTGTTGCTGATTCTTTTTTTAATGTTTATTTATTTTTGAGAGAGAGAAAGAATGAGAGAGAGAGAGAGAGAGAGAGAGAGAGAGAGAGAGAGAGCGAGCTTGAATGGGGGAGGGGCAGAGAGAGAGGGAGACGCAGAATCTGAAGCAGGATCTAGGCTCTGAGCTATCAGCACAGAGCCCGATGCAGGGCTTAAACCCATAAGCAGTGAGATCATGAACATCCTGGGGACATCCACAGAAACTGGAATGTTTGGTTATTTTATTTGCAACCTATGCTACCTTCTAATAAACATAGAATTCCAAAGTTTTCAGAGATTCTGCTATTTCCAGTGGACCAGGTTTCTTTTCCCTTTGTTGAAAATTATTTATCTTTTTAGTATCAACATAAGCTAAATTGATTTCATCTTCTGTTGTTTCTATTTTGAAAGCAATGAGCTATTTTTATATTTTAATTATGTAAGATTAATTCATAGTATTGAATATACTTGTTCAAATTATGAGTACCTTTCCAACTCAGTCAACTCTAATGCTTGCCTAGCCTGCCCTCAAATGATGTAGACAGAAAAGTACAGGTGGGGGAGTGTAAATAAAGCTGAAATTTGGTTCCCATCATGGGATCAGATTTAATTTTACATGTTTCCTTGACTGGACTAAGGGATGCCCAGATACTTGGTAAAACATTATTTCTGGGTGTATCTGTGAAAATGTTCCTGGAAAAGATTAGCATTTGAATTGGTGAACCCAGTAAAGCAGAGGGTCCTCCCCAGTGTGGATGAGCATCATCCAATCTGTTGAGGGCCCCAACAGAACAAAAAGGCAGAATACACACACACACACACACACACACACACACACACACACACACACCACGTGTGTGTGTGTGAGTGCGCGCGTGTGTGTGTGTATGTGTGTGTGTGTGTAGACTGTGTTGCTTTAGAGAACCCTGACTAATGTAATGTCTCAACTAGCTCTTATACAAGAGTTCATGTGGTCTGCAGGCCCTGTGATCAATGAAGTCTTTGTACCACATGCTATGGGGAAGAGATGGGTTAATTCTCCTTTATCCTAGGTTGAGTACGCATCCTGGGAGCTCCAATTGCCTTTGGCTTTTGAAAATGTATCCTGAATTTTAGAATATCAATACTATGGGAATTCTGAGGTGTGTGTTTGTGTGTATGTGTGCGTATTTGTATGTACTAAATGAAATTAAAAAGGCTTAGTACGTCAATTTTGTATCACAAAATGATGCATCCTTTAAAAAAATTTTTTAACGTTTATTTTTGAGAGAAAGAGCTTGCGAACAGGGGAGCTGCAGAGAGAGAGTGGGACAGAAGATTTGAGACAGGCTCCATAGTCACAGCAGAGAGCCTGATATGGGGCTCAAAGTCACGAACCATGAGATCATGACCCCAGCCGAAGTTGGACACTCAACCGACTGAGCCACCCAGTCGCCCCATGATATCATACATGCTTAAAGCTGAAAGTCTTTATTATTTTTTTAATTTATTTAAAATATACTTAATGAATACCTTCTATGTGGAAGGTACTGTGTATAGGACAAAAAAATTATATATAGAGTCTGCCTTCACACATTTTCCCTTATATTATGTAAGAATTGCCAAACCCAGATTACTAGGCTGCAGAGGTTGGCATGTCATATAAAAGTGATTTGAAAATGCTGGAAACAGAGATTATTTCTGATTGGTGGTAATGATAGAGAATAATTTGAGATAAGGCTAAAAGATATGTTGAATTTAGGTTGATAGTACTGGGAAAAGCATATGAAAAACTTTTAGAGAAAATATATGGGAATGTGTAAGTTCAGGATATATTTGAAAATTCAGAAGAAGCTAGGTTTAACTAATGCTTCAGGTCATTGATGGAGGTTAGTGCAAGTTATTCTGGAAAGTTCTGTTAGGACTGGTGGGTAGAGATCTTTGAAATCCTGACTTAGGGGGTTGACTTATTTTTTTAATTACCGGAACTTTCTTAATAGAGGAATGTTGCCTTATTTATATTTCTATCTATGGAATATTGCCTAATCATAGACACTCAAGAAAATGTGGAAAGTGAAATAATAATATAATTGTAACCTCACATCTGAAATGGCTTTGCATGTGCTTAATGCACATATGTAGAGTTGTTTTCCAGAGATTCCACTGAGCTTTTCCAAAACCAGTTTTGTGGAAATGGATGAATGAGTGAAATGCAGTAGTAGTTCCCTCGTGTCTCTGGTTTCGATTTCTGTTGTCTCAGTTATCCTCAGTCAACAGCAGTCTGGAATCAGATGATCCAGCAGCCTATTGCTATGTCACGATGCCTACGTCATTCACCTCACTTCGTCTCACACATAGGCATTTTATCATCTCACATCATCACAAGAAAAAGAAAATGCAGTATAATACAAGAAAAATGCAGTATAATAATATATTTTGAGAGGGAGAGACCACATTCATATAACTTTTATTATAGTATATTATTATAATTGTTTTATTTTCTAATTATCATTGTTAATCTCCTGCTGTACCTACTTTATAAGTTAAACTTTATCATAGGTATGCATGTACAGAACAAACATAGTATATATAGGATTTGGTGGTACTGTTTGTGGTTTTAGGTATCCACTGAGGGTCTTGGAACATATATCTCCTGCCATAAGAGGGGGACCGCTGTATTGCACATAATTTCACTGTAGGCTAAATGAGAAGGTTTTCCCCCTTTTATAACTAGGAGCGTAAATAAGGATACCACTTAACAAAATTATTATCATCATGAGTAAGTTTTCATTTAAAAATATTTTGAAAGACACACATTAAATATCACGAAATACCTAGTGTCATGGCAAAAGAAGCAATTTGCCACAATTATACAGGTCCACCAAAGGCCAGAACTGCAAAGGGTATGTCTAATTACTTACTGGGGAAGGGTATAATTATCTCTGAGGTTGAGAAGGGTAATATGCGTTGGCTTGTTTGCCAACATCTGTCAGCTGTTTCAGGGTGCCACATTTTCTGTTGTAGTTCTTAGCATTAATACAATATCATCAAAGGTTCTAGGCGAGAGTGGAGTTATATGCAAAAGTATCTGCAGTTTTTTTTTTCTCTAAGCATATGTTCCATAGAGAAGAACATTTCCGATTTTTGAAAAAGACTTTTTAAAAAAATTTTTTAATGTTCATTTAATTTTGAGAGAGAGAGAGAGAGAGAGAGAGAGAGACAGAGCAGGAGCGGGGGAGGGGCAGAGAGAGAGGGAGAGACAGAATCTGAAGTAGGCTCCAGGCTCTGAGCTGTCAGCACAGAGCCCGACATGGGGCTGGAACCCACGAACTGTGATAGCATGACCTGAGCCGAAGTCGGCCGCTTAACCAGGCGCTCTGAAAAAGACCTTTTATTTGCCAGCAAAAGCCTTTGTTTTGACATGTAACAGTTTTCATTAAGTCAAGTGTGTTCTTAACTCTAACAACAGGTAAAGTGCCTCCTGTAGAGTAAAGTGGGAGTGACTCATATTAAGAGACATTCTCTGACAGAAAACCATTTCTGAAGGTCATGCTAGCTGTCCTGAGGATCTTTAGAGTAATCTTGGCTCTACTTGATGTCTCATCTTGTCTACATCTGTTAAAATATAGGTTCTTCATGCAGCCGTGGTAGAGAAAATGCACTGAGTTGAGTAAAAGAAAGTTATCTGAAACAGGATATGCTGCAAATTGACTGTATAGCTTTCAACAAGTGACTTAACCTCTGTGTGTCTCAATTCACTTTTCTTATTCTAGAGGCCTTAAATGAATTACTTATTTTATTCTCAAAAAACTCTAGGGAGTAGGTACCAGTGCAGTCATCCCCACTCTCTAAATTAAGAAACTGAAGTACAAAGAGGTTAAGTAATTTACCCAATGAATAGCATGCATGCCTAGGAGTTGAACCAGGCTTGTTTCTTGAGCCATAACCTTACCCACTTTCTTCTGTACCTATCTAACATTATCTAGTTTATGGGATTCTTTTCAGGTTTAATGAGATAATATCAGAACACAGTAGGTGTTTATTAAATGGTTTTTGACTCTGAATATAAACTTTTGGAAAGTATAGATCTTTTTTAAAAAGTGTGTTTTGTTTTTGTTTTTGAGAGAGAGAGCACACAAGCAGGGGAGGAGGACAGAGGGAGAGGGAGAGAGAATCTTAAGAAGGCTCCAGGCCCAGTGCAGAGCTTGATGCAGGGCTCGATCTCAGGACTGTGAGACCATGACCCGAAATCAGGAGTTGGACACTTAACCTACTGAGCCACCCAGGTACCACTAAAAAGTTTTGTTTTTAGCAACAACAAAAAATTATTCTTGATAAAATAAAGAAAACTTGCTGAGAAAAAGATGGTATGAACAACCTGGCCAGGAAAGGTAATTGGAAAACATTCAGGTGGTTGGTGGAGCCGAGCTTTCACCCTGAATTACTTTATGGAACATTAGGTCACAGATTATTGAATCTTAGAATTACAGAGGAAAATTTATGCAGGATTTCATTGTTTTTGCCTACTTAAATTCCAATTACCAAAGGCTATACCTGGAGTTGAAGGGTCATACTTAGAGCAGTGACACTTGGAAGAAATGAAGACCCACTTAAGTATTTAATGGGACTGCAAAATGCCAAGTACAGCCATAAAATCCTAAGAGTTCACAGCAGGCAAATCTTTTGGTATTATAAATTTTCATCAACATCATCATCATCATGATACTAACATACGTCTTCTTATATGAGGTCAGAAATAACATCATGCCTGGTTTGTGGTCACTTGTTGGCTGGCTAATAGTGACTCCAGACAAGTAAGCAGTAGGCTCACCTCGTACCCAAAGCATGTTTCCTCTGTCTGATTCCCTAAGCTCTCCTGATTGGATAGGTACATTTCCTGAATTTGCACAGGTTTGATTTTCCCAGTACAATAGGAAGAAATGTTTGTTGAGGATATGGGACTGTGGATATTTTATAATTTATTATTATTTGTGGACCACATTATTTTGTGACAAAAGTTAATGAATCATCATCTCTGGATGATACTATTAGGATGAGGCTGCTTTTAAGCAAGTAAAATAATTACAGGGGAAAGGCAGGTTGTTTTGTTTTGTTTTGTTTTAGTGTTTATTTATTTTTGAGAGAGAGAGACAGAGCACAAGCCAGGGAGGGGCAGAGAGAGAGGGAGACACAGAATCCGAAGCAGGCTCCAGGCTCTCAGCTGCCAGTGCAGAGCCCGATGCGGGGTTCGAACTCACGGGCCGTGAGATCATGACCTGAGCCGAAGTCAGATGCTTAACCGACTGAGCCACCCAGGCGCCCCAAGGGAAAGGCAGGTTAAAGGATAAATGGAAACAACGAGGTGTTTTGAAACATTGAGAGTCCTTGTTGCATATTTATGTGAAAATCTTGGAAGATAACTAGACACACAGTTCTGGAACTTAGAGCACAGCTAGAGACTATTGACATTGATTTGAGAATCACCAGCTTATTTGGTCCCTGTAGTATGGGCACTGAGGTAACCACATGCACACAAGGTTGTTTACCAGATTTTCAAGATGGCAGAGGATCGAAATGGTGAGATTTGCTTAGGGCCCTCTTCTGTCTATTTTTTTTTAATCGATGATTCAGATGAGCACAAAGACAGTGGATTGTTTTTTCAGGATTTAAGGTATCATACAAATTAGTGGTGTAAGTAATTTCCATAATGAAGAAAAACCCAGCATTCAGTTATTCTCATTTGAGTGGAACCAGTGTCTGAAAACAAAATGACAATTTAGAGGAATAAATACTACATTCTACAATTAGGTTGAAATAAATGGAGCCCTACAGAAAGGACAGTAAAGTCAGCCTATAAAAGGCTTAGTTGGAAGATAGACTAGGTATTTTTTATACACAAGTGCTGGTTTTTTTCTGTTGCTTTCCTCTACCCTGCTTTCCACCCAATGAACACTGTGCAGTATTGGGTTGGTCAACAAAAGATAAATTTGTGTCCAGGTCTTGGTTTGTTAATTCTCTTCCTCTTCTTTATTCTTCTTCAGATTTGTAACATTTAGAAAAATGATACCAGTTTGACTGAGGGATGAGTGGATTTATAAATTATATACCATGAAGTTCATACAAAGACTGTTTAAGAATTTTTACTGAGGGGGGCGCCTGGGTGGCTCAGTCGGTTAAGCGTCCGACTTTGGCTCAGGTCATGATCTCATGGCCTGTGAGTTCGAGCCCCGCGTCGGGCTCTGTGCTTACTGCCCAGAACCTGGAGCCTGTTTCAGATTCTATGTCTCCCTCTCTCTCTGACCCTCCCCCGTTCATGCTCTGTCTCTCCCTGTCTCAAAAATAAATAAAACGTTAAAAAAAATTAAAAAAAAAGAATTTTTCCTGAGGTGGAGCACTTGGGTGGCTCACTCAGTTAAGCATCCAACTCTCGATTTGGCTCAGGTCATGATCTCACAGTTTGTGAGTTTGAGCCCCACACCGGACTCTGCCCCTATCCCGCTTACTCTCACTCTCAAAATAAGTGAATAAATTTAAAAAATTAAAAAGAAAATAATGGGAGCATTTTAGCAAATGCTTGAGTTGTTAATGTTTACCTTTCCTCACAAATTCACTTTGTTAATATTTCCTCAAACTTATTCCCATAATTGTCTTTCAAGACTCAGTTGTAGAGATGCCATCTCTGTGCAAGCTTGCCTGATGTTCCTAGGTGAGTGGACCACTGCCTCTTTTGTGTTCTTTTTGTGTCTCTGCCTCATCCTTATAGTTTCAGACAGCTCTTACCACACTGAAGGACATTAATTTATTGTCATCTATATGTCTCCGCTAGCCTGTGAGAGATATCAGAGCACAACCTTGTCTTACTAATGTGTTGTTCATATCTGTAGCCCACGTCTTAGTTCAATTCCTGACAAAATGCTTTTGTAGTGAATTGAATCGGGGGTTGAATAGAAATGTTCTGTGGTGCTCTGGAGGAAAGAAATAAGGCCAAAGAGCAGAAGTGACAAGGACACAGATTATTTAAACTCATTACTAACAATTAGAGCTGTCTGGAAATGAAATGACCTGCCTTTACAATGTAGGTCAAGCACAAGGTGAATGATAATGCGGAAGCGTTGTTGCATAGCCTGACCTCTAAATTCTTCTCCAACTCCTGTATTCTATGCCTTACATTTTTCTCATGTGTCATTAACTACTCTCTCGGGTAGTCTTCAAAAGTGCCTTCTTATATATTATCTCATTTATTTGAACAAATTTCCTGTGATGTATGTCAGGACAGGTATTATCATTCTAATTGTTCAGTAAAATAAGGCATAAAGAAGTTAAGCGACTTGAATAGGGATACTCTGTCAGCATTAAATTTGAGACTAGAATATTGTCTTCCACCTAGTCATTCAGATATTCATTAAAAATATGTTTTTCCTGCTTATGCCTTTATATATGCTTATTTTTTAAAAAAAATGATCAAACCACTGTTAATCCTTTTCATGCTACTTTTAATTGTCATGTTTATAGATGGTTCTGAACAACCAGGACAAAAACAGAAAAGCATGTAATATACAACAGTGCCTATGAGGAAACATTGATAACATGTCTCATATAAGTCTGGATGTGTGATATGTGAGCACACACACTGTCTTCCATGTTAGGACCCGAAGGACAAAGCCCTTGATGTTTCAGGTCCATGATCAGATTTGGCAGAAATATCTAGCTTCAGTGCATTCCCTGAAAAGGCAAGAGATGGAGAGGAGTTGTTTTGGATTATATCATATACCTGTTAACTCATTTTATTTTAATATGTTCTATCTGGGTTCTGGCGGCTATACAAGAAGGATTGTGCTTGAAGTTACATATTTCCTGAAGTAAGGGTTAAGACCATATGAGGAAAGTAAACTGATCATTTCACTTTCCCATTCCTGTGTAACAAATCATCCTGAAACTTAGTGGCTTAACACAATAGCAATTCTTTTTTTCTCATGATTCTGCTATCTCAGAAGTGATCATTTGTGAAGCTACATTCAGCTGGTGGTTGGGTTGAGGTTTCAGCCAGAGACCCTTCATTCTCCATGTGACATGTCCAGATGGCTAGATTGGTATCTCACAGCCTGGTGGTCTGAGGGTTCAGAGAGAGAAGTGAAGGCTGTCAGTGCTGTTAAGGACTTGCTTGAATCTGAAGTCCAGGAATGTCGTTTCATATATAATAATCAGCCTCATGGTATTGATTAGAGCAATTCACAAGGTCAGCTCAGATTAAAGGGGTGGAGAAATTGCACATCTCAATTGTAGGAATGGTATGTGTAAAATGGGAAAGACTGTTGGTGGCCATAGTTGTATGCAGCCCATTACAGTGACCAGCCAGGTAAATAGTAACATGCAGAGAACGAGCAAGCTCTGGAATTACACTGTATATTTGTTAAGATCACAGAACAATCACCTAAAAATTATGTGAATTGGGGCCCTTGGGTGGCTCAGTTGGTTCAGTGGTGGACCCTTGATTATGGCTTGTGATCTTGTCACAGGGCTTATGATTGAGCCCTGCGTCAGGCTCCATGCTGAGTAGAGTCTGCTTGGGATTCTTTCTCTCCCTCTTTTTGCCTCTCCCCTGCTCGTGCTCATGTTCTCCCTCTCTCTCTCTCTCAAAATAAATCAATAAACTTAAAAAAATATATATGAAATAATTCTTCTCTTTGTAATGATTAAAAACCCTAGTAATTCTGATTTTCTTAGAGTAAACCAAATTGTCAATAATTCTATTTTATGATTATTTTTTCTTATCTATTTGGTTACTTTTGTAATTTTGTGGTGTGATAAACATTTTAACATACAGTAGATGAAAATTTTGGGATTGAAAATTTCTGTCATCCATATATTATTTAACTGTTTGTGTTGCCTTAAGACACTCCAGTTTTGTTTAAATATGACTAGTCCCACCAATTTTTGTGTAACTACAGGAAATCGTTTCTAAAGATTCATTTGTTATTACTATAATTACAATATATTACTTATTTTTGGATTGATTAATGAATTTTTTTAGATAGAATTAAATTAAATTTTAAATTGGTTTTGAAGTAAAACTCTTTAATAAGTGAATTTGGTTTATAAGTCATCTCAGAAAAGTCCTGAGTTGCATTAGCTTTCGTGTATTACTTATTGATCAATATATCACAGAAGTTCAATTTTCTCTATATACTATTTTGGAATCTTAAAATAGGGTTCTGTAATATAAGTTCAAAATGTCTGGGCTTATTTTCATTAATTCTACCTGGATTTATTAGTTTTCTAAGCATTTGATACTTGAAAATTTCATGTTTTTAACGTGTTGTATTGCTTTAGTTAAGACATGGCATTAAAATAGCCATCTTAGTGATTTTAAGATGTATAGATTGCTTTTTGAAGTTCATTGTATCAATGCAAGTTTTTGTAAGTTTAAAAAATAAAATCCATATATGTTTATAAATTGATTTCCTGGCTAAATAGACTTTATGTAATAAAACACTCAGCAGGAAATTCTGTCTCATTACTTGTTGAACTCAAAGCTATATTTAAAAAATATTCTTTTACTTCGTCACTAACATACTTGGGATATTTTCATGGCAATCAAGTCACCTCTTTTCTGTTGATAGAAATTTGCATGATACCAGTGACTGTGAGAGTTATGGTTCCAGATCAGAAGTTTTTGATAAGGTTCTATTTGTAGATGTTATTAATTTCAGTGTTTCAAGCCTGGTTTTTTGATTTAACATTTCATTCTGTCAATTGTATTCTTTTATTAGTGGAAAAATATACTGCACTTTTTTTTGTTGTGGCTTTTGTATGCATAAGAATGTTTGTTCTGATCCACACTGGTGACTCAAAATAACATTTTCAGTTTACCTGTGAGCTAAGAGTATTTACAAATCTAAACTGAAAACAGTCAGTGTGTTTAGCAAATATTTATAGTTTCTTTCTCTGCTGACACCAAATAATAAATATTAAACAAAGTTCAAATCTGTTTCTTGAGCATTTCTATAAATAAAAGTAAATAAAACTGTAATTTATTGGCTTTTATAACTATTTTTATAATGATGGATAATACATTTAAGTATAATTTAGCAAATTATCCTATTCTGTTTTGTAAAAGTGAAAACTGTGAGTTATTTTTCATAGATTGTTTTAATTAATAATGGGAAAAAATGTTTCTAAGTTCTTAGATGGATTGTGTAGAACAGCTTGAGACAGTAGTTTTCCATCCTATCGGTGATCTATTAATCGGTTATGAAATCAGTTTTTTAGGTTACATGCTGCAGTTTTAAAAGACTAGAATAGAATTGAGTAAAATACATTAGAATAGAAAATGGCAGAGTACATAGGCATGTAATAAAGAGAAGACATTTTATGAAAGCTTTGTTTCAGTATTATGCATTTATGTGTAGTTGGTCACAGGGTAAAATATGCCTCAAGCTGAGGGTTCTGGTCAAATTCGTTTGAAACCTACCTGTCTAGAAGCAACTATTACTTAGTTCTTCAATAACAAATGGAAGCCTCATGACTGAACTAAGTTTAATGTCTCCAGCTGTATTTTGATGAACCACAGATTACTTTAAATATAAGTATTGTTAGACAGAAAAAGGGTGGACTTTGGGTTTTACAAGTTTTCATTAAATACTGGCCTTGTGTGTTAAATGCTTTTTCTTTAAAATTATAGTGTGTGACTCCCTATTGCTTTATCTCTAAGTTTTCAGTGTATTCTTCATAACCATAGGACAGTCGTCAGTCACGCTTGACATATTTTGACAGGAAACTTCCCTTTGATAGGAGTAAATATATTGATTTACAGCACAGAAAAATTGTTTTAAGAAATAGTAAAGTTCTATTAATTTTATGTAATCATGACCTGACAAGGTACTTTAAAAATGAGATGATGTGTGGTAAATAATGCCAAGTCTCCCATTCTGAATGCAATTTAAATTACTAGTTTGTGCTTAAATGTCTGTAGTATTGAAGTGATTTTTTTTTTTTTACTTTTAGCAATTGGTCATTCATGTATTTACTGATTGTGCCTTGGCTTAGCATTCTGTGAAAGAACCAAAGGTGTGATTCTTCCTTCATGAAGCTAGCATTTTTGTTGAGGAAACAAAATAAATGATCATAAAATACATGTGCTCCTTGAAGTCAATAATGATATATATTCATATTTATAACTGTTATACCTTTAGGAGTTCCTTTAACAAAATCTCTGTAAGTGTTATTGAATGAATGGATGATTGAATTAATAAATTTAAATAATGGGGGAAAACTGGCATTGCTCATGAATTTAACATGTAGTCTGAGAAAGGATGCAATAATATGAGCTCAAGTTGTTTAAAAAAAGTTTTGGAGGAGATTGGACTGCAGCTGAATTTTAAAGGATAGAAATGGATGGATCCAGACTGGGAGAGCAAAACTGCTGTCGTGAACTAGATGTATTTGTAAAGCCTGCCTGTCCCTATCTTTTTTCTCTTTCCAAGGGAGAACAACTCCCTTTGTACGCTTTGATATTTGGGGGTTGTGGTCAGCAGAATACTAATACATGGAACTAAATATTGGCACCTTAAAGTTGTCTTACACTAATCCTCAGAACCTGTGAATGTTACCTGATGCACAAAAGGGACTTTGCAATTATGATTAAGTGTTTGGACTTTGAGATGGGGAAATAACCCTGGACTATCTGAGTGGCTCCAAATTAATGGCGCGAGTCTTTAAAAGCATATAACTTTTCTGGCTGTGGTCAGAAGTTTGTCAAGAAGAGGAAAGGTTCAAACTGTGAGAGAGAC
Source organism: Neofelis nebulosa (assembly GCF_028018385.1). Taxonomy (NCBI): domain Eukaryota; kingdom Metazoa; phylum Chordata; class Mammalia; order Carnivora; family Felidae; genus Neofelis; species Neofelis nebulosa. The sequence goes on from NC_080795.1 coordinate 32,371,824, forward strand.
TTACCTCACCATTACTGGCTTTGAAAATGGGGGGGAGGGACCTTGAAAGTGGGTTCTCCTAAAAGAAGGATGAGTCCTCACCTAACAGTCGAAGAGGGAGCAGGTACCTCGGTTCTGCTGTCACATGGAAGTAAATTCTCTCGATAGCCTGAATAAGCACAGAATTGGATCCCCTAGAGCCACCAAAAAGGAATGTGGCCGTATGGCAACTTGATCTTCGCCCGGTGACACCTGTGTCAGTAAGACTTCGAAAATACAGAACTAGAAGATATTTTGTGTGGTTTGTGGTAATTTGCTACAGCAGCATACACTCCAACAAAATGATGGTATGTTTTGCAACACTCTTCATCTCTCTTTGCATCTCTTCATAGCAGAAGTGAGTCCTGGGCCTAAATGTGTCCAACCCATAGGTTAGCCTATGGTATACAAACTCAAGGTCAGATAGTGACACATAAACTCTGTCCTAGCCCAGAAATAGATGTGGCCAATTAGATTTTCTCCGTTTCTTTCTCTGTACTGTGTACTAGTAAAATAACATAGACAAAAGATGTAGCTGAAAGATCATGAGGTAAGTCAGGGCTGAATGTCCATGATGGTTCAGTACAAATCAAAGTAATGGAGAATAAGGAATCAGGATTTACCCAAGGAAGGTTGTCAGGAGTACGATTCAAGCAGGTGTACAGAGAAGAGCAGAGAACTCACAGTCCTTGATATAGAGATGGAGGGAGAGTCCCCCTTGCAAATTCCGGTTCCCATTGCCATTCACACATATTCTTCCAACACACCTCTTTCTCCTTTGGGTAATTTAGGGGAGTCTTTATTTAAAACCCAACAAGCCTAAAGAAAACATGAATGTTATCTGGGAGTAGTCTTTGACAAAGCCACTGTAAATAGTTTAATGTTGAGAATTCGCAGAGAGGAAACTGGGCCAAGAAGAAAAGACATAGAAGATGGAAGAATAACCAACAAAGGCTCAAACATCATCTGTGAGAGCACGTGTGAGAAATTACACTTGTGACAGTTAACTTATCCCAGGCCAGCATCATCTCATAGGAATAATAAAGTCAAGAGAAGGAATGAATGGCGACGGGTAGTTCTCTATTCTTTCTGATCCATGGTGTCTTAGGTATGAGGGCCTTGGTGGCTTTGTCAGTCAGTTCAGGGTTCAGGCAGCTGACAATAACTGTCCTTGGTTTTAATGGATACCACCCTTGTCCAGGTAGTTAACCAGCCTTGGAATGTACCACTCAGAGACTTCTACCTATTCATTCCTTTCTTCCCTTTCTTTTTCCCCACAATCCTCACCCTGATGTGATGATGGTGTCTTCATTTGCGAACACCATGAGTCTCCTTTTTCTCAACTTTCCCATCTAGTCTCACCTAGATAGAGCCAGAAAATTATCTTTTAAAACTCCTTTTGGGGCGCCTGGGTGGCGCAGTCGGTTAAGCGTCCAACTTCAGCCAGGTCACGATCTCGCGGTCCGTGAGTTCGAGCCCCACGTCAGGCTCTGGGCTGATGGCTCGGAGACTGGAGCCTGTTTCCGATTCTGTGTCTCCCTCTCTCTCTGCCCCTCCCCCGTTCATGCTCTGTCTCTCTCTGTCCCAAAAATAAATAAAAAACGTTGAAAAAAAAAAAATTAAAAAAAAAAAATAAAAAAAAATAAAACTCCTTTTGATCTTGTTGCTTCCTGAGTCAGAAACTTTAAATGGTTCCTTGACATTTGCAGGATCCTCTGTAGTATAGCTTTCAAGGTACTCTGCAGCCTAGTTTCAACTTCCATTTATCATGCCTCATATCCCATTATATTGTTACAGAAATCATCTTTACCAGCCAACTTGGCTCATTCACAATCCCCTAAATATGCCTGTTGGTTTCTTGCCAGTGTGAATTTTGCTTGCTTCATTCCTCTCACCTTCAGGGTGCTCCCTAGCACACTGTGCCCATTCAGACCCTAGTCCTCTTTTGTTCAGTGTCTCTCGAATGTCTCTGGGAAATGCTTTGTCTCTGGAATAGATTGTGCACCTCTTCTTTTGATAAACAATGAAAAGGAAACTTCAGAGCTCCAAGAGAACAAGACCAATGATACTCTATTTCCTTTCTTCCCTAGCAAATGCAGTGTCAAATAATCCTAGGATTTTTCCCTTATCTTTTTCATCTTTAGTCCTAAAGGTGGGACTCTGCAAATATCAAATGATCCTAGACTTCAAAGCTGGGTCAGATAGATGAGGCTAGCCCTCTGCAAGGGGTGTGTTTTGACTTTTTTTTTTTGCCCTCGGTACTTTACCTGGGAGAGAGATTGAGAGCTCCTGGTGAAATTAAATTACGACCTCAGTAGGTAAATGCCAATCCTCTGAGTTGGTGTGGAAACAAAGGGATACCTCCCTGCCTCCTTAATCAGTATGCAGGGACTTCTACTGGGAAGGAGGATGAACGCCCGGCCTTAAGCGGCAGATGTGCTCATTACTCACTCCTGGAGCAGATCTGCAGGAATCTTACAGGAAAGGGCAGAGTGATCTTGCTTGGCAATCTTGATAAAGGAAAAGGATCATAATCCCTTCTTTTCATCTTTCACATAAAAAAGAAAAATGGTTTCATGGTAATCTATGGGTTTTAGGACCACCTTGAGTATTTTCCTGGGACTCCCTCAAAATATCCAGCTCTAATTCTAAATCCTTTAAGCTGTGTTGTCTAAAATTTCCTAAATTCTGAACTCCAGAAAACTGTAGGAAGTACTTAAAACATACATTAATAATTACAGAGTGGCTAATGTCGCTTATCTTTAGGCTTTCACTCTTATTTAAATTGTATGATATGTTTTAATTATTAGCTATTTTTGTTACACTTTCTTAACAAAATTGTAAGATCCTTGAAAGTAGCCACCACTCCTTATTTTGCGTTGTATTTCCAGGGGTGCTCACCCAAAGCTGTCTTTCACATAACACTTACTGAGCATTTACTGTGAATCAGACGCTGCTTTGGACACCCGCATCTTGGCTATGCTAGGCTCTTTTTCTCGTTTCTGGAGTGCCATTTGAAAATATATGGGGCGCCTGGGCGGCTCAGTCAGTTAAGCGTCTGGATTCTGCTCAGGTCATGATCTCGCGGTTCATGAGTTCAAGCCCTGCTTCGGACTCTGTGGTGACAGCTCAGAGCCTTGAGCCTGCTTTGAATTCTGTGTCTCCCTTTCTCTCTGGCCCTTTTCTGGTCTCTCTCTCTCTCTCTTTCTCTCTCTTTGTCTCCAAAATGGCAAACCCAGAAAACTGCAGCCAAAAAAATTACTTGCTTGTTCCCTGGATGTTCACTGACATCTATGCACTGGGTACAGGATATCTTATTACACGCCTATTTGGAGCAAAAGGGTTCAGAGTTTAGGTGGAACAACTGAGATCTATTTTGCACCAAGGTTTACGTAAACTCCGTCACTGCAGTTGAAATCAGAGTAGAGACAATTCCAAGAACTTTGACTAGACCAGATTTAGTGTCAGGTGATAGTCTACTCTGTTGCTGATCTTATTTTACTGAAGACTTGTTACCATGACTCTCAATACTTACCAGTGTCAGACTTGCTCCACTTCGGCAGGTCATTTAAAAAAAATGTATAAGCAGTAGGATGATTTTTAGTGAGGATTTGAGGGGAAACTTCTACACGGATCCCTGAGAACAACTTAAATAATTTCTGGCAGCTCTGATCTGAAGGGCTAATTGTATATATGAGATGAAACCATCAGTACTAGGATACCTCTGTTTTAGCACATACTTCAGGAGATTGGGATTAAGAGACAGATATACTGAGAGGTTCTTCAAATAGTGGCAATTGTAAACTGATGACAACATTTCATTTATTTATTGTGGCTATTTAGAAGGCCTTTGGTATTCTGCTTTTTTCAGCCATACCCATATACTTATAAATCACAGTCACCACCTCCATGGGAGGCATCACTCTTAAAAGTGATCTGTAATCCAATGTACACTGTGTGTAGTGTATGACTCTCTCAGGTTGCAACACACAGAAATGCATAATACAAAAGTAAGCTCCAGAGCAATAATAGGAAAGTCCAAGATTCAAGAAGTGATGTGGAAACTCACAGGCAGAGCAGTAGGCACCGGTGATATGATGTCCCTGAGAGTATCACTTTTGCAGGAAGAGGGGAAAAGACATGGCCTGGGTTCACATGAGATAAGGACCTAAAACTGAGACTCCTTCATAAATCTGGGACCCCCTCGTGAGAGGAGGTTTGGAAACATTCTGCCTTCTGTCCAAGAAAGCTGGTCATCTATTCAGGCTCTGAGTAGAAAAGAAAAAGAAAAGTGATTCTGTTGGTGATTTCAGTCCCCCCCCCCCCCTCCCAAGTAGGCCATGCATGAATATAGAGTCTGATTTAACATCATGGAGATCTCAAAGTGAAACACCTGAAACCTCCTGGGACCAGTAGAAACAAGCAAACATTCCTGCAGGAATGTTTCCACAACCCAGGGGTAACAGACTATCACCAGAAGATAGAGCAAAGATAATGATGGAAAAAAAAAGACATTTTCAAAAAAGAGAGTCTAACATCAAAGAGACTTTCACTGAAGAAGCCACCAAAGACTACTTCAATACAAGTGAAACCGAACCCAGAAAGAATTTCTTACAACTCTAAAATAAAAAGACAAAGAACCCAATTTAAAAATGAATAAAGGATAAGAATAAATATTTCTTCCAAGAAGATAAACAAATGGACAATACATATAGGGAAAGATGCTCAATGTCATTAGCAATGAGAGAAATGTAAACTATAGCCACTAGAGAAATTCAGACTAACATCACGATGAAACACCATTTAATACCCATTAGGATGGTTATAATTGAAAAGACTGATAACAAGAAGTGTTGACGAAGATGTGGAGAAATTAGAACCTTCATATGTTGTGGGTGGGAATGTGAAATGAGGCAGCCATCTTGGAAAACAGCTTGGCAGTTCCTCAAAGTGTTAAAAATATGCGATTTACCATATGGCTCTGCATGCCCACTCCTAGGTGTATACTCATGAAAAATGAAAGCATATGTTCACCCAAAAGCTTGTACATGAATATTCATAGCAGCATTATTCATAACAGGTAACGATGTAACGACTCAAATGTGTATCAACTGATGCATGGATAAATAAAATGTGACGCATCTATGCAATGGAATATTATATAAAATAAAAAAGGAATGAAGTACCGATACATGCTTCACCACTGATGAACCTTGAAAACATCATACTGAGTTGAAAAGCCAGTTACAAAACTTCATATTGCCTGATTCTTCTTATATGAAGATCCAGAACATGCAAATCCATAGAGAGAGAAAGATTATAGAAGGGGCTACCAGGGGGCTGGGGGTGAAGAGGAATGGAAACCAAGAGCTAATGGAAATGGGGTTTTGTTTGGGAGTGATGAAAATGTCTTGAAATTAGACACAACTCTGTTGTGTTAAGTTGTTGCAAAAAAAAAAAAAAAAAACAGAAAGAGAAAAAAGAAAAGGAAAAAAGAAGAAAAGCAATTTGAGATCCAGTGTATAATGTGTAGGTTCAAATAGTAGTGTTTTTCAGAGAGTTGTTGGGAGTAAACTGGGCCTCATATAAAATCCAGTAAAGTAAAATAAACAGTATTAATAGGAGAAACAGCAATAATAAACACATTATTTATATTTATATGCTATTTATATAATAGTAGGTAATTATATTACTTTGCAGTTTATTTTTTTATTTAAAACTTTTTTTTAATGTTTATTTATTTTTGAGACAGAGAATGAACGGGGGAGGGGCAGGGAGAGAGGGAGACCCAGAATCTGAAACATGCTCCAGGCTCTGAGCTGTCAGCACAGAGCCCGACGCGGGGCTTGAACTCACAAACCGTGAGATCATGACCTGAGCCGAAGTCGGACGCTTAACGGACTGAGCCACCCAGGCACCCCCTATTACTTTGCAGTTTAATTCCTTTCTAGGTTTCACTAAACCATAGGAATAGTTTACAATAAACTTTACAAATTAACAAAAAACTGCAATTATTACAGTATAGCCACAATTTTCAGTGTTAATTGGAAGTAAAAATGCAGAACCGAGGCCACCTTAGGATGGCTCCTTTCTGTTGGGATGGTTGTTTTGTCCAGTCCATCCATGCAGTTTCTGTAACAAAGTGTTGCTAACTGTCATGTGCTGTAGCCTTTTCCAGTAAGAGGGAAAACAGGACGGGTCCTTTGCTGGGTTTCATCTTAATGAATGTTCCCTACTTTCTTTAGCGTCTAAGTTCTTCAAAGGCAAGGGAAGCATATTGTTTAACAGGGAGGAGAAAAAAAAAGCTTGAATGTTACACACTAATATATTAGCGTGTACAGTCAAATGAAGGACATTTAAAAAAAGTCAATATAGGGGCGCCTGGGTGGCGCAGTCGGTTAAGCGTCCGACTTCAGCCAGGTCACGATCTCGCGGTCCGTGAGTTCGAGCCCCGCGTCGGGCTCTGGGCTGATGGCTCGGAGCCTGGAGCCTGTTTCCGATTCTGTGTCTCCCTCTCTCTCTGCCCCTCCCCCGTTCATGCTCTGTCTCTCTCTGTCCCAAAAATAAATAAAAAAACGTTGAAAAAAAAAATTAAAAAAAAAAGGTCAATATAACACTGTCACTACTACATATAATAAATCCAGAGGATGAAAGAGTACTAAGTAATTAGTACTGAACACGAATGGCAGAGTCATATTGCTGTGTGTTGCTCCTGTTTAGGTGGTTCCTATGAGTTTAGAACTGATTCTTTCTCCAAATGCTTTAGCTCTCTCAAGACCGCGTTTGTTACTTTACGCTGTAGGAATGATATAATTAATATGGGAAAGAATGACTCCTGCATAGTGAGGCTAGGAGTATATTGGTGAATACAGATAAATTAAAAACTAATTAATTTGAAATTTATGGACTGGTGGCCCCTTATGCTGTGACACACTGAATGCTTTAGTAAGCAACTGCATAATTCAACGGAAGCCCTAGTGGGAGTGACTGGCAGATGTGGGGATGCAGGTCTCCTGGCATGAATACAGATGGAGCCAAAGGTTGCTTTTTTCCTCTAGTCCTTATTTAATGATTCCATCTTACAAAATATATTATTTAATTGTTGTCTGAATTAAGAGTGCTCATTTTCGCCTTCTGTTCTTCCAATTTCAATTCTGATATCTAATTTAATTTCTTTAGGAATTATAAACCACATGTTGTGGATGACAGGAAAATATATCCCATTAAGTTTAATTAGTAGTTCAGGCTGATTAGCAATGGCTGAGTAATATCTAAGTGACTTCAGTAATACATTTAATGTGTACGAACAATTCTAACTATTATTTTAAAAAAGGTCATCAACTGAGTATTTGTGATTCTATAGTATATTTATGGTCAATATTTTTTCCTATTTCTAGAAATATTTATTGTGAGAAATATGTGTTAGTATGTGTTGAATGATAGAAACAAATTCTAAGTGTATTATTGGAAAGTTAATGTAGACATTTAATTGAAGCACATATTTTTGATCATTGATATTTTAAAATTGTAGCAGACATGTTTACCTTGATCATTTCCAATAGTTTTTAAGGTAAGAATATAAATAAGCTAGTTTTTTTCTGTTGCATAATTTCATTGTTAGAATGCCACACTATAGCGAATACCTCGTCATTACTATTTACTCTAATACTGTTGAGGGGCCTGGGGGGCTCAGTTAAGCAGCTGACTTGATTTTGGCTCAGGTCATGATCTCACAGTTTTGAGACTGAGGTCTGTGTCAGGCTGTACGCTGTGTGTGGAGCCTGCTTAAGATTCTCTCTCTCCTTCTCCTCTTGTCCCTCTGCCCCCCCTTCCCAAAATATAATACTGTTGTAGAAGAAAGACCACAGACTCAGACATTGGCAGTTATGTGAATTGCATCATAGGAAGACTGGGTTGAACACTCACCAATATAAAGGTTGAACCATGAGAGAGCCCATTTCTTAACAGATCAAAAGAGCAGATTGTCTTTTATGCCTGTGTATACCAAGAGCTCCTCTACCATTTGCTTTGTGCCAACTACAGGAGATAGAGCACTGGTGTCTTTGAGAAGGAAGAAATGGAACAAATAATGGTCAACGGGAGTGGTGTGATGTTGGAACTAATCACAAAATGACAGATTTCAAAGATGCTATTTGAAAGTTTCTTGATGATTCACATTCGACAAAAGCAAATGGAGATTGGAATAGAGGTTAATAGTTGAGATTTTGAAAATAGAGTTTAATACTTCAAAACATCGGTTTTCAAAATAATTGTTCAGAGAAGAAAGAGGAGGATGCTAATATTGAAGAGCTGTAAAAGGATTTTGGTTTGTTCAAGGGAATACAGCATGAGGGACCTTTTTATCTTGGTTCCAACTGACAGGCTAACATGAGGTTCGTGTGTGTCTGTGTATCTGTGTGTATCAGTTTCACATATTTGTCTATAAAACGTTACTATGCAGTGTACTGGCTAAGGATGAAACTGACGTTATAATATTCATATAGAATGTCTCACGCAACATTTTCATTCTTTTTAAAAATTTTTTAATGTTTGTTTATTTTTGAGAGAGAGGAGGAAAGAGACAGAGTGCAAGCAGGGGAGGGGCAGAGAGAAAGGGAGACACAATCCGAAGCAGGATCCAAACTCTGAGCTGTCAGCACAGAGTCCGATGCCGGGCTCGAACCCATGAACCGTGAGATCATGACCTGAACCGAAGTCAGACACTTAACTGACTGAGCCACCCAGGTGCCCCTCATTTATTTATTTATTTATTTATTTATTTATTTATTTATTTATTATTTTTGAGAGAGAGAGAGAGAAAGAGGCAATGTGAGTGGGGGAGGGGCAGAGAGAGAGGGAGACACAGAATCCCAAATAGGCTCCTGGCTCTGAGCTGTCCGCACAGAGCCTGAAGCAGGGCTCAAACCCACGAACCGCGAGATCATGACCTGAGCCAAAGTCAGACATTCAACTGACTGAGCCATCCAGGCACTCCTCAACATTTTCATTCTTTGTTATTAGTATTTAAAATGGGAAAGTAGAAGAAATTCATTCTGTATCTCTTAAAGTTTTGAAGACCGGAAAATAAACATGTTTAACATTTAAAAGTAATTTTTACTGTCTGAGTCAAACAAATTACTTTGAATGAATTAACTTAGAGGTAGATCAAGGGATCTCATGGGATGCCAGTGTGAGCACAGAAACAGCATACACTGTTTCTGCCATAAATTCACAATGTGATTAGGGATGTTATCCCTTCTTTCTTCATTATGGCTTTCCTTACTCAGTTTTAAAAATTACACAGATTTTTTTTTCTTATGATATTTGTTATGTTATAAGAAATCCATTTTTGCTATAGACTTCACATGGTTACAGTTAAATGTCTTTAATGTTGTCTCTTTGGTATGTTTGTATTATTGTTGAAACTGTATATTTTTCTATTCAAAAATTTTTATGTCAGACTAGGTCACAGACTGCACACACACACACACACACACACACACACACACACAAACTAGAAACCTAAAATCCAGAAACAGCATTAAAAATCAATAAGAATTCCATTCCCGTTAGCATCTAAAAGACTCAAAGACTAAAGTAATATAAAAACAGAAATTATGAAACTTATAAACTAATCACAAGAGTTCCTAAAGGCAGAATTATTCAGGCCGTGTTCAGAAAGAGAAAAGGTTCAAATTGTGAGAGAGACTTGACTGGAATTACTGGTTGTGAAGACAGGGGAAGGCAGGTGGAAGAGAGGAGGGTGGGTGGTCTCTAAAAGCTGGGATCAGTCCTCACCTGATAGCCAGGAAAGGAACAGGGACCTCACGTTTGCCATCACATGGAACTCAATTCTCTCAGCAACCTGAATGGGCAGGGAAATGGATTCTCCTCCAGAGTCTATAGAAAGATACATTGCCATGTGACATCTTGATTTTGGCTCGATGAGGCCTGTATCAGAAAACAGAAGAGAATCCTTGTAATCTAGGGATTAGACAGAGATTTTCCAGTATGACAAAAACAAAAAACAAAACAAAACATAAAACATAAAAAATGATAAATTGAACTTTATCAAAATTATAAATGTTTTCTCTTCAAAAACCAACATAAGAAAACAAGAATATAAGAAATAAAAAGCTAGAGACTGGAAGAAAATACTTGGGAAGTGTGTATCTGATAAGGCTCTTATATTCCAAAATCTCTACAGAACTTTTCTTTAAAAGAAAAGCTTGATTTTTAAGAGTAGTTTTAGGTTTACCATAAAACTGGGAGGAAGGTACAGAGATTTCCCATATACTCTTGACACCCATACACGCATATCTTCTCCCATTACCATCTTTTTCTGTTTTGGGGTGTTTTTTTTGTTTGTTTATTTTTGTTTTGTTTTATCAAGAATGAACCTACAATGATACATCTTAATCATCCAAAGTCCATAGATTACCAAAGGGTTCACTCTTGGTGTTGCACATTTTATGGGTTTAGACAAATGCATAATATCATATATCCACCGTTAGGATATCATACAGGGTATGTCACTGCCCTAAAAATCCTCTGTGTTCCACCTATTCACCTCTTTTCCCCCTACTCCCACCCTGACAAAAGCAGATCTATTTATTGACTATAGTTTTGCCTTGTCTAGAATGTCCTAGTTAGCATCCTACAGTATGTAACTTTTTCAGATTATCTTCTTTCATTTAGTAATATACATTTAAGGTCCCTCTGTGTCTTTTCATGGCTTGATAAGTCACTTCTTTTTAGGGCTGAATAATATTCCTTTATTTGAATGTACCACAATTGATTTATCCATTTACCTACTAAAGGACATCTTGGTTACCTCTAAATTTTGACAATTACGTATAAAGCTACTAAAACATTCATATGTGGATTTTTGTGTGGATATAAGTTTTCGATTTATTTGAGTAAATAATGGATACTTTTCAGCAATAAATAGAATGAACTAGTATTGATGCATGCAACAACATAAATGAGTATCCAAAATATTGTGCTAAATGAAAGACTCCAGCACAAGAGTCTACACATTGTATCATTTCATTTATTTTGAAGTTGTAGGAAAGACAAAGCTGTAGAGACAGAAGTAGATCTGTGGCTGCCCGATGATGGGGGTGGAGGTGAGAACTCCTGTAAATGAGCACAAGGCAATTTTGAGGTGATGAAAGCATTTTAAAACGGTATTATTATAACTGTTGCACCACTGTATAAGTGTCCTAAAATGGAATTGTGCACTTAAAATAGGTGAATTTTATGGTACTAAATTAGCTCGATGGAGCTGTTTAAATTTATTAAGCTACCCTCAAAATGATTTTAAGATTATTTTCTGTTATTAGTGGGAAAAGTACATATCTGGTTAATTGAAAAAGAGATATTAAAGGCAAAAACACCCATCTGGAGAGAAGACCATCAGGCTATTACCTGAAAAATTTCAGAGTGGCTTTCATGAACTCAGTAAATTTCCTGTGATAGAACATCTGGCTGAGAAACCTGATTTTATCAGCATGATGAGAAATTCCATTGTCTCATGGGCCAGAACACATCGCAGGTGAAATGACAATTTCACTTATAAATCATCATGAAAATACATTGACATTTTTGGGAAAAAAACAGGCAGTAATTTCAGCTTATGTGAATGGCTCCTAAGCTATATTATAATCAGAAAATTACTTGATAAGCACAGACTCAAAACTAGTGAAGTTAATTAGATAAAGTTGGTATTTACTGGCATCAGGATACAGTAGCTTGTTCACTCTGCGTCATGACAAGATGGCTTTTTCCATGGCCAACAACCCCCTCAGATAGATGACACAGACATAAATAGAGATATAGATACAGACAGATATGGAGATATAGATGCAGATAGTTAAATGTGTTTGCTTGATTGATTCCTTTCAATCTAGCAATGGTAGATTTGCATTTTTCTGCACTGAAAATTAATTTGATAATCATAATGTTTTATATAGTCAGAGGGAAAATTTATTGCTTTTTATGTTAGTTTTCTTTTACTACATAATCAAAGCTTAACACCTTAACACCAAACAAGTATTATCTCCGTGTTTGTAGATCAGGAATCCAGAGTCTGAGTGCCTCGATTCAAAGCCACTCATGGGGCTGCACTCGAATCATCTCAAGGTCTTCCTGAGGGAACTTACTCAATTGTGGCCCTAGGCAGGCCTCAGGTCCTCTTTGACTGTTGCCCAGGTATTTGCCGCATGGGCCTCTTCAGAAGGCAGCTCACGATATGGCATCTGGCTTCCCTCAGACCAAGTAAGCTAAGAGCAAGGAAGAGCATCCAAGTGGAAACCATAGTTGTTTTGTTACTCATCTCAGAAGCCAAGCCTTTCACCTCTGCCACATTGTATTCTACTCAAGGGGATAGTATTACACAAGGGTCTAAATACATTTTTGTTAATGTTTTGGGAAAAGCCTCACTCTTGCTGCTGACATCATTTGAAATTTCATCAATGGTGAAAATACACAATTCATACAAAGAAAGACTGGGCAAAATGTATGTGTAAGATTCTTTTGTTGACAATTGAACAGAAAAATCCTTTCCATTAAAAATCAGACAGTATAGGGGTGCCAAGGTGGCTCAGTCAGTTGAGTGCCTGACTCTTGATTTCAGCAGAGATCATGATCCCAGGGTTATGGGATCAAACCCTGTGTTGAGCTTAAGATTCTCTCTCTCTGCCTCTGCCCCTCTCCCCAAATTGTGTATGCTCTCTCTTTCTCTCTCTCTCCTAAAAAAAAAAAGAAGAAAGAAAGAAAAAAAATCAGACAATATAATGATAAGGAAGGATAGAGGAGACATATTTTGTTTGAGGTGATTGGGGGGTGGTGGAAATGAGAGGTACAGGGTTACTTAAATAGCAGAAGCATCATGCTCCCATGTACATTATTACTATCTTTTTTATTTAACATAAGTCTGGTGGAACATAAGAGAACTAGGAATAAGTAACCATAGAAGAGACATCTTTTTTATCTCTCTTTACTGTTCCCTCCTTATTCGTTTATTCTTTTTCATTCTAAAACTTATACCCACTTTGTGATTAGTTAATTAGCAGGAAAAAACATTTTCAACCACCAAGCTGTTCTGAAGCCCCCCCCCCCCATCCAGGGTCATGATCAAATACCAAGAATGATTGCTCAAATATAAAAATTAAATATCAATTTTTAAAAATATTAACAATTAAATGTGGTAGAGGGTTGGTGGTGGTGCACGCGTATGCCTTAGTTTAGGAAGCCATTGATAGGTCTGTGTAAATGGTCTTTACTTCTTTCCCTTCCGGAGTTGGTTTTCAATGACTTTTTTTACTATTATTATTTTGCTTTGCAACCTAATATGAGGGAAAACAAACAAATGTTCTCCTTTGGTTAACTTCAGGGAGCTTAGCTGTATATTCAGTGAATATTTAGTACTCTGCGTGATCAGTATACAGTATTATAAAGCTGAGGTAGTATAAATACTACCTACTTCTTAGGTAGTATTTAGCTTGGGAGCTAAGAAGAAACATTGGAATTTTTATTCTGGAAAGTAAAAATAAAAGCACAGTTTTTTAATCCAAGATTTCCTTTTTGAACACTAGAGCAATTCAAAACCTTTTTCTTAAATCTCATAGCCAACATTGATAAAACTTGCTGATACCATGAGAGACTATTCCTTTGGTCTTGACAATTTTGTATAATTTTATGCCTGTAAGTCATGAAAATCCAATTCAAATGATCATAGGCAAATTGGAGATTTTATTGAGAGAAAGACTTCTATATTCTTGAAGAAAGAATTAAAAAACAAAACTGTATATATGGCTGGAACTCTGTCAAGAGTCTTTCTGTCTTTTCTCTGTAGTATATGGCATATGAGAGGATAGTCTTTTTTTTTTTTTTTTTAAATTTTTTTTTTTTAACATTTATTTATTTTTGAGATAGAGAGAGACAGAGCATGAACGGGGGAGGGTCAGAGAGAGAGGGAGACACAGAATCTGAAACGGGCTCCAGGCTCTGAGCAGTCAGCACAGAGCCCGATGCGGGGCTCGAACTCACATACCGCGAGATCGTGACCTGAGCCGAAGTCGGACGCTTAACCAACTGAGCCACCCAGGCGCCCCGAGAGGATAGTCTTTAAAGAGATAGTCTTTAGATTTCTACCCCCAAAATGAAAAATCCCAGAGATAGTATCTTATGGCTCAGGTTTGGGTGAGGGGTCCACCCTGAATCAGTCACCTGTGTCCTGAGGATCAAGGTCTTGTGATTGATCTTCAGGGTGTTTCTCTTGAACCATCTCTTGAACCAGCTACAGCCTAGCAGGTGGTGTAATACATGAGCATTATGAAAGTTATAAGTCGACTTCTTTTGACCTTTAAACCCAATATATTTTATTTTTAGACATTTTTATTGATAATTCTATGGAATATCTAACAAATGCTCTCAGTTCTCCATACTTGCACTGGAATATAAGATAGAGTACAAGGAGGAGTGGTTTTCAAAGGAAGGGAAGAAAGGAAGTAAAAACAAAGTCATTTTCATCTCTAAACAGCTCATGTTCTTGAAAACAGCCTATTTGTTCAGTATGTTAAACAAATGTTCAGATTAAATCCAGTATGACCTGCTAATCTAATATTTCATAACCATATTGGGAAGTGGTGAATACATAAGTTGGATGCCAATATTAGAGTTCTTATGCAAGCAGTTTGAATTACCAAATCAGCAGTAATTTTTCTCATTGAACATTCCTTTCTTTCTTAAGGATAGCCCGTGGAAAGATAAAATATCCTCTTGTCAGTTTTTTTAATTTCTTAGCGAGTTCTCTACAGATGTAATGTTCGAAATGAGTCAACTAGGTGTCAGTGGCTTTGAGACAGTCTTTATATTTTGGTTCTAAAGGGAAAAAATTAAGTTTACTTTAGCAATCTACTTTAAAAAATATGGTACCATTCATGTCACAGCTCATTAGCCTACACTTGTGTATAAGAAATCATATTGATCATCATTATGTGTTTAATCTCAAAACATAACTGTGTGATCTATATATGTTATTTGTATATTGTATCATAACCTTTAAGTCAGAAGAACCCATTGATAATAAGCTGGGTTTTTTTGTTTGTTTGTTTCTTGGTTAAAATTTATGATATTTTAGAAGAAGAGCTCTGGAGACTGACTTTGAATCTAAATCTGCCTCATGTTAGCCAGTGTGAATACGGACATGATTCTTACTGTCTTTGAGCCTCAAATTATTATATACTCACTTGCATTGTCAGGACGGTTAAGTGCTGTTGCATGTGGAAGGCATCTTTGTGGACCATAGTGAGGCTCAGCAAATGTGACTTCCCTTCCATATTGTAATTGACTCTGGCTTCCACAGCCTTACTACATTGCATTTTACAAAGTACTTTCTCGTAACCTGTGCTTTTTGAATCTCACAACTTCTTTCCATGGTAAGGAAATAAAGCTGTTATCTTCACTTTACAGTTAAGCAACTTGAGAAAAAAAGTTGAAAATCATACACATTCATTCAGTATACCTCTGGAAACTTTATTAAAATTAGGTGTGTGAATTAGCCCTGCTGTGGTCATCCTATTGACTCAGTCCTTAGGCCCTTGTATGTAGACAGCAGTGGAATGAAAGAGAATGTAAGGAGAATCACAGGACAATGAAGAGGCGAGTGTTAAATCAGGTGTGATATTTAAAGTTTAAATTGGACTAAATTTGTATTTGCTGTAGATATCTTTTAGGGAAAGGAAAGAGCAGTGTAGTGGTTAGAGAATAAAATAAAGTGATTTGATATTTATACCCCAGGAAAGTTTGGACTTTTCAATAAAGCAATTACTGTTACAGTAAAACCTTGGATTGTGAGTAACTTATTCCATGTGTGTTCCACAAGATGAGCCAAGATTTCTAATAAGTTTTAACTTGATAAACGAGTGATGTCTTGCTATACAAGTAGTATGTGATGCTGAATGAAATTCGCTTTGATTGTGTGTATGTGTTTTGGATTACAAGCTTGTTTCTGGAACAAGTTATGCTCACAAACCAAGGTTTTACTGTACTAGATTCTAGTTTATGTTAAAACACACGTTTATCCTCAGCAATTTGTCCTCACCAATTTTTTTTCCCTAAGAGATAAAGGTGATGCTGACATAATAGCGAAGAAAGCCACCATTATCAAAAGAACAAGGTTTGATGTTTGCCTCTGTGTCTTTTTTTATACCTCTTACTTACTCCTTCAATATTCATGTGGTACTTGTTATGTTCAGGACATTCTTCCTAGTGCCGGCGTTGCTGCAGCCAATAAGATAAATAAGTTCTAAGCTCGTATTAGGGAATTTATATTTAAATTTGGGGAGAAATTCAATAAACAGTAAAATCCAGAAATAAGAGAATTTCAGGTAGGGGCAAGTGCTGTGGAGAAAATGCAATTAAGTATATTAACTTCCTTTTGCTGTTAGGGGCTTAAAACAATGCAAGTTTATTCTTTTAAAGTTCTGGAGGTCAGAAGTCTAAAATCAAAGTGTTTGCAGGGCTGTGTTATATCTGGACGCTTCAGGAGAGTATCTGTTTCCTTGCCTCTTTTGGCTTCTAGAACTCCCCTGGATTCCTTGCTTTATGGCCCCTCCCTTGCATCACTCCAGTCTCTTGCCTCCATCATATCTTCCACTACTGATTGTAAACTTCTTGGCTCCTTCTTACTTGAACCATTGTGATTATATTTGGGGTATTTGGGGTCTCTCTGGATAATCCAGGATAATCTCTTATCTCAAAATCCTTAATCTTATCTGCAGATCCCTTTTGCCATAAATATAAAGTAACATTCACAGATTCTTGGGATTTAGGCCATGGACATCTTGGGTTGGGGCTATTTTTTAGCCCACTGGGTGAGGCTACCTTAGAGAATGATTTAGAAGGAGAATGATTTACCCTCCAGATAGGGGTGATTTCTCTGAAGTGTTAATAGTTGAGCTGAGATTTAAATGCTGAAAGAATATATATTCCATGCTTTTGTGTGTGGTAAACTACTCAATGTGAAAAAATATTTCCTTTGCATTTGGCCACATTTTCTTAGCAGAATCACAGTTGATCAAATCACCATATAATACGTTGCAGTTACAATCTCCTCATCACCAGGAACCGTTGTTGAGGGTCCTTGAAAGTAGAAGGGAGACACAAATCTTGGACCCTTGATAGTGGTACTGGTGAGTGAAATTCTTATTAATTATATGAGGTTAGGAATTCACATTGTAGTGACTTTCTCTGAAAAGATTGTTAGTACATATGAGAAGATAGAGTCTACTGATTCCTCTTCACTACAACATTAAATTTGCGTCTCAGTCATGAATATACAATAGTACTCTTCTGTTTGCCCTTGAAAAGCTTTCAAGAGTAAACTATTTACATTAAATCTCGGCAACAGTATCTCTAATGTCGCTAGATAGGAATTGCACATGTGGCAGAGAACAATATGCTGAACTTTCTACACAGAAAGTATTGATTTAGAGATATTTTAAAAATTTTCATTGAAAGTCAAGGGGTAATATATTGACTTATTTTCCCTGAAACACCAGAATATGCAATGCCGTATATATAACAAAATATGTTTATGTTCCTAATCTAGGCAGATGGAAAGTTTCCATTGGAAGTATCATAAGAAACTTGGTAATAGCTTTTTATTTCTGGATTTAACACCATATACATAACGAATACCAGATACATTAAATAATGGTTCATGCGATTTCAAAGACCCTGACTTCATCTTTGTAGTGATCATGCTTCCTTGAAAATAGCATATCTCAGCTTTGTAGTCATAGGACCCCGAATTGCACTGGTGTGGATAGGTGATCCATACAATTTTTTGGGGTAAAACTTGGATTGAATTTCATATATATATATATATATATATATATAATTATTTTTTTTTTAAACCAGAAGAGAAGCGGTGTGTTCCTTCCCGTAAGTGGTTAGTCTGCATGAAAACTAATCTTTTGGGAGGATATAATGTGTTTTGTTGTGATCCCATGAGGTAAAAACATGCAGAGTCGTCAAACTGCTTTTTTCACTTCGGTTTGTTTTCCAGCTTTAAAACTCTGGGATGCTGTGAGCCTATGTTTTCACACTTTGATTTGCATGAGGAGGAGGTGTGTTATCACCAAGACAGAGATTTGTGTGAGGGGCAAGTCCACACTGTTAGCTATGCAGCACTCTCATTAGCACTGAAAAGGGTGTTAACACGCATAGAAGGAGATTTTTCCTAGGTCTAAACCTTGGCTTGCTTTCTAAGTGTCAATCCCAATTGAAGACCCAACTTGTAGTGGAAGCTCTATATGAAGCAGTTTCTTAAAACCCCTCAGGACGCTGAGGAATATCCTCAATATCCCTGGAGAATTCTATATATATGAACCAACATGAGGCTATTTCAGATGTTTTCTGCTATTGATTTAATCATTTCGGTTTTGTGCTCTCTCTCTCTCTCTCTCTCTCTCTCTCTCTCTGTGTGTGTGTGTGTGTGTGTGTGTGTTTAGTATCATCTTCCCTTGCAGGGAAAAGTGGAATGGGGTATTTGATTATCTGCACACTTATCAAGCACTAAGCTGTTTGAGTATATTTTTTATCCCCAAAATGACTTAAAAAGTGCAGGGTGTTACAACATGTGAATGAAAGAATTTAGCACTGTAAGCCAAACAGAGCTCTACCCAGGGTGTCCTCTCTTGAGTGTTTTGCTGTTTAACTGCATTCCCCTGATATTTGCTTTACCTTTGTTTCCAGAATTTTCTTCGTCAGACTAGTACTGTGTATGAATTATCAGACCATTTTTGGAAACTCATCAGGGCTAGTCTGTCCTAAAGATCCACCCCAAACTTTTGTTCTTTAATCAATGTTGGTGAAATACAAGAATATTAAGAGCAATATCATATATGTATATGCACATATATATGAAATATACATATGAATAAAATTATCTGACATATATATTGTACTCTGATAAGTTCACTCTCTCCTCCTACACCTTTTCAATAGCGTCAAGTGACTTCCCATTTCTTGAGCAAAACTCTGAACTCTGCCATCATCTAGCATCTGCCTTCTTTTTCTGTTTCCTCTTAATTCCAGTCTTCTCTGTGTACTTTGTGCTTCAGCCACAGAAGTATCCTTTCCTTTCAATTCTCTGAGCATGCCCTGTTCTTTGCTACCTCATGAATTTATGCATGAAGTTTCTTCTCCTTGGAGATCTCTTACCCTGGTTTGGTATGGATCCAGCTTCCTCTTACCTTTCAGGGATTTTCTTAGGAAGTACATTCTCAGAGAGACCTCCCTCCTAGGAATTTTATCTGAAAGGCTCCCCTTTATTTTCCTCTATATGTACTATGTGGTATATATGCACTGTATACCACTGAGAAAATTTCCATTATATATGTATGCCTTTGTTAAATTAGTGGTAGCCCCCTTTCTCACTAGACTGTAAGTTCCACAAGGTCAGGGACCTTATCACTTTGTTCTCTAGTATTGACCAGTGCTTAGTGGTATGGCTGGCATATAGTAATTCTAAGGCATATATGCATGAACAGTAAGTAAATAACAGTATTATTATTTTTTTCTTTCTCCTTACCCTATGGTGTCATCCCTTTCAAATTGTGAACTTTTTGGTCTGCTGGGAATAAAAAGGCAACGGGAGATGGGAGATGGGAGGGGGGTCGTAACTTAAAGGTTCATCTTTCCAGTACTCAAAAACTCAACCATGATTTATATGGTCCTGTTTATTTATTTGTTTTGCCATTCATATTGAAGTCGTTGTATTGATCAAAGGAAGCAAGAGATGGGAATAAAATATATGAAGTCACCAAAATCAGGTGACTGTGTATTGTCACTCATGCTTTATGTGTTAGATCAAATACACAAGGAGAAGTTACAGAATGCTTATTACTTTTTAGTTTTCAAAAGTGAAATGAGCCAAGAAAACCCTTGAAACTTGGCAAAATGGAGCAGAATATTCAACTACATGTCAATTACATATTTCACTCTTGGTTGGCATAGAAGTCAAACATCTCCCTTCCCTATTTTTAATAGCATCATAGTATAATATATCACCTAGAAATATAGTAAACAGTAATTAGAAGTGCAATCATCGGTATTCCAGATAGTCCTTTTTGGAAAAAAAGTTGAGGGAGCAAGTTGGAAAGAATTTGTGTTACAGTAAATATGATAGCAATGTGTAAATTTTGAGTTATGTGTAAAAGTATTAACCTGAGCCTGCTCTTGGATACTTTCCCTGGGTATTTCTGACTTGTTGCCTTTTCTCTTGACTTGAGTCAAGTTGTTGTAAGCAAAAGTCATACACTTGCACGTCTGTGTTATCCACCTGCTCTGCTTGTAGGTAGCAACACCACCTAAAAGGAGTTACAGAAAGAAAAAGGCAAAAGCTCCCTCTCATATTAAGAAATTATCTTATAAAGAAGGAAGCTTTTTTCTTTGCTCCACCTTTGTTCAGGGGACGTTGGCTTGAGGACATGATCCTGGAGAGGTAGCATCTGTCTTGTGACCAAGATGTAATTAACCTGAGGAAGATAATCCAACGTGATGTTGCAGTTGATCAAAAGAGGTTAGGTCTTTATATAATCACTGAATGAATCTTGGAACCAGACATAATTTTAGTGATCAATTAATACTCTTATGATTTATGCCACAGTTAGTCAGACTTTCTATTATTTGTAGCTAAAAGCATCTCTTACAGATTTATTGCTCTTCTTATCACCAAGGATTCTGGGATTCCTTAAGGCAAGGACAGGGGATAGCATATCTAAGAGATTCAAAATTTGCTGAGCGATAGGGACTTGGAGCATATATGATGTCACGTAATTCTTATGGTTACTGAAATGACAGATACCCAGATATGTCATGTAATTCTTACGGTTACTGAAATGACAGATACCCAGATATGAATACATATTCTAGTGGAATAATAAAAGGTGTCAATTATATTTATTAAATGGAGCGTTACTTCAAGATGATTAAAAAAATAAAAAGAAATTGGAGGTCAGAAAATTAAAGAAATCAACTAAAATAGGATATCATTTTGTAATACACACTGTAATTTTGTTTTATAAGCTAAAAAAAGAACAGTAAATTAAATAGATGCAAATACTGCAAAGTAGGCTTTAGAGAATTATTCCTGTATTATAATAAAATATGGCTAAAGAAAATACCACAATGAGAAGCAATCTCATTCAATGATAGGCATAAAATTTTTCCTTCCCCAGATTACCAGGTGTGAAAATATCTTATTTAGTAATACCATTTTCTTCCAGTTTTCCATTATGTGAAAGGTTAGTTATTCTCAGAAAGTCAAGCAGTAATGCAGAAAATTGCTCTGTTTGAGCAATTGTTTTTTAGCTTCTAAAGTCATCTGTAGTTCAACACTAGAGAAATGTATGTTAGGCTATATAAAGTTCATTTTTATTCTCTTATAATAGTGACATTGGTGTTTTGTTTAACAAGCCAGTGCATGTCTAGCTAAATAATGAAATGTTTAGATTCTTAAATAAGTCACTTAGAAATATTTAAGGACCAATTATGTGGTTTTCAATTTTTTCTTGTTTACTGATGTTTTTGCCATTCTGTAAGAGGATTGTCCAAGGGGAACTCTACAGGAAGATAGACTTTCAATATAAAGAATTCATAGATCACTAACCATATTTAGCCTTATCGTAGTCAGGCTGGGCATTCTCTAAAGATTTTTGGATTAAAGGAGGCTATGAAGTCATTAGCTGGAAGAGGCATGGGTTAAAACTCATTTGACAGAGACCCTTCATACACCTCATAATGGCGAAAGATAGTTAGGGCCAAATTCTTTCATTATAACTAGTATTTTTTCCATTATCTTAAAATATCTACTTTGAATTATTTTAATTACAGTGAAAGATATAATAATTTGGAAACCTAAAATTAGTGTCACTTCTATGCTAGGAGCATATTCAGTGCAAGGCCTGGTTGGGTGTCTGTATTTAAACTGAAATATTCAGGTGAATTCCTTTCTCTTTGGAAAAAAATAAAATAAAAATGTGAAATACAAAGGAGCAGAGAGTTGAAGAGAGACAGGAAAGGAGACATGAAAAGGGAGAAATACAATTGTATATGATGTTGGAAAGCAAAAACTTAATATGTCTATTATTTTTTTTAAATTCTAGCACATAATTTAGCCTCCATGAGATTTTGGATATTGTTCAAATTCCAAACATGGCTCTGGTTTGCACCTCTGAGGAGCTAGGAACTTTGATCAAACCTATGATTCCAGTGATAACTACAGTGGTGCATTTCAGTGCTGCGATTAAAAAATAATCTTAACATGCATTCAAAGATGTAAAAAGTTATTTAAGTGTGTGTATTCCAGAGAATAGATAATAAATATATCTTGTGACTTGAGAGTTATCATTAACTTAATAATGCTAATTACTAGGTGATAAAAAGTATTATTGAGATCTGAGCTTTACCTCATGTTTTTAAGATGGTGGGACTAAGCCTGAGGACAAGCATACCAGTGGGAGACAAATAATGAATAAACAAAAATAAATCATGTAATATGGTGGATATTTACAAATCCTATGGCGAATGGCACGGGGAGCCAAGAGTGCTGGGTTGAAGGAGGTTACCATTTTGAAAAGGTAGTGACTTAGATGACATTTGATACAGGACTGAAGAAGGCAAGAGGAGGAGTTATATGGATATCTTGGGAAGACAGTTCTAACCTCAAGAACAGCAAGTGCAAAGGCTCTGGGGTGAGAACTTTTTCTAACATGTTGGAGGAACCGCAAGGAGGTCAGTGTGACTGATGGGGACTAAAAAAAGGAGAGCAGTCATAGGAAATAAGGTCAGACAGAATAATAGAGGCAATTGTATGCAGTGTTGAGGATTTTTCTTTTCCTGAGTGAGAATAGAAGTTATTGAAGACAGTTTTGGGTAGAAGAGTAACACAATTTGACTTAAATTTTAAGAGAATACGTATGTGTGCCAGGTTGATGGAAGCAGCAAGACCACTGAGGAGGATTTTGAAATAATAAAAGTGAGAAATGATGGTGGTTTAGACCACAGCAGTAGCAGTGGGGTAGTGACGAATGATCAGATTCCAAATATATAATGAAGATTTCATTGGCAGGATTTGCTGATTATTGGATTTATGGTGTGAGAGAAAGAGCAAAATCAAGGGTGACTTGAATATTTTTGACTGGCATAACTGAAAAGATAGAGGTCTCAGAGATGGCATAGATATGTCTTTTCATCCCACCATGTTTGGTTACGTGAAAGCAGAAACAAAGTACGGGGAGCGTTGGATGTAGCCAAGATTGACCTTTTGCTATGTGTGTACAATGAGGCAGGAGAGTTGTTAAGGAGTTGGGGATATATGCAAAAAAGTTATCATTATGATGGGCGAAACGATTTAATCTGATAAGTAAAATGTGAGGAAGGTCTGATAGGGTGGGAGTGGATGACTTTGGGTAGAGGTCACATTTATGGAAAAGAGGAGGTCAAGAGACTGTGAGGACAGGTTATTGGCAAGATCATTGAATCACCAACAATTTTGAGTTAGTGCTGGAGAAAGTGACAATAAACCATGAGCTGAAATCCTCCAGGAAAGAGGAGTATTAACTAGGTGATTGGTAGATAAATGAGGGGTCGTGGGTGATATCTGGTTACATGACATTTAGAAGAGGAGATTTTAGGAAGAATGGAGGGAAATGGACTGGAAGTGGCAAAAAGTAGAAAGAAAACCCAATCATTATTTCACAGGCTATGGAAGACAAACCAGCCTCCTTAATAGTGCTTAAGAGAAGCATCACCCTCAGGGGCAGATAGGATTTAATTTGAGTCAGAGGATGATGGGAATATTTAGGGAAGAATGTGTGTGGGTCAAGAATTTTGCTGATAATTAAACCTGAATTCTAGAAGATCTTGTGGTTTTAGGAGCTGGAGAGTGGTGGGTGATGGAATCATTAGGGGATGTAGAGGATTATTAAAAATTTTTATTGGGCTTGAGGGATGACCTTGGATCCCGGATTTCTTGTGATGACTGAGAAATCCTCATTTGCTGACTTCTGTGAATACTGAGATCAAATCACGTTACCATCAAATGTCAGTTATCGTAGAACCAGGCAAAGGGAGGGCTGCTGGTAATCTTAAATAAGAGGAAAAAGGAGATTAGTCCAGCCCCAGTGGGCAGATAAAACCTGTGGGCTGAGTCTCAGGTTGGAAGTCAGGTGAAAGAGCAGAGTACTGAGAGATGTGTGCAGAGCACCAAGAGTATTGGTTACAGCAACGATTCTCAGTATTTTGGCACATTCTAAACATTTGGGACCTTTAAAAAACCGCAGCGCCTAAATCACAACCCCCAAGGCATCAATATTTTTTTTCAACATTCCCCAGTGATGCCAGTGGGCAGCCAAGTTTGAGGACCATCGTGCTACTGTATCTCTTAATCCTCGGATATTCAAATCACTGAAAGCATCTGTCCTGTCATCATTGCTGATTCTCTCTTCTTCACTTGTTATCTGTTCAAACTGTGACAGGGCCTCATTTTTCAGTGGCTTAGTTTGCTATATAAATAGTTGCAGAACCTCACATTCATCAATTACATGGAATTCTGTGTCTGTGGAAGATTTGTAATGTCACATTGCACTCCTTTTGTATTTTAGTTGCATATTTATTGTTCTGCATTTTATTGTCTTATATGAAGCCATAATTATCCAACAAAGATGTTAACCCCAAGAATGGAAATCGATGCAAGATATTTTCATTTTATCATTTCTTTGCTTCCCCATCTAAAAGGGGTGTGTGGAGATGTATAAAAGGAAAATACTTTTCTCTGACATATTTTATTTGCTTCCCAATACTTATAATTTATTTAAACAATTAGTATCATTGAACATTTAATATTTTACTTCCTTGCTATCACAAATCACACATTAATAAATTCAGGAATGTATAATTTTTTATGCTTTCGAAGTAAAAAATTGCACAGGGCAAAGTTAAACAGGCAAGGCTGACTTTATTTAAAGCTATCACAGTAGTGGAGATGGAAGAGAACTGAATCCAACTCTATGAAACAAAGGGCAGAAAGACTTTTAAGTGCTGGAGTGAGAGGAAGACCAGAGGCCATCTGTGTTTACATCTGTTGGTTTTACTCAGAAGCAAAGTAAACTTTCTCCAGTCTTTGTGACAGGATGTAGTTTTATCATTTGTGGCAAGGCACTGGCAGAAGTTAGACTCCCATTCTTCCACAGAAACTGGAAGATAGGGGGCGTTGTCTCCCTTTCCGTTTACATTTCAGAGAGATGGTTCCCAGGTCCTTGAGAAAGAAAGATCTGCCTAGATTGTAAAGCTGGCAAAAGGCTTTTTAAAAAGGTTTAGGTCTCAAAGGGCAAAGAGAATTCACAGCTGCAAGTTTTCCAAAGTCCTAAGAAAAGGAAGAGGTTAGGGATTAGAGTCAGAAGTCTCTCTAAAGTTTAGTCACACTGAGAGAATGTTAAGGTTATTTTGATCAATGTACATGTCATGTTCTTAAGAGTTGTGAATTGCTGGATGAGTGCAAGAATGCTTTTAAAACATTTGATTTATACTAGAAAAATGCCATCAGAATTGTTTTTTTTAATTTATACGTTCACTGGTAGAGTATGAGTGCTTCCATTTTCCTACATGTGTGCCAGCATGGAATTGTTAAGAGAGACTGTTTCCAGCTTTGATTTCTATTTTGGCCAATTTGTAGGTGAAAAATGAAATACCACACTTTCAATTACCCATGAGATTGAACTTTAAAATATATTTATTGTCCATTTGCAATTCCTTGTTGGGAATTGCCATTTCATGAAGCTTTTTCTTTTTGTTTTATAGTATTTATATTATTTTTAAGAGAAAACCACAGTGTTTTCCTGCCTAATGGTTCATACATAGGAGAAAAATCAGTACAGTGTACCCAGAGCTAACTACAAATCAAAGTATTTGGTTTTTCCCTGTAAATTGCAAACCTCAGTTTCCAGTGGGTTCCTTAGTTATGAATAAGAACTACTGTGGAAGAGAATATGTCTATTTCGGGGATGTTTCCTTCATTTTGGCTTTAGGCAAAAGGAACTGCTACGTCTTAGCTTTAGGAAAATATTAGATACTGACAGTTCTGTTGCATGGAAGACAATCAGTGCTTGTTGGAGGGAGGAAAGAGAGGGTAAATATTTTACAGGATACATTAAATGACAATCAAAACTATGGGTAAGAAAGACAGATCCTCTCTGTGGCTGCCCAACCTCTCCCCCAGCAACAAACCACCCACACCTGGGCACACCAAGATATGTATCATACATGTTTCAACTTGTTATATTAAATATCCATCGTCACCTGTTGTTTATATACTTTCCTCTTTTTAAGAGTCCCCGTCTTTACACGTTCATTAAATTCTAATATTCTAGGTCTCTTTCCTGTTCTGATTAATTGATTAATTACTCAATTCTGGAAGAGACATTATTTGTTAGGGTTGAAATTCTGAAATGAAACCCTACAATTCCTTCTAGGGGAAGCAGTCATACAAACATGTAATTTCAATGTAGTGAGTTTAAACATAGGCTTCAATAAAGGTAGAAAATGTGAAATAAGGGAACGGGAGGGGGAACTAAAGTTTATGAACTAGAATTTATTATCTTCTAACTGCCAACCACTGACAGAAGTCCAATCTAATTTAAGGAACACTATTCATTGTGTGAAACACTGTTCTATGCTTAATTTGGTCTTCTCAGAGTTTATCGGGGAACCTGGCACATGGTAGGTATTAAATAAATGTTTGATAAAAATGTATAGAGGTTTGGGAAACAAGGGCCATTTTAGCTGGTCTTAAAGCATATGTAGAATAAACATAGAATCAATACACAGAATAATTTTTTTTTATCTTCAAAATTCTTTAATACAGTATATAAGTTTTTATAATTTTAACTTTTTAAATTTAACTTCTTTATATTTTAATAACTTTCAGTTTTCAGAATTTTTAATTTCATAATTTTCATAAATTTCATAACTGAAATATCAGTTGAATTATATTTCTGTCTCTAACAAGTATTAATTATAAAAATGTTGACTTTAAGCTGTTGTTAGAGAACCAAAGCCGACATTGTGTTGGCTGGTTTATACTACTGGTGACTGAGAATTATTAAAACTAGTAAAATGTTATGCCATGTATATTAATAATGGACATTTGCTTATTCTAAACATAAAAGCCGTCTGGTTTCAGGAGAGCTTATTTGAATGGAGAAGGCTTGTCTTTGTAAAAGTGACATTTTTTTGTCTCAATTCATAACCAATAAAATGGCATACCCTTGTAGAGTCTCAGTGGAGTTAATTAATAATAAATGATACTTTCTCTACTGAGTTGTTGCTTAGATGAGGGAGGATATTATCTCAAATTTCCTGTGGCTGAATTCTGAAAAGGCAAATGAAATAAAATGAAAAATACATATGCAATCTACAAATATAGGGATTATATATATTATATAATGTGTATATGAGGAATACATATTAGCTATGTTTGTGGAATATATGTATATATTAATACATATGTATGTATATGTCCATGCAATTGGTGTTCTCTCTACCCTAAAGCCCTACCTTACCAAGTCACAAATGGATACTTTTGTATTTTCCACATATTGCTGGAAATAAACTTTGAGCCTAGGATTTTTCTTACCAACATGGGATTGTTAGCCGGAGAAAACACAGTTTAAAAACCTGGACTCGGGGCACCTGGGTCAGCTGGTTAAGCATCTGACTCGATTTTCGGCTCAGGTCATGGTTTCACAGGTTTGTGGAATTGAGCCCAGGGTCTGGCTCTGTGCTGACAGCTCATGGCCTACTTGGGTTTCTCTCTCTCCCGCTCTCTCTGCCCATCCCCTGCTCACACTTGCTCTTTCTCTCTCTCACAAAATAAGTAAACTTAAAAACAAAAAAACAGGCAAACAAACAAACAAACAAAAAACCCACAAACAAACCTGGCCTCAGATTGCAGTGAAATAGCTCTTTTTCCTGTCCTCCCTTTCTGTATCATGTTCCTGTCTTTTGAATATTGGTAATGCTAATAAATTTATTTTCAGAATTACTTCAGTATTGTATTTTTACTTAATAGGGTAATAGAAAAAGTGAAAAGAGGGTTAGAAAGGAAACTACTTCTAGATTTAAAATGCAAAATAGATAATTAACTATAAATACCAATAAACTCACCAATAAAGGAAAATTCCAAAAGAAATAAAGGAAAAGAGAAAAAAAGCAAATCCCAATTGTGAGTCTCTATTAATTAACATTTATAATTATAGAATCGTATGTCACCTAAATGTCAGCTGCCTAGGGGTTCCTAAATCCTCTGGCCTCTTGAAGTTATTCTTCCTTTAATGAGTAGTAAAATTCAGATAAGTTTCCATCCAAGTTATTATAGAAAAGTCAGCATTTCTCCCACACTACCTATAGGAATACTTGACATCTACATTTCTCCCAGTAACCTCTTGGCCAGTTTCACATTTCCACTGAATTCTCAGTCTTCTGATGTCTTTTGTACATTCTGTGTCGGTGTAAGCACAGGCATCTTTTGTCTTTGTTTTCCAAATCAATCACGATCACAGAGCTCTTGAATTTAGCACAGTTTTACTATTGTTATTTTTTATTCATTTATTTTTTGAGAGGGAGAGACGAAACACATCTGCCCTAGTGTGAGCTGGGGGGGGGTGGGGTGGGGGAGGGGAAGCAGAAAGGGGCAGAAAGAGAGAGAGAGGAAGAGAGAGAATCTTAAGCAGGCTGCATGCCCAGGGTGGAGCCTGTCTTGTGACTCAATCTCACCACCATGAGATCACGGCCTGAGCCAAAATCAAGAGTCGGATGCTCAACCACTGAGCCATCCACATGCCCCTAGCACAGTTTTTCTAAACCATTTTGGATAACACAGTATGGAAAACAATAACAAGTTGATTATTAGATTATTATTCTGGATAGTCCCAAAGTCTTTTTCACTCCTGGAACTTCTCACAGGCTGTCATGTGTCACCAGACATTGAGGTCCTCATCTCCTCACCCTCTGCAGTAATTGCCTAGATTCATGATCCCCACCCTCCAAGCAGAAACCTTCCCATTTCTCTTTCTTGTGCTTCTTTGTTTCTTCACGTTTTGTTAAGTATGAATAATACATAACGGTTCTCTTATTTTTCTTGTTGCAGAAAGCTCTGATATTTATTTTTTACTTAAACCAACCCATAATGTTATTTTTCTGAGTGGTCATCCACTCTGGAGAAAAATTATGTGCCTCTCTTAGAAGGCACATTGTATGTTTTCTCTCCTTGCATAAGGAGTTGTGGAGTATTTTTCCGTCTCCATTCCCTAGAAGAAAGAAGTATGTAATCCTTTTTATTTTACTTTTTAACTTATTTAGGTAACTTTTAAAAAACTGGATACTTAGAAAATGTCGTTGCCGGGGTGCCTGGGTGGCGCAGTCGGTTAAGCGTCCGACTTCAGCCAGGTCACGATCTCGCGGTCCGTGAGTTCAAGCCCCGCATCGGGCTCTGGGCTGATGGCTCGGAGCCTGGAGCCTGTTTCCGATTCTGTGTCTCCCTCTCTCTCTCTGCCCCTCCCCCGTTCATGCTCTGTCTCTCTCTGTCCCAAAAATAAAAAAAACAAAAAAACAAAAAAACAAAAAAAAACGTTGAAAAAAGAAAATGTCGTTGCCATTTAAGAAGGGTTTAAAGATAATAAATTGACTATGTAGCATTACTGTAAGTGGTGCCGAAAGAGATAAAAGTGAATTGTGATTAGATAGCCAGGTATTGAACAAAAGAATGAAAAATGAGAGATATAGAAGACAGTTACTTTTCTAAAAGGAGCAGGATTTGACAGCGAGTTTTATATGTGAACTACATTATGTTGTTCAGGAATGCTTGCTTATGGGTATCTTTGGTTTCATTATGAGATCAATAGTATCCAGAGCTCAGCTGACATTTAAACTCTAGGATGGGCAGAGAAAGTCCCAATCTCTATTAAAAACTTGATTGAAAATTTAGTAGTTCTGAAGAATATGCTGCCAATTCTTCTAAAAGCTTCTCCTGTATTTTTCAAATCCTGTTGTTAAAAGCTGGCTCCTGTGGGAAGCGAGGAGGGCCACCAAAATGAGAACAAAAAGAGGCCGTTTAGTCAAAGCTTGTTCTAACAATGGAGTCAGCCACCATCTCTTGTGTTTGGCAGACTCAGAGGCAGACAGGAGTAATACAGAATCCAGGAAGGTGTCAGTGTTTCCGTATGGAAGCTGTTAGCATGGGAAGCTGGAGGTGGGCAATCTAGAATGGGAGGAATCTTTTGTCATGGATTCCAGGGCATAGTTGGCTTTCTTTGCTCGGTCCTGAGTTAGAAGAAGGGCCAAAAAGCAGGGAAGTTGCCAGTCATTGACCAAGTCTTGACCCTTCTGAGCTGGCTGCTCAAGAGATGGTGTGTCGTAGTTCTATTGCCATACGTGGTCTCTCTCTCTCCAAACATTAGCAACAGAACCTGCAGACAAGACAAAGCTGAATTTTGGCTTATCTGATT
Source organism: Neofelis nebulosa (assembly GCF_028018385.1). Lineage (NCBI taxonomy): Eukaryota > Metazoa > Chordata > Mammalia > Carnivora > Felidae > Neofelis > Neofelis nebulosa. Next base: position 32,402,417 of record NC_080795.1, read on the forward strand.
AAGGGAGAATGCTGCCTCACAAAGCTTTGGCAGCATCTTGGCATGGGGGCCAGTTAAAGTCAGAATTTGTTGAGAGTTTTCATTAAAGACAGCAAAGTATGGTTTTGGCTCTCAGTGTGCAAGCGGAGTGTAGGAGTAAACCAACAGCTTTTGTTCTCTCTTTGTAGCTGGACTGTATTCTCTTTGCTCCTGATAGATGCCATTGTCCTGTATTACAGTTTGCATAATATATGAAATCGCCATGTTAAATTCATAGTTGTGTTTACACAAAAGAGTTTATAAGAAGTGCACACTACATTCAATTGTATTCTCTGCAAATGCAGTCTATTCCATTTAACGTTCTCCCATGTGGGTCTAAGAATTCTTGTTTCGTTTGGAATTTGACCTTGTTTGGTCCTGCTGATGATAGGAGAGACTCTGTCTCTGGGACAAAATCAGTCAGTGACGTCTGGGTATCTGAAGTGTGGTAGCATGAACTGTGCTTTCTTCTCCAGCTACAGCCAGAAGAATTCAAGTTGATGGAGAGAAGCTGCTGAGGTGGGGAACAGTGCTAGGTCTGGTGAGTAGTCAAAATGTAGTATTGTTCTCAGGGAGGGGAAAATAGTAGGTGGTTCCAGAAGGTCTATGAAGTAGATTTTTTCATCAAGTTGTGTTTGCATGACAAGCATGCGCTCTTTTTACTGTATGGGTCTTTCAAGTAATTTGAAGGTGTATTATCCTCAAAACCAGAATTTAGCACCTACTACTGGCTAAATGGAGGATTCCTACAGAAGTAGTAATTATTCAAAGCATGGAAATTTCTTTCATGCTAAACTCAGATCAGAGAGTTCAAAGCCAAAACATTCCCAAGCAACCAGAGTATTATCTTAGTGACAATGCTTTGAATCCCACACATAGGCCCCAGGATACATCTTCCCTGAGGCTGTGACACCTTATCCTGTTTGCCACGTTACTCTTTGCCTTCCCTTGTAAGGCCCCAGGCTCCTTATGATAATTATTCTATGCAGTTTCCAGGGCTCTGTATGAAAGAAGTGGCATGCTGAGTCACAAAAAAGTCATGTTTCTCCCATTCCCTAGAGAAGGAAACATCCTTCTGCATTTGTTTGACTGAGAGGTACACCACTCAAGAAACCTGTAGGAAACATTAAATCTGCCCCAAGTTTATCTGGGTCTTCCCAAATCTAAAATAATCAGTAGTTGTTCTTGCGTAAAAAAAAAAACAAATCAGTCAGTTGGGTAATGATCTGGTAGGGGGACCCACACACTATTGCACAACCAAATGAATATGCAGTTAATCGGCTGATTATTACAGTTGACCTGTTGCCTAAGGAATCTTAGAAATGTTGGCATTGTTGCCTTTCCGGAGTAGATGTACATGTAGTGGGAAGCCTAAATCAGCAACCAGTTCTGCACATGACAGTGTGGAAGATACTGAAAAACTTTGCAGGAGTGCCTTGGTGGCTCAGTCGGTTAAGCACCTGACTTTGGCTCAGGTCCTGATCTCACGGCTCGTGGGTTCGAGCCTCGTGGGGCTCTGTGCTGACAGCTGAGAGCTTGGAGCCTGCTTCAGATTCTGTGTCTCTCTCTGTCCCTACCCGCTTGCATTCTCTCTCAAAAATAAATAAAAATTAAGGGGAAAAAAATTTTAAAGATTAATGTTTTGTAAGATTAGAATTAAGAGAGTACGGGTATTTTGTACTTTGTGTGGTAGTGTGAGACCACAGAAATGATTGTGCCAGCTGAAATTATGTGAAGTGATTTTAATAATCCATGGGGGAAATTACAATTCCTCTGTTACTTTAAAATTTTTGTGAAAACACAAAAAATTCTCTTATTCTAAATTGTAAATGTATAAGGATATTAAAAAATTGAAAACATATATAATATACGGTAACTTAAAATATTAAAAGAAGTGAGATTTCAAATGTTTTATTTCTTGAAATAACTTAATTACAGTTTGAACAGTACTTGCCTTCCTCTTATCATCATATAGCTTATATTACTAAGTGCACATCTTGTGCCTTTACACACCTTTTGCTTTGCAACTTGTCGTATTCCTTTCTAAGTCTGGATCCGGGTCCAATATTTTATCCATTGCATTTGCCATATCATAAAATATATCTGAGAGTTTCTTTAATGGAATCTGGGGCCTGGACTATCCTATAACATCAATGGAAAGCCATTTAATGGTTATATGTAGGCAGAAAAATGAGATAAGCAGCTTTGCATTTTTATGAAGATATCTGCACAGGATTTTAGAAAATGGAAGGCTGTTGGGGAGGGCAGTGGGGTCTGGAGGGGGTGTAATTATGAATCAAATGGGGGACATAGGAGAGAAGGGAGAAGAATTCATTAATGTAACATAGAAGCCTTTGACAGTGGAGTTTAAGGACATGCTTTGCACTGAGACAGAAAGCTCAGCAGGTTGCATAGCACAATGACTGTAGGGTCTGGTGGGTCCCCAGGGTATTGGTATGAATGAACAGGTTCCATGTGAATGGGCTAGGTTTGGGAGTTCTGGAAAATAGATAATTTTTGTTCAGATCCTTGGGAGTCAGGGTAGATGGAGAGATATGAAATCTGTTTCTTGACTCTGCTCTAATGACCAGGTCATAGACTTAGGAAAGAAAAAAATAAAGGAGGATCATAAATAAAAGTATAATGTATTTTTCCATGAGGAACTAGATAACACAGGTGTCAGTGCTTTGGTAATACAGGTGACTGTGTGTGGCCAGAGTGAAGGTTAGCAGTGTTTGTACCAATCATATATAAAATAAAATCTGGGGGGCGCCTGGGTGGCGCAGTCGGTTAAGCGTCCGACTTCAGCCAGGTCACGATCTCGCGGTCCGTGAGTTCGAGCCCCACGTCAGGCTCTGGGCTGATGGCTCGGAGCCTGGAGCCTGTTTCCGATTCTGTGTCTCCCTCTCTCTCTCTGCCCCTCCCCCGTTCATGCTCTGTCTCTCTCTGTCCCAAAAAAAAATAAAAAAATAAAAAATAAAACGATCGAACAGAGGAAAATGACACCTTATTAAAAAAAAATAAATAAATAAAAATAAAATAAAATAAAATCTGGCTCTGGCACAGTGAAGTGAAGTCAGTATGAACAGCTTTTGGACAACAGAAGACAACACCTGAGGGAGGGGTTGCTGGGTTCTAGAAAGAGCATTGATAGGAGACACGTGGCTAAAGGGAGTCTTCCAAATGCTTCGAGGCAGTGATCAATTATCAGGATGCTGGAGCAAAGTAATAAGAAATGACTGGTCAAGAACTTGTTTGGACACCTGAGGAACTCCCAGAAATAATTTGGAAGACTTTGAGATGGAGAATCTAAAGTCCTGTGGTTATATAACAGAGAGTCTATGAAACAGAAAAGTTGAATATTAATACTAATGTAGTTTCATCGATTCCAACCTTCTGTTGAGGTTAAGGAACATTCAGCGTACATTTTTACTTTTAATAATAAATTCAGTTATTCTCTATTACAGTGTGACCAGTGGTTGGTAGAGTGACATATGGATGTTTCTGTCTTTGTAATAGCACAGGACTTGGCACATATTAGAAGTAAAATAAATGTTAGCTCAACAAATTAATAAATGAATAAATTATAGATACAAAATATAGTTGTTATTCAGAGGACATTATTAGTTGGATAAAATGTGTTGACTGTTATTACCTTGCCTAAAAATAAACTTTGTGGGGCGCCTGGGTGGCTCAGTCAGTTGGACGTCGACTTTGGCTCAGCTCATGATCTCCCGGTTCATGGGTTCAAGCCCCACGTCGGGCTCTGTGCTGACAGCTCAGAGCCTGGAGCCTATTTCTGATTCTGTGTCTCCCTCTCCCTCTGCCCCTCCCCTGCTCATGCTCTGTCTCTTTCTCTCAAAAAAAAAAAATAAATAAATGTAAAAAAAAATTAAAAAAAAAACTTTGTGGGTTGAAATTTAGTAATGAAGAACTGCATTATAGTCTAAAAAACATTTCCAGATAACATTTAATAGCTTTACAAGTGTGTTTTAATGAACTTTAAGATATAGCTTCCCCTGTAATTGCTGACAATTGTCTTGTTGTAGGTTGAAGATCATGCATGCTTATCAGAGGTTCTATTGACTTATACTCCTTCTGTTTATTGATCACTTAATTAGTTTTCCAAGATAGCTAATCAGAGAGAGATGTAGGTATTTAGGAGTCTTTCATTAAACCATGCTAAGAAATTTAACACAGAAATGTGTGACTGGAAACTAAAACTTAGCAGTGGCAGAGCTCCTGAATTATAATACTCAATCATGAGCAAAATAGTTAACAATTTAATATTTCTATTTGATTTTTCAGAATAACACTATTTTCTTTTTGGTCCATTGAATGAAGAAAGATTTCACATGTACACATCTGTGGTTATAAGCATATTTCAGTTTCTGTCTGAATCTTAGGTTAGCAGAAATCAACACATTTCTTTGGCCTCTGTGTATCAAGCACATTTCAGTTCTGATACTTCTACTTTTTATTAGGAATATATTGATAGCATATAAAAGTCATCATGTCTTTTCCAAGTTTTAAAGCTATATTTTTGAATCAAAATCAATTTTGTACTTCTGTTCAACTGTCTACTAATATAATGGGGTATCAGTGAAGACCTTAACCTAGCAGTTTTTTTAACTTGAGATACCTTTTTTGGAGATTTCTCTCTGTGTCTTCGAAACCATTCTCTCAGTTCAAAACCACTAGCACTTTTAAATCTTATTCTTCTCTGTTCTATGTGAAATGAATTCCCACAAATATGTTATGCTGTATTTTTAAAAAGAAGTGAGTTCTCATTTTCTGCTTCTCAGAATCACACCAGTTTTTATAAATAAAAGTCATAAGATTGTTTTGCTTATTCAACATAACTATACATTTTATTAGACATGTTGCTGCCTTATTTTTCTTAATTTTATCACAATAAATCAGAATAGATGGGATTGTGTGATCATGAAAGCAGAATGTAAAAGATGTGTGATGACATTGAAATTTGCACTATGTACAGTGATATAAGACTATTTAGTCTAGAAAATTTCAGATGCAGACTTGATATACAGTAAACTTAATGAACAGTTTCTGATCTTGAAATTTTTTTAGTGTTTATTTATTTTTGAGAGAGAGGTGGGGGGGAGGGGCAGAGAGAGAGGGAGACACAGAATCTGAAGCAGGCTCCAGGCTCTGAGCTGTCAGCACAGAGCCCGACACGGGGCTTGAACTCGTGAACCGTGAGATCATGAGCTGAGCCGAAGTCGGATGCTCAACCGACTGTGTCACCTTGGCGCCCCTGATCTTGAAATTCTCATGTACTAGTGACAAAGGCTCTATGACCAAGTTACATTATTTTTTAATTTAAACTGTTTTTCATATGACTTTTGGGAAACATGAGTTGCAGAGCTGATTTGTGGAAAGTACTTGCACCTAACAGAGTGAAAAATTGAGATGATAAAATAGAAGACAGATCTAGGTTTTCTGTTTTCACCTTAAAACCTAGGAGATATATGAACTATCGAGGAAAAAAGTGCCCCTCATCCAAACGTATAACCGGTATTTATTAAGCATATAATATTTGCTCATGTGAAAATTGAATCAGAGAGCTTTTTGTTTCAGGGTAAATTGTTTTCATTTAAAAATTCTTTTTTTTTTTTTTTTAAATTTTTTTTTTTTTTCAACATTTTTTTATTTATTTTTGGGACAGAGAGAGACAGAGCATGAACGGGGGAGGGGCAAAGAGAGAGGGAGACACAGAATCGAAACAGGCTCCAGGCTCCGAGCCATCAGCCCAGAGCCTGACGCGGGGCTCGAACTCACGGACCGCGAGATCGTGACCTGGCTGAAGTCGGACGCTTAACCGACTGCGCCACCCAGGCGCCCCTTCATTTAAAAATTCTTAACATGGAGTAATAAAATACTCCTATACCTCTAGCTCCTTCCTTTAATAATTCATCTAGTCATTTAGCTGATATTTATTCAGCAACAGATGCTCATTTACATAAAATAAACAATATGTTCAGGAATTGGGAGAAATGAAACATGTAGTTATTTAGGAAATATGAATAAGCTTTAATTTAGTGGAATATATATACATGGGGCAATTAGAAAAAAAAACTGTGGATTTAATTGTGTGAATTTTTTTAGGAAAAGTAATAGAAATTGCATGAAAAACAAACGAATAAAAAAATTTGCATGTTTTTCAACTTCCTTGAATTAAATCTATTTATTTTATGTTATTTATAGATAATAATTTAGGAGCATAAATTGGATTCATAATGTGTCATTTTCATATAGTTTATTAAAATGCTTATATTCTACCTTCTAATCCTGTTTTCACTCTTCCTCCATTAAAAGTAAGGAAACCACACTGGCTGGTAATTTAATATAATGGTAATTATTCATTCCATGAAGTGTTCTATCTCCTTTGCTGAATAGTTCGACATCAGTGGGATAATTTGGGTTGGGAAACTGAAGGGAGAGTAAAATATTAATATGAAATGAAGAAAGGCATTCTATAACTCATCGGGACAGAAAACAGAAGAGGAGCATGGAGCTCTAGTGTCTTAAGGCAAAGAGATTTTCAGAAAGCACTCACCTTTTTGAATGGCAAAAAATATTCCAACAGTGTTCAAAATAAATCTTATCTTTGACTCTTCCCAAATTGGATTTCTTAAGCAAATATTTTGACTGGGTAAGATTTTTAGGACAATTATGAATGATAAAAAGAAACCTATCATTTCTAAAGCTAGAATTTGGATGGGCCTGCTGGCTTTATTAGTTCTAGGACCCTGCCTACCTGGCTAAGTGTTTTTAGACCATCTGCTAAAAAGTATAGGTCAAGTTCTGGTGTTGTGGTGGACACACTCGTGTTCTGCCTTGGCCCTTCTCAGGCCAGTGCTCCCATCCATAGGTGCCGAGAGTACCAGCAGTATTTTTCCTTCTCTGAAAGAAGTGTCAGAAATTCCTCTGCACATTTGTATGGAGGCTAGACTTGCCTTTTGTCCTTTCCTTTTTATTCAACCACTTATGGGTACACTTCACACTGGTCTATAATGTGATAAATCAGTCTCTAAGCCCACACAGATGGGCACCTTTGCTTTAAAACCTCCGAAAGTGCAAAAAATGAGTCTTTGCTGAGGAAGAGTCAGTGTCCCACTTGAAAGTTAAACTGATCAAGCAGAAACTTAAAGAAAGACTACAAAATTGTCCTTCCATTCTCAATTCTAGTTTACATGTTTTCACCCTTTACAGCGAAACTTTAAGTTAAGCATCCGACTCTTGATTTCGGCTCAGGTCATGATCTCATGGCTTCATAGGATTGAGCCCCACATCAGGCTCTGTGCTGACAGCATGGAGCCTGCTTGGGATTCTCTCTCTCCCTCTCTCTCTACCCCCTCCCCCACTTTCTCCCTCTCTCTGTCTCTCTCAAAATAAATACACTTAAAAAAATGCACAACCATATGTATGTTTAAAATGTTTGACTGATTACAGTAATATTTTAAAAATGCCATTCAGAACAAGCTTTTCCTTTTCTCGTTCTGAAAATGACTCAAAGCTAGGAGATTACAAAACAAACTTCCAATTATATTTTTGGTGACACTAAGTTAGAAGGCCTGCCATACATGTAGAGAGGAAGGAGGTGAATGAGGAAAAAAGAGAAGTGAGGACTCCTACAGCTGCACATGTTCGAAGGCCTATCAAGTTCACTTTTCAAAGGTGCAAGACGCATTCTGAGTCACAAAGCCAGATCCTTTATTTGAATAGGGCAGAATGGGGTGTTGGCTTGAGTTAGTAACTTTCCAGAATAGAGTTTCTTTCCCACAGAGGGCTGGAATAAATAAAGAATATTCATCAAGCCATGTTTTTAGGAAGAAGTCTGTGTCCATGGCAGGGGAATTAAGGGAGTTTTTAAGTTGTGGAAAAAAAAAATAGTGGCCTATATTTATTAGCTGTTAAGAAGTAAATGTTAATTGAGCCTCAACCCAAATTGTGGGTTGTAAAAAAAAATCCCGTGTATCTTAGATCATAACTCTGAGCCTTCCTAAACACAAAACCACATATAAACAGATCAGTAAGGGAAAACTCAGAAACTGAAAGAATGAGTAATCAGAAAGGAATCAACAAAAGGTCTATACAAGGATTCTATAAGAAAAAAAAAGCAAAAGAACATAAAAGGCAGAAAACAGAAAGTCTTAAAAAAATAAATATGGATGGGGCACCCATGTGGCTCAGTTGGTTGAGCATCCAGCTCTTGACTGCAGCTCAGGTCATGAATCTCACGGTTCGTGGGTTCAAGCCCCATGTTGGGCTCTTTGCTGACAGTGCAGAGCCTGTTTGGGATTCTCTCCCTCCCTCTCTCTCTCTCTCTCTCAAAATAAATAAATAAATTTAAACAAATAAATAAAGTGGCCACATAGCAGATAAGAAGATTGATCATTTTGCCAAAAATTCAAGTATCTTATGCATGAATGAGCAAGTACCAAATACAGAGGATCAAGAGTTCATGGAATATATGAGAAGATAAGAGATTTGTTACTGTTATGTCTCAAGTCTTTTAAAAATCTAGAACAGTCTTCTCTCCCTCCCAGGTATTTTCATGCCATTTGTAGGATGCTGACGCTTTCTAGGTCTCTTCCTGATGTGGTCAACAGAAGGTTTCAGACAAATGTCAGATGTTCCCCAAGCGGTTTGTTGACTGCAGGTGTCTCATCATGTTGCCCAGCATAACAGAGAAGTCCGTGTACTTTTCAGATGGTTTATACAGGCAGTAAAGCTGTAACAACTGCTACTGACCAAGAACAGTTGTATGAGGCTGATTATTGAATGACCCCCATGGATTTCAATAATGTATCCAAAGTTTAGAGATGTTAAAATGTGAAAAAAAATGTGACTTAAAATTGGCAGAACATATTAAACTGAAATGTCAGAACCAAGACAGGCATTTGTGATAAAAATATTTGGTTAGGATGACTATTAAAAGAAGAAAAATGCTATATTTGATCACAAATCAAAGCCCAATTTTGTCCTTTCTGCAACAGATAACTTCTATAATAAAACAGTTCTTAAGATTGATAATATAAGCATGAGAATAAAAACATTGGCAATGATACACAAACAAATAACAATAAACATATATCAGGGGTTATAACCGCTACATCATAAAATGTTAAATTAAGGCCCATAACTGCTAATTAACATACAATTATGTTAAAGTATACATGACACAATGAAGGTATAGCAATTACAATAATTTTGTCTACAACAGTATAGCATAAACATCGATGAAAGCAAAACACAAAGAAAATAGAATTAAATAGAACAGAGTCACGTTATTACCTATCTCAGTCAATGATAAATAAAACTTTAATTTACCTATTTCAGTCAATGACAAAAATAAACACTGTCTAAATAATAAAATTAAACAGTTGTATATTTAACATATTAAATATATAATATACTTCATATAAAATATGTAACATTTCTATACTGCTATAACCTAAAAAGATCAAATATACTTTCTTTTCAGTGTCGGGGGAAGATTAATAGGAACTGATAACATCTTAAAGTGTAAAGATGGCCTTGGGTCTCAATCAGTCAGTCAAAGGAGAAATAGTGTAGAAAGCATTCTCTAATAACACACTGAAACAAGAAGTTAATAACATTAAAGAGTTTATGGCCACTTTGGTATTAAAAACAAAAACCAGTCGGCAAAAACCTCCCATTTGAAAAAGTAACAAAACATTGTAGATATTCTAGAAAGTTAATAAAATAGAAATGCTTACTAATCTAAACTGTTGGAATCGAGGCAGCAAAGCTCAGACATATTCACGGACCTAAACATATATATTCACAAAAACTTAAGCACCTAACTAATGAAAGAAAAAGGTCTAAAGAGAAGCAAGAAACATTAGTAAAGGTAAAATTAGAAAATGATGAATTGAAAAAGCTAAAAGAAAAACAATAAAACTTCTTAAGAAGAGGGTGCTTGGCTGGCTCAGTTGAAAAAGCGTGCAATTTGATCTTAGGGTTTTGAGTTCAAACCCCGTGTTGGGTGTAGAGATTACTTAAACTGGATAAATAAATTAAAAAACAAAAAACAAAAAACAAAAAAAAAACTTCCTGCAGCACCTGGGTGTTTCAGTCAGTTGAATGCCCTGACTTTGGCTCAGGTCCTGATCTCACAGTTTGTGGGTTTAAGTCCCACATTGGGCTTAGTGCTATCAGTGCAGAGCCACTTTGATTCTCTGTTCTCCTCTCTCTCTCTCTGCCCTTCCCCTGATCATGCTCTCTTTCTCTCTCAAAAAATAAATAAATAAATAAATAAATAAATAAATAACTTCTTAAGAGAAATCTCATACTTAGGTTTTTTGAAAGGAGAAAAATGGGCTCACCTGATAAGAAAAATGGAAGAATGTACTATGACCATA